>NC_132913.1:4240000-5440000 GCF_047675955.1 Chlorocebus sabaeus | reverse complement strand
AAGTATATGCAATAACTTAGGTGAGCTAATAGCACTACTCATGAGCTCTGAGACAGCCTTCCTGAGTGAGGCTGCCTACTTGAGGACCTTGAGGGGGTTCCTTGGGGATTACCAGCAGTAGGTCACTCAGTGGACTTTGTCAGGGCCTTTTGTGATGTTCATACTAGGATTTCAGAGTGCAAAAAGCATAAATGCTTCTAATTTATTAACAGAAGGAATGGATGATAGTTAGCTATTTGTTTTACTCCACTTATTTTGTTACAGGAGACTTTATTTTTCTTAAAAAACATGAGTATTTTCTTTTCTTTGAATTTTGCTATGCTGACTGACAGGTTACCTTGCTCTTAGAAGACAAACAGGAGAAAAGAACTAATGTTTATTAAGCAAGTACTCACCATGTAAAACAAGGAAAGTAGGGCTTAAAAAAGTTAAACGATAGCACCTAGATTAACAGCTGTGCTCTTTCCTGACACAGGGATCCTCCCAGAGATACTGCCCAGCCAACTGCCCACCCTCTCCTGTGTGCCCATCACGCCTCCCGCTGCCCTTGTTGTAGCAATGCTTGCTCCATCATGTTAAGCTGTGATCTGTTTCTAAGCCTCGGTTCCAGCTTTTCGGAATGCCTAGAAATCCCTTCTCCATACTTTGCAGCATGACCTCTCTTTATAAGAGCATGAAATAGAAGTTAAAATTGCAAATATAATTTAATGTGTTATGTCATCAATGTAGTGACTCTTCCAAAAGAACTCAACTTACTTCTCTTGGAGAGTGTGACAACTTTAAAATTCAAAAATAAAATTAAATGAAGAACGTAAGATTTACATAGAGGAAGGAGAGAAAGAACATTCAATGACACCTATCATCTGACCCTTCATAGGTAGCTATTATTGACAGTTAGCTATATATACCTTTGCCTGGCTACTTTCGAAACAGAGTAAGTGCGTGTCACTTTAACAGGAAGCTTTCCCACAGCCTAAATTTCACATTCTCCTGGGTTCCCATTTTGAGCTGTGCACAATTCTATCTTATTTCGTACCATAATATGTTGACAACAAAGATTTTCCAGGATACTGACATTGAAAAATCAGGGCTGAGATCATGCACTATTCATTTTTATGTCACATGAATTGAGCAAAGCTCTAAGCTCATAGTAGATGATTGATAAATGCCCATATAACTAAAGTGAGCTGAGGTGAAAAGCTTTAATCTGTGCAATTTCAGTTGAGGAAATTTGGATTAAAAACTCATGAGAAAAATTGCCAAAGTCTCTGTGAATTCACTTACTTCATAAGCCGGAGTCCCACCCAGTCCTGTGATCACTATTGTCATCAAAGAAAAGGTGCATGGGAAAAAACATAAGAAATCAGGGCAACAATTCAGGAATTTTTTTTTTTTTTAAAAGAAAGGTTAGAGAGGAAATGTAGAAGGACACTGGATCCTTGACAGCAATTAATTACATCTTCAACCATCTTGCTTTCCATAGTAACAACCAAGTTTGAGTAGCCTCTGCAGGTCTTCTTCACCTCCGTGGTCAAGTATTGACACTCCCACTGACTATTCCAAGCTTTTGCCTATTTTTCCAACCTATTGATACTTCTTTGACATCCCCAGAGCTGGCTGGCATGGCCTTGCACACCTACTTCACTCATGCTGTTTCGGTTGCTTGAAATGCCCTATTCAATGGCTCAAATTCCTGCTTCAAAATCCAAATCAAATTTTACTTCATTTGGGAAAGCGAATATTCTCTTGTAGCCTTTTCATGCTGCTGTGATAAAATACCACAGATTACATAATTTATAAACAACATAAATTTATTGCACATGGTTGTGAAGCCTAGGAAGCCCTAGATCAAGGCATCAATGGGTTCAATGTCTGGTGACGTCCTGGTTTCTATATCTAGGATGGAACCTTGAATGTTGCCTTCTCCAGAGAGGAAAAATGCTGTGTCCTCACATAGCAGAAGGGAGAGAAGGGCAAAAGGGACTAGGGGATTCCCTTCAACTTCTATTATAAAGTCATTAATCTCATTCATGAAAGCTTTGCCTCATGACTTAATCACCTGCTAAACACTGTACTTCTTAATACTATCACAGTTTCAACATATGTGTTTTGGGGAACACATTCTGAGCAAAGCACTGCCATTTTATATATTCATTACATATATCTTGCTAACAGTGTTAACTTTTTGCATTAGTAGTGATGTTTCCTGTATGGTGTGTCTATCACTCTGCATATCTGTCTTACTTCCAAATTTGGTTACAAATCTCTTGAGGGCAAGATCATTTCCTCTATTTATGCATTTCCCAGCTGTCTGAACACAGTACCTTGAAACAGAATATATTCCCTGCTTGGTTGGCTGAGCTTACCCGAAGGGCTCATTTCAAATTAGTTCATTTTCAAATCGGCCTCATTTTGCTGATCCTTCCTTTCCCTTTCAACCTTAAAGTTCAAGTTCCCTAGGACTCAGTCCATGCTTGGTTCTTTTCCTTTTTCTGTTTACAAGCACTCCCTTTGTGGTCTCATTTCATATCATGGTTTAATTGTTGTGCAGATGCCAGTTTCTCCCAGGTTTATATTTCTACTCAGACCTCTTTCCTGGCATCTGGATTCATATTTCCTATTGCTTTCTTGGTACTCCTTGTGAGCATACGATAGATACTTCAACAGCATGTGTCCAAAACTGGGTTCTTGATGCTCTTTCAAGGATGATTAATCTATGGCCTTTCTCATTTTAGTAAGTGGTGAATCCACGCTTACAGTTGCCCAGACCAACATGCTCAGAGTCATTTTTGTTTCCAGTCTTTATCACCAACCCTATAATTAAGTATCCTATCAACTCTATTTTCAAATATCTGAAATCTGAATACTTCCTCCACCTTTATTGCTATCACCAGATTCTGAGCCTGTAGCACTTCCCACTTAGATGCAGCTATCGCCTCTTAAGTGTTCTTTTATCCTTGTTTCCTTACAGTCTGTTCTCAACTCAGCATTCTTTTAAAGCACTAGATAAATCATGCTACTTCTATTTTCAGCATTCTGCATTGTTCTCCCACTCTTTAACAACGACAACCAAAACCTTTCCAATGGCCTACACAGCTTTACATGACCTGTGCCCTTGTCCTTGACTTCACCCCCCCGCTCCCTGCCGCCCACATACACATCCCTTGCACCTTCCAACCTTAGGTATCTGTAACTCTCATTCTGCTCAAATCATACTGGACTCCTCACTGTCCCTCAAAAATGCCTCACATATCTTGCATTGGTTATTGCCTTTACTTGGAAATATCATCTCCCAGATATCATTATTACTAACTCTCCATCCCCAAAGTGTGTGCTCCAATGACCTCATCTGAACGAGGCATATCTTGACCAACTTATTTAAAATTGCAGTCAGTCCCTTCATCTAGCACTCCAAACTGTCTTTACGTTGCTCTATTGTTTTCTTTTTTCTCCATAGCATGTATCACCCTCTAACACACTTCAGAATTCCCAATTTATTGTATTCATTCTTCATTATTTATTTTACTCCTAGACTGTAAGTCACTGACATTTTGTTCAATGAAATATCCTAAGAATCTGTAACCATGGCTAGCACCTAGTACATACTTAAGATATATTTTTGAATGAATAGAATAATAAAATAAGTTGTTTGAGCTTTGTATCCACTACCATTTCTGTTGAATATGTTCCTGCTACCCCTGAAACAGAAATTGGTTTAATTATGTTCAAGTGTGTTCAGTAAATCTCTTTGCAAGCTCACTATGGTAGTTATATTTGGTTCTGCTTTAGTAGAGCTCTGCTCCTAGTGAGGAGAAAGACATGCAAATAAGGAACAGAGTATAAGGGGTGTGCAAGTAAATAGGTGGGAGTAATGACATATAGAAAATGATAGTTAATTTAAATCATGAATACTGACAGGAGAGCGTGTAGCATCTAGGTAGCATCTAGGATAAACCAATTTTGACAGTATAGAAGAGGGAGGATGGAATTTCTACAGAAGGAGATGGCATGATGGAAGAACTCACATGAAGAACACCTAATGTGGTTATGTGGGAGTTTTTAGTTGAAAATGCAACAGAATGGAGCAGATATGATAAGCCCTCTATTCCATGTTAAGGCAATTTAGGATGTGGTAAATCCTCTATTCCATGCTAAGGCACTTGAGGATGTGGTAAGTCCTCTATTCCACGCTTAGACACTTGACTGTAGACATTTAAGGAAAACTGAATGTTTTCAGAATTAGGGCTGAGAGCAGAAGTTTTTTATTCAAGAAAATACAGGACTTGAGCTCACTAACCTGACGCCAGGGGTGAAATCTGTGCTCACAGCACCCTCATGCTGCGTTAGCAAGTTTGTCCTGTTAGATTGGATTTACATCCTTTGACTTTATGTCCTTCATTTGAATCTGGGAATAGTCCATGATTATGTGGTCTTAATATAAACAGCAGTCTTAGGTTTGTTAATTAAAGAAACAAATTTATTATGAGAAGACATGAAAATATTATCACATATAAGCACCCTATCGTATGGGTCAGAGGTATTGCAGAATTTTTTTCCTCACCTCACAGTTGCCCACTAATTA
This sequence comes from Chlorocebus sabaeus, assembly GCF_047675955.1. NCBI lineage: Eukaryota > Metazoa > Chordata > Mammalia > Primates > Cercopithecidae > Chlorocebus > Chlorocebus sabaeus. The sequence goes on along the minus strand of NC_132913.1, from coordinate 5,435,418 downwards.
GTTTTCATCTTGGTAAGAAATTACTATCCCTTAGGCCCCTAGAAATAATTCCAATTAAGCATCACATAATGCCAATTTAAAAACTTGGAAACCGGGCTAGGTACCCTTTGACTCAGACTGGGTTTCCCTCACTGCCACAGGGATACACAGAGCTTGAGGGGGGAACTCGTGCACCCTGACAGTCTGTCTGCTGGTTTCAAGGCCCTTGAAGAAGGGCCTTCAAGGCAAAAAGAAGAGCAGTATTTGAGAAGACGGTAGATTAGGCCAGCTGTCAGGCCCCTGTGAAAACAAGCTGTACAAAAGAGTTGCGGGCTGTGGAAAACTAAACAGGCAGATTCAAATTAGCTTATGCATATTTATTCACATCAAAAATGGTGCACTTCTCTGCAGGCAGTGTAGAATGCTGAGGGAATCTCTGTGTGGTACAGGCCTGTCACTCCTTCACTCCTTGGAAGTTGAGCTTGTAGCATGACAGGCAGTATCGCCATGTACATAAGAACAGAGTTCAGTGTGTCATAGGTAGGCTGATTGATTATTTATTTGGTATCATGTTTTATTATCTTCACAATTGCCATTGAAATCATCCTAAAGCAAGTCCTTCACTGTCAAATAACGTTTCTCCCCTCAGGACAGATTTTAATTTTCAACTGTCATAGAAGGGGAAAAAGAAGATTTTATAATCACAAGTTGAATAAACAAGACTGAGTAAATCATAGTCAGAGACCCTTCTCACATACACTTTAATCAAAAAGCAAGCATTAAAGACATCTCAAAAGGATAAAGAGAGACATGAAAGTACAAATGGGCTGTGAAACCTGTTTTGGGTGGAAAGCCAGTCTCATGGGGGCAACCAGTGAGTGTTGGGCTGGGAAGGGAGTTGGTGGCTTGTAGGCATGTGAGTAGCAGGTGTCAGTCTAATCTTCTCTCTATCTGGGAACCGTGTTTGCCTCATGAGTCATCAACATTTGTTATTACTAAAATAGTGCCCGAGGTAGAAATGTGAAGATCTCCATCTCACTTCTTTTTCCTTTCAATTTCATACTCTCTCTCGGACGGTCTGATTCTCTTCCATTGCACCTTTGGGAGGTGATTAGGTCATGAGGGTGGAGTCCTCATGGATGAGATTAGTGTCTTCGTGAAAGAGACCTCACAGAGCTGCCTTGTCCTTTCCACCATGTGAGGCCACTGCAAGAGGATGCCGTCTATGAATCAGAAAGCAGTCCTTCACTAGATACCAAACTTGCTGGCCACTTGATCATGAACTTCTCATCCTCCAGAAGTGTAAGAAATAAATTTTTCTGGTTTATAAAGTATCCAATCTATGGTATTTTGTTATAGCAGCCTGCACAAACTAAGACCCTAATCTAATCACAGCTAATGATTGACCACAAAATCCATGAGCATAATTCACATAATGGCTACAATTCTGTACTAAAGTCCAGACTTGTAAAGAAATCCCATCTTCTACTATAACAGTTTCCTAGTCACAGGCATTTCCAAACTACTGTGAACATAGATGGACTCATCACGAATGCCTTTTCTGGCATTCCTAAGTTTCTCTGTGATCAATGACTATGGGATCATGTAGGTACCATCATATTTGATTATCATCATAAAAAGTTTGGATTATAAACAGGTATTTGATTCAGATTTATTGTGTATATTTCAATGGTTAATTTTAAGCAGAAGAAAGCACCATAGGCATAACTTTAAATGAAATATCATCGTGTGATTTATATGTAGAAACAGTATCAGTCTGATGAATTACACATTATTGTAAAAGTAAAATACCTCAGCTGTTTTATCGTAATTATTTATTTACTAGTAATTTTATACACTCCGAAGTAGTTAAATGGGGGAAAATATTGACAGTTAAATCAGTGATTGTGAGTTAGATAACTTAGCTAGATAACTTTAGAAAAAACATTTTGTTCTTTTTGAGCCAAAGATTTTTAACAAATTAAAAATAATATAGCATAGAATAATAAATAATCTTAGTTTAATGTGTATAGAATTAAATGGCAAACCAGTAACGTTCATAACTTTAATCAAAATAGTGTTGAGAAAATATTTTTCAATTATACTTGTTTGATACCATAAACACCAAGAATTAATTTTCAAAAACTATTTGACAATTATTGTTATGAACAAAATGTCAACTGTATTACCCCCAAATTTCACTATGCATAATAGCACCAACCTCATTTATGCCAACACTAACAGTAAGCCATACTCATAACTTGGAGTCATAATATTTATTCAAAAGTTTGATGAAATGATTCTTAAAGAATTCTCAACCATTTTCAATAAAGATGAAGAATTTTTTAAAGTTTTTCTTAATGTATAAATCCTTGGTAAAGTCTTATTTCTAGAAAACATGCTTATGAAAATATGTCTTTATTTAATAATAATATATCGTGGGCAAAAAAAAAGAAAGGAATTTATTCAGTGTGCCACTTTTGTCACATTGGATATTTGGGAGAGAAACAATGAAAAACATTTTTTACAAAAACTTTGGTGTGAATTAATTATACTTTTGGTAAACTTGCTTGGCAAAATATTTCAGGATCTTAAGCAGCTAGCAACATAGTGACTACTTGAAGAAATATATCTATCTATCTATATAGATTTGTTTGTTTGTTTGTTTTGTTTTGTTTTTGTTTTTAGATGGAGTCTCGCTTTGTCGCCCAGGCTGGAGTGCAGTGGCCTGATCTCAGCTCACTGCAACATCCGCCTCCCAAATTCAAGCGATTCTCCTGCCTCAGCCTCCTGAGTAGCTGGGATTACAGGCGCCCGCCACCACGCCCGGCTAATTTTTGCATTTTTAGTAGAGACAGGGTTTCACCATGTCGGCCAGGCTCCTCTTGAATACCTGACCTCAGGTGATCCGCCCGCCTCGGCCTCCCAAAGTGCTGGGATTACAGGCATGAGCCACCGCGCCCAACCAGAAATATTTTTAGAATGGCAAAATGTACTATGTAATGATTATGACAATGGAAGAAGGCTTTGAGTAGTTTAGGAATCTCAAGGAAGCAATATATATATTGCTTATGACTGTAAGCTATATATATATTGAGTGTGTGTGTCTTGTTTATTATTGCTATCTGGTCAAAGACAACCTACATGATGGAATCCAAAAGTTTGTAACCTTTTTTGTCATATAGAAAATGTTTAACCAATAGGGAATGACAACTATTAGATTTTTGACAGGCTGCTTAAACAAAAGAAAGCTTTTATATTATACTATGCCAATAACAATAATACAGAGCTTGCAAAGAAAAAAAGTTCATTTGCTGAAACCTGCTGAATAAGTAATCAAACTACTTTATTTCAAGAATGCAAGAATTCCTTATGAAAAAATCTCCTGTAAAGATATACAAATCATTCCTGTCTGGGAAAGAAACTGAAATTGGTGTCATGCAACGAAAGCTGAGTTGCAGATGGAAACTCGGAGCAGCATTTTGTGTGCCAATTACATTACCCCATCCTCATCTCTACATGAACAGATTAAGGACAAATTTGTTCCAAGTAGTTGTGAAGTTACAATTGCATTCACAAATATTATAAATAAAAAGATATGAGACTAAAAATCTCTACTTTGTTTTTGAAAATATTCACACAAAAAGCAACAGTGAATAAAACTTCAATATGTGGAATGGTTTCAATGAAATCACATAAATATCATCAATCAAATTTGTATTTCTAAATGAAGGTAAATTTGACATCACCTTAGTCAGCTATAGAGAGGAAGGAAAGTTTCATGAGCTGGTTAGAAACATTATTTTCTGCAGTGTTCTATACTTGCAGAGCTAAGCCACAATATTCAGATCCCCCACTGATCTTAGTGGAAATTCCAAGATCTAAATTATAATTCTCAATTGCTTGGTTTTGCAAATATGCCATATAGAGCATGCAGAAGCTATCTAGCCACTGACAGTGCTGAGAAATATTGGCAAATTTAATAATGACTTTTGCACTTGTAATAAGAGCATTCTAATAATTATTATTAGATAAAAATTGAAATGTTCTTGTATTCCAGAAGCTTAGCATATACTGGTGATATGCGGCTTCAGCCTGGTCTTGGTTTTGATCTTGGATTTGACTAAATATTGACTTCCACACTTGAACATTAAGCATTTGGTCAAAATATATATATTAATATATTCTTTCTCTCAACAGTTTCCTGGTATATGTAGATGTAGAAGTCAGCGAGTTAAGGCACTATCCTTTTAGTTCGACTAAGCAGCACCATGTTTGCACTTTCCTGACAGTACCAGATCTTGTAAGAGACACAGCATATGGAGTTCAGTTAACCAAGCGAGCGTGAGGCCATTTTGGTGTCTTTTTCCTCTCCCACTCCATTCCATTTGTGCCTCTTTGCCTCTTCTTTTCCTAACTTACTCCTTAACATCCTTCATATTTTTCTTATTTTCAATTAAAATTATGTTAATATTTGAACTACAAAATATTGCATGTTGATTTAAAATAATTTGAAAAAGAGAAAATTATAATTAAAAACAAACACATAATATTCTCACAGAGAAACAGCTGTTTAGTGCCTTGGGAGTGCTTAACATCATGTAACCAAATATCCAGACCCAAAGATTTGTATTCTGAGTGTATGTAGACTGTGCCTTTCTTATTTTCACTTAATACTAAATCAATATTATTTCACATCCTTACTATTTCTCAAATTATTTTTTAATATCTGTAAACTATTCCAGTATTCAGGTATACCATAATTTTTAAAACGATCACTTATTTATGGACATTTGATTTACTTTTTATCACTTTTCTCAGGAAGATCATGCTCTCAAGAACTTTTTCTCCCAAATACAAATAATAAACAAGTAGAAATATATGGATGTATTTCTATGTTTTTCTCTTAAATAAATTTAAAGAAATGAAACAGTGAAATCAAAATGAATTAACTTTTAAAATTATGCTTACTCCTTTTTATTTTCCATTTTATACGCCACCAATATATCAGAACACTTGGATCACCATATGCCAACATTTTAAAAATCACATTTCCTATTAATACTTGTTTTCTGCTGTCTCTACCTTATGTCTAACAGAAATGAATTTAGACCTTACAAATTCCTCCCATGCTATTCAGGGTTGTAACAGGCATTGGGACTGTCATGTAGTGAAAAAATATGTATCATGTTTCATTAGTCATGGTTCTCCAAAAACAAAACTAATAAGTCTCATACGTGTGTGTGTGTGTGTGTGTGCGCGCGCGCGCGTGTGTGTGTCTATATATAGAGTAATTATTGATATGGTCTGGCTCTGTATCGCTACCCAAATCTTATCTTGAATTGTAATCTGAATTGTAATCCCCACATGTTGGGAGAGGGACCCTGTGGGAGGTGATTAGATCATGATGTCTTTGTGATACCGAGGCAGTTGTCATAAGATCTGATGGTTTTATAAGGGGCTTCTTATAAAACCTTCTTCGCTCTGCACTTCTTTCCTGCCACCTTGCCACCTTGTGAAGAAGTATGTGTTTGCTTCCCCTTCCACCATAATTGTAAGTTTCCTGAGGCCTCCACAGTTATCATGCAGAACTGTGAATCAATTAATAAACCTCTTTCCTTTATAAATTACCCAGTCTTGGGTATTTGTAGTAGTGTGAAAATGGACTAATACAACTATATGTAATGTTACAACTTTTATATAGTTATATACATCATGTACACACACACACACATATATATATATAATATTAGGAAGAAAAGTTTCATGACTTGGTTAGAAACATTATCATCTGCAGTGTCCTATTCTAGCAGAGCTAAGTCATGATACTCAGATGCTCCACTGATCTTAGTGGAAATTCTGTTTAGTTTGTAGATATATACATGTACACACACACACACACACACACACAAAGAGATAAAAAGAGAGAGAAAAAACAGATGAGAGAGAATTATTTTAAGAACTTGACTCATGCTTGTGTGAAAGCTAGCAAGTCCAAAATCTGCAGAGAAGGTCGGGAGGCTAGACACCTAAGGAAGAATTGATGCTGCATTTTGAGTTGGAAGGCAGTCTGGAGACAGAACGCTTTTTCTTTGGGGGCACCTCCGTCTGCTTTCTCTTAAGGCTTCAACTGTTTGGGTAAGGCTCACCCACGTCGTAGAGGTTCATCTGCTTTACTCAAAGTTTGTCTATTTAAGTATAACCCCATTTAAAAAAATAACTACACAGCTACATCCAGACTGGCATTTGACCAAATATCCAGGTAATGTGGCCTAGCCAAGTTGATACGTAACATTAATCATACAAGTATTTCAAGAAATCAGACACAGCACTAGAAAATAAACACTATCATCAATTCATTCTAGCTACTAAGAAATATATGCCTGGTAATCTTTGAGATAATTTGCACACTTGGCTATTGAGACATGACAAATAGTAGCAGCCACCTAAGGGATAAAGATACCCTATTTCAAAGTGTCCTCAGGGAAAAGGTGTTCCATGGGTAAGCTGAGGTCTTCAGCTAATATTTGTCTTAAACCATCAGGCAGCCAAGCCATATCCCAGTGACACTGCTGTGCAGCCCTGGACTTCTTCCTGCTGGTCCCTTCTGGGACAAGAATGTAACTTTTAGTTCCAGAATCCTCATGATAAATTGAGGATTCTCACATCAGCTCTGAGTTTTCATGAAGATGATGGAATCCAAGTAAAGTGTTACAATAGTACCTGGCACATAGGATGCATTCAACAAACCATATTTCCCTTCCCCTCGATGCCATCATTCTTAAAACGTCGTTCCTTAATATTGAGTTGGAGGAAGCAATGTGATTATTCATTAAAACTTTGCCTTAACATTTTTCTCCTGCTCTTACTTCATCTTCCTATGCTTGAGCCAAATGATTAGAGGAATATAGTCACAAGAAATAAAAATTTGTTAAAAGAATGGGATGTCTTTATTCATTCCTTCCAAAAGTAGAATAGACGGGAGACTAAATATTTTAATTAGAGATTTTTAAATATGGTAACACATAGTTTCCTTTTTGTAATAAAGCTGATATTTGGTGACAAGCTGACTCTCTAGCCATATAACATTGATATATAAATTATATATATACTTAGTAAATATGTATACCTTACTTTTACATGTGTATGCTGAATACACATATATTTAAATTGATATAATACATATCTTGATTATTTTGTAGCCAGACTAATCACATGGTAATTGTTTTAAATCTATCTCCAGTTTGGAAGTTTATCCCAGATACACTCTTCTCATCCTCCTTAGAGGCAGAATGCCATCCCCAGAGGACCAGCTCCCAGTTTAGTAACTACCACATGAGTAGGGTAAATGGAAGTTATTGACATGAGAACTTTTTCACTGAAGAGCGAGTTCAATAAAGAATCAAAGTCATGCTCTATTTATATCCTCTAGATTTACGGGACAGTTTCACTGTTTGCCTCATGAAGCAGCTTATGTGAGCTACTGATTAACAGAATTTTGGGGCCATCCTGACATTGTCCAAATATATCTATTATAGAACATATTTCATTTATAAAAACCACTTGCCTTCAAGTTAGTAAGGGGATGAGGAACGCGCGTATGCCCCTTAGATGCTCAAGCTTAGGTTACTAATCTATCAAATGAGGACTCTAATACAAAGTGAATTTGCTGAAGCTTAAGACAGTGCTCATAAAAATTTACGTCTTGCTGTAGACCTATTCCTCTAAAAAGTAAAAAATATAATTAGGTTGTACTCTGGTTAGGAGGACAGAAGGAAGAAAAAAATTCTAGTTCAGTTGTTGCTGCTACTGAATTTTTAAAAAAGGAGATAAACAGGTAACTAGAGAGATAGCAAAATACATGTTTTTGGACAGAAACCAAGGAAGTTTGCGGGTGGTAGAAGTGGTATATGTCAGAAATGTGTCACTGGTAGTTCAGGAAGTTCCAAGAGCAACAGAATGCAGCAAGCAAGCTACAGAAGCATCAGGACTTCCGCCGAGTTAAAAAGGAGCACCGATTAGGCCCCACAAAGCAAAGCTTGCAAGGAAGCAAAGAAACAGATGGTACTTTTGGCCAGAGGACAAGTTAAATGTAAATTGATCTAAAGATCAAGGCAGTTTGTGTGAATTACAAGACAACATGTGTGCTAAATGCCAGGCCCCATGCCAGTGTATAGTGAGTACCTGTTCTAGGTTGAATGCCTCACCTGTTTTCCTGATGCTTGGTCACTTCTCTGAGCCACTGCTGTGGTAAGTGACCCTATCATCCTTAAGTTTCCACTATGTGAAAATAAAGACCTTAAATTTCTAACTTCTCCCATTACTTACTGATACCGAAGCCCACAACACAAAGATAAAGTGTGGGTTCCTACTCACTGCCTGAGAGACTTCATGGCAGTCCATCTGGAAAGGCGCATATGTGTGTGGGTAGGAGGGCACCATATTCAGGAGACACGAGGAAATCAACAGATAAATTGCCTCTCCAGGGTTGCCTCCACTGGGTGGTCCTGAAGATTACTGAACATCTTTAGAAGGCATGCTCCATGGCTATGTCTCAGTGACATAATGGCCAGCTTCATAACACACCACTCTGTATGTGTCTCCTACCCTTTCCTGTCTTACTTCCCTTTCTTCTTTCTACTCAAAGATTCCCCTTTTCAATAATGCATTAGCACATGTTTTGCCTTGAGCTATGTTTTCAAGACAAATTGGACTAACACAATTGTTCTAAGAGCAGTATGCAGTGGCACCAAAGTTATAAAGCTTTTGTTCATGGTTAATTGGGATGAGATGTAAGTGAAGGGCAGGTCATTAAGAGTTCAAGTAGTCGTGATGTTTCATGAGTATGGGAGAAAATGTTATTTATCAACCTCCTTTTGCCAGCATTGGAGTCTTGCAGAAAGAAATTAGCAGACTTAGGGGAATTACTTGCCAATTTCATCAAAACCCCATGATGACAATCTTAAGGCAGGGCCTATCTCCTGCACCTTCAGGGAAAACTGAAGCTAAAAACCAAGTTCAGGTTCTTGTTTTAAGGATAACAGAAGTGTAAAGCTTGCAAAATGTGTATTCCCAACTTATTTCCCATTCAAAGGCAGAAGTCTGATGGGAAAGAACAGGATCATTACACCTGGAATTGGTGACATTTTGGTGGATGAACCCAAGGCTCCAGAAGTTCTAAATTCCCTTGAAGGTCTTGCACAATGAAATCGGCCTTTTCTCTTTGAGATCCAATGACCTTACTCAAAGAAGATGCACAAAAAGATGACACATGTTCCGTCAAGGCCTACTCAGAAGATCCATAATTAATACCAGACTAATCACTGAGTCAGGTGCCTACTCAGTTTAAGAAGAAAATTACAAGTCTTGCTTCTTAAGAGCCTACAGGTCAAAGGACTTGAAGAATCTGTGTGTAGGTACTACAAGAACCTGTCGGGTACATGTGGAAAGGCATACTAGATTTTTATGATTGGAGGATAGAATCGAATATAAGACTAGATAAGGAAGAGATCACTAAATCATTAACCTAGGAATTGAGATAATGTTTCTACAAGGATCCCTGAATCTGGTCCTAACAGTTTGCTGGGGTAGCTCCTTGAAGTTATCAATTCAACAATGATTCACAGAAATTGAAGGAGAGTTGCCAGAACCATGCTGGCACAATATTGAGATAACAGTCAAAGTCTCAGGAGGGAGCAATATCAGAATACATTTATTATATAACATCTGATAAGTTACCATTGGACTGTGTTCTTTGGGGAGGCCAAGGTTAGCCCCTTTATTGAGGCATTCAACAATGTAATAATGAAGTGGGTACCAGCATGCTTCATTTAACAGTAATGACTATTCCCCGAAGGCCAATACTGATGGAGGGAGAGGCTTGTCAGATGCTAAGCTACCTAATGTAAGTGATAATAATAGAATTAAAGAAAACCAGAGGACAGGTAATAGCATTAAACAGAGACAGGATGAATGTGGCAATCACAGAGGCTGGACAGCAATGATCTAGGCCAATGGCATCCGTAGGTTAAAGAGAGATGGACAGTCACAGATAGTGTTGCATACTTTTCTATTGGATAAACCCACTCCCAATATTTCAACATAGGTTCTATTTTCCATAAGTGTCAGCTGGCTAAGAAATAAAGAGAGACAGTACAAAGAGAGGAATTTTACAGCTAGGCCACCAGGGGTGACATCACGTATCAGTAGGACCATGATGCCCTCTGAGTCTCAGACCAGCAAGTTTTTATTAAGGGTTTCAAAAGGGGAGGAAGTATAAGAACAGGGAGTAGGTACAAAGATCACAGACTTCAAGGAGCAAAAAGTAGAACCACTGATAAGGGTCTAACAAACATCACATGCTTCTGAGGGAACAGGGCAAAGGGCAAAAGCAGAACCACTGTTAAGGGTCCAACAAAGATCACAGGGCAAAGGGCAAAAGCAGAACCGCTGATAAGGGTCTGTGTTCAGTGGTGCACATATTGTCTTGATAAACATCTTAAACAACAGAAAACACAGTTTGAGAGCAGAGAACTGGTCTGACCACAAGTTTACCAGGGCTGAGTTTTCCCAATCCTAGTAAGCCTGAGAGTTCTGCAGGAGACCAAGGCTTATCTCAGTCCTTACCTCAACTGCAAAAGACAGACATTCCCAGAGCAGCCATTCATAGACCTCCCCCCAGGGATACGTTCTTTTCCCAGGGTATTAATATTAATATTCCTTGTTAGGAAAAGGATTTAGTGATATGTTTCCTACTTGCACATCCGTTTATAGGCCCTCTGCAAGAAGAAAAATATGGCTCTTATTGCCTGACCCCGCAGGCAGTCAGATCTTATGGTTGTCTTCCCTTGTTCCATAAAAATTGCTATTATTATGTTCTTTTTCAAGGTGCACTGATTTCATATTGTTCAAACACACGTTTCACAGTCAATTTGTAGCGTTAACACAATGATCACGTCCTAAGGTGATGTACATCCTCAGCTTATGAAGATAACAGGATTAAGAGATTAAAGACAGGCATAAGAAATTATAAAAGTATTATTTGAGAAATGATAAATGTCCATATTAAGATAAAATCTTCACAATGTATGTTCCTTTGCCACGGCTCCAGCTGGTCCTTCCATTCGGGGTCCCTGACTTCTCGTAACACTTTTCATATGCAGAAAAAAGTTGGGAGTTAGCATGCAACTGTGTGAGGGACCATGGGAAATCATGCTCCCTCAATATTCTCACATTTCTGGCTCAAAACCTCAAGAGGTATTGATTTCTGTAAAGAAGGGCTATATACCATAACATGTGTATCCCATACGTATTCATCTAACTCTTTCCCAAAATGATTTGCATTATTTTGCAATATTAACTATGAGAAAAGGAAAATACCCAGACCCTTTAAAACCTGCTAGGCACAACTCTGAGCTGACATGGACAGCAGGGGCCAAAAACCTGTTTTTTTGTTTTTTTTGTTTTGTTTTTTTAATTTTTTTTGTTTTTTTTGTTTTTTTAAGGAAAAAGAGGAAGTAGAATAAATCTAGAAGCATCATATTACTCAATTTCAAACTATACTACAAGGCTATAGTCACCAAAACAGCATGGTACCCAATGTGTAGTATTTTATTTCTCACTCCCATCCCGCCCTTCCCCCCAAGTCCCCACCATCCATTATGCCATTCTTATGCCTTTGTACCTTCATAGCTTAATCCCTACTGATAAACGGAAACATATGATGTTTGGTTTTCCATTCCTGAGTTACTTCACTTAGAATAATGGTGTCCAACTCCATCCAGGTTGCTGAGAATGTCATTATTTCATTCTTTTTTATGGCTGAGTAGTATTATTTTTGAAACTTCAAATTGTGCTGCTATAAACCTGCATGTGCAAGTATCTTTTTAATATAATGATTTCTTTTCCTCTAGGTAGACACCCAGTAATGGAATTGCTGGATTGAATGGTAGATCTACTTTTAGATTTTTAGGGAATCTCCATACTCTATTCCATAGTGTTTGTACTAGTTTACATTCCCTCCAGCAGTGTAAAAATGTTCTTTTTCAACACATCCACATCAACATCTATTTTTTTTTTACTTTTTAATTGTGGTCATTCTTGCAGAAGTAAGGTGATATTGCATTGTGGTTTTGATTTTTATTTCCCTGATAATTAGTACTGTTGAGCATTTCTTATATGTTTGTTGGCCATTTGTATATCTTTTTTTGGGAATTGTCTATTCATGTCCTTAGCCCACTTCTTGATGAGATGATTCATTTATTATTATTAGTTTGTTTAATTTCCTTGTAGATTCTGGATATTAGTCCTTTGTTGAATATGTAGTTTGCAAAACTATTTTCTCCCACTCTGTGGGTTGTCTGTTTACTATGCTGATTATTTCTTTTGCTGTACAGAAGCATTTTAGTTTAATTAAGTCCCATCTATTTATTTTGTTTTTGTTCCATTTGCTTTTGGGCTATTGGTCATGAAATCTTTGCTTAAGCCAATATCTAGAAGAGCTTTTCAAATGTTATCTTCTAGAATTTTTATGGTTTCAGGTCTTATATTGAAATCTTTGATCCATCTTGAGTTGATTTTTGCATAAGGTGAGAGATGAGGATCCAGCTTCATTCTTCTACATGTGGCTGGGCAATTATCCCACATCATTTGTTGAATAGGGTGTCTTTCCCCTTTTTATGTTTTTTTATGCTTTGTCAAAGGTCATTTGGCTGAAAGTATTTGGCTTTATTTCTAGGTTCTCTATTTGGCTCCATTGGTCTATGTGTTTATTTTTATGGCAGTACCATGCTGTTTGGTGACTATAGCCTTGTAGTATAGTTTGAAATTGAGTAATGTAATGCCTCTAGATTTGTTCTTTTTGCTTAGTCTTTCTTTGGCTGTATGGACTATTTTTTGGTTCCTTATATATCTTAGGATTTTTTTTTTCTAGTTCTATGAAGAGTGATGATAGCATTTTGATGGGAATTGCATTTAATTTGTGGATTGTTTTTTGTATTATAATTATTTTCACAATATTGATTCTACCCAGCCATGAGCATGGGATGTGTTTCCATTTGTTTGCATCAACTATAATTTTTTCAGCAGTGTTTTGTAATCTTCCATGTAGAGGTCTTTCACATCTTTGGTTAGGTATAATCTTAAGTATTTTATTTCAGTTTTTTGCAGCTATTATGAAAGGGGTTGAGTTCTTGATTTCTCAGCTTGGTTGCTGTTGGTGTATAGCAGAGCTACTGATTTGTGTACATTAATTTTGTATCCTGAAACTTTGCTGAATTCATTTACCAGTTCCAGGAGCTTTTTGAATGAGTCTTTAGGGTCTTCTAGGTATATGATTACATCATCAGCAAAGAGTGACAGTTTGACTTTCTCTTTACCAATATGAATGCCCTCTACTTCTTTCTCTAATCTGATTCCTCTGGCTAGGACTTCCAGTACTGTGTTAAATAGACATTCCCCTTGTCTTAGTCAAGTTCTCAGGGGAATGCTTTCATCTTTTCCCCATTCAGTATAATGTTGGCTGTGAGTTTGTCATAGATGTCTTTATTGTCTTAGGTAATGTCCCTTCTATGATGATTTTCCTGAGGGTTTCAATCATAAAGGGAAGCTGAATTTTGTCAAATGCTTTTTCTGTATCTATTGAGATAATCATGTGGTTTTTGTTTTTAATTCTGTTTATGTGCCATATCACATTTGTTGACATGCATATGTTAAACCATCCCTGCATTCGTGGTATAAAACTCACTTGATCATGGTGGATTATCTTTTTGTTCTGCTGTTGTATTTGGTTAGCTAATATTTTGTTGAGAATTTTTGCATCTATGTTCATCAAGGATATTGGTCTGTATTTTGTTGTTGTTGTTGTTGTTGTTGTTACATTCTTTCCTGGTTTTGTTATTAGGGTGAAACTGGCTTCGTAGAACAATTTAAGGATGATTCCCTTTCTCTATATTTTGTAAGTGTCAACAGGATTGGTACAATGTCTGCTGGAATTCAGCTGTAAATCCGTCCAGTCCTGGACTTTTTTGTTGTTGTTGGCAGGTTTTTTTAAAAAATTACCATTTCAAACTTGCTGCTTGTTATTGGTCTGTTCAAAATTTTTGTTTCTTCCTTTCTTCCTTGTTTAATCTAGGAGGGTTGAGTTTCAGGAATTTAACCATCTCCTCTAGGTTTTCCAGTTTGTATATGTAAAGGTGTTCCTAGTAGCCTCGAATGATCTGCATTTCTGTGGTATCAGTTGAAATATCTCCCATTTCATTTCTAATTCAGCTTATTTGGATTTTCTCTCTTCTCTTATTGGTTAATCTCACTTATGGTCTATCACTTTTATTTACCTTTTCAAAGAACCAGCTTTTTGTTTTATTTATCTTTTGTATTTTTTGTTATTTAATTTCATTTAGTTCTGTTCTGATCTTTGTTATTTCTCTTCTGTTGGGTTTGGGTTTGGTTTGTTCTTGTTTCTCTGGTTCCTTGAAATGTGACCTTAGATTGCCTATTTGTATTATTTCAGACTTTTTGATGTAGGCATTTAAGTCTATGAACTTTTCTCTTTGCACTGCCTTTGCTGTGTTTCGGAGATTTTGATTAGTTGTGTCACTATTATTGCTAAGTTCAAATATGTTTTTAATTTCCATTTTGATTTCATTATTGACTCAATGATCATTCAGGAACAGGTTATTTAATTTTCATGTATTTGCAGGTTTTTAAGGGTTCCTTTCGGAATTCATTTCCAATTTTATTCCATTGTGGTCTGAGAGTACTTGATATAATTTAGATTTTCTTAAATTTATTAAGACTTGTTTTGTGGCCTATCATATGGTCTATCTTGGAGAATATTCCATGTAATGATAAATAGAAGGTACATTCTGCTTGTTGAGTAGAATGTTCTGTAAATATCTGTTAAGTCCATTTTGATACAGGAGTTAAGAAGAAATTACTTAGGCAGATACAGTATGAAAGTCCTCAGTAAGGTTTTCCTTTTAATGAAAATCAGCCCCAATCCTTTTCCTTTCTAACAAAGAATCATTTCCCTTTCTAACAAAGAATCATTTCCCTTTCTAACAAAGAATCATTTTCCTTTCTAACAAAGAGCCTGTTAAATCGAGTTGAAAACATAGATGCTGGCAGTTGTGACAATCATGTTTAAAATGGCAGCCCTATCTTCCCTTCTATTTATCAGCCACATATACAGTAAGGAGCAGACAAGATGGCCTTGGTCAACTGGATAATTCATTGGCATAATAAGATAGGGGTGGAGTGGTCATCCTTCCCCATGTGCTATGTAAATGTCATACCTATTTGAACCAATCTGTGAGTCCTATGTAAATCAGACACTGCCTTCTTAAACGTGACTATAAAATCCAGCACATCCACTGCCCACCGGTCTTTTGCTCTGGCAAGTCCTCTCTCTCTCAATAGAAAGAAAGCTGTTTTTCTTTCTCTTTATTCTGCCTTTTAAACCTCTGCTACCTAAACTCTTCATGTGTGTCCATGTCCTGCATTTTCCTGGCATGAGATGACAAACCCCAGGTTTCTACCCCAGATAACATAGCTGCTTCAATTTGTTGTAGGGTATAGGTTAAGTCCACTGTATTCTTGTCGAATTTGTCTTGATGACCTGTCTAGTGCTGTCAGTGGAGTATGGAAGTCCCCCCATTATTATTGTCTTGCCAGCTATCTCATTTCTTAGGTCTAGTAGTAATTGCTTTATAAATTTGGGAGCTCCAGTGTTAGGTGTGCATATATTTAGGACTGTGATATTTTGCTTTTGTACTAGTCCTTTTATCATTATATAATGTCCTACTTTGTATTTACCTGGTGTTGCTTTAAAGTCTGTTTTGTCCAATGTAAAAATAGCTACTCCTACTTGATTTGGTGTCCATTTGCACAGAATATCTTTTTGCACCCCTTTACCCTAAGTTTCTGTGAGTCATAATTTGTTAAGTGAGTCTCTTGAAGACAGCAGATACTTGGTTAGTGAGTTTTTATCCATCTGTCATTCTATATGTTTTAAGTGGAGCATTTAGGTTATTTACATTTAGCATTAGTATTAAGGTATGAGATACTATTCTATTAATCATGCTAGGTGTTGTCTGAATACCTTGGGGTTTTTTTTGGTTATTGTGTTATTATTTTATAGATCCTGTGAGATTTATGCCCTAAATAGGTTCTATTTTGGTGTATTTTGAGGTTATGTTTCAAGACTTAGAGCTCTGTTTAGCAGTTTTCATAGTGCTGACTTTGTAGTGCTCATTCTCACAACATTTGTTTGTCTGAGAAAGACTGTATCTTTCCTTCATTTATGAAGCTTGGTTTCACTGAATACAAAATTCTTGACTGATAATTGTTTTGTTTAAGGAGGCTAAAAATAGGACCCCAATTCATTCTAGCTTGTTAGGTTTCTGCTGCGAAATCTACTGTTAATCTAATAGGTTTTCCTTTATAAATTACCTGATGTTTTTGCCTCACATCTCTTAAGATTCTTTCCTTTGTTTTGAATTTAGATAACCAGATGACTATGTGCCCAGGTAATAACCTTTTTGCAATGAATTTCCTGGGTGTTCTTTGAGCTTCTTGTATTTGGATGTCTAGATCTCTAGCAAGGCTAAGGTGGTTTTCCTCAATTATTACCTCCAAAATGTTTTTCAAACTTTAAGATTTCTCTTATTCCTTGATAACAGTTATTCTTAGGTTTGGTCATTTAACATAATCCCAAACTTCTTGGAGGCTTTGTTTATATTGCTTGAATTTTTTTTCTTTGCCATTGTTTGATTGAGTTAATTCAAAAGCCTTGTCTTTGGGCTCTGATGTTTTTGTTGTTTTTTTTTATTTTTTATTTTTTTTACTTATTCAGTTCTATTGTTTAGACTCTCCAGTGTAGTTTGCATTTCTCTAAGTGTGTTCTTTATTTCCAGAAGTTGTGATCGTTTTTTATTTATGCTATATGTTTCTTGGGAGATTTTTCTGTCTATCTCCTATAACTTTTTTACATTTCTTTAAATGGTATTCACCTTTCTCTGGTGCTCCTTGAGTAGCTTCATAATGGAACTTCTGAATTCTTTTACTGGCAATTCAGAAATTACTTCTTGATTTGGATCCATGGCTGGTGAGCTAGTGTGATTTTTTGGGGTGTTACAAAACTTGTTTTGTCATATTACCAGAATTGTTTTTCTGGTTCCTTCTCATTTATGTGGACTATGTCAGAGGAAAGATCTCAGGCTCAGGGGCTGCTGTTCAGATTCTTTTGTCTCATGTGATTTTCCCTTGATGTGGTACACTTCCCCTTCCCCTAGGGATGGGGCTTCCTGGGATGTGGACTGCAGTGATTGTTATTTCACTTCTGGGCATAACCACCCAGTGGAGCTACTGGGCTCCAGGCTGGTACTGAAGAGTGTCTACAAGAGTCTTGTGAAGTAATCCACCCTCAGATCTCTCAGCCATGGATACCAGCCTCTGCTCTGCTGGAGGTAGCAAGGAAGTGAGGTGAACTCTGTGTGGTACCTCGATTGTAGTTTTGTTTAGTGCACTGGTATTCTTGAATGGTGGTTGTGCTGGCATTAAGTTGTAATGTGGACAAACTCAGGATGCCTGGTTAGCCAGGTTATTACTGGTGGCGCAGTTAGCTGTTGTTTTCTCGTTTCTTGTGGCTGGGTTGTTCTTTTATGAGTTGTGTTAATCGAAGAGTTGGCTCTTTCAAGAGAACATCAGCTGTGTTAGTACAGGAAGGATACAAGCTTGCCCTAGGTTTGCCTGAATAAATTTCCCAGGCAGTGGCCATGGAGCTCCCAAGAGCTTGTGTGCTTTGTCTTAGTCTACTGGGGTGGGTAGAGAAAGACCATCAGGTGGGGGTAGAATTAGGTGTGTCTGAGCTCAGACTCCTTGGGTGGGCCTTGCTACAGTCACTGTGAGGAATGGAGATGTGGTTCTCAGGTCAATAAAGTTATGTTCCCAGGGTGATTATGGCTACCTCTGTTGTGTCATACAGATTGCCAGGGAAGTGAGGGAAAGCCAGCAATGACAGGCCTCACCAAGCTCCCAGGCAACCAGAAAGGCCAGTGTCAGTTCTGTTTCTCTGTGCTGCCCCAACAGCACCGAGTTATATCCAGGCAGCCAATGAGCAAAGCTGGAAACTTGCTCTAGGCTCCAGGCCTCCCTGCTGAGAAAACCATCAGGGCTTTCAGACTTTACCCTCCTCACCACAGCTTTTGTCCTCCTATCTGCACTTCCTGTTGACCTCCCACCCTAAGATTCTACCCTGGAAAATGCACGCATGGTTGAAATTATTACAAAGTTCTGCTAGAAATTTCCTTCAGTCAGAAATTGTTTCCCTGGGCTTCCTTGGGAACTAGGAGTGCCTCAAGGCTCTTCTCACTGCTGCTTCTACTTTTGTATTTTGCTTGGCTCTCTAAATTTATTTCAGCTCTAGGTAAGATTAAATCCTTCTCCCATGATTTGGATTTTCAGGCTCCCATGCGAAGATGTGTGTTTGGGGCAGACTTTCCTCCCCTCACACTTTGGACACTCACGATTTTGTGGCTGTCTCTAGAAGTTTGCAGTGGTAAGCCATGTTTTTCAAAAGTTCTGTGAATTCTTTCAGTGTTCTGGGTATGTTCCTGTGGTAGTTCTTGGAGCAATAATTCACAATATGAATCTTCACATGCTGTGTCCATCGAAGTGGGAGCTGCAAGTTAGTCCTGCCTCCTATCTGCCATTTTACCAAGCCACTTATTCAAGCTGGAGCAGAGTGGTGTGCAGAACTTCTAAAAAAGATTTATAGGAGTCTTGGGTTTATAACAAGATCTGTCTGAGAAGCTGATGTATCTGTTTACTTATGTGCTCTACTCATGAGCACAGGAGGCTTGAGCTTACCACTAGACTACTGAAAACAATGCACAGAAACCAGTCTTTTTCTGGATCTTACATGCTCTCTTCAATGTGGTCCAGGTAGTATTATCTAAGAAAAGAAAAACATTAGCATTTTAGCAGGTCTCTGAGCAAATTCACCTCAAATTGCAGCCTTGACTACGCTTGTCTTTGCAACTCTTACACCTTCTTGCACAATGCCCTTTTCTAACTTTCTACAGCTCTTTCCACCAGGAAATCTGTGTCTTTCAGTACCTTTGCCTCTCCTTATTTCAAGAAAATAAAATGAGAAAGAACATGCATTTAATTTGGATTTAATCTCTAGCTTCCCACTAGCTACTCCTCTCACAATGCCCTTTCCTGGACATGTCACCCCTATTTTCTTATCCACTCCCTTTCTAAAAGATCTTTTGTTGTTTTTGATTAGCCTTCTTCCTTCTTGCTTCAACCAATGCTGCTTCTCCTTGAACAGAACCAACCCTGTACTTAACTCGGTCCCTACTACCCTGTATTTTAATTTTATGCTTTGCTGTCTGTCGCCTTTATAGACCTTGGTACCTTAATAATATAACCAATGCCTTACACTATTCATGTTTCTGATAATAGCACATAGACTCTCCAGACAAAGCTGAGATGGTGGGGTGCAATCTGAAGTTGTCGACTAAACAAAAGCGGTGACTGAGCAGCACAATACTTAAGCAGATGATGGAAAGGATATTGGTCACTAACGATTAGCTGAGAGATGCCTAATTCCCAGAGACCCTCAGAACACATCTGTGTAGATAATATGTAACGCAGGGGGCCAGTATGGTTTTATATGTATGAGAACATAAACTATAAGGTTAATGAGAAGATATACCTTCTCATTCAAAAATTCATTTGTCCATTTACTCATGTAAGTATTTCTTTAGGAAACAGTTGTTTATTACCTACCTTGTGTAAACACTATAGTCACAAAAAGTCTCCAGAATGGAAGGCTCTTCAGAGGAAGCCCAACACCAATAAGAGAGGGAATATTCCCTACAGTGAATTCAAACAATATAGATTTGTAGATTGCCATATATAATTCAACACTATTGAGATATAAATTACCTATAAAACACTAGCTACTAGATGAAGTGCACATTTTTAGAAGTTTTGATATATGAATAGGCCTGTGAAACCATCACCATAGTCAAGAAAATGCAGATACTTAACCTCTAAAATTTTCCTTCTTTTGCAGTCACTACCACCAGGAAGTCACTGATCTGCTTTCTGTCACTGTAGGTAAGATTGTATTGCCTACAATCTTATAAAAATATAAATATAACATGTACTCATTTTACAAGTTCCCTTTACACAGTGTGGTTAGGTTGATATTTGTCTATATTGTGATATCAATAACCCAGTTGCATTTATTGCTAAATAGTACTTTATGGTATGAATATATCACAATTTGTTTTTCTCATTCACTTCTTGGTAGATATTTGAGCTTTTTCAAATCCAATATTATTATAAATAAAGTATTATGAATGCTTGTATGCAAGTCATTGTATGGACATATGTTTTCATTTCTCTAAAAGGTGAAGGAATAAAAATAATTGGTTATAGAGTAAGAGTGTATTCAATCTTTGATGAAGCTGGCAGTCATCTTTCAAAAATTGTTAAATCATGTTATATTCTCACCAGAAGTGGGTGAGAGTTCCAGGTGCTCTATGTGCTTGTCAAAACTTGGTATAGTCAATTTTAAATTTGGGTGTTCTAATAGGTATATAATGAATTTCGTTGTTATAATTTCCATTTTCTTAATAACAATGATGTTGAACATTTTCTTAATGTGATTTTTGACATAAGTATATCTTCTTTGATAAAAAATATGTTCTAATCTTTTGTTCATTTTGTATTAGGTTATTTTCTTGCTACTACGTTTTCAGAGTTCTTCATACATTCTGGATACAGGTTGTTTATTGGATATGTGACTTACAAACTTTTTCACGCAGTCTGTTCTTTGTCTTTACAATGTATTATGAAAGCAAGGTTTTCTGTTTTGATACTGCCAAATTTGCTGTTTTTGTCCTTTTATAGACAGTATTTTTGATATTGTAAATAAGCAGTCTTTGCCTAAGCCAAGATTACAAAGACTTACGCTTATATTTTGTTCTGGAAGTATAATAATTCTAGGTCTGCATTTAGTATTATACTCTATTTTGAATTACTTTTGCTATGTGAAAATAATATTTTCATTTCCCATGGGATAGTCAATTATGCCAAATCTGTGGAATAACTGATTTTCCATTAACTAATGGAATGTCTTTCTTACTTTATCAAAAATTGATACCACAGATCTATTTCTGGGATCTCTATTCTGTTCCAGTGTCTTTTTTTTTTTTTTTTTTTTTGACAGGATTTCACTCTGCCACCCAGAGTGAAGTGCAGCTGTGCAAACACAGCTCACTGCAGCCTTGACCTCCCAGGCTCAAGTGATTCTCCTGTATTCAGTTGAATTAATTTTAAATATTTTTGGACATGCATTTATTTTTCCTTTATTTATGTCTCTATTTTTATACATGAATTTTAAAAATATTATACATATTTAAGGTGTACAAGATGATGTTTTGATGTATGTACACATAGCAAAAAGGTGAGCATAATCAAGCAAAGTAACATCACCATCACTTTACATAGTTACTTTCTTTGTTGTAAGAACACTTAAAGTTGACTCCTTAGCAAATTTTCAATACACAATACAATACTATTAACTGAAGTCCTCATGTTGGAGATTACATCTGTAGATTTATTCATTCTCCATACCTGTAAGTTTTTACCTGTTACTAGAAAAGGTGTCTTGATCTAGATCTCAAGAGAGAATTTTTGGATCTCATGTAGGAAATAATTCAACGTGAGTTGTAGAGTGCACTGAAAATAAATAGTTTATTGAAAACCACTCTATTACAAAGCAGGGCATCCTCAGAAAGCAAGCAGAGGAATGCACCATCATTGTCTTAAATTTTTCTTATATCAGGGTCTTATCTATGTAAAGACTACATTAAGCTGTTCCTATGTGAGGGTGGGCTGAGAGCATGACAAAATTATTGTTCTATTGACTGAAGGAAAACCATCTTTGACATTTTACTGTGTAAGCATTAAAGCATAACTATAATTATTTTGAAAGCATATATTGTTAAGTGTATTGGGACATCTTGACTTTCTGTTGTTGTAAGAGTTTGTCCTTGCAGGCATTACCAAGCTGCTTTCTTACCTGTAAACATTTTAGAACCTTGGGTTGTTCCTGGCAAGGAATGTAGCTTGCTAGTTTTAAGATGGAGTTCATTTTAAAATGGCGTCACCTGACTTTCCTAGGCTCCTACTTCCCTAATAAACCTTGTGACTTTCGTCTCCTCATCCTCCCTGGCACCCCTTGCTCCTGGTAACCACCATTCTACTCTCTGTTTACATGTATTTAAGTAATTTAGGCTTGACATATACATGAAATCATACAACATTTGTCTTTTGTATCTGGCTTATTTCATTCAGCATAATGTCTTCCAGGTTCATGTATGTAGTAGACAATGTCTGTCAGGATTTCCTTCTTTTTTATGGTTGAAGAGCATTCCATTGTGTGAATATAACAGTTTCTTTATCATTTTTTCATTGATAAATACTTAGGTTGATTCCATGTCTTAGATGTTGTGAATAGTTCTGCCATAAACATAAAAGTGCAGATAGCTCTCTGACATACTGATGGCATTTTATTTGGATGTATACCTGGTAGTGGAACTGCTGGATCACATAGTAGTTTTATTTTTTATTTTTTGAGGAATCTCCATTTAGCTTTCCAATAATGGCTGTAATAATTTACATTCCCACCAACAATGAACAAGGGTTCTGTTTTCTCCACACTCTCCCCAACACTTGTTATCTCTTGTCTATTTGAATATATTCATTCTAATAGGCATAAAGTAATATATTCTTGTGGTTTTGATTGGCATTTTCCTGATGATTAGTAATGTTTAACACTTTTTCTTATACCCATTGGCTATTTTTATGTCTTTTTGGAAAAAAAGTTTATTCAGGTACTTCGCCCTTTTAAATCTCAGGTGATTTGTTATTTTGCTATTGAGTTTTGTGAGTTTATTACATATTTTGTGTATCAACTCCTTATGAAGTATATGGTTGGCAAAATTTAATCCCAATTCATAGGCTGCGTTTTCATTTTGTTGATTGTTTCCTTTTCTGTGTAGAAACATTTCAGTATGATGTAGTACTACTTGCTAATTTTAGTTTTTGTTGCCAGATATTTTGATGTCATATACTATATATACACACAAGGCCAATATCAAGGAGCTTATCCACTATGTTTTCTTCTAGGAGTTGTATGATTTCAGATCTTAAGTTTCGATTTTTAAGCTATTTTGAGTTGATTATTTGTATGGTGTAAAATACAGACCGAGTTTCATTCTTATCCTTTTGGATTGCCAGTTTTCCCAACATTATTTATTGAAGAGACTATCTTTTACCCATTGTGTGTTTGGCAAACTTATCAAAGATTAGTTGACTATAAATGTGTGAATTTATTTCTGAGCTCTCTATTATATTCCATCGGTCCATATGTTTGTTTTTATGACAGTACCATATTGTTTTGATTACTGTACTTTGGTAATATATTTTGAAATCAGAAAGTGTGATCTTCCAGCTATGGTTTTTTTCTTTTTGTTTATTTTTGCTCCATACTGCTTTGGCTATTTAGTCTTTTATTGCTCTATATAAATTTTAGGATTATTTCTTTCTATTTCAGTGAAACTGCCATTAACATTTTGATACAGATGTGTTGATTCTGTATATCACTTAGGATAATATGAATTTGCATTTTGAGTAATATTTGTCTATAGTTTTGGTAGGTTTTTCTTTTAATAGTTTTATCCTTTTTTGTGTCAGAATTATGCTGACCTCATAGAAAGAATTGAGAAGCACTCCCTCATCTTCATTTTCTGAAAGAGTTTCTATGCCGTTAATATTATAGCTTCCTTAAGGATTTGATAGAATTGACTAGTGAAACCATCAGAACTGGCCGTTTTCATTATTGGAAATTTCTTCCTATAAACTCAATTTCTGTCATAGATATGGGACCCTTACTTATATTGATA
This sequence comes from Chlorocebus sabaeus, assembly GCF_047675955.1. NCBI lineage: Eukaryota > Metazoa > Chordata > Mammalia > Primates > Cercopithecidae > Chlorocebus > Chlorocebus sabaeus. The sequence goes on along the minus strand of NC_132913.1, from coordinate 5,411,455 downwards.
ATGTGGCATATAATATAGTATATCATACAATATAACATTATATGATAAATTATACCTTCCCTAGGGTAAATGTTTTGTGTGAAATTATAAGAATGTGTACTCTGATGTTTTTAAATGAAGTGATCTATAAACATCAATTTGGTCAAGCTGGTTAATAGCATTTTACAAGTTTTCTGAATTATAACTGATTTTATATTAATTGTTCAATCAACTATTAAGAGAAAATTATTAAAAATGTTTCATGTATTTATAGATTTTTCCAATTCTGCTTAGAGTTCTAACAGTTTTTGCTTCATACATTTTGAAGTTGCATAAACATTTAGCATTGTATGCACTCTTAAAAAATTTAAACTTTTATCATTATAAAATTATCCTCTTTATCCCTGCTAATATACTTTGCTTTGTTTTGTCTAAGAGTATACTGCTATCTCAGCTTTTTGACTTATAAAAAGGTTTGCATGATATACTTTTCTCAATTTTTATATGTATTTTATTTGTATCTGCATATTAAAAGTGGATTCATGCAGACAGTATGTAGTTCTTTTATAAATTCTTGCCTTCTAATTGGCTTGTATAAACAATTCATATTTAACATTATTATCAATATAATTGAATTTATGTTTCCCTTCTTACTACCTTTTTTTCTGCTTGTCCTGTTTGTGTTTTGTTTAATTGGACCGCTTTTCTCTCCTCTTTTAAATTAATTGATTATTTTTGTTTGCTTACCTGTGATTATGTATTTTATTAAAATAGCTGCTTACACTAGTCACAATAGCAAACTCAGGGAATCAACCTAAATGCCCAACAATAACAGATTAAATAAAGACAATGTGGGACATATACACCATGGAATACCATGCAGCCTTAAAAAATGAATAAGATCATGTCTTCTGCTGGAACATAGATGGAGCTCGAGTTCATAATTCTTAGTGAACTAACACAGAAATAGAATGCCAAATATATCATGTTCTCACTTATAAGTGAGATCTAAATGATAACTCGAGAACACAAAGGGAACAAGAGACATGGGGGCTGCTTGACAATAAGGGTTATAGGAGAGAGAGGAACAGAAAAGATAACTATTGGGCACTGGGCTTAATACCTGGGTGATGAAATAATCTGTACAATGAACCCCTGTGACATGAGTTTACTTATGTAACAAACCTTCACATGTAGCCCTGAAATAAAAGTTTAAATAAATAAATAAAAATAAAGTAAAATAGGAGCTGCTTTTGGGTTTATATTATTCATTTTTAATTTGTCATATTCTTCCTCAGTTTATATTATTCTGGTTCCTGTATACTATAAAAGCTTTATTATAACATAGTTTTATTTTTTCTCCCTTTTGCTTTCATTATTGTCCTTTGTATTACTTTTTACACATAGTTTACTTTTACATTACTATAGTTCCCATTATCTATATTTTTATTTATTAGAGACAAGGTCTTGGTCTGTTGCCCAAGCTGGAGTGTAGTGGTGCAATAATGGCTCACAATAGCCTCAAACTCCTGGGCTCAAGCAATCCTCCAAATGCAGCTTCCCAAGTAGCTGGTACTACAGGCATGCACCACTGCACTTGAGTAATTTATTATCTTTTGCAGAGACAGGGTTTCACTCTGCTGCCCAGGCTGGTCTCAAACTATTGGCTTCAGGTGCCTTGGCCTGGCAAAGTGCTGGGATTACAGATGAACCACTGCAACCAGCACACTATACGTATTAATTATTTTTACCTTTAACAATTATCTTGTAAAGAGATTTAAATTATAATAAAATGTATTTTTATATTTTCTCATACTATTTTTTAATGCTTTTCATTCTTTTGTATAGTTTTAGAATTTAACCTTTTACCATTTTCTTTCTGCCTTAACAGCATCCTATTTTGGGGAGTTTATGTTTGCTGGTGATAGAATGTTTCAGCTGTTTAAATGCTGAAAATATCTGTATTTCACCTTTGACTTGGAAAAGTATTTTTCCTGAGTAATATACTCTAGGTTGCAATTTTGTTTTTCATCTGTTTTTAAAGATGTTCCTTTACTATTTTCTGTTTTTGTTTCTGCTAAAAATCTACTCCCACCCTAATCTGTATGTCTCTGTACATAACGAGCTTCTATTCTTTTAGAATATTTTTATGATGATATCTGTATCACTCATTTCTAAACATTTGATTTTAGTGTAACTTTGTGTTTTATTCTTGTTTCCTGGCCTCAGGATTCAGTTCACTGACCTTGTTACATCTGTGCATGTATAGCTTTCATAATTTCAGATGTATTTTACCAAGTAATTTTTAAATTTCTTTATGCTACCTGCCATCCTTTGGGCACTCCAATTTTAAGGATATCAGACCAAATGAAATTGTTCTGTAGATCACTATTGTTCCGTTAATGTTTAAAAATTATTCTGACATTTTATTTGATATAGTATCTTTTGTTATTTCTTCAAACTATTTATTCTGCAACATCTAATCTGCCATCGATCTCATCCAGTGGCATTTCTTATCTATGATATTGTAATATGTGTATGTATATATATATGTGTGTGTGTGTGTGTATATATATATATATATCACAAATATATGTATGTCCCATTATTCATTGTCTCTATTAAGTTATTCAATAGTTCCTCTAGCTTTTTGGATTTATAAAGTATAATTTTAATTATAATTTTAATGTCTTAATGTCTTTATCTACCAATTGTGTCATCTGTGCAATTTTTCAGTAAGTCTTGATTGATTTTTTTCTTCTCCTTATGAATCATCTTTTCTTATTTCGTATATCTGGTAATTTTTGGTTGGTTGTTAGAAAATGTCAATTTTATATCATCAGTTCCTTAATATATTTATATTATAATAGATCTTGTTAGGCTTCATTCTTGGAAATACTTAAGCTACATGAAAATAGCTTTATGCTTTCAGGTCATGCTTTTAAACTTTGCTGGTCAGGATCAGAGAAGACTTTTGTCTGAGGATAATTTTTTATCCACTATTGAGAAAAAAACACTCTGCATATTCTACTCAATGCCTCTTTAATTGAGAGGTTTTTTCACTCTGGTAAGTGGATCTATGACCAATTTCCCACCAACTATTTAACAAGAAAGATGTAACAATAAAACAAGAAACAAAACCAGACAAGCAACACAAACTTACTATTAATTCAAATATTGTGATTTACAGAGAGCAAACAACTACTTCGGTATGTTCAAGAATATATAGAAAAAAGATAAAAAGTGAATAAACTATAGAGATTTTCAATAGGAAATTGCAATAAATATGAATGGATTAAATCCACATTATAGCAATTAGAAAGGTATCTTAAGAATTCAAAGATAAGTTTAATCAAGATATTAGGTCAAGCGGACCACTGGTTTAGTGAATTGGAAACAAAATTAATAACCAAAATGAAGAACATATATTACCAATTAAGAACATAAAATATATGAAATAGCATAAGAAACAGATAAAACAATCAGTTAAAGGCATAAATAAGATAAGTGAAGTATCCAAAGTAGAATAGAGAACAAATGGGGAAAAAGCAATATTTAAAGTGATAATGCCTAAGAATTTTCCCAAACTGACTAACAATGTTAACTTAAAAAATTAAGAACCGCTACAAAGCTTAAGTAGTAAAAAATTTAAAAATCCACCTGAATATATGTAATAGTAAAGCTTCTAATTTCTCCCATAGAAAAACACATATGAATATAACACATAGATTAATTTTGAATAGTAAAGTTAAATATAAACCTAAATAAATCAGTAATGCATTAAATTTATTTTGACTAAATACTTTCAATAAAATATTTAAACTGCCAGAGAGGGTAAATAATGAAAAAAATATGTGAAATTATTCTGTATACTGCTTGTAAGAGACTCATTTTCTAAAGACTACAGAAAGTAGAAAAAAGATAAAAATTAAATAATATGCAATTATTAATCATACAATTATTAACAAAAGAAATCTGGTGTAATATCAATCAAAATAGATGTTAATCGAAGAAAAGCTGTGTTTATGATAAAACGTATAGTTTTCAAAAGATATGTTAGAAGAAATATTAAAAATCGCAATCAGTAATCTTATTCTCAAAAAACTAGAGAAATAGCGGTAAATTAAACCCATAAAGTAGAAAGAAATTATTATAAAACTGAAATAATCAAAATAGAAAATAATCTCTAACATATAAAATCACAAATTTTAAAAGGTAATTATTTGACAAGATTAATAAAAGTGAACAGCTCCTAGCAAAATGAACAATTAAAAATTGTAAAATACATCTTACCAATATTAATAATAAAAAGTTCACACCACTAAAAATATTTTTATTTAAAACATTTTATAAATTCATTTAGCAAATTAAATAGACAAATTTTTAAACATTTTTCTTTTTTTATAACTTTTATTTTAGGTTCTGTTGTACATGTGCAGATTTGTTATATAGGTGTTACGTTATGTGGGTTTGTTGTACAAATTATTTAATCACCCAAGTACTAAACCTAGTATCCAATAGTTGTTTTTTCTGCTCCTTTTCCTCATCCTACCCTCCACCCTCTGGTAGGCCTCAGTGTCAGTTTTACCCCTCTTTGTGTTTATGTGTTTTCATCATTTAGCTACCACTTATAAGTGAGAACATGCTGTATTTTATTTTCTGTTCCTGCATTAGTTTGCTAAGGAAAATGGCCTCCAGCTCCATCTGTGTTCCCTTGAAGGACATGATCTTATTCTTTTTTATGGCTGCGTAGTATTCCATGGTGTGTATGTGACGCATTATCTTTATCCAGTCTACCATTAATGGACACTTATGTTGATTTCATGTCTTTGCTACTGTGAATACTGCTGCAGTGAACATACACGTGCATGTGTCTTTGTGATAGAACAATTTATATTCCTTTGGTATATACCCAGTAATTGCATTGCTAGGTCAAATAGTAATTCTGTTTTTAGCTCTTTGAGAAGTTTCCATGTTTTCCACAATTGTTGAAGTAATTTACATTCCCACAAACTGTGTAAGTGTCCCCTTTATCACTATCTTTTTTTTTTTTTTTTACTTTTAGTAATAGCCATTTTTACTGGTGTGAGATGACGTCCCATTGTTGTTTTGATTTGTATTTCTCTGTCCTTTGGTGGCTTTTTAATGGGGTTGTTTTGTTCTTGTAAATTTGTTTATCTTCCTTGCAGATGTTGCACACTAGAGCTTTGTCAGATGCATAGTTTACAAATATTTCTCATTTTCTCCCATTCTGTGGATTGTCTGTTCATTCTGTTGATAGTTACTTTTGATATGCAGAAGCTCTTTAGTTTAATTAGATCCCATTTGCCAATTTTTACTTCTGTTGCAACTGCTTTTAGTGTCATCTTCATGAAATATTGGCCCTTTCTTATGTCCCAAATAGTATTGCCTAGGTTGTCAACATGGATTAGTTGTGTTCCCACTCAAACCTCATCTTGAGTTGCAGTCCCCATAGTTCCCACCTGTCATGGGAGGAATCCAGTGGGAGGTAATTGAATCATAAGGGCAGTTTCCCCCATGCTGTTCTTTTGATAGTGAGTAAGTTCTCTTAAGATCTGATGGTTTTCTAAGCATCTGGCATTTCCTCTGCTGAAACTTCTCTCTCCTGTCACCATGTGAAGAAGAACATGTTTGCTTCACCTTTCACCATGATGGAAAGTTTCCTGAGGCTTCCATAGCTATGCAGAACCGTGAGTCAATTAAACCTCTCTCCTTTGTAAATTACTCAGTCTCAGGCAGTTCTTTATAGCAGCCTGAGAATGGATTAATATGGTAAATTGGTACTGCAGAGAGTGAGATGCTGGTATAAAGAGAACCAAAAATGTGGAAATGACTTTGGAACTGGGTAGCAGGCAGAGGGTGGAACAGTTTGGAGTGCTCAGAAGAACACAGGAAGATTTGGGAAAGATTGGAACTCTCTGGATACTCGTTAAATGGCTTTGACCAAAATGCTGATAGTGATATGGACAATGAAGTCCAGGTTGAAGTGGTTGCAGATGGAGATGAGGAACTACTTGGGAACTGGAGTAAAAGTCACTCACTGTGCAAAACAACTGGTGGTGTTTTTCCCTGGCCTAGAGATCTGCAGAACTTTGAACTTGAGAGAGATGATTTAAGGTATCTGGTGAAAAACATTTCTAAGTGGTAAAGCATTCAAGAGGAATCAGAGCATAAAAATTTGAAAAGTTTGCAGGCTGACAATATAATAGAAAAAGAAAAACTCGTTTTCTGGGGAAGAATTCAAGCCCACTGCAGAAATTTGCTTAAGTAACAAATTGCTGAATGTAATCACCAAGACAATGAGGAAAATGTCTCCAGGGCATGCCAGAGATCTTCACAGCAGCCCCCCCTGCACTCCCCATCTAAGGCCTGGAGGCCTAAGAGGGAATGATGGTTTCATGGTCCAGGCCCAGGGCCCCCCTGCTCTATGCAGTCTCAGGACATGGTGCCCTGTCTCCCAGCCACTCTAGCCAGGGCTAAAAGGGGCTAAGGTACAGCTCAGGCCTTAACTTCAGAGGGTGCAAGCCTCAAGCCTTGGTAGCTTCCACATGGTGTTGGTCCTGCAAGTGCACAGAAGACAAGAATTGAGGTTTGGGAACCTCTGCCTAGATTTCAGAGGATGTATGGAAATGCCTGGATGTACAGGTAGAAGTCTACTGCAGGGAGGGAGCCCTAATGGAAAACATCAGCTAGGGCAGTATGGGAGGAAATGTGGAGTTGGAACCCCCCCCACAGAGTCTCCACTGGGGCACTAGCTAGCAGACATGTAAGAAGAGGACCATTGTCATCCACACACCAGAATGGTAGATCCACCAACAGCTTGAATCTTTCACCTGGAAAAACCACACTCAACACCAGCCTGTGAAAGCAGCTGGGAGGGAGGCTGTACCCTGCAAAGCCATAGGGTCAAAGCTCATCAAAGCCAGGGGAGTCCACTGCTTGCTTCAGCGTAACCTGTATGTGAGACATGGAGTTAAAGGAGACCGTTTTGGAACTTTAAGATTCTCTCTCCTGCGGTCTTGTGAAGAAGGACATGTTTGCTTCCCCTTCCACCATGATTTTAAGTTTTCTGAGGTCTTCCTAATCACGTGGATCTGTGAGTCAATTAAACTTCTTTTCTTTATAAATTACTCAATCTTGGGCAGTTCTCTATAGCAGTGTCAGAATGGACTAATACAGTTGTCTTCCAGGGATTTTATAGTTTTGGTTTTACATTTAAGTCTCTAATTAGTCTTGAGTTGATTTTTCTATATGGTCCAAGGAAGGGGTCCAGTTTAAATCTTCTGCATATGGATAGCCAGTTATCCCAGCACCATTTATTGAATAGATAATCCTTTGCTCATTGCTTGTTTTTGTCCACTTTTAAGAAGATCATATAGTTGTAGGTGTGTGGCCTTGTTTCTGGAGTCTTTGTTCTGTTCCTTTGGTCTACGTGTTTGTTTTTATGCCAATAGCATGCTGTTTTGGTTACTACATCCTGGTAATATAGGTTGAAGTCAGGTAGCATGATGCCTCCAGCTTTGTTTTCTTTTTGTTTTTGTTTGTTTTTTGTTTTTTGCTTAGCATTGCTTTTGTTATTTTTGCACTATTTTGATTTTATATGAATTTTTAAAAAGATTTTCTATTTCTGTGATAAATATAATTGGTTGTTTGATGGGAGTAGTATTGATTCTATAAATTGCTTTTTGCTGTGTGGCCATTTTAATAATATTGATTCTTCCTACCCACAAGCATGGAGTTTTTTTCATTTGTGTCACCTCGGATTTCTTTTTATTTTATTTTATTCTAATTCTGGGATACATGTGCAGGATGTGCAGGTTTGTTACATAGGTAAACATGTGCCATGATGGTTTGTTTCAATTGTCAACCCATCACCTAGGTATTGAGCCCAGCATGCATTAGCTATTTTTCCTGATGCTCTCCCACCCTGCCCTTCTCTAACAGGCCCCAGTGTGTGTTGTTTCCCTTCCTGTGTCCATGTGTGTTCATTGTTCAGTTCCCACTTATAAGTGAGAACATGCAGTGTTTGATTTTTCTGTTCCTGTGCTAGTTTGCTAAGGATAATAGCTTTTAGCTGCATCCATGTCTCTGCAAAGGACGTGATCTCATTTCTTTTTTATGGTTTCGTAGTATTCCATGGTGTATATGTAACATACTTTCTTTATCTAGTCTGTCATTAATGGACCTTTGGGTAGATCCATGTCTTTGCTATTGTGAATAGTACTGCAATAAGCATACATGTGCATGTATCTTTATAATAGAATAATTTATATTTCTTTGGGTATATACCCAGTAATGAGATTTCTGGATCAAATGGTATTTCCAGTTCTAGATATTTATGGAATAGCCACACTGTCTTCCATAATGGTCAAATTTATTTACATTCCTGCCAACATTGTGAAAGCATTCCTACTACTCCACAGTCTCACCAGCATCTGTTGTTTCTTGACTTTTTAATAATCACCATTCTGACTGGCATGAGATGGTATCTCATTCTGGTTTGATTTGTATTTCTCTAACGATAAATGATATTGAGCTGTTTTTCATGTTTGTTGGCCACATGTATGTCTTCTTTTGCCAAGTGTCTGTTTATGTCCTTTAACCACTTTTTAACGGGGTCTTTTGTTTTGTAAATTTGCTTAAGCTTCTTGTAGATTCTGAATATTAGATCTTTGTCAGATGGATAGATTGGAATAATTTTCTCTTATTTTGTATGTTTTATGTTCATTCCAATGATAGTTTCTTTTCCTATGCAGAAGCTCTTTAGTTTAACTAGATATGATTTGTCAATTTTTGCTTTGTTGCAATTGCTTTTGGTGTTCTCATCATGAAATCTTTGCCCATACCTATGTCCTAAATGGTATTGCCTAGATTTTCTTCTGAGGTTTTTGTAGTTTTGGGTTTTACATTTAAGTATTTAATCTATCTCAAGTTAATTTTTGTATAAGGTGTAAGGAAGGGGTCCAGTTTCACTTTTCTGCATATGGCTAGCCAGTTCTCTTAGCAACATTTGCTAAATATGGAATCTGCTCCCCATTGCTTGTTTTCATCAGGTTTGTCAAAAATCAGATGTTTGTAGGTGTGTGGTTTTATTTCTGAGTTATCTATTCTGTTCCATTGGTCTGTGTGTCTGTTCTTGTACCAGCATCATGCTATTTTGGTTACTGTAGCCCTGTAGTATAATTTGAAGTTGGGTAGCATGATACCTCCTGGATTGTTCTTTTTGCTTGGATTAAATTGGTTTTGGGGCTCTTTTTAGTTCCATATGAATTTTAAGTTTTTTTAATTCTAATTCTGTGAAGAATGTCAATGGTAGTTTAATGGAAACAGCATTGAAACTACAAATTGCTTTGGGCAGTATGACCATTTTCATAATATTGATTCTTTCCATCCTTGAGCATGGAAAGCTTTTCCATCTGTCTGTGTCCTCTCTGATTTCCTTGAGCAGTGGTATGCAGTTCTCCTTGAAGAGGATTTTTACTGCCATTGTTACTTTATTCCTAGGTACTTTATTCCTTTGTGGCAATTGTGAATGGGATTTTATTTATGATTTGGCTTTCTGCTTGCCTGTTGTTAGTGTATAGTAATGCTGGTAACTTCTGCACATTGATTTTGTATCCTGAGACTTTGGTGAAGATGCTTATAAGCTTAAAAATCTTTTGGATTGAGCTGATGGGATTTTCTAGATAGAGGATCATGTCATCTGCAAATAAAGATAATATGACCTCTTTTTCTATTTCAATTCACTTTATTCATTTTCTTTTCTTAATGACACAGCCAGAACTTCCAATACGGTGTTGAATAAGAGTGGTGAGAAAGGGCATCTTTGTCTCGTGCCAGTTTTCAAGGGGGAATGCCTCCAGCTTTTACCCATACAGTATGATATTGGCTGTGGGTTTGTCATAAATGGTTCTTATTATTTGGAGGTATGTTCCTTCAATATCTACTTTATTGAGAGTTTATAACATGAAGGGATGTTGAATTTTATCAAAGGCCTTTTCTGTGTCTACTGAGATAACCATGTTTTTTTTGTCTTTAGTTCTGTTTATTTGATGAATTATGTTTATTGATTTGTGTACATTGAACCAGCCTTGTATCCCAGGGATTAAGCCAACTTGATCATGGCAGGTAAACTTTTTGATGTGCTGCTTTGTATTTGATTTGCCAGTATGTTATTGAGAATTTTTGCATAGATATTTATCAGGGATATTGGCCTGAAGTTATCTTTTTTTTTGTTTTATCACTGTCAGGTTTTGATATCAGGATGATGCTGGACTCATAAAATTAGTCACGGAGGTGTCCCTCCTTTTCAAGTATTTGGAATAGTTTCAGAAGAAATGGTACCAACTCCTCATTGTCCTTCTTGTAGAATTCAGCTATAAATCCATCATGCCCTCAGCTTTTGTTGGTTGGTAGGTTGTTTATGACTGCCACAGTTTCAGAACTTGTTGTTGATCTATTCATGGATTCAATTTCTTCCTGGTTCAGTCTTGGGAGGGTGTATGTGTCCAGGAATGTATCATTTTTTTCTAGATTTTCTAGTTTATGTACATAGAGGTATTTATAGTATTCTCTGATGGTTGTTTGCATTTCTGTGGTGTCGGTGGTATTCCACTTATCATTTCTGATTGTTTGAATCTTCTCTCTTTTCTTCTTTATTAGTCTTGTTAGCAGTCTATCTTTTTATTGATTTAAAAAAAATAGCTTCTGGATTTATTAATTTTTTGAAGGGTGTGTGTGTGTGTGTCTGTCTCCTTCAGTGCCACTCTGAGCTTGGTTATTTTTTTTTTCTTCTGCTGGCTTTGGGGTTTGTTTGCTCTTGGTTCTCTAGTTTTTTTAGTTTTGATCATGGATATCAATTTGAGATCTTTCTGGCTTTTAATGTGGGCATTTAGTACTATAAATTTCTCTCTTAACACTGCTATAGCTGTATCCCAGAAATTCTAGTATGTTTGCTCTTTGTTCTTATTAGTTTCAAAAAACTTCTTGATTTCTGCCTTAATTTTATTGTTAGACCAGAGCTTATTTAGAATTAGGTTGTTCAGTTTCTATGCAGTTGTGTGGTTTTGAGGGAGCTTCTTATTCTTGAGTTCTAATTTGATTGTGTTGTGGTCTGAGAGACTATTTGTTGTGAGTTAAGTTCCTTTGCATTTGCTGAGGAGTGTTTTACTTCCAATTCTATGATCAGTTTTAAAGCCATGTGGCACCAACAAAAATGTATATTCTGTTGTTTTGAGGTGAAGAGTTCTGTAGATATCTATCAGGTTCACTTGATCCAGAGCTGAGTTCAAGTCCTGAATATCTTTATTAATTTTCTGTCTTGATAATCTAATATTGACGGTGGGATATTAAACTCTCCTACTGTTATTGTATGGGGGTCTAAGTCTTGTTGTAGGTCTTTAGGAACTTGTTTATAAATCTGGGTGCTCCAGTATTAGGTGCATATATATTTGAGATAGTTAGCTCTTTTTGTTGAATTGAACCCCTTTACCACTATGTAATGGCCTTGTTTGTCTTTTTTGACCTTTGTTGGTTAAAAGTCTTATTTTATCAGAAACTAGGATTGCAATCCCTTATTTTTTCTGCTTTCAATTTGCTTGGTAAATTTGCCTTAATCCCTTTATTTTGAGCCTATGTGTGTCCTTGCACATGAGATGTGTCTCATGAATACAGCCCACTGATGAGTCTCATTTTTTGTCAAGCTTGCCATTCTGTGTCTTTTAATTCAGAAATTTAACCCATTTACATTTAAGGTTAGTATTGTTATGTGTGAATTTAAGCCTGTCAACATGTTTCTGGCTCATTAATTTTACAGACTTCTTTATCTTGTTGCTTCATAGTGTTGTTGGTCTGTGTACTTAAGTGTGTTTCTGTAGTGGCTGGTAATGGGTTTTCCTATCCATATTTAGTGCTTCCTTTGGGAGCTCTTGCAAGGCAAATCTGGTGGTGACAAAATCCCTCAGCATTTGCTTCTCTAAAAAAAAATGATTTCTCCTTTGCTTATGAAACTTAGTTTGGCTGGATATGAAATTCTGGGTTGAAAATTCCTTTTTTTTTTAAGAATGTTGAATATTGGCCCCCAATCTCTTCTTGCTTATAGGTTTTCCACTGACAGGTCTGCTGTTACTCTGATGGGATTCCCTTTGTAGGTGACCTGGCCTTTTTTTCTGACTGCCGTTAACATCTGTTTCATTTCGGCCTTGAAGAATCTGGTAATTATGTAACTTGAGGTTTATCTTCTTGTGGAGTATCTTATTGGGGTTCTCTGGATTTCCTGGATATGAATGTTGGCTTGTTTTCCTAGGCTGGGAAAGTTCTCCTGGATGCTATCCTGAAGTGTGTTTTCCAACTTGGTTCCATTCTCCCTGTCTGTTTCAGGAACTCCAATAAGTCATAGGTTCAGTCTTTTCACATAGTCCCATAGTTCTGAGAGGTTTTACTCATTCCCTTTTATTATTTTTTTTTCTTTCTAATATTGTCTTCCTGCCTTATTTCAGCAAGATAGTGTTCAAGCTCTTATAATCTTTCTTCCATGTGGTTGATTCAACTGTTGATACTTGTGTTGGCATCATGAAGTTCTCATGCTGTGTTTTTAAGCTCCATCAGATCATTTATGTTCCTCTCTAAACAGGTTATTCTAGTTAACAGCTCTTGTAGTCTTTTACCATGATTCTTAGCTTCTCTGCGTAGGGTTAGAACTCGTCCTTTAGCTCAGTGAATTTCATTATTACTCCACTTTCTGAAGTCTACTTCTGTCAGCTCATCTATTTCAGCTTCCGCTCAGTTCTGTGCCCTTGCTGGAGAGGTATTGCAATCATTTGGAGGAGAAGAGGCATTCTGACTTTTGGAACTTTTAGCTTTTTTGTTGTTTTTTTCTTCCTCTTCATGGATTTATCTACCTTTGATCTTTGATGCTGTTGACCTTCAGGTGGGCTTTCTGTGGGGTCTATTTTTTTACGTTGCTGTTGCTTCTTTCTGTTTGTTTGTTTTTCTTTTAACAGTCATGCCCTTCTTCTGCAGGTCAGCTGCAGTTCACTGGGAGTTCTCTCCAGACCCTGTTCACCAGGTATCACTAGTGGAGGCTACAGAACAACATAGATTGTTTAGATTGTTGCCTGCTGCTTCCTCTGGAGTATGCAAAAACTCTTGCAGCTCTGTGTTTGCCTGAAGAGTCACCACGCCCAGCAGTTGTCCTGGGTCTGCACAGCTTTGTGCTTGAAACCTGAGACCCTGGTGTTGTGGGAACACGAGTGAATCTCCTGATCCACAAATTGCAAAAATCCGTGGGAAAACTGTAGTTCTCTGGACAAGTAGCACAGTCCCTCACTGCCTCCCTTGGCTGGGGAAAGGAAGTCCCTTTGCTCTGTGCAGCTCCTGGGCAAACTACTGCCCTGACCTGCTTTTCCTTGCCCTCGCATTTCACCAACTGCCTAGTCAGTCCCGATGGGAGAATCTGGGTACCTCAGTAGAAAATGCAGAATTCACTCACTGTTTTTGTGTATCTCAGTGGAAGCTGCAAACTAGAGCTTTTTTTACTTGGCAATCTTGGCCCCTCACTCATCTCTGATTTTTTTTTTTTTTTTTTTTTAGCAGTGTTTGGTAATTCTGTTTGTAAAGATTTTTCACCTCTGTGATTGACTCTATTCCTAGGTATTTTATTGTTTTTCTGGCGATCGTGAATGAGTGTGCACTCCTGATTTTGCTGTCGGCTTGACTGTTGGTGGTATATAGAAATGCTAGTGATTTTTGTACATTACTTTTATATCTTAACTTTGAAAGATGTCAAAAGCTTTTCCCCCACAATCAAGTAGGCTTCATCCCTGGGTTGCAAGATTGGCTCAACACATGCAAATCAATAAATGTGATTCATCATATAAACAGAACTAAAGATAAAAAAACCATGTGATCATTTCAATAAATGCACAAAAATCTTTTTAAAAATTCAACATTCTCTTGTGTTAAAAATTGTCAACAAACTAGGTGTTGAGGAGACATACCTAAAAAATACTAAAGTATTGAGGAGACATACCTCAAAAGAAAGTTAGATGTTGAGGAGGCATACCTCAAAATTGAAGTTGTTTATCAACTTAAGGAGTTTTGGGGTTGCTACTACAGAGTTTTCCAGATAAAGAATCATGTCATCTGCAAACATAAATAGTTTGGCTGCTTCTCTCACTATTTGGATGCCCTTCATTTCTTTCTCAGTTCTGATTGCCCTGGCCAGAACTTTCAATACTATGTTGAATAGGAGCCATGAGAGAGCATTCTTGTCTTGTGCCAGTTCAGTATGATGTTAGTTGTGGGTTTGTTATAGATGGCTCTCATTATTTTGAGATATGTCTCCTCAACACCTAGTTTGTTGACATTTTTTAACATGAGGAAATGTTGACTTTTATCAAAAGACTTTTGTATATATATTGCGAAGATCACATGATTTTTGTCTTTATTTCTGTTTATGTGAGGAATCACATTTATTGATTTGCCTATGTTGAACCAACCTTGCAACCCAAGGATGAAGCCTGCTTGATTGTGGTGGAAAACTTTTTGACATGCTCCTGTATTTGATTTGCTAGTATTTTGTTGAAGATATTTGCAACAATGTTCATCGAAGTTATTGACCTGAAGTTTTTGTTATTGTGTTGTTGTGTCTTTCAGGTTTTGAAATCAGGATAACGCTGACCTCATAGAATGAGTTGGGTAGGGATCCCTCTGCCTTAATTTTTTTGGAATAGCATCTATAGAAATGATACCAGCTCTTCTGTGTAAATCTGGTATGATTCAGCTGTGAATCTTTAGGTTCCAGGGTTTCTGTTTGTACTGATTCAATTTCAGTGCTTGTTATTCATCTGTTTAGGGATTCAATTTCTTCCTTCTTCAGTCTTGGGAGGGTGTATGTGTCCAGAAATTTATCCAATTTTTTTCTAAGTTTTCTAGTTTGTGTGCATACAGATGTTTATAATAGTCTCTGATAGTTATTTATATTTCTGTAGGGTCAATGATAACATCCCATTTGTTGTTTCTGATTGTGTGTTTTTGAGTCTTCTCTAGTTTTTGCTCTAGCTAGTGGTCTATTTTATTAATTTTTAACAAAATCAGCTCCTGGCTTTGTTGATCTTTTGAATGTTTTTTCATGTCTCAATCTCTTTCAGTTCAGCTCTGATTTTTGTTATTTCTTGTCTTTTGTGCACTTTGAGGTTGGTTTACTGTTGCTTCTCTAGTTTGTTTAGTTGTGATGTTAGGTAGTTAATTTGAGATCTTTCTAACTTTTTGATATGGGTGTTCAGTGGTATGAATTTCCCTCTTAGCACTGCCTTAGCTGTGACCCAGAAATTCTGGTATGTTATATGTCTCTTCTCATTCATTTCAAATAACTTTTTGATTCCTGCCTCAATTTCATTATTTACCCAAAAGTCATTCAGAAGCAGCTTATTTAATTTCTATGTTATAATATGATTTTGAGCTGTTTTCTTACTCTTGATAGAGAATGGTTGCTTTGATTTCAGTTGTTTTGCATTTGCTGAGGATATTTTTATGTCCAATCGTGTAGTCAATTTAGAGTATGGTAGATGTGGCAATGACAAGAATGTATAATTTTATTGTTTGGGCTGAAGAGTTCAGTAGATGTCTATCAGTTCCAATTGGACCAATGTTGAGTTGAGGTCCTGCATATCTTTGTTAATTTTCTGCCTTGATGATCTGTCCAATAGTGTTAGTGGGTTGTTGAAGTTTCCCATTGTTATTGTGTGGGAGTCAGAGTCTCTCTGAAGGTCTGTAAGAAGTTGATTTATGAATCTGAGTGATCCTGGGTTGAGTGTGTGTGTTTGTGTATTTATATATATATATATGAATGATAATTAGTTATCCTTGTTAAATTAAAGCCTTTGCCATTATGTAATGTTCTTCTTTGTCTTTTTTTAATATTTGTTGCTTTAAAGTCTGTTTTGTCTGAAATTAGGATTGTAACTTCTTTTTTCCTGTTTTTCATTTCTTGGCAGATTTTCCTCCATCCCTGCACCTTGAACTTGTATGTGTCACTGCATGTGAGATGGGTCTCTTGAAGGCAGCATAACAATGGGTCTTGGTTCCTTATCTAGCTTGCCATTCTGTGCCTTTTGATTGGGGCATTTAGTCTGTTTATATTCAATGGTAGTATTGATATGTGTTATTTGATCATTCTATCATCCTGATTTTAGCTGGTTATTAGGAAGATTTGTTTGTGTAGTTGCTTTATGGTATTTTTTTTCTTTTTTATTTTTATTATTATACTTTAAGTTCTAGGGTACATGTGCACAATGTGCAGGTTTGTTACATATGTATACATGTTCCATGTTGGTGTGCTGCACCCATTAACTCGTCATTTATATTAGGTATATCTCCTAATGCAATTCCTGCCCCCTCCCCACAATAGGCCCCAGTGTGTGATGTTCCCCTTCCTGTGTCCAAGTGATCTCATTGTTCAATTCCCACCCATGAGTGAGAACATGCAGTGTTTGGTTTTCTGTTCTTGTGATAGTTTGCTGAGAATGATGGTTTCCAGCTGCACCCATGTCCCTAAAAAGGACACGAACTCATCCTTTTTTATGGCTGCATAGTATTCCATGGTGTATATGTGCCACATTTTCTTAATCCAGTCTGTCACTGATGGACATTTGGGTTGATTCCAAGTCTTTGCTACTGTGAATAGCACCACAATAAACATACATGCCCATGTGTCTTTATAACAGCATGATTTATAATCCTTTGGGTATATACCCTGTAATGGGATGGCTGGGTCAAATGGTATTTCTAGTTCTAGATCCTTGAGGAATTGCCACACTGTTTTCCATGATGGTTGAACTAGTTTACAGTCCCACTAACAGTGTAAAAGTGTTCCTATTTCTCCACATCCTCTCCAGCACCTGTTGTTTCCTGACTTTTTAATGATTGCCATTGTAACTGGTGTGAGATGGTATCTCATTGTGGTTTTGATTTGCATTTCTCTGATGGCGAGTGATGATGAACATATTTCATGTGTCTGTGGTCTGTATGAATGTCTTCTTTTGAGAAGTGTCTGTTCATATCCTTTGCCCACTTTTTGATGAGGTTTTGAGCTGCGGTGGGCTCCACCCAGTTCAAGCTTCCCGGGGCGGCTTTGTTTAACTACTTAAGCTTCAGCAATGGTGGCACCCCTCCCCCAGCCTGGCTGCCACCTTGCAGATATATCTCAGACTGCTGTGCTAGCAATGAGGGATGGTCCATGGGCGTGGGACCCTCTGGGCCAGGTGTGGGATATATTCTCCTGGTGTGCCGTTTGCTAAGACCCTTGGTAAAGCGCAGTATTAGGGTGGAAGTTACCCGATTTTCCAGGTGTTGTGTGTCTCAGTTTCCCTTGGCTAGGAAAAGGAATTCCCTTCCCCCTTGTGCTTCCCATGTGAGGCAATGCCTCGCCCTGCTTCAGCTCTCACTGATTGGGCTGCATCCTCTGACCAGCACCAACTGTCTGACATGCCCCCGTGAGATGAACCGAGTACCTCAGTTGAAAATGCAGAAATAACCTGTCTTCTGTGTCACTCACACTGGGAGCTGGAGGCTGGAGCTATTCCTATTCGGCCATCTTGGGCGCTCCCCTGCTTTATGGTATTACTGATGTGTGTACCAAGTTTGATTTGTATAGTGGCTGGTAACAGTGTTTCCTTTTCATATTTAGTGTTTCTTTCAGGATCTCTTGTAAGACATGTCTAGTGACAAATTTCTTCAGCATTTGCTTGTCTGAAAATGATCATATGTTTCCTTCACTTATGACACTCCTGCACCAAATTGCCCCAGCTCAAGTTCTGCTGCTACTGCTTCTCTAAACAGTTCTTGCTACCAACTCAAGTGTCCATGAGAGTCATGAAGTCTCTGCTGTCAGGATGCCAGATACCCGTGGCAAGAGCAGGTTGCTCTTTGCCTCTTCAACTCAGCCGTCAACAGGAATCACTGGGGACCAGGAATGAGTCCTGCATAGCAGCCCCATGCAGTGTTCTCAGCTTCCTCCTGCTTCAGCTCAGCATCTGTGTCTTCCCTCTGTCTGTTCTCAATGCCTCCTCTCTGAAGATCTGCCAGGAGTGCACCAGTCTTCCTAATGTCCCAGTTCCTCAGTAGGAGATTTTCCTCCTGGCTGCACCCAGTTGGCCATTGATATGGTTTGGCTGTGTCTTCACCCAAATCTCCTCCTGAATTGTAACTCCCACAATCCCCACATGTCATGGGAGGAATCCAGTGGGAGGTAATTGAATCATGGGGGCAGGTCTTGCACGTGCTGTTCTTGTGATAGTGAGTAAGTCTCATGAGATCTGATGGTTTTAAAAATGGGAGTTTCCTTGCACAAGCTCTCTCTCTTTGCCTGCCATCATTTGCATAAGATGTGACTTGCTTCTCCTTGCCTTCCACCATGATTGTGAGGCTTCTTCAGCCATGTGTAACTGTAACTTCATTAAACCTTTTTCTTCCTAGTCTTGGGTATATCTTCATCAGCAGTATGAAAATGGACTAATACAACCGTCTTGGAGCCACACTTTTTTTATTTTTTATTTTTTTTGAGATGGAGTCTCTCCCTGTCACCCAGGCTGGAATGCAGTGGCACGATCTCGGCTCACTGCAACCTCTGCCTCCCAGGTTCATGCCATTCTCCTGCCTCAGCCTCTTGAGTAGCTGGAATTACAGGCACATGCCACCACCCCCAGCTAATTTTTGTATTTTTAGTAGAGACAGGGTTTTGCCGTGTTGGTGAGGCTGGTCTTGAACTTCTGACCTCAGGTGATCCACCCTCCTTGGCCTCCAAAAATGCTGGGATTACAGGCATGAGCCACTATACCCAGCCTGAGCCACATTTTTTGATAAACCAAATTTACCAAGAAAATTGCCACAATAATTTAAACACAAGAATATTTCTATAGCAATTTAAGAAATAAAAACTATTATTAAAAACATTCTTGCAATAAAACTATAGGCCTAGATACCTTAACTGGGGAATTCTTTAAACATGTTAGGAAAATGTATGTTCACCTATAAACAAATGTACAATAAAAGGTGGTGTAGTTTAGGAGACAAGAGGAGAGAAGATAAAATTCTTTAAAAAATTGATTATTTAAATAAAAGCAGAAAATAAGAATCAGAGGAAAAGCAGAAGGGGAAAATGGAAAAGGTGAGTGTAGCCTCTAAACCAAACATGTAAATTGATTAAGAACTTATAATTAAAAGGTGAAGATTATTACACTGGGAATAAAAGACTTTAATCACAGATATTTACTTAAGATGCCCTCTAAATTTAAATACACAAATAAGTTAGAGGAAGCATGTCTTAGTCCATTTGTGATGACGTAACAAAATACCTGAGACAAAGTACCTTATAAATAATTGACTTTTATTTCTCACAGTCTTGAGGGGTGGAAAGTCCAATATCAAGGTTTAGAATCAGGACTGCTGTCTCTGCTTCAAAAAGGGTGCCTTAAATATTGTGTCCTCGCATTATGAAAGAGACAGAATGTACAAAAAAGGGGGCCTAGTCACTTTGCTTCAGCCGTTTTATATGGTCACTAATCCCACTCACAGGCCCCACTTAATATGATCACAATAGTGATTAAAGTTCAACATATGAATGTTAGAGGACTTACTCAGTTCATAGAAAAGCATATGGCAAAATACATTCCATGAAAAGAGGAAGCATAAAAAGGTAATATAGTTACTAAGTAGACATCAAAACAAAAAGTATTATAATAGTTAAAGGAATGATTTTATAATGATAATATAATGTATTAGATAATAGAAATATATTAGAAAATTAATGAGGATAACAAAAAATCTAAATATGCATTTAAAGGAAGAGTTTCAAAATAAATGGAATGTAAACTTACAGAACTAAATGGATAAATGGGCAACTAAATAATCATATACTGAGATTTTAATAACCATTAGCAACAGAAAAAGTAGGCAAAATTAGTAAATACACAGAAGGTCTGAACAATACCATCAATCAACACGACCCAGTTGGCATCATTAAGTCCCATTCTCACAATTGCAAAATATGCATTCTTTTCAAATGTATGTAGAATAGACTGTATGCTAAGCATACAACAAATCTCAATAACCTTTCAAAGATTGTAATTTAAGAGTTTTCTCTGACTAGGGTAACCTTAAATTAGAAATCAGTAACAATAAGGTACCCAGAAATGTGCCAAATATTAGTTATGTAACACACTTCTAAATATCCCATGGTTCAATAAGAAATCACAAGAAAAACTCATATTTTAAACAGAAAGGTTGGTGGGGTAAAGTTAAAGCAGTGCTTAGAAAGAAGTTTATAGTTTTAATTGCCTTTGTAAGAAAATTTTTTTAAAAATGCTTAAAATCGGTTTTCTAAGTTTTTACCTAGGAAAGCTAGAAGAGCAGGGCAAATTAAACCCAAAGTAAGCAGAAAGCAAGGAATAGTAATTACACAATCAAAGAAACGGAGAATAAACAAGAAACAAACCTTGACAAACTCCTGTGGGCTCTTTTAAACTATTAAAAATCAATAACCTCCTGGCAAGATTAATCGATGAATAAATAGAAAAAGCACAAATTATAAATATCAGAAGTTATATTACTACAAATGTCACAGATATTAATAAATGATAGTAAGAGCATATTGTAAAAAAAAAAATGTGTTCTAGAAGTTTGATGGCTTTAATGAAATGGACATATTCCTTGAAAAATGCAACTTATCAAAACTCAGGAAGAAATAAAATATCAGAATAGCTCATATCTAGTAAATAAATTGAATTTGTAATTAAAACATTTTACACACACACATAGACTACAGGCTTCGTGATTTCTTTTTTGAACTCCATTAAGTATTTAAGAGAGAAATAATATTGGCCTTGCAGAAATAAATGTCCTGCTTTGTGCCAGCGCTGGAGAAAACTGACTGCATAGAACTGGTGAAAGGATATGGGTTCCTAATTGCTTATTCAGATTTCAGCTTTTCCTGTTTTCATCACCTGTGATCACCTCTGCTACTTTTGAGATATTTAACAACCAGGATTCAAGCCCTTAGTGAGGACTTATGTTTTGTGTTCCCCACCCTCGAAGGCACTTAAATTTCTGTGTTGCACTCTCTACTAGTACAGATGACAATTTAGTTAAGTATAGAAGTCTTACATAAGTTAATACATTTTATTTAAGAAATTATCATCTCATATTCTTTCTGTTCTGTCAGTCATCAAAATACCTTCATCTCTTTTTTATAATTTGCATTTTTCGTGACAGTGTTAAATGTGATGTTTACTCTCTCCACTGAGTCTATGACTGCAACTATTTTCATTTTTGCATCTCTATTAATTCTATTTTAGTCTGTTATTTTTGTAAAGTTTTAGGTTTCTTTAATGTATTATGTATCTTAAATATTGTTTTTCTTATACATTTACAGATTGCTATAATAATATATCAGGATCTTGGAGTGACTAATCTCCTATTTTATGAGATCTGCTGATACATATTTACGTAAGATTGTTTATTAGTGTACTGGGTAACTATGATTTTATCTGAGTTCTTCATCACTGGAGTGCTTCTTGTGAGAATCCAATAATGAACAGGTTGTAGGTATGTCTCTGGAAAGGGTCTCACTTTTGCATCTACCAAGCATTATAAGTTTGTCATAGGTGCAAAACTTTTTTGTAACATTAATAACTGGGCATGGATGTTTACCAACCCTTTTTGGAGTGAATAGTGGTGCAAATTATAGTTAGGAACCTGTACCTTTTGTGTTTCTCTAGTTTGTAAAAGTTATCTTCTGTTAAATGTTTACTGATACATCAATTGCAACACATATATGTTAGGTTTTTGCAAAAATAATTGAGTTTTTTGCCATTAATGGCAATTATTTTTGCAACAACCTAAGAATACTATCGCTATTATTGACATCAGTAGTTATTCAGATACCGTTGTCCTTACTCTTAGTAGAAGATTCAGTTGAAGACATAGTCTCTTTCCTAAATAGAACACATGTACGCTTAACCATATTCACCCATCATTCACACACACACACACGTATGCTATAGGTGCCACAATTTCTTAATACCTAAGAAATTATTTCAAATTGAGGATATACCTGAATCACTGAAAAATAATCAAGATTTAATTATTTGTGGCAATTTTTCTTTTACGAAGTTAGTCTGAAAACTGAATTAAATGACCCCTACTCTGCTGAAACCTAGCTATGAGAGACAATCTGTAAACTCTGAGATTAATATGTCTGCTGTCTACCATTAGACTGTGCTGTTTAATTACTTTTTGAATGAAGATGGATTTATCTTTCACCGACCTAGAGCCCCTTTTATCCATTTCATGCACTTTTACATGTTGTTTGTGGAGACAGAATTAAACTATGTCTTCGTTACCTGGCACATATGAAAATAGAAAGTAAATTTATCTTCAAAATAACTTTTTGTTTACTTTTTGAAGCCACGGAGTTGGAGCACAGACACAAGTGACACACTTTATTAACAAGTAATGACAGTGTTACTAATTTTCAGAATTGTTCGGAATAAAACATACAGATTAAAGAGACCTTGTTTTCTTACAATCGAATGTGCTTCTTAATCCCTAACACTACCCAATTCTACCGCCTTTCTCAGGACGTCACCCAAACTCTAGATTACAAAAGCAAAGCAATGATTGAATCCTTCCTCAGTTCCAGCCTAGCTGGTGCAGGAGCCCGGGGTCTTGCTCAAGACTCTTCTTTCTGTGACCTCTTAATGTCCTTCATTGAGAAATTAGGATTATGAGGCCATGTGTGTATGTATAGAATTATACAAATTTTACCGAATTTAAAACTTTATAAGCTCAGGAAATCTCGTTAGGATTGGAGGAAGGTGAACTAAAGAAATTATTAAGACTGGCCATGAATCAGGAATAACAAGTAATAAGGCAAGAGGACAGAAAGTGAGAAATGTAATTTGGTAATAAATGATGATGAAGCTTGAGAATCCTGAACCTCATTGTTGGAGGAAAAGAAAATACAATGAAGCTGACTCCTCAAGCAGTCAAGTTTCCTAATGGAAACAGCTTACTTGAGGCATCACAAAATTAGTAACCATAAAATTAGTCCTGTCCATCAAAATTAATCAGTTTTATGGAGATATGTACTAATGACTCAGTGTTTCTACTCACTGGAGGAGAGACTGGCAAGAATCTGAAATAATGTTCTAAATAATTCTCAAATTGCTGAATTATTTTTCTAATAAGTTCAGTAATTATTGCACATACTTCATATTTTACCTTCATTTAAACCGGTTCTACTCCAAGTATGACATGGGGGAAGATACTGCAGAACATTAGTCATTAATGTGCTATGATTTATGGCACGTGGCATTTAATATCCCTATCATTACTAATAACATTCTTTTATTTCATTTTTATACTCCCATGGAATATAAATGGAATCCTAATGGAATTAGTTCACACAGCTATTTCCAAATTCAGAAATATATTTTCTCAAATATTAACTCTCTTTAGTTCTATATATTTTATATCTTCAATGTAAAAAAATAACTGAAAGAAAATATTTTTATAGAACTGCCTTTAGTTTAATATCTTTGAAATAACTCTGTTATACACATACTATATTTCCACTTACAAATACTATAAATCCAAATATTAATTTCTGTATGGGTAAAATAGTTCTAGACTGTTACCATATATAAAACTAAATAAGGGTTTCTGGATTGCAAGTGTATACAGAAAAATGCATACAGGAAATTTTGAGAAAGTTGATTTTAACATACACTCTTATTGGCAGTGAATTAAGGATTGTTTATGTTCTCAGACCCTAAGCAGCTTCTAGTAGAAGGATGGGACTTTGGTACTGAAGGAGTTAGACCTCATTTGCAGTCCATCTACTATGGTGACTCCTGAGATACACAGTATTTCTTTCAGTTTCTGATTATCAGTTCACAGATCCCACTCCCGAACCCTTCCTCCTTCTCAATGTGAAGACGTCCTTAGGTCTGAAATTCTTCCAACATTTGCTTGTGCTCTTTGCCTCAAGGCATCATCCAGTTTCCCTGTGCAACTATGTATTTGTCCCAAGAATAACAGTGATTGACAGAACACCAAAATTTCTGTGCAAGAAAAAAAATAGTAAAATTTATTTTAGTGCAATTAAAGGATGCCAAAATCCACAACTGAGCTTAAGATAGCAGAGTACATAGTGGTGTACTCCCATGGGTGTACATGCCTCCTGAAGACAGCTTCTGATGGAAGTGAGAGTGCCATTGAGGGAGGATAGTACTGTCTAGGTGTCTCTTCATCCCTAGCCTGGACTGGCTCTTCTGGTGCCTCTGGCTTTCTCACCAGGCGCAATGGTTAATATTAAGTGTCAACTTGATTGGATTGAAGGATGCAAAGTCTTGTTTCTGGGCATGTCTGTGAGGGTGCTAGAGGAGATTAACATCTGAGTCAGTGGACGGGGAGAGGTAGACCCACCCTTAACCTGGGTGGTCACCATCCCCTCTGCTGCCAGCACAGCCAGAAAAAGCAGGCAGAGGGAATGAGCAGACTTGCTGAGTCTTCCAGCCTTCATCTTTCTCCTTTGCTGGATGCTTCTTGCCTTCAAACATCCTACTCCAAGTTCTTTGACTTTTGGACTCCTGGACTTACAGAAGTGGTTTCCCAGGGGCTCTAGGGCCTTTGGCTACAGACTGAAAGCTGCACTGTCAACTTCTTTACTTTTAAGGTTTGGGGCCTCGAACAGATCCACTACTGGCTTCCTTGCTCCTCAACTTGTAGACAGCCTATCATGGGACTTCACCTTGTGATCCTGTGAGTCAATTCTCCTTAATCAACTCCCTTTCATATATATATATTTTTTATATATAATATGTATATATACTATTAGTTCTGTCCCTCTATAGAACCCTGACTAGTACAGATTTTGGTACCAGGAGTGGTTCTAGAGGAACAGAATTTTCATTAGTTGCAGTTGGGGTTTCTAGATTTGGCTACTTAATCTGATTAGACCCCAATATGCTAAGGACTCTACTTCTAATAGTATGGGAAACACTGATAGTCCTTGGCATGAACCATTTAGAGAGTTATGCCAAGTAGATGAATTTGATACTCCTGACTCACCACTCTTGAGAGGCAAAAAGGATAGTGACTCTATACATAATACCTTTGACCATATGTTGAGGATCAGGAAGTATAATGAAGTTGGTTGGTTGCTCCTATGTTTACTGGACAAAGTGATGAAAGAAAATCATGAGCCCAAGGATTCTAACTTCTGGTTCCAGAAGCACACATGGAACCTCAAATTTTTAAAATTGTCCTGAGTGAGAGTCTTCTCTCTTTAGACAACGGGCTGAAATTGTGGCAAATCAGACACAATCTCTTATCATTCAAGTGGCTGACCTGCAATGAAAGGTGCATGCTCAGCCTCTCCAGGTGTCTACTGTTAAAGTAAGGGCATTGACTGAAAAAGAATGGGACACCCTGAAACTTGGAATGGGGATGTGTGGGAGGACCCTGATGAAGCTGGGGACACTGAGCTTGTAAACTCTGAAGAGCCTTTTTCCTAGAGGAAACAGCCTCCCCACCCCCAATGGCTGCAACATCCCCTCCCCCACCCACATTGCCATCAGCCTTTCCACCTTTGTCTGAGTATATTAACCATGCACTGCCTGAGGCAACAGTGATGGCCTCCCCTGAGGCAGTTGCCAGGCAGGAAACTACTGATTACCCTCAGGACCCACCCCCAAAACCCCTGTTTGCTTCTAAACCTGTAACTAGACTCAAGTCCTGACAGACTCCTAGAAGTGAGGTTTAGAGTGTGACCCACAAGCAGGTGTGCTACACTCCAAAATAACTGCTTGAGTTTTCTGATTTATGTAAGCTGAAATCTGGAGAACAGGCTTGGGAATGGATATTAAGGGTGTGGGATAATGATGGAAGGAACATAAAATTGGGTCAGGCTAAATTTATTGATATGGACCCACTAAGCAGGGATTCTGCATTTAATGTTGCAGCTCAGGAAGTTAAAGAGGTTCTAATAGTTTCTTTGCTTGGTTAGCTGAAACATGAATCAAAAGATTTCCCAACTGTGAGTGAACTGGAAATGCCTGATTTCCCGTGGTTTAATGTAGAGGAAGGGCTCCAAAGGCTTAGGGAGACTGGAATGCTAGAGTGGATTAGTCACTTTAGACCTACTCATCCCAACTGGGAGTGTCGAGAAGACATAACCTTCACCAAAACCTTGTGAAACAGATGTGTGAGAGGAACACCTGCGTCCTTGAAGAACTTTGTGATTGCTCTTTTCTGTATGCCAGGTCTTACAGTGGGAACCACAGTCGTTCAATTAGAAAACTTATATGCAATGGGAATAATTGGATCCTCAGGTGGCCAAGTGGAGGCACTGAACCATCCAAAGCAGGATGGGCATAGTTACCGTAATGGACAGCAGAGGCAAACCAGCAATCAGAATAGCCTGACTCATGTAGAGTTCTGGCATTGGCTAATTAATCATAGTGTTTCTACAAGTGAAACTGATAGAAAGCCTACTGCATTCTTACTTAATTTGTATAAGCAGAAAACTTCCAGGTTGAGTGGACAAAAGGCTAATTTTAACTATAAAAATAGAGAATTATATCCCCTTAATCAATTTCCAGACTTAAGCCAGTTTACAGACCCAGAAGCCCTTGAATGAAGGAGAGGCTGGGTCCCCTTGAGGAAGGACCTTACTACTGACAATGTATACTGTTAATTTTTCTCCTATCCTTCCCCAAGGGTACCTCCAGCCTTTTATCAGGGAAACTGTGAATTGGGGAAAAGGAAATCATCAGACCTTTCAAGGATTACTGGACACTGGCTCTGAGCTGACATTAATTCCTGGGGACCTGAAAGGTCACTGTGGTCCTCCAGTTAAAGTAGGGGTTTATGGAGGTCAGGTAATTAGTGGAGTTTTAGCTCAGGTTCAACTTGCAGTGGGTCCAGTGGGTCCCTGGCCTCATCCTGTGGTCATTTCCCCAGGGCCAGGATGCATAATTAGCATCACCACATTTGCTTCCTGACTGGCAGGGTGAGGGCTGTTACGGTGGGAAAGGCCAAATGAAAGCCATTAGAGCTACCTCTACCTAGAAAAACAGTAAATCAAGAACAATATTACATCCTGGATGGATTGTGGAGATTAGCGCCACCATCAAGGACTTGAAAGATACAGTGGAGGTGATTCTCAACACACCCCCTTTCAACTGTCCTATTTGGCCTATGAGGAAGAGAGATGGATCTTGGAGAATGACAGTGGATTATCTTTCCTAAGCTTAACCAAGTGGTGACTCCAGTTGCAGGTGCTGTGCCAGATGTGGTTTCATTGCTTGAACAAATTAACACATCTCCTGGTACATGGTATGCAGCCATTGATTTGGCAAATGCCTTTTTCTTCATTCCTGTCCATAAGGCCCACCAGAAGCAATTTGCTTTCAGCTGGCAAGGCCAGCAATATACCTTCACTGTCCTACCTCAGGGGTATATCAACTCTCTGGCTTTATGCCATATTTATGTCTTGTTTGCAGAGATCTTGATCACTTTTCCCTTCCACAAATGTCACACTGGTTTATTACATTGATGACATTATGCTGATTGGACCCAGTGAGCAAGAAGTATCAAACACGCTGGACTTACTGGTAAGATGTTTGTGTGCCATGGTATGGAAAATAAATCTGACTAAAATTCAGGGAACTTTCACTTCAGTGAAATTTCCAGGCATTCAGTGGTGTGAGGACTGTCGAGATATTGCTTCTAAGATGAAGGATGAGATGCGCATTTGGATTATGGAGGCAACACGTTCCTCATGTGTTAATCCAGTCCATTTATTGGGTGACCTCAAAGGCTGCCAAATTTGAGTGGGGTCCAGAACAAGAGAAGGCTCTGCAAAAGGTCCAGGCTGCTATGCAAGCTGCTCTGCCACTTGGGCCACATGACTCAGCAGATCCAATGATACTTGAAGTGTCAGTGGCAGATAAGGATGCTGTTTGGAGCCTTTTTCAGGCCCACATAGTTGAATCACAGCAGTGGCCTCTAGGATTTTGGAGCAAAGCCCTGCCATCTTCTGCAGATAACTGCTCTCTTTTTGAGAGACAGCTCTTGGCTTATTGGTGAGCTTTGGTAGAAATGGAATGTTCGATGATGGGTCATCACGTCACCATGCAACCTCAGCTGCCTGTCATGACGTGACTGCTTTCTGACCTATCTAGCCATAAAGTGGGGTGTGGACAGCGGCATTCCATCATCAAATGGAAGTTGTATATACGTGAATGGACTCAAGCAGGTCCAAAGGCACAAAGAAGTTACACGAGGAAGTGGCTCAAATGCCCATGGTCTCCACTCCTGCCACCATGCCTTCTCTCCCCCAGCCTGCACTGACTGCCTCATGTGGAGTTCCCCGTGATCAGTTAACAGAGGAAGAGAAGACTAGGGCCTGGTTTACAGATTGTTCTGCATGATATGCAGGCACCAGCCTAAAGCGGACAGCTGCAGCACTATAGCCCCTTTCTAGAATATCTCTGAAGGATAGTGTTGACAATAAATACTCCCAGTGGGCAGAACTTTGGTCAGTGCACCTGGTTGTACATTTTAGATGGAAGAAGAAATGGCCAAGTGTATGATTATATACTGATTCATGGGCTGTAGCCAATGGTTTGACTGGATGGTCAAGGACTTGGAAGAAGCATGATTGGAAAATCGGTGACTTTATTAGTCAGTTCCCACACTGCTAATAAAGACATACCTGAGATGGGTAATTTTTAAAGGAAAGAGGTTTAATTGACACACAGTTCAGTATGGTTGGGGAGGCCTTGGAAATTTGATGAAATCAATCAATTACGGTGAAAGGGGAAGCAAACACATCCTTCTTCACATGACAACAGCAAAGAGAAGAATGAGAGGCAAGTAAAGAAGGAAGCCCCTTCTAAAACCATCAGATCTTGTGAGAATGTACTCATTGTCACAAGAATAGGAATAGCATGGAGGAACTGCCCCATGATTCAATTACCTCCCACTGGGTCCCTCCCATAGCTTGTGGGGATTATGGGAGCTACAATTCAAGATGAGATTTGGTTGGGGATACAGGTAAACTATATCAGTGGCAAAGAAATTTGGAGAAGAGGTATGTGGATGTGAGTCTTGGTGACTCACATCTCTGAGTGGTCAAAAATTGAATATGTTTGATATAGTTTGACTGTGTTCCCACCCAAATCTTGAATTGGAGCTCCCATAATTCTCATGTGTCATGGGAGAAACCCAGTGAGAGGTAATTGAATCGTGGGGCCAGGTCTTTACTCTGCTGTTCTTATGATAGTGAATAAGTTTCATGAGATCTAATGGTTTTATAAATGGGGGTTCACCTGCACATGTTATCTTGCCTGCCACCATGTAAGATGTGACTTTACTCCTCATTTGCCTTCAGCCATGACTTGAGACCTCCCGAAACATGTGGAACTGTGAGTCAATTAAACCTCTTCTCTTTAGACATTACCCAGTCTCAGCTGGAGAACAGATTAATACAGTAAATTGGCAAGAGGAGTGGGATGCTGTTATAAAGATTCCCCAAAATGTGAAAGTGACTTTGCAACTGGGTAACAGGCAGAGATTGAAACAGTTTGGAGGGCTCAGAAGAAGACAGAAAGACATGGAAAAGTTTGGCATTTCCTAGAGACTCATTGAATGGCTTCGACCAAAATGCTGACAGTGATATGAACAATGAAATCCAGGCTGTGGTGCTCTCAAATGAAGGTGAAGAACTTGTTGGGAACCGGAATAAAAGTCACTTTTGCCATGCAAAAAGACTGGTGGCATTTTGATTCCATCCTAGAGGTTTGCGGAAATTTGTGAGAGAGATGATTTAGGTAATCTGGAAGAAGACATTTCTAAGTGGCAAAGCATTCATGAGGAAGTAGAGTATAAAAGTTTGGAAAATGTGCAGCCTGACAATGTGATAGATAACAAAAACTCATTTTCAAGCAGGCTGCAGAAATTTGCAGAAGTAATGAGGAGCTGAATGTTAATCACCAAGGCAATGGGGAAAATGTCTCCAGGACATATCAGAAACTTTCACAAAAGCCCCTCCCATCATAGGCCTGGAGGCCTTGGGGACCTCCCTTGTCGGCCAGGCCCAGGGACTCCCCTGCTGTATTCTGCCTTGGGACATGGTGCCCTATTTCCCAGCTCCTTCAGCTTCAGCCATGACTAAAAATGGCCAACATACACCTTAGGCTGTTGCTACAGAGGGTGTAAGCCCCAAGTCTTGGTGACTTACATGTGATGTTGGCCCTGTGGGTGCACAGAAGTCAAGAACTGGGGTTTGGAAACCTCCACCTAGATTTTAAAAGATATATGGAAACACCTGAATGTCTAGACAAATGTGTGCTGCAGGGCAGAACCCTCATGGAGAACCTCTGCTAGGGCAGTACAGAAGGGAAATATGGAGTGCAAGCCCCCACAGAGTCCCCACTGGAACACTGCCTAGTGGAGTGGTGAGAAGAGGGCCACCATCCTCCAGACCCCAGAATGGTCAATCCATCTACAGCTTGCACAATGTACCCTGAAAAGCCACAGACACTCAACACCAGTCCATGAAAGCAGCCAGGAGTTGGGCTGTACCTTGCAAAGTCACAGGGGTGGAGCTTCTCAAGACCATGGGAACCCACCTCTGGCATCAGCATGACCTGGAGGTGAGACATGGAGTCAAAGGAGATCATTTTGGAACTTTGAGATTAATTGCCCCGCTAGATTTTGTACTTGCATGGGTCTGTAGCCCCTTGGTTTTGGCCAATTTCCCCCACTTGGAATGGATGTATTTACCCAATGCCTGTGCCCCCATTGTATCTAGGAAGTGACCAACTTGATTTGATTTTACAGGCTCATAGGTGGAAGGGGCTTGCCTTGTCTCAGATGAGGCCCTGGACTATGGACTTTTGAGCTAATGCTGACATGAGTTAAAGTTCTGGGGGACTGTTGGGAAGGCATGATTGGTTTTGAAATGTGAGGACATGAGACTTGGGAGAGGCAGGTGAGGAATGATACGGTTTGGCTGTGTTCCCAACCAAATCTCTCCTTGAATTGTAGCTCCCATAATTCTCATGTGTTGTGGGAGACCCAGTGGGAGGTAATTGAATCATGGGGACTAGCCTTTCCCCTGCTGTTCTCATAAGTCTCATGAGGTGTGATGGTTTTATAAAGGGGAGTTCTTCTGCACACACTGTGTTGCCTGCGGCCGTATAAGATGTGACTTTGTTCCTCATTTGCCTTCAGCCACGATTATGAGGTCAGTCCTGGGTATATCTTAATCAGTGTGAGAACAGACTAATACAATATTTGTATCTCATGTGAATGCTCACTAAAGGGTGACCTCAGTGCAGAAGGATTTTCATAATCAAGTGCATACGATGACTCATTCTGTGGACACCATTCAGCCTCTTTTTCCAGCCACCCCTGTCATTCCCCCATGGGCCCATGAACAAAGTAGCCATGGTGGCAGGGATGGAAGTTTCCACATGGGCTCAGTGACATGGACTTCCATTCATCAAGTCTGACCTGACTATGACCACTGCTGAGTGCTCAATTTGCTAGTGACAGAGACCAACACTGAGCCCTCAATACAGCATTATTCCTTGAAATAATCAGTCAGCTACTTGGTGGCAGGTTGATTATATTGGACCACCTCCATCATGAAAAAGAGATGTTTGTCCTCACCAGAATAGACACTTACTGTGTATATTGGTTTGCCTATTCTCCATGCAATGCTTTTGCCCAAGACTACCATCCATGGACTTATGGAATGCCCTATCCAGCAATCATGGTATTGCACACAACATTGTCTCTGACAGAGGCATTCGCTTTATGACCACAGATGTGTGGCAGTGGGCTCATGCTCAAGGAATTCGCTGGTCTTACCGCGTTTCCCATCACCCTGAAACAGTTGGATTGATAGAACAGTGGAGTGGCCTTGTGAGGTCACAATTAAAATGCCAACTAGGTGACAGTACTTTGCAGAGCTGGGGGCAAAGTTTTCCAGAAGTCTGTGTATGCCCTGAATCAGTGTTCAATATACGGTACTGTTTCCCCCATAGCCAAGATTCATTGGTCCAGGAATCACGGGGTAGAAGTAGAAGTGGCACCACTCACCATTACCCTTAGTGACCCCCTAGAAAAAGTTTTACTTCCTGTTCCTGTGACATTATGTTCTGCTGGCCTAAAGGTCTTAGTTTCAGAGGGAGGAATACTGCCACCAGGAGACACAACAATAGTTTCATTAAACTGGAAATTAAGATTGCCACCTGGCCACTTTGTGCTCTCCCTACCTCTTAAGTTAACAGGCTGAAAAGGAGTTACAGTGGTGGCTGGGGTGACATGGACTGTCAGGATGAAATCAGTCTACTGCTCCACATTGGAGGTAAGGAAGAGGGTGCATGGAATATAGGAGCTCTCTTTGGGCGTCTCTTAATATTACCATGCCCTGTGATTAAGATCCATGGGAAACTGCAACAGTCTAATCTTGGCAGAACTACAAATGGCCCAGACCCTTCAGGATCACCCTATCAGGTAAAAAACCTCATCCAGCTGAAGGATGTTTGCTGAAGACAAAGGGAATGCAGAATGGGTAGTAGAAAAAGGTAGTCATCAATAACAGCTACAATCATGTTACCAGTTGCAGCAACAAGGACTGTAATTGTCATGAGTATTTCCTCCTTTGTTAAATATATGTTTGTGCATGTATACACAACACATGTATACACTAGTACTAAGAAAATGTCTTCATTTTATTTTATTTTTCCCCTTTATTATGTGACATAAGATTTATTGACTCTGGCCAGGTGTGGTGGCTCACGCCTGTAATCTCAGCACTTTGGGAGGCCAAGACAGGTGGATCACGAGGTCAGGAGATCGAGACCATCCTGGCTAACACAATGAAACCCCATCTCTACTAAAACTACAAAAAAAAATCAGCCGGGCCTGGCATCGTGCACCTGTGGTCCCAGCTGCTGGGGAGGCTGAGGCAGGAGAATGCTGTGAACCTGGGAGGCGGAGCTTGCAGTGAGCCAAAGTCGCGCCACTGCACTCCAGCCTGGGTGACAGAGCAAGACTCCATCACAAAAAGAAAAAAAAGATTTATTGACCCTGCATCACAATTTAAGTGTTGTTATCTTTATGTAATACCATTTAAGGTAAGGATTAGTTTAGTACACTTCCGGTTGTACAAAGAATGGCTATTTATATGTGAGGCATAATTATGACCTTATTTTCCTTATTTGAAAATTATGTGTTATTTCAGGAGATATGTATGGGTTCAGATTGACAAGGGGTAGACTTGTGATGGTTAATATTGAGTGTCAACTTAATTGGATTGAAGGATGCAAAGTATTGCTTCTAAGTGTTTCTGTGAGGGTGTTGCCAAAGGAGATTAACATCTTAGTCAGTGGGCTAGGAGAGGCAGACCTACCCTTAATCTGGGTGGGCACCATTCCTTCAACTGCCAGTGTGGCCAGAAAAAGCAGGCAGAAGGAGGTGAAATTTGCAGACTTGCTGAGTCTTCTGGACTTCATCTTTCTCCTGTGCTGGATGCTTCCTGCCTTCGAACATCAAACTCCAAGTTCTTTGGCTTTTGGACTCTTGGATTTACAGTA
The DNA here is from genome assembly GCF_047675955.1 of Chlorocebus sabaeus. Lineage (NCBI taxonomy): Eukaryota > Metazoa > Chordata > Mammalia > Primates > Cercopithecidae > Chlorocebus > Chlorocebus sabaeus. Next base: position 5,377,784 of record NC_132913.1, on the reverse strand, counting down.
GTGGTTTCTAGGGGCTCTAGGGCCTTCGGCCACAGATGGAAGGATGCACTGTCTGTTTTTGAGGTTTAGGGACTGGCTTCCTTGCTCCTCAACTTTCAGACAGCCTATCGTGGGACTTTACTTACGATTATGTGAGTCAGTTCTCCTTAATAAACTCGCTTTCATACATACATATACCCTATTAGTTCCGTTCCTCTAGAGAACCCTAATACAACAGGTATTGGGAATAACTAGTTTTCTAATGAGAGTATACTGCCAGATGAGACAGACAAATTCCCAGGGACAGCAGGGCTAATACTCGTGCCCACTTAAAACACATTTTGGCAGTGCCCCTGCAAATGGTCACTCTTCTTAATTACTACCTACAGAGAGAGCTCATTTCATCTATGGACCATTCCCTTTTGAAATTTTTTTTATTTCTTTCTTTATCATTTCTCTGGGTGAATAGGTGTATATATTTATGGGATACATGGGTTACTTTGATACAGGCATATGATGGATAATAATCACATCAGGCATTTATCATTTCTTTGTATTACAAACATTCTAATTATACACTTTTAGTTACTTTTAAATGAACATGAAATTATCATTGACTGTAATTACCATGCTGTGCTCTCAAATACTAGATCTTATTCATTCTATATACATCTACAGTCAGATGTAGTATTTGATAGCATGACAGGGTGATTACAGGTAACACCTGTAATCCTGTATCTACCTGAAACCTATCTCCATATAACTTTACTACACAGAGCCTGGAACCAGGGCTACTGAGTATGTACAATTTTACAACACTCCACTTATGATTCTCATAGGTACACAGGTTTCAGAACCATTGATTATAGAACAGTGCTTCTTAACTCTGGATGCCCACTGAAATTACTTGAGGAATTTTTTTTTTAAATTATAGCAACTGGCCACATGCCAAAAAAAATCTGATTTAATTGACTTGTGATGTGATCAAGACATCTGGATTTTTAAAAACTCCCCAGGCAATTTCAATATTCAGCCAATGTGGCAAAAACATTGTTCTAGAAGAATAGATGAACACTTTGCCCTTCAGCCTATTGCATGCATATATATATTTGGCCAGAGTATTGCTCTTGTTGCCCAGGCTGGAGTGCAGTGGCATGATCTCGGCTCACTGCAACTTCCGCCTTCTTGGTTCAAGAGATTCTCCTGCCTCAGCCTCCGGAGTAGCTGGGATTACAGGTGTGCCCACCATGCCTGGCTAATTTTGTATTTGTAGTAGAGACAGGGTTTCACCATGTTGGCCAGGCTGGTCTTGAACTCCTGACCTCAGGTGATCTGCCCACCTCAGCCTTGCAAAGTGCTGGGATTACAGGCATAAGCCACAGTGCCCGGCCATTTTTTTTTTCAAATTGAGGTTTCATTCATTATTTTTCTATCATCACATTTGATCAAGTACCAGATCAACTGTGCTGGGATTCAAGATAGAAAATTGGGTGTTAATCAAGATAATAATACAATTATAATAACCATCTATCTCAATTAACAATGCTGGTATGTAGGCATGATCCACCTCTTAGGCATAAAAAATACTACAACTTAGAGATTTAATGATTTCCTGAATCATGAGGTAAAGATCTAATTGTTGCCAGATAGAGCTTTCTCCAAAGTTTATGCTCCTTAGAATACACTGCTCAGATTTGGAAGAAGGGAGATAGAAGTTACAATGAGGATGGATTAAGACTTTGGTTTCGAGTGTATGCATTACCCAAGGCTTAAGGTCTCACATTTGAATTCTCCTCCTGCAAGGCTTGGGTTAGGATTGTTTTTCTCCTGCCTCTCAAGCTGACCATGACCATGTTATTTGCTTTAGTAAATGGAATAGACTTTAAGTGGCACAAAGTTGTCCTGTCCAGAATACAATTTGCCATATTGATTACCACCCAAAGCCCACAGAGGTCTTCTGGATTGTTGGTTTTCCAGCCTACATCCATGACTGAAGGTACTGTGAATCGGAAACCCCAGCAAACCCACAGTGAACATATAGCATGAGAGGGGAATGAAACGTGGTTGTTACTGTAGTATAACTTAAATATCCTCACAGTTTCATAGATAGAACTCTCTTTAGGTTAGAAGAATATCCTCCTTTGATGAGCGTCTTTTGTTTATAACCATTGCGACCATGAGTAATCCACCCAACTGATTTTGCCTTCGACTTCACTTATCTACCTTCTTCACAATCATGAGAGTTCTTATTGAATATGTTTCTGAGATCCAGATTTATAATTTCTACAGCTTTCCCTTGTTCAATGATCCAGTGATACTTTCAGAGAATGAGATACATTTAAGTTGTTTACACGAACTTATATTAAGGTCTTCGATAAGTGATTGAGCTATATGAGAGGCTTCCAAACACCAGGTCTTGAAAACATCCCCAGATGGCACTATTATATTATATATTTTACGAATATATAATATAAATATATATTTATATTTAAATATAAAAGTATATATATATTATATGTATTTATAATATTATATAAATTATCCCAGGAATTTAATGATCTACCTATTTCTAACCTTTTTCCCTAGTAAATTTGTTTAAATAGATTAAGATTGTATGTACTTGGGGCTTGTTATGTTTCCTAAGCTCTAATGAATGTTTAATGTGAACCAGATTTGGACTACTGACTTAGGTCAGTGGTTCTTAATTATGTTGGAATATCAAAATAAATTATTTAGCTTTTCAAGCTACATAGGACTGGCATATCTGTGAAGGCTCTTATATTCCAGGTGGTATAATAGAATGTTGAGGTGAAGTTTGGAAAGGGAATAAGAAAGGCCATTTGTAAAAGTTTCTCAGGTAACTCTGAAATTATCCCTTGTTCACTATGGGCAAAGATGATGTGCACTCACAAACTGTCAGTTTAATGGGGCAATTGTATTGAAATAAGTCTTCAGCTATAAACAAGAAGAGCCTCATTGGTTGATTAAAAGAAAAATATTTATTTTACATCATTTTGTAGCTTAAACAATTTCAAGAGGGCCATGGCACCAAGCTTGAATACTACCTAATCAGAAACAGTGTAGTTGTCAGAAATGATCAAACACAGTGTGGAGCTGTGCTAGTCAAAACACCTCCCGCCACTGCCTCTGGGTATATATGATGCTAGGGGATATGTAAACATTCTACCATAGCTGATACAAAAAGTGAAAAGTCTCTGCCACAGAGCTAGTTTTGCTGTGACTGGCACCAACCCAAGCAGCTTTCTACCTTCTAAGTCTCTCTATGTACATAGCAGAATTCATAGAATTTAGATGCAGCAGATTCTAAGAAATGTGGCTGCTGCTCTGTAATCATTATGGCACAGCAATGAAGGCTGAGATATGACTGGAGAAAGCATTATTTGATCTGGTTTTCAGTATCAGTTCCATCAACCTAGGTCATCGAATCTTGTACTAGACTGAAATCAAACAGAGCACCTTTATCATGCCTTATCTACGTTAAAGGGCTTGTCATTTGCCTTTATTTGGGTTTTCAGTATGGTTTCTCAATCTCCAAGGTGCCTTAAGATCTCAGTTTCTAAAGTCTAAAGTCTCATATTCCTTGGCTCGTCAAATAATCTCTACAATTAAGGAAGCTTGCATTCATGATGCAGAAAAAATAAAAAAGAAAGCTATGGTCTTTGTTCTTTCATGCTAGGAACATTGGCACATGCTTATTTTTGTTTTGTTTTGATGTATTTTGGTTTGGGATGTTTTCCAGTGTTTTAAATAATTTATTTGTTTAGGGAAGTTTTAGGTTCATAGAAAAATTTAGAGAAAGGTGCAGAGATATCCCATATACCCCCTGCCTCACACATGCATAGGCCTCTCCACCATCAACATCCCTTGTTACAATGGAACATTCGTTACAATTGACCAACCTGCACTGACACATCATTATCACCTAAAGTCCATAGCTTACCTTAGGGTTCACTCTTGATACTGTACATTTTACATGTTTGGACAAATACCTAATGGCATGCATCCACCATTATAACTTCATACAGGGTAGTTTCAATGACTTAAAACCCTCTGTGTTCTCCCTATTCATCCCCGACTTCCTGCAACACCCTGGCAACAACTGATCTTTTTACAGCCTTCCATAGTTTTGCCTATTTGCTTGCCTTGTTTTAAGTGTACACTTACTTATATAAGTCAAATTATATGTACGTATACTGCACATGACTTAGAGCATTAAGCAGAGTCCTAGCAGTTTTTCAGAATTATTACCTCTGAAATTTCACTTTATTTTTATCTGAATTACATGATAGACTTCTTATAATAGAAGAATGGGTTCTGATGCTTAATAGTTTCATTGCATTAATAGACTTATGTGTCTTTTTGGGTCAAAATCAACCTACAACTGAAGGAGTCAATACCTTGGTCATCTCAAAGGTCAATTTCAGTAAGTCTTGGATAACCATAGATGAGAGCAAAAATGGTCTTCCTACACAGAATTAAGTAAATAAATAGCTACATTAATATAAACAGAGCCACTGCTTTTTAGTTCTGGCCCAGTGGACGTGGTGGCAGGATGACACAGATGAAGTGAGAGGTGTTTTCATGATGATGAACATTCCCTGAAACTATAAAGATCACAGCTGGTTCCAGGGGGTGCCTTTGGTCAATTTGTAATAACTGGCAGCAGAGTCATATTCCTCAAAGGAATGAAAGACCCACTGCCCATTTATCAAGGAGACTAATTTGGTTATGATGATGAGATTGAGTCATCTAGAAGGTATCTCTCATTTGCATTCCAGCAACCTTACCTATGAAGAACAATTCTCACTTTGCTATCATTTTCCAAATCATTTTATTTATTTTAGTGACTGATTTATTATGTAGAAATTCAAACAAATGTCACTTAGAGGTCAGTTAATGTGTCCATGGCAGCCACTTCCTATAGTAAGCAATAATTTTGCATAAGAATTTACAAATAAAGAAAAGTAGAAAAGATAAATAAGTTAAGGCGATTACATTGGTGGGTGATGCACAGAAGGAGGTTGCTGTAAAATCACCCTCTCTTTTGATTAAAACCTGAGTGTCTGGGAAAGCAAGATTGAAGAGCTTAAATGTAGAGGTCTAAATTTAGGAACGTTTATTGGGAGGGCTGCTTTGCCCTCCTAAAGCCTCCTTTTGGATTCGAATGAATCTAAGGAAGTGAACACGCTCAGAATGAAGGGAGAATTACAGAGCATTAAATCTCCCTTCCTTTTCAGGGGCATCATGTTATTCTTACTTGAATGGCACACTAAGCTGGACTGCAATTAGAGAGGCTTCACCAGCTGAGCCCTTTTGGAATGCATGTGCTGTGTGCACTTCCCTCCATCCTCATTCTGGTACCTTCTGGCTGCACTTTGATATTTAAACCATCAGCAGGATGACAAGCATGGAATGCAACCTGACCTCTTAAATGACAGAAAATTGCAAAAGATTATACTTATGGTAATTGGGGACACAGAAAAGGTCTGATGTAATGATCTAAAAACAAGAGGAGATAGAGGCAAGGGCAGGAAGATATTGCCAGACAGAGAGAGAGACAGATATTTGTAGCAACATCTTGTGGGGAGATGGGTGGGTGTGAGGCAGCTGACGCAGTGTGTATGAATGGAAGGTGATTGATTGATGCCAATTGTTTGCATGATTTTTACTCTTTTGACGTTATTGATAACACACAATGTCCCTGATACTTAATGAGCTATTCTTTTGCTTGCTTCAAGTTCATCTCACTGTCAGTATTTAGTAACATATGAACTTGACATGGTGCAGAAGATGAGGTGATGTCATAATTGCCTTAGCTGACAAAATGGAACATAAATGGCAGAAGTAGAATTTTAAACATCAAGTTTTTATTTCTTCTGAATTTAAATTTTAATTGGAAACAGTAATTGGAAACAGTTAGCTTTTATTTACTGCAAAAACATAATAATTTTTGCCAGCGATTAATGTATCCCTTTAATGTCAAGGATGATTCTCTTCCTGTAAGAAAAAATGCAGAAAATATTAAATGTTGGCTCTAGTAGGGTTCATTTATTTGTGAGATTCTATTTGCTATGTTATTTGAAGTGCTTCTATATACCCATTCTACTCCTACACATTTAAATAAACTTCAAGTGTCCATGCTAATTGCATTTGTCAAATCTTCCTTAAAAAGCAAGTCTGAGACTATTTTCAAGGTTTCAAATTAAGGATGGCTACATTTTTCTTTAAAAGTTGAGGTATTCCGGCCAGACACAGTAACTCACGCCTGTAATCCCACCACTTTGGGAGGCTGCAGTGGGTGGATCACTTGAGGGCAGGAGTTCGTGACCAGCCTGCGAAACATGGTGAAACCCCGTCTCTACCAAAAATACAAAAATTAGCTGGGCATTCCTGTAGTCCTAGTTACTCAGGAGGCTGAGGCAGGAGAATGGCTTGAACCCAGGAGGCAGAGCTTGCAGTGAGCAGAGATTCCGCCACTGCATTCTAGCCTAGGCGACAAAGTGAGACTTCATCTCAAAAAAAAAAAAAAGACAGTCAAGGTATTCCCATGTTTCATCTTTGTGCCGCAAGTATGTCCTTGCTGTGTTCCTATGAATCATTTCATATAAATCAGAGCCGACTTTTTCAGTGCAAATATTAAGTTATCGTGTGCCCTTCTTTCGTGGAAGGAGACTGAGTTTGAGAGGCTCACTCTGAGATTTTGAAATGTTAGGATCCTTGTTCATGAACACGTACTGAGAATACAAGGATTTCCTGACCTAGTTGGTGTCCACTACTGCCCTAGGCCAGGATCTGATGAACACAAAGCAATGTTGTATCAGAGCTTCTTTGCTGGTGGGTGGATGGTGAGCCCCTTCGGATTCTGAATGTTGTGCCTATGCTGACCTCAGGTGGCTCCCCACTCTTAAACTGAAGGTGCACGTAGCTAGAATACTGACCTTCCCTCTGTCGTTAGGACAACAGGATCAGAGCATGTTAAGGTTAGAGGTCACCAAGTCCCCCTATTATTCCAGATGAGGGGACTGCAGCCTAATGAGGAAGAGTGATTAACCAGGTCACATAGCAACCATGAGTTGTGAACAGGCCTTTAAGTGCTTCAGCTGTATGTCTCTCCTCAAAGTAATGCTCCCTCAAAAATTTCTCCTGAACCCAGGAAGCAGAGGTTGCAGTGAGCCAAGATCATGCCACCACACTCCAGCCTGGGCAACAAAGTGAGACTCCGACTCAAAAAAAAAAAAAGAAAGAAAGAAAAGAAAAGAAAAAAGAAAACTCATGGTCTACTTAACATCTGTCTGCCTGGCTTGTGCTATGGTTTAAATACTTGTCCCTGATGGAACACATGTTAAAATAAAAGGCTTAATTAATCTATTTCTGTACAAATGGATGAATGGGTTATTATGAAAGTGGAAGTGGAAGTGCTGACTTTATAAGAAGAGGAAGAGACCTGAGCTAGCACACTTGGCCCCCTCACCATGGGATGCCCCATGCCACCTTTGGACTCTGCAGAGAGTCCCACCAGTAAGAAGATCCTCACCAGAGGTGACCACTCAACCTTGGACATCTCACCCTCTATAAATGTAAAAAAAAAAAATTCCTTTTTTAGATAAATTACCCATTTTCAGATATTCTGTTATAAGCAACAGGAAACGGGCTAAGACAGAAAATTGGCACCAAGAAGTGGAACTCTGCGGAGAATGAATACCTGAAAATGTTCAAGCAGCTTTGGAACTGGGTAATGGGCAGAGGCTGGAGGAATTTGGAGGAGCAGGCTAGAAAAATCCTAGACTCTGCTGAGGGCTTGGAAGACTAGGGAAAGCTTGGAATTTCTTAGAGATCAGTGAAGTGGTCACAACCAGAGTACTGATAAAATTATAGACAGTAAAGAACATTCCGACAAGGTTTCAGGTGGAACTGTGGAACAAGGTATTGGAACCTGGGATTAAGGCCACCTTTACTATAAATGGGAAAGTAACTTGGCTGAACTGCATCCATACCCCAGCACTTTATGGAGGGCTGAACTTGAGAGTGATTACATTATCTTGTGGAATAAGTATCTAAGTAGCAAAGCATTCAGGCTACTCCATAGCTACTTTTAATTACTCGCATTAAGGTTTTTTTTGTTTGTTTTGTTTTGTTTTGTTTTTTGTTTTTGTGCAAAGTCTCTCTCTGTCTTTCAAGCTAGAGTACAGTGGTGCAATCATGACTCACTGGCACCTTGACCCCTTGGGCTCAAGTGATCCTCCCACCTCAGCCTCCCAAGTAACTAGGACCACAGGCAAGTGCCACCATGCCAGGCGAACTTTTAAGTGTTTCGTCCAGACCAGGTCTCCCTATGTTGTTCAGGCTGGTCTTAAACTCCTGGGCTCAAGGGACTCTCCTGCCTTGGCCTCCCAAAATGCTCGGATTAGAGGCATGAGCCACTGTGCCTGGACTGCATTAAGCTTTTAGAGGGAAAAATGACTTAAACATGAAATTTGTAATCAAAAGGAAAGTAAAGTGAAAAGATTTGGAAAACTCTCAGCCTACCCCTGGACCCTGTACAGAGTGATAAAAACATGTTAGGGAGAGAACACCTAGTGTTTGTGGGCCAGCAACCTTTTGCAAAGATTTGTACCTAGAGAGTGGATGACCAAAAGAATGGAAGAAAGACCTGGACACATTTCTGAGATCACTGAGGCAGCCCCTCCCATCACAGGCCCAGAGGCCTAGGAGGGCAGGATAGTTTTGCGGGACAGACCTGGTGTGCCCTCCACAGGCTTGCTGCCCAGGTCCCCCATGGGTCTCTGTTCCCTGCATTTCAGCACAGCACACTCCTTGGCCATCCCAGCTGAGACTCTAGTGGCCCGAGGTGTGGCTCAACCTTGCCGCTCCCAAAGGTGTAAGCCATAAGACTTGGAGGCATCCACGTGGTGTGAATTCTGCAGGGCCACTAAATGCAACGGCTAGGGAGGCATGACAGCCTCCATCCATATTTCAAAGAAAGTTGCTGAAAGTCTAGGGGCCCAGGCAGAGACTTACTGCAAGGGTGAAGTCACTTCAGAGAGCCTTTATTAGAGCATTGCTGAATGGAAATGTGGGACTGTATCTGCTACAGAGAGTCCTCACCCGAGTAATGCCTAATGGAGCAGTGGGACAGGGGCCGCCACCAGGAGCCCGGAACTGTGGAATCACTAGCATCATGCAGCGCCCACCTGGGAAAGCTTTAAACGCTGGACTCCAAACCATACAGGCAGCTACTGGGCTTTCTCTAGCAAAGCCCTAGGGCAGGACTTCCTGAGGGCTCAGGGGCCAATCCCTTGCCTCGGTGTGTCCAAGAAGTAAAGGCGTTGAGTCAAACTAGATTATTCTTCAGCCTTGAAAGTAGATAACGTGTATTGATTTTGCAGGCTCACAGATGAGACTGTGGATATTGAACTTCTGAGTTGGTGGTGGACTGTGTTCAGACTTTGGGGCTATGGGGATAAAATGGATGTATTTGTATGTTGGAAGGACATCAGTTCTGGGAGGCCAAGGGCAGAAGGCTATGGTATGAATATCTCATCTAAACTGTGTTGAAATGTTATCCCCAGTGTGGCCGTATTAAGAGGTGGAACTCTGAAGAGATGACTGGGCAAATTTCTCATGAACGGGGATTAATGGGTTAATAAATTAATGGATCATCACGGGTGGGGCTGGTGGCTTTATAAGAAGTGGGAGAGACATACGAGCCACATGCTCAGCCTCCTTGCCATGTGACACCCTGTGGTGCCTCAGGATACCACAGAAAGTTCTCGCCAGCAGCAAGGCCCTCAGCAAATGCAGCTTCTTGACCTTGGATGTCTTAGACTTTATAACTGCAGGAAACAAAAGGATTTATAAATTATCCAGTTTCAGATATCCTGCTAAAAGCAGCAGAAAATGGACCAAGACAGCATGAGGAGGGGAGCTTCTGGAAATGCTTTTTTTTTTTTTTTTTTTTTGGAAAAAACATTGATTTGAGAAAAAATATAACCTCATTTAGCACATTTTTATATATGGAGGTACTAGTAAAGAAAACAAGAGATATGTGTGTGCAGGGGAAGTTTAATTTAAAAAGACATAAAACATTGCTATTTCAAATTATCCATGTGTTCACTTGAGTTCAAATTGGGTGATTATCTGTAGAACTTTAAAGGAAACCAACCTTCTTTATTTTCTCCAGTTTGTAAAAAGCCAGCAAAAGCTCATGAACATAAGAATTCATCAACACTTTTGCATAACAAAGTATTTTGTTCTGTTTTCTGAGTGTAGGGGCTTCTAGAGTATAAAACACACACAGAAATGACTCATTTAACAAGGAGAAAAAGAAAAAAGAAAAAGATCCTTCAGTGTACTAAAAAGCAGGACTTTCCTGTGTCTTGTAATCTGTCAACAGGAATAAGCCATAAGCAAAGCAGACACAGACATTCTCCTCTCCCCTTGCTCGAGTCTTCTGCTGCATGGCTTTTCCTTAGTGCAAGGCACCTGCGTGACTGTGCAGTGGAGCCAGTAAGGTAATTTATGGAAGTGGTCCCATGACTTCACTCACATAGTGGCTGACCTATTGCAAGAGGTACATAAAAGAGCTGCTACTGTTGCTGTTATTGTTGTTCACAATTAAGAGTAGACATCGATTTCGATGACAAAAAATGAGTTGAAATAGGCAAACATTATTAAACATTTTTAATAATGGTCTAAATGCATTGTGATAAGAAATACATATTTAATCCTTGTCCCTGGTTCCTGAAACAATTTCCTTAGTGATGAGGGTGAGAGGAGCATCTTTTATTTTTCATAACAAGCCCCTTTCAATTATACCTGAGTTTATGCCAGTGAGGTGAGACTGGTGGGCCACTGGATGCTTCAGGATGGGGTCTGGTTTCCAGAGGCACCAAGCCCACGATCAGAGAAGTGGAAATTTTAGCCCCACTGTAGACCTCCAGAGAGGTAAGCAGGAGCGGAGATTGAGTTCAGTCATCAATGGTCGGTGACTTAATTAGTCATGCCTTTATGATGAAGGCTCTATAAAAATCCCTAAACAATGAGATTAAAGAGCTTCCAAGTTGTTGAATATGTTGGGTACTGGGAGGGTAGAACATCTGAAACAGGCAGGGAAGGTCCATGCTCCGCCCTACCCAGCTATACTCTTCCCTATGCATCCTTGCCATCTGGCTGTTGCTGAGTTGTATCCTTTATAATAAACTAATAAATGTAAGTACCTTGTTTTCATGAGTTCTATGAACTGTTCTAGCAGATTATTGAAACTGAAAAAGGGACTGTGGGATCCCTGGCTTCATAGCCCATTGACCAGAAATAGGGGTGATCCAGGTTGGAGTCTGAAGTGAAGCCAATCTTGTGGAACTAAACTTAAGCTGTTAATCCTGTGGGGTCTGCACTAATTCTGAGCAGTGAGTGTTTTTTTTTTTTTTTTTTTTTTTTTTTTGAATTGAGTTGTAGGAGAATTGAATTGAGTTATAGGATAATTGGTTGGTGTAAGAAATTGAAGCCAGAAAATTTGTTGATATGAGGACAAATCCACACATTTAGTGTCAGAAGCATTAATGGTTACAACAGTTCAGAACCACACCATAAGTAAAAATCTCATAGAAAGGGTTTGAAACATTTTGTAAACCCTCATGTCTTGATTTTATAAACAGAGAAAAACTGTAAGCCTGTTATGAAATTTAAATTAAATAAATATATTAGCCCGTTCTCACACTGCTATAAAGAACTACCTGAGACTGGGTAATGTATGAAGAAAAGAGGTTTAATTGACTCACGGTTCTGCAGCCTGTGCAGGAAGCATGGCTGGGAGGCCTCAGGAAACTTACAATCATGGCGGAAGGTGAAGGTGAGGCAGGCACATCTTACCGTGACAGAGGAAAGAGAGAGAAGGGGGAAGTGCCACACACTTTGAAACAATCAAATCTCATGAGAACTTATTCACTACCATGAGAACAGCAAGGGGGAAATCTGTCCCCATGATCCAGTCAACTCCCACCAGTCCCCTCCTCTAATTTGACATGAGATTTGCGCAGGGGCACAAATTCAAACCATATCAGTAAGTCTATGAATGCATTTTTCTAAAATTATATTATAAAACTCAATGAGTTTTGTTCTATGCAACTTTCTGGGATATTTATTTAATTTTTTATAGCCTCAATCTCTTTTTCTTATTACTCTGTCTCTGCTTCTGTCTCTATCTCTGTCTCTATTTCTCTCATTCTCTCTGTTTCTCTCCAACATGAAATGAGAAATTACTATGCATTAGTGATTCTTCCAGAAAGAGAGTCTATGGTAATAAATTCAAATCCCTTAAACAGGCTCATAGGTATAACAATTAATAAGGAAACAACATATCTACAATAAAATATAATTAAAACAAACCAAATAGATATTATCCCTACTCCTCTGAGAGATAATAGAAGGCTTTCCTATACGGGAAGCAGGTAATATTTGAGATGCACCTTGAAGAATAAATGGCCTTTTTACAGTGTTAAAATTTTAACATGAACCAATAATAGAAGTGAGAAAGTGCTCAGGAAAACAGTGAGTTGTTTGGTCTTCTTTGGACTCGGATTCATGAAGGCACATTTACTGTGGTAGCACAGGAAAATATAAGCTGCAATTGGTGAGGCAGTTTGACACCATTTGTGGAAGTTTTTTAGTTCTCTAAGGAATGGCAACTCCTGTATGCTTTTCAGAAAAGAAGATTAATCTGCCTGAGACTTAAGAAGTCATGCTTTCAGTGGCAGAATGAGGGATGAAAATATAAAAGTTTAGGAAAAGAAAAGAAAATGAGGAGGTGTTAATCCACATAATTAATGAAGAGAACCCAAAGCAAAGATAGCACAGGGGAGAGAGAGTGGAGAAGGAAAATGCAAGCAATAGTTTAGAAAAGTAATTTATTATTCATTGATTTACCTACAAATATCCAAGCTAATTATTGAAGAAAAAGTGCAACCCCCCTCATTGTAAAAGAAGCTAAAAATATACAGACAGAAAACATGGACATAAGCAGGATGTTTCTCTATTTCAAGTCACTTATTGTAGCAAGTGTTGGGAACAGGAGGAGGTATTGACAATCAAGTAAGGTTTGATCTGAAGGATTAAGTAGGCCATGCTGAACAATTTAAATTTATTCTGAGGTTTATAAGGGATGTAATTGGGTTCTAAGCATGAGACAGCTTCATCATATTTGTGTTTCGGTATGATTACTCTGGGAGCAGCCTGGGAGTTAAATTTGAAGTGGTGATGGTATACTTACTGTTTTTTATTTAATAGATATGTTGTTGCTATTTTGACCAGTCTAGTCTTGAACTTCTGGCCTCAAGATTTCCTCCTGCCTCAGCCTCCCAAAGTGCTGGGATTACAGGCATGAGCTACCATGCCCAGTGGTATACTTATACTTGGTGTTTATTTTATCCTGGAGGATAACAAAAAAAGAGATATGTCAGCCTGTATAGAGTGATTTTGTAAAAAACATATCATCATAATTGCAATATATCCTTTGAAAAGTAGTAAACCTTATCCTTCTAAATATTTCAGGTTTAAATACTGAATCCATTTTGGTAAAAAAATATATATATTTTAAACTTGTTCATTATAACCTGGACATGAAAAAATATTTTTCTAAGTATTGCAAGATATTGTTTTCCTAAGCAAATTTTAAAAACTTGCATTACTACTGTGCAGGCTTCCCACTCAGCATGAGTAAAATGTCAATGAAAACTAAACCTCATACATGACATAACTACCCTGGAAGGAGAGAAAACAATAACAAGCAGGACTTTCTCTGATGGACACATCTTTCTTTATTACATTCAGCAGTTTTCACTTTTTAAAAATGCCTTTAAAAATGTGTTGAGTGCTCAGTAGTATAGAACCATGGAGGTTAGTTTGTAAGAGGGAATTTGACAATCTGTTTCTCTATCTTTGATTTATTTGACTATATTTGAATACATTCTTTTAATTTTTGACAATAAGAAAAAAGCAAAAATATTTTCAGGTTAACCAGCAATCCTAAAATAGCATTAAAAAATAAGGAAAGTTAATGGAATAGATACAATATTTCTTTTTACTCTTCTCATGAATTTCTCTTACACCCCAGCCTCTGTTCTCATACTAATTTCCATTAGAGAATTGACAATTTTCACATGGATCTTGATAAGTTAGTCACACAGGCAAAATCCAAAATATGGCAATACTGTATCTGAAATCTATTACTTTTCAAAAAGTAGCTCTGCTAATAAAATACACTGATTTTATTCCATAAGAAATAAAAAGGTTGTCATCGTATAGACATAAATGAAAAGAGGCAGGCCACACAGATGTAGGTAAGTGATCATATCTGGAGTGTTCATCTCCACCAGCTTACCGTCTCTAACATTAATTATGCTTATTATCAACATGATCGGACTGCAAATATAGGGGTTATTATTTTTAAGCAAGTGTTTTTTCTCCCAACATCTAAATGTTGCATTTAACATTAAGAAATTTAACTGATGGCTAAATTTGACGATAAAGAAAAAGTAAACAATAGCCCATATTCATCTTTCTCTACTAAATCCAGTTGCTAAAAGAATCAGGTACTTTAGGAATAGGTTAGCATAGAAGTAGAAATAAAGTTGCCTTGACAGACAAGTTTATGAAGGAAGTAAATTCAGGAGCTCATCTGAACCTTAGCTCTGTAAATCACACAGACGAAAAGCTGTGAGACTGCCTTTCGAAACACTGCCAATGATATGAGTGGGCTACGCAAAAGAAACTGGACTCCAGATGCCGCATAAGTCAATGACTTTGCCAAGATTTTGGTCAGAAGCAGACAGCTGGCAATTTAGTATGAATAAGTGCAGTTTGCCTGATAAAATTTGAATATTAATGTTAGCATTTGCAGTAAAAAGCACATAATGAAAACAAAAGGTTTATTATAACTAAATGAACCGTAGTATATTTTCCATCCAAACTTATGTACTGGAAGAAGCAAATGGATTGGCAAAAGGACCCAAAATATACGAATCTTAATAAATTGTCTCAAACATGTATTACATTTTTTTTCTAACTGTTCTAACTTCCATTTGGATTAATTATGTAAGACTAAATATTTTAGCTCTGATAATAGACGTTCTTGCTGGATGTTTTGAAGGCAACAAAAATGGAGTCCAAAGATTTTGCATCAGCTCTGCCAAATGTGAGATGTTTGATTTGGAGCAATTTGTTATTTATTTATGTTTTTGCCATATTCCTCTCATCTGTATAATGGAAATCTGTAAGATATGTTTGAGAAATCACCATGGAGATAAATATCTCTCTTAATAGAGGCAAATTTGTTTAACTAGAAGAAGTGATTTACTGAGTTTGGTCAAAATGCTAATTCTGTTTGTGAACTCAAGCAACTTCTAATGTTCTATGATTTTCAGTCCAAGAACAGTTAAAGTAAATCCCCACCCCAAACACACACACACCTTGGCAAAGTAAAAGGTCCACTGAAAGAGAAAACTTCACTTCCCTAAAAGAACATTCAGTGTACCGCGTTATAATTTTGATTCCCCCACATACAACCAGCATAATTATTTCAAAGGCCACATTCATTGTAGTTATAAAACGTTTTTTAGAAAGGATTCCCTGTTTAATAAATGGTGTTGGGAAAACTGGTTAGCCATATGCAGAAAACTGAAACTGGATCCCTTCCTTACACTTCTACAAAAATTAACTCAAGATAGATTAAAGACTTAAACCTAAGACCTAAAACCATAAAAACCCTCGAAGAAAACCAAAAGCAATGGCAAGAAAAGCCAAAATTGACAAATGGGATCTAATTAAACTAAAGAGCTTCTGCACAGCAAAAGAAACTATCAGCAGAGTGAACTGGCAACCTACAGAATGGGAGAAAATGTTTGCAATCTATCCATCTGACAAAAAGCTAATATCCAGAATCTACAAACATATGAAAAAAAGCTCATCATCACTGGTCATTAGATGAATGCAAATCAAAACCACAATGAGATACCATCTCACACCAGTTAGAATGGCGATCATTTAAAAGTCAAGAAACAACAGCTACTGGAGAGGATGTGAAGAAATAGGGACGCTTTTACACTGTTGGTGGGACTGTAAATTAGTTCAACCACTGTGAAAGACTGTGGAAATTCCTTAAGGATCTAGAACTAGAAATACCATTTGACCCAGCAATCCCATCACTGAGTATATACCCAAAGGATTATAAATCTATAAAGACACATGCTCACATATTTATTGGAGCACTGTTCACAGTAGCGAAGACTTGGAACCAATCTAAATGCCCATCAATGATAGACTGGATAAAGAAAATGTGGCACATATACACCATGGTATACTGTGCAGCCATAAAAAGGAATGAGTTCATGTCCTTTGCAGGGACATGGATTAAGTTGGAAACCATCATTCTCAGCAAACTAACACAGGAACAGAAAACCAAACACTGCATGTTCTCACTCATATGTGGGATTTAAAGAATGAGAACACATTGACACAAGGGGGAAGGGTCATCGCCACACCGGGGCCTGTTGAGGGGTTGGGTGCTGGGGGAAGAATAGCACTAGGAGAAATACCTAATGTAGATGACGGGTTGATGGGTGCAGCAAAGTACCATGGCACATGTATACCTATGTAACAAACCTGCACATTCTGCCCATGTACCCCAGAACTTGAAGTATAATAATAAAAAGAATGAAAGGAAGATGAGAAGCAGGCAAATGAAAAAAAAAAAGCAATTTGCCATTAGGTAGCAAGGTGCTGTGGTCTCTGAAAGCCAAAGAATTCTGAATTTACTGCTCACAGAGGGTTCCAAGGCTGCAATGCAGGAAAAGGAAGCCCAAGCAGAGCCCAGGGAAACTTCTAAACTGAGGAAATAGAGTCGAGATTCCAGAGAGCCCAAGATGGCTGAAGTCAGCAGGACAGAGGGTTAGATAGAACGGAGCTGCAAAGTAAGACAACTTAGATATCTTAAAAATGGTCAAGTGGCACTCTTTAGCTGAGTACCAATCAGCTCTTGGATGTGAGTTAACAACCCAAGGGTAGAGAAAGTACCACTTGAACTAGAATGCTCTCAGAAACATCCATGGAAATGGAAATAACTCCTGATCACCAATCAGAATGGAAAATATAATTCAAAATTCCAGTAAAGTAATAATTCAAGTAAAGTATTTAGCAGGGCCCTACCTTAGTAATTGACCAAAACGGACTCTCTTAGCCCCTCTTAACAATGACTAAATGATCAATCAGCTACAATATCAATTATAGGGCAATTGTTTTAATTTTTATTGAAAATAAAACTTAAAAGAATTAGACTCTTCTTAAACTTTTTTTAATTTAAGAGAAAAAAAGCACAAAACACAATCTCTGACTTCTAATAAAAATGTACTACTCAGGAAAAGAAGCAGGGAAAAAAAAATCAAGGAATCAGAACTGTCTCAGAAATGATCTAGGTGATAGAATTAGTACACTGAGACACAAAAGCAGTTATCATAGCTGCACTTGATATATTTAAAAATCTAGAAGAAAGTTTAAATACATTTGATAAACATATAGAAGATATGGAAAAACTCAAATCAAAATTCTAGAGATAAAAACAATGCATTGCATCAAATATTCCCTAGGCAGAATGAATGACAGATTTTATGTTGGAGAAAAGAGTAGTAAACTTGACAGCATAGCAATGAAAACTATATCAATCGAAACACAGAAAAGAGAAAGGAAGAAAAGGAGAAAGAAAGCAGAGAAGGAAAGAGAGACAGACAAACAAAAAACACTGAAAACAATTGAGCAGAGCACCAGTGAGAAATGGGACGATTTTAAGCAGCTCAATACATCTGTAACTGGAGATCTAAAGGAAAGTAAACAAGGGGAATTGAAAATACTTAAATAATGGCTCAAAAATTGTCCAATTTTAAATAACATTATAAATCTAGAAATCCAAGAAGCTAAAGCAAACAACAAAATCTAAAACACAAGAAACTAAATTAAACTAAAGAAGCTCATAATAATAAGAAAAATCCGAAAGACCAAAAGACATCACACGAAACAAACAAAGGAATGATGAAACATGTTTCTCATCAGTAAGGCAACATTTTTAAAATTAACGAAAAAAATACTTTAAACATAGACGTTTATATCTAATAATAATCTCCTCAAAAATATAGGTTTAAGATGGGTAGGATTTGTAGAAGATGGTGTAAAGAGGTTGGTGGATCCACTCCCAGGAAACATGAACATTTAACTGGCATTGTTTTTTTTTTTTTTTTTTTTTTTTTTTTTTTTTTTTGAGACGGAGTCTCGCTCTGTCGCCCAGGCTGGAGTGCAGTGGCCCGATCTCAGCTCACTGCAAGCTCCGCCTCCCGGGTTCACGCCATTCTCCTGCCTCAGCCTCCCGAGTAGCTGGGACTACAGGCGCCCGCCACCGCGCCCAGCTAGTTTTTTGTATTTTTTAGTAGAGACGGGGTTTCACCATGTTAGCCAGGATGGCATTGTTTTAAAATTATTTATTTAACATCTCTGGGCTTAAGAGTTAAAGATACAAATAGGGTGAACATAAAAGGAAAAATACAACAGATGAACAAAAAAATAAATTTTAAAACAAAATGAAACACGAAAAGCTACTAGAATAAAGGGGGGGTTTATACTGATAAAAGAGGAAATCCATTAGGATTATTAAACAATTATAAACATGTATGTGCCTAACAACAGAGCTCCAAAATACATACAGCAAAAAACTGGTACAACTGGAAGGATAAATTTAAAACACAATGAATAATATAGTTAGAACATTATGAAGTAATTATATCTTAGTAATCTCAAGTTGCATTATAAAATAGTTTTTAATAAAAGAAAATAAACAGCACATCAATACTGAATAAATGCAGTTAAACCAATGCTTACAAGGAAATCTATAGATGTATGTAACTTGCCAAATAAGAAGGGGCATGTCAAATTAATAATATAAGAATAAGCCATTGGGAAACAAAAATACAAATCAAGCAAATGAGAATAAGTAATAAAAATCTGAGAGAAAACTACTTATGAGACAACCAAGGCATAGGATGTACAAGATAGAGTCCAAACCAACTATTTAAAAAATGTTCAAAGAACTAAAGGAAACTGCACTATACCATAAAAAACTAAAGGAAGCTACAATGAGAATGTTTTATTAATTACAGAGCATCAATAAAGTACAGAAACTACAAAATAATCAAATGAAAATTATGAAGTTAAAAATTACAGTAACAAAAAATGAAAAAAAAAAGTTTACTAGTGGGGCTCAAGGGTCCATTTGAAATGGCAAAAGGAAAAATCAGCAAATTTAAAGTTTGATTATGCAATTGAAAAAATAGAGAAAAAAGAATGAATGAAAGAACAAAGCCTCAGAGAAATGAGATGCCATTCAGCATAGCAACAAACATATGGTGAGAGTACTAGAATGAATGGAAAGAGAGAAATTATAAGAAATAAATGTTTGAGAAAATAATGGTTAAAAACATCTCAAATTTGATGAAAAAAATTAACCTATACATTCAACAAACTCAGTGAACAGGAGAATAATAAAAATACTGAAAGATAAAGATACAAATTTGAAAACAGAAGACAAAAATTATTGGTCAGTACAAAAGTTACTAATCATGTACAAAACCCCTCAAATTAAGTGTTTATTTCTCATTAGATATATTGGATCAGAAGACTATGGGCTGACATAGTCATGCCAAAGGACAAAAAATTTTCAGCAAGAGTGTTATATCCAGCGAAGCTAATGTCAAAAACAAAATTAGGGCATTCCACATTCATCAAAATCTGACAGAATGTACTCTTAGTAGGTATACCTTGTAAGAAATGCTGAAGGATGTTCTTGAGACTGGAAGCAAGCGATACTAGATGCTAACTAAAACCTGCACAACATAAGAAAGAGCACTCGTAAAGGTGACTATGAATTAATAAAGAAAGTAAAAATGCACATTTATTCTATGAACTAATTTTTTAAAAAATTACATTAATATGTATATAATATTTCTAAGATTAAAATATATAGAAATGCCATCTATTTACCAGTAATAGCACAAAGTAGATGGCTGGGAGCAAAGATGCATGAAGTAAAGAAAAGGCACCAGATGGTAAATCAAATTCACAAGAATAAACAAGGAGAAAAAGAAAGTATAGGTAAGAAATTTAACACAATAAAACTATAGAAATATAGTTGCTCTCTTATTTTTTATGCCACTTGTAGTAGATGTAACATTATACAGTACAATTTAAAGCTAAAAAAGTGATCCAGCTCCATGTGTTGTACAGGAGAAGACATTAGACTCAGAGATACAAACAAGTTAAAAGAAAAAACATGAAAAAAAGTTATATTATGAAGATGGCAACCATGAAAATGTGGAAGGAACTACGTTAATACCAAAATAAACTAAAACAAAAAATATTACTAGAGATGAAATTATGCATTTACAGTGATGAAAGATACAAAGAGAAAGGCATAATAATTATAAACATATATGCACCTAAAAACACACCCCAAAATACATGAAGAAAAAACCGAAAGCATTAAAAGAAGAAATAGACAGTTGAGCAGTAATGTTTAGAGTCTTCACCACCTCACTTTCAATAATAGATAGAATAACTAGACAGAGGGATCAACAAGGAAATTTAAGATATGGAAAACATCATAAAATAACTAGACCTAAATGACATCTACAGAACACTTTATATAAATGCAGAATACACATTTTTCTCAAGTGCAGATCACATATATACTGGGCCATAAAGCAAGTCTCAGTAAGTTTAACTGGTTTGAAACCACAGAAAGTTTTTTTTTCAAGCGAAAGGTAGTGAAATTAGAAATTAATAGCAAAATAAATTTGGAAAATTCAGAAATACATGAAAATGAAATAGTCCACTCAAAATATTCAATGGGTCAGAAAAGAAATCTAAGGAAAAACCAAATATACATTAAATAAATGAAAATTAAGATACAACATACAAAAGCCTTATAAAATGCAGCTAAGTCAGCACTTAGAGAAAGATTTCTAACTAGACTCATATATTAAAAAGATAAAGAAAACATTTCAAATATGTAACCAAACCTTGCACCACAAGACACTGTAAAAAAGAAGAGCAAACTAATCCTCAAAAAATAAAATGAGGAAAATTTTAAATATCAGAGTAGATATTAATTATATAAACACTAGAGAGAAACAAAACCAAAATGGTTCTTTCAAATGGTTAATAAAGTGAATAAACATTTAGCTAGACTGATCAAGCAAAAAGAGAGGTGTAAAGTTACTAATATTAGAAATGAATAAAACAGGGACTATTAATGCCAATCACACAAACAAAAATAACACTAGAAGGGAATACTACTATAGACAATTAAATCCCAAATTCAATGCCTTAGTTGAAATGGACCAATTCCCAGAAAGACACAAACTGTCCAAATTGACTCAGTTAATACATAATCTAAATACACATATAAGAAGAAGAAAAATGATTTTGTTAGTAATCATTAAACTACTCATGAAAACCCAGGAACAGAAGGCTTCACTAGTGAATTTTACCAAACACTTAATGAAAAATTAATACAAAGTTTTCACAAAAACTTTATAAAAATAGAAAAGAAACACTTTCTTTTTCCTTTTTTTGAGACAGAGTCTCTCTCTGCCACCCAGGCTGGAGTGCAATGGCACGATCACAGCTCACTGCAACCTTCGCCTCCCCGGTTCAAGTGATTCTCCTGCCTTAGCCTCCCTAGTAGTTGGGATTACAGGCATACACTACCACGCCCAGCTACTTTTTGTATTTTTACTAGAGACAAGGTTTCACATGTTGGTCAGGCTGGTCTCAAACTCCTGACCTTGTGATCCACCCGCCTCAGCCTCCCAAAGTGCTGGGATTACAGGTGTGAGCCACCACACCTGGTAGGAAGAATCACTTTGAAAGTTATTTTATAATATAGATGCAGTAATCAAATATACTTCACAAGAAAGTAAATTACAAATAAAAATCCTCAATAAGATAATATAAGCTGAATCTAGAACATAATTATTGCATGCCATGACAAACTGAGATCTAGCCCAATAATGCAAAGTTGATTTGATATCCAAAAATCAGTTAATATATTGAAATCAATATTAATTAAAATCGTATCAATAAACAAAAACCCAAAAGCCCTCTCTAATCTTGATAAAAGTAGAAAAGGCAATTGCAAAAATCCATGCCTTTTCATGATTAAAAAAACATTCAGTAAACTTGGAATAAAATAATTTTCTCAACCTGACAAAAGCTATTTATGAAATACCCACATTGAAAGAAAATATCATACTTATTTGTGAAAGAATGAAATATTTTCTCTAAGATCAGGAGCAAAATTACAATATTGCTTTTGCCACTTCTCTTCAGCATTGTACTGCAAGTTCTAGCAAAGGCAATTAGACAAACAAGTGAAGTGAAAGACATTTTGATTAGAAGGAAAAATGTAAATCTTTCTCCACGTGTGATGGCATCATATTGTATACATCCACTTAACAAACTTTTCAAGTTAATGAGTGAGTTCACTAAAATTTCAGTATAAAATATCAATATATAAAAATCTAGGTGTGGTTGCTTGTTTCTGTAGTCCCAGGTAAAAGGATCACTTGAGCCCGGGAGTTCAAGATAAGCTCAGGCAACATACCAAAATCCCATCTCAATCTAAAATATAGTCCCACAAACACGAGAATCAGTTATATTTCTATCCACCTTGAATGAACAATCTGAAAATTATATTACAAAATTAATTCTATTTATAATAGCATAAAAGAATAAAACACTTAGGAACAAATTAGCTAACACTTAGGAACAAAATTTACAAAATATTATTGAAAAAATTAAATATCTAACTGGCAAGGAATCCTGTGTTTATGGATTAGAAGACTTACTATTGATCTCACATGGCAGCAATCCTCAGAATTAGCTACAGATTAAATGAAAACCCTGTGAAATCCCAGCTATTTTTCTTGTAGAAATGAAGAACATAATATAAAATTTATATGGAAAGTAAAGTATCAGAACAGACAAAACAATCCTGAAAAAGAAAGGCTTAGTTGGAGGAAACACATTTCCCAGTTTTAAACTCATTACAGAGCCACAATAATCAATAAAGTGTGGAACTTGCATAAGAATACATACATAGATCTGTGAAACAGTACTGATAGTACAGAAATAAACCACTAACATTTACACTCAATTGAATTTTGATAAGTGTCCTAAGAAAAGTCAATAGGTAGAGTTATTTCAAAAAATAGTGCTGAGACAGCTAGGTATCCACCTGCAAAAGAATGTTAAACTCAACTTACGTCGTATAGAAAATTAACACATAATAGCTCAAATAAATATTTGTGAGAACTAAACTGATATGGTTTGTCTGTGTCCCCACTCAACTTTCACCTTGAATTGTAATAATCTGCATGCATCAAGGGTGGGGCCAGGTAGAGGTAATTAAATCATGGGGATGGTTTCTCCCATACTGTTCTTGTGGTAGCGACTAAGTCTCACAAGATCTGATGGTTTGTTTGTTTGTTTGGTTTTTTTTTGGGACAGAGTTTTGCTCTGTTGCACTGGCTGGAGTGCAGTGGCATGATCTCGGCTCACTGCAACCTCTGCTTCCTGGGTTCAAGTGATTCTCCTGCCTCAACTTCCTGAGTTAGCTGGGATTACAGGTGCATGCCACCATAGCTGGCTACTTTTTGTATTTTTAGTAGAGATGGGATTTCACCATGTCAACCAGGCTGGTCACAAACTCCTGACCTCAGGTGACCCACCCACCTCGGTCTCAAAGGGATGGGATTACAGGCGTGAACCACCACACCTGACTGAGAGCTGATGATTTTAAAAATAGGAGTTCTCCCGGACAAGCGCTCTCTCTCTTGCCTGCTGCCATGTAAGATGTGACTGTGCTCCTCCTTTGCCTCCTGCCATGATAGTGAGGCTTCCCCAGACACGTAGAACTACAAGTCAGTTAAACTTTTTTCTTTATAAATTACCCAGTCTCAGGTATGTCTTTATTAGCAGGCTCAGAAGAGACTGGTACAGTAAATCTATAAAACTCTTACAGGAAAAGAGTAGAAAGAACATCTTTGTAACCTGGGGATAGGCAAAGGAAACCTTTGTACATCAAAACATAATCAACAAAAGAACATAAAAGAAACATTGGACTTTATCAAAATTATAAAGAAATAATTTTTTGTTTCGAAAGACACCATAAAGAAAGGTAACAAAAAACCCAAAGAACAGAAAAAAACATTTGCATATCATATATCTGAAATCGGATTTGGATATACATATAAAGAGTACTTATAATTCAATAATAAAAGGACAAATAGCCTAATTTAAAAATGGGCAAAGGATCTGAATAGAAGATCCCCAGAAGATACACATATACATATATATATGGCCAATAAATGAATGAAATTTTGCTCAAAAGGCATCAATTATTAGGGAAATGTAAATAAAAAATTTAAGAGACCACTTCACACTCACCAAGTGGCTTATAATAAACCAAAAGAGAGATAATAGCAAGTGCTTCAAAATATGTGAATAAATTGGAACACATAAACTGTTGGTAGGAATGTAAAATGGTATTGTTGCTTTGGAATACAGTTTGAGTTCCTCTGAATGTTTAACATAGAGTTACCATGTGATCCCAATGTTTCATTCTTAGGAATATACCTAAGCTATATGAAAACATATGTTTACATAAAAACTTGTGAACCAATTTTCATAGTGCTATAATTTTTGCTAGCCAAAAAGCATGAATGAGACAAATGTGCATCAACTGATAAAGTGTTTTATGTGTATATAATGGAATAATATTTGGCATTAAACAATGAAGCACTGATATGAGATACAGAATATACAAACTTATGCTAAATAAAATAAGGCAGTCCCAAAACACATATTGTATATTTCCTTTTATAATAAATTTCCAGAACAGGTAAATATTTTCCTCAGGATGGGGATAGGGGACTAGAAAGTGAGGATTGACAGCTATTGCTTGGGGGACTTTTCTTTCCTTTCTCCCTCTCTCTCTCTCTCCTTCCTTCCTTCCTTCCTTCCTTCCTTCCTTCCTCCCTCCCTCCCTCCCTCCCTCCCTTCCTTCTCTCTTTCTCTCTTTGTTTTTTCTCTTTATTTCTTCTTTCCTTCCTTCTTTTTTTTTTTTTCAGACAGTGTCTCCTTTTGTCACCCAGGCCACAATGCCACTAGTGGCATGATGTCAGCTCCCTGCAACCTCTGCCTCTCAGGTTCAAGCAATTCTCCTGCCTCAGCCTCCTGATTAGCTGAGACTACAGGTGCGTGACATCATGCCCAGCTAAGTTTTGTATTTTTAGTAGAGACGGGGTTTCACCATGTTGGTCAGGCTGGTCTCGAACTCCTGGCCTCAAGCGTTCCACCTGCCTTTGGCTCCCAAATTTCTGGGATTACAGGCGTGAGCCACCCCGCCTGGCCAATATTTTTGGAAATTAGATTCCCTTATAGGATAATAAATTTGTGTTTCAAATCCACGTGTGGTTTTGAAGGTAACCAGAAAATCAACCAACCAATGTTTCTACCTCCCTAAGTAGATTTAAGCTATGGGTGCTTGAGTAGACAAGCAACAAAGTTTCAAATTCTCTTGAGTGTATCACCAGTCATTCTTCTGATGCTGCCATTTTGTTGTACAGGGACAGTCCTGAGAAATGCCTGAGTCAGGTTTATCCTGGAACAAAGAAGAACTACCTTATATGGACATGATGATTGTACTTGCATGCTAGAACTTAACGCATAAACAATTCCTGAAGTAAATTCAGCTCAAAGTGAAGTTATTACTTAAAGGTTATTCCACCACTTCCTGTTGACATGCATATTTTGTGCAATGCTCTTTATTTTCAAAGGAGAGTAATAAGCAATGTTTGCTTATGAGTAATGGGAAAAAATTTTGATGACACCTGATACATTTACAATAAACCAACATAGTGTGTGTTCACTTAAGCCAGAGACTTGCAAAGTTTCTCTGGTGGCATTGGAGAGGCTGTCACAGACCTATTGCAGAGCTGGTAACCTGAGGTTAGGCTGCTACACCTTCATACCTTTCTGTAATTCACTTAAAATCGGACTCAGCTGTGCCTCATTTATTTATATATACAAATATATAATTTATATATATTTACATATAACATATATAACTATATATGCAAATACATATAATTTATATATGAATATATATACACACACATATATATATATTTGACTCAGTCCAACTGGAAACTTTTTTCAAGTTAAAAGAACATGTATTTTTTTAAAAATCATGTCTGTACATCCTTGAGAAAATATTTTGCACAAATTAATCCTCCCCTTCTTTCATTTTCTTTTAAGCCAGGCAACACTGGATTCGTTGTTTT
Organism: Chlorocebus sabaeus; assembly: GCF_047675955.1. Classification (NCBI taxonomy): domain Eukaryota; kingdom Metazoa; phylum Chordata; class Mammalia; order Primates; family Cercopithecidae; genus Chlorocebus; species Chlorocebus sabaeus. The sequence continues at coordinate 5,351,349 of NC_132913.1, read as the reverse complement.
CTGTGTGTATGTGTGTGTTTTAATGACCTCATAAGACAGGTCAAATGGTATGAGGGAACAATTCTCTAATTTTACTGAGGGAGAAATGTGCTAAAACAATTTAAGTGCCAAGCCGAGAAAAATGGTCTAATTATATTTAATTACTAAAAAATCATAAGATATACTCCATAACTTGAAGAAATGTGGACAAGTAATTTTTCCTCTTAACAGTAGATGAAAGAAAATAGGTGATTGAATGGTAAATTATAGATTTTAATACTTATAAATATTCAATTTGGGGAGAGCTAGGTCTATATATTAAACCCTCTCTTTTAACTTCCTACTCTAGGCAGTTTTGGTGGTGGCAATTGTCAAGGAGAATAATTATCAAAGCAGGAGGCTGACATGATCACTCTATATATTTTTTTTTTTTTTAAGAGCCAGACTGAATCTGGAGTGCAGTGGGAGTTCAGTGGCCTTCTCATAGCTCTCTGCAGCCTCAAATACCTGGGCTCAAGAGTTCCTCCCACCTCAGCTTCCCCAGTAGCTGGGACTACAGGCATGAGCCACTGATCTTGGTGTGCAGGGATGCAGCTCCATTCAATAATACTCAGAGCCTGAACCACAGACGCAAAATAATTCCACACCCCCTTGTTTTGTTTTGTTTTGTTTTCTACTTATGCCCTCACCAGTCAAAGGAAGGGCAATTATATGCCAAGTCTAGATGACCTCAAAACAAAGGCCAAATATAGCCCCATTAAAACCATGACTGAAGGAGTGTCCCAGGTACATTCTCTCATTGTCATAGCCCCAGTGAAATGCTACAGTAGTTTTTGTCTTTACTCTTCCTATCTTAAGTGTCTTGCTGACTCTAAAGTTCCACAAGATAAATAAAAAAATATATATATACACAATTCTATAAATAAATTCCACTTCATTTTTGTAAATAAAATATAGTTTATGAGCTAGTCCCATATAATACTGGATGTACAGAACAACATATCAGATACAGTCCCCATACATATAACTTAAATAAATTATCTGTATTTTAGGTATATGTTGTCCATAAAAATCAAGTCAATTGCCCAAAATTTTACTTAAAAACCATTTTAAACAGATTACTGATTAAACAGAAAAATTATAGCTTTTTTCTTAAGTGAATTACTTAGATGTTGGCCCAACTTGCCATTTCAGATAATAAAATATGTAAGAAATAATCACTAAATTGTGAACCAAAGACCTTGGTTTTAATTTCAGTTCTGTTAGCAAGGGACTTTTTCTCTCTGGACTTTAGATCCTTAACTCAAAAATAAAGCAATAATAATAATAATAATAACAACAACATATGGGTCAAACACTGTTCTAAGGACTTTAGATCATCTCATTTAACATTCGCAACTTTTCTATGAGATAAGGTTATTACTGTTCATTTTACACAGGAAACTGAGACTTGCATATGTGAAGAAATTTCTCCATTCTTCAAAGTAGTGAGCAGCATAGACAGGCTTCATGCCAAAGTCCATTATCTTACTCATTACACTGTAAACAGATTAATACAATTCCATCTACCCTCAGGGAACCCAGAGACTTGTAGAAATGACATCTTATGGTGGCACTTAAGAGACTGTGGCGAATGGTGCAGGAAGAGGATGAAATTTTGGGAGAAGTCCCCTCAGTTATTCTGCATTCGTGATGCATCCTGCTCCATGCGCTCAGAACAGCTTTCTCAAACCCTCAGACCTGCATTTTTTTTCCTTTCTGTGAACTCTGTGAGCCGAAAGGAAGTAAGTGGATGAGAAGAGGCAGAAGCAAAGAACACCTGTCAGCAAACACTGCTAATTCTATTCTCTCATAACGAGAAGTTACTGAGAAATCTGTCATTTTTACATAATGTGGTGAATCCTCGCTCTGCCTGTTAATTTGATACACTAAATTCATGGTAAAGCAATATCACTGGATCCCCAGTGGTTGAAGCAATAGTGTGTAGCATGACACTGGAGAATGAAGCTATGATTTAATAGAAGCCTTATTATTACAAAATTTATAAAGGATATTCAGATAGTTTAAAGAATGCAAGGAGGCCAAGGCAGGTGGATCATGAGGTCAGGCGTTCGAGGCCTGGCCAACATAGTGAAACCCCCTCTCTAATAAAAAAAAATACAAAACATTAGCCGGTCGTTATTGCAGGCACCTCTTATCCCAGCTACTCGACAGGCTGAGGTAGGAGAATCGCTTGAACCTGGGAGGCGGAGGTTGCAGTGAGCCTAGATCCAGCCCGGGAGACAGTACAAGACCTAGTCTCAAAAAAAAAAAAAAAAAAAAAAAAAAAAAAAAGCAAGTCATTTCAAAACTGAGGTTTCAGCTTTGCTTGGTCACATGCTAGTGGCATTATCATAGGAAAGTCACGTCTGAGCATCAGTTTCCTCCTCTGTAAAATGAGAATAATGATGCCTACATATAGCCTTGTTCGGATTAACTGGCTTCATGAAAGTGTAGTTTCCATTACAGTGTATGACCCAGATATTTTGCTCATAGTAGTTTTATTCTATTTCATTCTCCTACAATTTGCATGAATTTGCTAATTTCCTTTGGAGAGCAGGGTTGAAGCCTAAGTAATGAGATCCATCATTACAAAGAGAGGTATAAATAATAGGCAGCGAGGTGAAAGCCATGGGCTTTGATGGCTGATGGGCCTCCAGTGGAATATCTGAGTCATGCCTCTTATTTGCTACAAGGTCCCTGATTCACTGTAACAAATTCTGTGAGTCTTTGTAAGTGTATTATTGTTGTCAGAGAAGTATTTTTATAGGAATTCAAAATTGTGAATTTGAATGACCTAAGAGTGTTGAAGTAGGTCCTCAGTAAATGATGGTGTGGAAGGAAAATATCCCAGGCCCCCAGAATCACTAAGCTGAAGGCAAAACTCAAGCTGGGGAACTGCTTACAGCAAATCTGCTTCCCATTTTATTCAGTCATCCCTCTGCACACTGAGATAAATGTATATCTGATTGCCTCCTTTGGAAAGCCTCATCAGAAACTCAAAAGAATGTAACCCTTTGTCTCTCACCTACCTGTAACCTGGAAGCCACCTCCTTGCTTCAAGTTGCCTTGCTTTTACTTTGAGTTGTCCCTGCTTTCCGGACCAAACCGATGTTCATTTTACGTATGTTGATTGATTTTTCATATCTCCCTAAAATGTACAAAACCAAGCAAGCTGTGCTCTGACCACCTTGGGCACATGTTGTCAGGACCTCCTGAGGCTGTGTCATGGGCACGCATCCTCAACCTGGGCAAAATTAACTTTCTAATTTCACTGAGACCGGTCTCAAATTTTGGGAGTTCACAGTGGTTATTTTTATTATATATAAACAATCTAGAAAATAGGAGAATTGTTGTAGGCTGAGAAAGACAGAAATAGATTTTGCCAGAAGCAAGACTTAATCTAAGCCATGAGGATTTTAAACATTTTGGTACAGTTCAGGTAGAAATGGTTATATTAGTGTTTCCTAGAGGAATGGAGCCAATGGGAGATTGATTGATTGATTGATTGATTGATTGATTGATAGATAGATAGATAGACAAATAGATATAGTAGCAGTAGTAGCTCATGCTATTATAGAGGCTAAGAAGTCCCAATAACTGAGTTTGCAAACTGGAGGCTTGAGAGAATCAATGGTGTCATTCCAGTCCAAGTTTAAAGACCTGCTATTCAGGAGAACCAATGATGTAAATTTCATTCGAAAAGCCAGCAGGCAGAAGACCCAAGAAGAACCAATTCTTCAGTTTAGGTACAAAGGCCAGAAAGGACTAATGTTCCAGATCAAGGCAGTCAAGCAGAAGGTGATCCCTCCTATTCAGGCTTTCTGTTCTGTTTAAGTCTTCAGTTGACTGGATGAGGCCTCCCTACATTAGAGAGGCCAAATCATTGTATGCAGCCTGCAAATTTAAATGTTAATCTCACTCCAGGATACCTTCACAGACACACTCAGAGTCATGTTTGACCAATCTCTGAACATCCTGTGGCCTGGTCAAGCTGACACATAAAACTATAACCATCTAGCCCTCATTTGAACCACTGCTTCCTTCTGAAAACTTAATGCTAAATTTGGTTTTATTTTCAAATACGTGTGCTTCCATTGTGCAATGATGTTCAATGGGTGTGCTGGGGCTGACTTGCCAGCTATGAAACTCTATTGTTAACATTTCGGGAATTTGGTCAGCTGGTTTTTAATTCATTCGTAGAACTTGGCCATAGAGTATTTATACTCAAAGTTTGGCAAAAGCTACAAATAAGAACATTTTGTATTAAACCCAGACAGTCAATTGTTAACATTATACAACTACTATGGTATCTCAAGAGCAGTGAGAGATGAAGATTTTTATGAAATTTAAGATTTATTAAAGTTTCATTTTATTCCATTTTTGTTCAGTCTGTGATTTTATAATACATGACCTACCCATTTATATTTTTTATGAACACATACATCATTATTATTGCTATTATTGGAAAAATTACAGAAAAGATTCATTTTACCCTGGAGGCCTAAGTTAAATAAATATATTACCTAGGCAGATATGGATCTCAATCAGCAGACGTCACTATGTAGGCTCATCTTGATAAGATGATTTAGTTTCCCTGCTCACAATCACATATCTTCTTCCAAAAGTAATTTAAATCAAAGTCAGTCTTTAGCCACAACTTTAAATGAAGCAGATACCCACTAATGTAAATTTTTAAAAATAATTTTTTGTAAGCATGTGTTTTGAAATCATTGTTAATGAACGCTTTCCTGCTTCTCTGAGGTCTAGAATGAATTGTTCTAAAATCAGGATGGCAGTTTGCCATTGCTTACGAGTGCGATGGCAGGGGCTCTAGATCTAAATTCTGACACTTCCACTAACTTACTTATCTTAAGCAGGTTGGCTTTTTACAAAATGATAAACTGCACTGTATTAATAGATTCTAAATGGGGCCATATTTCAGAATTATCTAAAACTTTTTTTTAGGGCAAAAGAAGTTATATGATAATATTAAGTCTCTCTCCTCCCCTGTTCTACCTCTGACAGTAGTTCTTCCCAGACACAGCTGCTGCTGAATGTTTCTTGTGTATCTTCAAGAAGTTGTTTTTTGCAACTAAACACACACACACACAAATAATAACAACAACCAAAAAACATATGTGTTGGAAAGAGAGAGGCAGAAAATAATTTAATAAAATTGATTCATTTTTTGCTCTGTTTTAACACATTCAAATCTGTTTTATCTGTATTCCCAAGCACTTCCCTAGAATCTTTTGAATTAAATTCCAAGTACCATATTACTTCTTCTCTAAATATTTCAGTGTGCATGTGTAAGAACAAGGCTTATATGGAGAGCAACTTCTGGTACAACAGTGGTGGTGTACCATATCACTGACCCTCTTTCCACTGAAACTGCTAAAAACTGTAAAACAAAACAAAACAAAAACTAACAACCATTTAAAGCCTCTTAGGAACAAAGAGCTAACGAAGAAATATGTATTGAAGATCACCAAAAAAAACTTTGTTTAAACAGTCTAAAGTTTGTGGTATTTGAAAACAAAACAAAACAAAAAACCCTACTCCCTCTCAGCTCACAGCAAAGAACACAGGGGATACTTATTTCCCCCGTCTCCCAGAGTACTTTATTCCTGGAAGGAGCAGACCATCAGCCCCGCTTATCCATCTCCCAGCTACCTATTGCTGCTAGTAAGTCACAAACCAGTGCAGGCAAGAGGTAGGAGAACCCTTCAGCTGGCCAGCTTCCACTCATGAAATGCAGACTTACCTTATGCATGGCACGTTAAGCAAATTGGGGTCCTGACCATCCTTGTCCTGGATCATGAGTCAGTGTTTCCATGCCAAGTGAGCCCAGCCAAAGGACCTCTGGTGAACTCTTCCTCCTCCAGCTGGGATGTCACTCAAAGAGAAGCTTGCCATTCTCCCAGCTCCAGAGGTGACAGTAGTGGATGTGAAGTAGTAGAAGATGAAAAGCAGACTGGAAGATAGAGTACTAGAGATTTTGCATGAAGATCAAGGAGAAAAAAGAATAAAATGCAAAGAGAGCACCAACCAAAAGCACAGAACCAGATGGATTCACAGCTGAATTCTACCAGAGGTACAAACAAGAGCTAGCGCCGCTCCTACTGAAACTGTTACAAAAAATTGAAAAGGAGGTACTCCCCCCTAACTCATTCTATGAGGCCACCATTATTCTGATGTCAAAACCCGGCAGAGATACAACTTAAAAAAAAAAAGAGAAAACTTCAGGCCAATATCCTTGATAAATATCAATGCAAAAATCCTCGATAAAATACAGGCAAACCAAATCCAGTAGTACATCAAGAAGCCTATCTACCATGAGCCAGTATGCTACATCCCTGGTATGCAACATTGGTGCAACATACGCAAATCAATAAATGTGATTCATCACATAAACAGAACTGAAGACAAAAACCACGTGATTATCTCAATAGATACAGGAAAGGCCTTCAACAAAATTCAACATCCCTTCAAGTTAAAAACTCTCAATAAACTAGGTATTGATGGAACATATCTCAAAAGAATAAGAGCCGTTCATATCAGACCTACAGCCAAATATCATACTGAATGGGCAAAAGCTGGAAGCATTCCCTTTGAAAACTGGCACAAGACAAAGATGCCCTCTCTCACCACTCCTATTCAACATAGTATTGGAAGTTCTGGCCAGGGTAATTAGGCAAGAGAAAGAAATAAGGAGAATCCAAATAGGAAGTGAGGAAGTCAAATTATCTTTGTTTGCAGATGTCATGATGCTGTTAGAAAAGCCCATTGACTCAGCCCAAAAGCTTCTTAAGCTGATCAGCAACTTTAGAAATCTCAAGATACAAAATCAGTGTGCAAAAATCGCTAGCATTCCTATACACCAACAACAGGCAAGCAGAGAGTCAAATTATGAATGAACTCCCATTCGCAATTGCTACAAAGAGAATAAAGTACAAAGGAATACAACTAACAAGGGAAATGAAGGACTTCTTTACAAACCACTACTGAAAAAAATCAGAGGACACAAACAAATGGAAAAACATTCCATGCTCATGGATAGGAGAATCAACATCATTAAAATGACCACACTGCCGAAAGTAATTTATAGATTCAGTGCTATTCCTATTAAATTACCTATGACATTCTTCACATAATTTAGAAAAAATTTTAAAAATTTAGAAAATTTTTAAAAACTATTTTAAAATTCTTAGAAAAAAACTATTTAAAAAAATTAGAAAAAAATTCTAATCAAAAACAAAAGGCTGTATACCTCCACACATCTGCAAGTAGTCCTTGAGCTGGAGTGTCTGGAGTGTGTGTGTGCGGGGGTGGGGACTGGGTGGAGCAGCATCGTCCTGCCCCCTCTTGGGCATTTTCTGGAATTGCTGTTCTGGGGACAATTTCCTCCACAAAGTTAACAGCATCTCATTGGATTGCCTATCAATTTTCTCTCAGGCAACCCCAACCCAAATCAAATCAATCCACATCTGCATGTGAGTCACCCATTGGGGCCCCTTTTTGTCCAGTGAGGTGGCCGGCACCCCACATATGGAGTGAGGACAGCGGCCAGGGGCCCGAAGGCACCCAGGGGCACAGAGCCCAACACAAGGTCATAAAGGTGGGAGGTAAAGCATTCTTTATCTGGCCCTCGGGTATTCAGATCGAACATAGCCTGCCGCATACCTATTTCCCAAATTACTTGCACCAAATCTGCATATGACTGCCATGTACTCACAGTTTCTGATATTTCTCTGGCATCATTTCATACTGTTTGTATGGCTGCCACCATGCATTCAATTAGGGTTTGGTCACCTTGCCTCTGTGCTAACCGCCTGCTCACTTGCCGTTGCTGATAGAGGAAGGGATGGGTCATAATGGAGGCCAGTGTTTCCATTTCAGAGGTGGAGCAGATGATACTGTCAGCTCCCTCATCCCAAAGGCAAACTCAGTTGAGGTATAGACAGTGTATGATGTGTGCTCCGTCACAATAGGGGGTTCCTGAGCCTGCTTCTGGGGCCCCAATGGCTGTTTCTCCTCTATTTTCTGATGGACCACTGGGTGAGCGGAGGTTCTTTCTCTTCGGTATCAGACTGAATGGGAGCCTCTGGCCGGGATGGTGGGCCCAGGCCTGCTTTAACAGCAGTCTCTATTCTTGTTCCAACCTGTGTATCAGGGCCTCCAGGGACTCTGCTTGCACCTGGAGATTCTTTACCTGCATTGCATCCTGTAGGGACTGAACATGTACTTCGCGTAGCACAGTAAAAAATGCCCATCCAACTCTGCTAGCAAAGGTGTGCTCCTTCTTGGTGCTCTGTGCTTCCAGGTGCTTCAGTACCTTCTCCATGCTTGCAGGGGACCCGTCCACCACTGCCCATGTTTCCATCAGGGCCTTTCCAACAGCACGGCTGCCACCGGGGACCACAACCCATGTTGGGGCCATATGGCTGACCTGGCATCACTGGGGACCAAGGGTTCACTCACCTTGGGATCCTGCTGACTAGGCCAATTGTCAGACTCCAACCTGAGCTGGAGTCCAAGGGTATCTGGTGGACCAGTGGCTGGTAGCTAAAAGAACACTCCAGGGACTGTAGGCAGTTGGGACATGGCTTTATTCTCTCCCTCTCTCTGCTACTGAGTCAGCAGTGTGGTTATATTTGTCACAGACAAGAGTGGCTCAAAGCCAGATATGAGCTCACACAAATAGGTAACATTAAAGGCTACATAAATGTAGTTACATTGTACGTGGGACTGTGCACCTGTGCTCCAAACCTGCTGTGTCTTGGGGTACCAGATGTTTGCCTTGGATTACTCCTGACTGAAGCACAGCCATTTTCTTTACAACTATTTGTATAATTCTGCATATCGTTTTTTTTTTTTTCTTCTTCCTGAGCATGCCTTTAACCCCGGTAAGATAAACTTCTAAATTGGTTGAGATCTGTCTTAGATACCTGTTGGTTTACAAACTAATACTCTACAGTTTACTGTGTTATCAGCAATTTTTTGATACTGTGTTTTCTGTTTTCACATCTCATTATGTCTACAAACATCTATTTATGTACAGCATTCAATACTTCATTATAAAATAGAATTTGTGTTAAATTATTTTGTTTAGCTGAACCCTTCAAACAATCAACAAATAAATGAGCTGGTTTTTTAAAATAATAAAATAGACTGCTAGCAAGACTAATAAAGAAAAGATTCAAATAAACACAATCAGAAATGAAAAGAGGGATACCACCACTGACCCCACAGAAATACAGACAACCCTCAGAGAATACTATAAACACATTTTTGTAAATAAACTCGTAAATCTACACCCTCCCAAACTGAACCAGGAAGAAGTTTAATCCCTGAATAGACAAATAATAAGTTCTGAAATTGAGACAATAATAAATGCCTACTAACAACAACAACAAAAAAGCCCAGGTCCAGATGGATTTAGAGCTGAATTCTATCAGAGGTACAAAGATGATCTGGTACCATTTCTTCTGAAACTATTCCAAACACTTGAAAAGGAGAAACTCCTCCCTAACTAATTTTATGAGGTCAGCATCATTCTGATACCAAAACCTGGTGGAGATAAAACAAAAAAGGAAACTTCAGGCCGATATCCCTGAAGAACATCAATGCAAAAATCCTCAATACAATACTGGCAGAGCAAATCCAGCAGCACATCAAAAAGCTTATCCACCATGATCAAGTCAGCTTCATCCTTGGGATACAATGCTGACTCAACATACACAAATCAGTAAACATAATTCATCACATAAACAGAACTAAAGACAAGAAACACATGATTATCTCAGTAGATGCAAAAAAGGCCTTTGATAAAATCCAACATTCTTTCATGTAAAAACTCTAAATAAACTAGGTATTGAAGGACCATACCTCAAAATAATAAGAGCCATTTATGACAAACCCAAAACCAATATCATACTGAAGGGGCAAAAGCTGGAATCATTCCCCTTGAAAACTGGCACAAGACAAGGATGCCCTCTCTCACCGCTCTTATTTAACATAGTGTTGGAAGTTCTGGCCAGGGATATCAGGCAAGAGAAAGAAATGGGCCAGACGCTGGGGCTCATGCCTGTAATTCCAGCACTTTGGGAGGCCGAGGCAGGTGGATCACCTAAGGTTGAGAGTTCGAGATCAACCTGACCAACATGGAGAAACCCCATCTCTACTAAAAATACCAAAAAAAAAAAAAAAAAAAGGCGGGGCGTGGTGGGGCATGCCTGTAATCCCAGCTACTCAGGAGGTTGAGACAGTAGAATCGCTTGAACCTGGGAGACGGAGGTTGCGGTGAGACGAGATCATGCCATTGCACTTCAGCCTGGGCAACAAGAGCAAAACTCTGTCAAAAAATGAAATAAAAGAAATAAAACATATTCAAAATAGGAACAGAGGCGGTCAAGTGATCTTTATTTGTGGATTATGTAATCCTGTGTCTAGAAAAACCCATCCCAAAAACTTCTTAAGCTGATGAGTAACTTCAACAGTGTCTCAGGATACAAAATTAATGTACAGAAATCACAAGCATTCCTATACACCAACAACAAGCAAGCAGAGAGCCAAATCATGAATGAACTTCTATTTACAATTGCTGCAAAGAGAGTAAATATACAGCTAACAAATGAAGTGAAGGACCTTTTCAAAGAGAACTACAAACCACTGCTCAAGGAAAACAAAGAGGACATAAGCAGATGAAGAAAAGTTTCCATGCTCATGGATAGAAATAATCAATAGCTTATAAAAATGACCATACTGCCCAAAGCAACTTATAGATTCAGTGCTACCTCATTAAACTACCATTGACATTCTTCACATAATTAGAAAAAACTATTTTAAAATTCAGATGGAACCAAAACTGAGTTCACATAAACAAGACAATCCTAAGCAAAAAGAACAAAGCTGGAGGCATCATGCTCCCTAACTGAAACAGCATCGTACTGGTACAAAAACTGGCACATAGGCCAGTGGAACAGAATAGAGAACTCAGAGATAAAACTACACAACTACAACCATCTGATCTTTAATGAACCTGACAGAAACAAGCAATGGGAGAAGGACTACTTATTTAATAAATGGTGCTGGGAGAACTGACTAGCCACATGCAGAAAATTGAAACTGGATCCCTTTCTTCACCTTATACAAAAATTAACTTAAGATAAATACTTAAATGTAAAACCTCAAGCTATAAAACCCTAGAAGAAAATCTAGGAAATACCATTAAGGACATAGGCATGGGCAAAGATTTCATAATAAGAATGCCAAAAGTAATTGCAACAAAAGCAAAAATTGATGAATGGAATCTAATTAAAGAGCTTCCGCACAGAAAAAACAAACAAACAAATCATCAGAGCTAACAGACATTCTACAGAATGAGAGAAAAGTTTTGCAGTCTACCCATCTTACAAAGATCTAATATCCAGAATGTGCAAGGCACTTAAGCAAATTTACAAGAAAAAAACAACTCCATGAAAAAGTGGGCAAAAAATATGAAGACACTTCTCAAAAATGACATATATGCAACCAACAAACATATGAAGAAAAGCTCAACATCACTGATCTTTAAAGAGAAATGCAAATCAAAACCACAATGAGATCTCATGCCAGTAAGAAGGACAATTTTAAAAAGTCGAGAAAAACAAGCTGGCGAGGTTGCTGAGAAGTAAGAACGCTTTTATACTGTTGGTGGGAATGTAAACTAGTTCCACCATTGTTGAAGACAGATGCCTCAAAGATTTAAAACCAGAAATACTATTTGACCCAGCAATGCCATTACTGGGTATATACTCAAAGGAATATAAATCATTCTAGTATAAAGATACATTACATTATAAAGATACATGTATGTTCATTGCAGCACTATTCACAATAGCAAAGACACGGAATCAACCCAAATGCCCATCGATAGACTGGATAAAGAAAATATGGTACATGTATACCATGGAATGCCATGCAGCCATAAAAAGGAATGAGACAATGTCCTGTGGGAACATGGATGAAGCTGGAAGCCGTTATCCTCGGCAAACTAACCCAGGAACAGAAAACCAAACACTGCATCTTCTCACTTATAAATGGGAGGTGAACAATGAGACTATATGGACACAGGGAGGGAAACGACACTCACTGGTGCCTGTTAGGGAAGGGTGGGTGGGGAAAGCGTTAGGGAAAAAAGCTAATATATGTTCAGCTTAATACCCAGGTGATGGGTGGTTGGTTACAGCAAACCACCATGATACATGTTTACCTGTGTAACAAACCTGCACATCCTGCACATGTGCCCCAGAGCTTAATACAATAAAATAAAAAGAAATAAAAATTTTAAAAATCATTGCTTGTCAAGGTTTGAAGAAAAACAGAGTGCAAAAGACTTTCAGGGTAGTTAAACTACTCTGTCTGGCAATGGTGGATACATGCCATTATCCATTTGTCCAAACCCATAGAGATAAAACACTGAGTGAACCCTCAGGTAAATTGTGAAATGTATGGGAAATCTCTGTACCTAACTCTCAGTTTTGCTGTGATGCTAAAACTGCTCTAAAGATCCATCTTTAAAGGAAAAAGGAAAAATCCAAAACAAACAAACAACAACAACTACCCACAAAGAAAAAGCCAGTTCAAGATGGTTTCAATGCATTCTACAAAATATTTGGAGAAGTAATAATTTTTTACAGATCTTCTTAAAAGTAGGAGAGAACACTTTAAAACTGTTTTTTGGCTAGTATTTTCCTGACACCAAAACCAGCCAAACATGTAACAAGTAAAACAAACAAACAAACAAAGAACAACAGACTAATTAATATCTATTAAGAATATGGATACAAAATACTTGCAACCTGAGTCTAGTAGTATATTTGAAAAATCATACACCATAACCAAGTTGTGTTTATCCCAAGAACACCAAGTTGGTTTAACGTCTGAAAATCAATTAGTGTAATACATCATGTTAATGGAAAAATACCACATGATCATTTCAATATATTCAGGAAAAGGATTTAACAAAATTGAGTATATTTTAATGATAAAATTACTCAATGTACCAGGAAGAGAAGAAACATTTCAACATGGTAAAAGGCAGCAGTGACTCCAACTTCAGACATTATGGTGTGAATGCTTTTCTCCCTAAAATCAGGGGCAAGACAACGATGTCTTCTTCCACTAATCTTACTCTGGAAGTACTAGTCTGGGCAATTAGACAAGAGAAATAAATTACAAATACATATAGGAAGGAAAAATAAAATTATCTCTCCTTGCAGATAACATGATCATGTATGCAAAAAATCTTAAAGAATCTACTGGAAAACTATAGGAGCTAGTAAATGAGTTTAGTGAGATTGCAGGATACAAGACCAATATATGAAAATTAACTTTATTTCAACAAAAAAGCAATAAACATCCAAAAATAAAATTAAAAATCAGTAACATTTACTTAAATATCAAAATAAAGAAAACATTTAGAAATAAATTAAACAAAAGGGCAAAACTTGTATTTTGAAACTTCAAAAGATTGTTGAAAGATCTATATAATTGGGAAAACATCCTATTTTCATGAGTTGGAGAAATTATCATTGACAAGATGGCAAGAATTCCAGCCGACATTTTGTAAAATTTGGCAAGCTGATTGTAAAAATCACATGGAATTACAATAAACGTAGAACAGACAAAAAAAAAAAAAAATGGAAAATGAGACCAAATTAGAAGGACTCACCCTTTCTGATTTCAAAAGCTAGTACAGAACAATGGCAATCATGACATCTTGATAATGGCACAAAGGAAGGCATGTTCTCAATGGAATATAAATGAAAGTCCAAAAATAAACCCATACGTCTGTAGCCAACTGGTTTTTGACAGGGTAACAAGACTATCTGGGAGAAAAAAATGCCTTTTTAACAAATGATGCTGGGACAACAGATAGCCCTATATAGAAGAATGAAGTTGAAAAATTATTTCATTCTGCCTATGAAAACATACTTGCATGATCACATTTAGGCATGTTTGAACAAATACCTGGTTACTGTGGCCTATCCAAGTTGGTACATAAAACTAGTCATCACACAGACCTTCTATTAAGTATGGAGATGAGAAGACTATAAGGAAGAGAAATAAAAAATAAGAGAGAAATAAGATATAATGAAAACAGGACACAGAAGAAAAGAAGCAGCTTAAAATCAGATCTGTAATTACCTCCTTTGTCCTTGGAGATCATCAGGAGGAGAGTAGGGAATGACAAGAGGATGATCATCCCAGGTAAGCTAGGAATTTGGGTTCATGGCCACAGAAGAACAGGACATGATTCCAAAGCCATGTAAGCAGAGAATCAAAACTGAGTTCCTTGATTTATGCTGTGGTCTGATAAAGACTATACCATGAATGAAGAGTGTACAAGGAAAAAAAAAAAAAAAGGTCTATCCAGAGGCACAGGGCCAAACACAAAAGCTTAACGGTTTCACTCCACTGTCAAAGTAAAAAACAAAACAAAACAAAAAAAATTTTTGAAGAATCTGTATGGTTTATGTGAGCTGGAATTCAAATGTCAAATACACATAGGGCTTGGATATATCCCAAGCTAATAAATTAACAAAAATTACTCCCATTTACTCCCATTTAGTGATATCTCTGAATGACATAAAGAAAAAAAAACCAAACCTCAATCCCACTGACAAAAGATAAATGTAAATAATGCCTGCTGAAAAACACCATAAATACATTGGTCACTAGGTTGCTGTGAAAAGTCAAGGATTTAGTACACACAATTTGTGTAAAAGAATCCTTGACACATAGTACTGGTTAGGAATTATTGGCGTATCCTTTTCCTTAGAAGCATGGCAATTACTCTGAGAGTAGAAATTTCAAAAGTCACAGTAAAAGTCAAGAGACAATAGAATACATCTTCCCATGCATCAGAGATAACACCTATTAATACAATATTCTATATCAGCTAAGCAGTTTATTCAAGAATAATGACAAAATAAAGTAATTGGAAATGAAAACAGGTCATCAACAGATTTCTTGTCTCTGTACTTCCTATCAAACATTACATTTCCATATGTAGGAAACTTATCCAGATGGAACAAATGAGATACAAGAAGCAATGATGAGCAAAGAAATAGTTAAAATCACGCATAAATATAAATATTCATTACCTGTCTGAACAATTATTCATTGGAAGGTTATAAAAGGAAGTTGAAACTCAAAGTTTTAATAATTTAATGTAAGAGGAGAAAAAAATAAATCAAAAGTCAAGGGACCTAACTGTTGTATAAAGTTTAGAAGAATAGTAAGGAATAGTAAAGGTGCTAAATAAGTATGGGATTTTATGTCAAATATTCATGTTTAAAAAGTTAGACAGTATACATTAATTTTAAATGTCACTAAACAAAATAAACTTGAACAGCCTACATTTTATAGTTAAGAGGCAAAGATTCTCAGATTTGGCTTTTTAAATGCCAGCTATATGCTCTTTAACAGAAGGACAAAGGATAATGGAAGGTTGAAAGTAAAGAGACAGTTATAGGTTTAACAAAAGGGTATATCAGGTGAATATTATAAAAAGAAAGCTGTTGCAAAGTATTAATATTGAATATATATATTTACATATAAAAGATATATTTTAAAAAGATGATAGAATAAAAAGTCATTATAAACTGAAAAAAGAACAGTGCTGTGGCAATTGCAGTAAATGTAAAATGTATATAGCGTATATCATTGCCTTAAAATTAAAATGGTAAAATTGCTGAGAAAATTTAAATTTTATAATTATAGTGTTCAGATTTTAAAGCCAGTTTCTCAATAAATAATACATCAAGCAGATGAATATCATTCACTAAGAAGATATACATATATAGAGAGTTAGTTCAATTAATATAGTTCAATTAATACTTTGACTCTAGGTCACCCAACCATTGGAGATCAAAAGTTTTTTTTTGAACACACATTAATAATTTACAAATAATCTACTGTTCCACAAATTGAAAGTCTACAAACCGTTAATAATCAATAGCAAGCAGAATACATTATCTTAAGGAAATACATTTAACCTAGATGCCAGTGGCAGAATAAAAATCCAGAAGTCACTACATCTTATTGTATGTTTGAGAGAAAAAAGAAGATCCTATATAATTCATGAATCCAAAACCTAATTGTAAATTATAAAATATTTAGAACTAAATGAAAATTAAGTTAACATAGAGACAACTTAAGGGATTCAACTATAATTGTTCTTAGGAGACGTATAGACTTACATGTTTATAAAAAAGTAAGGACTGAAAATTAATGAGCTAAGAATTTAACTCAAGATGTTAGAAAAAAGAACAAGAGCATATGCTCAAGGAAAGCAAAAAATAAAAAATAAAAAACTATACAGAGTACAATAAAATAATGACTCCAAAATTAACTTGAGATATCGAGTTTGAACTGGCCTAAATCTAATAAAAATTAAATCAGGAACAGAAAATCCAGTTATGCATATTTTCCCAGAGGACAGGTGTGAAGAACTTGGGCAGTAACACATATTCTCATAAAGTGCTGAAGGGAGTGAAAATTACTACAATCATTTTAGATCATTATTTATCAACGTAAGAAAAAACATGTATACACTTTGAATCACCAATATTCTTTATTAATTATATGCAATTTAGATAAACTAATGTGTATGTGAATGGGGGATATGTATAGGAGATCAGTGAAGAATTATTTATAATAGTAAAATATTTGAGAAAAAAACAGAATGTTCATTAGGAGAATGGATAACATATGTATATGATGAAATATTACATTGCAGTTAAAGTGAATAGAATTTAACTGTAGATATCAGTAGGGATAATTTCAGAACAGACAGAGTAAGCAGAACTGAAGAATAATATGACTGTCATTAAATTTGGAAAAGTATTTAGCCATGTATTAAAAAATGTCTTTTGCACCATTGCCTTTCTTCTCATCTTCACTCACAAGTCTCAGAGCCTTTGTTCATATTTTGAAATATATTGAAACACAATATATTCTTTGTTCTTCAGATTCAGTCATTTCTTTTGACATAGATTTGAATTCACTGACTCCTCCCTTTTCCATCTCCATTTTACCATTGAGTCCATTCTGTCATTTCACATGTTATATTCCATTTAAAAAATAGTTGATATGTTCTTGCTGAAAACTTCTATATTTTTACTTGCTTCAGATCTAGTCACCTTAACTTATGAAACTGGTTATAAAATCTGCTTCAAAGTCTTGTCTTATAATTGAAACACCCGGGTAATCTCAGGGTCAGCATTTGTTAGTTGTCTTTTCCTTGCAAGATTTTGGTATTTCCCTTGAATTTTGCAGGTACAGTAATTTTGGATTGTATTCCAGACATTTTAAATAATTTATTGTGGAACTCTGGTTTCTGTTAAAATCTTGAGAATATTTATTTTAGTTTTGTTTAGTTTTGTTTAAGCAGGTAATCAATGCAATTAAGTTCAGACTGCAGGTTCTTCTTCACATTTTGTGGACTGTGGGTATAGTATCATTTGAGTTTTTAGAGCATTTGCTTTATTATTTGATCTCTCCCATGCATGTGCCCCTCAGAACATGCTCTGGCACTTGTGCAGATGTGTACATAAAAGTTTAATTCTCAAAGCCCTTGATATGGGCGTGGAAAGAGGGAGATGTTCCACACATGTGCATCTTGAGGGTTACCCCAGGGCTTATGTCATATCATGCACAGAGTTAGGAATCTGCTTCTCCTGGTCTGTTTTCTCAGGAAACAATAAGAGGCTCCCTTTATCCATTTTCATGTCCATCAAGGTGACATTATCTCATAGTTTTAGCCTCCCACGCTGTCACACGGTTTTACATGATTGGGCCTGCCCTGTGCAATGTGACAAGGGAAGAGAGAAAAAATAGTAGTGATTCTAGTCATATTTGTTTTCTGATGTGTCTACACAGAAGGGCAAGTTTTCTGGTGGTGTCCTAACACCTCTGCTGAATAGACACGCTCCTGTGATATAGTTCTGTGTGTGGAGTTGGTCTTGGAACAGGACTTAAAAAGAAAAAAAAAATAGCTTCTGGTTTTGACTTTTTATTAAGAGGAGGATTTTTTCACATTCTGTGGGGCCTTTTTCTTCATCCTCTTGTTATAAAGATAACTGCTTTTGGAGATTTTGTAGTCCCCACCCCATATGTTTCTGACTTGGCCTGCTCATCTGGGAGATAAATGGAAGGGAAACAAGAAGTTCACCAATACCCTGTGGATAATTCTTCACATTTCGCCTCTCTCCCCAATTGTTTTGTTATTATTCAGTTTCCTGAGAGTCTTCAGGAAGTTGCTATGGTATTTATCCAGAGGTTTTGCTGTAATCACTGAGAGAAATGCTACGCTTTTCTTGCTTGCTCCATCTTGGCTGTTCCCCAAGGCTATCATTAATTTTTTAAATAAACTTTATTTCGGAATAATTCTAGATTTATATAAAAGTTGCAAAGGTAGTACAGGTGGTACCTAAATACCTCTTACTCAACTTCTTCTTATATTAATATTTTCCATTTCTATAATACATTTTTCTAAACTAGACATTATTGTTGATAGTACATTAATATCAAGTAAAACTCCAGGCTTTACTTGGATTTTGCATATTTTTTCACTAATCTCTACTGCTTTTTTGTTTTAGGATTCACTCTAAGGGATCATGTTGCGTTGAAAATAATATATTTTGAATACAGAAACTTAGAAAAAAAAAACATGGCGAATATTCTAAGCACTTTTGGATACTTGAGATCACCATTAGCAGATGCTGGGGAATGCACTGCTTCCTGTAGCTCTAAGATATCTCTAGGCACAGGAAATCTGTTTTGGTTGTTTTGGTTGGCTAACCCTGCTGTCAGTGATTCTGTGATAGCTAGAGAGCTCTAGGTATGTGGTTTCATGACCACTGCTGCCTGCTTGGTCACTCCCTCTTCTTACTCCATGAATTAAGCTCGGAATGACATGGCTAGGCCCCTTCCTCCACCACCTGGGTTTAGACACCAAACTGCGAAAAATATTTGTAGTAATCAGAGGGCTCTAGTGCGAGGCCATTGCTCATGGAAAGATTAATTCTGGCCGGGCGCGGTGGCTCACGCCTGTAATCCCAGCACTCTGGGAGGCCGAGGCGGGCGGATCAAGAGGTCACGAGATAGAAACCATCCTGGCTAACACGGTGAAACTCCATCTCTACTTAAAAAAAAAAAAGCAAAAAAAACCAAAAAAAAACAAAAAAAAAATACAAAAAATTAGCCAGGCGAGGTGGGGGGCGCCTGTAGTCCCAGCTGCTCGGGAGGCCGAGACAGGAGAATAGCGTGAACCCGGGAGGCGGAGCTTGCAGTGAGCCAAGATCGTGCCACTGCACTCCAGCCTGGGTGACAGAGCAAGACTCCGTCTCAAAAAAGAAAAAAAAAGGAAAAAAAAAGAAAAGAAAGATTAAGTGTGATTTCCAGGTTGTCCAAGGAAAATGTTAAGAAACCAGGATCAGTCAGGGAGTGGATAAAGTCAGGAGTTGGACAAATTATCTTAGATCAGAGAAGTAAAACTAAAAACCAGGACAGGACATCTGAACAGGTGACACAGTAAAGGATCAGTATCCACTGGTCCAGGACAGGTCAAAAGACACAGGTATGAGGGTGAAATTCACCTATTTAAAAAATAAATACAATTTTAACTATATAAAAGGAATAACAGCATAGATAATAAATTAGACTGAAAAATAGTGTGAACATTTTCATAGGAATGAGGTGATTCTCACAAAAGCCTCACTGGGTTCTGACTTCTGCAGAAGGACAGTAAGGTCAGGGGTACCGAGGTCCTCTAATCCATACAGTGAGCCATGGATCTAGCTCCTTTAGAGACGCTCCCAAGATTCTGATTTGAGGTGGACATTTGGTGCTCATCGCATTGTCTGATTTGCTCCTCCCCTTTCCTTACCAGGTCTAGAATTTTTATTTCATTTCCTTTTACTCTCTTCAACATTATTTCCCAAACTCTGCTTTGCTTTTCTCTTTTCTGCTATGGCAGATAAACTGAAATAGATGTTTTCAAGAAAGCTTTTAGGGTTCTCTCCCACCTCCCCATTACATTTGTTGCCAAGCCTGGCCCATGTTGAAGATTAAACAGCTACTGTTTACTGAAGGTTTACCGTGGCCAAGATACTGTTTTCTCATTAATAATAAGGGAGTTCTAAAAGGTATCACTACCTAACTTTTAGAATAGAAAGCTGAGACACAAAGAGGTCAAGTAACTCCTCAGGTCACAGCTAGAAAACAGGAAGCAACTCTCTACCTATTGTCATTACATTGCTTCTTCCAGAAGCTTCTAAACCACATAGGAGTCTCTTCCAGTAGCTCAGATGTAGAAATGTCAACCACATCAGCTAGGAGTTTTTCTTTTATAAAGGACTAAAGATTATACAGTTTCTCAAATAGAAAATCATCTTAAATTAATCATTGCCCATATGACTGTTAAAGGAGTATCTACCAGTCTTTCACAGGCATGCACACACACTTCGTTTGGTAAGGCTTCCTGGAATACAGTGGAATAGACATGGCATGGGGCACATATTACATGCTTCAAGTGCTGTGACTAAGCACAGTAGGTGTAGACTCAGGAATTTGAACCACTGAAAAGGTGTCATAATTTGAAAACTTCCCTGATTCTCATGTTTTACTGAAATTTTAAAGTATAATTTGTAAATTAAAAATAAAGCACACAATATGTAGTTTCTCTCTCATGGATGTGGGCATGACTTCAATGGCAGCCTATTAGAAGCTCCCACTGGGCAACACTCAGAGTTCCAAAGTCAGTGTCCCTAAGAGTGCTGAATACTCTGCTGAGCTTTACACACACACACACACACACACACACACAGTTTTTAAATATAAAAGGAAATTACTGGGCCTGAAATATGCTTACTCTTGGGCCATATAACTATGAATTTGCACAGTGAGTATTTAAAAAGACAAATAACTCTTAGACCATGACCATTTTGCCACTTTGTCAAAAGTACACTGTTATTTTATTAAAATATGGGTAAGACAGAAAAGTGCAGGATTTGGATCTAGATTATGTAGTCAACTGTGTTCTTTTACAAATGGGTTTTACAAGCATTGTCAATCCCCAAGTCATCTGATTTATGATTCTTAGCTTGTGTGAGCTTCCTCCTCTAGTTTCCCTATATGATCCCTCCCCATTGTTGAATAAAAATCCTCCATGATGTTCAGGCCATTTGTGTCAATGATTTGAAAATATTAAGTTCTCATTCCCACTTCAGTATCCTCATCTTGGCTTTTTTTTTCTGCTTGAGATGTTAATTCATAATTTTAAATAAATAATGAGTGAATGAATGAATGAATGAATGAATGAGACCCTTATTCAAGCACTGCGTATCTCCTCTCTGCATATCTAAAACAGTCAATCTCTGCTTTTCAACTTCTAAGGCAGTGTCTTCATAATTTATTCCTGAAACACATGTTCATTGATCTCCATTATAAACAAAGCTCTGTGGAAGGCAAAAAATAAAAATAAAAAAATAACAATACCTTTACCTTTAAAGATATTGCAATCCGGTAGTTAAACTTCCATCTTCAGATATTTTGAATGTAATCAAACTTTAGAAAAGATATTTGGAGGGTGCAAGAAGGGCTCAGAATTGTTTTATTTACTTTAGTATTTCAGTGCACATCTTCCAACTGGTATGTAATCCCTCTCTCCTTGAAAGCACAAATCAGATAATGGTTGTCTCTGCACTCATGTGTCTACACACACTGAATCGTGAGGAGTAACTATGCTATAAATATTAGCCAAGGAAAGGCATTGATTAAATTAGAAGCAGAGTAGCGTAACTGGAGACCTGAGTTTTAAAGAAATGGAAATAAGGAGTGAGAAGCAGAGCCAGATGTCTGAATAGAAGCCTCCATCCATTGTCCCTACTGCAGAAACACCTAATTTAACAACTATCTACACAACAAAAGCACCTTCTTATGGACTAAAACTCAGATGAGCAATCCTAGTACCTGATTTCAACTTTGTATCACTGAAAGAAACACTGAAAGGGATAGGAAAGACAGTCGTTTTCTTTTTTTTTTTTTTTTTTGAGACAGAGTCTTGCTGTGTCGCCCAGGCTGGAGTGCAGTGGCGCAATCTGGGCTCACTGCAAGCACCACCTCCCGGGTTCACACCATTCTCCTGCCTCAGCCTCCCGAGTAGCTGGGACTACAGGCGCCCGCCACCTCACCCAGCTAGTTTTTTGTATTTTTTTTAGTAGAGACGGGGTTTCACCGTGTTAGCCAGGATGGTCTCGATCTCCTGACCTCATGATCCGCCCGTCTCGGCCTCCCAAAGTGCTGGGATTACAGGCTTGAGCCACCATGCCCGGCCGGAAAGACTGTCTTGGATCACCAACACCACTCGTCCACCATGCCCCAGCAGTGACCACATGTCATGGAGAGAGAATCTGTGCACTCGAGGTGGGGAGAGTGCAGTGATTGTGAAACTTTGCATTGAGCTCAGGGCTGCCCTATTACAGCAGAAAGCAAAACCTGGCGGAACTCAGCCGGCGTCCACCCATGGACGTAGCATTTAGGCCAGCCCTAACCAGAAGGGAATCACCCTTCCCAGTAGTCAGAACTTGAGTTCCGACAAGCCTCAACACTGTGATCTAAAGTGCTCTGGGGTCCTAAATAATCTTGAAAGCTAATCATGGGCACAAGGCCTGTAATTCCTAGGCAAGTCCTAGTGCTGTACTGGGCTTACAGCATGTGGACTTGGAAGACATGTGACCTAGTGAGAAACCAGATAGAGTGGCTAAGGGAGTACTTGCACTACTACTCCTTCAACCTAAGGCAGTGCCACTTGCAGCAGTGGAAGTAACTCCTTCCTTCTGCTTGAGGAGATGAGAGGAAAAGAGTAAAGACAACTTTGTCTTGAATCTTGTATACCAGCTCAACCCTAGTAGTATAGGGCACCAGGCAGAGTTCTTGAGGCCCCAATTCCAGGCCCTACCTGCAAGATAACATTTCTAGACACACTCTGGGCCAGAAGGGAACTTGTTGCCTTAAAGGAAAGGATTCATTCTTGGCGGAATTTATTACCTGCTGACTAAAAAGTCCTTGGACTCTGAATAACCAGTTGCAAAACCCAGGTAACATACAATGGGCCTTGGGTGAGACTCAGATTTGCTAGCTTCAGGTGAGACCCAGCATATTCTGAACTGTGGTGGCTCTGGTGATGACTCCTTCTGCTTGGGAAAAGTGGAGGAAAGGAGGTGTAAAGGGGACTTAATCTTGTATCTTAGGTATCAACTGGTCACAGTGGTGTACAGCACTAAGCAGGCTCTTGGGGTGCTTGATTCTAGCTCTTGGCTTCTGGATGGTATTGCTGGACCTGCCCTGGACCCGAGATAAGCTCATTACCCTGATGAGTGAGTCCCAGACCTGGCAGCATTCACCACAAGCTGCCTGAAGAGCTCATGGGCCTTAAATAAACACTGGCGGTAGCCTGTCAGTACTCCCCATGGGACTATGAGGGTGGTGAAGATGGGGAGAGGTTCCTCTTCTTGCAGAAAATAGAGGAAAAGGTGTTAAAAATTTTGTCTCCTGGTTTCAGGGTCAGCTTAACTGCTGCAATACAATAGAGCACAAGACAGATTTCTAAATTTTTTTACTCCAATTCGTGGCTCCTGAAGGGCATCTCTGAACATGCCCAGTGCCTAATGGAACTCTCTGCCCTGAAAGGAAAAACACACTTCTGGCTAGCTTTACCAATGCCGACTATGGTTCCAAAGGTCCTTGAGTGAATATAGGCAGTGTATTAGTCTGTTCTCAAGGTTGCTAATAAAGACATACCTGGACTGGGTAATTTATAAAGGAAAGAAGTTTAACTGACTCACAGTTCAGCATGGCTGGGGAGACCTCAGCAAACTTACAATCATGGTGGAAGGGGAAGCAAAAAGGTCCTTCTTCACATGGCAGCAGCAAGAAGTGCCCAGCAGAAAGTGGGGAACATGCCTTATAAAACCATCAGATCTCGTGAGAACTCACTCACTATCACGAGAATAACATGAGGGTAACAATCCCATGATTACATTACCTCCCACCAGGTGCCTCCCATGACATATGGGAATTATGGAAACTACAATTCAAGATGAGATTTGGGTGGGCACACAGCCAAACCATATGAGGCAATACCCAAGTAGTGGTTACGCAAGTCTTGGGTGAGACCTAGAGCTGTGCCGGCTTCCAATCTGACCAAATGCAGTCCAAATGATTGTGTAGGGGGGGGAGATGCACAGGGTAGCTATGTTTATATTAAAAAAAAAGTCAAGAAAAAAGCTATAAAGTGAGAGAACATCATTATAAAATGATAACAGGGCCAATACAGCTAGATAATATAAGAATTGTAAATATATATGCACTCCACCACGGAGCACCAAGATATATGAAGCAAATATTATTAGAGCAAAAGAGATAGACCAAAAACAATAATAAGTGGACACTGGAACACTCACTCTCAGCATTTTTCTTCCAGACAAAAAGTCAACAAAGAAACATTAGACTGACTTAACATTACACACCAAATGGACTTAATCTACTTTTACAGAAAATTGTATCTAACAGCTACAGAATACACATTCTTCTCCTTAGCACATGGGGCATTCTCAAGGGCAGATCATATGCTAGATCACAAATCAAATCTTAAAACACTCACAAAAATTGGAATCATATCAAGCATATTCTCTGACTCCAATTGAATAAAGCTAGAAATCAATAACAACAGGAATTTTGGAAACTATACGAACACATGAAATTAAAAATTATGTTCATGAATAAGGGGATCAATGAAAAAATTAATAAGTTAATATTTTTTCATACAGATGATAATGGAAACACAACATATCAAAGCTTATGGGATATAGTGAAAACAGTATGAAGAGGAAATGTTATAGCTGTAAGAGTCTACATCAAAAAAGAAGAAAAATTTCAAATAAATAACCTAATGATGCATTTTAAAGAAATAAAAAAGCAAGAGCAAACCAAGTCCACATTTAGTAGAAGAAAATAAGTAATAAAAATTAGAGCAGAAATAAATACAATTGAAATGAAGAAAATAATACAAAAGAGCAGTAAAATTAAAAAGCTGTTTTTGAAAATATAAATAAAACTTACAAACCTTTAGCCAGATTGACTAAGAAAAAAACAGAGAAGACCCAATTAAATAAAATCAGAGATGAAAAAGGAGACATTACAACTGACACCACAGGAATTTAAAGGACCATTAGTGGCTACTATGAACAACTATCTGCCAGTAAATTCAAAATCTAGAAAAAAAATAAATTCCTGGACACATAGAACCTACAAAGATTGAGCCATGAAGAAATCCAAAACCTAAATAGATCAATAACAATTAACAAGATCAAAACTGTTCAAAAAAGTCTGCCAGCAAAAAAAGCCTGGACCCAGTGGTTTCAGAGCTGAGTTATGCTAAACTCTTAAAGAACTGATACCAATCCCACTCAAACTATTTCAAGAAATAGAGGAGGAATGTACACTTCCAAACTTATTCTACAAGGATGGTATTAGCCTGATACCAAAACCAGATGAAGAAACTTTTAAGAAAGAAAATTATAGGTCAATATTCCTGATATATATTGATGCATAAATCTTCAACAAAATACTAGCAAACTGAGTTCAACAACACATTAAAAAGAGTATTCATCATGACCAAGTAAGATTTATCTCAAGAATGCAAGGATGTTTCAACAAATGCTGATCAATCCATGTGATATATTTTATTAACAGAATGGAGGACAAAATCCATATAATCATTTCAACTAATGCTGAAAAAGCATTTGATAAAATTCCACATTTCTTCTTAAGTTAAAAACCCCTGAAAAATTGGGTACAGAAGAAACATAACATCATAAGAGTCATATACAACAAACCGAAATGTAGTATTACACTGAAGGGAAATTCTGAAATATTTCATCTAAGATCTGTAACATGACAAGGAGCTACTTCCGCTACTGTTATTCAACATAGTACTGGAATTCTAGCTAGAGCAGCCAGACAAGAGAAAGAAATAAAGGGCATCCAAATTGAAAAAGAAAAGAAGTCAAATTTTCCTTTTTTGCAGATGATATGACCTTATATTTGGAAAATTTTTAAGACTCCACAAGAAAACTATCAGAACTAATGAACAAGTTCTGTAAAGTTGTAGGAAACAAAATCAGCATACAAAAACCAGTAGCATTTCTATATTTAACAGCAAACAATTTGAAAAAGAAATCAAGGATGTAATCTTATTATTATATCGACAATTAAAACACCTAAAAATTAAGTAAATGAAAATAATGAAAGATGTCTACAATAAAAACTACAGTGGAAGTTAGTTCAACCATTGTGGAAGACAGTGTGGCAATTTCTCTAGGACCTAGAACCAGAAATACCATTTGAGCCAGCAATCCCATTACTGGGTATATACCCAAAGGTTTAAAAATCATTCTACTATAAAGACACATGCACACGTATGTTTATTGCAGCACTGTTCACAATAGCAAAGGCTTGCAGCCAACCCAAATGCCCATTGATGATAGACTAGATAAAGAAAATGTGGCACATATACACCGTGGAATACTATGCAGCCATAAAAAACGATGAGTTCATGTCCTTTGCAGGGACATGGATGAAGTTGGAAACCATCATTCTCACCAAACTAACACAGGAACAGAAAACCAAACACCACAAGTTCTGAACTCATAAGTGGGAGCTGAACAGTGAGAACACATGGACACAGGGAGGTGAACATCCCATACTGGGGCCTGCTGGGGGGTCGGGGGCTAGGGGAGGGATAGCACTAGGAGAAATGCCTAATGTAGATGATGGGTTGATGGGTGCAACAAACCACCATGGCATGTATATAACTATGTAACAAACCTGCAGGTTCTGCACATGTATCCCAGAACTTAAAATACAATAACAATAAAACTATAAAATGTTGATACAATAAATTGAGGAGGATGCAAAATAATGAGAAGATATTCTATGTTCATGGATTGGAAGAGTCAATAGTGCTAAAATGTTTCTATTACTCAAAGCAATCTACAGACTTAATGCTACTCCTATCAAAATACCAATGACATTCCTCACAGAAATAAAAAAAAATCTAGAATTTATATGGAACCACAAAAGATGTAGAAAAGCCAGAACTTTCTTAGGCAAAAAGTACAAAGCTGGAGGAATCACATTACCTGATTTTAAATTAAACTACAGAGGCATAGTAACCGAAACATTGTGATACTAGCATATGAACAGACATACAGACCAATTATCCAGCACATTGAATTGAGCAAAGTTTCTTTGGTAGTACTCCAGAAGCACAGGTAAACAAAGCAAAACTGGACAAATGAGATCACAGTGTGTTAATAAATGTGATGGTTAATACTGAGTGTCAGCTTCATTGGATTGAAAAATACAAAGTATTGATCCTGGGTGTGTTTGTGAGGGTGATGCCAGAGGAGATTAACATTTGAGTCGGTGGGCTTGGAAAGGCAGACCCACCCTTATCTAGGTGGGCACAATCTAATCAACTGCCAGCGTGGCTAGAAAATAAGCAGGCAGAAAAATGAGAAAAGAGAGACTGGCCTAGCCTCCCAGCCAACATCTTTCTCCCAGGCTGAATGTTTCTTGCCCTTGAATATCAGACTCCAAGTCTTCAGTTTTGGAATTTGGACTGGCTCTCCTTGCTCCTCTGTCTGCAGATGGCCTATTATGGGACCTTGTGATCATGTGAGTTACTACTACTTAAGAAACTCCCATATATGTGTATAAATATATGTATATAAATATATATAGTTATAAATATATATATATAGTTATAAATATATATATATATATAAAATAGTCTCCAGAGGGACAGAACTAATGACATATATATACATATTTCTGTCCCTCTGGAGAACCAGGACTGATACAGATTTTGGTACCAGGAGTGAGGTCTAGAGAAACAGAATATTAAATATGGGGTTCTTTTGTTGGTTTTGGGATTTCTGGAGTTGGCTGCTTAATATGGTTAGACCCAAAAATGCTAAGAACTCTACTTCTAATAGTATGGAGAACACTGATCGTCTTTGGCATGAAGTGTTTAGAGATTTATGCAAAATAAATGCATTTGACACTCTTGATTCATTGCTCATGAGAGGCAAGGAGTTTAGTGACTCCAAACATAACACCTTTGACCATATGTGGAGAACCAAGGAATATATTGAAGCTGGTTGGTTGCTCCTAAGTTCAGTAGAAAAAGTGATGAAATAAAATGATGAACTCAGAAATTCTATCTCCTGGCTTCAGAAGCAGATAATAAGCCTCAAATCTACTAAGATTGCCCTGAGTGAGAGTCTTATCTCCTGTGGAGAAAAAGCTGAAATTGTGGAAAAACAGACACAAGCTCTTATCCTGCAAGTGGCTGACCTGCAACAGAAGGTGTATGCACAGCCTTGCCAGTTGTCTACGGTTAAAGTGAGGGCATTGATTGGAAAAGAATGGAGCCCTGCAACTTGCAATGGGGATGTGTGGGAGGACTCTGATGAAGGTAGGGACACTGAGATTGTGAACTCTGATAAGCTTTTTTGCCAGAAGAAACAGCTTCTCCATCCCCAGTAGTGGCAACATCCCCTCTGAGACCCATGCTGCCATCAGACTATCAGCCTTTCCACCGTTGTTGGAGGAGATAAACCCTGTGCTGTCTGAGGCAACAGTGATGGCCGTTTGAAGTCACAACTACTATGCCAACTCGATGACAATAGTTTGCAGGGCTAGGATAAAGTTCTCCAGAAAGCCATGTGTGCTCTAAATCAGCATCCAATATACGGTACTGTTTCTCCCATAGCCAGGATTCATGGGTCCAGAAATCAAGGGGTGGAAGTGGAAGTGGCACCACTCACCATCACCCCTAGTGACCCACTAGCAAAATTTTTTCTTCCTGTTCCCACGACATTACCTTCTGCTGGCCTAGAAGTCTTTGTTCCTGAGGGAGAAATGCTGCCGCCAGAAGACAAAATGACGATTTCATTAAACTGGAAATTAAGATTGCTACATGGACATTTTGGCCTCCTCCTACCTTTAAGTCAACAGGCTAAAATGGGAGATATAGTGTTGACTGGGGTGATTGACCTGAACTATCAAGATGAAATCAGTCTGCCACTCCACAACGCAGGTAAGGAAGAGTAAGCATGGAATACAGGAGATCCACTGGGGAGTCTCTTAGTATTACCATGCCCTGTTATTAAGGTCAATGGGAAACTACAACAGCCAAATCCAGGGAGGACTACAAATGACCCAGATGTGTTAGGAATAAAGTTTTGGGTCACTCCACCGGGAAAAAACAAAAACAAACAAAACAGAAACAAAAGCAAACCAAAAAAAACATGACCTGCTGAGGTGCTTGCTGAAGGCAAAGGTAATTTTAGAATGGGTAACAGAAGGTAGTCAACAGCAGCTATGACCGTGTGACGTGCTGCAGAAACAAGGATTGTATTTGTCATGAGTGTTTTCTCCTTTTGTTAAAAACATGTTTGTGAATGCATACACTTGTACTAAGAAAATATCTTGGTTTTATTTCCTTTCTCTTTTATCATGTGACTTAAGATTTATTGACTTCACGTCAGCATTTAAGGATTGTTAATTTTATGTAATAGTATGCAGTTGGGCGATTTGTGCGTTTCTGGTTGTATGAAGGATAGTTGTGTTATGTTAGAGATAAATATGACCTTTTTATTGTCTTTATTTGAAGATTATATATGATCCCAGAAGATGTGTGTGAGATAAAGTTGAAAAGAGGTGGACTCGTGATGAGTACTACTGAGTGTCAACTTGATTAGATTGAAAAATACAAAGTGTTAATCCTGAGTGTACCTGTGAGGCTGTTGCCAAAGGAGATTAACATTTGAGTCATCACATGTTAATCGGGGTGGGCACAATTTAATTAGCTGCCAGCATGGCTAGAATAAAAAACAGGCAGAAAAATGTGAAAAGAGAGACTTGCCTAGCCTCCCAGCGTACATGTTTCTCCTGTGCTGAATGCGTCTTGCCCTCGAACACTGGACTCCCAGTTCTTCAGTTTTAGAACTCAGACTGGCTGTCCTTGCTCCTCCGCCTGCAGACAGACTATTGTGGGACCATGTGACCCTGTGAGTTAATACTTAATAAACTCCCTTTTATATATGTATCTATCTATTCCATTAGTTCTGTCCCTCTAGAGAACCCTGATTAATACAATAAACATCCACACAGCAAAGGACGCAATCAACAAGGTGAAGAGACAGCCCACAGAATTGGAGAAAATATTTACAAGCTACCCATGTGACAAGGTATTAATAACCAGAATATAAAAGGAGCTCAAACAACTCTATAGAAAAAAATCTAATAATCTGATTTAAAAATGGGCAAAATATCTGAATAGACATTTCTCAAAAGAAGACATACAAATGGTAAGCAGCTATATGAAAAGGTGATCAACATTATTGATCATCAGAGAAATGTAGATATAAACTATGATGAGATATCATCTCACCCCCAGTTAAAATGGCTTATATTCAAAAGACAGACAATAACAAATGTGGAGAAAAGGGAACCTTCATACTCTGTGGAATGTACATTAGTACAACCACCGTGGGAAACAGTGTGGAGGTTCCTCAAAGATCTAGACTAGAACCATTATATTATCCAGCAAGCTCACTTCTATGTATATACCCAAAAGAAATAAAGTATATCAGAGAGACATCTGCACTCCTATGTTTATTGCAGCACTATTCACAATAACTGAGATTTTGGAGAAACCTAAGTGCCCATCAATAGATGAAAAGATAAAGAAAATGTGGTACATATACACAAGAGAGTAGTATTCAGCAATAAACAAAATGTGATATCCTGTCATTAGCAACAACACAGATTGGTTGAACTGGAGGTCATTATGCTAAGTGAAATAAGCCTAGCTCAGAATGACAGATTTTGCGTGCTCTCACTTATTTGTAGGAGCCAAAAATTAAAACAATTGAATTCATTGAGATAGAGGGTAAGAAGGATAGTTACCAGAGGCCGGAGTGTACTGAGAGATGTGGGGAGGAATTGGGAATGGCTAATGGGTATACACACAAAAAACAGAAAGTGTGAATAAGACCTAGTATTTGATAGCACAACAGGGTGGCTATAGTCAGTAGTAATTTAATTGTACATTTTAAAATAACTAAAAATGTATAATTGGATTGTGTGTACTACAAAGGACTACAAAGGATAAATGCTAGAAGTGATGGATGCCCCATTTACTCTAATGTGATTATTATGCATTGCATGCCTATATTAAAATATCTCATGTACCTCATAAATATATATGCCAACTATATACCCACAGAAATTTTTAAAAAAGAAATATGGGATGTGTTTCTGAAACTTTGAGAAATGCCTCACACTTTGTCTGATAGGAAGAGCCTCAAAGGTCATCTGTCTTAGTGTGGAAAACATTTGCAAAAGTTATGGATATTTGAAAAGGCCTTGCATGTTTTAGGGACACTCTGGAGCATTATTGTGGCTTGCCTGAAGTACCCTATTTCTTGTAATGCTCTATATTTTTATTATGGAGATATTTCATTGATATCTTAACCTTAATACCTTCTGAAACAAACATATCAGCCCCCTACCAAAACATATTAACACATCGTCATCCATCTAATTATTCATCCAGCCAGTACTAGATGGTACTCCTTGGCTCCGTGTTACAAAACTTCAGTTGTATTTGGCTTGACCCTTGCCTTTGAGTTCCAAATTTAATCCGTTACGTAAACCTATGATTCCACCTTCAAAATAATAACATCCTACTTCTTCAGTTTTATTAACGTTGCCCTGTAGATCAATAACAATCTTCTCCTTGATATTTATAATTAATTTTGGAAGAAAGAGTTGCATGGGTGAATGAATTAATGCATAAATTGGTTGTTGGTTCCAGACATCTCTCTCAGGGGGTAAGCGTAGGAGAAAGGAGTTAGCATCTGGCTCGTCTTAGTGTTGCACTTATTATTTAATATAATGCCTTGTAGCTGTGGTCATTCGTGGTTTACTTTCCTTCTATGATTAGCTGAGAATGGTGATCTGCTAGATCGATTTGTTTGGCCCTGCCGAATCTCAGCTTGAAATTTGATCTCCAGTATCAGAGGTGAGATCTACTGAGAGGTGTTTGGGTCATGAAGGTGCATCCTTCATGAGTTGCTTGGTGATATCTTCATGGTGATCGGTGAATTCTTGCTCTATTAGTTCCCACAAAAACTCGTTGTTTAAAGAGCCTAACACCTCTTTCTCTCTTGCTTCATCTCTTGCCATGTGAGGTGCCCACACGGGCTTCCTCTTCCCCTTCCACCATGAGTGGAAGCAGCCAGAGTCCCTCACCAGAAGCAGATGCTGGCACCATGCTTTTTGCACAGCCTTCGGAACCATGAGCCAAATAGATCTCTTTTCTTTATAAATTACCAGGTGTTCCTTTATAGCAACACAAATGGACTAAGATATCATCATAAGTACATTATGGAAGTACATCAATTTGAATATGTATCAGTGCTCTTTAAATGTCCTTGAACAAACAGGTGTGGGAAAAATATATTTTATATGGTAGCAGTCTGAAAGGAACAGAAACAAATTGTATCCCATAAAAGTGTGGCTTTCAGTGGTCGTTTGTTTGCTGAAATTGTTATTACAATTGAAACAAAAATCGACAATCTGTCTGGATTCTTTTAATAAACAAAAGGTATTTAACAAAACTATAAATTATATTGCTGTGGCAAGAAAATAGGATCATCCATGCTGAAATGATCCAGCTGTTTTGGGCTGTGTCATTTTAAAATATTTTGTTTCTATTTCTTTCCACATATATTTGTGTTTGTTTAAATAGAGCTTTTTGTGGTACTGATTGAAAGAACATATTCCATTTTTCCAACCCTGTAATTATGCAGCTTCTGTGTAGGGTTCTATTTGATTGTCAAGCTAGGCAAGACTTTTTGTGTTGAACTGTCTTTGTACTGGCAGGCTTCGAAAGGATAACATGGATTTCATCAGCTCTGACAAAATGCTATGCATTTCACATCCCAGACCTCGTCAAGTCCTACTGTGTAGCACACCTTAATTTCCTATAGATGTGTGCATTACATTTTCTCAGTTGTGTTTTCCCAAAGTACTTGCATCTTTTTTTCTAGCATAATGCATATTGCTGGCTTTAACATTGACATTTTTTTTTTCAGAATGCAGATGTGCTTTGAAGATGATTAATTCATTCTGCTTGTCAGGGAAGCAAGAATGTGATCAGGAAACACTGCAACGGAAATTATTTGGGCTTATCTGATTTAGAGCAGTTTATACATAAATAACTAGAGTGTTGGTGAGAATGGACAGGAAATATAGGTGTACTTGGGAGGTGGGAGGTTAAGCCAGATGTTGACTGGGAATCAGGGCTGGAAGGGAAGGTGATAGAGAAGCAAGAGTCAGGAAAAAGATACAAAACATGGAAAATAGTGAAATAAAAGTTATATAATATATATCACATACCTCCCTCCTGAGAATGATAAAATCTCAGGAGAGAGGTATAAACATGGAACTTCAAACATAATATTGTGTTTATCCAGTTTTAGGCACACTCTTTTTAAGAAGTTGAGATGAGGCTGTAGAGGTAAAAGGAGAGTGCCCTTGGAGTTTCTGTGCTAAGCTGATATAAAAAGAAGTGGGGCCAATTCAAAAATCTTAGAATCAAATTAGGGTCTTTAGAATGCTTTTTCTTACTCTTTCCAAAAACAAAGTCATCTCAGAGACATTCTATACCTTTTGGTGGGCTTCTAGCACCTACTTACTATTTCTCATTATGGGGAAGTTCACCAGGTATACTTATCAAATGATACTGGGATATCCTGATTTAGTTTTAACAACAGTTAATATTTCATCTCTTTATTTTAAATCTTCCTCTTTAAGAGCCATCCACCTTACCTTTCTTAAAAATAATTTATTAAAGTGGTCTTACTAAGAATATTAGAAAAAAATTAATGCTTGGTCTACAATTGTGAAAGCCGTGAATGAGTTTACCAGCAGGAGTACAGCAAATAAAATGTTACCTCCCTTCTACTTCACTAAACATTTCCCCCACTTTATGTTACTGATGCCACAAGTTACTTCTTTATATACTGTGTACTTATTAACATAGATTTATAATTATTATTATTTTTTTAAATTCTATAAACAAAAGTGGAGTTGTCAATCAAAATTAAAATAATACAGGTTTTTATATTTGTCCATGTATTTAATTCATAGTTGCTGCCTAGTATGAGTTTATTTCAACTTCAGGGAGTTCCTTTATCATTTCTTCTAGAGTAGTTCTAGTGGTAATAAACTCCCTCAGCTTTTGTTTACATGGAAATGTCTTAATTTATTTCTCATTTTTGAAAGATTGTTTTGCAAGGTATAATACTCTTGGTGAACAGTTTTTGTCCTTATTTCTGTTTCTTTCACCACTTTAAGTATATCATTCCACTGCTCGCCAGCCTTCAAGGTTTCTTGTGGAGAAATCTATTAATAATCTTACTGAGGAAGTCTGAGATGTGATGAGTAACTTTTCTCTTAATATTTTCAAGTTTCTCTCTTTGTCTTTAACTTTTAACAGTTTGAATATAAAGTGTATTGGTTTGGGTCTCCTTGAATTTATTCTATAAGTAGTTGGTTAAACTTCTTGTGTTTGTACGTCTATGTCTTTGCTCAAATTGGGAATATTTTTGGCCATTATTTCTTCAACTAACCTACCTACCCCTTACTCTCTTGTCTTTCTAGAACCTATATAATGTATATATGGGTCAAATTTATGGCATTTCATATGTCCCTTGGGCTCTGCTTGCTTTTCTACAGTTTTTTTCCTCCATAGATTCAATAACTTCAAACGATTTGTCTTCAAGTTTGCTAATTTTGTATCATACCTATTCAAATCTGTTGTCGAACTCCAGTAGTTAACATTTGAATTCAGTTATTGTATTTTGTATGTCCAAAATTGCTGTTTGGTAATTTTTAAATAATTTATATTTCTTTTTTTTTACATTCACATTTTGTCGCGTATCATTATCCAGATTTACTTTAGTTCTTTGTATTTCTCTTTAGCCCTTTTAGTATATTCAGGACAGTTGTCTTAATTTTTAAATTTTTTTGTCCAGTAAATCTGAATCCTCTGTTTGTTCAGGGTGGGTTTCTGGAGAGTTATTTTCTTTCTTTGAATGGACTTGTTCCCCTGATTCTTTGTATGCCTTGTGATCTTTTGTAGAAAATTGGGCATTCGTAAAATCAGCCACCTCTCCCAGTCTTTGTAGATTGACTCCATGAAGGGAAAGACCTTCACTAATTGACTCAACATGAAAGCTTAAGTTCTTTTAGGCCTTTCTGGGCTTGCATATTTCCTGAGCATATGCGTATGCTGTTTACTCAATTTATCCATACCCATGGCTGTTTTTAAATGTTTAACTTTCCCAAGAATCTAACCTCTGCTTCTCTCAAGGCCTTGGATTTTCTATGTCGTTTTCTGCTTGTAATCTCTTGCTGTCAGACACCCCATAGGTCTCCAATTCCTCTGCACTTTTTACATGCTACAGCACCAGCTACTGCTTTCTGTCACCTTCAACATGATCTCCACACCATGCCTCCATTCCTGCATTAGTTCCAAGTCAGGTTGAGACTGCAATCAATTCCTTGGGGAGCCCCCAGACAAGCCAAACATTGCGAGTTAATTTTACTCATTCTCTTCCATCATGAAGGAGGAACTGGCAACTAGGCAGCTTCCTCCTGACTGCATGAAGCCACATTGCATTGCACAAAGAATGTGGTAGGGTGAACAAAAACACGACACAATTTCCCACTGTTTTGAATATGTGTGTGTGTTGTGTGTGTGTTGTGTGTAGTGTGTGTGTGCACGTGTGTGTCGTGTATGTGCATGCATGCATGTGTTGTGTGTGTGTGTTTGTGTTGTGTGTGTGTGTTCTCTCTCTTTATGAAGTCTTCACTTAGCTGCTATAGACCCTTGCCTGGTTTCTAGAGCTCCCACAAAGCTATTCTAGTTAGTCTGTTGTCGACTTGACATTAAAAAAAAATTATTAAATTAATTTCATTAAATTTGTTGAAAAAGAAATAAAGGGTACAATAAGATAGTATAATATATATTAGGATTAAGGGGCTTCTTGGAAACCATAACTCACAATTTCAAATGTATCTTTGCAAAACCTAAAATATCCTTACAAATTTGTATATTTAAATGTTGTTTCTAAGATTTAAAAAATCTTGTTTTTACTATATAATGTGAAATTCTGGTCCCATTGTTAACATGTTTATTTTCAGTTGTCTGGTGTTTTTACAGCTATTACTCCATGATAGCATCTTTATGTAGGAACAATGACCTAGAGCTTCCTAGTGTACCATATTACTAATGTCACTTTCTTAGCACAAATTAGTTTTGCAAGTATATGCAATCTCGGGAAATGAAAGACCATTCTCCAAATTAGAGAAGGATAGATTCAACTGGTTTCCATTTTTGTTGAGAGACTATCAATAGTGAAGTAAAATTAAAAATGCAAATTCTCTTGGATTGGGAAAAGGTAGAATAATTAGAACGTCCTATTTTTTACAAACTTCAAGAAAAATTTAGAGGTATATTTCTCTGTACTGCTTATGTAGAATGTGAGTATAAATTGTTGCATCCATGAAAATACTTACCACAAAAGAGCTTAGACAATTTAATAGAAATGGCCTGAATATCAATGGAAAGTAAAATTAACGTTCATATTCGTGATAGTATGTGATGAGTCTCTAGTCATTGAAGATGACTTTCCTGTGAAATATTTTGCAATAAGAGAAAATAAGCCTTTGACTCATGTATTCATTAATCTATTGACTCATTAAATAAATAGTTACTGAGGTCCTGCTGTAAGATAGGCCCTATGCATAACATGTGGAAATTAATGGTATTTATTCTATTCTGCATATCTTCTTACTACATGTGGAAGAGATAGAGATATTTCAATTAACCACGCAGTTACATGCAAAATTAGAACTGTGGTATGTAAAATAAAGAAGAACGTACCACGTTGAGAAAGTGTAGAATAGGAGGATCTTCTCTAAACGTGAGATCAAAGAAAAATTACCTGAGAAAGCAATATTTGAGATCTAATCTAAAGAAAAAATATATAATTGATGTAGTAAGGGATAGGCAAACAATTTTTGGAGAAGAGAATACTACAGTCAAATATTATTAGGTAGAAAACAAAACAGCACATTGAAAGATCATCAAAGTATAGGGTAACTGGAGGACATATGATAGGGGGTTGGAGGATGCTCCAATAAGGTCAGATTGTTCAAGTTGTTGTGTGATGCCTTAAGAATTATAAATATGTCATCTATCTTAAGGCACATGATTAAAGGGTTTTAAACTGTGGAGGAAGATGAATATGAAACTAAAAATGTTCCAATTATAAAGAGGTTGCCAATTATTTAGATAGGAGCATTGGAAGAATATTGGAAGGTAGGAGGAGCATTGGAAGAACTGGAAGGAATGGATTTTCCTTTTTTTCCATTTGGGGAACAGGAGCTGAGATAATATATTCATCATATTTTGGTTTCCTTTTGAGCAGCTAAGAAAACTGCATTTTCCAGCACATTAGGATCTAGGCATTGGCACTTCTGGCCAACAGAATGTGAGTAGAAAAGCCATTTCTATTTCTAGTGCCTATAGGGTCCTTTGGGATCTCCCACTCTAATTTGTTTCCACTCACTGAAGCCTAGATCTTCAAAATAGCTGAGTAAGTCACATTTGGGAAGGAGACTGAATCCCTAGGACACCACTTGGAGAATAGCTACTCAATCTTTACCCAACTTCATCCGGGCCATGAATAGGCATTTACAGTGTAAAATGACTGACATG
Source organism: Chlorocebus sabaeus (assembly GCF_047675955.1). Classification (NCBI taxonomy): domain Eukaryota; kingdom Metazoa; phylum Chordata; class Mammalia; order Primates; family Cercopithecidae; genus Chlorocebus; species Chlorocebus sabaeus. The sequence goes on along the minus strand of NC_132913.1, from coordinate 5,313,353 downwards.
CATAGGTGTTCAGGTTACCTCACCACAGACGTAGAAAGTGTTTGAGACATTCTTGTCCTATATGCATAGAACGTACATCTAAATGGAGAAATTAAGACAAAAATAATATTTGGGAGTTGTCAGTAGGTAAGTGATAATTAAAATTATGAGTCCAGATGGAATATTCTGATAAGGGAATATATAGTGAAAAGACAGGTAGATATGTTTAATACTGTTGAAAACTATTGGATGGAAAGCAAGTGAATTAGAGTCCAAAAGGTCTGAATTAGGTTAAAGGTCAAGGGAGAGATGACCTTTGAAAAGCTATTATTACATGGTTATTTGGACAAAAACAGGTTGAACAACGTTGAGGAATGGAAGATGATAAATTGGAGACAGAATAAATAATACTCAAATAATTTTGACTCTGAAAAAGAAGAGAGAGTGAATTCTGTTTGTCAGATAGGAAGAGAACTAAGAATATTTCAATATTAAACATTTAAAGTAAATATAAATAATATAGAGAAGATAGTCAATATTTAGGGGTCCTGAAAAGATAGGAAGTTAGGAGACGCAAAGATCTCATGAAGAGATTGGATAGGAGGAAGGGTAGCTCCACTATTGTAACCAGAAGGAAAGAGAAAAATGGGAAAAACGTGAATCTTCATAGACTGGTTAGCAGAAAATCTAAGATGTACCTTCTTTCCTCTCTGTGATGTAGTAGGTACAAATGTTATTTGCTGAGAGGGAGTAGGGGGAGAAAAATGATAGAGGAGACTGAAGAGGCAGAGAAATGATTAATCGACTGGAGAGGCGTGACATATATTCAGAGGAAATAAAAATATTTACATGACCTCACCTAGAAATTTTTCGCTTAAGAACTAATTCTAGGGAAATAGTAAATGCATACAAAATGTATCCACAATTGTGTTTTTATTGTAGTGTTACATATAAGTGTATAATATTGCATAAATAATGAAAAAGGGGAGAGTGATTCAATGAATTATATTTGAAGTATAGACCATTATATTTTCATTAAAATGTGTAAGAATATTTTAAAACCTAGGAAAATGTGCTTTTATTAACAAATGAAAGTTGAAATTGTGTGTTGGTGTGTGTATATGTTCCTGTAGAGAATATAAGACTGAAATGTAATTACTAAAGTTTAACAATGAATATATTTTAGTGGTGAGATAATGGACATTTATTTGTTTTTTACATACACTTTTATATTTCAAAAGTTTACAATAAGCAGGAACTATACAAGTCATAAAAATCTATCTCATGTTTTTTTCTTTTAAATGTCATTTGATATAATTTCAGACTTGTAGAAAAATAGTAAGAATAGCACAAATAATGACCTTACTGTTCTCATTTTCCAAGAGCTAACAGTTTATACCATTTTCTTTTTTCTTCATATATGTATGTATTTTTTCAATATATATTCTCTTCATCCCAAAACACTTTAGTTTGTATTTTCTAAAATAGAAATTTCACATGATTAGAGTAAAATAATTAAAATCAAAACTTAATACTGATACAATGCTATTATATATAGACATTATCACAATTTTTGCTAGTTGTTCAATGTGTTTTATAAAAATATTTAATCTTAATTTATTTGTTGCATTTAGATGCAATGTCTTTTTGCTTTTCTATAATCTAACAGTCCTCCAAGTCCTTAATTAACAGTTCTTTTTTATATGTCATTTATTTGATAATTTTAAAGAGCTCTGACAAATTATTTCATAAAATGTCCTCAGTTTGAAAGTGGTTCTTTGTTTCATCATAATAAAACTATCGTTAGGTGTTTTTGGCAAGGATGCTGCAGAAGTCATACTCGGTTTCTCTTAGTGCCTTGTATTAGGAAACACATGATATTGGCTTGACTGGTTTTGGCAGTGTCTGTCAGACTTCTTTGCTCTGAAGTTTCTACTTTTTATTTTTTATTATAAATATCTTGTGGGAAGAGGCTTTGAGACCATGAAATATCTTGTTAGTGCTTAAACTTTCACCCATTAGAATGATCCACTGATGATTCTTGACTCAGGCAGTTATTACTATGATGGTGGCCAAATAGTGATTTTCTAATTCCATTTCTTTTTTTTTTTTCTTTCTTTCTTTTTTTTTTGAGACGGAGTCTTGCTCTGTCGCCCAGGCTGGAGTGCAGTGGCCAGATCTCAGCTCACTGCAAGCTCCGCCTCCCGGGTTCAGCCATTCTCCTGCCTCAGCCTCCCGAGTAGCTGGGACTACAGGCGCCGCCACCTCGCCCGGCTATTTTTTTGTATTTTTTAGTAGAGACGGGGTTTCACCGTGTTAGCCAGGATGGTCTCGATCTCCTGACCTTGTGATCCACCTGCCTCAGCCTCCCAAAGTGCTGGGATTACAGGCTTTAGCCACCACGCCCGGCTCCATTTCTTCTTCTACATTTATTAATTGCCATTCTCCTATAAAGAAGAACTTTATTATCTTATGTATTTATGTATGTACATATATATGTATATGTATGTCAGTATTAGACTAATGAATTATTTTATTCAATAGATTGATTCATTACTACCATTACTTATTTTATGATGAGTTTCTCCCATACAAGACGAGTAAAAGTCATTTAAATAGGTTCTTTTGTTCTTCTAATAAGTTCCCACCATTCTTTAAGCAATCTTATACTTCCTGGAACAAGAAGATATTCGAGACGCATATACACTTCCCAGACACAATCTGGAATTTGCTGTTTCTCAAAAAGATCAGTTATTCCCTTTAGTGGAGAATATTAGGAAACTGAAATCTGAGTGCTGCATGTGTTCATTGACACAAGGATTTCATTGCTTCTAGGCCCTCTAAACTGACAGCATGAGAAAATCTATCATCTATCTTTCTCCTCTCTTGCGTGCACGCTCTCTCTCTTTCTCTCTCTCTTTCTCTACCCATCTACTTATCTATCATCTATCATCTATCCGAAGTCTGAGCTAATATTGATATTTTCAACTTCACTCTAACGTCACAGAATTCATTTTTTTCACCTTACCTGTTTTTATATTTGTTACTCTCTTCTCTGATGGAGAGAGCCTTATTTCCTTTCTACCTTGGGTATGGGGCAGGGGAAAACAGGGCCAGGGATTCTGGCCAAGTAACTGCCAGGGGTCTGAGCCCCAGACACTGTTGCTCACTCCCCTGGTATCTCGCTTTCTTTGTTTTGTACTTTTTGGGAATTTCTCAAGCAGAAGAAGCATGACTCCCATTATTGTAAATAATATATTTTTCTCATATGCACTTCATGTGTATTCAAATATTTTAATTTGATGATATGATGGAGAATTCCAGGATGGCGTGAGAGAGGCAGTTCTTGGAATTAGCCTTGCACATGAAGAAAAAGAGTTCTTTGCTTACTAAGAATGTTGTTTGGGGAAGGTCAAGGGCAGGTGTTAGCAGAGTTATCTCATGTTCAATTTAAGTTATCTGGATTGAGTGGAGTTGGTTGGGCTGAGGTATACCTAATTTATTGTATTTGCCAATTTAGTCTTCTCTACTGGATTGATAAATGTATAATAAGCACCTCTCAAGTTTTTTAGTTGAAAGATATTCTTCCCTTCCTGCCACATATGTACTAATGGTATCATTTTTCCTCCTGATGGCTCAAATTTCTATCTTATAGTTCCCACATTTGTATCCCTAATTCAAACTTGCTTTCTTAGTTCCATACTTCAAAATTCTACTCACTACATCTATCTGGACTTTTCATAGAGGTAATCAAAGTCTCAATGCTGAAACCTCAACTCATGACCTTTATCCCTAACCTTATATTCTCTAGCTCTCTGTGTTCTATCCGCCATAGTCACACAAGCCAATGACGAGATTAGATGCTTTTCACTCACCTCTTGTTTATTCTCATATTCCATCAAAGAATATTTACTGCTAATTTTATTGTTTAATATGTTTAATTCTCTCAATTTATCTCCATCTCCAATGTAACATGCTAGCCTAGAATAAGATTTTTTCTCTTGCCTTACAGAAATATTCTCTTTTCTGGTCTTGTGGCATCAACGTTTCCATTCATATTTACCTCCATAAACAAGTATATGTCTATAAAATATACATGTGTTTAAAATAATCAATAACTTAAATTTCAGTAAGTACCCTTAAAGTCTTAATATTGATCAACAAGATCATGTACAACTTTGCATCTACCTTATTTAGGTATAACCTGGAGTCAGTCACAAGCTCCATCATCATCTTTCTGTGATTTGGCAACAATAGCTTTCAATGAGTTCCTCCAAGGGACTCACCTGCCCCTGGGACCTCATCACATATTGTTTCTTCTTAATTCAGTTAATCTGAATTTATATTTCAGAGCACTGTTCAAATACTATTTTTATGGCATCTGTCCCTAATTCTCAATTATATATTAGCACCCTCTCATTATACCCTCACCTTCTCCGTAACACTTACCATAGTTGTAATCAGATAACTGTGAAATAAGTGCCATGTTTAAATCCACCAAAAAAATAAATTCTCTGAGGAACAGGACCAAACCATCTTACTTGCCTTTCTAATTCAAGCATCTACTGAAGTACTTGGCACATTACCTAACTGCCCAATATTAGTTAATTGTTAAAACTAAGCCTTTATGGGTTGGGGACATTTAGATAAACATAGAGAAAGGTTTCCAAGCAGGAGATGAAGCATAAGAAAAACTGTTACGATAAAAAAAAATTAACTTCATCCTCTTGTCAAAAGAATGTAGTTGGGTATGAAAAGTGCACCAAAGACAAAGTTAGGAGAAAGTTTTCCTTAGAACCAATATGGAATTTTCCTGACGGATTCATTTTAAAAGGCATATATCAGCAATGGGATTTGGCATAAAAATATTCCTGTGCATGTCCCCTTTCCTGTGCTATCTTCCTTGGCACCAACAGCCCAATGTCCAGCCATACATTCACAATACAAAGTCTTTCTTCTTTCAAGTTACAGAATAAGCCCTATCACCCATTCCATGATCTTCATTTTCAGAAAACTTAGACTAACTCAGGTTTCTATTCAATGATTTACTCTTAAATGTAATTTATGCCAAGATTTATGCTTTTGTGAGGCTCACTTTGTTTTTGTTTGCTTAATTTAGTTTGTGAGTTAAGCAGTCTTAAAAAAAAAAGTTGACACTGATATTAAGATTTTTCTCCTTTTGTGGGGCTCAATTTGTTGTTTGCTTAATTTAGTTTGTGAGTTAAGCAGTCTTTTAAAAAAGTCGACATTGATATTAAGATTTTTCTCCTTTTCTCTCTTATGCATTCTCACAAGCACCTGTGCTTACGTTTAGCCTAGCCCTCATCACAGTGACTGTCACACTTGATTCACTTGTCCATACCTCCCTTGACTGTGCTGCCTTTAAGAATAGAATTTACTTCTCTGTTCTTTTTATCTAGCATCTGACATGGTATCTTGCTCATAATAGATGTTCAGGAAATGCTTATAGGAAGGATGGACAAATCAATGAATGACTCTTGTATAGCAAATCATTCTGACTGATTTTATCAAGGGTATAACTGGAGCTGTGTGACACAAAAAGAGAGAAAATATAAAAGCCTGTGATAAGATATATCAAACAATAGATTATAAGACTTTAGCTTCTCATTCATGTTGCATAATTGAAGGTTACATAATATTATGGTACATTAAAGGGAACATAAAATTGTGCCACAGAGATTAAAATTCAGCGTTGTCACCTTATTTCTCTGTGGCTAAGCACTCAAATTTCCTGAGCCTATGCTCACTCATTTATATAACACATTAGAAACGATAATATGAATTTACATTGTCAAGGTCAAACAGGAGTGAAGGTGGTACATCATGACATAATATACAAATAATAGTGTTTTAATTTAATACATTATTTCTAATGAATATTGGCTATTCAAATAACTGATTAAATTCATTATAAAATACACAATGAATTAAGTCCTCTTTGAAAGAAAATTCAAGAGTAAAGAATCTCTAATGTAATTGCTGTAAATGTGAAATAAGAATGTGTTTAACGTCACCCTGAAAGGTCAGAGGTCTGACTCAGAGAACAGCAGCACCCTCACTTCATCTCATGAAATGACAGCAATCTAAACACTGTCCATTTTTGGGGGGTGGGAGAAACTGGGAGGACGCTAAGAACAAACGTTCTATGAACATAAAATTCTAGTTCTGAATTTAACCCAACACAAGATCTACTACATGTCACTTAAATTCTCTGTTTCATCTTTACCTGTGACAGTTTCCTTGAATTATGAACCATTTTCCAGGAATGCACAGAACTTAGATCAGAATTCATTCAGTATGAGCAAACTTCAGAAGCCAAAAGGGGGTGGTCATACCTTCAGCAGGTGTAGCACATTCTTCCAGGCAAAGATTTTGTCATCTGAATGGATGACAGAAAGTCAAGGCCCAGAAGCAATTTGGGAATTATTCTTAAATTCCTCATGAGACTAAACAAAATGACAATTCTTTCACATCCATCCGTGCATGTGACTTATTATACAAAACTTCATAACAAATGTTTGAAAATGAGAAGCTCCCATCATAAAACAGCGCATATTATGAATGCAGCCGCGCAGAGTATGTGTGTGGAATATAGGCTATCCCAGGATACGGTGTCCAAACAATGAAAGCAGCCACATACGTTCTCATTTATTCTCAATAACCCATAAGGCTGACATTATAATTATTGCGTGAATGTCTAGAATTAGGAAAGTGGGGATTAGAAAAGAATCTTTGGGTTCTTTTCTCAAAGTCACTGAACTTCTTATAACTAAGTAGAAGAACTGAGATAAAAAGCCAATTTTCCCGACTCTGGAACTGAAGGGATGTGATGATACATAAATTGTTTGGTGTTTCTATTTTCCCAAATATATTAAATACTGTAATATTTTCCATATATATTGAGAAAAACCACAAGAGTTATCCATTTATTTCAAAATGCCTCTATAACTAAAATTATTTTTGGAATTCCTGTTTATAACTGCGTTCAGAATCAGTAGCATGCCTGCTTCAACAGATAAATGTTATGAAAGAATTTGATTTGAGAAATAGATGACATTTAGAAGGAAGACTAGAGGAAAAGACCAGTTACAAAGTTGATGAAACATATTTTGTAAAAATGAAATGTGACTATAAAGTAATAACTGTTTTGGTTTTTGTGTTTCTGTTCCTGCTGCTGGCATACTGACTCTAAAATCCTGTTAAAAGAGCGGCTCGATGTTTGAAAATGTTTCAAATGTATGAACAAATGCATTTTCCCAAAGTAACATTTTTTAAAGGAAAAATATTGTAGATGTGCAATTAATGACTTTTTTTTTCTTTCTCTTTTTTTGGTTGGTGAGGGGGTCGTGGAGTCTGCACAATGACAGAGCTTGGGTTTTTACTCAAAATGTCTTAATTCAAATTCTGACTCTTCTAACTTCTACGTTGACCTCCAGTTTCGTCTGTAAAATGGAATAAATAATACCTGCCGATAAGCTGTGGTAGTACTTAATGACAGTACATGTAAATAACGGAGCACAGTGCCACACCTAAAACACCAGCAAATATTTTTCATATTTTTAAAAGTCTCATTATAATGTTATAAAGGAAAGAAGAGTACATTGTCCTTGAAAGGTGACACCACTGCAGAAACAATTAGTAAATTGCATTTAACAAAACTTGGAAGTCATTTAATATTATATTTGGCTAAAAAATACAACAGTAGTTGATTGCTATGACAGAAGTGATTTATATATTATTTTTAATTCTCTCTTTGGGCAGCTTGGGAGCATAATAGATATAGGGTACAAAAACTGATGTGGCTAAATGATCACTGCAGCTGTACAGCAGGCATTGATACTGAATGAGTGATTCCTCCCACTAGATTCTTTTGTAATTTTAGCTATTTTAGGGCCTACATCTTTTCATACAAATTTTAGAAAAAACTTGGCCATCTCAAGCGAGTGGGACTCCCACTGGTCCTTGCTGGCCGCTGAGGCCTTACGCTGGAGGGCAGCAGGCTTTCCCACATTTGAGCTGCCTGTTGCTGCTAGGCAAGGACGGGGAGTCTCCAGACTGCAGGGGACTAAGAATATTTAGTGGGCTAGGGGCTTGCTTATTTTGGTAGGATCCTCCCTGACTGTGTGGAATAGAGAACACACCATAAGATGGAATTTTTTTTTTTTTTTTTTTTTTTTTTTTTGTGAGACAGAGTCTCGGTCTGTCACTCCCAGCACTTTGGGAGGCCGAGATGGGCAGATTACGAGGTCAGGAGATCGAGACCATCCTGCACACAGTGAAACCCCGTCTCTACTAAAAAAATGTAAAAGAAAAAAAAAAAAAATCAGCTGGGTATTGTGGCGGGTGCCTGTAGCTCAAGATGGATTTTTTGTGTGTGTGGCAAAATCCTTCTCCCGGTGTTCCCTGACCTTCTGTCTCTGTGTAGAACAGTGGAGTCTCAGGCCTGGTGGAGAAAGATGTGATGGCTTGTATAATGTGTAAGTTTGGCTCTGCTACGTATCTAGTCATCCAGTCAGACAATAATGTGGGTGCTGCTGTGAATGGATTATGCAGATGTAAGGAAGGCCCCAATCAGCTGCCTTTAAGTCATGGTGACTATCCTGGATAACTGCGTAGCTGGGACTGAATCCGCTGAAAGGTGCCAAGGCAAGACTGTGGCTTCCCTAGGAGGGAAAAGAGATTCCGGCTGTGGGTAGCAGCCTGCTCCATCCCCATGGGGTTCCGGTCCTGCTCCTGAGCTTGTCTTCCTGACTGTGTGAATGACAGCTTCAGCCTGTGCTTGTGGCTTTGAGCTTGCTTGTGATCCTCCCTTCCTGACTACTTGTCTAACTTTTCTGCTCCTCTGGTTGAACCCTGACTGATACAATCAGTGACCCTTTAATTGAACATTTCAAGCCAAAATAAATCTTAACATAATCAAACATCTGTCGAATGGCTTCAAAAGAAATCTATCTCAATTAAATAAATAAAAAGCAATTGATAAACAATGGATTTAATGACTACATTCCTGCCAATTTAGCTTACAAAAAACACTCAATAATCAAGCTGGTTATTTTGGTGCAAATTTAGCTCACTACACCATCAATCTGATTGGAACTATGATAGGCAGGCAGCCATTCGAAATTAGCAAAATTGTTACATTGATAAATTCATTATCATCCTGTGCCATAGTCCAGCGTTGATGCTTTTCTTTTAAGTCTAAGTATCCACTCAGTCAATGAATAACTGGCTTCCCACTGTGGGTCTGTACTTCAGTAGATTCTTCCCAGAAAACAGAAGCTACAAAATAGATTTCTGGCTTCATGGAGATTTTCTTCTAATGGGAGAGGACTTAAAAAGTGTACACATACAATGGCAAATTATTTTATTCCCTAAATAAAAACATTCATTGAGTATCTGCTCTGCAGCACAAATGCCATCCTAAATGTAGGCATATAATGAGAGAGGTAGAAATAAAATTTATCATGTGTATCCACAGTTAATTACTCTTTTTAGCAGTGCAGTAATTTACTAGATCGCTCATTCATTCAACAAACTATTATCTCTCCCAGAACAATATTTGCATTGCTATTGCACCTGGGGTTTTGTGTAGTATAAAGTGAAAAGGGACAATTCTGGGTTTCCAATAGCACGGGAGTTTTAATTAGCGACATGATTTCCAGTGGAATCATGAAAACTGTGTTTGTATCAGGCCTAACTAAAAAGAAAATATAGACCAATTTAATTTAGAAATTGTTCTCCAATTGCAACATTTTGTAATACTATTCTATTTCAGCATATTTCTACCACTTCCCCTAAACCCTCTCACCATGATCAAACAATTTACATCATATGATATTTGACAAAGATACTAGCAGACACAGGAGCATCAACATTGCCAGTGAAGTCTTTGACTTCAGCTTACAACAAAGATCTCATATTACTATTTTCCTCTGGGTTCTCAGTATGCCCACCAGCATCCACTCTTGAATGGTAAAAAAATCTCGATATGACTCTGGACTGTACTTAATACGCACTTTCAGACAAGTGCAAAAATAACACAAATCCACCTAATGACCTGTGGGATACAATGGACAAAACAGCAGGAGAATATGCCAATTTGCCTTGATGGGCCCTAGAAGGGAAGAGCACCATAAGAGTCCATAATCTTAGAGAATATAATTGAGGAAATGTTGACCAGAGGACACTGGGCTTCACACATGGGCACTTGGTGAGATCAATATAGTTTCCTTAAGATGAAGCCATGTTAATATTTACAAAGCACCTTTTTAAAGCCAAACATTGATCTGGTAGTCTAATGAGACAATTACTGCCCTCAAGAATCTGGCAGGATAATATGGGAAATGAGAATCTAAATTAATTCCAAAACCACACAGATACTATGATAGGTATGTGTTGAGTGGCAGTACAGAGTGTGCCTGTATACCCTGAGAGGAGAGGCTCACAGGACTTGCCCGGAGAAGGAGTTGTCAGAGGTATGTTTTAAAGGGTGGGCAGGATTTTGTTGGGAGGACAGTTCAGGCAGAGGAAATGGCATGGATGAATTCACAGAAGTGGAAAGGAGAATGATATCACAATAATTTTAAAAGTCAACAGATACCATAAAAATAGAAATCTTTTTCCTTTAAAATCTAACGTATTTAAGAACCAGCTCTCCCCTTATTGTAGTGTTTTGTCATAACATAATTTTAGCCATGGAACTTGATCAAACTGTGTTATGAGTCATTTGACAAGTAAGCTTAATTATTTGTTAAGTAAATTTAGCAGTTTATGATGCCCTTCATAAACATGCCTCTGCCAGCCCAGCACAGATAAATAGTATAAGTAAGCAGGAAGAAATATTACTACATTTATTTTGTTCACTTGTAAGAAAATTTTTAAAGTTCAAAAAGTATTGATTAGGTAGTATTTATAAATAAATCATGTAAATACGAAATGATGATTGACCTTCAAATGGAATATTTTTTATTAAAAAATAAAGATCTTTGATCTTTAACATTTCAAAAATGTGTAATATATAGTTAATAACTAAAATTAATATATAATTAAGAAATATATAATTAACAAGCAAAATTATATAACATAATCAATATATAATTAATAAATAAAATTAGAAAATTTGAATTAGAATAACAAAAAATTACTGTTTTCAATGCTGAAGTATTGATTTGAGAGAAATAAATATAAAACTATGTCCTTGAAAATATATTTAAGAGATACACAAGCTCATGTTGTTGACATAAAAAATTGATTGATAAATTCCTAATGAAAGCAAAATTCATATGTATTAAGAACAATTAAAAAGAGAAAAACTGCTAGCACAGCAATCTGACTTCTGGGAAACTATCCTAAAGAAATAATAATTAAAAATACAAGTCTAATGATCCATAATATCTTGGCAGTTTTTAAAAGTAAAGATTTGCTATAATTCAAAAGTCTAACAATAGCTATTTGGTTAACTAAATTATTAGACAGTCACAAAATAAACTAAAATAGGAGTATCAAATCATGTTATTATTTTTAGCTAATTTTTATTGACTACTATGTACCATCAATTGTCATAAACATATTATCTATATTTTATTATTTGATCATCTCAACAATCCTATAAGGAATGTATTACTCAAGCTACCATTTTAAAATGAGAAAAATGAAATTAATTTAATTAGAATTTTATCTAAATCAGATAAAATGTACACGTGAAAGACTCAGACTTAAAAATCATATTCCTTGTTCACATGTACTCTACTCTAACAAGAACTTGTGATTGTATAGAGGAAGTGTTTAGCTTTAATAAATAGGAAACATGGCTGTAAGACAGAATTATCATAATTATACAGTACATATATGCAGTATAGAGAAACTCTGTGAGGAAACAGCCTTACATGTTAACACATTGTTTTCAATGATGGGATTAAGAATATGTTTTCTCCCTACCTTTTCTCAACATTAAAAAGGTGTTAATTTGTTTTAGTGGGAGAACATTTGAATGAATTTCTGCGAAATCTTGAAACTGTACAATGTCTGCTACACATTCCAAATAGGTACCTTTGTTCATGCTGAGCCATTAACACCAAGGGACACATTTTCCACTTTTCTACTCTATCTTTCTGAGATTTTGAAACATTCTCCCATCCACTTACCCCAATATTTCTTTCTTTTCTTATTGCCGATCACTAACGTAAAGACCCAGGCTTTGCCCTTGTCAAAGAAACTCATGTCTGAGCATCTTTGGGTAGTCAAGGACCTTTTGCCTCTTCAGTGAGTGAAAAGATTAATTCGCTTTCAGAACTCTGGCTCGAAATGGGAGCTCTGGCTCAAAAATAGGAGAATCTTTCCTCTTGCAAGATCAAACCCCACATTCCTCCTCCTTTCATTCTATTATGACTGAAGCCTTTCAAGGTCATGGGATTAAACATGGCTGGAGAAAAGTTGATAGTGTCACAGAAAGGAAAATGTATTATGTTTTTAATTATGTGTGGAACAGGAAAGGATTGCCTTGCTGTTGCTGTGTGTATATATGTTTGTGTCTTTTTCCCCTTTGCAACAAGGCCATCTCCAGAAAGCAATGGAAGTTAGATGAAATAGATTTTACTTGAGAAAACTGTACTAGAAATAAACAATTTTTTTTTTTTACCATGGAAAGGATTTATTTCTTTTGCCTTCAGAATCTAAAACTTCTAAAAGATATACACACACACACACACACACACGTGTGTGTGTATGTGTATGTACATATGTGTTTATATAGATGGAGATATAGAAAGAAAAATAGTAATAGATGGAGATACATGTGTATATATTAGGAGAACACACACGCGCGCACACACACACACAGACCTAAGCACATAGCTGTCTTTTAAATGAGTTTTGTATCATGCACTTGTGCAATTAAATTTGAGTCTCAGTGGGAAACGAGTAGCAAGTTGAATGGCAGGTTCCCCTGAATCTAGAAGACAACTGTGAACTTGGGGGTAATTAACTTGCTGTAGAAGTCACTTCAGGATCAGGACTATCAGAAAGAGTGTAGGCCCCACTGGGTCAGCAATGCTGACAGGGTGGATGGTTACATGGTATTCCCAGAGAAAGCTTATATCCAGGCTAGGGCACCCAACTCCAAAAAAGGATGACCTTGACCTAGGTTATACTTTTACAAAAGTGTAAGAGATCATGTGGACCTGTATATGGAGTAAGTGAACAGTCACTAGTGGAGCAAGACTAGAGAGGTCATCCTGAATGTCACATGCAGCCTGAGACCATGGAGATCTTTCCACTGACTTTGGACTTCCCAACTGTTCAATTATCTTAGACATGGACAATATATTTGATACCGTGTAGTGCGGTGGTTTTCAAACCATGACTCATAGAATTGCAGAGACTCTGCAAGGTACACCAGCAGCAGGAGCTAGTTATGCAGGAGGCGGAAAACCCAAACAGAAGGTGGCCACCTTCTATGCAAGCCCCTACACTTGCTTGCACACACTCAGACTTAGTAAAAACATGATTTAGTTTACGTGTTACAAACTCTAGGATTTTTTCTCCAAAAATATGATTTTTCATGTTTTTCTTAATCACAAAACTATGGATGTTTATTGTAATATTTCAAGCAATACAAAAATATTTAAAGAAAAATAGTGGTCCTTTCCTTAATAAGTTTATCCCTGAGGAAATCAGTGTCAATAGTCTTGGGTGTATCCACTTATACAAACATGTACACATACACTTTCCTGTTTTCTGTCTTTTTCTTTATATCAGAAATTGAGTCTTATTATTTGTATTACTTTTCAAGTTACTTCTTTTATTTATTAATGTATCACAGATATTTTCCAGATGTATAGACATGTATTTCAATTGTTCTTTTACTCCAGTAAAGTTTTAAAACTACATTGTTATTAACTATAGTTACTATGTTGTACAGTAGAGCTGTTAAACTTATGTCTCCTATTTAACTGCAATTTTGTATGCTTTGACTCTCTCTGGGATCTCACCCCACCACCATTCTACTCTTTGTTTCTATAAGAAATTATTATTTTAATTGAATGCTTTATTTTGATACAATTGTCAATTCACATGCAGGTGGAAAAATAATGGAAGCATCCCATTAGCCCTTTATCCTGTTTTCTCAGTGTTAACATCTTGCAAAACTATAGTACACCATCATGCTCCCAATGGTAACGTTGACAGAGTCAACAAACGAATATTTCCAGCACCACAAGGATTCCTCATGTTGCTCTTCTGTATCTTCATCACTTCCTTCTTGCTTAAACATGCCCCTCAATCTAACTTCTAGTGACCACTGATCTCCATTTCTATAATTTTGCCATTTTAAGAACATTATACAAGTGCAATAATATGATTTGTAATCTTTTTGGCTTTCTTTTTTAACTCAGCATAATTCTTTTGAGAATCCTGCAGGTTGTTGCTTGTATCAGTAGTTCACTTCCTTTTATTTCTGAGTAATTTTGCTTGTTATGAACGTGTCCATTTGTTAGCCATTTACCTATTAAAGGTATCGGTGTTGGTTCCCATTTTTTTGCTAAGGTGAATAAAGATGCTATAAATAGTTTTTTGTGTAAGCTTTTATTTCTCTGGTAATAATTCCCAAGGATACAGTTGTTGGATTTTATGAAGTTGCATGTTGATCTTTATGAGATACCTTTGAACTGCCTTTAGAGTTGCTCTGCCGTTTCACATTTTCAGCAGCAATAGATGAAGCATCGATTATCCCTGGATGCTTGGTGCTACCATTAATTTTCTTTTTTCTTTTTTTTTTTTTTTTGAGACGGAGTCTCGCTCTGTCGCCCAGGCTGGAGTGCAGTGGCCGGATCTCAGCTCACTGCAAGCTCCGCCTCCCAGGTTCACGCCATTCTCCTGCCTCAGCCTCCTGAGTAGCTGGGACTACAGGCGCCTGCCACCTCGCCTGGCTAGTTTTTTGTATTTTTTTAGTAGAGACGGGGTTTCACCGTGTTAGCCAGGATGGTCTCCATCTCCTGACCTCGTGATCCGCCCGTCTCGGCCTCCCAAAGTGCTGGGATTACAGGCGTGAGCCACCACATCTGGCCGGTGCTACCATTAATTTTCAACTTATAGGTGTGTTCTGATATCTCATTGTGGTTTTAATTAGTTGTTTGTTTTTGTTTTTTTTTTTTTCCTGATGACTGATGATCATTCCATGGGATTATTTTCCATCTACATATTCTCTTTAGTGAAGTGACTCTTCATGTCTTTTTCGTATTTTCTAATTGGATTGCTTTTTTAATGTTGAATTTTGTGAGTTATTTATTGATTCTACACACTAGTCTTTTGTTAGATAAACACTATTGTACTTTTTTAAAAATTTATTTATTTTTTGAGACAGAGTCTCGCTCTGTTGCCCAGGCTGGAGTGCAGTGGAGTCATCTCGGCTTACCACAACCTCCGCCTCCCGAGTTCAAGCGATTCTCCTGTCTCAGCCTCTTGAGTAGCTGGGATTACAGGCCTGCGCCACCACACCCAGCTAATTTTTGTATTTTTAGTAGAGACAGGGTTTCACCATGTTGGTTAGGCTGGTCTTGAACTCCTGACCTCGTGATTCACCCAACTCGGCTTCCCAAAGTGCTGGGATTACAGGCATGAGCCACTGCACCTGGGCACACTATTGTATTTTAATCTATAGGTTTATTTCATCCCTTTAACAGGAATTTGCATAACACAAAACTTTTCCTTTTAATGAAGTCAAATTGATCGATTCCTCTTTTTATGGTCACACTTTTGGTGTGAAATCTGAGAACTTTTTACCTAGTACTAAATTTCAAAAACTTTCTTCCATATTTTTTCCTAAACGTATTATAGTTTTATGATTTATGGTTAAGTCTATGATCAAGTTTGAGTTAATGTTTGTATAAGCTATGAAACTTATGCTATGACTACCATTGTGTCCTCATATTCTCCCCAGTGATTTTTTTTCCCCAATCCACTGGGTTCATTGACTGAGGTGAGCCCCAGTGGACATTTAGTGACGATCTCAGATACTACTTATCCTAACTAATAGGAGTATGTTAATCACATTTGGGAAGGAGATTGCTAATACCTAGAAATAACAGAGTTCACATAAAGCATATTCTTTTAAGAATTTTCCCTTTATCTTCACTAGCACCCCTCCAGTTCTATAGTTATGGACATTATTTCTTCTTGCTCAGGGCATAGTAATTTCCCTTTTCTTTTTGGTAGTTCCCCATACATTTTCATCGTTCCTATTCTCCTCCCCTGCCCAAATTATCTATCCTTTATTTTTTATTAGCCTTAGTCAACTTTTTGAAACACTGATATATTATTGGTTTTTTATTTTTCTTAAGATAAAATAAAATATTTACCCTGGGAACAATAAAATGAAATGATATTTTTAAAAGTTACCTCAGAAGGCTCTCATACTCAGCTTCATCTTTCACTCCTACCTTAGGTCTTTGTGCTTCAGTGTCCTTGACCTGCTTCTGTATCCCAATAATCCACCCACCTAGGTCATTGGTCTCTTCATGTACAATTCAATCATCTTGAATACTTCTCAGGCCCTCACACATTCATCCATTTTCCTAGGTAGTTTACTCATTTTCTACATAGCATTTAAAGTGTATTTCCTAAGGATGACTTCTTTAACTGCACATTCCTTTTTGCTGTAGAATCATATTCCTTCTTTCACGACACTTCTCTTAGGTGTCATTTTACCTTCATGGGTATAATAGTTTATGCTCATTTCCCTCACTTTAGGTCCAGCTCCACTGAACTAATCCAGAGAGGGTTTCGCTGCCCATTCAATCTTCATCAACTAATCCAGTGTCCAGTGTGTACTACATGTTCAGTAAATGCTGGTTGAATTATTTGGCGAAGGTGGGAATCAAAAAAGAAAGAAGAGAAGGAAGGAAAAACAGATGGTCCAAGAGGATAGGTGGAAAAAACAAAAAGGATAAGAACGACATGTTGTAGTGACCTGTTTTTCAAACACAGTTCTGTTACTATTTACCTGTTAATAAATTAGCTCTGATAGGTCTGTTGTGAGGATGATATGAAGTAGCCATTTAAAACACCTGTGACAGAGCTTGGAACATTAAAGAGCGATACTTAGTCAATGTTAGGTTACTTGCCTCTGTACCTAACATTAGCTGGTAGATTTTCTCTTAGATGATCTTGAATTCAGTGTGAGTCTTTTGTTTAACTTGGGGCCTCATTCATCACACTGATTATTAAATTATTATACCTTGATAATTTATGACTGCCAAAGCCATTTGATTTTTCACTGACAACAGGCAATACAGTAACATAACTCAGGGGTGAGCATAAAAATTTTTAGAGGCCCTCAGAGTCTTTTAATTATAAAATGATGTGCAATTTTATTTTCAGCTCACTTCAAAAGCTGAGAAAACATAACCCCTATTTTGGAGGCATCGCACTAAATCTCATGAAATACTCCATTGGCTTTATAATCATTGCCATTAGCAGTTAAGTGTTTATATTATTTTGCTCCCTGATAGTTAGAAAACTCGTTAAATCATTATTTTCTCTGGCTATATTCTGCCCCAAGATTTGTTGTCCCTCAAGCACCTCTAAGTTTTAGCAGGTATACTTACTTCTCAGTGTTGACATTTTACTCCGAAAGATTTTTTGGAGTAGTGCACCTGTCATTGCAGATTTGCTTTTCCAGGCTTATAGTTGCATACACATAATCATTTCACTGGACACAGAGAGTGTTTTGTTAAATTAGAGATGCCCAGGCTTTAAGTCCAGACCATCAGGGTTTGAATGTCAGATGCATCTCCTATTGGAGGTATAATCTGGGGAAAAATTGTTTTACCTACCAAACCCTCATTTACTTATTATAGTTCCTGTTACCCAGGATTATTTTGAGAATCAAGCAAGACATATATCTAATTTATATTATTTGTGAGATATTTTTCTAAGTGCTAGAATCTCATTAGGTCATTTAACCTTTGTCAAAAGCCTGAAAGGTTGAAGCTACTATTATTCTCATTGTACAGATGGGACAGTTGTGTGTAGAAGTAACTTGCCGCACAGTTAGAAAGTGGTCACACAGGACTTGAACTCAGACAGTGGGAGTCCAGAGGCTGCAGTGCTATTGGCTGTGCTGTTGCACCTCTCAGAGTATGAACCTCTTATGCACTCACATGGCCCAGGGCTGCCATAAAATCCTTATGGTCTCCTAGTCCTGCTCTTAGCTGACATTGCTACGAGTAATATGTGAATGGTGCTTCCTGTCCCTGCCCATGTCTCTGATGTGGTAGGAGCCAGTACCCAAAGGTATATCTTTGCATTCTGGCTGAACTTCTGTCTGAATGGTGGTGGATATACTTGTACATGCTACAACAATGCACTTTTGTTTGGGTTAGGATGAATTAAGCACTTATGGAATCAGACAACAGTAAAAGGATCAAATATAGGGATCACAATCAAGATAGAATCATGAAGTCTAAGAACTGGATGAGACCATGCAGATAGTAACAGCAATTATTTCAGTTTGAAGGTGAATAACCTGTATTTCAAAGACATTTCAAGTGTCATGGTCCTCATTGCACTTTCCAGGTAGTGAAAGTGTTTTTATTCACATTTTATCATCAGAACAGCCCTTTCAGGCAGGCATTGCTAGACTCATTTTAGAGTTGAAAACATTGAGGTCCTTAGAGGTTACAAAATTTGACTGAGGATACAGGTAGTAGTGGCAAAACTTGGGTTTGAGATCTGGAATTTTCTTGTTCTTCATTAGAGATATATTGTCTTAACAATGCATCCATTTCTCATTATGCCTTTTTTCCTTTGTGTATTCAGGGTGATACAGTGGAGCAGAAAGAGATGACACTTTGGTGCAAAAGAGAGCTGGGGTGAAATACAGAGATATTTTACAGACTTGTCGCTTGGCTTAATACCTTCGTTTCTCTAGGCCTTAGGACCTTCAGTTCATGAAGTAGAGCCTAACTCAGAGAAATGTGCAGAGCATCTGTGGAACCTCTGCAATGCAGCTCAGCAAGCAGGACTTTCATTTTTATTTGCATATATTTCCTTTACTTTGAAATTTATCCATTACCTTATCTCTCAGAAACACTGAATGTGACTCTAGACCTCAGAACTGCAGGTCACAGAGATAGTGTCTAGAAAGAGCCCCAACCGAGGATGAGCCACAACAAACAGCACATTCGAATAACACACAGAGAGAAAGAAACGTGTCTTCTACCAAGGCACGGATAAGTAATGTCTTCCTCAAGATGGGAAGCTATGAGGCAAAATAAATGATAATGTAATAATGGGACTTACACACAGGTTTAATGAAAGGTACAGACCTTCTTCAGGGGCCCATGCTACCCAAGAAAAGAATCTAAGTACACGTGAGTGGGGTGTGAGGGCAGAAGGATGGGCATGCTCTTATCATGAGAGGCCGTCAAAGGTTTGTTTCCAAGTGTTTTATTTGTTGGCTTATATTTCCAAAGTAGATAAGATTATCTAGAAGGAATGGTACCAACTCCTCCTTGTACCTCTGGTAGAATTCAGCTGTGAATCCATCTGGTCCTGGACTTTTTTGGTTGGTAGGCTATTAATTATTGCCTCAATTTCAGAGCCTGCTGTTGGTCTATTCAGGGATTCAACTTCTTCCTGGTTTAGTCTTGGATGAGTGTAAGTGTCCAGGAAATTATCCATTTCTTCTAGATTTTCCAGTTTATTTGCGTAGAGGTGTTTATAGTATTCTCTGATGGTAGTTTGTATTTCTGTGGGGTCGGTGGTGATATCCCCTTTATCATTTTTAATTGCGTCGATTTGATTCTTCTCTCTTTTCTTCTTTATTAGTCTTGCTAGTGGTCTGTCAATTTTATTGATCTTTTCAAAAAACCAACTCCTGGATTCATTGATTTTTTGGAGGGTTTTTTGTGTCTCTATCTCCTTCAGTTCTGCTCTGATCTTAGTTATTTCTTGCCTTCTGCTAGCTTTCGAATGTGTTTGCTCTTGCTTCTCTAATTCTTTTAATTGCGATGTTAGAGTGTCAATTTTAGATCTTTCCTGCTTTCTCTTGTGGGCATTTAGTGCTATAAATTTCCCTCTACACACTGCTTTAAATGTGTCCCAGAGATTTTGGTATGTTGTATCTTTGTTCTCATTGGTTTCAAAGAACATCTTTATTTCTGCCTTCATTTCGTTATGTACCCAGTAGTCATTCAGGTGCAGGTTGTTCAGTTTCCATGTAGTTGAGCGGTTTTGATTGAGTTTCTTAGTCCTGAGTTCTAGTTTGATTGCACTGTGGTCTGAGAGACAGTTTGTTATAATTTCTGTTCTTGTACATTTGCTGAGGAGTGCTTTACTTCCAATTACGTGGTCAATTTTGGAGTAAGTACGATGTGGTGCTGAGAAGAATGTATATTCTGTTGGAGGAGTTGATACCATTCCTTCTGAAACTATTCCAATCAATAGAAAAAGAGGGAATCCTCCCTAACTCATTTTATGAGGCCAACATCATCCTGATACCAAAGCCTGGCAGAGTCACAACAAAAAAAGAGAATTTTAGACCAATATCCCTGATGAACATCGATGCAAAAATCCTCAATAAAATACTGGCAAACCGGATTCAGCAACACATCAAAAAGCTTATCCACCATGATCAAGTGGGCTTCATCCCTGGGATGCAAGGCTGGTTCAACATTCGCAAATCAATAGACATAATCCAGCATATAAACAGAACCAAAGACAAGAACCACATCATTATCTCAATAGATGCAGAAAAGGCTTTTGACAAAATTCAACAGCCCTTCATGCTAAAAACGCTCAATAAATTCAGTATTGATGGAACGTACCTCAAAATAATAAGAGCTATTTATGACAAACCCACAGTCAATATCATACTGAATGGGCAAAAACTGGAAAAATTCCCTTTGAAAACTGGCACAAGACAGGGATGCCCTCTCTCTCCACTCCTATTCAACATACTCTTGGAAGTTCTGGCTAGGGCAATTAGGCAAGAGAAAGAAATCAAGGGTATTCAGTTAGGAAAAGAAGAAGTCAAATTGTCCCTGTTTGCAGATGACATGATTGTATATTTAGAAAACCCCATTGTCTCAGCCCAAAATCTCCTTAAGCTGATAAGCAACTTCAGCAAAGTCTCAGGATACATAATTAATGTGCAAAAATCACAAGCATTCTTACACACCAGTAACAGACAAACAGAGAGCCAAATCAGGAATGAACTTCCATTCACAATTGCTTCAAAGAGAATAAAATACCTAGGAATCCAACTTACAAGGGATGTAAAGGACCTCTTCAAGGAGAACTACAAACCACTGCTCAGTGAAATCAAAGAGGACACAAACAAATGGAAGAACATACCATGCTCATGGATAGGAAGAATCAATATCGTGAAAATGGCCATACTGCCCAAGGTAATTTATAGATTCAATGCCATCCCCATCAAGCTACCAATGAGCTTCTTCACAGAATTGGAAAAAACTGCTTTAAAGTTCATATGGAACCAAAAAAGAGCCTGCATCTCCACGACAATCCTAAGTCAAAAGAACAAAGCTGGAGGCATCACGCTACCTGACTTCAAACTATACTACAAGGCTACAGTAACCAAAACAGCATGGTACTGGTACCAAAACAGAGATATAGACCAATGGAACAGAACAGAGTCCTCAGAAATAATACCACACATCTACAGCCATCTGATCTTTGACAAACCTGAGAGAAACAAGAAATGGGGAAAGGATTCCCTATTTAATAAATGGTGCTGGGAAAATTGGCTAGCCATAAGTAGAAAGCTGAAAGTGGATCCTTTCCTTACTCCTTATACGAAAATTAATTCAAGATGGATTAGAGACTTAAATGTTAGACCTAATACCATAAAAATCCTAGAGGAAAACCTAGGTAGTACCATTCAGGACATAGGCATGGGCAAAGACTTCATGTCTAAAACACCAAAAGCAACAGCAGCAAAAGCCAAAATTGACAAATGGGATCTCATTAAACTAAAGAGCTTCTGCACAGCAAAAGAAACTACCATCAGAGTGAACAGGCAACCTACAGAATGGGAGAAAATTTTTGCAATCTACTCATCTGACAAAGGGCTAATATCCAGAACCTACAAAGAACTCAAACAAATTTACAAGAAAAAAACAACCCCATCAAAAAGTGGGCAAAGGATATGAACAGACATTTCTCAAAAGAAGACATTCATACAGCCAACGGGACACATGAAAAAATGCTCATCATCACTGGCCATCAGAGAAATGCAAATCAAAACCACAATGAGATACCATCTCACACCAGTTAGAATGGCGATCATTCAAAAGTCAGGAAACAACAGGTGCTGGAGAGGATGTGGAGAAATAGGAACACTTTTACACTGTTGGTGGGATTGTAAACTAGTTCAACCATTATGGAAAACAGTATGGCGATTCCTCAAGGATCTAGAACTAGATGTACCATATGACCCAGCCATCCCATTACTGGGTATATACCCAAAGGATTATAAATTATGCTGCTATAAGGACACATGCACACGTATGTTTATTGCAGCACTATTCACAATAGCAAAGACTTGGAATCAACCCAAATGTCCATCAGTGACAGATTGGATTAAGAAAATGTGGCACATATACACCATGGAATACTATGCAGCCATAAAAAAGGATGAGTTTGTGTCCTTTGTAGGGACATGGATGCAGCTGGAAACCATCATTCTTAGCAAACTATCACAAGAACAGAAAACCAAACACCGCATGTTCTCACTCGTAGGTGGGAACTGAACAATGAGATCACTTGGACTCGGGAAGGGGAACATCACACACCGGGGCCTATCATGGGGAGGGGGGAGGGGGGAGGGATTGCATTGGGAGTTATACCTGATGTAAATGACGAGTTGATGGGTGCAGCATACCAACATGGCACAAGTATACATATGTAACAAACCTGCACGTTATGCACATGTACCCTACAACTTAAAGTATTATACTAATAAAAAATAAAAAATAAAAAAAAGATTATCTTATCACTGCCAGAACACCTGGGCAGGAAACACATCCCCAATTCCACCAGCTTTCCAAGTGGAAGAAAGGATGGAAGGAAACGCAGGAGCCTAAAGAATCAGAGGCAGGGGCTGATAGAAGATGAGACCATAAGGAAGGCAGTACACCCTGTGCAAAATACCCAAGCATTTGCTTAAAGCCATTATTTTCCAAGTTCAGATGAGAAACTAAAGGGTTCTCTCTTTGTATATGCCAAATAAGGTGACATTTTTTTCTCTTCTAAGTAGGTAAAATATTGGCAAAGTAGGTGATCAAATTAGCAAAATCTTTCCAAAGCTAAGAAAGACACAACCATTTTGGAAAATAGCTAGAAAGACAATCTTAATTTTTGAAGGGGGCAAAGGAAACATTGTGTTCTTTAAAAGCTATCTTTCAGGAAATGTCTATATGTGCACTTTCACCCAAAACCTTCTAGGGCTGAATTTGCGTAGGTGGCACTTAAATACTTCGATTACAGTGGGGAAAAAAATAAAATGAAGTCTCTAATCAATGAAGAAAACCAGGTCTAAAGTTTGGAGACCTCATTCCAACCCTGGCACAAAATAGGTACGTAACTATTGACCCAATGGATAAATATCCTCAGCTAAGCACTAGACCTTGTTTATAAATTCTTGATTATAATACTGTCTTTTCTACCTCACAGAGCTATTGAAAAGATCAAATTATATCCGAATACAGCTGTGTAATAGTAATGATAATAACAATGGTAATAACAATGCCTGCCATTAGTTTTAATTGTATTTTCAATAACTTCTCAATTAACATGCACATGGAATTGTCATGATACAATATCCAATTTCAGAAAATGACTGAGATGAAACCACCTAAATATATTATGAGAGGGGTTGGAAACAAAAGCCTTTAATAAATATTCATAATACAAGCTGAATAAAAAATAACATGATAATGCAGTTTTGGATTTAAATACAGAATACTGAGTATCTTTTTTCTGGCTTCAAAAAGTAATTCAGTTCATAACAACTGACTTGTTAACATAAATTCTCAGAGGGCAGTGCTCTTTCTCTCTCTTTGAAACATAGCCCATGTGATTATTTTAAGTTAATTAGAACTGACTATGTTGGGGCTGAGTAGAAAGTTCCCAGAGACCAATATGGGCATAATTGACATCTTGTTTATGTATGATTCTTCAATTCTGGGTCTAAATGTCATGAATGAGCAAATAAAAAGTGGATCAGTCAGTCAAATATCTGGTATTTTTAAACCACTTTGTTTATATGTGGTTCAAATGAGTGTTTAGGCATCCCGTTATCCATAGGCACATATGAAGACACACACACAGAGTAACATTGGGAAGTTTCTATGCACAGAGCTCAGGATGTGTGTTACGTGTAAATGGGTAGATGATACTAAGGTTATGAAGGAAGGGTAGGCAGCTCATCAAGAAAGACTCTTGTACACCAGTCTGAGGACTTTCTCTCTCCCCATGCCTCTTTTCAAACAATCATGCCCTGAAGACACCAAATATTTTTTGATGCTGTGACCAAAAGGAAAAGTATCCGCCTCATGAAGGATAAGACACTGGCTGGGTTGTGGGTAATAAGGAGGACTATAACACATAGCTATTTGAAGGCTGTTCACTGCCATCCTCACCTCTACGACTTTATTGTTCTATTGTTATCTTATCTGATTAATCAATTGACCCCCAAGTTCTGGCACAGCAGTGTCTTCACAGTTGCTGTTTCTTATAATGGTTTCAGCAAGCTGCCAGGAGCGTGCCTGGGGTACAGCAAGCACTCACAACATATGTGTGGAGAAAAGGATGAAGGCAATATCAGGGAAGAAGCATGTTGACTATCAAGTTGTGTTCGAAACACCAAGTCCTCTTTCTGATTAGCCATAGACTCAATCCACGCTAGACACTAAGTGCAGCGGGGAATGAAGTGTTTTAGGGAAAAATATATAATGCCTGCTCTCAAGAAAGAAAAGCAGGAAAGAAAGGAGGACTCATGGAATTCATACATTCTGCCAGGAACTCAGCTAATAAGTTTTCATACAATGTCTCATTTAATCCTTGTAACCATTCCATTTGAGGGACATCTTTAACTCCATCTCACAGATGAGGAAAATGAAAGTAGAAGGATGAAGTAACTTGCCCAAGATCCAACAGTTAAGAAGTATTAGAGGGAAAAATTCTATTTTTGGTCCTTCTGAGTTTAAATCCAACACTCCTTTTTTATAATACCATTTTAACTTTTGAAAGATGTCAAAATAATTTGGGTAACAAGAGCAACAATAATTAGAAAACTTCATTATAGAATATAATAAAGGACCATGTATTTTAGACTAAGAATTGATTCTTGAGGCAGTGAGAAGCAGAGAGGAACAAGCATTTATACTGACATGTTTTATTTTACAACACACCATCAGGTGATAATTCATGAGGAACAGAAAACGTAAGAAATCTCCACAGTCAAAAGAGTCAAACTTGAGACTGGCGCTACAAAATTCCTGCCACTTTCACTCCATTGTGAAGTGTCTGTGTAAACTATGATAAATGTTAGAAATACCAAAACTTTTAGAAATAGATAATGGGTGCTGCAAAAAAAAAAAAAAAAAAAAAAGTCAGCACAGAGAAAAAAGATCTCTCAGCAAGGCCATCTTTACTTTCAGCAGAATGGAACAATGGTGAGAGCATACCTGAACAACGGAAAAGCAGATGTATTTATCCATTACGCATTTTGCTAGTCCTTACTGCTGTGTCTTGCGTCCATTGGCTGGAGCGGGACCTCACACTCTTAAACGGATACCCAATTTGCTAATATGCTAAAACTTCCCTAAATAGGTAAATGCAAGGAAGAGCAAAGAAGTTGCTTATGAAAGGTTTAAGGAAGCAATAACATTTCCAAATAAGGAAGGGGCATAGGCTCTGAGCTGGAACCTGCCTGTGAACATGTCCACAGACATGCTAACCATGAAACAATTGAAAACTTTACAGAAATTAGAATGAACAAACCAGAACTGTTCATTGTATTTCATTGTATTACATAGGATAGGGCTTAACAAAGAGTTATTGGCACAAAAGCAAGGAGGCTTGAAGAAAGTTCATCTTTAAAAGAAACTATTATTTCTAACACTTATGATTTATTCTTTAACAAGAAGGGGAACTTTGAACAGGAAACTTTTTACTTTCTACAATAAAGAAGGTAACATTGTGATAAATCAGCACATCTGTTAAATAAATCCTTATGCAGATGATTCCATGAATAGCATAAAATTAAACACCATGATAAAGCCTTCATTGTTGCTTAGTGAGAGTAAAGAAGTAATTCACCAGATACCACAAAAGAGGTATAGTAAGCATGGTTCGATATTACAACATGGAAATATATTACTATATACAACAAATGAATGAATAAGTAAATACACATACAAACAACAAAAAAAGCTGGCTAAGAATTGCATTAAGATTTTTAAAATGTCTTTACATTATGCTTTCAATTGATTTCTGTTCTTTCAAACTCCCTATCAGATGTTTCATTTTATCTGTGAGCCAATAACAGCAACAAATTACATTGTATTCTGGTTACTACAGCAGACCTTAAAATCCCTAATTAAACTTATTTTTTAAATGGAGCATCTCTTCATAATTAGAATGCCAAGTAATTCTCATTTCAAATAGTTAAACAGATAAATAGTTCCTTATCTTTGGTGCTTTCTTTCTCTCTGAAATGTATGCAAAGTCTTATTTATTTATGCATGGATTCTTTTATCTTTGGGCTAGATGCATAAATTTTTAACAGCTGATATACTCATGAAAAAACTACATACAAAAATATGAATAAACATGCACACAAAACTATCAAGTTCTATGACATTCGTACTCATCTTCTAAATGTCCTTACCATTTTTTGGTTTCTCTGCTCATTATTGCAAATGAAAACTTGTCAAAAGAAATATACTTTTCAAAAATAAAATCATGAGCTAAAGACTTTAAATTACTCAGCACGTATAAATTTTAACTTCACTGTTTTTCCCAAATTAATTAATAGTATTCTAGCACATGTAAGGCAGTTCTAAAGTAGTTTCTGTTTTCTGACTGATTGCCTTATTAATTAATGATAGGGTGGGACTTTAGATCTTGTTTTAATTAAGAGTCAGAAATAATCTGAAATACAGTTGTTACAAAGGTAATTTACTGGTTTTGATGAACCAAATCTTTTGAGTTTAACATTGAAGACCAGATAGGCAGTTCACTAATTTAGTTAACACATGGTCTATCAGATGCCTCTGGTAGCTTACTACGTAAACTGACTCAAAACTTGTGATGAGCACACTTGGAAAAACTATACTGAGTAAATAATTAAGTAAATAAATATATAAATATAAAGAAATATGACTGCATAGAATTCAGGAAAAAAGAAATGGAGGGATACTCCATTATTTGGAATCTCTTTAAGTTTGGAGGCATCTGTTAAATCTGAAAAAGGCTACTGAGAGTGAGATGATGTTGCAAGTTAAATAGAATTTTCAAGAAAAACTCATGAGAAAGGTACATATAATCCAGGAACTCCACTGCTAGGTAAATGTCTAATACAAAAGTTAACACATGTGAAACAAAACTGAAAATAATGAAAAATTAATTAACCTGTACATTTATGATTTGTGCACTTTGCTTATATAGTTTAATAAGAAAATATTTACTTAAAATTACTGCAATATATATCACATAATAAAATAAAGGATAAACTGTTAATAGATGCAAAGACATTTAATACATACAAAATAAATTGAGAAGAATTTTTTAGAAAACTAAGGACACAATTTTCTTAAATCTGATACCGGATAACACTTAGAGCAAACATCTTACTTCAAGGTGAAATACTGTGGTTTTCTCCCTGAGTTTGGAAGATTATAAAATAATTACACTCTCAGGTTCTAGTCACTGTTATACTGAGAGTGTTCTAATGAGTGCAATCAGGCATTAAACAATAAAACTATCACAACATTTTGAGTACTAGGTTGTTAAAAAAAAGATAGACATATTAGTTAACATAACAAGTGAATTTTTAAACGTTACCTGATAAAAGTCAACTACATATCTGTATTTCAGCAACAATTAGAAGCTGAGATATGGAAAATAAAAATAGTTAAATTAATGAAAAGCACTAAATACCCAAGAATAAATAAAAGTTGTGCTAATCCTCTACATTAAAAAATCAAAAGTTATTATCAAGATACATTGAAAAACACTGAAATACGTGTTTTTTATTTTTTCAATAAATGTTGCAGAGTCCATTGCAAATCTGTATTAAAAATACAGCCATTGACAAGCTACTTCATGCCATATATATAAATAAATTCCAGAGGGACTGTAGATTTAATTATGAAATTAAAAAATACAATAAATTATTTACAAAATAACATAGGATAATAGTTTCATGCCTTGGAGGCAGAGACTTCTTTAACGTGATATAAAGAACACTCATGCTAAAAGGAAGTAATTTATACATTTTACTACATTAAAATAAGAGACTTTTAATGAAAGCACAATTAGGAAAGTGCAGAGGCAAGTCATAGAGTATGTATTTAAAACATATATAATTAATGCATGGTACATACATTGAATATATAATTAACCACCATAAAAAATAAAAAATTAAAAAAACCAACAAACCACGAGGAAAAGGAACAGTTTCAACAGATATTTCCCAAAAGCAGATACCAAAATGGTCAATAAATATACAAAAGAATGTTTTCTATTATTAAAAATCAGGGAGGAAAAAGTTAATTCCACAGTGAGATGTAATAAAAACTCAGCAGAATTGCTAACACTGAAGAATTCTGTAATATGAAAATTTAATGAAGATATGGAGCTATAAAAACTATCTTTTACTGATGACAGAAATAAAGACTCCTATCTTAGAAAATCCGTTGTTAAAGTCTACTAACAATTAACACCAACCCTTCGATTTTATTCTTAGGTATACACACAACATATATTTGCATTTATGCCCCAAGTCTACAAAAATCTACATAACTTTATCCTAATAGTTTAAACTATATGTTATATTATGTTTAAACAACTATGTTTAAAACTTTTCCATTTAAAACTATTAGGTTTTTAAACTTTTAAGTTTAAAACTAAATATTAAAACTATTAAGTTTTAAAACTTGAAACAACCCAAATGCCCCATCAGCATTATAATGAAAACATAAAACAATGTGAAACAATTGAAAACTTTATAGACATTAAAATGAACAAACCAGAGCTGTTCATTGTATTTCCTTTGCTCCTTCATCATAAGTCAATTGGCTATATATATATAAGCCTATTTCTAAACTATCCATTATGTTGCATTCATCTACTTGCCTTTTCTTTCACCAATATTACACAGTTTTGATTACTGAAGCTTTATAGTAAGTCTTGATGTCAAATAGTGTCAGTCGTCTGACTTTGTTCTTCTCCTACAATATTGTGTTGGCTATTCTGGCTCTTTTGCCTCTTCAAATAAATTTTAGAATCAGTTTATCACTTTCCAGAAAATAAAAGTTTGACATTTTGATTGGAGCTGCTTTGAATTAATAAAGAAATTGGGAAAGAGCTACATTTTGTTGATATTAAATTTTTCTATCCATGAACATAGGATACCTCTCCATTTACTTAGTTTTTCTATGATTCCTTCCATCCAAGTTTAGTTTTCCTCATACAGATATTCCACATATTTTATTAAACATGCCTAAATATTAAATTGTGAGAGTGCTAATGTAAATAGTATTGTGCTTTTAATGTCACATTCTACTTGTTCATTGCTGGCATATAGGAAAGTGATTGACTTTTGTATTTTAATTTTGTATCTGACAACCTTACTATAATCACTTATTACTTTCAAGAATTTTTTATTGATGTTTTCAGACTTTCTACATAAACAATTAAGTCATCTACCATCAAAGGTAGTTTTATTTCTTCCTCTTAATCTGCATATATTATTTTTCATTTTTCTTCTCTTACTGCATATTTAGGACTTCCAGTATGATGTTGAAAGGGTTTGGTGAGATGACAAAACATTTTTGAAAGAAATGATATTTTTCAAGGCAAGTTGTTGTAAAATTAAAAATTTATCTTAAGTTAACTTACAGATTCAATGAAATCCTAATCAATACCCCAGGCCTTACTTGTATGTGTACAAAAGTGTGATATTTTAAAAGCTTACCACATACGTATATTTTAATGCAAAAAAGGAGCACTATATTAAGACTTTTTATACAGTTATAGCAATTAAGACAGTATAATATTGGGAGTACTGTAGATAGAGACATATGCAATAGAACAAAAAGAATGAGCTAGAAACAATTACGAATATATATATGGACATTTGATTTATTACACTGTTGATTCTATAAAAATAGTAAATAAAAGATAATATTTTCAATGTATGGTATAATTTTTTTATAAATACAAAAAAAATTGACATTCACACCACAATATACATGAAACAGTTGCAGAGGCATTGTAGATTAAATTATAAAAGCCTAAACAATAAAATGTTTGTAAAATAAAGTAGAAAAAATACATCCAAGAATTTGGTATGTGAAAGGATTTTTAAAATAAGACAAAAATAGCAAATAAATAAACATATTGTTACATTTGGCAAAAAAAGTTAGAAAGTTCCTAACTTTTTATCAAAAAAGAGGGAGAAAAAATAACATAGAATAGAAAACATATTTGAAACACATAAGTTGAAAGTGATGTACATAAAAAATATAGAAATATTCTTATAAAAACAGGTAACCTAACTTAAAAATGGGCAAGAAACTTGAATGGTCATCTTTCAAAAAGAACATGGGCACTTGGCAGTTCAACCTATAAAAAAGTCCTTATTTTATTAGCAACCAGGGAAATAAGAATTATCTACCATAAAATACTGATAGGCCCACACTTCTCTGGGTAATCATAAAAAGACTGACAGTAAAAACGTGTGAATGAGGAAAGGGAGCAATGAGTAACTCTTCTTTTGCTGGTAAGACATAAACTAGTCAATCCATTTTGGAACATGATTTACTAAATATAAGCAATCATATACTAAATAATACTGTAATTTCTCTGCTGCGAAATATTCAACAATAGCACAGGTACAAGTATACAATAAATGTACAAGAATATTCATTATTTGTAATATAAACACTGGAAAAAGTGTACCATTGTTAGATTATCAATAGTAAATTTACTCTTTCTTTAACTATAGTTTTTAAAAAATAATGTGATTAAATTTCATAAAAATACTACTAAGGGAAAGAAGATAGATATCCATGAGTAAATCTAGTAAAATCTCACTTATATAAGATTTCAAAAACAGCCACATCTACTTTACTCTGCTATATTAGAAGTAAGGATGGGCAGCATCTTTGGGAATATGGAAAGAAATAGCAATTGGATTAGAAAATAGTTGTCCTCTAGAGTGCTATTTATTGATCTCTATGGTTGTTTACTGTACAATTATGTTATATATGCTCCTGTTTATGTGTTTTCCTTCAATTAAAGAATTCAAAAAATGAATTAGTCTAATTGAGCTAATATGTTTGTTGAAATTTTCTCTGTAGTTCATGGATTACAATCTGATTAGTTATTATAGGAAATGATTTTTTAATTAAAATAAAAATGCAATCTCTAATGTATAGTAAGGTAAAGGAAACTTGATCTCTGGGCCTCACTCTTCTGAAGTAAGGAAGAAAGGAGTTGTATTGAAGAAACTTCAAAGTTCTTCCTTATCTAAGTGTCTATGGAGGACTCATCACTTTGAAATATGTTTCAAAGTCTTGGATCTCAATGATCTAATTTCTTCTTTATTCATAATACAGAAGTACCTGCTTTATGTTATTTATTTTAAAATTGAGGTCAGATTTAAATACAGTGAAAGAGTCACATCAATCAAAATATAGAACATTTTTATTACCCCAGAATATTTTATTATTTCTTGTCCAGGCAATCCCTACTCACTGGAGCAACCACTGTTGCAATTGTTATAGTAAACATTTGTTTTGCCTCATTATGAATCTGTTATTAACAGAATTAAACCATATGTATACTTTTGTGTCTGACTCATTTCACTGAACATAAAGTTTTTGAGATGCATCCATGCTATGTATTATACCAGTATTTTATTTTACTTCATTGATAAGTAGTATCTCATTGTTTAAATATAGCACATAGTGTTTTTCAGTCCACCTAATGATAGACATTTGGGTTGCTTCCTGTTTGGAGCTGTTATGAATCAGGTTGTGTCATATTTCTCTTGAGCAAATACCTAAGAGTAGAATTTCTATATCAAAAGGTAGGAATGTTTAATTTTATAAGAAAAAATTTCAAAGAAATTTTCAAGGTATTTTTACAATTCACATTCTTGCCAGGAATATATGATTTCTTTTACTAATATATGAAATAATTAGAATAGGTAAATCCATAGAGACAGAAAGCAGATTAATGGTTAGGGCTAACAAAAGGATAGAACGTACCTTAATGGCTACAGGGTCTCCTTTGGGGTTGATGAAATGCTTCTGAACTAGATGGAGGAAATAGTTGCCCAACATTGTGACTGTATTAAATGACACTGAATTTCACATTAAAATGGTAAATTTTCTGTTATGTGAGTTTTTTTGTCAATAAAGGAGAACTGGAGACAAAAATTAATAATAATGAAAAAAGACAAACAATCATGCTGAAACATTACATATATTTCATTCATTTCCCTATTGCCTCTTAGCTTATACTTCTTTGTGTTTTTATGTCAGTTGCCATAGGAATTACAATAAGCATCCTTATCAAAGTTTACTTACAGTTACTATTGTATCACTTCATTTAACATATTTGTACTGCTCGACAGTAAATTTCCACATTCCATCTAGATATTTTTGTATTTTGCATATTTTATTTTCACTGACAAATCTCATAATACAGTATTGTTATTTTATCTTAAACAGTCAGTTGCTTTTAAAGTGGTAGAGAGTACAAGCTCACAAATCCTAGTTACCCACATATTTACCACTTCTGGTGCTCTTTAGTTCTTTTTGTAGATCCAAATTTCCACATGATAGTATCCTCTGCATTTTGAAGGACAAGGTTAATTATTTGTTACTTAGAAATCTAAGTGCAATCTTACTGTCACATTTCTATATTTAGAATGACTGTGATGTTAGGTTTGAAATCAAGTAGAAAGAGGTAGATGATGAGAAACGATGCTGGAGGAGGAGGAGAGGAATGAAAATATTAAGGTTTCAGATCATGCTAAGGCATGTAAAGTCTCTCGTGAGTTCTGCAATAGCAAGGAGCCCTAAAGGTTGATAGCTTTGTACCATCTTAAGAGACCATCAAAGGGTTAGAATTCTGACTCCCTCTGCTCTGAAATGTGTGACTGTTAGTAAGTATAGACCTTCTCTAAACTTCAATCCCTTTTGTGATAAAATAGAGGTAAAATATAATGTTTGTTATTTGGATTGGTAAAACATTGACATATTATACATGTTTTATATACACTGGTTCTTTTCCTGCTAAGACCAAAAACAAAGGACTTGGTGTATCCCCTTTCTAGGAAATGAGTTTTTATAGGAGCATTCTGATATAATCTGAAGGGAAGCCTGATTTCAGTGGTGGAATTTCAAGTATCATATTTGGCCAGAAAGCACAGACAGAAGAGAAAAAACTGTGTGAAGACCAAAACAATATTAATTGTCATTATCTTCATAATGTTTAGGGACTATCAAGTCTTTCTTTAACTGCCCCAAACTTGGAGATATAAAGAAGCTATATTAAATAGAAAGTTTATGCTTTAATTTAGAAAGTCATAGATTAGAATCACTGCAGTGAGGCCATTTAGCTTCAAAAGAAGAAGCATTTCCACATTATGAAAAGCATTTATTATACTAATATATGTAAAAACCTAATCCAAATACATGACATATTTTAGGCACTTTATAATTGAAAAAGAACAGAAAACTAGAGCCAAAGTACAAAGAGCTTCCAAAATAGAACTTCTATTCATAATTTATTTGGGTATGTGTGGAGGCTGGAGGAAAGGGTGTTCTATTTTCAAATCACCCAGTTGAATGTGACAGACTCCATATATCAGAGGATGTGTTATTAAATAAATTGCAATAAAAAAGATAATTACACTACAGCAATCCTTCTAAAAACGTGTGTTTGGTGAAATAATTTCATGCTGCTTTCTGAATAAAAGGTAACTTTTTATTCTTGGTATTCTACCAAGTTTGCATCCTGAGGGAAATTAAGCCGACTGTTCCTATTTTGTTCATATGTAAATTCATGTCACCATACACCCCTGTTATCCACAATAATTTAGCAAACTTACTAGCCTCTGGTGAGTTGCATCCTCTGAGGTCAGTAGAGTCAGCTTTAGAAGACTGACTTTGGGTTTGACTGGAGTCTTATGAAAATTCTTAAAGGTTAACTTTAAAATAGTTTAAAGTCCTTTTCTTCTTCCATGTAGTTTTATGTTTCCAGATAGTCTCTCTCTCTCTGTCCAATAAACAAACGAATAAACAAAATTCTAAATATAAATTATAATTGTAAATATAGCATTATCTGTTTCATTGTTATACTTGGGGAACAGGTAGATAAGTCAGTGGTTTTGTTTATATCAAAGGACAGAGACTATTATTACAGATTTTCTGGAAATGTGCGCTATATTACTACATAAAATAAATCCCTAGGTATTTTATTTTATTTATAGCTATTGTAAATAGGACTGTTTCTTGACTTCTTTTTCAGATTGTTTAATGTTGGCGCCTAGAAATGCTACTGATTTTTCTATGTTGATTTTGTATTCTGCAACTTTACTGAATTGTTTATCAGTTC
This sequence comes from Chlorocebus sabaeus, assembly GCF_047675955.1. Classification (NCBI taxonomy): domain Eukaryota; kingdom Metazoa; phylum Chordata; class Mammalia; order Primates; family Cercopithecidae; genus Chlorocebus; species Chlorocebus sabaeus. Next base: position 5,278,478 of record NC_132913.1, on the reverse strand, counting down.
TAACAGTCTTTAGTTTTTTTCAAATATAAGGTCATATCATCTGTAAACAAAGATAATCTGACATCATTCTTTCCATTTTGAATGCCTTTTATTTCTTTCTTCTTTCTTGTCTGATTTCTCTAGCTAGGACTTCTAGTACTATGTTGAATACCAGTTGTGAAAGTAGGCATCCTTGTCGTGTTCCAGATTTTAAAAGGTGTTCAGCTTTTCCCCATTCAGTATGATACTAGCTGAGGAACTGTCATATATGCTTTTATACCGAGTTTTTAAGGATTATTATCATGAAGAGATGTTGAATTTTATCAAATGCTTTTATAGCATCATTTCAAATAATCATATAGATTTTGTCCTTCATTCTGTTGACATAAGCTATCACACTGATTGATTTGCATATGGTGAACCATTCTTGCATTCCTGGGATATATCCCACTTAGTCATGATAAATGAGTTTTTTAATGTATTGTTGAATGCACTTTGCTAGTATTTTGTTGAGGATTTTTGCATGAATGTTCACCTGAGATACTGGTCTATCATTTTTCTTCCTTTCTTTCTTTCTTTCTTTTTTTCTTTTTTTTTTTTTTTTTTAAGGCCTTTTTATGGTTTGGGTATCTGGGTAGTACTGGCCTCATTGAATGGGTTTGTAAGTATTTCCTCCTTCCCTATTTTTTGAAATAGTTTGAGTAAGATCGGTATTATTTCTTCTTTAAATGTTTGGTAAAATTCAACAGTGAAACCGTTGAGCCTCAGGCTTTTCTTTTCTGGGAGACTTTTTTTATAGCTTTAATCTTGTTACTTGTTATTGGTTTGTACAGGTTTTGGATTTCTTCATGATTGAATCTTGGTAGGTTGGATGTGTCTACAAAATGTGTCCATTTTATAAATGTTTTCCAATTTATTGGCATATAGTTTTTCATAGTGACCTCTAATGATCTTTTGAATTTCTGTAGTATTTGTTGTAATGTCTCGTTTTTCATGTCTGATTTTATTCATTTGTACCATCTTTTTTTCTAGTCAGTTTGGCTGCTTGTTGATATTGTTTGTCTTCTCAAAACACCCACTTTTTGTTTTGTTGATCTTTCATATTGCTTTGTTTGAATTTCATTTATTTCTGCTTTGATGTTTATTATTTATATTATTCTACTAATTTTGGGTTTGGTTTGCTCTCGCTTTCCTACTTCTTTAAGATGTAATATTAGGTTATTTATTTGAAGTTTTTCTACTATTCCAATGTAGGCAATGATAGCTATAAACTTTCCTCTTAGCGCTGCTTTTCCTGTACCTCACAGGTTTTGCTATTTTATGTTTCCATTATCGTTTGTTCCAAGAAATTTTTTTAATATATATTTGTTTATTATACTTTAAGTTCTAGGGTACATGAGCACAACGTGAAGGTTTGTTACATATGTATACATGTGCCATGTTGGTGTGCTGCACCCACTAACTCATCATTTACATTAGCTGTATCTCCTAATGCTATCCCTCCCCCCTCCCCACTCCCCACAATAGGACCCGGTGTGTGATGGTCCCCTTCCTGTGTCCAAGTGATCTCATTGTTCAATTCCCACCTATGAGTGAGAACATGTGGTGTTTGGTTTTCTGTTCTTGTGATAGTTTGCTGAGAATGATGGTTTCCAGCTGCATCCATTAATTTACTTTTTAATTTCTTCATTGACTCACTGGTCATTCAGGAACATATAGTTTTAATTTCCATGAAAGTGAACAATATTGCAAAATTCCTCTTATTGATTTCTGATTTTATGCCATTGTCGTCAAAGAATATGCTTTATATAATTTCAATTCTTTTTAATCTTTTAAGACGTGTTTTGTGGCTTGATGTATGGTCTATTTTTGGGAATGATCCATGTTTTGAGGAGAAGAATGTACACATTGGAGAAGAATGTCTGCAGCCATTGGATGAAATGGTCTGTAAATATATTTTAGGTCCACTTGATTTATAGTGCAGATTAAGTCCAACATTTCTTTGTTGATTTTTTGGTCAGGATGATCTGTCCAATGCTGAAAGTGGTGTGTTGAAGTCTCCAGCTATTATTGTAATGGAATGGGGTCCATCTTTCTTTAGCTCTAATAACATTTGCCATGTATGTGTATGTGTGTGTGTATATATATGTATATATGTATATATGTGTGTATATATGTATATGTGTGTATATATACACACACATACATATATAGTGCTGAGTGCATATATATTTATAATTGTTATAGTCTCTTGCTTAATTACAAGTTTATCATTATATACTAACTTTCTTTTTCTCTTTTTATAGTTTTCTTGAAATCTATTTTATCTGATTTAAATATAGCTACTCTGGCTCTTTTTTGTTTGCATTCTCATGGAATATCTTTCATTCCTTTTATTTTCAGTATATGTGTATCTTTTTAGAAGTGTGTTTCTTATAAGCAACAGGTCATTGGGTCTTGTTTCTTTCATTTATTTAGTCACTCTATGTCTTTTGTTGAGGAAGTTAGTCCATTTCCATTCAATGTTGTTATTGATAAGTAAATACTTACTCTACTTTGGTATTTGTTTTCTGGTTATTTTGTAATTTTACCTTCTTTCTTTCCTTCCTTCTTTTTTTCATTTAAGTGAAGATGACTTTTTCAGGTGATACATTTTAATTTCTTGCTTTTCATTTTTTGTGTATCTGTTCTATGTTTTTTGACTTGATATTACTATAAGGCTTACCAATAATATCTTATAACTCATTATTTTAAACTGATGACAATATAACACCGATTGCATAAACAGACAAGCAAAGAAAAAATTAATAAAAATTATACACTTTAACTTCATCTCCATGCTTTTTAACTTTTTGTTATTTCTATCTATATCTTATTGTATTGTCTATGTTTTAAAAAATTATTATAGCTATTTTTATCACTTCATCTTGTAGTCTTTCTATTAAAGATAAGAGTGGTCTATACACCACAATTACAATGTTATTATATTCTGTGTTTTTCTCCGTGCCTGTTATTACCAGTGAGATTTGTACCTTCAGATGATTTCTTCTTGCTTATTCACATCCTTTTCTTTCATATTAAAGAACACCCTTTAGCATTTCTTTCAAGACAGGTCTGGTGTTGCTAAAATACCTCAGCTTTTGTGTTTCTAGGAAAGTCTTTATTTCTTATTTATATTTGAAAAACATTGCATCATATGACTGCAATATATATAATAGCTTTTAATCCATCCCTTTCCACCCTATTAAAATATGCTCTAACAAAATTATTTTATATTAGTAACTTAGTGGAAAATATAGTTATGTTGATGACAAGGGGCTCATTATCTTATTCTTCAAATAGCCTTTTTTGCTGTTTGAATATATATTCTAGGATTTTTTTTTCTTCAGCACTTTAAATGTGTCATGCCACTCACTCTGGCATGTGTTTCCACTGAAGAGTCTGCTATCAGGTGTATTGTTGCTTCACTGCATATTAGTTGTTTCTTTTCTCTTGCTGCTTTAAGGATCCTTTTATTTTCCTTGGCCTTTGAGAATTTGTATAAAAGGTCCTCAGGTAGTCTTATTTGGGTTAAACCTGCTTGGTGTTTTATAATCTTCTTGTACTTAAATATTGATATCTTTCTATCTTTCTCTAGGTTTAGGAAGTTCTCTGTTATTATATCTTTGAATAAACTTTCTACCCATACCTCTCTCTCTCTACCTACCTTTAAGTCCAGGTAGGTAGTCTCTATCTACCTTTAAGTTCAGTGACTCTTAGGTTTGCTTTTTGTGGCTATTTTCTAGATATTATAGGCATGCTTTATTCTTTTCTTTTTTCTTTTCTCTCATTTGACTGCGTATTTTCAAATAGCCTGTTTCAAGCTCACTAATTCTTTCTTATGCTTGATCAATTCTGCTGTTAAGAGACTCTGATGCATTCTTCAGCATGTCAAAGTACCATTATTTTCTAACAGAGGAAGACTAAGAGGAATAGAGCAAGATGATATGTTATTCTAGTGAAAATTTCTTTGATAAAATGTAGATAATTTTGGAAATTGAGTGATGGCTACCATGTGTATTTATTGTACTGTTTTTGCTATGTTTAAGTTTGCTTAAAATTTTTCATTCAAACCCTTAAACATATATGTTCACACACGCGCGCGCGCGCACACACACACATACACACACACACACACACACACACACGTCACCTGAAGTTCAGTGGCTAAAAAACTTGGCATCATTTAGCCTAGAGTAGTTAATAGTTGTAGTGGCACTCAGTGTGTTTTCAGATAGGTAATGGGATCATTAAAGAGTAAGAATGTTTGTCCAAACAAATAAAAGTTTTAAAATTAAAATTGAATGTTTCAGCTAAATAAGGTGATTAAATTTCTAATAGATACATGCAAAGCAAAAAATGAGCTGTTTGAAGAATAAGACAATGAGCTTCTCATCATCAGCTCAGCAACTAGATTTTCCATCAAGTTACTGATGGAAAATAATTTTATTAGAGCATATTTTAATGGAGAAGAGAAGGATAGATTAAAAACTGTTGTATGGTGCAGTGATACTATGGACTGCAGAGGAAAAAACATAGTAAGCCAGATAGAGACACAAATGATCTTTCCTTTCTTAAGAGGTGGGGATCAACTCAATATGCTATGTTCTCTTGTAGACCTTTTTAGACAAATAATATTATTCTATGGTATTGACTAAGAAAGTTAGGCTACAGTAAGTGGCAAAGACTACATATGAAATCAAGGATAGCTTATTGAAAAATTAATGTATTTCACTCTACACACACTGTTCAAAAGTTCATGAGACATCCTGATTTAATGGAAGGAAGGATAAGAGCAAGCAAGTCATGGGAGGACGGCAGGGACCCAGGGTGAGCCCAGTGCTTCTACTCAAAGGTCAAGATCCTGCTTGAATGTGCAGGTGCTCCACTTAGAAAACCTGTTTACAAACTCTAGCTCCGTATGGATTAATCTGGGTTAATTTTTATTTTTCTAAGTTTTCATTTACAAATTAAAAATTGAGTTTTTATCAGAATAATTTATAATAATTAGGCAATCAACTTTAGCTGTTATATTGGGTTTTTTTTATTAAAAATATACCTGGCTTTGATATTTCTGATAAGTTGGGCATGTGAGTAATCATGGCTCTAACCAGTGTGTTCTATCCTGGGCTTTGATCATGAGCTCTTTCTAAAAGCTCTGATCCGTTCAGTCCCTTAATAGTAATTGTTTTTGACATAATAAGATCAATGAGAGTTTCTTGACATGTGTTTTTTGTCACTAGAGAAGCTTAGAGGGAGGTGACAGAAACAAGTTTTGCTTTTTCAACCACAAAGGAAAGCTATAATTATCTGGGCTGATAATGATTGATTTATTGATGTATAGATTGATTGGTTTTGTAAGACAGTGGCAAGGGCCTCTTTATGTGCACTAGCTGGTTTTGTTAGAGGGAGAGAACCCAATGTTCCTGATTAAATTTGACTGGAGGCTGTTGTTAAGGAGCTGCTGATTTTCACATACTGGTGGTCACCTCCCATGGTAGGTGCTGGCATTTCTTCCTTGGATAATTACTTAAAATACATTTATGGGAATTAACCAGACTCAAGGCACTCAGCAGCCCACAGGCCCACACTGGCACCCCAGGCTGAGCATGGTCAGAGTGGAGCCCATTAGGAAATGACAAAGGAAGGGAGGTAAGGTAGAAACTAGGAAAATGTCATTTATGCGTGAAAATCAAGAAAGACTGAGTACTCAAGCCTGAGGCCCCAAATAAATGAGAGTGGGTGTAATGAAAATCAGGCAGAGGAACTCAAGGAAATTGAATCCTCAGCTTTCTGCTGCATGCCTCTGTTTATGTGCCCCTCCTGTAATTGAGCATTCAGAAGTTGGTTTGAGTTTTTCCGCTGTCATAACAGTCAATTGTGTGGTGATCCATCATCCCATTTCTGACAAAGTCAGTCTGATTCACGTTGGATGCTCTTGATTTCAGGCTGCACAGCATAGTTTGCAGTGTCTGCTCTGTCTCTTCAACTGAGCTTCCCCAATCTGTGACCCAGGCAAGGTATTTGCCTAAAAAGATCACAGTTCCTTGTTGGAAACAAAAGGTGACGGAATCCCAGAGGAGTTCAAGACCATTAGCAACTAACATCTAGGTTGTGTGCGTCTCCGTCTGTGTGATCGGAAAGAAAGAGCCTAGATGAAAAAACAGCTTTAGCCTGACTGTGCAACTCTATATTTTCTATTGGGAGAGACTACTTCAATATGTCTTTTTCTCCTACCTCTCTGGTACCCAGGGAACTCACCTGAGGAGGATGTTTGTTGTCTCAGTTTTTCTCCGAGAATTCACAAACTATAGGGTAGAAGCCAGACTCTCTTTATTCCTGTAGTTGAGCTCACATGTGGTACCTTCTCATGAAAGTTTATGTCTTTTCTCTTCCTAACCTACCCTTAACCAGCATTCACACATCACCTTCCACAGTCAGTAGCTACTTGGTACATCCCTCATTCCTGTGACTCACAACACTTCTACCAAAATATGATGATGAAATTTGATGGACTCTGCTCACAGCTGGCTACTTTGAACAGTGTCGCCATAGAGCACTCTATGTGGATTTTTCAAAAGCATCTCAATCTGAACATGCACAAGGGTGAGAGCTCAGCACCACTCCCTTCCATCCTTATGTACATGCCCAAACTCTCCTTATCCCCTTGTCACCTATCTCCAGTATCTCCAAGCTCGGCATCAACATTTCTCCAGGAGAAGAAGCTGACGTTTTTCTAACTACTTCTTCTCATTTATCTCTCATGTCCTTCAAGTCCTATCCATTCTAACTCTTTTGTGCGTGTGTGTGAGATGGAGTCTCGCTCTGTCACCCAGGCTGAAGTACAGTGGTGCGATCTCAGCTCACTGCAACCTCCCTCCTGCGTAGCTGAGATTATAGGCACCTGCCACCACTCCCAGCTAAGTTTTTATATTTTCAGTAGAGATGGGGTTTCACCATATTAACTAGGATGGTCTCGATCTCCTGGCCTCATGATCTGCCCACCTTGGCCTCCCAAAGTGCTGGAATTACAAGCGCGAGCCACTGTGCCCAGCCCGTTCTAACTGTTTAATATCAACAGAATTCTTACTCTCAAGGTGCTGTGACCCCCAGGGCATGCTCAGCCCCTTCATTCCTTGGTGCTGTCCATGGATCTTTCTGCAGCACCTTGTGTTAGAGTCTAGTATTGTCACCATGGACCTTGAAAACAGTCTGTTTACAAGGTTCTAAGGATAAAGCTCAAACATAATTGATCTGGCCTGTCTGGATCTTGATACTGTTTAATTTTTTAAATTTCTCTTTCGCTTTATGTCTTATTAATTTCAAGATACATTTACAGAAAAAAATATATTTTCAGTTTCTCAAGTTTTTGTTCTCCGCCCCCTCTATTTTTTCCTAAGCTTTGGAACGTTCTGCCTGAAAGACACTTATTCTCTTCTGACTTGCTAACTCCTCATAATGCTGATCTTAGCTTGGAGCTCACTCTTCTTGGAAGTGGTCTAAGATTGAATGCTTTGATGTTACACTGTTTACTGTCATATGAATATATCTTTCTCCCATCCCTGCAGTCATCACTGGTTAGCATTCTTGCTTATTTCAATGTCTGTTCCCCTGCTCGGTTATCTTCTCTGTGAGTATGATAATAGGTCTGTACAATTACAGTTGTAACTTCAGTGGTTGATACAGGTTTATATTAGGTTTAATTAATGGATGCTGTTAAAATTATCCATTCTTCATATTAAAACACTCTACAAGTTATTGCCTTCATTTCCCAGCTTCCAGACTCTTCCAGGAAGTCTGAAGTTAAAGAAAGTTAGGAACTGCCCAAATCAAAAGGTGATTACATAGTGGAGCTTATACTAGAGTCAATCTACTTCTTGTTCTAAAGAGCATTCTGTTATACTATAATAAACTGCCTTTGTAATCCATGAAGTGGTATACAGAAATAGCATGTATGGCATGCTGGACAGTCATCTACCATGGTGTACAGTAAACAGCATGTATGGCATGCTGGACAGTCGTCTACCATGAAGTGGTGTACAGTAAACAGCATGTATGGCATGCTGGACAGTTGTCTATCAAAGGCATTTGCATCCTCATACCCAGAGCCTGTGACTATTACTTTATATGGAAAAGGGACTTTGCAGAAGTGATTATTTTAAGGATTTGGGATTACAAGGAATATCCTGGATTATTTGAGTTGGTCCTGAATATAATCACAAATATTCTTGTAAGAGGATGGCAGAAAGATGTTTTGCTATAGCAGAGGAAGTAGGAGATATGGTGACAAATGTAAGAGGTGTAGTTATGTAAGGAAATGTTCCGAACCCACAATGAATGTGGGGTGGCCTCCAAAGCTGGAAAAGGCAAGGGAACAGATTCTCCCTTAGATCCTGCAGGGGGAAGAAGCCCTGCCAACACCTTGACTTTATCCTGGTGAAAATGTTTTCACACTTATGGCCTTTAGAACTGTAAAGTAATAAATTTGTGTTCTTTAAAGCTGGCAAATATATGGCAACTTGTTACTTCAACAATAGGAAACTAATACAAACTACAAAAAAACTGCAATATATGCAGTACATATTTGATGCATGTGTAAGTAGCATTCTCATTAAATCCAGCCTAAACTGAAGGCCACACAATTCACTAAAAAGCTGATCAAAATTACTTTAAATATCAAAATGATTTATGACTTTCTTCTCGTTGTTCTCCAATAACCAATTCCAAAAGAAAGGGGAACTAGAGTTGGCCCCTTGCTTTCAAAATATTGTTTAATAAGATGATAGGATTAGTCCCTGTTATCTCAATAATTGGTTAAATACAATCTGTGGCTTTAAAATTGCTATTGGCCTCCATGCTTAATTAGATTTTACTTTGCATTATATTAAGGGCACTTATTCAGTAAACTTCAATTAAAGAGATTTGTGCTGTACGTCACTTAATCACACTGCACCTGTCTGGTGTCCTATTCAACAAGGATAGTGATATAGTTTACATTCTGAAAGCCTCAGCCTAGACAAGTTGTAGTCTACTGTTCCCTTCTAGCTGTGAGCACTGACTTCTAGTCTACATATTGCCTTTCCTATCTTCTCCTTTGCACTTGTTAATCTGCCCTGGCTAATAACCTCAGTGGTACACTCAGCCATTCCTTCATTAAAACTTCTTATGCATCTTTTCTCCAACTAGTTACCTCCCTGCCAGTGTCTTAGTCCAGAGTTTCTTCCTCTCTCATTTGACTAGTTTTAAGAACATTTTATCTGATGCTCCAATAGCTCTCTGTGCCCTTAGAAACTCCTTTCAGATACCTCCAAAGCCCTGTATAACTTGTCCCTTATCACACATTCTGGGTCTTGCATATGGTCTCTTGTCTGGATGTGGAGCCCACCAGCTTACCTGGAAAATCAAGGTAAAATCGTAACTCCCACATTCTCATCCTGCCTTCCTTCAATTATTTTACTATTCATCTTAACCTTAGTGGCACTTAGAACATTCCAATATACGACATAGTACTTTTTAAAATAGACTTTATTTTAAAGCAGTTTTTGGTTCACAGCAAAATTGAGCCAAAGGTACAAGGTATTCCCAAATACCCCTCTCTCCCCACCTACACACATACCACATTCCCACAATCACCTTCCCTCACCAGAGTAGTACATTTGTTACAATTGGTGAACCTATGTTGACATGTCAGTCTCACCCAAAGTCCAGAATTTATAAGGTTCATTTGTAGTATTGTACATTCTATGGGTTAGACAAATGCGTAGTGACAGGTATTCACCATCATAGTATCAAACAGAATAGTCTATGTATATCGTAAAAATTCTTGGAGCTCCACAGATTTATCCCTAACTCCTGGCACTAATGATAACTTTACTGTCTCCATAGGTATTAGTCTGTTCTCATGCTGCTATGAAAAAATACCCAAGGCTGGGTAATCTATAAATAAAAGTGGTTTAATTGACTCAAGTTTTGCATGACTGAGAGGCTCCAGGAAACTTACAATCGTGGCGGAAGGGGAAGCAAACCATTCTTCTTCACATGGTGGCAATAGAGAGAATTAGTGCAAGCAGGAGAAATGCAATACTTTTAAAACAATCAGAGTTCATGAGACTCATTGATGATGACAAGAATGGCATAAGGGAAACCACCCCATGATTCAACAACCTCCACCTGGCTCTCCCCTTGACATGTGAGGATTACAGAGACTACAATTAAATGCGAGATTTGGGTAGGAACACAGAGTCAAACTATAACATTCAACCCCTGGTCCCTCCCAAATCTCATGTCCTTACATTTCAAAACACAATTATGCCCTTCCAACAGTCCCCCAAAGTCTTGACTTATTCCAGCATTAACCCAAAAGTCCAATTCCAAAGTTTCATCTGTGACAAGGCAAGTTCCTTCCACCTATAAACCTGTAAAATCAAAAGAAAATTACTTGCTACATACAATGAAGGTACAGGCATTGGGTAAGTACACCCATTCCAAATGGATGAAATTGACCACAGCAAAGGGGTTATAGGCCCCATGTAAGTCTGAAATCCAGTAGGGCAGTTATTAAACATTAAAGTTCCAAAATTATCTCCTTTGACTCCATGTTTCACATTAAGGCCACACTGATATAAGAGGTGGGTTCCCATGGCTTATGCAGCTATGTCTCTGTGGCTTTCTTGAGTACAGCCCATCTCCTGGCTGATTCATAGGCTGCTGTTGAGTGTCTGCAACTTTTCCAGGCACATGGTCCAAGCTGTTGGTGGATCTACCATTCTGGGGTCTGGAGAATGATGGCTCTCTTCTAACAGCTCCACTAGGGAGTGCCCCAGTGGGGACTCTGTGTGGGGGCTCTGAGCCCACATTTTCCTTTGCCACTGCCCTAGCAGAGGTTCTCCATGAGGGCTCCACCCCTGCAGCAAACTTCTGTCTGGGCATCCAGGCACTTACACATCCTCTGAAATCCAGGTGAAGGTTCCTCAACCTCAATTCTTGACTTCTGTGCACCCACAGGCCCAACACCACATGCAAGCTGCCAAGGTTTGATGCTTGTCCCTCTGAAGCAATTGCTCAAGCTGTACTTTGGCCCCTTTTAGACATGGCTGGAGCTGAAGCAGCTGAGATGCTGGGCAAAATGTCCCAAGGATGCACAGAGTAGAGGGGCCCTGGGTCTAGCTCACAAAACCATTTTTCTTTCCTAGGCTTTTGGGCTTGTAATGGGAGAGGCTACCATGAAGGTCCCTGACATGCCATGGAGACATTTTCCCCAATTCTTGGTGAATAACATTTGGCTCCTCATTACTTATGCAAATTTCTGCAACAGGCTTGAATTTCTCCTTAGAAAACGGGTTTTTCTTTTGTATCACATTATCAGGCTACAAATGTTTATGTTCTACTTCTTGAATGCTTTGCTGCATTGAAATTTCTTCTACCAAATATCCTAAATCATCTCTCTCAAGTTAAAAGTTCCATAGATCTCTAGGTCAGGGGCAAAATGCCACCAGTCTCTTTGCTAAAGCATAGCAAGAGTCACCTTTGCTCCAGTTCCCAATACGTTCCTTATCTCCATCTGAGGCCACCTCAGCCTGGACTTAATTGTCCATATCAATATCAGCATTTTGGTCAAAGCCATTCAACAATCTCTAAGAAGTTCCAAACTTTCTGACATCTTCCTGTCTTCTTCTGAGCTTTCTGAACTGTTCCAACCTCTACCTCGTACCCAGTTCCAAAGTTGCTTCCACATTTTTAGGTATCTACAGCAATACCCCACTTCTGATACCAATTTACTCTATTAGTCTGTTCTCACGCTGCTATGAAGAAATACCTGAGAAAGAGTAATTTATAAAGATAACAGGTTTGATTGACTCACAGTTTCACATGTCCTGGAGGCCTCAGGAAGCTTACAGTCATGGTGGAAGGGGAAGCAAACACGTTTTACTTCATACGGCAATAGGAGAGAAAATGAGTGTAAACAGTGGAAACACCAGATGCTTAAGAAAAATCAGATTTCATGAGACTCACTGATTATCATGAAAACAGCATGGATAAACTGTCCCTATGATTCAATTACCTCCACCTGGTCCCACCCTTGACATGTGGGGATTATGGGGATTACAATTCAAGGTGAGATTTAAGTGGGGACATGGAGCCAAATCATTTAACCATAGCTTTGCCTTTTCCAGAATGTCATATAGTTGGAATCATACAGTATGTAGACTTTTCCAATTGGCTTTTTCTACTTAGCAGTATTAATTTAAGTTCCTTCTATGCCTTTTCACAGCTTGATACTTTATTTCTTTTTTTATATTTTAACTTTTATTTTAGGTTCAGGGTACATGTACAGATTTGTTATATAGTAAATTTGGGTCACAGGGGTTTGTTTCACAGATTATTTTATCACCCAGGTACTAAGCCTAGTGTCCAATAGTTATTTTTTCTGCTCCTCATCCTCCTCCCAACTTCGACCCTCAAGTAGGCCACAGTGTCTGTTATTCCCTTCTTCGAATCCATGTGTTCTCATCCCTTAGCTCCCACTTGTAAGTGAGAACATGCAGCATTTGGTTCTCTGTTGCTGCATTCGTTTGCTAAAAATAATGACCTTCAGTTCCATCAGTATTCCCACAAAAGATAGAATTTTGTTTTTTTATGGTTGCATAGTATTCCATGGTGTATGTATATGTATTACATTTTCTTTATTCAGTCTGTCATTGATGGGTATGTAGGTTTATTCCATGTCTTTGTTATAGTGAATTCTGCTGCAATGAACATATGAGCACACTGTGCATGTGTCTTTATGGTAGAAAGATTTATATCCTCTGGGTATATAGCCAGTAATGGGATTGCTGGGTCAGATGGTAGTTCGTTTTTAGCTCTTTGAGGAATTGTCACAGTGCTTTCCACAATGATTAAGCTAATTTACATTCCCACTAACAATGTTTAAGTGTTCCCTTTTATCCACAACCTTACCAGCATCTGTTCATTTTTAACTTTTTAATAGTAGGCATTCTGACTGCTGCAGGTGATATCTCATTGTGGGTTTGATTTGCATTTCTCTAATAATCAGTGATGTCAATCTTTTTTTATTTTTGACTGCATGTATGTCTTCTTTTGAAAAGCGTCTGTTCATATCCTTTGTCCACTTTTTAATGGGGTTGCTTTTTTTTTGTAAATTTATGTTCCTTTATAGATGCTGGATATTAGACCCTTGTAAGATGCATAGTTTGCAAATATATTATCTCATTCTGTATGTTGTCTGTTCAACTTGTTGATACTTTCTTTTGCTGTGTAGAAGCTCATAAGTGGAATTAGATCTTATTTGTCAATTTTTGTTTTTGTCACAATTGCTTTTGGTGCCTTTGTCATGATATTTTTGCCCTTTCCCATGTTCAGATGGGTATTGCCTATGTCGTCTCCTAAGGTTTTTATAGTTTTGGGTTTTACATTTAAGAAATTAATGCATTTTGAGTTAATTTTTGTGTATGTTTTGAGGAAGGGGCCCAGTTTCAATCTTCTGCATATGGCTAGCCAGTTATTACAGTACCTTTTATTAAACAGAAAGTCCTTTCCAAATCGCTTGTTTTTGTTAGCTTTGTCAAAGAGCAGATGGTTTTAGATGTATGGCATTATTTCTGGGTTCTCTATTCTGTTCCATCGGTGTTTGTGCTTCTTTTTCTATCAGTGCCATGCTGTTTTGGTTACTGTAGCTCTTTAGTACAGTTTGAAATCAGGTAGTGTGATGCCTCCAGCTTTTTTCTTCTTGCTTAGAATTGCCTTGGCTATTAGGACTCTTTTTCTGTTTCATATAAATTTTAAAATAGCTTTTCCTAGTTCTGTAAATGATGTCATTGGTAGTTTTTTATAGGAATAGCAGTGAATCTTTAATTGCTTTAGACAGTAAGGCAATTTTCATGATGTTGATATTTCCTATCCATGAGCATGGGATTTTCTTTATTTGTTTGTGTCATCTCTAATTTCTTTGAGCAGTGTTTTGTACTTCTCATTGTAGAGATATTTTACCTTTATTATTAGCTGTATTCCTATTTTATTATTACTATGGCAATTGAAAATGGGACTGTGGTCCTAATTTGGATCTCAGCTTGACTGTTGGTGGTGTTGTATAGGAATGCTAGTGATTTCTTTTTAGCATGAAATAATATTCTATTGTCTATGTATGAAACAGTTTATTCATTCTTTCACCAGCTAAATGATGTCTTGGTTGCTTCCAAGTTTTGGCAATTATGAATAAACCTGCTATAAACATCCATGTGCAGGTTTTTGTGTGGACATAAGTTTTCAATTTATTTGGGTAAATACCAAGAAGTGAGAATGCTGGACATATGGTAAGACTATGTTTAGTTTTTTAAAGAAACTGCCAAAATGTCTTTCAAAGTGGCTGTACTATTTTACATACTCAACACCAATGAGTGATTATTCTTGTGGTTCTACATCCTTGCCAGCGTTTGGCGGTGTTCGTGTTTTAGGCTTTGTTTATTCTAATATGTGTGTAGTGGTGTTTGTTTAATTTGTTTAATTTGCAATTCCCTAGTGATATATGAGGTTCAGCATGTTTTCTTCTGCTTATTTGCTATACGTAAATCTTCTTTTGTGAAGTATCTCTTCAGATCTTTCTCCCATGTTTTCATTGTGTTGTATGTTTTCTTCTTGTTGAGTTTTAAGAGTTCTTTGTGTATATTTGGTGACAGTGGTTTATTAGATATATTTTTGCAAATATATTTTCTGAGTGTATGGGTTGTCTTCTCATCTCTCGATAATGTCTTCAGCCAAGCAGAAAATTTTAATTTTAATGAAATCTAGCTTATACATTATTTACTTCATGAATCATGCCTTTGGTATTGTATCTAAAAAATTATTTTCATACCCATAATTATCTAGATTTTCTCCTGTGTTACACTATAGGAGTTTTATGTCTTTGAATTTTATATGTAAGTCTATGACCCTTCTGGAGATAATTTTTTGAGGTGTATAAGATGTGTATCTTTCTTTCTTTTCTCGTTCTTTCTTTCTTTCTTTCTTTCTTTCTTTCTTTCTTTCTTTCTTTCTTTCTTTCTTCTTTCTTTTTCTTTTTCTTTCTTTCTTTCTTTCTTCTTTCTTTTTCTTTCTTTCTTCTTTGTTTTCTTTCTTTCTTCTTTCTTTCCTCTCCTTTCCCTTTTTCCTTCCTTTTTTTCGCTTGTAGTTTGTCCATTTGTCCCAGACCATTTGCTTAAATGACCATGGTTTATCCAATGTATCTTTATCATGTATTAGTTGACTATATCTATAGAGTTTATGTCTCAAAGTTCTATTCTGTTTCAATGACCTGTCTGTTTTTTACCAATACCATACTCTCTTGATTACTGTAGCTTTGTAGTAAGTCTTAAAATGAGATAGTGCCATTTCTTTTTCTTCTCCTTCAATATTGAGTTTGTATCTCCACATAAATTTTAGAATTGGTTTGCTAGTATCCAGGAAATAACTTGTTAGGATTTAATTTAGATTACATTGCATCCATAGATCAAACTGGAAAAAAAAAAGTCTTTGATGATTTTATCAGATGCTTTCTTCTGCATCTACTAACATGAATACATGATTTTTCTGATTGATTTGATGAATTATATGAATTGATTTTCTAAGGTTGAATCAGCCTTGCATACCTGGGATATATCCCTCTAGGTCATGGTCTAATTCTTTTTACATACTGTTGGCTTCAAATTTCTAACATTTTGTTGAGGATTTTTGCACCTACGTTCATGAGAGATACTGATCTATAATTTTCTCATATATCTTTGTCCAATTTGGGTACTTGGGTAATGTTGATCTCATAGAATGAGTTAGAAAGCATTACTTCTGCTTTTATCTTCTGGGAGTGATTGCAGAGAATTGGTATAAATTTGTCTTTAAGTGTTCAGTACAGTGTACCAGTGAACCCATCTGTGCTTGATGTTTCATTTTGAAAGGTTATTTACTATTGATTCCATTTATTTAACAGATGAACTTCTACTCATATTGTCTATTTCTTCTTGTGTAACTTTTGGCAGGTTGTCTTTCAAGGAATTGGTTTATTTCATCCAAGTTATTAAATTTGTGGGCATATAATTGTTCATAGTATTCTTTATTATTCTTCTAATGGCAATGGAATCTATAGTGATGTCTTCTCTTTCATTTCTGAGGTGAGTAATTGTATCTTCTCTCATTTTTTCTTAGTTATCCTAGCTAGAGGTTTATCAACTTTATTGACCTTTTCTTCCTCCTTTCTTTCTAAAATTGATATATTGTAAGTGTTCATATTTTTGGGGTACAGTGTAATGTTTCCATACATATCTGTATTATATAACGATTCCATCAGAGAAGTTAGTGTATCCATTACCTCATATACTTATTTAATTTTCTATTTTCAATTTTATTTAATTCTACTCAAAATTTTATTATGTCTTTTTTTCACCTCATCTATAATTAAATAATTATTTTTCTAGTTTCCTAAAGTGGAATCTTTAACCATTGATTTTATATCTGTCTTCTTTTTTAATCTATGCATTCAATGCTATAAATTTATCTCTTACCACTGATTTTTCTGTATCTCACAAATTTTGATAAGTTGTATTTTCATCTTTTTAGTCAAAATATTTTTTCAATATTTTTGATATTTATTTTTTGACTCTTAAGTTACTTAGAGGTATGATGTTTAATCTCCAACTATTTGGGAATTTTTCTAGCTATCCTTCTTTTATTGATTTCTAGTTTAATTCCATTGTCGTCTGAGAGAATACATTTTACGATTTCTATTCTTTTAAGTTTGTTAAGGTGTGTTTTATGGCCAAGAATGTGGTCTCTGTAGTTTAATGTTCCATGTGAGTTTGAGAAAAATGTACATACTGCTGTTGTTGAAAGAAGTAGTCTATAGATGTCAATTATATACAGTTGATTGATGGTGTTGAGTTCAACTATGTCCTTACTGATTTTCTGCCTGCTGGATTTATCCATTTCTGATAGAGGGGTGCTGATGTCTCCAACAATAATACTGGATTCATCTATTTTTCCTTGCAGTTCTGAGTTTTTGCCTAACACATTTTGACATGCTGGTGTTAAAGGCTTTCACATAAAGAATTGCTACGTTTTGTTTCAGAATTTACTACTTTATTGTTATTTAATATTTCTCTTTGTTCCTGATAAGTTTCCTTGCTCTACCATCTATTCTCTCTGAAATTAATATAGCCACTCCAGCTTTTTAAAAATTAGTGTTGGCATAATTATCTTTCTTCAGTCTCTACTTTTAATGTATGTTTGTCTTCATACTTAACACAAGTTTAGTCTAGTTATTAGGTCTCAGTCTTAATTTTTTAATACTGTATTCCTAGTTCACTGAAAAGTGTCTATATAATAGGAATGTAAAAATATTGGTTAAATAAACAATCTTGCAACCATTTTTTTTTAAACTCAGTGCAATCATATGACACACTTCATCTTTCAAAATAAGCCAAACCTTGAAGCTGAGGGCAAACACAATTAGGCTCATCAAATTTTAACCTGCTTCACTTGCTTTTAGCTGGTTTAATAGTTTTGTAATATTACTAACTCTAAATGTTATGTAGCTAAGCAATGTATTGTAAGACTCCCTTCTGCTTCCCTATAGATAACATCTCTGAAGTATGGGTAATAATGGTGATGGTTTCCTAAGGTGTTTTTCAGGAACTCAGCATCAGCTCTTCAGTCATTCATGCCAGCTGATACCAGTGACCTATCAACTGGGCCTGGATGAACCATGGGTGACCTTTTGATGTCAGAGGGCAGAAGGCTTCACCCTCAGATCATGCCAATGCTGCCATTTTTCAAAAACACATCCGAGAAGAGCTATAAAGTTTACCCTTGTGCAGAACACTGATTACCTCATTTTTTCTAACCTGCAATCACCCTCCCCCATGCCTCAGACCACCCTGCTCCTCTATCTCATAAATATCCCTAAACCCCATCTTTGGAGAGGTAGATTTAAGACCTGTTCTCTCATCTCCTTGTTTGGCCACTACATGAATACACACTTTCACCACTGTAAAACTTGTTATCTCAGTGAGTGGCACATGACACAGCAGGCAAAATGGGCCTGGTTGAGTAACAACATCATCAGTTACATGTTTGAAATTCCTTGGTGGTTTCCTGTGAGGAAAAAGGCAAAAATCCATATGTTTTTCACTGCAATATACAAGTTGTTCTGCAAGAAGACATCAAAACAAAAGTTGTTGCAATTTCTCCTCATGACAAGCACCATCATCCCTTCCAAACCTGCTATATAGTTTGCCCCATTTGCTGTGACTGTCCCAGACCCATTGTCTGATGTGCTCTTACCCAGTGATTTTGCCCAACAAATTCCTCCTTCATCCTACAAATCAAAGTTTGAAAACTAGCTCTTTGCAACAATGCTGTAACTCTCTAGGATATTAACTGAGATTTTCTTATTATCTCTGCAAAACACCCCCAGATTGCAAGATACTGTATCTGTTTCTGCCTGCCTCTCTCAATTAGCAAAGTTCTTCTTAAAAGATTAGATTAGACCTTACTCATTATGTTAGCAAAATGTTTGACATATGCTTAATAAACAATAATTGATTGAATTGGATGAAGTTAGGAAGGGATTACTTTGGTTCTGATTATTTAGATCAGCTCCCTGACCCCAAACTCTTTTTATGTTTTGGCATACACCGAAAACTTTATGTGTACTGTCCCAATAATAAGTGAAGAAAGCTGTCCTTGGAGGAGGAGGCCAGCCAGGATCAAGCCACTCCAATGCCCAGAACACAAATGCAATCAATATCTCTGCCCATCTGAAACTCACTTGAGACTCAGTAGAGGAGTCACTCTAGAATGAGAGGCTAAAGCTCCAATCGGAACTCATTTCTGTGCTCTCTATGCTTCACTTTGGTTTAGCAAGGATGAAAATCTTTTCTATGTTGAATCTCAAGTTTCAGAACCAGTTAGAAAGAGTCAGGATTTTTTCCAATCTACGCATTTATCCTGGGGCTCTGTGGTCCAACTGCCTGGGGAACAGCCCCTCATGCAAGAAAACTATATAATTATACTGAAACATGCATATAAATATATGCATATACATTATATTTATTCAAATTATTTATAAAATATATTTACAAATATGGTATTCAGATAAACATAAACTACATATAATAGTGCTGTTTATTTTTTGCCATTAAAAAATAGGGATTTGCAGAAATACTGTGGAGTTTAGACATGAATTATCTTGGCTCATAACACATTCAGTACATGTGTTCATAAAAAGAGCTGGAGGCCATCATCCTAAGTGAACTAACACAGGACCAGAAAACCAAATTCTGTATGTTCTCACCATAAGTGGGAGCTAAACTTTGAGTACACATATGCATATGTGTACTTGAGGGTGGAGGGTAGAAGAAGGATGAGGATCAAAAAACTACTTATCAGGTACTCTTCTGATTACTTGGGTGATGAAATAATCTGTACACCAAACCCCTGTGACATATAGTTTACCCATTAAAAAAATGCACATATACCCCTGAACTTAAATTAAAAGTAAAACAATTATAATGACAAAATAAAAAGCTTAAAAACAGAATCCACTTTAAAACTGTCTGAGAGGAAAAACAGAGTTTTATCATTTATTTAAGGAATGGGCCAGGAGTAAATAAAATTGAAAAATGCAAAATGGAAATAATTACTCAACTCAAAA
Source organism: Chlorocebus sabaeus (assembly GCF_047675955.1). Lineage (NCBI taxonomy): Eukaryota > Metazoa > Chordata > Mammalia > Primates > Cercopithecidae > Chlorocebus > Chlorocebus sabaeus. Next base: position 5,258,764 of record NC_132913.1, on the reverse strand, counting down.
GATCTTGCCTAAGTCATTCACAAACACTGCATTTTTTGTAATTACAAATAATCCATTTTTCAGGCAAAATGCAACCTGATTTTTGTGTGAATGCTGTCTGAGGGTGGTAGTTGCATTTAACCCTGGATTTTATTTTCATTACCTTTAATGCCAAGCAAAGAATGCTGTTTATTTTGTGTTAGTTCCTCACATTCAAATGAGCTCTGTGACATTTACCAGAATGCTGAATTCCTAGACTAAAGGCTATTATGTAGTTCACTATTACACTTATAAACAACACAGTCTCCAGTCCAAAAAATGCCATTCACTTCTAATTTTCATGTACCTTATTCATTTACATGTATTAATGAAAAAATCCTAAGACCTGTAGTTACATATGGACAGCAATGAAAGAGGTTTCACATTTTTCTCTGAGGGCCTGACCCTAATATTATAAATGACAAACTTGTCCCTTAGAGCTGTGTTTTTATTTTTTTGTAGTGTCACTTAAAATTCAAACAAAATATTACAGGGGAATCTAAGATATAGCATGGAAAAAAATTTTAAAAATCAGAATTGTGGTGGCTGGCAAGATGGCCGAATAGCAACAGCTGCAGTCTGCAACTCCCAGCAAGATCAACGCAGAAGGCAGGTGATTTCTGAATTTCCAGCTGAGGTACCCAGCTCATCTCACTGGGACTGTTTAGACAGTAGGTGCAGGAGGGAGAGCTGAAGCAGGGTGGGGAGTCACCTCAGCCAGGAAGCACAAGGGGTTGGGGAATTCCCTCCTCTAGCCAAGGCAAGCCATGAGGGACTGTGCCATGAGGAACAGTGCGTTCCAGCCCAGATACTATGCTTTTCCCATGGTCATCACAACCTAAAGACCAGGAAATTCCCTTAGCTGCCTACACCACCAGGGCTCTGGGTTTCAAACACAAAACTGGGGGGCCATTTGGGCAGACACTGAGCTAGCTGCAGAGTTTTTTTGTGTGGCACCTGGAATGCCAGCAACGAAGAACCATTCACTCCCCTGGAAGGGGACTGAAGTCAGCAAGCCAAGTGGTCTAGCTCAGCAGATCCCACCCCCATGGAGCCCAGCAAGCTAAGATCCACTGGCTTGAAATTCTCACTGCCAGCACAGCAGTCTGAAGTCAACCAGGGATGCTCCAGCTTGGTTGGGGGAAGGTTGTCCACCATTGCTGAGGCTTGAGTAGGCAGTTTTCCCCTCACAATGTAAACAAAGCCACTGGGAAATTCAGACTGGGCGGAGCCCACCGCAGCTTCGCAAAGCCACTGTAGCAGACTGTCTCTCTAGATTCCTCCTCTCTGGGCAGGGCATCCCTGAAAGAAAGACAGCAGCCCCAGTCAGGGCTTATAGATAAAACTCATCTTCCTGGGACAGGGCGCCTGGGGGAAGAGGTGGATGTGGGCGCAGCTTCAGCAAACTTAAACATTCATGCCTGCTGGCTCTGATGAGAGCAGTGGATTTCCCAGCACAGTGCTTGAGCTCTGCTAAGGGACAGACTGCCTCCTCAAGTGAGTCCCTGACCCCCATGCCTCCTGACTGGGAGACACCTCCTAGCAGGGGTTGACAGACACCTCATATAGGAGAGCTCCAGCTGGCATCTGGTGGGTGCCTCTCTGGGACGAAGCTTCCAGAGGAAGGTACAGGCAGCAATCTTTGCTGTTCTGCAGCCTCCGCTGGTGATACCCAGGCAAACAGGGTCTGGAGTGGATCTCCAGCAAACTCCAACAGATCTGCAGCAGAGAGTCCTGACTGTTAGAAGAAAAACTAACAAACAGAAAGGTGTAGCATTAACATCAACAAAAAGGACATCCACACAAAAACCCCACCTGAAAGTCACCAACATCAAAGACCAAAGGTACATAAATACATGAAGATGAGGAAAAACTAGTCCAAAAAGGCTGAAAATTCCAAAAACCAGAATACTTCTTTTCCTCCAAAGGATCACAACTTCTTGCCAGCAAGGGAACAAAACTGAATGGAGAGTGAATTTGATGAATTGACAGAAGTTGGCATCAGAAGGTGGGGAAAAACAAACTCCTCCAAGCTAAAGGAGTAGCATGCTCTAACCCAATGCAAGGAAGCTAAGAACTTTGAAAAAGGTTAGAGGAATTGCTAACTAGAATAACCAGTTTAGAGAAGAACATAAATGACCTGATGAAGCTGAAAAACACAGCACAAGAACTTTGTGAAGCATACACAAGTATCAATAGACCAATCGATCAAACAGAAGAAAGGATATCAGAGATTGAAGACCAACTTAATGAAATAAAGCATGAAGACAAGATTAGAGAAAAAAGAATGAAAGGGAATAAACAAAGCCTCCAAGAAATATGGGACTATATGAAAAACTACATTTGATTGGTGTAACTGAAAGTGACAGGGAGAATGGAACCAAGTTGGAAAACACTCTTCAGGATATTATCCAGGAGAACTTCCACAACCTAGGAGGACAGGCCAACATTCAAATTCAGGAAATACAGAGAACACTACAAGATACTCCTCAAGAAGAGTAACTCCAAGACACATAATCATCAGATTTACCAAGGTTGAAATGAAGGAGAAAATGTTAAGGGCAGCCAAAGAGAAAGGTCATGTTACTCACAAAGGGAAGTCCATCAGACAGTGGATCTTTCAGCAGAAACCCTACAACCTAGAAGAGAGTGGGGGCCAATATTCAACATTCTTAAAGAAAAGAATATTCAACCCAGCATTTCATATCCAGCCAAACCAAGCTTCATAAGCAAAGGAAAAATAAAATCCCTTACAGACAAGCAAATGCTGAGAGATTTTGTCACCATTAGGCCTACCTTACAAGAGCCCCTGAAGGAAGCACTAAATATGGAAAGGAAAAACTGGTACCAGCCACTGCAAAAACACACCACGTTGTAAAGACCATCAACACTATGAAGAAACTGCATCAACTAGTGGGCAAAATAACCAGCCAGCGTCATAATGACAGGATCAAATTCATATATAACAATATTAACCTTAAACATAAATGGGCTAAATGCCCCAATTAAAATTACTCAGACTGGCAAATTGGACAAAAAAATCAAGACCCATCAGTGTGCTGTATTCAGGAGACCCATCTCACATGCAAAGACACACAAAGACTCAAAATAAAGGGATGGAGGAATATTTACCAAGAAAATGGAAAGCAATAAAAAGCAGGGGTTACAATCCTAATCTCTGATAAAACAGACTTTAAGCCAACAAAGGTCAAAAAAGACAAAGAAAGGCATTACACAATGGTAAAGGGATCAATGCAACAAGAAGAGCTAACTATCCTAAATATATATGCACCCAATACAGGAGCACCCAGATTCATAAAGCAAGTTCTTAGAGACCTACAAAGAGACTTAGACTCCCACACAATAATAGTGGGAGACTTTAACACCCCACTCTCAATATTAGACAGATCAATGAGGCAGAAAATTAACAAGAATATTAAGGACTTGAACTCAGCTCTGTATCAAGTGGACCTAATAGACATCTACAGAACTCTCCACGCCAAATCAACAGAATATACATTCTTCTCAGCAACACATGGCACTTATTCTAAAATTCACCACATAATTGGAAGTAAAACACTCAGCAAATGCAAAAGAAGGGAAACCATGACCAACAGTCTCTCAGACCACAGTGCAATCAAACCAGAGCTCAGAATTAAGAAACTCACTGAAAACTGCACAACTACATGGAAGCTGAACAACCTGCTTCTGAATGACTACTGGGTAAATAATGAAATTAAGGCAGAAATAAGTAAGTTCTTTGAAACAATGAGAACAAAGATACAACGTACCATGCACCAGAATCTCTGGAACACAGTAAAAGCAGTGTTTAGAGGGAAATTTATAGCACTACATGCCCACAGGAGAAAGCAAGATGTATCTAAACTCGACACCCTAACATCACAATTAAAAGAACCAGAGAAGCAAGAGCAAACAAATTCAAAAGCTCGCAAAAGAGAATAAGTAACTAAGATCAGAGCAGAAGTGAAGGAGATAGAGAAATGAAAAACCCTTCAAAAAATCAATGAATCTAGGAGCTGGTTTTTTGAAAAGAAAAACAGAATAGTTGACCACTAGCTAGACTAATAAAGAAGAAAAAAGGGAAGAATCAAACAGACACAATAAAAAATGACAAAGGGGATATCATCACTGATCCCACAGAAATACAAACTACCATCAGAGAATACTATAAACACCTCTATGCAAATAAACTAGAAAATCTAGAAGGAATGGTTAAATTCCTGGACACATACAGCCTCCCAAGACTAAACCAGGAAGAAGTCGAATCCCTGACCAATCACAAATTCTAAAATTGAGGCAGTAATTATAGCCTACCAACCAAAAAAAGCCCAGGACCAGATAGATTGACAGCCGAATTCTACCAGAGGTACAAAGAGGAGCTGGCAGCATTCCTTCCGAAAGTATTCCAAAAAATAGAAAAAAAAAAAGGATTCTTCCCTAAATCATTTTATGAGGCTCACAAAAATTAACTCAAGGCTGGATGCAGTGGCTCATGCCTGTAATCCCAACACTTTGGGAGGCTGAGGCAGGCAGATCATGAGGTCAGGAGTTTGCGACCAGCCTGACCAACATGATGAAACCCCATCTCTATTAAAAATACAAAAATTAGCTGGGCATGGTGGCACGTGCCTGTAATGTCAGCTACTCAGGAGGCTGAGGCAGGATAATCACTTGAACCTGGGAGGCAGAGGTTGCAGCAAGCACTGAGATCACACCACTACACTCCAGTCTGGGCCACAGAGCGACACTCTGTCTCAAAAATAAAATAAAATAACTCAAGATGGTTTAAAGACTTAAATGTAAGACCTAAAACTATAAACACCCTAGAAGAAAACCTTGGCAATATCATTCAGGACATAGGCATGGGCAAAGACTTCATGACTAAAACACCAAAAGCAATGGCAAAAAAAAGCCAAAATCGACAAATGGGATCTAATTAAACTAAAGAGCTTCTGCACAGCAACAGAAACTATCATCAGAGTGAACAGGCAACCTACAGAATGGGAGAAAATTTTTACAATCTATCCATCTGACAAAGGGGTAATATCCAGAATCTACAAGGAAATTAAACAAATTTACAAGAAAAAAAACAACCCCATCAAAATGTGGGCAAAGGATATAAACACTTCTAAAAAGAGGACATTTATGTGGCCAACAAATATGAGAAAAAGCTCCTCATCATTAGAGAAATGCAAATCAAAACCACAATGAGATACCATCTCATGCTAGTTAGAATGGTGATTATTAAAAAGTCAGGAAACAGCAGATGCTGTAGAGAATGTGTAGAAATAGGAATGCTTTTACACTGTTGGTAAGAGTATAAATTAGTTCAACCATCGTGGAAGACAGTGTGAAGATTCCTCAAGGATCTAGAACCAGAAATGTCATTTGATCCAGCAATCTCATTACTGGGTATATACTCAAAGGATTATAAATCTTTCTACTATAAAGACACATGCACACATATGTTTATTGGAGCACTGTTCACAATAGCAAAGACTTGGAACCAACCCAAATGCCCATCGAAGATAGACTGGACAAAGAAAATGTGGCACATATACACCATGGAATACTATGCAGTCACAACAAAGGATGAGTTCATGTCTTTTGCAGGGACATGGATGAAGCTGGAAACCATCATTCTCACCAAACTAACACAGGAACAGAAAACCAAGCACCACATGTTCTCACTCATAAGTGGGAGTTGAACAATGAGAACACATGGACATTAGAAGGGGAATATCATACACTGGGGCCTGTCTGGAGGTTTGGGGCTAGGGGAGGGATAGCATTAGGAGAAACACCTAATGTAGATGATGGGTTGATGGGTGCAGCAAACCACCATGGGACGTGTATACCTATGTAACAATCCTGCACGTTCCGCACATATATCCCAGAACTTAAACTATAATAATAATAAATAAATAAATCAGAATTGCGGGCTGGGCTCAGTGACTCACATCTGTAATCCCAGCACTTTGGGAGGCAGAGGTGGGTGGACCACCTGAGGTCAAGAGTTTGAGATCAGCCTGGTCAACATGGAGAAACCCCATCTCTTCTAAAAACAAAAAAATTAGCCAGATGTTTGACTGTAACCCCAGTTACTTGGGAGACTGAGGCAGGAGAATGGCTTGCACCCAGGAGGCGGAGGTGGCAGTGGGCTGAGATTGCACCACTGTACTCCAGCCTGCACAACAGAGCAAGACTCTGTCTTAAAAAAAAAAAAAAAAATTAGAATTGCTCTGGTAAGTGCAAACACATGAGCCTGTGGCTGGTCCTACTCTGCAGCATCCCTCCTGGGTCCTGGGATTCATAGAAAGAGCCTAACAGGAGCCCTCACATTTGGGCAGGCGTGCATGGTCCACAGCAAAGAACTAGGAGCCCTCACATTTGGGCAGGCGTGCATGGTCCACAGCAAAGAACTAACAGGACCAACAGCGTGCACTAGGATCTGGCGGAATGGCGAACAAGACCAAGTGAATGGCAGAGTGAGCAGGAGCAATGAGTAGCAAATCAGAGCAGCACAGGGTAGTGGTAAGGTTACCTGAGTTTGTGGAGGGCTGAGACATTGTGCCAGGGAAAGAGGTCAGAGTAAACAGGTATACGGTTTTCTGCTTTTTTCACATCCTCAGGCTTCTACAACTTAGACACTGCCTTGCTTCCATCAGCTGCCACACTGACTTGGAAAGTTCAAGTCCAGGGGAAGCACATCTTAACACTGCTTCAGGTTCTAAAGGAAAAAATTACAGTGTCAAAATGAAAACAGAATAGTGGAATGATCGTGCCGCAGTTGAGACTGACGCTTTCTCACAGTAAGCCAAAGAAGACAGATTTATTTCCAGTGTTGATCAGATTTATATTTCTTTAGTTATAGATCAGAACAAGTCGTCAGCTTGCTCCAGGGCACATGCTCACAACTTCCCCCACCATATGAATGATTATTTTTATTTCTGGTTCTTTTATGTGAGGTGGGAAATCTAGAGTTGCACTTTCCTGAACTGTGTATCAAAATATGCAAAATTGTACTCCAAAACTGAAGGGGCCAGGTGCCGTGGTTCATGCCTGTAATTTCAGCACTTTGGGAGGCCAAGGTAGGTGGATCACCTGAGGTCAGGAGTTTGAGACCAGCCTGGTCAACATGGTAAAACCCGGTCTCTACTACAAATACAAAAATTAGCTGGACATGGTGGCAGGCACCTGTCATCCCAGCTACTCTGGAGGCTGAGGCAGGAGAATTGCTTAATTCTTGGAAGTGGACTTTGCAGTGAGCTGAGATCACGCCATTGCATGCCATCCTGGGCAATGAGAGAAACTCCATCTCAATAAATAAATAAATATGTAAAGGAGTCAGTTTCTCAAAATTGAAAAATGAAATCTAACCTTAAGAGAATCCATTATTGGGGCCACTTTGCTGTCTACCTTTTGATAGCCATTTGTTACATATGCAGCCGTTGATTACAGTAATGTTTGCCAGGCTTAGGACATCATCAAAGGAGTATCTCCTAAGCTGCACAGTTCTAAATTGGAACCACATGCAGTTACAGTGAGCAGATCATGAGAAATGTTCAAAGAGTGAGAGAAGCTATCTCAGTCAAGTTAACGTGCAATGAGAAAAAAATGCAGTTTTCAATGAACAAAGCCAGAAATGAGCAATATCGAAGGGTGTGTCTATGAGAAACAAGGTTTGAGTGAAATGGATCTCAATTCAGGCCAAGCGAGGGAAGATGATCTAAGTAGCCAAAAGATTGCCATGGTGGATGCCAGTGGGGCCAACCAGGTTGTGCTCAAATGGTTGTGCTTATTCCTGGGGCCAGAGGTTGCCGTGAATGGTTTGACATGTGTTGTCAAGGGATGTATGGCACCCACAGTGGCTGGAGTGAAGGAAAGTCAGGTGCAGTGTGAAGAGACGGTGAATCCCAGTGGGAGCGTGTTGCCGCCCCAGAGTATATCTTGGGCACAAGAGCAAGCCAGGAAGCCAGCAGTGACAGTCAAGGCAGAGGACTGGAAGGTTGTGCTGCTTAGCACCAGGTCTGTCTTCATCTTCGCAGCACTGGTGCTGGATGGAGATCCTGTGCATGAGAATGGAAAGCCTGAAGATGCACCATTCTTCTTGAGAGGAGCCTGACAGTGGAGAGGTTCAACGTCTCAAGAGAAACTAGCTTTGGAGGACAGTGTGACTCTCCGGAAGTGTGTGAGCCTGTGTGTGTGCGCATGCGTGTGTTACAAGCCAAGTTAAAAACGCTGAGGCTGCACAAACCTGGTGTCCATGGACTGATGCTGGAACTTTCAGAAAAATAATAAACACTCTAAGTTATGGATACCTCAAGGACCTTGCCGTGATCATTGCACATTCTATGCATGTAACAAAATATGAAATGGACCCCACAAATTTGTAACATATGTTTCAATTAAAATTAAACATATACAAATAGACACACACATTCACACACATACAAGCACACACACACACAAAGGAAACTTGAGAGACATACCAGAAGTGCCAGGCAAGGTATATTAGTGAGTTCCTACAACTCATATTTTCTCCAATTGCTTAGAAAACAAAAAATGTAGAACCAATGGTGCTTTATTTTTTAAACAAACATTAAAATAAGAATGACATTTTAAACCAACCAAATAGAACATAATCTCAGCATAAAGGAAAGAACATTTAGATACTTAGTTTACTTATATTTAGCTTCAAGAGCTTAGAAAATATTTACTGGAATACAGATATTGATATAGATATAGATAGGTGATATATTTGTATTTATCTATTAAATATAGAGGTATAGATTTAATTTTGTGAGAACTTTTTCAAGTCCCGCTTTTTCCTAATTTAAATGACTTGGTTGTAGCTGAAGGGCATTCATCTAAATTTTTTTTTTTGAGACAGAATCTTGCTCTGTCCCCCAGGCTAAAGTGCAGTGGTGCATCTCGGCTCACTGCAACCTCTGTCTCCCAGGTTTAAATGATTCTCCTGCCTCAGCCTCCCGAGTAGCTTGGACTACAGGCACACACCACCACGCCTGGCTAATTTCTGTATTTTTAGGAGAGAGAGGTTTTTGCCATGTTAGACAGGCTGGTCTCAAACTCCTGACCTCAGGCAATCTGCCTGCCTCGGCCTCCCAAAGTGCTGAGATTACAGGTGTGAGTCACCGCGCCTGGCCTCATTCATCTAATCTCATGGAACATTTTCCTCTTGCGCCAGATTCATAACAAAGAACCAGAACTCATAAACTTGCAGGATCCACTTCCACCTCTCTTCCCTGCCTCTCTCTGGAAACGCTCAGTGCTTCTCTCTTTCTGCACACCAGCCTTCCCTGCTGGCCACACTCAGGGTAGAAGAGTCTGGACCATCTTCGTGTGGATTCCAGATTCCCAGGAAAGGGGCTCTGACTGCCTCAAATCCTGTGAGGTTTCACACCTGGCTGGCTCTGATGGATGGTGGTGGAAACAAGGCTACTGGGCACACCCCACGGCCCTATAACATTTGCTAGGTGCTCTGGGGTGACTCGGTAGATAGGAAAGCGTCTCGCCTCGAGAAGGAAAGCCATGGACTGGACCTACACTGCCCTAAGTATTGGGGACAATGGACATGGAGAATTTTAGAGCTGATGGAGGTGTCACAGAGATCGGCCTTATCCACTCTCTTTCCTCCTGCCCCAACAGAGTCTTGCTCCTCATCTTGAAAGGAAGAGGGTTTAAGGATAATAAGGTATTTTTATGCAAAAAAATGAAAATGTCTATATGAGAAATAAACATAAGGCAGCACTCTTGGTAAAGTCATTGTGATGGGGTGGACTAAAGGTACGTGGGCATGTAAGACTGTGAGTGTGGCTGCGTGTGTGCCTGTGGGTGCATGTGTGTGTGCACCTCAATGGAGGCTCTGTGCCTGTGTGTAAGGCAGTGTGTGGCTCTGTGTATTTGTGTGTGTGTATGCATCTATCTCTGTCTGTCCGTATGTGTGGATATGTGTGTGTGTGTGTATCTGTGTCTGTCTGTATCTGTGTATCTTTATGTATACATCTGAATATGTCTGAGAGTGCATCTGTGTCTGTATGTGGCTACATGTGTCTTCATATCTTTGTATTTGTGTGTGTCTAGGTATTTCTGTCTCTTTGTATGTCCTTGTGTTTCTGTGTGTATGTACTGTGTGTCTATGTGTGTATCTCTGTGCATGTCTCTGTGTGTGCATACGTGTGTGCCCATATGTGTCTCTGTGTATGTATGTGGCTCTGTATGTGTCTATGTGTATGTATGTGGCTGTGTATGTGTCTGTGTATGTATGTGTGTGTGTGTGTGTGTGGCTGTGTGTCTATATGTATGAGTGTGTTTATGTGGCTGTGTGTGTCTATATGTGTGAGTGTGTGTATATGGCTGTGTGTCTGTGTGTGTCAGCTGTGTGTGTCTCTGCATTTGTCTAGGTGTGTGTCTGTGTCTCTGTGTGTATATGACTGTGTGTGTCTTTCTGTGTCAGCATGTGTCTCCGCATGTGTCTTTGGGTGTGTCTACATGTGTCTCTGTGTGTGTCTGTGTCTACAGGACTGTGTATTTCTGCTTGTGTCTCTGCATGTGTCTATGTGTGTATATGGCTGTGAGTTTCTCGGCGTGTGTCTCTGCATGTGTCTGTATGTGTGTATATGGTTGTGAGTTTCTCGGCGTGTGTCTCTGCATGTGTCTGTCTGTGTGTATATGGCTGTGTGAGTTTCTCGGCGTGTGTCTCTGCATGTGTCTGTCTATGTGTGTATATGGCTGTGTGAGTTTCTCGGCATGTGTCTCTGCATGTGTCTGTCTATGTGTGTATATGGCTGTGTGAGTTTCTCGGCGTGTGTCTCTGCATGTGTCTATGTGTGTATATGGCTGTGTGTGTCTCTGCCTGTGTTTCTGCATGTGGCTCTGCATGTATCTGTGTCTGTCTATGTGTGTGTGTGAGGCTGTGTCGTGGGAGGCAGCAGCGAGCTACGCTGGTCCTCGGCGGAGTGAGTTCCTTGCAGCAGCAGCAGCAGCAGCGCAGTCTCCAGCCGTGCCTCCGATGGCGAGAAGCTGCAGAAGGTGGCATCAGTCGCACTGACAGGGGTGAAATCCTTCACAAGCCTTCACGGGTGACATGAGTGAAAGAGACAGGAGAGAAAGAAGAATGTTGGGTGCTGTATGGCAGCTGAAGAGACACATTCAGGAAAACTTGGAATTTATTCTTAGAGACTCTGAAATAACCCAGGGGCCTTGGGAGAGTCGGGGAGGTGGAGGACCTGGACGTTTTGCACCAAGTGAGCGGCAGAGCCTGGCCCTGGTGGCTTCAGATCAGAAGAAGCTTAGTGCGCTCTTTCCCTTCTCTCTCTGTTCAGCACGGGGCTGGGCAGCTATGCATCTTCTGGTGGTTCTTTCCTTAGTGAGCAACCATGCTTGAAGTTTCTCGCCTTCTGTTCCTGCTCATCTGCTCTTGTTACTTGCTTCTCTTTTGAAGCCTAAAAGACGCAGATTTTTGTTTTCTTCTCAGCGACAAAGATGAAGCACATCCCAGCATGGAGCAGAAGGTGCACGGCAACATGGAGGTCTTGGAGCCCGGACACGGAGCTCTGAACTGGCAGTCAGCATCTGCAGCTCTGAGATCCTCTCCCTTACCTTCATGACACAGTGGTCAGCTGGAAGGTTTTAGTCCAGCTGCCCTTCCCCTCTTTGTCATTTAGGGGAAGTTAGTTATTCCTCTGATCCTGAAATTTTCCATCTGTAGAGAAGTTGTGCTTCGGTTTTCAATATCCTGTCCAAGAAGCATATCTCAAAATCAGGGAATGCTACAGACGTAGAAGAAATAGTGTTGTTGTACTGAGTCACCCAGCAGTTAAATTTGTTCAGAGAATCTGATGTCCCAAAGCCTCCACAAATGTTAACTCACTTACCAGGTTTTCACAGAAACAAGAATCCTAAACCAAAGTTCACTCGTTTTAAAGAAGCCTAATAGAAGCAAAGCTAGGTAAGAGAAAGAGGGTAGGAGCAAAGAAGAGAAGTCCCGGTCCAACAGCTCACTATGGCTGCACTTTTGCTGATGGGACAGAAGATGTTAGGGACACACGACATGGAAGAGGGAGCCATCAGGTGCCTATTTGATTCAAGGAGAAGGAAGAAAACCTAGACTGAGAGTTTAGCAACTTAAAAACTTAAAAAGCTAGAAGGTAGAATTTTTTGAAAGACAGCTTTTAGTCATAAAAACAGGAGACGACTCTAATTGCTGGATGCTTTTCATCCTAACAAGCAAAGTTGCCAGAACTTCTCTTGAAGGTTAAAAATCCTAGGGTCTTCAGGGAAGAATACACATTTAATTAGATTTTTACCATCACAAGACCAATAGCAACGTGAGTGAGAAGGTCATGTGCTCTTTGTGCTCTTCGTATATATGTTTTTATTCTTTAATTGATGACTCAGAGATGTAAGTGGCTGAGCATACCCACAGCTAATTTCAAAGGTGCATTTTTGGAGAAAGCGTTTATCTAACTAAAAATATACAGGCCCTTTTATATTCTTTTATTTTCAACTTTATAGAGAGACAAGGTCAGTTCTTCTGCCACTGACCATAAATCAGTAGCAGCTGAGAATAACCCCTTTTTCCAAGTAGCATAGCTACCTGTGCACACACTCAATTCTAAACTATTGCAGAAATGTGAAATTAAGTATCAGTGATGGAGCATATTTAATAAGCACTTTGATCATCAAAAAAGAAATAGAGCTACAGAGATTTGGTGGTTAACTGTAAATATAAGAATGGAAATAAGATTCAGTGGCATTCATGGGACACATACTTTGTGCCAACTTGTAGTGCTTTCCATATGTCACCATATTCATTACCCTCTACAGAATCGAATAACTACGTAGCTAATTGTTTCCCTTTCCTAGATAAAAAAATGTTAAGAATTTAGCCGAGGTAACGCTACCAGAAGTCATCTGGGGGAGCCACATCTCACACTTGGGGCTGTCTGACTGCATACTACACGTGCGTTTCCTCCCTGCATGGCAGGGCCCAAGCACACAGCAACTCCTGTGCCTGGTGCCTCCAGCATAGAGCCAGTTCTTAGACCTAATGAGGCCTCACTTTGAATCTCCTCACTTGCCTCTGTGAGTCCAGATATTTGGCATCAGCAATTACTATCTGTGACTTTCTTCTGACCCTAGAAATACCCTCGCTGAGTGACAATCTTCTGATTACAAATTAGTAGAAAATTTAGTAAGAGAATAGCTGCACATTTTATCAATGCTTCAGCTTTGTGAAACTATTCATCATTCTGGTCCTTTCTTCATGCAACAGTACACTAAAGTTGATAGAAAATAGGGAGGTATGCCCTTTTGCAAAATAGTAGCATATATCACTTTACTTTGAAAGTGTAAGCTGAAGCACAACTTACGATGAATATGAATGAAAGCAAACACCTTATAGAGATGCTCTTCGCAAGCTGTAAAGCACGGATCAAGCTAACATGAGAGTCACCATCTTCAATCTTGAAGCAGTGTGCGGGGCATGGGTGAACAATAGAAGGTGATGTTTGCAAAAATCATCAAGGAGAAATATGTGGCTGGGTCAAAGCACAGAGTTCCCAGGGGTCAACAGTTATGTTTGTAAATTCATTCATTCATTCATTCATTCATTCATTCATTCATTCTTCATTCATTTTTTTCCAAATGTCTATTGTCAGATATTGGGCTTCTGTTGAAGATAGAAAAATACACTAAAAATTTTGACTTAAAAACCTCATTGTGTGGCAAAAGCGACAGATAAGTACACGAACAACAGCAATGAAGCCTCAGAAGCATTATTACAGAGGTAAATCCAAGTACCAGGGCATCTAAATTAAGGGGTGACAATATTGAAGGAGACTTATTCTCGAAACTCATGAATTACCCATTGTGACCTCTCTGTGGAAATCAAACCATCACATATAAAACTCTATAATTATTTTAAAAATTCCGAGCGTTATTGAAATATTAATGTGGTGCGTTTTTTTTTTTTTCCTGCTGGGTCGAACAAGAAAGATGGCAAATGATGAGAAAATCACTTATGTTCCCTGGCTGCCAGGGGCTTTTCTGTGTACTGAGTATTTTATTTCATATGCCACATTATCTGCACATTTTTTTTCTCATAACTGTTAGGAACTATTGAGCATGCTGTGATAATATTCATAGTGGATTTCAGAGGAGATTGGAGAAATGAGATGCTTAAGAAACACACCATTACCATAAGCCCATGGCACATGGCACCTTTGTCCTGGAAAGAAACGGAGATGGGGCCAGCAAGCGTTGCTGTGGGAACACAAGATGGTGACCAAGCCTCCCTGTCTTAAAATCCTGGTGCTGCCACTTCCTACATCTGTGGCATAAGCAATTCACTCAGTTACCCCATAGTAAATAATAGTAATAATATCTATATACCCGGACATATGTATAAGTTAATGGAGGTACAGTCATTAGAACACTGCCTCCCACACAATAAGCAATTTATAACACTTCGTGGTTACTACTGCAACTACTAGCATTATTATTATTATTAACAGAGAATGAAATAAGGAAGTAAATAAATGTCCTATGGCTTTCATTTTATATTTATAGTTTCTATTTTCTAAATGCAAGATAAATGTATATATATTCTGAATATACTTTATATATATTTACATGTATTTTAACATATAAAATATAATTTATATGTATTTAGAATATATTTGTCTTGCATTTAGGAGAAGAACACATATATATGTACTATATATATAGAGAGAGAGAGAGAGAAAGAGATGTGTGTTTAAGGCAGGTTCTCTTATTGCTTCTTGATGAAACTCTTCTACTCATACCCAAGTGCATCCTTCTCTTTTGGCTGTTGACATATATCTCTATTTTCAAGGGGTAATTGCTGGGAAGAATGGCCCAAGAAGGAAAACAAAGGGCATGTTATCCTCTAACAGGAGATGAGATGTGGTTGGGTGAAAGCACTACGGATTGTTGGAAAACAGCTTCAGCTTTGAGGATGCTCAAATGTACGTTCTTCCACCTATCAATGCATCACCCTTGAAGAGCTCCCCTTCCGCCTACCCAGCAGTTGCCTTTTGACCCCTTCCACCTACCCGGTAGTTGCCTTTTGACCCAGGTTGGGGAAATAGCACCACTTGAGACTTTCTCTTGAGCTATGGTATGGGTGGTGGAAATTAAACTAAATTTGGCCTGAAGATGCCCCTGTACTTTGAGTTCTTACTTAACAAACTGCAACCCAGCCTCCTACCTAAACTAACAGAAAGCCTAACTTTGCAGTATATTCCTGTAAGAAGTAGCTGAGTCTCAGCCAATCACACAACGAACTTCAGCCCATCACAGGCTGCCAACTGATCACATCATGTCCAAATAGAGCAACTGCAGAAGCATAACCAATCAAGCTGTTTCTGTGCCTCACTTCAGTTTCCCGTCCATAAACACTGCCTGCTCACTCTGCAGACAGCAGCTCTCTGATTGTCTTCCAGTTCTGAGAGCTGCCTGATTCGCAAATTGTTCTCTGCTCAGTTAAACCCCGTTAAATTTAATTTGTTTCAAGTTTTTCTCTGAACAGTGGACACACCACTAAATCAGAGTCCTTAGCACCTGGCATACTTTCTGGCATGTAGGAGCTGCTCAGAAATGTAACGTGACTGGGGCCAGGCATCGTGGCTCATGCCTGTAATCCCAGCACTTTGGGTGGCCTAGGCAGGCAGATCACTTGAGGTCAGGAGTTCGAGACCAGCCTGGTCATCATGGTGATACCCCGTCTCTGCTAAAAATACAAAAATTAGCCAGGTGTGGTGGTGCATGCATGTAATTCCAGCTACTTGGGAGGTTGAGACAGGAAAATCGCTTCAACTTGGAAGGCGGAGTTTGCAGTGAACCAAGATCGTACCCCTGGGCGACAGCACAAGACTCCATCTAAATAAATAATAAATAAAATAAAAAGAAATGTAGCATGGCTGAATGAGCAAGAGTATGACTCAATCACCAAAGTTCTCAGTCTTTGAAGCTTGGTAAGGAAGAGTCACAGAGACCAACCCTAGAGTATCCATCCCAAGGCCGTCTTGTGGAGAGGAACCCATAGTTCGGAAGCATGGCTTTTTGAGTGCACAAAGCAGGTAGCAGTCAGTCCTCTATTATTGTGGCACAGCGTGTGGCAGGGTTTCAGGGTCTGATGGCATCAGATACCTCCAATATTTAGCTTATCTGGCTGTATTCAGAGGTCATGACTTTAAAACAGTTTTTAACAATTGGACCCCTTGTGTAACTGATTTATCTGGTTAGCTCTGAAAGTCTAGACCCCTAAGATTTCCTAAATAAAATGCTATATTTTTAATAAACAAATGCACATTCTTTCTCACATATCACTCTCTTATGAGTTGGGTTAGCATGAATCAGTCTTCCTAAGGTCTAGTTTCCTCTACGACATAAACATTATTTTAAAATAACAAAAATAAATAAAAGTGATCTGGCCACATTTTTTAAGCAGAAAGCCAGACTCTTAGGGATTATATTGTGATGTCTCCGGGCAATGGTTGTGTTGGCCTTCCCCATGGCAGCACCTTGGTCTGTCCCTGGATTTGTCTTCAAAATACAGAGTGGTCTCTCTATATGTCCTCTCTATGGTTGTAGGTTTCCTGCAACCATGTTGCAAGGGTCTCAGGCTGTGGAGGTTCAAACCACCATTCTTCACCACTTGTCCCCTCTTTCCTGGTGGAAAATGGATACCTTAATGACATCTTGGCCAGATTCTATAACTTCCTAGTTACTCTTGGCTTTTGAAAAAAGCCTCACTTCAATATTTAGACTCACTTCTGCTGTGTTGGAAGTGTTACTCTCAAGCACAGTTGAAAGCCCTTTACTTCTTTACCTGTTGTAATTGCAGCCGCAGGTTGGGCTCAGCTGTTCTGCAGTGCAGTCTCCTGGAGTAGATGAGGGATGGATTGCAGAATGACCTCTTCACCCTTCTATCCTCCTCGCTCCCTCAGATGCACAGGTTGCAGCCGAGAAACTACTCAGGTGTATTAAAGCGGGAAGCATTAGAGCAGGAAATGGCATGTCTGCTTACTTGAGTGTGAGTTCTTTCCTTGACCAATAGGAATTCACTGGCTAATACTAGATGGCAAGCAGCCAAGCTGGCTTCCTCACAGGGGACAGGCAAAGGTTCTTTGGAGCTTCTTGCTGGGACCAATTCCACGGTTTGATCACGAGATCTAGGCGTGGACTCACCTCCTCCACTACTTCCTAAGTTCCCACAGTGGTGTTCCATTCTGGTTCCCTTCTGCTGAAAAGTAACTCTTCTGGTTGGACTACCTGCTTAACTAGCTTCTGCAGTGACCACTAAACTCCTGGGAAGCTGCTGGCACAGCAAATAACAGGGCTGCATCTGTGCCACTGGTACTCTCCTTAGCCCTCCTACCACTCAGCAATGTGATTTTCCCTGCTGAGATAGCACAGATTAGGAAGTTTATCACTAGATAGATGTCTCTCCAAAAGTTTTCAGTCTCTTAATTACTTTCTGAGTAGTTCCTGTGTCAGCCCATTCTTTGGCGTTGAGGAGGGAAAGATGCCCTTTTTGAGGTAAGAATGCATCAGTGCTTTCTTTTTTCTGTTCCATAGGGGTTGTTTCTAACTGTGTGAATATTTATAAACTTCCAATATGGAGTCCCTAATGGCTTTTACCCTCAGATTGAAACTCCCTTCACAGGGTAAACAGGAATTACACATCAGGCTTTCTGCAGAATTATAGATAGGCATTGAACAGGGTGAGCTGGCGCATTTCAACCCACTTCCCTCCAGCTGCTAACTGAGAGTTGTATAGCAGGCTGACCACCTGCTCGCCCACTGTTCCTATAAATGGACTCTCTGACACTGGACCCTGTTCCCCAAGAATTGCTTAATGAGTTTTTCAGATCTTGAATTCCAGTAAAATAAGTGATGATGCCCACCGAGGAACTGATTTAGCATAGGAATGCGCTTTCTTCATCTTCCTGTCCCAGGACATCACCCCTCACTTCTTGACCAATCAGCAGTCCTTACACTTTGGTCCATCACTCATCCCCACACCCCTTAAAAACCCCATCACCAAACCTCTCTGGCAGGCAGAGTTGACATTTCCTCTCATCTTCTCATCCAGCTGCCCTATGATTATTAAATTCTTTCTCTGCTGCAACCTGTGGTGTCTTGGTGTATTTACTCACCATGCAACAGGCAATGAACCTCTTTCAGCTACAAGATTTAAGTCTCAGCTGTAGTTCTGAGTCAATAAGAAAGAATCTCTCCCAGAATCCTGTTACATTCTATTTGCCACGTTCAAGTCTCTCTTGGAGCCTTATTCCCCTTTGCCATTTCTGACAAACAAATAGCAGGCATGCTATCCCCAGATGTGGCCGGGACCACAGATATCACTCTTATTTTTTTTAACACTCTCATTGTTAGGACGATTTAGTCTACCTGAGAAACTGTTTATTAAGCACTAAAACTTATTTGTTATTGACAACAATTCAGCATACCCTTTTACTCATCCACATATTCCAAAATACTTACTGAAAGTGTGCCATGCACCAGGCAGTGGGGCTGAAAAGAGGCAAGAGGTTGAAGCTATCTAGTCTGAGAAACAGACAATTCAGGTGTCAAGAGGCCACAGGGGAGGGAGGAGTCTGCCTGTCCTGGAGAGAAGGGATAGGAAGAAAACTTCCTTCCCAGAAGATACGAGTAAAATGCTTAACCTTAAAAAAAGGGGAAGAGAATTTAAGGACAAAACCTTGCATATTAGTAATATTTTAGAGATTTTAAAAAGAAATAAAATCAGTGAAAATAGAAAAGAGGACAGGAATGTTGGCTGTCCAAATAAGACAGCAGAGTGATTCAAAAGTCAATGAAGAAGAAAGTTTCAATAATCAGAAGGGAAGTTAATAATATTGAGTTTTATAGAAAGGCCAAGCAGTTACAGGTTACTTTTGAGGGAGCAGTTTGGGAGGAAAGAAAGAAGAATAAGGCAAACTACACTGGATTAAGGAGGATTTTGGCAAGATAAGAATGAAAGGGTAACACTGATGAGGTGCTTGCTTTTTTCCTTAAATAGTGAAGAAACCTAACATGCTTGAAAGCAGAGGTGAAGGGCTAAGTGGAAATGAACAGATAAAACTGGACTTGAAAGAATGAGGTTCTAGAGGGAGCAAGAAGATATGAGATTAAATATAAAGTAATCCTGTTAAGAAGCAACTATTCAAACTACCAAAACCATCTATGTTGCTCTTCAGTAGACGTAATCCTTGCACTGAAAACTAGAATTGATTTACATCACTTTTTATCCTCTCAAAGTGTAAACTAAGAGACACCTTCTGTGCTAGACTGCCACTCAAGGTATTAACTCCCAGAAGACAAATTCTTCCTTATTTTTTCATTCCTGTAAAATAAGCGTCCTTTAAAATGTGAGTGAATTAATAAGCACCGCAGACCTCTAGAAGGAAGGCTAACTGAAGCGACCAGTCTCAAGTCAGAGATGAAGAGAAGCAATAGAAATGTCCATTCATTTTTGGGCCATGGCATTGTCCTATTTTCTTTGGCTCAGAAGTTTCCAATTTCAATATGGGTGAAGAGAGGCAAGTGCCTACCCAAGCACCAAGTGTGAGACAGGGATAATTACATGACAACATGTTCTCTTTTCAAATAGCTATGATGAAGCTTTCAGGTCTTACTTCATAGAGCTTGGTGAAAGTAAACAGGAGTGAATACTAGGTCCAAGGTGGCCCCTCCCACATAAAAATTTGTGAGGAGAAAGAAAACAAGAATAGAGGGCATGCTTTTACTGATAATAACAGATCAGACATATCTTTGCACCATCCCCTCCACCACATGATGTATTCAGCTGTTTTGAGGGCAAGAAGCATGAGATAAAACAAATGTGTAATTACTTCTTGACCCACTCTTCTTAGTTTTCCATTTTCATGAGATGCCACAATTCATTATTTGCATTGATATGTACAGAAGGATGGGGACGCTTAGTTGATATTCATTTATTCAGCAGTCTGTAATCTATATTTAATGGAGTACCAGACTGTGGCATAATAAACTGTTTAGAAAGATAGCTGCTGCGTACACAGGGGTTATTGCTTGCATAACCTGTACTTATTTTTCATTACAAAACTAAAAGAGCAAAGCATAATTCATACAAGCAAATGAAGTTAACGTTTAATGGTTTGAAAAATGATAGTATGAGCTTGTATTACGCCAGGTACTGAGTAGCTGTAAGATAAAGCAATGGAGTCCCCCCAAAATTGCTAAATAAAAAGCTGCTTTTGAGTGCACTGTGAAATACAGGTGCCATAGCAAACAATGGGGTTCTGCTTTGTCAAGTATTGAGTGTCCCCTTGATTGGCCTCACTGGTGCCTCACCCCTCAGAGGCATCCTCTGTGCTAAGAGCATGCATGTGCTGGTAAGTCTAGAAGGGTCTTCCTGCTAGCACAAAACTTTGAAAACTTCATCCTGAGTAGTGCCCTGTTGAATACATACCAGTGCCATGGCTGCCTATGGAGCCAGGGGTGGAAATTAATCTCGCCAAGAGTCAGGAATAAGAAGAATATAAACCCCTGACTCTTGGTGACATACAGGCACCAACACAAGCATCATGAATTTCAAATGCTGCCCTGTGGAGTAGTGGAAGTCAGACAAAAACTTTTATATCTATAGCAAAAATAAAAACATAAGGACAACATGATGAATTTTTCAAGTAGTTCCATGTAATCTATTTAAAGGAGTTTCTTTTTCATTTTCTTTTCAATGTCAGCTTTTATTTTGGGTTTGGGAGGTACATGAGTGTGTTGCGTGATGCTGAGGTTTGGGGTACAAATGATCCTGCCACCCAGGTAGTGAGCATCAAGCCTAGTAGGTAGTTTTTCAGCCCCCTGTCTACCTCCATCTCTCCCCAGTGTCTGCTGTTCCCATTTTTACGTCCATGAATAACCAGTGTTTAGTTCCCACTCATAAGTGAGAACGTGTGATATTTCATTTTGGGTTCCTTTGTTAATCTTCTTAAGATAATGGCCTCAGTCTGCTTCCATGTTGCCACAGAGGACATGATTTCATCATATGTTTAAGGCTGGGCAGTATTTTATGGTGTATATGTACCACATATTCTTTATCCAGTCCATCACTGATAATTGATTTCTTATCTTTGGTATTGTGAATAGCACTGTGATCAATATATGAGTACAGGTAATTTTTTTTGGTGGAACAATTTTCTTTTCTCTGGATATATTCTCCAAATTGCTTTCCACCATGGTTGAAGTAATTTATATTTCCACCAACAATGAATAAACCTTCCCTTTTCTCCAAAGCAACTCCAGCATCTGTTTTATTTATTTTTGTTTTTTTGTTTTTGTTTGTTTTTGCCTTTTTAATAACAGCCATTTGGGCTGGTGTGAGATGGTATCTCATTGTGGTTTTGATTTGGCTTTCTCTGACAATTAGTGAAGAAGACATACAAGTGGCCAATAAACATATAAAGAACTTTCAATGTTTTTTAAAAAATTCTTTTTGGTAAGTCGTTGTTTTTATTATGAAACGGTGTTTATAACAGATCTAATTATTTTTTAAAAATTTATGTGACTGAATAACAAAATTGGCCACTTAATTCCAGTTATTACAAAATTTAAAATTATTGGGAATCATGGTTTTAGGTTTCTCATCCTCAAAGAATGATACAGACCAATTTCTGTATGGAGAAGCCATCTTGGTATTCATAGATACTACTGAGAATTATACTTTCTTAAATCTATGTCCAACTTGGCTTATTAAGTGTTGTTTTATTCTGCCTTTCATTACCATTGGTTCCCCATTTGCAAACATTTGGCTGATAGAAGAATATTTACACATACACATTCGCAGGCCTCTCAATTTCTCTACACACTAGCAATTTCATTTGACATGGTGTATCAATAAAATGTATTACCACACCATATATCATAACTTTTACTGGGAGGTGTGGGAAATAACAACAATAAATCACTGATTTTATTTCTATAATAGTATTTATTTTTTGTCTTGTGGGCCGAGGAGAAAGAAGCACATGCTTAATTATGAAATGGGCTAGCAATGTGCTAGGGATGTGCCACGATGGGCTACTGTGGACAATTGAAATGCTCACAGCTGTATATTATCAAAGACCATCCATAATGCCCAGAAACAAGATCCCAGGTACCTCTAGTTATTTAAATGTTTTCAACCTAGGTTATTGGGCATTTTTGTTTGCTCTGACATATAACTCCAGCCCCTCATGCTGCTGCTTACATATGACAGAGTAATAATTTATATTAGTCCTCAAGGAAAAGGGAAGGGGTGCTGCAAGTCACAGCATAACTTTTCTATAGCAGGTCACAGTAAGACTCAATATAAAGATGGTTGGATGGGGAAAAAGAAAGATGACAGAGTCTGGTCCATAGCAGGCCAGACCAACAAATGAATAAATCCCTTCCAATTAAACACAGGGAGAAATGGGCACATGGCCAAACCATAGTAAACTGCCTTGGAATCAGCGTCCTTGTACTAAGTGGAAGCCTGATTTCTGTCCCTATGTTAATATGATAATTTTCTGATCACACACAACTTGTATATACTGTTTCAATACCTCATAGGGATATAATGATTTGTTTGGGGCAGGTGGCATTAAGAAGTGCTTAGTAAAATCTCAAAAGAAAGAGTCTAGAAAGGGAGATGTACCTTTTAATGTATTCTGAACACTGAGAAATTCATATGATACCTCCTCTCAGCTATATCAGTTCACATTGTAAATAACACCAATGAGGTTTAGTTTTAAATAAAGTTATTATCATCACTATCACCACCACCACTACCACCACTACCACCACTACCAATATCATCACTGCAATTAATGTTTGTTGAATTTTCATTATGTACCAGGTGCTATGCTATGTGCTTTACAATTATTTTATTTAATCCTTACAACAAACTTACTAAACATTTTCTGTTATTTGTTCCCTTTTTATAGACCAGACAAACATGTATCTGACTTTCCCAAGGTCACACAGAGCCTGACACCCGAAGTCAACATCTTATTCTCTACCTTATTCCTGTAGTCACTGACATTCTCTACAGTTTGGAGAGGGAGCCTGGTATGAATGGCTGGGGCCAAACTTCATTTTCTTTTGCTGCCATTGGAAATAGACAACAACAAGTGAGCATGTTACACAACTAATCCTAAATATATTTACCATTCTTCTTTCTTATTCTCAAGAGGCCAGTATTCTCATTTAAACACCCTGCTTTTGGGGCCCCTCATATATTCTGGAATTTTCCATAAACAGGCTTTCATTAGCCTAATACAGATTCAGTTCCTTATTATTCCCACAGAACAATAGTCTTTTGATAGATTTCAGTATCAATAATACTTTAAACAAAGCAATAAGTACTTGTTTATCTTAGAAATTCTGGCGCTAAAAGAAACATTGGATTATGCAAATGTTGTAGCTAATTGAATCCAAAATGGCTAAGTAACCTGCCTTAGTTCATAAACTGGTTGACAGGAGAGCAGGTACTGTATGTCAGTCCTGATATTTTCCATCTTTGCTCTGATGGCACTGGCAGAGGAAAATATATATATATATATATATTTTTTTTTTTTTTTTTTTTGCCAGAAGTCTTCAGTACGGGCTCTCTAAAAGAAAGAGGGATTCTTCTTTGGGTTATTATTTGGCACCAAAAGTAAACCAAATCTATGCCACTCCTGCATGAGAAGGGGAAAAACAAGCTCCCCTTCAATTAAAAAAAAAACACACACACAGCAATTAAACAAACATACAAACAAAAAGCTTTGCTGTCTACCAGGCTTTTCCATGTAAGGTTGCTGAACACTGCCTCTTTGCCTTGATTTTTGCAGGAGACTGCTTCCTCTCACACCTGATTTTCACTAGAAATTGTGTGGTCTCTCTAAATAAAGAGCAGGTTCGAACCTATACATTCCCACACCCCGTTTCTAGAACCCTGTTGGCATGAGGCTTCACTTGAGCAATTTTTGTTTTTAAGAATGGAGCAAGAATGTATAGCACATTCTCTGCCCACACTTAGCAAATTAGTGATCAAATGTCACCCACAAACAGGACAGTTAATGATTTTCTTTAAGCTGAAACAGAAGTTGATCACTGCAAAATGGAAACAATGCTCTTTTTACTCTCTGCTCAGGATGCGATGCAGGGCTGACTGAGGACTCTATTTAAAATTCAGCAACACAATGATCACAAACGCTGGGCAAAGCAAATCTTCAAGCCCAGAAAATGAGAAATTCGGAAAGTAATGACTAAATCAATAGTATCTATAACCTGGGATGGAAGGAATGCCTTATCTGCAGTATTGATAGTTATTTGTAATACACAGAGACTTACTTAATGTTCAGATACAGATGAGGACACAGGCACTCATCAGCTGAATTGGCTGAGAAATATAGCAGAATGAAGGACAGAAAAAACATACTTAATCCTTCACTTGGAGAAAGGCAGTTAACATAATTTTCAATCCTGTAATTAGAGACACTTTAGATTTGGTAAAGCAGTATAAACAATGATGGGTAACCGTATCCCAGCTCTGCTGGAACACGCAGGATTGAAGCAACTAAGAAACGCTTTAGTTTTGTTAGTGCCTGGCTCTGGGACCAGGCAAGACTGGGTAGGGCTGCAGGTGCGAAGGTCTGCAGCTGTTAGTGTGAGCAGCTGGGAGGGCAGGCACAGGGAGGGGAATGAAAGACGCGGACAAACAGGCCGGATGCTGATTAATCCTTCTCTTGGGAGCAGGACAAGAATATGGAGCATTTAACAATTTTCTTCCACGTGGTTGGTTAATTTATATTCACTAAATCATGGTGTGAAGCCCTATCTTAAGTTTTTGTTTGTTTTTGTTGTTGTTGTTTTTTAAGTAATATGAGGCAGGCGGATCACAAGGTCAGGAGGTGGAGACCAGCCTGGCCAACATGGTGAAACCTCATCTCTACTAAAAATATAAAACTTAATCTGGCATGGTGGTGGGCACCTGTAATCCAAGCTACTTGGGAGGCTGAGGCAGGAGAATCGTTTGAACTCGGGAGGCAGAGGTTGCAGTGAGCCGAGATCGCAGCACTGCACCCCAGCCTGGGTGACAAGAGCAAGACTCTGTCAAAAAAAAAAGGAGGAAGAAGGAGAAGGAGGAGGGGGAGGGGGAGGAGGAGGAGAAGAAGAAGGAGAAGAAGAAGAGGAAGAGGAAGAAGAAGGCAGCAGCAGCGGAAGGGGAATGGGAAGGGGAAGAAGAAGAAAAAGAGGAAGAAGAAGAAATAAAATAATCATCTCTAATAGATAAAATGTACAAAATAATTATTACTAGAATATAGACGTCGTCTCTTTCAAGCCTCTCAGATGAGTTAAGGTGGGATGAGTCTTTGTGCCCCCACCCCCTTGGTCTGGTACTGTAGCTCACTGAAGCAGAGGACGCCCACCTAGGCACTTCTGGGACTGAGTTCAGAACCTCACAGGGAAGGGAACAACACTCTCAGGGTAACTAACAGGGTCGCGGAACCAACTCCAAGCAGCGCTGCAGACCGGGAGGGCAGCCCCGTGTGACCACAGCCTTTGTGCACGCTCTGCTTGTATTACAGCTGCAGTCTTGTGGCCTGTTTCACTGTGGAAACCAGTGCGATTTCCCACTCACCAGCGACTAGTTAAGAGAAAGGCGCACGATACCAAAAAGCAGAGTAAAGGAAAAAGCAACAACAGGCAGATGGGTAGCAGTTAAGGCAGCAATGCCTCGTAGCACAAGGATGTTGAGGGCAGAGTTCTGAGGGAGTCACTGATGAAAACAGAGGCGCGATGAGATGTGTCTGGCTAGACTCCGGGAGAAGATGCCTCCTCACCAAAATGCTGCCATCCTAAATGCCTAACTCAGCGTCCGGGTGCCTTAGCTCTCTGGGAGCACGTTGTTCTGCACCTTGTACCCCGTGAGGGTGGAAGCCGCTCAGTGGTCCTGCAGATGAGTGTCAGGGATTAGGAATTGGCAACGACTTCTCAGCAAGCTGGGATTGGAGATGAAAATGTGAACTATAATGTTTATCCTGAATTTTATAAGCATATCAATAGATCTATGCTAATGATGGGTAGGTCTCTCTCTGCATTTGCCCAAAGTGTGATCTCATTTTTTCTACATTTTTAATTTTTGCAATTAAAAATCCCAGTCAGGTAGGATCATATATAACTAAAAGGTATAGATAGTAGTGCATTCAACCAACCAACTGTTCAAAAGCTGGGGGACCAATCACCAATGAGATGGGACCCTGGCTGCTGGAAGCAAACAGTCATGGCTGACATTCCACAGTCCAGAAGAAGAGAGATTGAAGAGATGGAAAAGGTAGAAGTGACAGCTTCCAAGGCAGAGTCCCCTGGGGTCATTCAGTAAAGGGATATGTAATCAGATAGCTCAGTTTTGGTCCTTTTCCTTACAATATAGTTGAAAATAGCCCTGAGCCATTAAGAATAAGTAAATAAATACCCAGGATGCTTGAGTTAAGAATTTCAGGGTTGTAACAAAATTTCTTCTTAAATGTTATAATCTTTAAATTGAACTCCTCTGTAGTTGCTGAGGCTGAAACACTCGACATTCTTGGATTCATCCTTTTTCTTGACCAGCCTAGATCCAATTCATCTGCACATTCTCTAGGTTCTGCCTTCCAAACCTATTCAGGTTTCTATTGCTTCCATGTATCTCCTCTCTTATCATCCAAAATAAAACAGGAACTCCCTCCTCCCCAGTATTCCCTCTCCACTTTGCGTGCTTTACCCCTCTTCCCAATGCACACAGTTTAATAGTCAGTTGTATGAAAAATTCACTTAGCGAAAATTCACATTTAAATAGTGCCACAATTATGAGTTGATACTATAAGTGAGGACAACAAAAACCTCGAGGCTAAGATCCACGCGACTTAGAAAGTGGCCCTGGCTCCAGTTCCAGTCACTGTGTGATTTCAGAAAAACTGTTAAGCCTTTATTTGCCTGTAGTTTTTTGCGGCAGCCCTACTGGTGGAGGTCAACATCATCCCTCACCAGGACTACTGAAGTGTTCTCTTAACTGAACAGTCTGCTTCTACTCTTGCCCCTTCTGCTTAGAGTGACTATACAATGTGCCACACAAATCTACACTTCTGAGAGTGAAACAATAATATTAGCAGTTTCCCCATGACAGCACTCATAAATTGGAGCTGTCTCTGGCAAACCAGGACATATGGACACCCTACTAAATACAATCTCATCAATCTCCTTCTTAAAGTGTTCCTAGGGCCTCTCATCCCATGAAGAATAAATTACAACCCCCATGTTGGGGCTTGCAAAGCTTCTTCTAAGACCTCATCTCATCTCTTTGTTCCACTTGCTCCAGGCCTCTGGCCTTTGTTCCAGCCCCTAAAGTACAAAGCTCTATTGCTTCCTGAGGCCTCTGCATTTACTGCCCACTCTACTGAAGGTGATTTTTCCCTCTGTCTTTGCACAGCTGACTTCTCAGCCTTCAAATTTGCTCATGTCTGACCTCTAAGAAGCCTTCCTTGGTTATTCTATCAAATATAGCCCTTCTGTCCTTTTACTCTCTATCATGGTAACTTGATCAGTTGCCCATCTGGATTTCTACTTTTTATTGTTTTACTTTTCCTTTTAGAATACAAGCTCCATGAAACCAGAAGTCTTGTTGTGTCTTTAGTAATTGGGTCAGCATTTGGCATATACATAGTCTTTGTTCATAAAATAAATACAATTGTAAATTATGTTCAAATACATAATTGGCAAATCACAAGAAGTATATGAGATGAAAACCCTTTGTAATGTAAGAAGCAATATAGAAAACCAAGATAGAGACATAAGCTACATATACTTATATTTATATCCTGTAAATATAAATATATAGATATTTATATCTATGTGTATATACATATATACATGCATATACACATATACATATACATATATAAATATATATGCACATATATCCATATATAAACATATATACACATTATATATAGAGATGGAGAGAGAGAAAGAGACTATTATAAATTAATAGGTGTAAGTTCTTCCATCAGCAGGCTACACTCACGGAATACAATATATCATATTATCTAGTTAGCAGAGTGCATAGTGAAAGAGTTAAACTTGACTGGTGAGGAAGCCAAGCTGGAAAGCACCAGAGATGTGTAATCAGATGTCTGATCTCTGGTGGAGGCCGCCTCTACATCACATCTATTATGAGTGATACAGACGCAGAAGACTGTATTCTTCATATGATTACACTTATATACAGTGTAATTTTCCTTCCAGAAATCTTAGGCTGCATAGCCTGAAGGTATTCGATAAAACTGAGAGGGAACACTGGAAGTGAATCATGCCAGTTTGACATTTCCAGTTCTGCTGTGACCACTAGACCAAAATATAGTCTGTGGGCCTCTTTTTCATTAGCGTGAAACTGCCAGGTTTTAAAAACAGTTTATCCGTTGAATTAATCTCCAACCTGTCTTTCACACAGGGCAGATACAGCTCCCTGCATCAGTCTTCCTATTCTGAAACATTCCTATTTTTATTTGTATGCATTCTGGGTAATGAATAACGATCTTTTGTGCTTAGAGAATGCCATTCTCTCAAATAGCTCCTAGCATTTTGTAAATGTTAACTCATTACATCTCATACAGTCCAGAGCCATCTATCACACCGAGGTAGGTCAAAGGCATCATATTTCACATTTTACAGATGGAGGAATGTTAGGAACTTCAACCCAAGGTCACCCACAGCCAGTAGCCCAACAGGAGAAGATAAGGGACAGAAATATTACCCCAGAATCACACAAACCTCACTCAGGCCTCTGACAGAGCCAAGGGGGGTGGTCTCAGAGACATGTGAGGATGGTGACACTGGCATTCTACTCACAGTCAAGATCCAGATGGGGCTGGGGGGCAGGAGGTGAATCACACTGCTGTTGCCCCCTACTTGCTTTATGCTGGCAAAACATGATTAAAATGAATACCAAAGCAAACCTCCAGTTCCATTATATCAGAGGCAAACAGTTCAGTCCAGTTCAACCCCCTCCTCCAGGCACTTGGCTGAGGTGTTCAGAGATTACCGAACCCCGTTCTTAGATCATCCCTGGAAGAGCTGGTACTGCTGAAGGCATGGTCCCACCTTGGGGAAGTGAGCTACTTGCTAGGATTCGCAGTTTCAGCCCTCAATTCCTCTTTGGCTTTTTAGTGATGTACATTGCCCAAGTGGTAACACATTGCATTGGCTGCTTTTCAGTTTTTTCCTGGCCCCATGTTCCTTCTTCCCCACCATCACAACCCTGGACTTGCACCTCACAAATAAAGGGTCCCCACTTTAATTTTTGCCTTTGTCTCTGCTTTCCTATTACCAGTCAAGGGGACTAGGGAAAAGGAAAACATCTAAGAACAATAAGAGCTTTTCATGTCTTTTCCTAAAACAAAAGGCTACTGCAGACATTGAATAATACAGACAATGAATAATACAGAGTACAACAGAACTTAGGAGTATATTATATTTTGGCTCTATTACCCTACTCATCCATAGCTTAGTTCCCCTACCAAGTAGGATGCAGTTTTGTTCACATTTCCCAATGCATCGAGAGTAAGAGAGAAAGGTAGAGACCAAGAGCTGGGGAGAACGTGCGTTCCTCATTGTCTCAATGTAATACCTTGGGTTTGTGGTCACGAGTGTTTCCAGTGTCAAAAATGTAATAGAACATGAAACATGATAGAAGTCATATCAGCCATGTCACTTGTGGATATAAGTCACAATTATATTGAGACAATGTCAATATCAATTTTTCCCCTTGATATATAAACTACAACCAAACAACCACCACCTGTCTGCCTTTTGAATGGGAATATGTGCTGTCCGACATGTGTAATATACATACAAACAACAAGAACAACATCAGCTGTGCAGTCACAATGCTTGTGACATTGGAAAATGGCAACCACGTTGATTCTCTTTGTCCTACCAAACTTGAATTCCACCTCTGCCTAATATCGCCAACACAAGAGAGATGATTTGTAGAGGGAGCTACGATAGTTTTTGGCATCCTGCAGACAGCACTCTCTATTCCTTCTTTCACCTTTACTTCAGGAAAAAACTGCACAAATGGGTCAGTCCTCACAACTGAAAACATTCCCCACTCCCCAAAATAAGATGGAACTTAACAAAGAAATTAGGCTGTGTGGAAGAAAATATGAGATCAATATTAATTTGACCAGCATTCATCAATACAATTCCCTCCATTTAACCACCTAAAAGAATCCACACAATGAATGTACAATCCTACCACTTACATAATTTTAGGCCATTTCCAATTTTCTGTCATTGAAAGCAGTTTTATATTCCACATCTTTGCACTTACATCCTAATATTCATGACACGGTATATTTGTGAGAGTGAAGCAGGATTTTTGGATATTTCTCTCATTTTTAAATTTTAATAGAAATGACTAATTCATTGACTAATTAAAACTGTATAAAGTATCAATTTTTCCTAACCTACAACCAGCAGTGAGCTTTAAACACACAACGAATTCTTCAGGGCCATAGTCTTTTTCATTTTGATAGATGAGAGGAATAATTATAAATCTTTTGTGATGTCAGCGTCTTCCATTCAAAAGTTTCCTGAAAGTAACACATGGAGTTTCTTTGGCTGTACCTGACCTGGAAGTGGAGAGGTGACTTGAACCAGAAACATTCTAGCAACCCATCTATGTTCCTGTGCATCTGCATTACAAAATGGACTTTCAGAGATGATTTCAAAGTGATCCCAAAAGTTCTGAGACTACTGAATATTTGGCAAATGCACTGGACTAAATGATCACTAAGGTATCTCCTAGCCTGTTCAGTGGAGGTTCAGCCAAAGAAGCAACCTAGTAGGAGATCTGTTTTACAATATTTACTGCAAGGTATTGGCTCACACAGTGATGGTGGCTGGTTATACGTGTCTAAAATTTGTATGACAGGACTTCAGAAAGAACAGGCTGGAAGGATGGCTGGGCAGGAGCTAAAACTGCTGTCCACAGATAAAATGTCTTCATTAAGGAAGCCTCAGTTCTGCTCTTGAAGGCTGTCCACTGATTGGCTCAGGCCCAACTAGATTGTTTAGAATAATCTTCCTTACTGAAAGTCAACTGATTATGGATTTCAATCACGTCTACAAAATACCTTCCTGGCAAAACCTATATTAGAGTTTGATTAAATGACTAGAGCCTAGCCAAGTTAACACATAAATGGCCATTGCACCAGCCTGTCTCACTTTATATATATTTAGTAAAAAAGAAGATAGGCCTTAGTTATTTTAAGATTTATAATGGCTGTATCTCTAGCTACTCTTAAGGACAAGTATTTTCCCTTATTAATTAATTTTAATGTTCATAATTGCTGTAATTATTTGTAATAATCAAATTTGAGAAAAACCAATAGGCCCCTCAATAGGTGACTGTCTAAACAAGCCTCAGTACCTTAAAGCTACAGAATACTACTTAGAAATCTAAAAGGGCAAACTGTTGTTACACTCAGCAACTCAGGTAGATCTCAAGGGCATATGCTGAGTGATAAAAGCCAATTTTAAAATGTCATGGGCTGAATGATTCTATGACCCAACCTCCTGGACATGACAAAATTTTAAAAATAGAGAATGGAGGCCAGGCACAGTGGCTAATGCCTGTAATCCCTCCCTTTGGGAGGCCGAAGCTGGTGGATCACCTGAGGTCAGGAGTTTGAGACCAGCGTTGCCAACATGGTGAAACCTCGTCTCTACTAAAAAATACAAAAATTAGCCCAGTGTGGTGGCACACACCTGCAATCCCAGCTGCTCAGGAGGCCAAGGCAGGAGAATTGCTTGAACCTGGGAGGCGGAGGTTGCAGTGAGCCGAGGTTGCACCACTGCACTCTAGTCTGGGTGACAGAGCAAGACTGTCTCAAGAAAAAAAAAGAGAGAGAGAGAATAAGCTAATAGCTTCCAGGGCTTAGGGATGGTGGAGGGGAAGGAAGTCGGTGTGACTATAAAGGGTAGAAGGAAGAAGATCCTTGTGGGATGGGATGTTCTGTATCCTGATTGGGACAGTGCTTACCAATGTAAATAGGTGACAAAAAGATAACATAGTCCTACAAATGGGAACTTTCTCTACCGTATTTACAACTTCCTATAGATCTAGAATTATTTCAAAAGCAAAAGCTTAAAAATAAAGAAATGCACAGAATATGTACTTAACCTCAAAGTTGGGAAGAATTAGCTTAAAAAAAGATGGGGAAAATGGAGTAACTGTAAATGGAAATTTTGACATAATTGAGAATATACACACACTTTGCAATTTTTGTACAGCAAAACTCTATAGAAACAAAACCAATAAATTGATAGAATTGTAAATACTTTGTAAGTCATGGGCAAATTGTTACAAATCCAGCAGGGTTTATTATGTGTTTATAAGATAGTACATCTTGTTAGAAATCAATCTATTACGTATTGATAAGATTAAGTCTTATTAGAAACCTATTTAAATATGGGGTTTTACCCATATTTTTACCCATAGGTGGGATTGCAATGCCAATGAATAGAGACTGGACACACTAACTAGTGCATCCTTTTCCTGCTTAGATCTCTCTGAGATAACAAGAATGATAGTGACAGTAGTGATGACAACAACCATTATGCATTAAAAGATAGAAAATATGTTTCCAAAACAGTTTCAAACACGATCTAGTGTTTTTAGGTGGACACAAGTAATGATTGATCTGGGTCCCTGAGGTAAAGCTAGCATTTGGGTTGCCATGGCACTCTGATGTCACTGGTCCCCTCCTGAAGAAGTGGAGCTGGTGTTGATGGATACCAGAGAGACTGGGGGCACAGGGGCTGCTGACGCAGGAGACATGGAAGGTGCTGATCTGGGTGGGAGTTGGGAGAAGCAGCCAAGAACATGCCGACTTCTAACCCTTCCTCTCCCTCTATCTTCTGGAGTAGAACCTATGGAGCACCATCAACCCAGGGAATAGTAACAAGGAATTTTTAAAAATTGCTAGAGCCCCAGCATGGGCTAGCTGGAGATGAGAAGCTCCTGGGGCCACAGTCATGGTTGAGGAGAGGGTTCACTTTCATAGTCTTTTCCACCAGCAATATCACCAGGATCTCACAGTGAGGAGAGTTGTATGTAAATCCAGAGAAAGCCCCCCATTTCCTGAAATTGCTGATGGAGGAGAAGAGTCTCTATCTGATCTTTGTATCCTTTTTCCTAACATAGCGCTTGGTGTTTAGTAGACCTTCAGTAAATGTTTGTAGAATTGAAGCAGATAAAATGTTCATATGCATCCCCGTTTTAAGACAAGACATATTTATCTTATTTCTTCCCAGTGCCTAAGCATGCCGATCGATAGATTGAAGGTACCCAGTTGTTAGCTGATAGCTCAGCTAGAACATTCTGTATTTTCATTGATTTATTCCTCCCCATAAGCCTTTTTGTCTCTTACAGTTGTTTCTGTCTATGTCCTCTGACTCAAATTTTACCTTTATAGTTGAACTTCTTACCTATAAGATATTTAAGCCTGTTACAAGGTGCATCCTCTTGGGAGAGATAGCATTTGATGGTCTGATCAGTCTTTTACTGCCTTCTTTAAAAGAGTATTGGATAAAGAAATAGCAGAGAAACTGCTGATGAAAGAGAATTCACTAAAAGAAATGCAGAATTTGAAAATCTTAATGTTAACATCAGAATGGATTAAAAGGTAAAAGTAATTAAACTTACTGGGCACTACTGAGTCCCGGGCTTTAGTGTGATATGACTTTAAATGTGACCCAAATAGCTTTCAGGCTCCCTTGCCCTTGGATTTCTATGTCCAATGGGCTCAGACTCAAGCAAATTCTTTAGCCCCATTTCTCTAAGTTCCTACAAAATCCCAGAGTCACATGTCCATATTTCATCTTGTGAATGTTTACCTCCTCAGTTCAGCTGGGAACTTCAATCTCACAGTGTCCTGGTGAGTGTCACCTAGGATTAACCTTGAGTGGAAACGAAGTGATATTAATTGGCACAATCTCAAGTTGGAATTGCTGAACCTCTATTCTGAAGATACAAATTTAAATCTTGACTTTGAAACTTGTTCTCCATCTCAACCTCAGTATATCTCAACATCATCATTTTTAAAACAGGATAATGGCTTCTACCTTAACAACTATGCAGGAGGTTATAAAGGTCAAACAAAGTAAGATTTCATATAATTTTACAAACACAAGTGTTCAGCATTTAATGGTGGCAAGTTACTACTGACTGAATCATATCACTTAACCCTCCTTCTCTTTGAAGTTCTCACTCAAAAGAAGCACAGAAAGTAGAAAGGGTAACAGAGAGAAAAAAAAACAAACAAAATTTACAGCTTTATTCACAGATAAGTGATTGATAACGCTTTGAGAAGCTGTAATAGAAAACTGAGGCCAGGAAACAAAGGCAAGCTCATTAGGAAGCAGATTACTTGCTGCCCGCTTTTTGAATCCAAATACCAGGATAACATGTGCAAGAGGGAGACAGAAACAATGAGAGAGAGATGGCAGGCACCAAAAGAATCCCTGAGGTGACAAAAGTGAGGTACAAAATGGAGATGGCTCTCCACTGGGAGGAGCCACACCTGTAGGAATTACAGGAGCAACTAACATGGTTTGGCTCTATGTCCCCACCCAAATCTCATCTTGAATTGTAATCCCCATAGGTTAGAGGAGGGACCTGGTGGGAGGTGATTGGATCATGGGGGCAGATTTCTCCCTCACTGTTCTTGTGATAGTGTGTGATTCTCACAAGATCCAATGGTTTAAAAATGTGGCACTTCCCCTCTTTCTCTCCCTCTCCTGCTGCCATGTAAGATGTACCTTGCTTCTTCTTTGCCTTCTGCCATGATTGTAAGTTTCCTGAGGCCTCCCCAGTCATATGGAAATGTGAGTCACTTAAACCGTTTTTCTGTATAAATTACCGAGTCTCAGGTAGTTTTTTTATAACAGCAATTATTATCTCCTCCCTCCCCTCTGTGTTTCCTTTCTTTGCTTTTAGAGAGTTACATAT
The DNA here is from genome assembly GCF_047675955.1 of Chlorocebus sabaeus. Classification (NCBI taxonomy): domain Eukaryota; kingdom Metazoa; phylum Chordata; class Mammalia; order Primates; family Cercopithecidae; genus Chlorocebus; species Chlorocebus sabaeus. The sequence goes on along the minus strand of NC_132913.1, from coordinate 5,223,618 downwards.
AAGTTTATACACGTGTGTGTGTGTTTCAGTCCATAGGGCCATTTATGTTGGAAGAACATAACCTACCCTCTTGACTACTTTAAAATGCAGTATCATTTAGTTTCTGCTGGAACACAATTAGCAACAAGGAGACTACTGTTTTGCAAAGCTGTATATTTCCTTCCTGAGAAGCTCAGGCTATTAGAAGTTATATGATGCAATGATGAAAAACTGGTGTACTGAAGTTCAGTTGTTTCTCTTTCAATGACCCTTCAAGTATTGGGAGACAGTGTCCAGGGGGCAGTCTGGAAAACTGACTTGTGTTATTTCCTTGCCCACATATTTTCAGTGTTTGTGCTCTCAAGAATGATCATGACAGAAAAGCAAATAATAATCTCAGGGAGAATTCAGAAACAAAAACTGTATGTTTACAAAGGGTTGATAGAAATCATATGCAGTAGCCCCTCTGCAGAAGGATTTAAGAAAATCAGCGAAAATCACTATGTAGAAATCTCCTTCCTGCTGAGGGATGGAGAGGGGGGGAATGTGCAAGAAAAATACTCACGCCTCTCAGAATTTGTTCATTTGATTAATCAAATGCTGATCATTTTTGTTTGTTTCTTAATTTCCTTCCTTTTTTTCTTTTTCTTTTATTTTCTTTCTTTTTATTTTATTTTTTATTTTTATTTTTTGGTCACAGATTTTCCTACAAATGCTTTATTAAAATGCAAATGTTTCAAGTCTCTCTCTCTCACTATTTCAATAGAAAATAGTCAGTTTTCCACCTTTATCTCATCTAAATTGGATGCATTTATTATTTTCATAATGGAAAAAGGTCACTCATTCATTTTCAGGTAGTGTATATATTCTTATAAGGTACAAATAGAGTTTTTATTTAAGTGTCTGGCAACACTTGCCATTTTTTATGCTAGAAATGACAGTGTGTTGTTCTGTGTTCTGAAGTCCCAGGATTGAACTCCAGTTTATCAACATGACATCTATGTGATGGAGCCTCACACCCAACCTCCACCTTATAAAAAATAGCTACGATGGTCTAGTAATATTTTATGAGGATTCTGGAGGAGATAACATTTCTCACTCAAGTGTCTTATTTCAAAATATTAACCCTAATTTATGAATGACCACATCCAACCTCACAATAACCCTATGGCAGAGATATCCTCATCACCATTTCGTAGATTAGAAACTTAAGCTTACAGAGGGCTGGTAATTGCCCAGAGCCTGGGAAAAATAAATAATATATTCAGAAACATTCAGAATGTCAACCTTGTGAACTGGAAGTTAGCACTGAAATGATTGCTAAGTCCTCATTAATGATAAGAAGCTGGTCTGTGAGTTCCAGGCAGATAACTTTGGAGTACCTGTATAGAAAGAGCAAAGGAGGCCAGGCGTGGTGGCTCACGCCTCTAATCCCAGCACTTTGGGAGGCTGAGGTGGGCAGATCATGAGGTAAAGAGATCGAGACCATCCTGGCCAACATGGTAAAACCCCATCTCTACTAAGAATACAAAAATTAGCTGTGTGTGGCGGCGCACGCCTGTACTCCCAGATACTCAGGAGGCTGAGGCAGGAGAATCGCTTGAACCCAGGAGGTGGAGGTTGCACTGAGCCAAGATCGTGCCACTGCACTCCAACCTGGTGACAGAGCAAGACTCTGTCTCAAAAAAACAAAACAAAACAAAACAAAAGAAATAAGGAAAAAAGGAAAGAACAAGGGAGTGTAGGTGAGAGGTATGGGTGATGGGTGTTTGTGGAAGACTTGCCATGTGCTGCCCATTGCACCTGATCTATCTTACAGAGACTGAGTCCTCTGAGGGAAGCATCATCATGTTCATTTATGGAAATGAAAGAACTGGGCCTCTAGAGCATAAGTCACTTGTCCCATTTCACATTACTATTGCGAATATTGAGCAAAAAAAAAAAAAAAAAAAAGCAGGATTTGGCATGCGGTATTTCTTCCACCAAAGGGAAATGTTAGGAAAGGTGAATGAGTGTGTGAGACAACGTTTTCACCCAGAACCAATCTCTATATCACATAAACACACCCCATCCATCAAAAACTCAAGCTCTTCCTTCTTTTAGGCGGAAATAATTACTATCTATTCTTGCAGCAAGCCTATTAAAATTGAGAAACACTTTCCTTCAACGATTTTGCAATCACTTTTGATTGAATGATTTATTTTTTGATTCATTCATTCATCGAACACACAGCCTTGTGAGCTATGTACTTGACATAGAGATAAATAAAGCAAAGAACTTTTGCTCTAAAAGAAGGCCTTGTCTCATCAGGGATAGAAGATGTTAAAATAGTTAGAAAGCACTGAGATAATCATACAGTTTTCTGGCAGGAAGAAGAGGAGTGGGATATTTGGCTGAATAAAAACAAAGTCAGAAAAAAGTCTCGTAGAATAATTTTCAAAATGAATTTTAGAATTAATCTACAATATTATCTAATGCTAATATAAGAAAAAATGTATGAGTGGAAAAAAATGCAAAGACATTTAATAATACGAGTTGTTTCATCTATTGAGCCCTACTCTAAGGCAGGATATTTACATGTATTTATTTCTCATCCATGGTCACATTTATCAATCTTGTGTAGAAACAAAAAAGATTACACAAAGACTCTGAAGTTCAATTATTTTTAAACTTTAGTAAATAGCAGATTTGGAATTCACACTCACTTTCTCCAGGCACTATGACCATGACCCTTCTACTTTTTCACACTGCCGCCCATGAGAACCCTGAATTGAAGGGATTCACACACCAGTTGGAAAGATAAGGTGTACAGACAAACAGCAGCTAACAGTGAGACAGTAAATCAAAATTAATGACAAACCTAATATATATGTTATATATTATAAATGTATTATGTATAATATTATATATACATATGTTATACAACACATAAATAGAGTTGGAGAAGGAAGTCATTCCTGTGGACTCTGAAGAATCCATGAAAAAGCTAAAAATTGAGGTCAGCTTCAAAAGACGGTAGAAGAAAATAATACTGCCTTGCACACCCTCCCCTAAAGTCCACCTCCTACAGAGTCAGGAGATCCTTGGGGCTGAGGTTTCCTGACTCTATAGGTGTTGTGCGCTCAGCTGAAAGATGCGAACACTGCAAATATTAGTCACCCTTAGGAAGGAAGATAGTAGGACAGTATATTCACTTATTTGTTTTATTATTATTATTATTGCTGTGTAATTAATTACCACAAACTTAGTGGCTTAAAATGACACACATTGCTGGGCGCAGTGGCTCACACCTATAACACTAGAACTTTAAAAGGCTGAGGTGTGAGGATTGCTTGAGGCTAGGAGTTTGAGATCAGACTGAGCAGCATAGCACAACCCCATTTCTACAACATTTTTAAAAATTAGCTGGGCCTGGTGGCCTACTCAGTTATTCGGGAGACTGAGGCAGGAGGATTACTGGGGCTCAGGAGTCTGAGGCTGCAGTGAGCTATGATTGCACCACTGGACTCCAGCTGGGTGAGAGAGTAAGACCCTATCTCAAAAACAAAAAACAAAAAATCCCCACACATTTACTACATCATAGTTTCCATGGTTTAGGATTCTGAGCATGGATGAGCTGATTCCTCTACTCAGGATCTCAGGCTGTCCTCCAGGCTGTGATCACGTCTGAGCTGTGAGGTTCTCTTCCTAACTCACTGGTTTGTGGGCCGAATTCACTTCCTTGTGGTGGTGAATAAAGGCAAGCAACTCCTAGAGGCCACCCAGGGTTCCCTGCCACGAGGCCCTCTTCTCATTCTGGAAAATTGCTTCTTGAGGGCGGCAAGGAGAGGATCTCTGCTGCTTCTTGTCTTTGAACTTGATCTCTTCTTCGACGGGACCCATCTAAGTGGGTAAGGCCCACCCAAGATCATGTCCCCATTGATCCTTAGAGTCAATCAATCAGGGACCTTCACTACATTTGCAAAATTAATTCACCTTTGGCATATCCCATAACCTAATCATGAGAAGGATATTCCATCATGGTTATAGGCCCTGCCCACACTAAAAAGGGAGGATTTATACAGGGGGGCAAATCTTAGAACCATCTTAGAATTCTGTCTACCACAGATAGGATAAAGGAACTGTGTTGATTTATTGAGAGCCTGTTGTGACTGGTACTTGGGATATAACAATACACAAAGCAAATGCAGTCTTGCCTCGTAAGGCCACAAGACACTGTTATGAGCTAATTTGAGCCTTCCCCATCCCAAAATTTATATGTGAAAGTCCTAACCCCCAGTACTTCAGAATGTGGTCATATTTAGAGACAGGGTCTTTAAAGAGGTGATTAAATTAAAACGAGACCATTAGGATGGGCCGTAAGCCATTCTGACTGGTGTTCTTTTAAGAAGCAGAATTTGAACATGGAAGGAGACACCAGGGATGTGTGTATAGAGGAAAGATCACCAAAGGACATAGCGAGGAAGCCAAGGAGAGAAGTCGCGGGATAAATTAATCCTGCTTATGCCTTGATCTTGGACTTCTAGCAATAGATTTCTATTGTCTCAGCCACCCATTCTGTGGTATTTTGTTATGGCAGCCCCAGCAACCTAATATAGAAGTCTTCGTGGGAAACCAAACAATCAAACATATAAGGAATGTGACAGTTTCCTGACAGTGCAATGCTACATTGGAAAGTAAAGCAGGGTCAGAGATAGATACGATTTTACTTTAGAAAAAGGATGGCAGATCTAAAAACAAAAGGAACTCCTTCCTTCCTAGATCCCAGCCTTTTGGGTCTGGACTCTTGGGAGAGAGCCCCAGAGTGACCTGGGTGATGGGAGAATAGTCCTTTTCACAGGGAGGCAGGAGCCCCCTGGGAAGGACCCAGGAGACAGGTAGTTAGGGATGGTCCTGTATCTAGGTCAGGAGAAATATGGGATGGGTCTGTGGATTCCATGATCTGAAATACATGTTACTCTGGTTTCAATTTCACTCAGCCTTTCCATCCTCTCTAATGTTCTATTCTGGTCCTTGCTGTGCTATAGGAATTGAGGGTAATATTGAGTTTCAGTCTAGATCAGTATAGTGGTGGAAATTCTGAAATGTAAAGTCTTTATGGGGAAGACAAATCGAGAGATTGCAAATTCTAGCTGTTCTTGCACCATGGACATGTTCTCTCCCCTTCCTTCTTTTGGAGAAAGGGTTCATTAATTTAAGTTGACTCATGATACACTCAAAGAAAATGGAATATTTGCAGAGAATGGTGTGAGAAAAAGGATGGCATAGGCACACAAAGTACCTTAGCCCAGTGGTAAATCCAGAAGTCTCACTGGGGAGTGTAACACAAATAGGTGATTCCAGAAAGATAGGGTGAGGCTGGGTTGAGCGGAAGCTTATAGGGAATGAGATACTACGTGCAATGTTCTGCCTTGTTCATTTTTTTCCATATCTACTTTGTTTCAGTATAATTCACCTACTGCAAAATTCACCCTTTTAAAGTGTACAATTCAGTGGTTTGTAGGATATGTCCAGAGTTGTGTGTATAACAATTACCACAATTCATTACCTTGATGCTGGCTGAAGACAAACAAGATCAAGAAGGATTTGGAAAAAATGTTGGAAAACATGCCAATAATTCAAGAAAAGATGGAAGATGTGTAGTGAGTAGTTCTTTGAGGAAATTCTTTCAGGAATCATCTAATAAAGGGATGGTTAGAGTTCAGAAGAAAAATGTTCATTGATTCCATGCCACTTTTAAATTCTTATCACTTTGGATGCTGTCTTTGAGACACAAAACCTAGCATGGTGCCTGGTACATTATTTGAGTTCATTAAATATTTGTTAAATGAATGAATGAATTGTTCATCCACTAGCGAGGAAATCAAACCTCAGTGTATGTTTCTGAGTGTTTTCAAAATGTAATTCTTTGAAGATACCTTGGAACTGCTCTCTCTCTACTCTCACTATGCACCCTGGACTGCTATTGGCAACTGCATTTTATTTTGGAGATTTATTTTTTCCCCACTATACATATTAATTTTGTAATAATGATTTATGGTTTTTTCTTATTAATTTAACACCTCCTGTGGTAGGCATTTTGTCTGAGAGAGATTGTTTCATGATGCCCTGATTTTTCTCCCACATTTTCCTCCATGTACGTGTTATGCACGTCACCCTACCTTCCTTTATTTTCAGACCCATGCCTTTGAATATGGACATCACACAAGCTACTGCTGAATTTTGATGTTTCTTTTCTGGGATCTTCTAGCTGTTCTTAGTTTAGTGTCTTTGTTTAGTGTCCCTGTACTCACAGATATAGAATTCCATGTAAGTCTACATAGATTTATTTGAACTTATTGTCAATACATTTTGTCTTGGATTAAATGCTCATAGAGATGAGACTTAACTGTTGAGTTTAGTTCAAGCGTGGAATGGAACAGACACTGTTGGTTGCAAATCCAACATCTGTTTCCACCTGTCTCTCTTCAGTTACAGAGGGAAGGCTTAAATATTGGCTCAGGGGAGGATCATTTTAATATTCTTATTGGAGAGAAATAAAGAAGTGAAAGCTCCTGTTGCCACTGGAAGCTCTATTGTGACGAGGAAGAAAACTGTCCTTAGGATGAAATTGACCCTGAGCACAGCCATGGAAGGAATCTAGGTCCTTTTGACATCAGTAAGTGGTTTATCACATTAGGCGAGGTGTCTGTGCTAATTCTCCACTTTTTATTTTGTGGGAAAAAAAACACAATTTAAAAAAAAATCTTAATTTTCATTATTTAGGTTACAAAGTAAGAAAATGAACACAGGAGCCAAATGAAAGATCACTGAAGGTCACCAACTATGTGAGCAACAAAATACATAATGTAATATTGGATCACAATGAAAGTACAAAACACACAGCCACGAGTCCATATTGCTATAAATAAATGATCATGTAAGTCCACAAATAGGAGAGGAGGGAAGATAAATTTCCAAATAATAGGCAAAAGAATTCCAAATACTTTACGTAGATATTGCCTCCCTCAGAGAGGCGAGCCATAACTGCCATCCCGTAGGTTCGTTGTGGGTTGCACACTTCTTACTAAAAGGGGAGGGGGAAGAGGAACTTTATTGTGGAGAAACGTGACAACCAATACCTCAGTCCTGGGATCAAGTTGAACATGTTCCCTTGATACGACATGATGAGAATGGTGTTTTATCTTTGTGGTCTTCCCCCATCCCTCAAATATAATCCCATTATAACCCTAAGGAAAAACACCAAACAAACCCAAATTGTACAGAGCTAATTACCAGTACTGCTCAGCATTCTCAAGATCATCAAAAACAAGGTAAGTCTGAGAAACTATCACAAGGAGACATAACAACTCAATGTAATGTGGTTTCCTAGATGGCATCTTGGAACCAATTAAAGACATTTAAAAATCTAAATGAAGTTTAGTTAACAGCAGTGTATCAATATACATACATAGAATACTTCCATATGCATATGTTTCATTAGTTGGGACCAATCTATCATGTTAATGTTAACAGGGAAACAGGTGTAGGGATATACAGGAACCTTCTGTGGTTTCTCTGAAACTTTTTTGTAAATCTAAAACTGCTCTAAAATTTAAAGTAAAAACAGTGTGCATTTTCTATATATTCTTAAAGGTGACCTTTTGATGAACAATAGTTTTCACTTTTCATGCAATCAAACTTATCAATCCTTTTTGCTGTCATTAATAATTTTCTTTCTCCTTTTCAATAAACTTGTCAGCTTATCCTTCCTCAGTATCATGAAGATATTCTCCTATTTCTAGAAGTTTTGTCTTATTGATTTGCATATTGAGGTAGATTATAGGCCTGAAATTAACTTTGGTGTATGATATGAAGTCGGGAATGGTCTTATTTTTTATTTTCTATATTTTTTGAAATTTAGCTTTTTGCCCACTGTGTGCAGGGCCAATGATAAGTTCCTTTGTATGGAATGTTTTTATGTGTCTAAAGATCTAAGGGACTAGGTCTCAAGTGGCCTCCTCATCACCCTACCCCGTCACTAGGCAATTTAGAAAGGCCATTCACCCATTGTTAGCAAGTGAACATGTGATGAAATCAGTTCTTAAGTAGACTCAGGCAGCGCCCACCTACTCTGTTAAACGCAGTTCCTGTCCCTGGAAAGAGATATGAGCCAGTACAATTGTTCAGGCCTTTCTTTAATGTCTCTCTTTCCTCTTAAGAAACAAAAAATAAATCTCCATAAAATTTCAAAGCTTTCCATAATATGCCCTCCACTTATCTGCCTCGTCTCCCATATCACAATTCTTACAGCAGTTCCTACTGAGCTTCTACCTATTCCTCAAGGATACCCCTCCAGTAACTTCCAACATTAATTTCTTCCACCAGAAAATCATACCCTCCTCTGACTTTCCTGTCCTGGATATTTCCTGCCGCGTCTTTTCCCTGGCTAATTCTTATTCTTGCCTCAAATTTCAGAATAAATAATCCTTCTTTAGAAAAGACTACCATAATCCATCAAAATAACAGCATTCCCCATTATAATTTAATTTTTAGTCCTCATCACAGTTATATTCAGTTAATTTTTGCATACTTATCAGGTTAGTTCTTTTCTCCCAATATGCTGAGAGTTGCACAAAATATCTGATTCAGCAATATTTCCAAAATCTACCATAGAATCAGGTACATAGTATATTCTTTAAAAATATTTTTTAATAAATGGGGTGAAAAACTTATTTAAACCGCTGTCACTGAAATTTATTTTAAGAAATTAACTCTGAAAAGAATCATTACAAAATCTCTTTAGGATAAAGAAATGCCTAGAATAGAAAGTAAATCCCTGAGGGCATAAGCACTTTGAAGCTAGGGAGCATTAGAGGTGGATAAACTCTGAATTACACACTGACAGTGATGAGGATGGAGACAGAACACAAATGAGGAGAAGACAGGGAGAGCAAGGCTGGGAAGCAGAAGATAGCAGATTTTTTTCTAAGGACCTAGAGTGTCTAATAATTCCTTTTCTTCCCCTCTGCACTCCCTCCTCCTTGATATACGTTTAATTTAACATCGTCCATCTATCACATTGATGCTTCCACCTGACTCTCCAGCCTACGGCTTGATGCAGTGGTATGGCAATGCCTACAGAACTGAGAATCAGAGAACAGGACTGTGCTCCATTCCCAGCTGAGTCCAAGGCTGAGCTGAGCAGGGCTACCTGGGACAAAGCCATGGCTCTCAACTGCCCTACTTCTTTGCCAATGGAATCAAGAACTGGTGTATCTGTGATGCAACACCCCTGGTCATTCACATTCAGTGACCTCCTGGAGAGGAGAGGATGTTGGCTATTCAGAAGCAGTGAAAGGGGAGAATGAACCAATCGCATTTATATGCAAGCGGGCAGGAGGCCCATGAACTCTCCATCACATGAGCGCTTCCCTGATGCTCTTCTGACCTAGTGGCCGCCCAGCCCTCCTGCACACCCTGCCCTGTTTCCAGCCCACTTCAGGGCCTCGCCTCTTTCTCTGTGCCCAAAACGCTCGTCCTAGGGAACTCCTCAGGGTTGGCTCCTCATCATTCCAGGCCTGAGTCATTGCTGACACTGGCCAGACTTGACTGCCACATTTAAAAATGGCCCTCACCCTACAAGCACAGCTTATTGTCTTACCCTGCTCTGTGGCCTTCATGCATTTGGCACTATCTGATATTATCTATTTTAGGTGCTCGTTTCCTCATGTATAACATGTAATAGGCTTGAGGACAGATGCTTTTTACTGCCTTGTTCCCTATGGTATACCCAGAATCCAGACAAGTATCTACTAAGTAGTAGGTTCTCTCTGAGTAATTGTTGAATAAACGAAATGATCTTAGTTACAAATGAATAGTTGAATACATAAATGAGGTGGGAAGAAACCTACTAATAAGTAATTGGAATTATAACACACGGGAAATGGAATGTGAGGGAATAACACATGTGGTTTTCATCCTTTCTGATCTTCCTTTCCTGTTTCCCAGTTTGTTTCTGCTTTTAAGCACAGGTGCCTAGACTCTAGGCAAAGTGGACTGCCACCCTGAGCACTGAGCAGCGGCCCTACCTGTGTGTGTGTGTGTGCGTGTGTGTGTGTGTGTGTCTGCACGCGTGTGCACATGTATCTGCCAGTCTAGCAGCCAAAATGTTCTTGACAGGTCCCTGGATGGCTCTGGAGAGTCACAGGCATATCCAGGTCGGTAAGTGAGGGCCCATGTGTCTGTGCCGAGACTGGGACGCGTGTCTTTCACACCCTGGGATAGCTTGAGACAGTCTGCAGAGGTAAGGCAGTCAGCATCCACACTCTGTCAACTCCGTGCAAATGGAAGCTCTACATGGATGCAGTCATATTATTTTCAGAGCTGAAAAATGTCACACTGGAAAGGTTTAACACAGTTGTCACGACAGTAGTAGCACGAAAGACTCAGATGCCAGCCTCATACGTGTTAAGTGAAGTCTCTCGTGCTATTAAAAGGGAAATTATATTTTATTTTTAATATCAATTCTTTAAAGCATGTGATTATTTAGTCATGATATACACAAAAGATTTTACTTTTTCCTTTGATGACAGTGCATTTAAAACCTACTTCACTAATTAAAGAACACCAGGCCATGAAAATGATGGAACCTTATTTTGACAGACTTTTGCCTGTTTTATGAGAAACAAAATTTGCACCTCAAAATAAACATATAATTAAGCACATTTTCTTAGTTTTAAATTTTAATTTGGGAAAATGTACAGGAAAAATCAACAGAATAATGAAGTCTCTCAATATTTTTAAGTATTTTATCTTGCTATATTATGCCTCCACTCATAACTATTACTCAAGGAAGGTATCTTTAAGAAACATATTTTCTTGCTCATGTCTTCTTAATGTCAGTATTATAGTTTGCTACCATAGAGCAGCATGTAGTTTGAAGACGATTGTAGTAATTTTATTGAGCATCACAATTTTATGTAATATTCATCCTTTTCAATAATGACACATAAAAATATAGATCCAGAGAGTTGCTCAATTGCTTGTAATCCTAATTAATGAGAATACTTGTCACAGACTTTGCAGAGCTATTTAAACTTTATAGGAAAAAAGAAAGATTGGGGAGAAAAATTAGAAAATGAAAAAATCAGCCCAGGACATATAATGTTGATATAATATACATTTCTGAAAAAGAGAACAGAATATAGATGAGAGGAAATTATTAAAAAAGAAGAAAAAAATTTGGCTGGTCACGGTGGCCCATGCCTGTAATCACGGTACTTTGGGAGGCCAAGGTGGACAGATCACAAGGTCACGAGTTCGAGACCAGCCTGGCCAATATGGTGAAACTCCATCTCTACTAAAAATACAAAAATTAGCCAGGCATGGTGGTGGGCACCTCCCAGCTACTCGGGAGGCTGAGGCAGAAGAACCGCTTGAACCCAGGAAGCGGAGATTGCAGTGAGCACAGTCTCAGCTCACTGCACTCTAGCCTGGGCCACAAAGTGAGCTTCTGCCTAAAAAAAAAAAAAAAAAAAAAAAAAAAAAAATTCAAGAAAAGTATGTAGCCATTGAGAATGTGGAATCTAGCCCAGGGATCAGCAAACATCCTGTAAAGAACCCGATAGAAAACAGTTCACGATTTACCAGCCACAATCCCTTTCTGTCTATGTCACAACAACTCAGCTCTGCTATTAAAACACATCCATAGATACAGGCAACCATCAGTGAAGGAGCCCAGCTGTATTCCAATAACATCTTATTTACGGACACTGAACTTTGAATTTCATGCAGTGTTCACATGTCACAAAATCTTCTGTTTCTAGTCAGCCTTTTTGTTCCTCATCTTCTTTCTTCCCATTTAAAAAAATGTAAAAACATGGTTAGATTGTGAGCCAATCAGAAAATCAGGTTATGACCCAGATTTTCCCCATGGACTATAGTTTCTTGATCCCAGATCAAACCTCTAAGCGTCCACTGAGGGCTCAGCACAATGGATGGGAACACCGACCCCAGGACCCACCCCTGTGAGACCTCAGGCACTAGGGACAAAGGGAGGGTATTACAAGTACTGGCTACATTTATGTGTAACTGGAATAAAGAATCCCAACATAAACAAGGAGAAATAAGAGTCTAGAAAAGCTACTATTAATCAAACAATCTAACATATACCTGAAATAGATAATATCAGAGTGTAAGAGTTCTTATTGAAGGTTCTAATTATTCGTAACAGAATTTTTATTATTTTTCTATTTTTTTAAAATTTTTCTTTAACTTTTGGGATATATGGGCAGAACGTGCAGGTTTGTTACATACGTATACATGTGCCACGGTGGTCTGCTGCACCTATCAACCCACCATCTAGGTTTTAAGCCCCATATGCATTAGTTGTCCTAATGCTCTCCCTCCCCTTGCCCCCACCCCCAGACAGGCCCCGGTGTGTGATGTTCCCATCCCTGTGTCCATGTGTTCTGATGGTTCAACTTCCACTTATGAGTGAGAATATGGGGTGTTTGGTTTTCCATAACAGAATTTTTAAATTTTAATTTGGTTTGTGTGTGTATGTTTTACCTCAACAAACTGATTCTAACATTTATATGAAAGTGTAGGGCAAAAATAGGCAACTCAATTTTAAGTAAGAAGAGCAAGAGATGCAGAGGCGATTAATCAGCATAATTTCTAATAATTGAGAGCCTGAATATACAGACGGACAATGGCCAGACATGTATAATGAAAGAACTCTGACTCACAGTCTGCAGCAGCAAGGCCAGGATACCAACCCCTTATCTACAGGAACCAGCCCAGGAATCCAGCCCGTTTTCTATAAGCCAGACTTATGGGAAATCAGACCAAGGTCTCTTGCAACCAGTCAAAGAAGCCAAATAGTAATTCCTGTAACAAAATAGCTAAGATTTAATTAAACTCTGAAAGCTTCTCTAATGTTTTTTTACCTGCTTCCAACTTCAGACCAACAAGAAAAAAACAAATATACTCCCCTAACTAATCCCATAAGATAACCACTTTCAGTGAGTTCACCTCCAGCTTCCCATGCCAACAGCCTCCATTAGGGCACACCTGAAGCCTTCCTTCTGTCCACTACAAAGCTCTCCCACGCCTTGTCTACCTTAGCATCTTAGCCAAAAGGCAAGTGATGGTGGCTGACTCCCGTGATACAGCAAACTCTGAACAAATAGCTTCTGTCTGTTCTTATTTGGTTGATCTTCATTTATTTCCACATGATGAAAATTTGGAGTTACATCATGGATAGAGTAATTTGTAAATAAATTGTGATAAGCCCATACAATGGGAATTAGCTGAGGGAAAAGAGTTCTATGGTAATTGCCACCCGGTAAGACAAATGTATTATTTTTGAACGAATTTTCCTTAGAATACTTTTGGAAAGAGAAGAAATTATGGTATTTGCAAAAGGTTTCATTGCCCCACTCCAACCATGGCCATTGTGGACCTGCCAAGTCCAAAACCAGGAGGCTGTTTCTCACTGGGACGATTCTAAGCCCAACTGTGGGCTCCACACTCTGTCCTTACCTCCCACTCCATCACAGTGTTTAGAGAGCAGAAAATACGTAAAGCGAATTATCAGCAAGTCTGCCAAAGTGTTTCTTCCATTCCACAGCCAGATCTCCCACGGTGCCCAAAGTCCAAAGCTCATGAATTGTGACAGATTGTGGCTTGATATTGCTGCATGGAAACCAGCAGGAGGCAAGGAAAAGAGGGAGGAGGGAGTTGTGTTGACAGACTAAAGGCAGGACACTCAGTTAAATCTAAATTTTAGGTACACAACAAAGCCGTTTTAGTATAAGTATTTCCCAAATATTACATGAAACATAGTTATACCAAAAATTATCATTTGTGAATCTGACATTTAAATCTAACCGAGTGTCCTGTACTTGTATTTACTAAATATGGCGACCCTAGGGGCAAGAGTAACACTGATGTTTTTCTAGTCCTTTTATGGAGTACTTACAACCAGTGTTTTTTGTTGGTTTGTATTTTAGAGGCATCTTGCTCTGTTGCACGGGCTGGAGTACAGTGGCTCAATCATAGTTCACTGCATCCTCAGACTCCTGAGCTCACCTCCCATTTCAGCCTCCCAAGTAGCTAGGACAACCTGCACACGCCACTTCACCTAGCTGAATTTTAATTTTCTTTTTTGGAGAGACAGGGTCTTGATATGTTGCCTGGGCTGGTCTTGAACTCCTGGGCTCAAGTGATCCTCCCACCTTGGCTTCCCAAAGTGCTGAGATTGCAAGTGTGAGCCACTGCACCTGGTCCACACAACCAGTATTGATATTCTCCCCATGGGTTACTTAGAGCTGTTCTGTTTAATTTCCAAATGTTTCCTTTTTTGAGATATATTATTTTATTACTTTTAATAGAAGGCTAAGGGCCCTTCAATATTCTTTCAAATTAAGTACTTCTATAAAGTAAAAATATAAAATGAAATCAACAAATATTTAATGGCTATCTGCACTCTGCAATAGAGTGCAGAATAAGACAGTAAAGAAAAGTACAAGGTTGGAATTCTGGAGCCTGTAATGGTGGAGTCACTTGTATAGGACTCAGGGTCACAAAGTTAACAAAGGCAGCAAGGAGCATCAAAAGCAGGCAGAACCCAGATGGGAGTTAAGCCTTGAAAGAGGAGAACCACACTCACTCATGCTTATGGAGCTTTTCTCCTAAGCATACACCACAGTACCTAAGGCATGGCACAACCGAAACTCATGAAGAATGCCATTCTTGTTGCCTTGAAGTGTCAAAAGACAGAGTTCAAGGCTACTGGAGTAATAGGAAATTGAGAGAAAAATTTTGAAAAGGGGAAGCCACAACTATTCTCCGAACCCCTCGGGATACCTGCACTATGCAAGTACAGAGAAAATCCCAAGGACCCCCAGGAAAGCAAGAGTTTCCACATAATGGAGAAAGTTTTGAGTCTAAATCCTGCCAAGTCAGAGCATCCTGACAAGACAGAGGGTCTTGGTAAATCCTTTTTACTTTCCACCAACCAGCTCCATCGAAGCACATAAAACCACGCCTCTGTAAGTTCAAAGTGTTCAGCCAGTAATGTAATGAAATGATATCTTTAGAGTTTGAAAGAAAAAAAAAACCCTTAGGATTCTATGTCTATGGAATTATCCTTCAAAAATCAGGGCAAAATAAAAGCACTTTCACATAAATGAAAACCAAGAGACTCTACCACCAACAGACCAATGATCAATTATTCAGGAAGGCATAACAATTGCAAATTCATATGCACCTCATTACAGAGCCTCAAAATACATGAAGCAAGAACTGACTAAAGGGCGAAATAGATAAATTATCTATCACAACTGGAGATTTTAACCCCCCTCCCTGCAATTGATTTAGCTATTGTCCAAAAATCAGTAAATAGGTAAATGATTTTAACAACAGTACAACTGAATTAGGCCTGACAATTACACAGCACTACATTTAATGGCTTCAGAATACATATTCTTTTCTCAAGTGCACATAAAATGTTCACAAAGATGGACCATATGCTGAGCCATAAAACAAGTCTCAATACATGAAAAAATATTTGAAATCTTACAAAGCATGTTATATGAACACAATTAAATTAAACATTAGCCTTCTACGTTATCAAGAAGTATGGCAAATTAATTGGCACACCACTATGTACTCCTGTCTTAAATAAGAAATCACAAGGGAAATTAGAAAATATTTTAAAAACTGAATATCAGTGGAAACACCACAAAAAAATATTTGTGAGATGCAGTGAACAGCCAAAACCTAGCCTGGGAGGAGGGAAAAGCCTGAAATACTATAATATAGTAGAAAAAGAGAAAATATTTAAAGCAGTTAAGATTGCTTCTCAACATCATCAGTATTAAAGGATATGAAATATACAACTACAATGAGATACCATTTAAAACCACTAGTATGACTCAGAACAATTGACTGATAGTATCAAATGCGGGTGAGAAAAGGAAGTACCCAGAATTGTCATGCCCTGTTAGGTAGGAATGTTTAATAGGACAACTACACTTTCAAAATCTGTTTGGCAATTTCTTATAAACACCCACCCGATGACCCTGCAATTTCACTATTAGGTACAAAAGCAATTGCAACAAAAGCAAAAATTAACACATGGAATCCAATCAAACTAAATAGCTTCTGCACAGCAGAAGAAACTATCATCACAGTGAACGGGCAACCTACAGCATGGGAGAAAATTTTTGCAAGCTACCCATCTGACAAAGGTCTAATACCCAGAATCCAGAAGGAGCTTAAACAAATTTACAAGAAAAAAAAACAACCCCATCAAAAAGTGGGCAAAGTATATGAACAGACACTTCTCAAAAGAAGACATTTATACGGCCAACAAACACATGAAAAAATGCTCATCATCACTCGCCACCTCAAAACCACAATGAGATACCATCTCACGCTAGTTAGAATGGTGATTGTTAAAAAGTCAGGAAACAAATGCTGGCGAGGCTGTGGAGAAATAGGAACGCTTTTACACTGTTGGTGGGAATGTAAATTAGTTCAACCATTTTGGAAGGCAGTATGGCGATTCCTCAAGGTTTTAGAACTAGAATACCATTTTACCCAGGAATCCCATTACTGAGTACATACCCAAAGGATTATAAATCATTCTACTATAAAGACACATGCATATGTATGTCTATTGCAGCACTATTTATAATAGCAAAAACTTGGATCCAACCCAAATGCCCATCAATGATAGACTAGATAAAGAAAATGTGGCACATAATACACCATGAAATACTATGCAGCCATAAAAAAGAATGAGTTCCTGTTCTTTGCAGGGATATAGATAAAGCTGGAAGTCATCGTTGTTAGCAAACCAACACAGGAATAGAACACCAAATACCACATGTTCTCACTCATAAGTAAGAGTTGAACAATGAGAACACATGGACACAGGGGGAACGTCACACACCAGGGCCTGTCGGGGGCTGGGGGACAAGGGGAGGAGGGAGAGCATTAGGACAAATACCTAATGCATCGGAGGCTTAAAACCTAGATGATGGGTTGATAGGTGCAGCAAACCACCATGGCACATGTATACCTATGTAACAAACCTGCAGGTTCTGCACATGTATCCCAGAAGTTAAAGTAAAATAAAAAATAATAATTTTATAAACATAAAACAGATAAATAAAAGCATGTCTACAAAAAATATGTGTACAAGAATGTTAATACTAACTCAATTCATAATACTCAAAGTGGAAAAAACCAATTGTTTATCAATAGGACAATGGATAAAAAATTGTAGCATATAATGGAATAAAACTCAGAAATTGAAAAAGAATGAATTACAAATATAATACAACAACATGAATGAACCTTGGAAACATTGCATTGCAATGTCAATAAAGAAATAAGCTAGGCACAAAAACTATGGTGATAGAAATAAGAAGATGGCTGCCTATAGGAGATTGGGATTTACTGTGGATGAGAAAACACTGTATGTTGATGGAAATTCTCTATCTTGATCAGAGTGCTGCTACCAGATCTAAAAAAGCCCAACATGCTAGTTGATGCAGATTTACTGACTATAAACAATCCTTTGGAAGTCCCATAATTCAGATCTTCTGCATCCTCTTCTGAATGGACCATTTATTTAGGGCTCTACTCTGTCTTTTCTGCACATTCCATAATTCATTTCCTACCCTAGTCTCAATATCAAAACTGGCAAAGGCTTCTAGCATCAGCCACATCCTCCTCTATCACTCCACCAGAAATTTATTTTAAGTTTGCAGTGAAAGAAAATGACAGAAAGAATACTGCATAGTGGCTAAGGGCATTTATTGACTATTAGTGTGCAGAATTATATAAGCACAAGTAGATAAGAGGAAAGAATAATGAAGGTGATAAGATTAATGATAGCTAACTTATTGAGTATTTAGTATGCACCACATATTTTCTAAGCACTTTGCATAAGTATCATCACTTTATCCTCACGATAGAACTATGAGGTGATTATGATCACTTTTCCAACATTAAAAATGTTAAAATTAAGGTGTGAAAAGGATAGGTTGCCCAAGGATGCACAGCTAGTAAAAATGAAAGTTGAGATTTATGACTTGACATCTAGTTCTAGAGCCTACATTGTCAACTCACTATGCTCTCAACCAATGTGGTCTGCTATGACAGGCACTGGCTACAACAAATGACTATTTAAGTTTGAATTAAATTAATTAAGATTAAGTAAAGTTGAAAATTAATTTGTAGTTAAATGGGCAGAGTTCAAGTCCTAAATAGCCACCTATGGCTAGTGGCTACCATATTGGACAGCAGAGACACAGAACACCACCCAAGATATGAGCGAAGACCTCCTCCCAAACGAGAAGCTGATTTTGGCAGAGTATCTCTAGTTTCATGGTGAAAGTAAGGTCACATTAATGCACTAATCCCAAGCTGACTGATGAGTATTTATGTACTCCTCGCGCAGTGTCTCACCTCCTCTGCTAAACGTCTCTCCAAACGATGCCTCTAGGTGGTGCCTCCCACATGCTGCTGGTGGGCTAGCATCCTAAAATTTCCACTGATCTTACGGAAAGCACCGTGACTCTTGGGGTTGCTAATGCTTGAGAGGATGGGTGGTAGGTCAAATTCGGAAGTGAAGTGCATGAGAAGTCCATGGCGTGCTCATTTCTTGTATCATTTTCTGTTCGAGTCATTCTAAAACAATATTCTTCAATTAAGTACATTTGAGAATTATCCTTAACTTTTTGGAAATCTCGTTATATTTGATTTTGCCTTTGTTTTTTTCTCTTCCCTTTTATTTTCTTCTTTTGTATATATGTGCCGTGCTGTGCTGTGTGTGTGTGTGTGTGTGTGTGTGTGTCCCAGCAAACATTAAATTGCTGTTAACATTCTTGTCCCCATATTGTTCTGAGAAACTATGAACACGTTTTTCTGAGAATCCTTACTTTCCTCCGACCACTGTGCTGAAGTCCCTGGGTCACAGGCAGAGCTACTACAGTGTCCTTTGCATGATTTTTTTTGTTTGTGTGGAGGACCCTCAGTTCCTATTGACCAAGATTTCTACTGGGTGTTTTCCACCAGCTCACTGGATGTGTACTGACTCAGCACAGGCTAAAGCTGAGGCGTCCCCTTATAATTGGACCTATAATGACACAATTCTGTCTAGTCCCATTGGAAGAAGGCTTACCATGCTTCATTCTGAGCTGGCCTGATAGTGAGTCTCTGAATGACTAACCCATGTCCTGCAGGTCTGATAGTCAATACAAACGAGCATCCAGTGCCCCACTCCAGGCAATCATCTTGGAATGAAGAGAGAGTTTTACAAAGAGACAACCCTAGAGATCTGTGGAGTCCACCTAACTACATATTTAGCTGACTCATGATTGGTACGTACAAGTGAGACTACCTGAGACCAGAATACTATCCACTTGAATGGATTATAATAAAGAGTACCCCCATGTAACACAGTGTCATGAATAGTTAATTTTCACAAGCTAGATGGGAAAACCTCATGATTCACAGGGCACTGGGTCGGGCAAACACAAGGATCTGGCTTCAGTCATGGGCAATAAATACTCTTAGACTGACCACTGTTCTAATTCTACCTTAAAAAATTGTCTAAGCAAAATGTAAAGAACCTAACTCTTTTTATATAACTTGAATGCATCCCAGAAAAAAAAAATGCTGAGGATTAATAGGAACACAGAAATATCCAGTACTCAAGAAGTTAAAGTCACAATATCTGGCATATATTCAAAGATTATTAGGCATAAAAAGCAAGAAAATATAATCCATAATAAAGATAAAAATTAATCAATTGGAACAAACAGAAAAACAGATGTTAAATTTAGCAGACAATGACATTTTAAGAAAGTACTATTATTGTATCATATGTTTGTAAAGCTAAGTAACTCAAAAAAAAAAAAAAAACTCATGAGCTTAGAAACACAAAGTAAATCACACCAAAATTAAATTGCTTAAAACCTGTTATCAAGAAAAAATTATTGAATCTATAACAGAGAAAAAGTCATGTTATGTACAAAGGAATAAAGATAAGGAGAATAGCAGATTTATTAGTGGAAACAATAGAAAGAAGAAAATACTGGAGTACTCATGTTTAAATACTGAAAGAAAACACTTTTGACCTAGAATTCTCTACTCAGAATTCAAAATATAGTAGAATTCTCTACTATATTTTAAAGATATAGCTTAGATTATTCATTCTTTTAGTTCCTCTAATAGACCTTTGTTTCCAAAATTCAGTCTCTAGTATCCCACCGGAGAATTGCACCCCCTGCATCATTGTCCGGTCCTTTCAACTAGAGAAAGGGACAGCAGTCATAACTTGTTGCCAATGATACTTCCTCACAGAATGCACAGGGAAGTGGAACAAGCACCCAGAAAGTTAAAAGTAATATGAGCTAGTGTTAGTGTTCTTCACATTCATAACTATGCAGTACGGACAAACGTGAAAGACCTCGTGGAAACTCAGTGACAGTAAAATAATAAGATTCTCCCAGCTGTGTGGATCCTGAGTGGGTAGATGATTCATTTTGCAGCTGTGTATCCCGTGGCTGACAGGGGCTGACTGGAATCCACAGGACTTGTCAGAGGCCAGTGGCCTGATAGGTGTTCTACAGCAAGCAACAGGAGAAGAAGAAAACTACATCTCTTCATGAAGACAAGTGCAAAAATAATATCAGCAAGAAAACACTGAGCAAATGGGGATGACTTGATTCGAAGAATGAAAAATCTAAGGGGCAGCGAAAGTGGTAACATTAAAAGTGGGAGTCACTTGGCTCAACACTTAAGGGAGATTTTTATCTTTTCCTTGGGTACTCTTCACAGCAAAGCCATTCTTGGAAGAAGTAGATCTCTTCTCAGTTTAGAAAAGAGAAACTGAGATTTAGAGAGGCCAAAGAACTTGCCCACCTTTCTGCAACCATTGAACAATGGGGTTAGAATGGGTACCCATCTTCCTGACCCAACACTCAATGTACATTCTCTTCACTGCCCACTATTGCAACTCCAAAAAATAGAAGAAGTTTCTGAATAAACTGTTGGGTGCACATATTGATTTTTTTGTATGTCTGAATATCAACTTCCTTACAGTTTACACATTTTGCACTGGTTTTTAAAATCCTTTGGTCATAGATTTTTTTGAGAGTCCAAGGAGATGAGCTTGACTCCAAGGAAGTATACTTATGTGCACACATGTACACACACACACACACACTTCACATACAGTTTTGGAAGGTTCTTACATGACCTGAAAGCTATCCATGAGCCATATAGAAGGCCATGGTAACTATCTCCTTTCTTCTTCAAAAACAGCTATTATACTAATAGTTTCATTATAAATTGAGAAAATTGAGGCTCTGAAATATTGTGACCTTTCAAGATGCACAATTTTGACCTCGTTGAGTGAGATGGTATCTGCCTGAGTATAAAAACACCTTGTCCCACCTACCCGCTGCTTTCTATTGTAGTCACCAAGAGCTGTGGTGTGCAAACATTTTTAGCTTTGGAAAAATGTGTATATAGAATATGTCCTAATTTATAACATGGCACAAAATATTGACTAAAGTCAATAATAACTTATCCTGGATTTTCAGATTGTCAGATGTCAAGGGTTTAAGAAAAGATATGGAAAACATTAAAGCCAAAATATTCTGTGAATTAACTTTTTCTCCTTTATGACAGAAGTCATCATTCAGTTTAAGGAGAAGAAAGTCGTCAGTGGTTTGCAAATATTAATCCATATAATGAGGCCTGCACAGGGCTAATCTTGGTCATCCAGGCTTCCCATATTCATTTTAATTTCTAGAATATATTTTTGTCAGAACAATGAAGAAGAGATCAATACAAATAATTTTAAATCCTTATGAAAATCTTTTAGATGTATGTGACATTCATTCAGTTTTTCAGTTAATAATTGTTAAGCACCTACTATGTGCCAGCACCATGATAGAATCTGGGAATCAAAGGAGGGAAGAATATTGTCCTTGGTCTCGAAGATTTTGCAGTCTTGTAGAAATTCTTTAAGAAAGAGATATGGGCATAGAGATAAGAAAAGTATATGGCTAATCCATTTGCTGTTGAGGTGATTATCACTGCTAAGAGTAAAAGTGGAAGACATAGCATAGTCATTTGCTTTCAGTAGGAAACAAAGTGGTTAGGCTAAGGAAATGCCACCCTTGCGCAGGGACCTGTAGCACCAAGCCCACATTGGGAAATGTGTATGAAGTGAGGCAATGAAAATCAAAGTGGCCATTTAAATCATGACAGCTACAAAGCTGCCGTCTGCTACCCAGGCTCTGGTTTTGCCCCACACAAGCTGCTCATGGGCGGTTTCACATAGAGATCACTTCAGTGGAAAATAATACATGTAAACACATGTGGCCATGGAAAAATATATGGAGATGGATGCTGAGTAGTGTTCTGTGGGGCTGGGTCTTACTGATATTGCTTATCTCCCACTCTCCTCCCCCTCCTCCTGCTCACTTCATTCTCCACCTCCTCCCTCCATCCTCTCCTTCCCATTTCCTCCCTCCACCTCCCTCTTTGTCCCGCCTCCTTCCATCTCCCCCTCTATCCAGCACCTTCCCCTCTCCTTCTCCACCCTCCCCCTTCCATCTCCCTCCTCCTCAAGCCACTTCCTTCTTAGGCCACCTCCACCTCCTCCCCCAACTCCTCCTCTTCCCTCTTCTTTAGATTCTGCTCCTCCTCCTTCTTTCTTTATAAAAGTTGTACATTCTTCCTTTTCCTGCCCTGCTTTTCTTTTAGCTTTGTATTTTAATTTCAAGTGCACAGAAAAGCTAAAAGAAAAATGCAATGAACCCCTAAAAATCATTGTTTGCAAAAAGATGAAACAAAAATCATTTGTTGTAAAAAGCAGCAAATATGTTTTCTGCTTTTTAAATCTCTCTGCATATCCTCCCTCCATTTATTTCTTTCTGGTTCAAAATCTTTCTCTTTTTGTCCCTCCCTCCCCTTCATTTCCTCCCTACCTTGCTCTCTCCCTTTCTTCATTTATTTAGTTATTGCACCCTTCAAAATTAAGAGGTGGACAACTTCACACTTTACCTCTAAGTACTTCAGCATATAACTGCTGAGAACAAAGACATTCTCCTGCATAACAACAATACCATTGTCACCGGAAATGAATTTAACATTGATGAATAACACCACCTAATAGACAGACTATATTAACATTTTACCAGTTGTCTCAACAATGTGCTTGATAGCAGCATTATTGTGGGGGCGGTGTCCAAAATCCAGTCAAAAACCTCATCTTGCCACGTCCCTTTAACCTGTTTTGATGTGTGACTTTCATGGCAATGACATGTGTGAATAGGCCCCTTTTCTTGTGGAGTGTTTCATATTCTGAATGTGTGTCGTGATTAGATTGAGGTTAAACTTTGTTGATGGCGGGTTATGCGCTTCCCACAGCAGCATACTAGAAGGCACACAACTTCAGTTAGATGCGTCATTGGTATTGTTACTTTGCTCACTTGGAGAAGGTAGTATCTACTAGGTATCTCATTGAAGAGGTTCCTCTGGTCCAAAAAACTTTTATCTGGTCGTTTAGTATCATTTGGTGATCGTCGCTCTAATCAATGATGGTAGTGGAAGTTTAAATTGGTGATTATGTAATTCCATCATTCTTTCTGTACTAGTTGGTTATCATTCTGTACAGAATCCCTTCTACTTTTTTCCCCTTTACTATCTGTGTGGACTCACATTTTTGTTTTATATTTTTATAATTCATTAATATAATTATCCTTCTTCTTAAATTGTCTGAATTTGATGAATCTTGTGATTTACTTGCATGCACACCAATATGTTCTAGAGTTACCATGTATTTTTCCTTCCCATAACTTGGAATCAGCATTTTCTTCAAGGCACCTGGTTCTTTTTAGCTTGTTATTTCAATCAAGATTTGAATATTAGGTGTGCTCATTGCTACTGGAGTTTCTACTAGGCTCTTTTCAGTGGATTTCTTACTGATACTTCCAATTCCAACCTTCGTTCCGAATTTGAATCTCCTTTCTTCCACCGGGAGAACATGGGCATGCAGCAAATTCCATCCACATCCATCTATCTGCCTTTTATCTACCTATCACCCATTCCACTGACCTAGTAGCCTTGGTGCTGCAGCCCAGGCATAGAGAGGGGGGCTTCTCCCCTCTGCCCACTGCTGCAGACATGGCCGTGCTGTGTCCATGGGAAGCTGGCTCTGGCGAACTGGAGGGCAGCCTGTACTTGGCTGTGAGGGGCAACCTGGCTGGCCACATGGCCTTGTGGCTGGGCTTGCATAAAAAGCAGATCCCTCTCCCTCTCTGCAAGGAGCTGCAGCATTCCTGCCGCGGACAGCAGGAGAGCCTGTGAGCTGTGTTTGGGGATGAAGGAGAGACTTCCCACCACAACCATGTAGAGACAGCACGGTTTAGTGTTGAGCCATGGGGCACGTGTCTCCTAAGGCTCTGGGCTGCATTGTAGCCTGGAAATAAACAGCAGTGTCACCAAAACGAGTATGCCAGCGCCAGGATTGAGTGTGACAGGGACGCAGCTCACCTCCCTGTCTTCCAGGCTCTGGTGCCAGGACAGCCCCTCACCTCGTGCGGAGGTTGAGTGTTTTACCAGGGGCTAGTGTTTGTATCCCACTGGGGTGTCCAAGGGTGGGATTCCCTGGTCTGACTCCACCCAGCATCTCCCTCTGGGGCTGAAATTCAGATCCCAGGCCTCTATCATTCTATCCATTCTAGTCATTCATCTATCTATCCATCCATCCATCTATCCATCCATCATCCAATCCTACAATGCACAAAAATCACTAGTTTGAGAACTACTCCATCATGACTGCTGCTAACAACATAGTATATACTAAAGTTTTCAACATACATACAAAATAAAAACTTTTATTTAGTATATAATAATAAAGTATTAAAGACTAAATTATACTAAATATAATAAAGTATTATATACTAAAGCAATTATGCAGTTCAGCAGTTCTTTTTGGTCCTTTGACTATATCCTGCTAAGAGTGGATAGTAGGCATGATTTTCTAAAAATTAACACAAATTCATTTTTATTATGTACTAATGCTATCAATTTGATACATGGTTAATTCATTTTTGTTTTTAATATTAGGGATCTTCTTATTTGTGTTTCTTACTTCACTTTTAAATGAAATAGTCTAATACCATTCAAAAGTCAAAACTATAAAAGTATACATATTTGAGGTCAGGATTTTGAGACCAGCCTGGCCAACGTGGTGAAACCCCATCTCTACTAAAAACAAAAAGTAATTGAGCCTGGTGGTGAGTGCCTGTAATCCCAGCTACTGGGGAGGCTGAGGCAGGAGAATTGCTTGAACCAGGGAGGTAGAGGTTGCAGTGAGCCAAGATCGCGCCATTGCACTTCAGCCTGGGTGACAGAACGAGACTTTGTCTCAAAAAATAAAAAATAAAATAATTAAAGTTAATTTTAAAAAGTATGTACAATGATATATGTCTATACCACCCAATTTCTATCTCCTCTAAACCAACCCCACTAATCTTAGGGAACCATTTCAGTATTTTCCCATTTCTTTTTTCATTTTTATTTATTTATTTTTATTTGTTTATTTATTTATTATTTTTGAGATGGAGTCTTGCTCTGTTGCCCAGGCTGGAGTGCAGTGGCGCAATCTCGGCTCATTGCAAGCTCCGCCTCCCAGGTTCACACCATTCTCCTGCCTCAGCCTCCTGAGTAGCTGGGACTACAGGCGCCCACCACCATGCCTGGATAATTTTTTTGTAGTTTTAGAAGAGATGGGGTTTCACCATGTTAGCCAGGATGGTCTCGATCTCCTGACCTTGTGATCTGCCCACCTCAGCCTCCCAAAGTGCTGGAATTACAGGCTTCAGCGACCATGCCTGGCCCAGTATTTTCCCATTTCTTAGGGAACCATTCCAGTATTTTATCTTTTATTCTTTTGTATTTATTTTTGAAAAAAATATCCCTTTCTTTGTACAAAATCTGCAGAGGTATATATATGAATGTACGTGTATAGTGCTATCTTAGTTTTTAAATAGTATATCCTCAAAGTCACTACATATCAGTTAATACAGATACTCCTCATTCCTTTTGTAAAGAACAGTGCTGATATATCATAATTTATTTAAGCAGTCTTCTACAAATGGGCATTTTTATTTTTTGTAATATTTTGCTATTACATATGAAGCCACAGTGAATGATCTTCTGCCTATGATGCTTTGCATTTCTGGAGGTGTATTTTCAAGATGGAGTCCTAGAAGTGACATTGCTGGGCCAAAGGCTCAATGCGTCATGGTCTTGTTAGGTCCCACCAAATCCTCCTCCTTAGGATGCTTTCCTCTTGCACTCCTATCAGAAATGTAGGAGAATAACAATTTCTACACCAAGTCTCAAACAGAATATTTATTGAACCTCTGAGTACTTCCCATCTGATAGCTAAGAGATGGCACGTCAGTGCAGTTAAAATTGACATGTGTGAGCATGAGTGAGGTTGAACACTTCATAGATGTAAAGCATTTGTATATCTTGATGGTAAATTGTCTATCAGTGCCATTCTCCCATTTCTTGCTATAGGTATTTTTATCCTTTTTGTTATTTTCAACAGGGTTTTAAATATATATATATTTGGGAGCTAGCTTTTTATATTCCATATAAGTTGAAAACATTTTTCCCAGTATGTCTTCTGTCTTTTTCACTTTGCTTATGTTTATACACGCACACAGAAGTTTTTCTACATAATACAATTTATTAATTTTTTCTTGAACTATTTCACGGGAATTCCAGACTGTTAGCATGAGAGTAATCTAAGTGAATCCCTAAATCTAAGATGTACACCTTTGAACCGGAGAGCCCTAGAAAGAACAGAAGCAGCCGCGAGGATGAATGGGCAAGGGATCCAGGGCAAGCATCCCTTCTGTGCTTATGGAATGGAAGGATAAACAGGGTTGTACAAATGAGATCCTTTATAAGTTGGAGAGGTTTAACAAAAGGTAGAACTATGGGTATGAACATTATTTGTGAATGATAGTAATGGAAATTAGATCATTAATTTGGAAAACAGATCTGTGCACATCTTAAAATCAAGGACCCGGATATTCATCTTCCTAGTGTCTATGTGTCTGGCACCTAGAAAATGCTTCATAAATATATTCGGAATGGAGGGAACTGAATCTAAAATGGAACAATAAGGAACGACCACAGCAGTGTAGTGAAAATACTAACAGTACAAATTCAGATGCATCCTTGTGCGTGTGCTTTTAAGTAAATCTATTTTCTTCCACGTTCAATACAAATTTCATTTAAAAAAAAAATCAATCACCACGTTAATTCAAACTGGCCAGGCAGACAACAAGCCTTTGTTCTTTTAACAATAAAATATCTCTCAAATGTATCGGGGCAAGGGAGTTGGTGAAAGCTCTTGATTTTCTTTATTCCTACAGCACCAAACATTTTAACTACCTACAAGAGAGTGTCTTATGAATAACATACTTATGAATTCCTAAACTGTTTATGTGAGCACTACAGAAATGACCAGACACCTAGATTTGAGGTGCCTGCTTATATCCACCTGTCATTCTCTTAAAAAACAGCTGATTTCTTAATGATAGACAATAGGCCTGCCCACATCAGGCAGAAGTAGCATATTATGGGGACAGACAAATAGTGCTCGAAGGGAAGCAATTCACAGGACTCCCTTTTCCTTCTAAAGCCAAGCGCTTGGCCTTTGAAATAAGAGAAACACTTGTTCGGTTGTTACTGAGTTTTGTTTTGGTCAAGTGCATGCATTCTTGCACAGCTGGCCCCAAGACCTTTTCAAGACACAACCAGCACAAATACAGATATTTGACAGTGCAGCTCATGAGCAACAACAACAACAAAAAAAACAGGATCCTTCCTGTCAGACCATTGCTTTTGTTCCTTCATTGTCTTGGTGTCTTTCTGATAGAGTTCACTGCTGTGTTCATCTGGTTCTCATGTCTTTTCGACATGTGTCACAGGAGATAAAGAACTGATTATCCAATCCTGACAGCCTTCAAGAAAGCACATCAGATCATTCTTTGCTGCTTTGTGGGTATCTAAGAGGCAGACCCATGCTACTTACTGTAAATACTGCCCTTCAATAAAGGGAAGTGGGGAGAAAAACAAAGTTCCAGCGTGTTTATGTTAGCAAGATCTGTCAATCCAAACTTCCACATCTATAAATTCTTTCCTTTGCAGGCCAGACTTTGTTTTCACCAGACTACAACACTGAAGTGTACAAATAGAGGGCAAAAGAATAGACGTGTGACATCACCATTTCTGAAAAACCCTTCCTCTGTAGGCATGGACGATGGTGTTGGAGAAATAGCTCTTATCATGCACTGCGTATTTTACTTTTTTCCATGAAGAAACAGAGATTCGAGAATGCTACTGCATTATAAAGGGGTTGATTGATTTGATATCCATTATTCTCATGAAGGCAGAACTATGTTTTATTCATTCTGCATCCCTGAGGACAGATACCTGGTTTCAGGTTGATGCTCATAAATGTTTACTGAGTGGATCTCAGGGTGAGGGCCTTGGACCTGCAGCACCAGCACTGCTAGAAATGCAGATTCTTGGGGCCACTCCAGATGTGCCAGATCAGACATGCTGAGGTGGGGCCCAGGAGTTCATGGTTCTACAAGTCCTTCAGGTGATGGTGATGCATACTTAGGTGTGGGAAGGTTCATTTTGCGATGAAGAAAAGAAGGAGGAAAGACAGTCGATGAACGTCTGTTAAACTGAATTTTGAGGTGCATAGCGTACTGCTCCTCTCAGGAGCCAGCTCTTTTGGGAAGCTCTCCTCAAGTCCTACTGGCTGGGTTAGTTATACTGTTCTGGTGTTCTCATAGCCCCTGGTTATGCAACTATATTGTTACCTTTAACAAAATATATTGACCCCCTGTCTACATGTTCTGGCTTCCGTAACAGTCCATCATGATGAACCTGTAAATCTCTGGAGTAAGTTCACAGAGAACAATGAGCAGGTATATGTTTACACAATGTTCCTTTGTTGATACCAATGTCCAAAGTCATATCTCTAGTTGTTGGTGTAGAAGTAAGTGTATAAATGAATTCTGACATGGAAAATACAAGAATGTGCCAATACACTTTTTCACAATGAGCTTTTTTTAAAAAACAAATTGTCATATATGAAATACATAGACTCTGGAAGATACTTTCTTCTTTCAAATATGCCAAATGGACTAATCAGCCTATAGATAACCAGGTGTTCATCATATATCCCGGATTAGTAACAAAATAACACAAACTGGGCAGCTTACACAACATTCTCACAATTCTGGAGGCCAGATATGTGAAGTTAAGGTGCCAGCAGGATTTATTCCTGAGGTACTTGGGGTCAGGACTTCAGTATATGAATTTTGGGAGGGGATGCAGTTTAACCCATAACATACTCCAACTGTTCTCTTGGTCTTGAGGTATGCGGGCATGGCCTCAGAAGAAACAGGGAACCAGATTCAAAGTCTGTTCCAAGCAGGAAAATGACAGCCTACCCATGTCCACTTCCCTCTTGACAGAAAACATCAGACCCCATGACCTGCACGTGTGGGTGGTGTCCTGCGTTTTCCCAGAACTGCTTTTCCTCATGCGCCTCACTCCTGCCTCCTGTCTGCTGACTCCCTAGGCTTCCAGCCTCAGCGTCCAGCTGCCTTGTAGGTGCTTCCCGTGGCCTGCAGGCAGCCTCTCTCCATGGTGAGTCCGCTTCCCTCTTGATTCTGCTTCCATGTCCCCTCCCTGCCAGCCTTCAGGGTTCCTCCACTCACAGGTCTGGACACTTTCCAGCAGGCAGCCCTGAGGAGCCCAGCACGGTGCTGAGGGCATGGCTTTGAGAGTCAGGATGCCCAGCTGAAATTCAGGCTCTGCCACGTTCTGGCTATGAGGGCTTAGCCAGTTTACTCTCATAGTAGTGCGTCAGTGGCCTTGTCTGTAACGTGTGTGGCTGATATGACCAACCTGGTTGGGTTCCTGCGAGAATTAAATGTTTGATGGCAGTTCCTGGCACGTGGTGGGCTCTGGAGGACCATTTGCTGCTGCTCCTCTGCTTGTTCTGGCTGTACGTGCTGGATCTGGCAACATACCGCTGCAGCTAGGCTCACACGCACTTCACATGTTACAGTCGGTAAAATTCAGACTCACATTACAATGCGAGGTACATTATAAGGAAGGGATGTTTCCCCCCAGCCCGGGAAACTTTCTATTAATCCAAGAGTACATCTTAAAATCAATGTCACTTTATAATTGAGGAAATAATATCTTGCCATTTAATGAAACCCTATTAGGCACCAGATTGTTGACATATCTTCTTAAATCTTAAAATATTCCTGCAAGGGAGGTTTTGTTATATCCACCTTGTAGGTGGCAACAGGGATTTGTAGGCATCAGAGACTGTCTGGAGGCCACAAAGTTAAGTGGCAGAGCTGAGGTCTGACAGGTCTGTCGGATGCCTGGATCCTTGTTCTTTATATAAAGCTAAGAAGCTGGAACACTTGCCTAGGAGAAAAGAAAGTTAATGAGAAGTTGGACAAATTACCGTTGAATTGATTAAAGAATAATAGGCTGATGAGGCTCATGTTGTGCTGTGTTGGGTTGTGCTGTGTTGTGTTGTGATCATTTGTGAGAGAAACCAGCTCTGCTCAGAATGTGAATGTACCCATTTGCCTCCAATATCCCCTTGGTCAAA
Organism: Chlorocebus sabaeus; assembly: GCF_047675955.1. NCBI lineage: Eukaryota > Metazoa > Chordata > Mammalia > Primates > Cercopithecidae > Chlorocebus > Chlorocebus sabaeus. Next base: position 5,192,879 of record NC_132913.1, on the reverse strand, counting down.
GCGGTATCTGGTGGACTATAGAATTAGTGTTTGTTCCTCAGACCACGCCATTAAGAATTTACTCTCTTTATTGTCTTTATTATATCAGCACACAATTCTGTCACAATAAATAATACCGTGCTTATTAGTTGTCGCTTGCATATAGACTTTCTCCAGTGAAACTATAAGCCTCTTACAATCAGTGCTTTCTATGCCTATTGTGTTTTAGGAAAGGCAGATAAAACAAACAAACCAAAAGCAAAAAAACGTATCCAATACTAAGCTGAAAAGACCTCCTAAGGTATTGACTAGTTATATAAGTAAACCTAATACATCCTACTATTCTGATGGGAGAGGGCACTCTCTGTACTATACACGTGGAGATGCATAAGGTCACCTGAAGACAGTGCTCTGCTTCTGTTGAGTTATGCAAAGCTAGCAAAGTCTGTCCTGTGCATTGCCATTCCTCATTCCAAGCACCCTTGGCAGACATCACTAATTGATCAGGTAGCTTTTACTGCTGTTTTCAGATGCAGCCTCTGATTGTTTTGCAACACAGCACTCAGGCAATCACCACCCATCTATTAGGGATGACATGACAAGTGAAACCAATCTGATATCCCTCGTCTCACCTGTGATTGTGAAAGTAGAGAATGCAGAGCATTTAGGAAGGCGAATTATTGTAATACGCAGTTGTCAGCAGAGAATTGTGACGCGGGGGTCCCTCATGTGGCCACAATATAAATATTCTCTTGCTTCAGCTGGTGTCGCACTCACCCTGATTTTAAAATCACATCAATGCTGGAGAATGCAAAGCGTTCTTCATAAGTTATTCCAGAGGAACTGATCCTATGATACTCTGCTTTTCAACAGCTCCATCCCGTTTGGCTTTCAAAAACCGTCCTTGTCCAGGTTTTACCCAAGACCTATTAGGACTTCCCAGCTTAATCCAGAAATCTTGAGGAGGAAGTCCAGATGCCCACTGGACTTTTCTGCATAGTTCCCCAGGAGATTCGAAATGTGCATTCATGGTAGAGAACCAGTGTGCTAGGGTGTTCCCTAACAATAGTGTCAATGAAAAGTTCCTCCTGGAGTACTTAAGGGAAGGTTCTTGGCAATCAAACTTCTTAGCAAACTTCAACAGAAGTATAGATAATGAGATTTTAGGCCACACAATTTGGTGCAACTCTTGGGCTGTGCGCATGAGGGACTGTCTTCCCAGCACTTATCTGCCCACGCCTGACCACAAGACTTTTGTCCCAGGGGCATATATCACAGGTGGTAATGCATTCCTAAGGTCACAGAGTCTGTGAAGTCCTGAGTTATTTATAAGCATTTCCACATAACATTTGGCCACTTTTTTCCGTGCTATTATAAACTCTGCCCAGAGGGAAACAGTAATTAGTTGCTTCACTTTCACAAATTTCCTTAAGGTGCTTTCTTCAACTTGACACTTGCATTTCTCCTGGTGTTTTGGTTTTTAGTCTTAGTGAAGCTTTGATGTTTTGTTTCGTTTTGTTTCTTGAGAAAGGAACGTCTTGAAGCTTCCATGAAGAGTAAGTTTTAGAAAACTATATTCGGGATTGGGATTTTTTTTTTCCTCCCCAGTGCAAAATGCACAGACCTGCTTTTGATGTGACTGGTGCTTGTTTTTGTTTGCTTGTTTAAAATCAAAATAAAAAAGTTATTCCAAAAATGTGTACGTCTCACCACCATGGATTGTCTTCATTGACTGTATTTTCTTTATCAGCAGTGGCTTTGCCTGAACATAAACTAGCAGGTTCAGGAAACCACTACCAGAAGGCAACACAAGCTTAGGCCACAGGAGTAGAAGTACTGTGTCCAGCCACGCCCCCTCCTTCCTTGCTCTGACCGTAGCACACTGAGCCCACCACTAATGCCTTCTCCAGTTACTGCAATCTCATCTTCTATTCTATCGCTCATAGCTAATGTTATTGGCACTTCTTTCTGTAATCTTGATGTTTGTCTCTTCACATAATTTTGATCCACCTTCCACGCTTTTGCTCTTGTCCTTGAAATGCTTGGACAAATATTTTAGCTCCAAGTCAGCAAACACTGCAAATTTAGGCTCCCTCCTCTCCTCTGGCCCATACAGGCTGTTTAACACTTGCCAGCAAATAATACTGAAAGAAGTGAGAATTGTGGAGTGAATCCAGAAACACAACTGGAGCAGTATGAGGTGATAGCAGATGCTGGAGAAAGAAGATAGGAAAAGTCATGTAGAAATTATTTTGCCTAAATATGAAATAGGATTTTCATTAGGTCCAGCCACTCCATGGCCGATACAGTGCCTTATTCCTGCTTGTAGCCCAAAAGGATCTCAACAATTTCTTGAGATTGAATTTGCACAGCCCCTGAGAGAAGTGACATCCTACAATCATCCTAAGGTTAGGTGGAAACCGTATGCCCATCCTCAGAGGGTCATGAAACCCTCTTCCTTTTGGTTTGAAGATGCATTATCAGTCTGCAGCTTTGGAATCAGTCCAGGAGCAAATCTCAGCTCTGGCACCTGCTGCTTGATACTGCGAAAGTTGACAAAATATCTCTACAGAATTCTCAAGGATATTCTTCCAGGAAAGTATCCAATGGCTGTGTAATTTCTGAGTCACAGTGCCTGGTCAAGGAGCTAAAAGTCTATAGCAAGACTCGGATGTATAAATAGACACATGTGGTAAAATTCCTGATACAGAAAGGCGCAGGACTTACAGTGGGAGCTAAAAACCACTTTTCAGAGAACACTAGCACCCACACAGAGTGAATTGGGCAAAATATTGGGGCTGGGCCTGCCCAAAGATCTGGATCCTTGGAACAATCTATACTTTTGCTCAGGGCTGGGAGACTGATGCCAGTTGAGAGTTGCTGAGCTAGCCTCTCGGTGGGATTGTGCAGCTTTCATCCTCCTCACTGCTTAAGCACAAATTGTGGTGAAAGTATGAAGACTTGATTTCTTTGCAGAAAATGACCCTGAAGTGCGAGCCAACTGTTAATGCTTGCAGTGCCAGTGAATACAAAATGCTGATTCTTAGCCAGAAAATAGCTTAATAAATTACTTTGGTTCTATATTTATAAAACAATTTAGGGTCTATAGGGTTCAACGACATTTTCCAGTTATATTTACTGCAACTGAGGTTGGAATTGCATGCCACAATTTATGCAAATTTAGGGAATTTAGAATATCGTAGAACATTGCTTACGAATGACAAGGGTATGCGCTAGTTCAAATCATTATGGCTAACGTAGAGAGAATATCATGCACTGAAACCCAACTTTTGTCTTTGTGGTCTGGTCTGATGGTTATTCCCCTGCTAATATCGCAGCTTCTGTGATGGTCTGAGACTCATTGCAGAGAACACTGGGAAAAACACAACCAGACGCGTGAACAAGGACTAGTATGGCTTGTTGCTGTTCTTCATGCATACACCTCTTTCAGGAAGCCAAAAGTAATTTTCTGAAAATAAATGGGCGCTCATTCAAATAAATTATTGAGCAACAACCAAAAGCACATATCAAAAACATCTATGATGGTTTCAAGGGATAATGCGTCATCAGGTCAATGCTTATCGATCTCTCAAGGTTGGATACTTAAGGAGACTGGTTATGTGATACCTGACACAGAATGAGGGCTTCGTGCAGAAATCTTTACATCTGCAGTTCTTTTTTTTGATTGTGAACTAGAGGAAATTACAACCTGTATTCAGTCCCAAGACTTAATGCTTATCCAGGGGACACTGGATTGTGGCAGCTGGGGTCCCTGTGGCTGGGATAGATTATGGGTGAAGTTAACTTGTGATGCTCAATACAGAACTAACCCACAGGACCACAGTGAGGAGAAAGGAAGACATGAACCCTGACGGAGGCAGGTGTGAGATAAACATGAGTGTGTCACTGCAGAGTGGAGACATCACTCTGAGAATGTCGCTCACACGTGTCAGGGGCTTTACCCTAAAATCACTTCAGAGTGATTTTTCTCTTACTACAGGTTTCCCTCTTACTATATTGGGGTGAAGGTGGGGTTCAGTGATATTGAACCTCACTCACAGAGTTCCTGCTCCAAGATGCTAGAAAAATGATCTTCTAGAAAACTTAGAATTCTGGATTCTGCAGAATTCTCTCCCAGATGCTACGTGTTAACAGAATTCTGCTTTCCCTTTCAGGGGCACAAAACTCCTCTTCATTGTACTGAATCCCTTGTAGTGTGATGTGAATATGTAACCAAATTGTCTTTAAACAAATGTGAATGTGAATGATTCTTGCCAATTTCAGGCATGGCTCTTAAGAAACCTGACACAGATGTGTCTTTATGCCCTTTTTCCCTTCTGAAGATGGGATGCCAACACAGACGATGCCCCAGGAGGAGGGGAAGTCACCAGCTGGAGCCGTCCTGAGTCCCTGAGTTCCTGAGTGGAGTAGAGGCACCCACCAACCAGGAAAACCAATTCTGGACAATTATCTGAGGAAGAAATAGACTTCTATTGCATTTGAGCAGTGGTACCTCAGGGCTGATTTCTTCCAGCAGCCATCCTACTGTGCTGGTGATACTTTCATTGCCTCTCGGATAGACCTGAACCTTCCCCATCTTGTTTTTTGTCCAGAGAGGCTGATCTCCATGAACTGCCTCAGGTGCACCCCCTTGCCTTCCAGCTTTTGGTTGGCTGTAAATAACAAGATGTAGCACCGCAGATGAGAAGATGGGAGGAGCCCATGGGAGATGAGCAGATAGCAGAAAGGAGGGGGAATCTGTGTATCCACATGTTCCCTCGAGGTTTCTCTGGGCAGTTTCTCTAACGCAGCTACAACTGTCACCAGTACTGGTGACATGACCCTTCTATCCTCCCTTCAGACCAAGAGTAGGAACAGCTTCCCACTGTCACTACTCTCTGGTTGTTTTGCCGTCTATTATTTCCTTAGCTCCACCTGCATCTTTCGGTCTTTAAATTTACCTTAAATGGAATAGAGTCTGTGACTCATCTGTGACACATCTGTGTCTTTCCTTAAAAATCTATTTAATTAAAAGCTGTGTTGATCATATCATGTATTCCTTCTGCAACTCTGGAGGATACAGACACCATAACCAACCTTCTATCTAACCATACTCTTATACAGCCTCCAACCCTTTGTACTGTTGGTTTCAAAGACATAGCACGAGCACATTCCCCAGGCTCCCATCCTCACCTTAGAAATGGGAAATAAGCACCCAGAGAAGGAAAGGGACTTTCCAAAGCCTTCATCATTTTCAGGAGAGAACCTGGGCTTTGGTTGAGAAGAAATGAACTTCAAGGAGAAAGCTTTCTAAAGAATAGGGCTGCAATTGGAAACATCACAGTTTCATCTTCAACTGCCAAGGAGGAGTCACAGTGGAAAACATTCCTTGGGATCTGCCCTTAACTAGTTAGGGATTAGGGTTGGCAAGAAAAGTGTGTTGGGACATTCACCCCAGACCCAGGAACCTCAGCCTCCTGTTCTGAATCCACAAGAGTTCCCCACAGCCACGGCCCCCTGCGTTGATTTCTTGCGGCCGATATCCCTGAAAGCAGCATGCCGGTCTGGCCAACACCTCTTCTACTGAGAATCCCCAATTCACATTTATGAAAATAGAGACATTTCCGTCCTCATCAGCAGTGAACCTCATGATTGAATCTGTTTTGGGTAAATATGCTACTCACAAATGCAATCTGCTTCAGCTGGGACGGAAGAGAGGCAGAGGTGCAGGGACCGCATCCCTCTTGGATAACTGCAAGGAGATAAGAAAACATGGGATGGAAGTGGGAAACTCATCCTGTAATTCTCCAAGGAAGTGTGTTGCATTTTCTCCCTTGGCCTCCCTCATCACCAGCTCTACATCTCAGGGGTCCTGGGGCATTGGAGGGCTAATATGGTCCTCTAAGGAGACTTCTAGTGCCTTCTCTCTTAAATAACTCATTTTCTAGTCCTGCCTCCCCGGTATCTTCCAAACAGCACTCAAAGTAACTCCTGCAGGAGGCGCTGTGGGATCTTTGAAGGCAAGGCCTGTAACTAAGGCTTTTACCTCCAGCACCACTGTGTGGCCTGGCAGACAGCAGGCGTTCCTGGAAGGTTTGTCCTTTCATGAATGGAGGTGAGCATTGCAGAGCATCACGAGGCATGAGCTATTTTTTTAGCACACATTTTCCTTAAATTTCAAGTTTTAAAATTTAAAATGTGCCTATCTTGAACGCCACATTTAGAAAACTTCTTAAGAAAAAGAACTATCAAATAACCTTTTCCAGGAGATTTAATGCTTTAATAACGTATAAATTCAATTGCATTTCTAGGGAACAAAACTGCGGGAATTTTTCTGGTGAGCCAAGCTGTGAAAAATTGTATTACAGCTAACATGCCAATTAATTCATCATTGGGTCAATTATCAGGTATTTCTTTATTCTTATTTGATATCTGGAGGTGCCTTGAAACTACAAATTCCCTGCATCTTTATTAGATTGTCAGATAACTCCGAGTGTGCCACCCCACCCCTGAGTCCGTGTCCCTCCCAATCATGCCCATAAAATTTTTTATTTTGAAATCTTCACAAGACTCTGAATTGCCTAAGCTTCACAGCAAACCTCAGCAATGTGTGTGTGTGTGTGTGTGTGTGTGCGCGCGCGCGCAAAACTTATCTTCTCTGACCTCTTAGCTCATTCCAAACTTCAATCTAAGCATCTAATCAAACAGTTGTCCCTCTCTATTAGCCCCTTCTTCTTCTGCAGCTCACCTGTTTATCTTCTCGTCTCTCTGGACTAGCCCTTGGAAAGGGTTCCAATTCAATCTCATCAGAGGTTCAAGTAATATTTTTCCAGCTGAATTTATAATAGATGTCCTACTTTTCTAAATAGAATGTGGGTAACAGAGAGAGTCAGAGAGAGAGTGTGTGTATCTTGTTGTTGTCATTGGAAAGAAAAATAAGATTTAGAATATAATTTTAGAACTGAAATAGAACTAAAGGACCAGGGAATCCAGGTCCCTACTGGATAAGCCAGCCAGGAGGCAGAGAGGTTCAGTGATGCAGTATGCTCACACCTCACGTTACTGCACGTTTAAGATGATACTGGGATTTGATAGTGATTATGTTGAGTTCATAGGCCAATTATGTATTAACAACCTTAAGTCTGCTGACTCGTGACTGTAAAATATCTTTTTATTCACTTAGGTTTTTTATAATTTTCTTCAACATTTTATATGTTTCAGTATATTGTTCTTGCACATATTTTGTTATATTTATCCCTAAGTATTTTGCATTTTTATTGCTATTATAAATTACATTATTATTTTCAGGTTTTATTTTCAGTTATTCACTGTACCTATGTATAATTTCAATTAATTTTATATACTGAACTTTTACCCTGCAACCTTGCTAAGCTCACTTACTATTTCTAGTAACTTTTTTGTGTTTTTTATATAGACTATAAAGATAATTTCATTTCTTGCTTTCCAAACTGTATTCCCATTATGATTATTATGGGCCTAATTTCACTTATTTCGTGACTTCATGCAAGTGATTTTTAACACACATTTGTAGACTTTTAGATTTTTTTACATATGTGATTATGTTTTAAATTCACAGCGCTGTACAAATACATATTATTGTTGCCTTTATCAAAATAAAAAAACTAGGATCACATTTTTTACTGATTTAGTATTAATTCATGTTTCATTTTTCCAAAAGCTACATGTAATCATTAAAGTCCTATTCCACATAACCCTACGATGCTACAAATACAGTTAGCCCTAGTGGTCCATGATGCATCCTTTCCCCTCTGAAATTCGAAGAAGTTCCCTTTTACTGCTACAACATTCACTCCCTCGCAAAACCCTTCATTCCCAATCTCCTTCCTTCTTTCCATCCTCTTTTTTCCACGCATGTACACAGGGCACCTGCTCCTACCACACAGCAAATCAGCCTTGGGAATAAATAAAACCCATGCCCTCAAGTTGCTCCACAGCTAGTATGGAGATTATATATTATTGAGGCGATTTCTGGAGACACACATATGATGCCGTGGGTGTAGAGAGGAAGGTATGTGCATACCTGCAGAGGGCACTCAGAACCGACCTCCTACAACTAGGGAAGAAAAGGTGCAAAGACGTCAAAAAAAAAAAAAAAATCCTCCTTTTTTACTGTGCTTCAAGGAAATTTTGGACGTCAGGTAGACAGTGATGAGAAATATGTTTGGATGGTGTATTAGTTATGATTCAGACAGAAAAATGGAAATGACTCTAGGTGTTTCAAGCAGAAATAATGTAATGCAGAGAATTAGTTACAGAGGGACAGTAGAACCGAGCAGCTTCGCAGAGAATGGTGAGACTTCCTGGGCTTAGCAAGCAGCAGGTACCTCTGGTACTCTAGGGTTGGAGGGCTCAGACAAGAATGCTGCTAGCAGGATTCAAGAGCCAGGGCTGCCCAGAGTGAGCTAAAACTGGGGTGAGACTGATTAGGAGGAGTTGGCATCTCCCTGAAAGCACTTTTTCTGGTGGGAACAAAGAGAACGTACAAAGAAATGCCCTCCCTCTGCCTTGCCTCTGTCCTCAAACCTCCTGTTGAATGAAGTTAGCAGGAAGATAGAGGCAGGAGATTCTAGGTAATGGAACTTCCTATGATACAGAAACAGAAAGAAGAGGAACTAGCTTGAGACAAAACAGGCAAACGACAGGCATGGAGGGGTGAGCAGGGACCGTGGAAAGGAGGCCAGGCAGAGAATCATGAAGACACTGAGCTTGTTGCTCTGCCTTCTCCTCTGCCTTGTGCATCTCCCAGCTGCTGAGGCTACAGATGGCTAAAGACACACTATTAAATAAGGTCTGAAAAGGGGATTATAAGGTTCATATCAAGATATGTAATTAGATAATACATATCAATATATCAAAGCTTCCAAAAACAAAAACAATAAAAAACATAAGTGCGATAAAGTTCCAATTAGAATGTCAATAATTTATGCAGGGATTGAATAAAAGTGCTGGAAAGATTTCATGAAAGTATAAATCCTGGAGAATCAATGAGGACATTTTGAAATGACCTTTGAATTTTGAATTGCTGGTATAGCAAATCAGTACTACAGAGCCACAGAAATTATATAGCTGTGGTTTGGTCTAGGAACATATAGACACATCGATGGACTGGAAAAGGGAATAAAGTAAAAGACCACATTGGTTGTGAGAATGTGATAAATGGCAATGATGGCATTTTAATTCAGTGGTAAGGAATGGATTGTTTAATAAATGGTACAGACACAGCTGGTTATCCATCTGGAAGACTATAAAACTGGACCCCCTTCTTACATCATGGCCAAATATAAATTCCAAATGGATTAAAGTCTTAAATGTAAAAAAAAAAAAAAAGGAAATCCTGGAACTTCGATAGACATTATCATGGCAACATAGATATGAACCTACCGGAATTGACTGGAAATTTTTAATTATTTATCATGAGAGATGCCATAAGCACAAAACATAACAAAACTACCTGGAGAAGTATTTTCAATGAGGACAGATGTCGATTATTAATAATAGACAAATATCTTTTACATATTTGCAAAAAGAGAACAAACAATGTAAGTGTGAAAAAAATGGGCAAAGGATTAGAAGAGATCATTTACACAGGAGCAAATCCAAATGACCAGCAGATATGTGAAGAGATTCTCAGATGTAGCAGTTATGAGAGAAGCAAAAATTGATGCATCAATGACGATTTCTTTACATTTATGAGTCTGCCAACTTTTTTAAACAAAAAGGAAAAATTATACTTACTGATGACTGATAGGTGAGGATAGGGCACCCTCACATTGCTGGAGTAATCTGACAATGTTTTAGAAACAGTTTATAAGACTCTAAACTTAGAAACATATATTCTTTTTGATGCAGCAACTACAACTCTAGGAGCGGTCCTATAGAATTAAAAAGCATTCACAAAGGGACTGCCCATCAGTAGGGAATGTCTGGAATAAACTCTTGCATATCTATAGCACGGAATGCTAAAAAAAAATATCAACAAATGAATTGGAGTCATGTCAATGGACTTGGAAGATTTCTGCAAAATTTGTTTTCAGTCTGTATAAGATGTCTTTTGTAGAATAAACAAATTTTGAGCAGAATAAACATTTCTATGCATGTGTGTCTACGAAAGATAATATGAGTACAGAGAAAAATATAGACGAATATGGAGGTTATATGGAGACAAATATAGGTTCTATGGAGGCTATGAATTTGGGTTTACTAACAAGGAAGTGGTCTTTTAGTGGAGGAAAAAAAGGAGAATCGAATGAGGAGGCTGGTGTAAAGTATGAGGAAAAGATTAATCTTTTAATATAATAGAATATTGAATATAATAGAATATAATAGAATAAAATAATCTTTCCCATCTTAATATATGATATGATCATGTTAATGTAGTCACATGAGGTGATATTTGTTACATAAAATATCATTATACCTCAGTGTGTATAGTTACATAAAACTATATGCATGTGTATGTTCACACATACAGACATACATTTATTATGTAATTATATATGATACATATGTATGATTGCTCATGAATACAAACAAATGCCTCCAGCATGGGGGCCTTCCATGCATTCAGCAGGTCTGCATCTTCCATTGCCTTATGGCCGATGTCATAGTGGCTTTTGCTGCACAGGTGGAGAGAGGTTAATCAGAAAGCCTGCTTCTGCAGTCCACATGGCTTTTGTAAACTAGCTATGGGATTAATTAGAACAAGTGACACTGTTTATCTTTTCCATTTATTTTAGTTTGTGATTTTCCTAAGTGACTGCTCCAAGGCTGAGTCAATTACATTTCCCTTTCCCTTGGGTTTCCCCGAGAAAGAACCACTGCATCCATTTCGGAAACACTAAGAAAGTAGAAATTATTTAGCTTGCCTGCCTTAGTGTTAGTTTTCTCATCTGTGAAATGAAGGTAATGATACCTATTTTGTCCCTGTCTCATAAGGCTAACATGGAAATTAAGAAGATAATTAACTGGATACCAGCTTCTACTAAAGCTGTACCATGTATGTAAAGTTTCTTATTGTTCGTAAGTTTTCAACTCTGGACTGCATGTACCTTTCACTTTTGTAACAGTGGCTTCGAGGGTGTGCCTGATCTGTTGTAACTAAGCAGAAGGTAAAATACTGCAGTGACTAAGAGAAAATCAAAGTCCCTTTTATTCAAAGATGGATAATCAACTATTTTGGTACTTGGAAAATCAACTTAAATTCCAAGAATGACTTCGGTAGTCCCACCAAAAACAAAAAAAAAAATCAGCTCCTCTCCTTCATCTTCACGGATGTAGGTTGTAACTCCTAACCCTCATTTTCTGTTTCTTTTGTTGCTACCATCAACATTTCCCTCCCATCACCTCTGGATGCAGCCTGTTCACTGTGCTTGCATCAAAGCAATCCTGTTATAAACTCAGAAATGTATTTCTGAAACACAAATCTAGTCCCTCAAAGAATTTTGCCTGGTTCTTCTTTGTTTTCCAGACAATATCCACAGTCTTTTAAATGATGTCAAGTGATCCTCCATGCCCTGACTCCTCCCTACTTCTCAAAGCTCACACTGGCGTTCTGTTGACTGCTTCCTGGCCATTGTTCACTGACAACTGTAGAGAGGATGGGAAGGTGGCTTTCACTGCCGGGTCTGCATAGTATCCGCTGCCCACTATGACCTCCCCCACAACAGTCGTCAGTGGTGATGGAGCTGGGCCCCAGGCAGCAGCAGGAGCTGGGGTTTGGACCCCAGGGCTGCAGCAGCATTGGCACGCCGCTGTGTGACTGGGAAGGAGGTTGAACTGAGCAAGGCTATGTGTAAATAGAAGAGCACTGTAGGGTTCTGGCCATTAAAAACCTCAAAGGGAACGAACAACTACGTGTACAGTCTAGTTGGAGGTACGAATAAAGGAAGTTTGTGATCCGGAAGAAGAGTGAGCCTGGAGGGATGCCCTCGGGATGACTGGGTAGAGTACATTTTAGCTGTCTCAAGTTTACTTTTTTTTTTTTTTTTTTTTGAGACACAGTCTTGCTCCGTTGCCCAGACTGGAGTGCAATGGGGCGATCTCAGCTCACTGCAACATCCACCTCCAGGGTTCAAGCGACTCTCCTGCCTCAGCCTCCTGAGTAGCTGGGATTACAGGCACCCACCACCACACCGGCTAATTTTTTTGTATTTTTACTAGAGACGGGGTTTCACTATGTTGGTCAGGCCGGTCTCAAACTCCTGACCTCCTGAACTGCCCGCCTTGCCCTCCCAGAGTGTCAAGTTTACTTTTTGAAAGACACATCTTCCATTGTCCTTTTGTTTTCCTCAAAGCAAACAGCAGGCCTACCAGTCCCCTTCCCCTCCTCATCTCCCTAAAGGCTGTGCTTGGGCCTTAGAGTGTGCCTCAGCTGGTGTTTATAGCCCATAAGTCTCAGCGGGGAGCAACACAGCTCTTAACCTTGCATGCACCAGTGAGAATCAAAATGGAAATGGATGTTCATCTCACAAGGACGTGGATGCATGCGTGGAAGTCAGAAAGCGTGGATAAGCTGACATGGATAGAGGCTTCACAGCTGGCTCTTGGCCGGGACAGGTAGTAGAGCAGGGAGGCCCAGTTGGTAGCTTCTGCAGATTTCTATGGTGTAGATATCCGTGGACATACAGTAACATGGCCAATAACTATCAAGCCACCATTTTGTTTGTTTTTTAATGGCTTTCAGAAGTCACAATAACTTAAAATACAGCTCTCCTGACCCAGTACAAACCAGTAACAGTGCACCGCCCAGCAAAAACAAGCAGCTTCTGGAACACACACATGACTCTTCCAATAGTTAGGAACTTCCTCTTAGTTAGGAACTATGAGATTAAATGAACGGTTAAATAAACACAGACCATAACTGGAGCCAACACTAACCGACATCTCTGGGAAGCATGCATGGAGTGTGTTCTAGAAGACGGCCCACGTGACATTTTATGAGACTAAGTCCAGGCATACAAATCAATTTCCTACAGATGCTCAAAGGCACCCACGAACTTGCCGATGTCACTAGGCCTCCCTTCATCACTCCAGTTTTTTAAGGACTACTCGGCTGACTGGCCTTCTAATATAGAGATAGCAACTACCTCATCTCTTGCAAACCTCATGACACTGAGATGTAGGAATCATTCTTCCCACTTTGTCAACAGGGAAACTGAAGCTCGAAGAGCTCATGGAGCTTTCTGTGGCAACCTTGCTTACAGACAACTGGTGAGTAAATTAGGATATCCAGAAGCTCATATAGACTTCATGGGAATGTTTCACTCTGTATGTCATATGCAATTTGATTAACTCTCAGACCTTGAAGTTAGCAACTGTTGTTCACTTTACAGTAATCTGTATGTAATCAATATTTTCTAAATAAATTAATTTTAGATAATTTTCCCAAGAGACCATTATAAATAACAGTCACTTGACAATAAAAATCGCCCCCACTGTCCTCTTGAGTAGATGGGAGGGACAGGTAGATCAGTTGACAATTGCTGCCCTTTTAACGCTGAAATCACTTGGAAAGCTTTGATTTTATTTTATCTGCCACTTATTAAGCCCCTCCCCATGTACAAGCTGTTTTATATATCGAGACTCACTTCATCTGCATCTTAAAAGTAACAAAGCCCTATTTCCACTGTACGGCTGAAAAAAAATAAAAAAGAAGTTCTGGCAGTTAGGTGATTTGCCTAAATATGCACAAATTATAGGGGACCGAGTTGACACTCATGTCCAGTTCTGCCCAATGTCAATTTCCACACTTGTTCTCCTTGACGGCAGAACCTCCCTGCTCGCTTGTCCTCTGTCACCTTACTCACTGGCACACCGCTGGGGTCACCTCCTGTCTCACCCTGAGGGTAGCACATGTGGGCTGTTGTTAGAACTGAGGGAAAAACCCTTTCTTCCACCTGGGCTCTGGCGCTTTCGACATATTTAAATCGAAAATCCAAACATGTGCCACTCAGCACAACAGTCACCTCTACCAATTTGATTCCAAATGCAAAGCTGTTCAATAACGCTGATTAGAAAGTTCAGGGAGTTACGACATGCCATGACCCACTGGACCCGTGCTGCAGCCTTAATCATCATTGGAGCTTGTCTAGAACCCCTGCGTTCCTCAGTGCTAACATATAGGATTTTAATCACAAATTTGCAGCTCCATCTCATCATGAAGGGGAGAAATCCCTCACAATGTTGTTAATTGGCCTTAATCTAATGTGATGTGTAATACACTCAGCTGGATCCTCCGGCACTCTAGAAATAGAACAGTAAAACACCTCTTAAATCTAAATTATATTTGAAATAGTAGATTAGATTACTCCCAGCATCTGCAAACAAAACCGTAGCCTGCTGAAATTTATCTTGCACTTTCCAAACAAGGCGAAGACTGCAGCCTGACATGCTGAATGCTTTATGAGTTCATCTGCGCTGAAAGTCAGGTGCTTGTCTTCCTAATCCACTAAATGGCTGCTGCCTCCAAGGGGATGAGTTCTCTGGTAGAAGAGTGCGGACCCCACACCTGTGCTGGCTCTGAGGTCAGGCTGACCTGTGAAGGACAAGGTTGTATGTCAGACAGACTGGGCTCATTACCACGTCGGTATTCACCAGCTCTGTGATCTTAGGCAAGTGATTTTAATATTTCTGAGCCACTGACTTCTCCTTAGTGGAGTTCTGAGGGACTGAGCATTTTAGAAAAATCTGCTTACAGCTGTAGGACATTCGTGGAAGTTGATGATATGACCATATAAAATCTACTCTTCTTCCATTTTTGTTTTTAATGAACACTTCATTTTAGATAATATAGATGAGCATACAGGTATGATAAATAATACAGAGACCTCTCATTTACCTGTTACCCAGTTTTCCTCAATAGTAGTATCTTGCAAAATTGTATTACAGTATCACAACTAGGATATCATCATTGTTATAGTGAAGATAAAGAACAATTCTATTATCACCGGGATCCTCACATCGCTCTTTCAGAGAATCCCCTAGCACTTCACTTCTGCCCTCCTTAATCACTGGCAGCTACTAATCTATTCTCAATTTCTACAATTTCATCATTCAAAAGTTTTATAGAAACAGAACCATTCAGTATGCAAGCTTTGGGGATTGACTTTTTCATTCATCATAAGTCCCTGGAGATTGATCCAGGTTGTTGCACGCACCCATTGCTTCACTGCTTTTCATTGCTGAGTAGTATTTCACAGTCAGGATTTACTAGCTTGTTTAACCACTTACTGGCTTAAATATAACTGGGCTGTTTCCAGTTTTTGACTTTTACAAGTGAAGTTGCTATGAACATTTGAGTACAGGTTTTGGTGAACAAGTAGTTTAATTTTTACTGGATGAGTGACCAAGAGCACAAGTGCTGGACCATTTGGTAGTTGCATGCTTGCTTGTATAAGAAACTGCCAAACTTTCCCAAGTGACTGTGCCTTTTCATATACCTCACCGACAATATATCACTGATTCAGTCCTTCTACATGCACTCCACATTGCTGTTATCACTATTTAAAAAAAAAAAAAAAAAAAGTAGCCATTCTGGTAAGTTTGTCATGATATCTCATTGTGGTTTTAGTATACATATCCCTAATGTCTAAGGATGCTGTGCACCTTTCTATTTGCTTATCCACCATCTGTATATCCTCAAGTGAAATGTCTGTTCATGTCCTTTACTAATTTTCTAATTGAAATATTTGTATTTTTCTTGTGGATTTTAAGACTTACATTCCATATTCTATACTGGTCCTTTGTTAGATATATCATTTGCAAAGCTTTTTCTCCAGTCTATAATTTGTCTTTGCATCTTTTTATTAGGGTTTTGCAGTGAGCTCAAGTTTTTAATTTGATGATTTCTAATTACAAATTTCCTTGAATGGGTTGTGAATTTAGGGTCAAACCTAAGAACTCTTGGCTCAACTCCATATTCTGAAAGTTTTCTCCTGTGTGTTATCTGTAAGTTATATAGCACTACATTTTGTATCTAAGTCCATGATTCATTTGGAGTTAACCTTTATATAGTCTATGATATTTAGGGGAAGGTTCATTTGTAATCTAAGGATGTGTAATTGTCTTGGCACCATTTATTGACAAAGCTGCCCCTTCTTCCATTGAATTGCTTTTGCACCTTTGTCAAAAATCAGTTGAGTGTATTTTTGTGGGTATATATCTGGATCTTTATGCCGTTCCATTGATCTATGTCTATGTGAAACCAGCTGTATACAATTTATAAAATTAATCAGAGAAGAAGGGAGCGGGGAAACAAAGGTAAACCAAGCTTGCAGCACACTCGACATTGATCACTAGGTCAGTTTGCTCCCCGATCTGCTTCCTATTGTCCTAGAACCACACAGACACGGCTCTGTGTGTGTGGTTCTGTGGGCGTGTGGTTCTGTGGGTGTGGTGGCTCACACCTGTAATCCCAGCACTTTGGGAGGCTGAGGCGGGTCACCTGAGGTCAGGAGTTCAAGACCAGCCTGGCCAACATGGCGAAACCCTGTCTCTACTACAAATAAAAAATAAAAAAAAATAACTGGGCGTGGTGCTGGGCCCCTGTAATCCCAGCTACTCCAGAGGCTGAGGCAACAGAATCGCTTGAACCTGGGAGTTGGAGGTTGCAGTGAGTGGAGATCGCGCCACTGCACTCCAGTCTGGACAACAGAGCAGGACTCCATCTCAAAACAAAAAAGCAAACAAACAGAAAAAAAGAACCACCCAGACATGGTTACATGATTATAGTTCTCCTTACCTGCTCTGTAGATAACAACTTGAACATTATGAAATGTTAAATTTTCCCTTTGAGCTATTCTGTCATCTTCTGCATACTAATGAAACTACTGACTCAGTTGGTATGAAGAACCCCACTGATATCAGCTGGTGTAAAGGACCCCACTTATACCAGCTGTCTGTGGGACTCTGTGAGAAGCTGACTCATCAAAGAAAGGGGTCGCCACATCCTGATGAGTTCATCCCCCTTATCCTGACCAATCAATGATCTCAATTTTCCAGGCCCTCACCCTCCATGATCCCCTTAAAAACCCCAAGCCATAAGTCCTTGGAGAAGTGGATTTGAAAGTTTCAAATTCCAAAGGGCACCATCTCCTTGCTTGGTGCCCTGCACTCATTAAACTCTTCCTCTGCAGCAAACCCTGCTGTGTCAGGGTATTGGTCTGTCACTGCACAGTGGCATAAGAACATGATGCTCCAATAGTACATGTTTCCACCAATAACACACCACTGATCACTGTGGCTTTGTGGCAGGCCTTAATACTGGGGAGAGTGATTCCTCCATTTAATTATTCTTTTATAAGAACTTTTTAGCTAAGAACTTTGCCTTTTCATATAAATTTTAGGATAAGCTTATCTATGTCCACAAAAAACCTTCTTGGAATTCTAATACAAATTTAATAAAACATACCGATTAATTTAGAGAGAAGTGACAACTTTACTATGCTGTGTCTCCCAACCCATGAATATGTTATCTCTCTTTATCTACTTAGGTCTTCTTTTTTTAAATAATATTATGACAATTTTACATATATTAATTCTGTATACGTTTTGTTAAGCACATACCTAAGTATGTCATTTTCACTGCAGCAATTGTAAATGGTTATCATGTGTTTAATTTTGGATTCTGCATGTTTATTTTTAGTTTAGTTTTATATGTAAGTAAAATTGGTCATTTTGTGTTGATGTATCTTGTAACTTTGCTGAAGTCACTTAATTAGTTCTAGTTGTTGTTTTGGAAGGTGAGTTTTATTATTATTATTATACTTTAAGTTCTAGGGTACATGTGCACAACGTGCAGGTTTGTTATATATGTATACGTGTGCCATGTTGGTAAGTGGTGGATTCTTTGGGAATTTTCTATATAGACAACCATGTCAACTGAAAATAGGAGCTGTTTCTTTTCTTGCTTTTCATTCTGTATCCCTATTATTTATTTTTCTTGCCCTATTCCAGTGGACAAAAGTTTTCACACTATGTTGAATAAGAGTGATGAGAACTGTCATCCTTTGATGGAGAATGCATTCATTTATTCCCTGTAAAGCTTGGTGCTCCTTCTTCATTTTGAATGGACCCGAAGCAACGCCCTAGCTAATCCAGGATACTGACTTGGTAAAGTTCAGCTGTACCCACTCTCCTGCTGTTTCATTGAAATTTGTACGTAGTAAATGTTTAAGGTTTTTCCCTCCATCTACCACAGCTTTCAGATTACTAAAAGGAAAAGCTGAGTCTAACGGATCTTGTACTTAGATCATAAACAGAATCTCTTTTAAGGACTCCAGGAAATTGTATTAAATCTTCACAGTTGTTCTCTTCCCTGGTTAACATGGGAGGATGCCCAATATACTCTGAAAATATTGAAAAAATCAGGAAAATGTTATAATTATGAGAAAAGGAAATTGCTATGAGTTCAATTGTGTTCCTTAAAATGATATGTTAAAGTCTCAGTCTCCAGTACCTCAAAATACGACCTTTATTTGGAAATACGGTCATTGCAAATTTACTAAGTTAAGATGAAGTCTTACTGGGGTAGGGTGAGCACTTAAACCAATATGACTGATGTCCTTATAAGAAACACAGAGACACAGACTCACTGGGGACAATGTCATGTGGCACTGGAGGCAAAAGCTGAAGTGCTGCAGCTGCAAGCCAAGGGATGCAAGGATTGCCCACAAACTGCCAGAGCCAAGAGGAGGCGCACGACGAGTCCCCCCTCTAGGCATCACAGGGAGAATGGTGTCATGGAAACCTTTGTTTGGGGCTTCTCGCCTCCAGAACTGGGAAGCAATACATTTCTGTTGTTTTAATACACTCACTTTCTGGCACTTTTTCACGGCATCCCAAGCAAACTAGTGAAAAATTCTAACAAACTCATGGGAGGCATCCATTGCACTTTACATACTGCTTCTAATGCCTACACTTTATCTCCTTAATCATCCTAAAAGCTTCTTAAGGAACATATAATGTGCTTCACATATGCCTATGGGTCCCAGAACATATAATGTGCTTCACATATGCCTGTGGGTCCTGGAAGAATGTGCGTTCAGCCAAGGACATGGGATCTGGAGGAAAGAGAAGACAGCTCTGCCCATCTCCGCCCTGGAGAATGAGAGCCAGTCACCCAGGTGGAGCCTCCTTCCTCATCTCTGCAATCCACAGCCCACATCATTTCCTCAAGACCCTTCTTAACCTTTTATTGATTTTCTTCTAGTTAAGAAAAATATTATTTTTAATCCTTTCTCACTTGCAGGTCTAATTTTGCATGCTCCAAAGTAATTTGTGCTTTCTTTCCTGGATTCTTTTAAGCTGCATTAAAAAGAATTCTAATATTTTAAAAGTAGAAATACAAAGGAAGTCCACTTTGCCTATCTACTGTAAATACCAAATGGCACAAATCATATGAGGTAGCTTTTTGAACATTAGAAGTTGTTCAACAGCTGTTATCAATTATGGCCAGCCCAGAATACCTTCATCCCTTATATTCTCAACTGCAGGTCACAGGGCAGTGGGCATACGTCTTACATGATTAGAGATGCCAGAGTCTTAGAGACTCTAAATGCTAGCCAAACAAAAGTCTTCCTTTTTTTTTCTTTTGAGACAGGGTCTCATTATGTCTCCGGGGCTGGAGGGCAGTGGCACAGTGATAGCTCAGGCTCAAGCTATCCTCCTAACTCAGGCTCCTGAGTACTGAGTAGATGAGACCACAGGCATGGGCCACCATGCCAGGCTAAGTTTTAATATTTGTAGAGCCGAGGTCTCAGTCCAGCATGGTCTCAAACTCCCGGGCTCAAGCAGTCCTCCGGCCTCAGCCTCCCAAAGTGCTAGGACTGTAGGAGTGAGCCACTGGGCAAGCCAAAAGTATTTCTTAATGTATAAGAACCTCCTGAGAAGGCTTTGTTCTCTTCAGATTTACATATGCATATGGTAACATTAAGAGAGTGGAGTAAGTTTATCCCCCTACTTAGGAACTTTCTAAGTAGACACTAAACTAAATGAAGACACTATAAAGCCTATACAGGAAGATTTCAGCGAAGATAACTTTCAGGTTTTTGGGGTTTTTTTTGGTTTTTTTCCCATTGAAATCCTGAAATTCAAAGACAAATTATATCAGCATCAACTGGAAACTGTTTAAAAAGCAGTTTCTGCGACCCTATCTGCCACCTTCTTCCATTCCATTCTGACTTGTTAAATAGGAATATTGTCATGGGATCTTCATTTTCAATGAATTCCCAGGTAACTCTACTACACAGGCATACTTAGGAGTGACTAACAAGGTCAATTTCAGATTCTCAAAGGCGGGAATCGTACATGTCAAGTGTTCTTATGGGTATTAAAGAAAAGCTTATTCAGGCTGGGTGCGGTGGCTCACACCTGTAATTCCAGCATTTGGGGAGGCCAAGGTGGGTGAATTACCTGAGGTCAGCAGTTCAGGACCAGCCTGGCCAACATGGTGAAACCCTGTCTCTACTAAAAAATACAAAAATTAGCTGGGTGTGGTGGCAAGTGCCTGTAGTCCCAGCTACTCAGGAGGCTAAGACAGGAGAATTGCTTGAACCTGGAAGACAGAGGTTGCAGTGAGCCGAGATTGCACCATTGCACTCCAGCCTGGGTGACTAGAGTGAAACTCCATCTGAAAAAAAAAAGAAGAAGAAAGAAAAACTTTTTCAGTGATCGTTGTTGAAGCACAGTAAGGAAGACTGTATTCAGGACCATTGGGATATATATGGGGGCCACTGCAACGGGATCTTGCAATGAGAGGGAAAGATCAGGTTCAATTCCAAATACAACACAGACAAGTGGAAATTTACAAGTGGAAATTTACAACCACTTGTCTATGTGTAGATAGACAGGAGTCAGATTGCAGGGCAGCAGATAGAAGATTACTAAAAGAGGTAAAGGGGATTTTGGCTAGACAGACCTGAGAGCATTCTTGTTGAAAACAGGCCTGAGTGGTCATACATCACCTGGGGGATGGTGAACATTAGGAAATTGACCAAATATCAAGGATGGGAAGTCCTTGCTCAACTAACATAACACAGTTCTTTGCTGTTTTACAAGGAAGCGCACAGATGGGCATAGGAGAAGATTCAAGAGCCTGAGTCAAACTGGCCAAAAAATCTTTGTCGCGGGTAGGGACGAAATTCAGGGCGCATGGAGATCCGGGGTGAGTAGAAGGAGGACACCAAGATCTTAGCGAAGGGCCTCAAAACAGAATATTAAAGGAACCAAAAAAGTCTTTCCCTATTTTAGAGAATCATAATATTCAAAACGCTCACCTGGTCTGACCATGCATTAGAGGAAGACCCTGTGCAGTGACTTCTGCCTTTCTTTGCTTTCTTTTCCAAAACTACCTCTAAAGGCAAAGCTGTAAAATTAGGGGTTTGAGGTCTGACCCTCTGCTGGAATTAATTTTCCTGGGCAAATATTCCCCAATAAATCACAAATAATTTATTAAGCCCAGAAGGAAGATAACTTAAGGAGATGAAGGTATAAAGTTGAATTTATTATTTTAACAACAAAAAAAATCTCATCTCTTTTTTTGTGAACACCATATTTTCTGTGTAAGAAAAAGACGTATCACATATGCATGGAAATCAATGCATCCATATTGTATTCAAACAGTGCCGATGGAACTAACAAATGCATAATCAGTCTAGCCCATTCTTTTGAAAATAAATTGATTTTTCAGCACTTTTCCCCAAACTCCAGTTGCTTTGAAAACAAAAATCATTTTCTTTCTTTCTGACACCAGTGCATTTTAAATGTGAGCATTTTCTCATCTAATGATTGTTTGTGTGGGTTTCTCCCACCGACTGGACATATCTAATTATCCAAATCGCTATTTAAATACAATGCATTCTCAGTTATGTCTTTAAAGTACAGCTTGAGGAGATATAGTTTTCTGTGACCTTTAAACCACAGCCACCTTCCTCTGCTCGGCTCTGAATGAAATATGGCACCACAAGCAATCTCGGTTCCAGCACTTAGGGATTGTTATTGAAATCTGCATGTTTTAATTTTTTAATTGCCAAATTCGGCAGCTACATGGCCATAAAAGGTGATTGAAAGTGTTTGTACAAGATGTAAAACTGGTTGTTTTCCTCCTATAATAGGATATGAACCCAGATTTATCACTGCTGCTTCTTTTCTGTTGACATTTTTATGACAATGAGTGGAGTTTGGGAGACTTTGCCCCACTTTGTTCAGCCTTGACTGGAGACCTTACTGGAGTGTTTGTCACTGATGTGTTACCCACTTTTTGAAAATCATCCTAGATGGAAGCATGATCATTTATATAAAATCCTCTAGTGTGACTGTATGATGAGGATCTGACTCAGTTGGCTATTCAGATATATTATATTTGTTAATGAATTTTGTACATATAGTTTTGCCAAAACCCACTATTTTGCTAAAGACTTGAATTGCAATCATTTTTCTCTTCCTTGATGTATAATTAGTCTAATAATTGCCCTTAAAAGTACTGCATTTGACATACTATACATAAATAAGAGAATATGGGACTATGTAAGTATTGCTTTATGACACTGTAATTGGGATATTACTACATCGTCTTCATTTTGAACCAAAGGATCTGAATTGAATTTCGGTTTTTGGGTTGTGTAATTTTAAGGACTGAAATGTATAGCAATAATAACAACCTTCTGATTTTTTAAGCAGCTTCATCTGATGGCTTTCTTTTCCTTTCACTTTGATGCCAGCCTCACCACCCTTCTCTTAGTTCTTTGCAAAAATCAAATTACTCTGGCCATAGAAAAACCCTGTGCAAATGTTGTTTCTTTTACTCAGAATGCCTACCCTACTCCTACAAACCACCTTCTACACTTAATTAATTTCTACTCAGCTATAGATTTAAGTTCACATGTGATTTTCTCAGGAAATCTTTCTCTCGTGTCCATAACCATATAGTCCACATCACTAAGTCTTCTCCATAAATAGCACTTGTCACAATTGCACATAGTCTGCATCAGGGTGAAAATCTGAGGCCAGGGTGAAAATAGAATGGCTGGAGCTAACCAGGAGGGACTTAAATGCATAAACTTTATTTGCCATTGGTGATTTTCAACAGAGATATGGCATGATCAGATTTATCTTTCAGAGGAATCACTTTGGCAGCAATAAATAGTAGACAAGATGAGATGTATTTAAGAAACACTAGAGTAAACTTAGGGATTAAGATTTGGTGTTGGACTTGATATGGCTAAAAGGACAAGAAGTGTGAGGCAACCTGTGGTTTTCTGGCTGGGCAACTGGGTAAATGGTGAGGTGCTCAGACAAGAAGAAATGCAGATGAGGATGGATAGAAACAGGGAAATGACGGTTCTGTCTAAAGTAGGATGAGTCTGAGGTCTCTGCAAATTAGCCGAATGGATGTAAAGATCAGATATAGACATGTAAAAGTCATCAACACAATTAATTGGTAGTCTAAATTGTGAGAGCTTTTGCACTTGACCAGAAAAAAAAAAAAAAAAGATGAACATTAAGACAGGCATGAATAGAGAGTAGAGAATTCATAAATAACAGAGGTAAAGAGAGAAAAGGGACTGTGGGATATAGGCTGAGACCTCCAGAGGGCATGTTGCCAAAGCTGTTAGAGTAACGGATTTCCAAGAAAGATCAAGATCAAGGGAAAAACAGTAGCTCAGGGACAAGACAGGGTCAGTGAAATAAATGATGCAACATATTTATTGGGCAAAGTCTAGAGTCAGTAGCAATGTAAGGTAAATATGGGTAACAATAATTTAGTGAATAGTTTTAAAAAGCTAGAAGAGAGGACTTTGAATGTTCATATCACAAAGAAATGGCAAATGTTCAAGGTAGTGGCTATGCTAAATACCCTGATTTGATCATTACATATTGTGTATATAGATTGACATATCACTCTGTATCTCATAAATATATATAATTATTATGTGTCTCTTAAAAATAAAAGAAAAATATATACTTCTAAGAGTAGTGTTTGTGGACTGGTGAGAGGGAGAAGTCCAACGATGCAGAGAAGATCAAGTTTCTTTGCTCTGGGTGTCCCAAGCACCAGTACAGTGGGTAGTGTAGGTTGTCCCATGATATGAGAAGCTCTGATGGGCATTTTTATTATTTTTTTAATTTTGGATATATGGGACAGATAGTTATTGTGCAGATCAAGAAACTGAGGCATAAAAACATGTAAGGAGTTTCTCCAGGATCACATGACACGTAACTAGCAGAGGCCTCAACTGGGCTCTGTCATGGAACTCCAATGAGCAGCACATTCCCCCTTCCCCCTCAGTGACATGGCCATTCTAGTGACCACATGGAGCCCTGGAGACAGTCAATTGCCTTTCCACTCTCAGCAGATTTCAGTGTCCTCTTGACTATGTTGGTACTTGGAAGTTGACTTGACACAGAATCAAGCCATAAATAAAGAGAAAACCTTCCAGTGAGATTTCGTGAATATCATTACAATGTCTTTCTAAGAATATTCTCCACATTGACAAATCCTTATCATCACTGCAGCTCCTCTCCTGCTGTAAATAGCTGATATTATTAGCATAAAAGTCAGGGAATGAAGATTTCCATAACTGCATTTCAAGGGATCTGTTAGAAACTTAACATCTTCATTAAGAGATCTGCCTTTTCAAGACTATCTCAACCACCAGTTCTTCAGCCCCTCTTAGAGTTTTAAATGTCCAGAGTGATATTAGTTCCATGCTGCTACTTCTCTCACATCTAACATTTTGCACAAAAAGACTAGATTTCACATAAATTCCTACAGCAGGGATACGGAAGACAAAGGAAAGCAAATGCAGGATGCAGATGGTATAATCTGTACAACAAACATCCATGACACACGTTTATCTATGTAACTAACCTTCACATGTACCCCTGCACTTAAAATAAAAATATAAAAAAAAGAAAAATTGGCTGGGTGGGGTGGTTGCCGGCTGTAATCCCAGCACTTTGGGAGGCCAAGGCAGGTGGATCACCTGAGGTTGGGAGTTCGAGATCAGCCTGACCAACATGGAGAAATCCATCTCCACTAAAAAAATACAATTAGCTGGGCGTGGTGGCTCATACCTGTAACCCCAGCTACTCAGGAGGCTGAGGCAGGAGAATCGCTTAAACCTGGGAGGTGGAGGTTGCAATGAGCCAAGATCACACCATAGCATTCCAGCCTGGGCAACGAGAGCAAAACTGTCAAAAAAAAAAAAAAAAGAAAAGAAAAATTTACTGAAACTTTGCTCATCATAACAAAACTCTGGAGATAATTTAAATGTCTTTTAATAACAGACTGATTGCATAAATTAAGCCACACACATACCAGTGTGCATACACTCACATCTATCACATACATACAAGCATACACACTGGAATACAAAGAAACCATTAAGAATACCTATATTTTGTTAAGTTTTTAAAATGCAAATTGTAAAGCTCATGTAGAACAAATATTATTTTGTAAAATTATATACATATGTATATATGTAGCTCGAGATGTTTCTAAATAGAATCTCATGAAAATGTGAGCTTTAATGAGCTCTGCATAATACAATTTAAGGCAATTTTTAGTTTTTTCACGGTATTTTTTGGTATAGTTTGAATTGTTTAGAAAAGTATATGCCATGTTTATGGAAACAATAAGATGATTTTTACATAAAACGTATTTTTAAAACAGACTTTGTGAGTGAGAAGCACTTTCAGAATGTTAGAGTAAGGACTGCCAAACATCTGATCATCCATGAAAGCAATAAAGACAGTGGCAACAATTGTCAATTAAAAAATCAACTTAAAAAATGATTGATTTATGTTTTTAACTTGCAAGTAAAAAATTATATATATTATGTATATAACTATAATTATATAGCTATATATTTTATATAACTATATATTATATATAACCATATAATATATATTATATAGCTATATATATGTGGTATACAATATGCTTTCTTGACATATGTATACATTGTAGAACGGCAATACCAAGCTATTTTATAAATACATCCTTCACATACTTCTCATTTTTTGTGTATGGTAACAGCACTTAAAATCTACTGTCTTAGAAATTTTCAGATATACTCGATTTTGTTATGAACTGCGGTCACCATGATGTACAATAGATCTCTTGAAGTTATTCCCACTGTCTAAGTGAAATTTTGTACCCTTTGACCAACATCTCCCTAGTTCCACTACCCCAGCCTATGGTAACTACTACTTTACTCTGTGCCTTAGTTTGAGTTTTTGACACTCCATATATAAATGAGATGGTGCAGTATTTGTCTTTCTGTGCTTGGCCTATTTCACTTAGTATAATGTCCTCCCGTTTCATCCATGCTGTAGAAAATGTCAGGATTTCCTTCTTTTAAAAGGCTGAATTGCATTCCATTGTGTACATTTACCACATTTTCTTTATCCATTCATCTGTTGACACTCAGGTTGGTTCCATACCTTGATTATTTTGAATGCTGCTGCAATGAATATGGGAGTGCAGATATCTCTTTAAAATATTGATTTCCTGTCTTTTCAAAATAAATCCCATAGTGAGATTGCTGAATCATATAATAGTCCTATTTTTAATTCTTTGAGGAACCTCCATACTGCTTTCCAGAATGCCTGTGCTTATTTGCCTTCCAACCAACGGTGTACAAAGGTTCCCTTTTTTCTACACCCTCTCAAACATTTGTTATCTTTTGTTTTATTTGTAACAGCCATTCTAATACAAGTAAGATGAAATCTCATTATCTCATTATAATGTTAATTTTCATTTCCCTAGTTATTAGTGAGAAACATTTTTTTTTCACATACCTTTTGGCCATTGGTGTGCCTTTTTTAGAGAAATGTCTATGCAGATCTTTTGTCCACTTTTTTAAACTGGGTTATTTGTTTTCCTACTATTGAGTTGTCAAAATTAACTTTTTCAGAACTCTGCAAATTAACAAAAGACTTGAAACAACCTAAGGCGTGTTTATTCAAAACAAGTGGCTGAGTCTCAGTGAGCTTTATCATCTTTAAACTCATCTCATTCCCATCCTCCTCTGCCCAGCTCCTCAGTCACCTTGAAAGCCAAGCAGCCTCTCAATTATGGTGAAAACTAGCAACCTGGTGGCCACTGTCATGGACAGAGGGAAGTGGAGCTCCAAAAAATTTTATTATCAGAAAATTGTCATTATTTGACCTATCTGGCAGCTCCTTGGAAACACCCAACACACACACATGCACAGGGTCGTGTTTATTTGATTTTACTTAGAACTGACTGTTGCTCAGTGACAACAGCTATTTCTCCACTGTGTGTGTGTGTGTGTGTGTATATGTATGTGTGTGTGTATATATACACACATATATGCAATATAAGAGGCAATTATTTGACATGAGAGCTGCCTGAGTTGATGACAAAAATTGGATCAAACAAAAGCATGACTAACAACTTAAAAGGCGAGCCAGAGAATGAGATATTCACAGGAAACTTTGGAAAGCTCCAACATATTTCTGAAGATCTAGGAGGCCGGGCACACGCATAGGTTGTTTGCGTGCCTGGGAGAAGGCCCTAAGTCTCACCAGAATGACTTTAAAGTTCTTTGCAAGTCGGAAGTGAATTCTAAGGCAGGGTTCTAAACCACCAGGGTGTTGCAGTTTGCCCCAATATGTGCAAAAGGCTCTAAGCAAAACATGAGAGATTTATTGAGTCAAGCGAGACTTTTAACAAAATCTCTGTCCAGTAATTTGCTGTCCCCTAAGTTAACTGAGTAGAGGCTAGAGCGGCCACACATGAAAAAGAATACAGGCTTCACAGAATTGACTCAAAGGTCACTTTTTGAAAAAGCAACAATAACAAACCCTGGAGATAAGGAGGAAATCTGATTTCCTGGCTTGCCAAATTATATTATGTAAATGTCTATTTTTCAACAAAAATCATGAGACAGGCAAGAAACAGGAAATGCTGCTTTAAACACTAATATTGATATCAGGAGCAAGACAAGATTATCCACTCTCATCATTTCTATTCAACAAAAGACAATAAAATAAATACATGTTGGAAATGAGAATCAAAACTGTCTTTACTTGCAGATAGGTCCGTATATAAGACATGATCTTATATAGAAAATGTTACTGAGCACAAAACAACTTGTTAGAACTTAATAAATGAGTTCAGTAAGGTTGCAGGATAAAAGATCAATATACGAAAAAATTGTATTTCCATACACAAGCAATGAACAACCAAAAATGAATTTTTAAAAATAGTTACATTTACAATATATCTAAAAGGATGAAACAGTTGATAATACATTTCACAAGTACAAGACTTGTACAATGAAGACTACAAAATAGTGTTGAAATAAATAAGAACTAAATAACTGGAGACATTCTATATTTATGGATCATAAGAATAGTGTTAAGATGTCAATTATCCAGAATAAATCTACAGATTCAACACAATCCCTATCAAAATCTCAGCTGATTTTCTTGTACAGAGTAACATATCTATATAGGAAAAAAATATATGAAAATGCAATGGACCCAAAATAGCCAGAACAATCTTGAAAAAGAAGAATATATTTAGACAACCCACACAACCTGATTTTAAAAGTTAAAAAGCTGAAAAGCGACAGTAACCGAGAAAGTGTGGTACTTGTATAAGGCTGTATAAATATAGTCAAATATAATTTGGAAGCCAGAAATAAACTATTATATAATGGTCGATGGATTTTAAACAAGGATGTCAAGGAAATTAAATGGGGAAAAATAGTCTTTTTAAGAAATAGTGTTGAGACAAGTAGATATTTACTTAGAAATGAATGAAGCTGAACCCCCACCTTAAGTCATATGCAGAAATAACTCAAAATGGCTCATAGACATAAATGTCAATGCAAAAAAATTTTTTTTTGCAGTTTATCTTTATTCTTTTTTTTTTTATTATTATTATACTTTAAGTTCTAGGGTACATGTGCATAACGTGCAGGTTTGTTACATATGTATACTTGTGCCATGTTGCTGTGCTGCACCCATCAACTCGTCAGCACCCATCAACTCGTCATTTACATCAGGTGTAACTCCCAATGCAATCCCTCCCCACGCCCCCCTCCCCATGATAGGCCCCGGTGTGTGATGTTCCCCTTCCCGAGTCCAAGTGATCTCATTGTTCAGTTCTCTTCTCTAAAGTTCAATTTTAGAAAAAACAAAAACATAGCTGTAAATCGTTGTGACCTTGGATTGGGCAATAATTTCTTAATGAATGATAGATGCCAAATGCCCAAGTGACCCAAAAGAAGTAGATCAATTAGGCTTTATGAAAATGTTTTCTAAAACTGTGCTGCACAATCAGGAAAGTAAAAAACAACCTACAAAAGGAGAGGAAATATATGCAAATCATACACTTGGTAAGGAAAAAGTATCAAGAAAAAAACAGGTTGCATTTCTATCTAGATGGATACTCCCAGCTGATGAACTCTTTAGCCAAAAGATAATTGCAAGTAACCCAGTTAAGTAATGAGTAAAGAATTTGAACAGACAAGCTCTTCAAAGAAAATATACAAGTGATCAGTGATTACAAAAATACATTGTCAATATCATTTTATTAGTCATTAGGGAAATGCAAATCAAAATCACAGTGAGCTATCTCTTCACAATCACCACAGTGACTAAAATAAAAAAGATGACATTATATGACATGAAAGATGTGGAGAAATTGGAAGCCTCAAATATTCCTGTTGGAATTGTAAAACTGTGCAGCCATTTTAGAAAGCAGGTCAGTAATTTCTGAAAATGTCTAGAACAGGGTGTTATCATATGACCTACCAATTTCACTCCTAGACTTCCACCTAAGAGAATTGAAAGTATATGTTTATACAAACCCTGCACATGAATGTTCCTAACAGCATTATTCTTAACACTTAAAAATAGAAAAACCCAAATGTCTGTCAACTAATAAGTACTTAAATAAAATATGATCTATCCATACCATAGAATGTTATTTAGTAATAAAAAGGAATGAAGCACTGATGCACGCTGCAACATGAGCCAACATTGAAAATATTATGCTAAAGGACAGAAGCCACATATTGGACATTAAATGTATGATCCCATTTATATTAAATGACCAGAATAGGCAAGTCTCTAGATACAGAATGTAGATCACTGGTTTCCAGGAGATGGAGGAAGGGGTAAGTTAGGAGTGACTGCCAACGTATACAGGTTTCTTTCTGGAATGATGAGAATATTCTGAAATTTGATAGTGGTGATGGTTGTCCACTTCTGTGAATATACCAAAAACCATTGAATCATATATTTTAAAGGGGTGAAATTCAGGGTATGTGGTTGATATTTCAATACAACTGTTATTGAGGAAAAAAGATGGTGCGATGGGCACTCTCTGGATCAAGGAACAGAAGAGAGACACTGCAATCCTTGTTACAACAGAGTGACATGGAAACGGGTTGGTGATGGGAGTTTCCTTCAGAAGTTTTACCTCAAATCTGTCTGACATTAGGCAAGAATGATCCTTATCAGCTCAGAAATAGATTTTCAGTGATACACGTCTTACCTTTACCCTTTAGGTTTTTCTGGATGATAACATTTTACAGTAATCCACATGGTCCTCTTTTGCTGTCTGATCTCTCACATTCTCTCCTAAGTTATTGCTGGGGGGCCTGCAAAACACAAGCATTGAACGTGAAAGTTGTTCTTAAGCACAATCTTGATATTATACTTTTTTATCTGTAATTGCAAATTCAGCATAAATCTCTGTTTTATCACACTAATGATTATCATAATTTGCTCATTTTAAACCCGATTATTTTTCAATTAGAAACTCAAATGATTTTTCAAGTTCTCACATTCACCCTTAAATGGCAGAGGCACTCCACATAGACGATTTCAGTTACAATTTAAAGTATTGTGTAATGAGGATTTTTAAATGTTAATTAAAATATTGTGATAAGAGAACCAAACTTATTAATGATAAGATGATAAATATCCAATTATTTCTTGACAGAAATACCAGCTGCTTTTAGTATTTCACGAATGTGTGAAAGAAACAGAATAGAGGAGACCTTTTTAAGACTTTTTTAGAACTTTTGGTAATCTCCCTCTGTCCACCAAAAACTGACAGTTCATTCACAATCTGCTTGGTCCTGTTATTAGCAGGTTAAGCAGGGAAAGGACTTTGAGGCTGCAGGAACAATATATGTCAGGGGACTGAGCACAAGGATGAAAACAACTCCAGAGAATTCAGATTTATTCAGTATAATTGGGATCCAAGTTATATTTAAAAAGCACCATGTACCTTATTATTTATCTCATTTAACCTTTTAATAAAACCTGTAAGCTTGACATTATACATGCACATTATACATTATACATGGCTCAACCTGAGAGGTGGCTTGTACCAACTCACAAAGCCCTGAATGAGTAGAGCCGAGTCTCGAACTCATTCTCATCATTCCATGTCTTCTGTGCCATAAAGGAGAGTCTTTGTCTCTACCACGGCTTCCTCGCAATGTTATTGCTGTGAAGAAAAGGTCCTGAGCAGAGGGAGTTGTAAAATGAACAGAGGATTGAAAAACAAGGAACACCAGATTGGATGAAGGATCTGTGTCTCACTCTTTCCTCATAGCTTCGTGGCTGATGCTGCTTTCCTGGGCTCACAGATCCCATCCTTATGGGAACCTACTGAACTAAAGGCGTATTTCAGGTTGTGTTTCTGCATAGATGGACACCTCAGCAGGTGAACTCTTTGGCTAAAAGATAATTCAATGCAATGATTGATTACTACGCCATGACTGACTTGCTGTTTGATGAATGATCAGACTGTCTTGTCAACCAGAGTTGAAATAGATGTTCACACAGAGACAGCCCCAAACTTTCAAATTAAACCATCTCTTAGTAATAGTTTAGTATATGTCAAAATGTTTTAAACCAAAACTGAGGGACAGGAAAGAAGTATTTGTATGTAAGGATAAGACACCATTTATGTCACTGATCAGTCTTTCAAAGTAGAAATTAAAATATTCATGAGTACACTCTATGAGCCTTTCCTAAAGGCTGCATACCCAGCAGTGAATTAGTATTCTGTTAAATAAATAAAACATAAAAGGCCCAGTTCACCTGCACTATAGCCAGTTAGTAAAATTCAGAACATATGAGGGGGACAAAAAGAAGTAACAGACCAATACAAGTGAACAATTAAAGAAGTCGGGAAGTGTTAAGAATGGTGGACCAAGGTTCCACCATTTATGGCTTGTGAGACTTCAAACATGCTACTTAGCATCTCTAACTCAGTTTTCCTGTCTACAAAATGGGGATGATACACTCAATTGCTTATTTTTTTATTACTATAAATGTTATAATGTATACAAAGCATCTCACACAGCTTTTGATAAATATTAAATGCTCGATAAAAGCTAATAATTATTTAGCAATTGAGAAATTATTTGTAATTACAGCTAAAATGTTTGTGATCTCAAATAAGTCGCTCATCCTTGGTTAGAATCTGGTTAATAGAAATGTAAAAATCAATCTAGACAGAGCATCCTAAAGTCTTCTGGCCTCAATTGAAAGAATCCAAAAGTTTGTGTTATTGCATATGTCACTTTGCCCTCCTGATTATCCATACCCTCATCAGGGCTTTGAACACGTTTTCCCTTCTCACTTCTTTTGGTATACTAGATTAGTCAAACATCTGCCCTTGTGTGCCGACGAGAGTAACTCGAGCTAGGACACAAATTACCTTGACACCCTGTTCCAGAGGTTGGAAATGCTCTTTTCATATATCTGCTAATAGCTGTCCTCCCCAGTAGCGCCCATGTGACCTTTAAATATCACAGAAGCTAAGTGGCAGAGGAGAATAATAATGCCATTTTAATTGATTGGTAAATTATTGAGCAGCGTTAGCTAATACTCCGTAACAACCTCTTTCCTCTCCCTTTTCCACTCCAACTTACTGGAACAAATCATTATGCTCTCTGGAGGGTTCCTGCTTTTCTTACATGTGAATCTATGATCCATTTGACCCTGTCTGCTATGATGTAACATAGAGGTTAGCTGAAAGAATGTGTAGATAAATGTAATGCAAAATAACTGTGGAAATTTTAAGCTAAAAATGTCCTTGTAGACTACATTTCACTGCAGTTCTAACCAGTCGGAGCAAAATGGAATCATACTTTGAATTTTTTATTGCTATCTTTTAAACAATGAGTTGAAACTTTCTTTGATCAGGATTCTTTGGAGTTTTGGAATGTCTGATGCTGGGAATGATAACAAAACTTTGATACGGATCACAAGTGAGTGACTGTACAACCGTTGCCCCATTACATAGCAGTAGTAGTTTTGGAAACATTTGTTTATAGAAATTCAAACATCCATCCAGCCCCATCAATCTCTGCATTATCCTGTTTCTCCTCTGATGAGATCCTCCAAGGTAACATCTCTGCAAAATGCCCAAACCTTATAGTTCTGCCTTCCGTGAACACTCACATCCGTCACCCCCAATGACACATGCATGGAACAGCTTAGCATGCCCCCAAATCCTCTCCGATTCCTTTGCCCTGTGTAGTGTGTTATCTTC
The DNA here is from genome assembly GCF_047675955.1 of Chlorocebus sabaeus. Lineage (NCBI taxonomy): Eukaryota > Metazoa > Chordata > Mammalia > Primates > Cercopithecidae > Chlorocebus > Chlorocebus sabaeus. Next base: position 5,159,305 of record NC_132913.1, on the reverse strand, counting down.
TCTTAAGATGCGATAATATATATTTTTTACTTCCTTCAAAATTTAATTCTACCTTCATGTCTTCTGAAAAAAATTCTTGCGCCCCTTACTTTGTGTTTGGTCTTCCATGACACTCTGGGCTTCCCTCCTCATGTAACCATGGAGCTGTGACACCCATTTTTGTGTTTCCCTCCCCCATTTGTCTGTAGACTCATTTTGGGGATGCGAAGGATGAAAAGCACACTCATCCCTGTAGCCTTAGTTCCTTGCTCAGAGCCTTTGGTGTGTTAAGCATTCAGAATCATTTGTGGAAAGACTAGATGAATGAGCAAGTGAATTAATGAACAAATGATCCTTTTTCAGACAGTCAGGCCGTTCATCTTCCTAGATTTTCTTTACTTACTGCTACCATTAGATAGTATTTTAGAATTAAAAACCCTTCAACATCATCTGAAGAGGAAAGAAACTGTGTTTCTTTACATCTGTCTGTCTAAAAGTCAAGCAAGAAAGTCCACGCAAAAAAGATGTGAGGAAAGCAGTGACCATGAGATAGCTTAGCCTGCAGAGTGTTAAAAATATATGTCCTCATAGACACACTTCCGGTGCTGATGTGTCTGTGTGACCTTCTTCCTGGCTTGATTATGAAATTAGCTCATTTAACAAATAATTCAACCCCTACATCTTATACAAGCTCAGCATTAAGATGTTGTTGGGATTTAGAGCACGCTGGGAGCAACACCCAGGAGATGAGGTCTTTGGTAGGTTCAGAGGGTGCGCACATGCTCAGAAGTGAATTAAAATGCAAAACAGCGGAGCAGCATCAATGCAATGGGGTCGAGATGGCAAAGCAGGAACAGAAGCAGAATAAAAAGTCTGGTAATGACTCGCTGGACAAATGAGTCCCTCTGAGGCTCACCTGAAAATGGGAATAATGATACCTAATTCACAGCAAGCTGATGAGGATTCTTTAATCTGTGTGGCAGAATTGAAAATATGTTTGAAATTATTAGTGCAAGCCATATGACAGTTATTGAATGCTTTCTATCTGTCTGATGACAAGATAATCAAGAACCACTTAACTTCCCAGTTCAGCTCAGGAACAGTTCTGCTATGTGACCACCATGTTTGGTCCAGTGTTTCTGACCTTGAGAAGTTGAAAGACTTGCAAGGCAGGTATTGTCAACAAGATCGTACTTCTTCCTACAAAATGGGCAGGAGATTTGTGGAGGACTTTCTCCAACTGGTCACTCACACTTAAGATATGGTGTTCTCTCCTTGAAAGCAGACTGACTGACTTGTCTTGAATCTTTGAGATTTCCCTCTGAGTGTTTATCTGTGGGTGTGAAGAGGATTCCAGAAACAGCTCAGAAGTCCAGTGCTGATCTCTAAGCTTCCAGAGATTTAAGGCTTATTCTTCACTACTGAGCCCCAAGGGATAAGAGATCTGGGCTCTGATAGCCCCCATGGGCCATGTGTAAAGTGTAGAAAATCTTTTCAACGTATCTGTAAGAAACACAAATGGAAGAGAGAGAAGTTCTGCCCTCTCATGGCCCAGTTACAAGGAAGCAATCAGAAGACCAAAATAAATAAATAAATTCATAAAAATAAAAATAGAGTAAAGGAATAAAAAGTATCTCATCTAGCACTTGATTCTCCTTTTCAGCCCGTATCCACCAGTGAGAACGATGACAGTCAACTCAGATAACCTGCAAGCTGCAGAGTCACCTGTCTGCTCTGCCTCTGTCAATTGCTTGCAGGCTGGCAATCTAGATGGCAGTTGGTTATGTCTCCATTCCATATTTACAGCATCGAATGGGGAGGGAGAGTTGTGCAGAGAGATTTGACATGGGCTTGAGCAGTTAACAAAACTTCCAGCTTTACAGAACCTAAACCCTGGATCCCTCTAACATCAGATGCAACAACTGACCCTGAATATTTGCTAAATGCCAGACACCAGTTCTGGCATTGGGATGCAGAGAGGCAGCACCATGGTTTGGTTAAAGGCTGAGACTCTGAAGCCAGTTTGCCTGGAAAGAGCCCTGTCTTGCCCATAGGCATGCTGTACGGGTTGGGCAACCCACTTCCACTCTGTGCCTCAAATTCCTCATCTGTAAAATGAAGATAAGAAAAGTGCCGCCCACAGCTTTGTTGCAAGGATAAATGAATTCATACAAATTAGGGGCTTAGAGCAATGTTTCATAACTTCTCAGGAAGTCATAGCTGTTACAAAAATCAATGAAGAGAAAGATAGCCACAGTCCTTCTGCTTCCTCTAACTTCCACTGAGCTCCAGATACTGACCTGCCTATGGACCATCCCTCCTCTCCTCCCCTGATGTGCCATTTGGTGCCCCTCTGCCTATGTTTGCCTTCATTGGTGGCCTTGAATTCTGTGTGCTGGTGTAGCTGTCTCCACATCCTGCATCGCCATCCTCCTCAACACCTGGTCCTGCAGTTGTCCTACCAAACTCAGCTCCTTCCTCTCAGTCTACTCAGGTGTGACATTTCCAGGCTCTAATTCTGATAGCCTCTGTCTTCTTTTCTATGACCTCAGATATATCACTTAACATAATATGACCTCCATTCTTTATCAATAATAGAGGATCTAGAAAAAAATTGTATCTCAGATCATTTACAACTTTAATTTCTTGTGTTTTATGACTATAATCTGTGAATCACAGAAAAATTACAGTTTCACCTAATGAATCTGAGATAAACCCAGTAGACACTCCCTGAACATGGAAGTGAAGCTTGATATTATCAAGCTAAAGAGCTCTGGACCCAGGTCATGATGAAAGAGGTGTTTCTCCATGGCACATCAAGGCTTCACTACGATGGGGTGAGCCCAACTCAGGGTCAAAGGAAAGCCAAGGCTAAAGAAAAGTGGCCTGGCCAGGTGGGCTTGACCTGGTCAAGAAAATGCAGGTTAACAATAAGGTTAGACAGTAAGCAACACAAGAGGCAACCTGGAAGCAAGTGTTCTAAGAAAAAAACCAGGGAACACTAGGGGAAAACAAGGAAAAGGAGAGGAGAGGAAAGGAGGGGAGAGGAGGGGAAAGGAAGGGAAGGGAGGGAGGGGAGGGGGGAGGGGAGGGGAGGGGGGAGGGGAGGAGAGGAAGGCCAGACAGAGGGAAGGAGGGAGGGAAGAAAGGAGGGACAGAGGGAAGAAAGGAGGGATGGAGGAAGGAAGGAGAAAAGGAAGGAAGAAGGAAAAGAAAAGAAATAAGAAAAACACATCTGAGTACCTCTTTGAGTCAGTGGTTATTCATAGGCAAAGACTTTATTTTCAAAGAGATGAACAGAGTTAGGAAGTGCTGGTTTCATTCCCAGGATAAGAAAAATCACAATTCAGTTAGAAATCTGAAAGACAAAAGTACTGAAAGACAAAATCTCCTTCTGGGTTTCACAGCATCCAGGTCCTGGTGCATATGCGTGTTGGGATGGGAGCAGGGCACAGGCACAAACGGTTAAGCTGGAGTCAAAGGAGATATAAATATATATATTTATATATATATTATTTACTAATAAAAGTACAGCTTCATCTGCCATGCAGTGCTACCTGTCTGTCACATACTTTCTCTCTGTCTCTCTCTGTCTCTCTGTATCTCTCTCTCTCTCTCTCTCTCTCTCCATATATATATATATATTTTTTTTCAAGATGAAATAATTTAGAAAACATTAAATAGAGTTGAGCCTGAATCAGGAGCCCTGATGTTTGTTGATTCTTTCCCCTTTTAGCCTCAATACGATCATTTTATAAATCTCCACAGTGTTCGATGTTTTAATTTTCTTCCCTGTGTACAAGATAATTTGTTTTCAGTTGAAGTAACATCTGTTTCTGCAGATAATTAAGTTATTAGATGCTGATCAATTTAATAAAGCCACAAGGCTTTCCTGACCTCTTTATGCATAATCAATGAATTTAGATGCAAAATGTGAAAACCTTACTTTTTAAAAAATGAACAAAGTCTTCCATTAACATAGTCATTTTGTAATTACGTGATGCTTGCAATCAGATGGCTATGCAAACACTACATTCTGGAAACAGAGATTATTCAATCCTTTCAGGGTAGCAAGAGAAAGGCCTGGGAAATGGTTGATCTTCCTTTTGTCCTTGAACCAACAGTTTCCACCTTTTATTACCTGAAGTATGTTTATTTTATACCTACTACAGTTAATGTTTCTATTCCACCTGCTAGAATAGGTATCATTTCTAGAGTGTTCTAGGCATTTTGCATACCTTTTCTTCGCTTAATCTTTTCAGTAATTTTGCAAGTAATTATTAATATTCCTATACTTTACAGATGGCTGAGAGAGGAGGTGACTCATGGGGTCTTCCAAGGTGGTGTCAGAATTTAAACTTCAACCCCTGGGCTCTGGCCTCCATCCTCAAACAATCTCGTTCCATTATTTATTGCACCACTAATTGGACAAGTTTCTTCAGGGATATTACCTCTGTGCTCAGCTTCTTATATGCTGATCTGTGATAGGATTTGAAGAAGGAAGCAGCATTGATTCCCGTAGATTTCGAGACATTATTCAAGGTCCAGAATTCTGTTTCCAGAGTTTGGGCAATTAGCAGATGGATCATCTTTAGTACATTTAGTGGGAGTAGATTCTCAAGATGACAGGGATGCCAGTGAAATAATTAATCAGGAATTCGATTAAACAGTGCGGGTAAGACTTGCACATGATCATCTTCTTGTCATTTGAGAAATTAGAAAATTTCTATTTTAAAGCCGAAATACAGTTTGCAACTTTAAACTTAACTTGGGTGCCAAACATGGGAATGAACATACATTAGCACAAAAGCCTATTTGTATTTTTGCTGTCAGATTGAAGATGTTTCTGTTTCATTTAAGACATTCTTTTTAAATTTATGGCATTAACAAAGGTAATAGCAATAAAAGCCACAAAACACAGGATAATTGACAAGACAGAAGACACCTGGATGTGAGGTTACTTCACTTAATGTCCTTTGAGCTGCTTTCATCAAATGTGAAAATCAAAGTGCTGCCTGTCTCTCACATACAATTGTTTTGTGGATCAATGAGAGAGTGTGTAATGCAGATACTCTGAAGAGTATAAAGAGGCTGATCAGTATGAAGTATTATTCAGTAATAAATTGTTTTGTTAATTTCCATGTGACTTTAGATCTCCATCTAATGCGACTCATCACTTTCATGTGCTCATCCAAAATCAATTAATAATGATTTCCTTCGTGAAATTCATGGTAGATGAAGCTGTACTTTTATTAGGAAATATATTTTTTGTCAAAACAGCAATGTAAATGAAACACTAACTCCTAACTTTGCTAGTTTCTCTTCCACACTCTACCACCACGCCACATCTTTCAGAGGCAATATGACAGAGTATGGCCACAGTACCATATTACCTTCTTTTTTATTTTATTCAACTATAGTATTAGAATATATAAGTCTTATTGTTCAGTTCCCACCTATGAGTGAGAACATGCAGTGTTTGGTTTTCTGTTCTTGTGATAGTTTGCTAAGAATGATGGTTTCCAGCTGCATCCATGTCCCTACAAAGGACACAAACTCATAGGGGAACATCACACACCGGGGCCTATCACGGGGAGCGGGGAGTGGGGAGGGATTGCATTGGGAGTTATACCTGATGTAAATGACGAGTTGATGGGTGCTGACGAGTTGATGGCTGCAGCACGCCAACATGGCACAAGTACACATATGTAACAAACCTGCACGTTATGCACATGTACCCTAGAACTTAAAGTATAATAATAATAAAAAATAATTTAAAAAAAGAATATATAAGTCTTTGGAATCATAAGTAGTGCCTAGAATTTGACATGTAAATACATCTTACTTTAGGCATTTAATATAATGAAAATTTAACAGATAATTTTAATACTAAATATTAGATACTGTTTTAAAGACTAATAATCTTGGCAGTGAATTCCTATGACCATGTAGTACTAAAGGTAAATCCCCAATTAGCCCTGACATTTTTGTCTTATAAATTTGTAATTTTATTTTTGGTATTTCTAGGTTCCATAATATGACACACATCTGTCTATATAAAGTTTATTGATTGTGTTTTGTTATAATGACTTTCATTTATTTTTGCATGTGAGATGACAGAAGTTCCTTTTTGTGTTGGGTAGGGTCCTGAAAAGTTGAAATGAATCGTTAAGAAGAAAACATAAACAAAACTTTTTTGGAGCTCTGTGACTCTTCTTGATAAATAGGAAAGATGGGTATAATTCCTGGATAAGTCTTCACTTAAAATCATCTGGATTTTAGCAATAAAACTTTGTGTCCCTTGCCCTGGTTCTCCATCTGGTTTAGCACTATTCCACTAACTCTTCAATCCTTTCATTATATTTTTAAACTAAGATATAACTTACATACAGGAAGCTCCAAATTCTTAAATGTGCAGCTGTATATGCTTGTACATATACACACATTTGTGTAACTGCTGCCCAAGTAACAGCATAGAAAACTGTCCCAGCCGCATTAAAAACTCCTTGGGCCTCTTCCAGTTGATGGTCCCCCAACAGGAAGTCAATATTCTGCCTCAAACACGATAGATTAGTTTTGCCTGATTTTGAACTTGATGTAAGTGGAACCATAACTGAGTAATATTGCTAAAGTTACACTAAAATAGGTCAGGATGCGTTTGTCAGACCTCCAGTTGGTACTTCCAGCTTCTTCCATGGTCTGCTCATGTATAAGACACGTGCAGAAAATAGTTCTCACTTTATGCATGATTACATTTGAAAGATGATCAGACATACGCACTTTTCGACTCCACATCCCTTCCAGACACAGGTTAACTATTAACCCCCTTTCAAGGAGACTATGTAGAGGACACACATCAAAACAAAGTGCTCATAGGCAGGGACCACTGGCCACATGGAATTCCCTCAGCAATCAGGATGTGGGATGCAGAAGTATTCATTGCTGTTGTCCTTGATGGTCGCTTGTCCCTGATGGCCCCTGTTGCAGTCAGCAAGACGAACAGAGCCACTAGTCCTGCACTAAGAGTGTCAGTGGGAAATAAGGGGAACTTTCTCTTCAAGTATACATGAACTGTGGTGAGGTAAAAAAGAAGTGCTGAACAAACCTGCTGTAGAGATGTATAGAGATTAACCTGAGCAGTCCTGATCATGTATTATATGCATATAATTTCAACTATTCTAGCCAGAAATAGGCTGTGTGTCCCGACAAGGGCTCTGTCACTTGACATGCCTCGGCTCATCTTGACTCAGCTTGGATAGTTTCTGGCTCGACCAATGAACAATCAGTCACTCGGGCCATATTTTTGGTAATTTTGGCTTCTGTTTAATCATGTCTTCTCTATACTCATTGCCCATCATTATTTATTGTGTGTAAGAACCCTAAAACCCACTGACATAAAACAACCATTTATGATTCTGTTTTATGATTTGGGGGGGTATCTTGGCTGTGATGCGTGGTTCTTCTGCACCATGCAGCATTGACTTGGCTGCATTCGGCTACCCTAGTTTATGAGGTCTAAGCAGTTTTGTCTCACACATCCGGTATCTCAGTACTTCTCCATATGTCCTCTTCTCCCTCACTCTCTTGGGCTTCCTCACATTATGGTGGTTGCTGAGTACTTAGACCTTTTACTTGGCAGATTGCAACAAGAGCAGAAGCAGAAGATTCCAGGATTCCTCTTATTATATTCATCAAAATACGTGATAAGGCAAACATAGATACACAGGACAATGAGGAATTGATTCTATTTCTTCATGTGTCACACAAGAATTCACATACAAAGAGGGAAGAGTTGATGCATCTTTGGAGAACGAGGCACACTTCATTTTATTGCACTTCCTTTATTTCACTTCAAAGATATTGCATTTTATTTTTACAAATTGAGGGTTTGTGGCAACCCTGCACTGAGCAAGTCTACTGGCACCATTTTTCCAACAGCATGTGCTCATTTCCTGTCTCTGTGTCACATTTTGGTAGTTATCACACTATTTCAAACATTTTCATTATAATTATATTTGTTAGGGTGATCTGTGATCAGTGATCTTTAATGTTATTACTGTACTTGTTTTCGGGGACCGCAAACCACATCCATATGAGATGGCAAACCTAATCAATAACAGTTGTGTGTGTTCTGAGTGCTCCACCAACAGGCTCTTCTCTACCTCGTTCCCTCTCCTTAGGCCTCCCTATTCCCTGAGACACAATAGTGTTGAAATTAGGCCAATAAATAACAACACAATGGCCTCTAAGTGTTCAAATGAAAGGAAGAGTCACGTGTCTCTCACTTAAAATCAAAAGCTAGAAATGATTAAGCTTAGTCAGGGAGGCCTGTCAAAATCTAAGATAGGCTGAAATCTAAGTCTCTTGTGCCAAACAGTTTGATAAGCTGTGAATGCAAAGGAAAAGTTATTAAAGAAAAGTAAAAATGCTACTCTAGTGAACGTAAAAATAAGAAAGCAAAACAACCTTACTGGTGATACGGAGAAAGTTTTAATAGTCTGGAGAGATCAAAACAGCTACCGTCCCTTAAACCAAAACCTAATGTAGAATAAGACCTTAACTCTTTTCTATTCCATGAAGGTTGAGAGAGGTGAGGAAGCTGCAGAAGAAAAGTTTGAACCTAGTACAGGTTGGTTCATGAGGTTTAAGGGAAGAAGCTCTCTTCATAACACAAAAGTGCAACTGAAGCAGCAAGTACTGGTTCAGAAGCTGTAGCAAGTTATATAAGATCATTGATGAAAATGGCTACAGTAACAACAGATTTTCAATGTAGACAAAAGAGGCTTATATTAGAAGAAGATGTCATCTTGTACTTTCATAGCCAGAGAGGAAAAGTCAATGTCTGGCTTCACACCTTCAAAGGACAGGCTGACTCTTTTGTTAGAGACTAAGGCAGCTAGTGACTTTCAGTTAAAGCCAATGGTCATTTATCATTCTGCAAATCCTACATCCCTTAAGAATTATGTTAAAGCTACTCCATCTGTGCTCTAGAGATGAAACAACAGAGTCAGAGTCACAGCACATCTGTTTATAGGACTGTTTGCTGTAATATTATAAGCTCATTGTTAAGACCTGCTACTCAGAAAAAAAGTGATTCCTTTCAAAGATTACTGCTCATTGACAATGTCTCTGGTCACTCAAGAGTTCTGATGAAGATGTACAAAGAGATTAGTCTTGCTTTAATGCCTGCCAGCACAACATTCATTTTGCAGACTATGGATCAAGGAGTAACGTTGACTTTCAAGTCTTATTATTTAAAAAATAAATCTTCTAATGCCCTAGCTATCATAGATAGTGATTTCTCTGTGGATCTGAGCAAAGTAAATTGAAAACCTTCTGGAAAAAATTCAATATTCTTGATGTCATATAGAATATTTGTGATCCATGGGAAGACGTCAAAATATCAAACTTAACAGGGGTCTAGAAGAAGTTGGTCCCAAACCTCATGAATGACGGGGTGATTCAAGACTTCAGTGACAGAAATAACTCCAGATGTGGTGGGAATAGCAAGAGAACTAGAATTGGAAGTGGAGCCTGAACATGTGACTGGATTGTTGCAACTTTGTGATAAAATATTAATGGAGGAAGAGTTGTTTCTTGAAGATAAGCAAATAAAGTGATTTATTGAGACGGAATGTACACCTGGTGAAGACGCCAGGAACATTGTTGAAATGACAAAAAAGCATTTAGAATATCCCATAAACTTAATTTATAAGGCAATGACAGGGTTTTAAAAGATTGAGTTTAATTTCAAAAGAGGTTTTACTATGGATAAAATGCTATCAAAGTGCATCACATGCTACAGAGAAATCTTTGATAATAGGAAGAGTCGATTAATGCAACAAACTTTATTGTATTATTTTAAGAAATTGCCAAAGCCACCCCAACCTTAAGCAACCCCACCTTAATTACTTAGCAGCCATCAACATCTAGACAAGACCCTCCATTAGCAAAAGGATTAAGACTTCTTAAAGACTCTGATGATCATTAGCATTTTTTACCAATAAAGTATTTTTAGTTGAGGAATGTACATTGTTTTTATAGATATAATGCTATTGCACACTTAATAGTCTACAGTATAATGTAAACATAACTTTTAGATGCACTGAAACAACAAAATTGTGTAACTTGCATTTTCGCAATATTTGTTTATTGTAGTGGTCTGGAACCAAACCCACAATATCCTCAAGTTATGCCTATAATTTAATCTATTCCTGAGTTTTCTGTGATGGGTTGCTTTTATCCCATCTCATAAACAGAGAGACTTCAGTTTAGCAAAAGACACTTTTAAAGAGAGAAAATTAAAAACTGTATAACTGTATAATGAATGCCTCATTTCAGTTCATTAGTCAAGAGACAGCACGCACAGTGTAGGCTATTCAAGCCGTGTGCCTTGATCATTGCATTTTTCTGAGGGAAAAGACCACTTCCACAAATGCTGCTCTAATGAAGCAACCCAAGCCTGCCCTGTTCTTACCTCTGGGGCTACAGATGGTTGGTTGATAAGCAGCATCAAGTTCAGGAATAATTAATTCATATAAACTGATCAATGGCATATAAGGTGCTTATTTTTTTTGAAAGCTGATCCCACATAGGGGAGAAAGTAATTAACTTAATTATTACTCTGAGGAATTTGAACCAAAGATGTTAGCCTCTTTAGCTGATTAGGGAAAAAGTAAAAGCTAAAGAACACACATAGAGAAGTTGGAAAGTGTGGACCATGAGTAAGCTGTAGTCAGGCAGAACCATGAATGTGTGTGTTGGAATTCTGAATAATCCATCACAACTTTACAGGGGAATGTGGGAATACTGAGTGGTAGAAATGTGAGGGGACATGTGAGCGATGATGTAATTTTATTAGATTGGTGATAATTAAAAAGGGTTTAGCTTTCTGTGAATTTATTAAATAAAATAAAATTATGTTAATTTATTTTTGAAATGAAATATCTATTTTGCGTACTTTCCTATATATTTATTAAATCAATTTATAAAAATTAAAAACATGATGTGCTGTTTTTACATACAGGAACATGAATGAGGACTCTACACAGAGAGAGAAACATAAACCAAGGAACAGATATAAGTAGCAAAACCCTCACAGGAAATCTCAAAGATTTCATCATGAACAGATATGAGAAGATACAATACAGTAGAATTTCACTTTTTTTAAAGAATAGGAATCTTAAGCTGTATGAAGCTCAGTTGAGAACAAGCACAAGTAATGAATATCATTATTCTCCAGATTTTTAATATCACATACCTATCAGTAAATATTCTGTGCATGTGCCCTCTATATATTGATTTTGTAATTCATAAATCTTATACATACTACTGCTAATACACAATATAATTTTGGGCATGTTTTATGTGCATCATAAAACATATATAAAAATAGAAAGTCATAAAGAAACACATGAGTAGAAATTTTACCATTTTCTTTTAGCACCTCCGATCACCTTGAGCATGCCTCTTTGTAGAGTGGACTATGAAGTCAGCCTGAACAGAGTTTCTCTATGGTTCTATAAATTAATTTAAGGGCAGAATCCTTGTTATAAGAACTAACCTTTGGAACCACTCAGAGGAAGATAGTGTGAGTCTTTGACAAGCATCCATCCATCCATTTTAATTCAAAACACCTCTTCCCTGGATTTACTTTTTGGTAGAAAGTTCATGGAGGAAATAAATCTTGATTTGAGTCTTGAGAGCCTCATTAAATTGTTAAAGGAACAATATCAAACCAGCGATGGTTTGGATGTTCGTCCTCTCCAAACCTCATGTTAAAATCTGATCCCTACTGTTAAAGGTGGGGCCTAATGAGAAGTGTTTGGGTCACTGGGGGAGACACTTCATGAATAGATTAATGCCTTTTCTCCAGGGTGAGTTAGCTCTCACTCTTAGTTCCCTCAAGAGATGGTTGTTAAACATAGCCAAGCACCTCCCCCTCCCACTCCTCCTGCTTCCTCTCTCCCCATGTGATCTCTACACACACCTGCTCCCTTCACCTTCCACCATGAATAGATGCAGCCTGAGACCCTCACCAGATGCAGGTGCCCAATCTTAAACTTTTTATCCATCAGAATTGTGAGCCAAATCTTTTTTTTCAATAAATCACTAGCTTCATATATTCTTTTACAGCAACACAAAATAGTTCAGTTACAGTACCAATTTGGAATATGAGTGGTGATGTAATTAGATTTCTTAACCTTGGTGATAATTAAAAAGTGTTTAGCTAGGCACAGTGGCAAATATCTGCAGTCCTAGGGATTCTGGAGGCTGGAGTGGGAGGATCACCTCAGTCCAGGCGTTAAAAGCCAGCCTGGGCAACATAGTGAGACCTGGTCTCAAAAACAATTAAATTTAATTTAAAAACAAATAAACAAAAAATTCAAAAATGTTTAGCTTCCTGTTGATTCATTGAGTGGAACATCGATGTTTTGTGCACTTGTCTATATATCTGATACATCAAAAGTGAAAATTTGAGAATGGAGAAGTTTGGAACATCTCAAGTCACAGATTCCATGAGGAAATAATGTTGAGAACATTTGTTAAAAACTACCATATATGCTTTCCTGGAAAGACTAGCAGGACAGCAAAATTATCAGGATAGTTGAAGAGTTAGTAATATAGCAAATAAGTGGGCTTGAACGTTAGGATTTTCATTTCTATAAAACAAACAGGAGATACAACTCACGCTACTACCACGTAAGTGAGTCTCATAGAGAATGTTTTAGAAGCTAGATGAATCCTTTCAATTAGTTGCCATCTCTATATCAGCAATGGCTGAATTATGCATGAAGGTAATAGTAACTGAAATGAAGACTCCACAGCTTGCTCAAAGAAAATAAAAAACATAGAGTTTCATAAAGATACAAACATATCTGCTCTTACCTAAATAATGCTGATAACATGCACATTCTACTTCAGTAATTAAATAGTATTTTAAGTCAACAACTTAAAAAAAAAAAAAACAAAACACTACTTCTGGTTTCAGCTCTGACACACAAAATGCTTAAAAATCATCATACTCAATCCCAGCACTTTGGGAGGCCGAGGCAGGCGGATCACGAGGTCAGGAGTTCAAGACCAGCCTGACCAACATGGTGAAATTCCATCTCTACTAAAAATACAAAACTTAGCAAGGCCTGGTGGCACACCCCTGCAATCCCACTTACTCAGGAGGCTGAGGCAGGAGAATCGCTTGAATCCGGGAGACAGAGATTACAGTGAGCCGAGATCGTGACACTGTACTCCAGCCTGTGCGACAGAGCGAGACTCCATCTCAAAAAAAAAAAAAAAATCATACTCATTCTTACAACAAGAAAAAGCAGAATAAACTGAATGTCAATAACTTCTTGGACTGATTAGAGAACTGAAGTTTTAATACAAAGTGTTGCCCTGAAATCTTGAGAAACAGGTGACTCTAGAGAGCCACAGCTGCATTCTTTTTACCTGGAGCAGAAGCCGCTGAATACATTATCTGGGAAGGACACTTAAATGCTAACTTTTACAAATTTCTGGAGGCAGAGTGTTAAAAGGGAAAACAGCTGTTTTTCTCCATTTGCACAAAACACATCTGACAGGAAATTGGTGAGAGTTTCCCTCACATTAAGCAATTCCCCAACTTTCAGGGAACCAACGGGTGTCTTATAATTCAATTATGACACGAAACACCCAGAGTTAGCACAGACTCCACAGCTTAAGGGTTCAATCCCACAATATTGCCCCTGCTTCAGATGCCAGGTGCAAGTCCTAGGTTGTGACCTGTGCTTCTGACCAACCAGCTATAAACTGGGAGTTACTCTTCCCAGTTTTGGTAATTTACTGGAATAGCTCAAATATCTGAGGACAGCACTCTACTCACTATTACCAATTTATTATAAGAGAAACCACTACTCGAGAGTAGGCAAACTGAAGAGATGCATAGGACACCGTAGGTGGGAGGGGCATGGAGCTTCTGTGGTGTCTCTAAGCATGACACCTCCTAGCATCTGAATGGGTGTATTTGCCAACACAGACGCCCTCTGAATCACATTACATAGTTTTAATGAAGACCTCATTATGTAAATACGGTTGATTACATCATCATTGGTGATTGGACCTAATCTCCTGCGCCTCTCCCTTCCATGGAATTCTGGAGGTGGACCTAATTGATTCCTCTGGCCACCATCCACCAAGAGTCACAAATTAGCATAAATTCAGGTATTGTTGAAAAGCAATTATAATAAATAATGAAAGACATACCTCTCACTCTATTATTTAGGAAATTCCAAGGGTTTTTGGAGCTCTGTGCTAGACACTAGGGGTGAAGATCAAATATGTTTTTCTTATATCAAAATTATCACAACTGTAAACTAATGTGAGAGACAGGAAATACTAAGGGCCTCTGCCCTAGAGTATCCCCTAAACTTTTGGGTTTTTACCTCTAGGAATCCTACCAGGTTCTCACAATGAGGATCAGAAAAATATTTCCTTGTAGCTTTGTCAGGGGAAGGGAAAGAGAAACCACTGTGAAATGCTCAGAGTGGTGTACATAACCAAAGCCTGCATGCCAGAGGAAAATACTTTTACCAGAGCTTTATCCCATCTGGGAAAAGGTCATTTCTCCCACTCCACCCTCCTCTAGCCTTCTTGCCTCATCCATGATGGAGATAAGGTACCACTGGTGGGAGGAAACAAACTTGCGAGGTTCACAACCCAGAGACACAGGCTTACTAAAAGATGGAGATTTACTTTTTAATATTGTAGAACACTTCTGCTTTGATTATTTCCTTTCACCCTCTTGGTAAAAGAAGGTTTACACCTTAGAGTTAGGAGAATGTTGGAACACGCAATATCCAACATGGGACAAATGAAATCCAAAGCAATTTACTAGTCACATATACCCACAGCCTAGGGGAGCAGGACATTGTAAGACATGCAAGGTCACGTGGAGTTTGTACTCAGTAATATATTGAATAAGGAGGGTCTGTGGGTACCAGGCTTTGTCCTATTAAGGTGGTTAGGTGTCCTCTCGTTCCTGTGGAAGATGTGATTGGCTTGTTCAAATTATTCTGCAGGCTGGCAGGGAACTGAAGCCCAGGCAGGGATAGGCAAGCATTGTTATAAGAAAAACTTCAAACTGTTACATCCTCCCCCAAATTGGGAAGAAACTGAGAGACCAAAAAATGACCCAGAGAACTCCCCAGTGAAGAGTAGAGGAACTTATTAGAACTTATATACAGGGCATTCCTGGACAGCAGTAGGACAGTCAAGAGGTCCACACCATCTCCTGACTAGAAACTGCTTTTAAGCTAATTTACTAGCTCTTTGCCTACTGTGTTTAAGTGATGAGGCTGTTTTTCTTGGTAGGTTCTCAGAAACTCTCTGGGATGTTTGGGTTCTCAGGGACACCTGCTTTTTGGCTGAGCACCATAGCCTTGGCTCATTACCCAGCCTTCAGACTTCAGGCAGCCAAAATACACCCTTAAGTAACCTGGTGGGGGACTCGTCATACTGCAAGTGTCATGCTGTGTCACTCTGGTGAGGAGGGTTATTTGACTAGTGGACTTTACCCACAGGAGCACAAATGGTAAGGGGACTGTGATAAAAACATTCACAACATATCCAGTTTCAAGTGTCAAGTAGTACATGGTGTTAATTTTAGGCCATGTACCACAACTTCCCTCCCCACACCTTACTACCACACCAACAGGGATTCAGTATAATAGCAGTGAATCACAAGCAAAAGGAGACACACTCTCTCTGATGCAGGTGAGTGCTCAGGGAAGCCCACAGTCAAAACTGGAGAAAAAAAAGACTCTAGAGGAACTTGAAGCCTTTGACACTCATAACTACAACAAACATCAAACCCAGTACAACTCCTAATCGGATTAAAATAAATTCTCACATTTTTCCCCAGTTGCTATTACCTGATGAACCATACCTGGTCTTCAACAAAAAAAATTAATAATAATGTCAAAATATAAGAAAAAAATTGTGATGAAATGAAGTAAGCAGCAGAGCCAGGTTCAGAGATGCCACAGACAATGAAATTATCAGAAAATAAATGTAAAACAACTGTAGTCAATATAGTAAGGGCTCCAGTGAAAAAAGCAGCAACAATCAACAACAGATGAATAATGTAAGGAGAGACACGGAAATTTTAAGAAAGGAAATACTAGAAATTAAAAGCACTGTAAAAAGTGAAGTGTAGCTTTGAAGAATGAGCTCATCAATAGACTGGACACAGCTGAGGACAAACAAATGAAAAAGTCAATGAACTTGAAGATAAGTCAGTAGAATCTTCCCAACTTGAAATACAAACAGAAAAATATAATTTTAAAAAACTATAATACATCCAAAAATGGGGCACTAATTTCAAGACTTAACATAAATGTTATGAGACTATCAGAAGGAAAAGAAGAAATAAACCGAGTAGAGAAAATGTTTGTGGTAATCTAGGCTGATAATTGTCCAAAATTAATGGCAGACACTAAATCATAGATCCAGGAAACTCAATGAACAAGAGGCAGGAGAAAGAACACAAAAAAGTTATACCTAGAGATGCCATATTCAAACTACAGAGTCAACACAAAACCTTAAGAGAAGAGTGGGGGGAGAATTAAACACGTTACCTAGAGAGGAAAAGGGACAAGTATTGATGTGAACTCATCAGAATTCATGAAGGTGGGAATAAAACAGAGTAAACTATTTTAAAGTTTGGCAGGAATACAACCAGCATGCTAGGATTTATGAATTTCTGGAGGCTCAGTGAGGGCAACTTAGAGAGTTAAAACCTCCAGAGGTCCCCAGTCATAGGGAGGCCCCTACACTTTTGTGAGTTTTACCTCCAGGAGCTCTACCAGATCTGCACAGGGAATATGAGAGCAAAATCTTCTCATCCCTCTGGAAGAGAGGAGGGGGAAAGGAATGATTCTGAAATATACCCAGAGCATTCTATTTTCTTAAAGTATCCCCTCAGAAGAACTATTTCACCAGAGCCTAAACTTCTGGACTTTACCAGGGCCTAACTGACCTGGGGAAAGAAGACCAACTTCAACCCCCTCTAAGCCTTTTACATAGAAAAAGGGAAATACCCACTCCAGCCCACTCTAACTACCCTATCCCACCTAATGAGGGAGGGATGGTGACTAAGGGGCACATATGAAGTTCACATTTTAGAGGTACAGGCTACTAAAAGACTGAGATCACAGGACTATAGAACGTTTCCCTGTCCCCCACACCTTACTCACATTACTAAAGCTTATTTACAGCACTTCCTCTCACCCAGCACATCATGTCTGGATATCAAGAGAAAAGAGTCACACTAAAAGGCAAGAAACACACAGTTTGAAGAAACAAAGCAATGCATCAAAACCAGACCCAGATATGACAGCAGCATTGGAATTAACAGACGAGAATTGTAAAATACTGTGATTAATACGCTAACGGGTCTAATGAATAAAGTAGACAATATGCAAGAGCATATGGGCAATGTAAACAGAGAGATGGAAAGACACAAGACACACATAGAACAAAATGTAAGATGGCAAAAGTAAATCCAACTATATTAATACTACATTGAAAGTAAATAGATTAAGCAACCTAACTGAAAGTCAGTAATCGTTAGGCCAAATAAAAATCAAGATACAACTATATATTGTGTACAAGAAACATACTTTGGACTCAAAGATAAATAGACAAAAAGTAAGAGGGTAAAAAAATACATGTCACGTAAATAGTAACCACAAGAAGGCAGAAATGGCTATAGTATATATACTATAATAATGACAGTAAGAAATACATGTTAAAGTAAAAAAGAAGTATCAATAGAAATAAGCGGGGCATTTTATAATGATAAAAGGCTAAATGAGTTAGAAAAACATATTAATTATGAGTATATACGCACCTAAGAACAGAGCACCAAAATGTATGTAATGTAACTGACAGAATAAAAAACAGTTTTAACAATGAAAGTTGGAGTCAATAATCTGGTTTTAATAATGACAAATCATATTTTCTTAGATATGAAAAAACAGGTAGGCAGAAAATCAACATGTAAATAAAAGATTTTAACAATATAAGTCAAGTAGGCTTGACAAACATCAGTAAACCCTCCATCTAACAACTACAGAATATACAATCTTCTCAAGTGCACATGGGACATTCTCTAGGAAATGCCATATGCTAGCACATAGCACAGATATCAATAATTTAAAATAGAAACAATATGAAGTATGTTCTCTGACAATAAGGGAGCAAAATGAAAAATCAATAACAGAAAGACATCTGGGACACTCACAAATATGTGAAATTGAACAGTACACTGCTAAGTAACAAATGGATCAAAGAAGACATCCAAAAGAAAATTAGAAAATACTTTGAAATTACTTAAAATAAAGACACACCTCAGAATATTTATGAAATGCAGTCGAAGCAGTGCTTTGAGAAACATTTATAGCTATAAATGCTGACAGTAAAAAATAAAAGAAAATTCAAATCAATAACTTAACCTTCTACTTCAAAGAACTGAAAAAAAAAAAAAAAGAAACAAAAAATAACTGAACCCAAAGCAAGTGGAAATAAAGAAATAATAAAGGTTAGGGAACAGAACTATGAAACAGAATAGAAAAGCAATAGAGAAAGTTAATGCAAGCAGACATGTTTCATTGAAAATCTCAACAAAATGGACAGAATATCAAAAAATATTTTAGCTAGACTGACCATAAAAAGACTCAAATAAATAGAATCGGAAATGAGAGAGCATTAATATAACCTTACAGAAATGAAAAAAATTTCAAGAAATGCTTGGAAATTTTTATGTTAATGATTATTTTGATAAAATGGACAATTTCCTAGAAAAACACAAATATATAATAATAATAATGATGATCCAGAGAGAAAAGCCCAGGGCCAGACAGCCTCACTGGTGAATTCTACAAAACATTTTTTTTTAATTAATATATATAGTTTTTTCAAAATAATCATTTAAAAATAGAAAGGGTGTGACCACTACTCAGTTTATTCTATGAAGCTAATAGTACCTTGATACCAAAACCAAACCAATGTATCACAACATAAAAGACTGCAAATGATATTCCTTTTGCATATAGACATAAAAATCCTAAACAAAATATTAGCAAATATAATTTAGCAAGTTAGAAAAACCTTGTGGAATTTATCTCAGAAATGCAAAGTGGCTTTAATAACCAAACATCAATTAATTTTATACAACATATCAATGGAATAAAAATTGAAAGTCACATAATCATCCCAGAAAACACAGAAAAAGCATTCACAAAATCCAGCATCCTTTTATAATAAAATCCCTCAACAAATTAGAAATAGATGTGAACTTTCACAACTGGATTAAAAAATATAAACCCCCCCACCAAAAAAAAAAACATTGCTCACATGATACTTAATGCTAAATGACCAGATGCTTTCTCCCTAAGATGAGAAACAAGATGTACAATTTCATTGTTTCCATTCAATACTGTAATAGAGATTCTAGCCAGGGTAATTAGATAAGAAAACAATGGGCGCTCAAATTAGAAAGAAAGAAAATTATTTCTACTTGCAGATGATGTGATATTGTATATAACAGTCTTAAAGAGTCCACTAAAAACTGATTATAAAGAGTTAAAAGGTTGTAAGATATGAAAAAATAATAAATAAAAATCAACTGTATTTCTATGCATTAGTGATGAGGAATATGAAAATAAAATTAACAGAATAATTTCATTGACAACAGCATAAAAAATATTCAGAACCTAATTTAAAACCAGTGCAAAACTTATTTTTATTACTTATATTTCAGGAAGTAATGATACCAATTTACTACAGTGTATTACAGAATATGAACTCTATGAGTCCATCATTATAATCATGTCAAAACTGGATAAAGACAAATAAAACTGCAGAGATATAGCTCTCATAAACATTCATGTAAAAATCCACAACAAAAGAGTAACAAGTTTAATCTAACAATGAATAAATAAATGGTATTATACAACATGACCAAGCAGGATTCATTCTGGGTATGCAAGGCTGGTTAAACTTTTAAAAATCAATATAATCCCTCACATCAATAAGCTAAAGAGGAAATATCATATAATTGCATCCATACATGCAAGAGAAAAAGCATTTCAAAAAATCTAACACCCATTCATAATAAAAATCTCTCAGCAAGGTGAAAATAGAGGAGAACTTCTTCAACTTGATGAAGGACATCTGCAAAGAGCCTTCAGATGACATCATACTTAATGAAATAAAAGGCTTTTCCTATAATACTGGAATAAAGCAAGAATCTCTTTGCTCACTATTCCTATTCAAAGTTGCACTAGAATCTTTGATAGGGCAAGAATACAAGAAAATAAAATAAAAATTATGCAGATTGAACAGGAAGAAATACAACAATCTTTATTCTTAGATTACATAATTGTATATATAAAAAATTTGGAAGTAATATGTATAGCAAGATCACAAGATACAAGATTATATACACATTCAGTTTCTTAATATTTTGCTGCTGAAAACTTAAAATTTGACATTTAATATATATTACTGGCCAAGTGTGATGGTTCATGCCTGTAATCCCAACACTTTGGGAGGCCAAGGCGGGTGGATCACGAGGTGTAAAGTTTGAGACCAGCCTGGCCAATATGGTGAAACACCATCTCTACTAAAAATACAAAAATTAGCCAGGCATGGTGGCGCACGCCTGTAGCCCCAGCTACTTGGGAGACTGAGGCAGAAGAATTGCTTGAACCCAGGAGGCAGAGGTTGCAGTGAGCTGAGATTGTGCCACTGCACTCCAGCCTGGGTGACAGAGTGAGACTCCATCTCAAAATAATAATAATAATAATAATAATAAAATTACTCACAATAACATTATAATAATAAAATAGATGTAAATATAACAATATATGAATAGGATCTATTAGTAGCAAATTACAAAACTCTGATGACAGAAATCAAAGATCTGAAGAAATGGAGATATCTTTTTTAAAAGTTTTTTTTATTATACTTTAAGTTCTGGGACATATGTGCAGAATGTGCAGGTTTGTTACATAGGTGTACATGTGCCATGGTGCTTTGCCGCACCCATCAACCCGTCATCTATATTAGGTATTTATCTTAATGCTCTCCCTCCCCTGGCCCCCCAACAGGCCCCGGTGTGTGATGTTCCGCTCCCTGTGTCCATGTGTTCTCATTGTTCAACTTCCACTTATGAGTGAGAACATAGCGGTGTTTGGTTTTCTGTTCCTGTGTTAGTTTGCTGAGAATGATGGTTTCCAGCTTCATCCATGTCCCTGCAAAGGACATGAACTTATCCTTTTTATGGCTGCATAGTATTCCATGGTGTATATGTGCCACATTTTCTTTATCCAGTCTATCATTGATGGGCATTTGGGTTGGTTCCAAGTCTTTGCTATTGTGAACAGTGCACAATAAACATATGTGTGCATGTGTCTTTACAGTAGAATGATTTATAATCCTTTGGGTATATACCCAGTAATTGGATTGCTGGGTCAAATGGTATTTCTGGTTCTAGATCCTTGAGGAATTACTTTGTCACCCAAGTTGGAGTGCAGTGGTGCCATCTTGGCTCACTGCAATCTCCACCTCCCGGGTTCAAGCAATTCTTCTGCCTCAGCCAACCAAGTAGCTGGGATTACAGGTGCCCACCACCACGCCTGTCTAATTTTTTTGTATTTTTAACAGAGACAGGGTTTCACCATGTTGTCCAAGCTTGAACTCCTGACCTTAGGTTATCCACCCACCTTGGCTTCCTGAAGTGCTGGGATTACAGGCGTGAGCCACTGTGCCCAGCTGAAATAAAGATATCTTTTATGTTCATGGATCAGAATACTCAATACTATTTCAATTTTAATCTTCCCAAATTGATCTATAGAGTCAATGAAATATCAATAAAAATTCCAGCTGGCCATATTGTAGATATTGATGAAATCACTCTCGAATTGTAACAAAACTCAAAGAACCTACAGTAGCCAATATATCGCTGAAGAAGGAGAACCACGTTATAGGACTCACTATCCAAATTTAAGACTTTCTATAAAGCTACAGTATTCAGCCAGCATGGTATTGGTGAAAGTATTAGACACGTAGATCAATGGAAAGAGACTGAGAACCCAGAAGTACACAAATATAGTCAATTCATCTTTGATAAATGACCAAAAGCAATTCGATAGATAGCCTTTTCAACAAATAGTACTAGAACAGTTGGACATCCAATTTAAAAAAAAAAAAAAGAAAGGAAAAGAAAAAGAAAACAAACGAACCTAGACACAGACCTTACAAATTACAACTTTCGTAAAAATTAACTAAAAATGAATAACAGGATTAAATGCAAAATGTAAAACTAAAAATATGTAGGAAAAAAATAGGGGAAAATCTATGTCGCCCTGCATTTGGTCATGAGATTTTCATGCAACAACAAAATTACAATTTATGAAAGAAAAAACAATTAATTACACACTTAAAACTAAAAAACTTCTTCTCAAGAGTCACTGTTAAGAGACGGAAATGACAAGCCACAGACTAGGAGAAAATATTTGCAAAATACATACCTAATTAAAAACTCATCCAAAATATACAAATAACTCTTAGAAGTCAAGTGGAAGAAAGCAAACAACTCACTTTTAAAATGGCCAAATATTTCAAAATACATCTCAACCAAGAAGATAGGCAGATGCAAATAGTGTCTGAAAACATGTTCAATAGTACTTGTGGTATTAAAAATGAAAATTAAAATAACCATACAGTACCACTCCATGCCTCTTTGGCTAAAATCCAAAAGCCAACAGGATTAAACACTGGTGAGGAATCAAAGCAACTGGAATGTTAATTTATTGCTCTTGGGAATGCAAAATGACACAACCATTGTGCAATGGAGTTTGTTAGTTTACAAAACTAAACATGGTCTTACCATTTAGTCCAGCAATCAGGTTCCTAGGTATTTACCTATCTAATGAGTAAAGTCATGTCCACACAAAAACCTTAACACGAATATTTATAGCACCAGTATTTATAATCACCAAACCTGGAAGCAACTTCAGTAGGTGGCACATCCATGGAATGAAATATTTTTGGCCATAACATTAAGTGAACAATTAACTCACAAAATATGTGGATGAGTCTTAAATTTATATTAAATGTATATTGCTGAGCAAAAGAGGGAAATCAGTAAAAGTATTTATATGATTCCAATTACATGATATTCTGGGAAAGTTAAATTATACAGATATAAAGAGGGTAAAATGGTCAGTGGTTACTAAGGGATTGGGTTTAGGGAGGGAGGGCTGAATAGGTGAAGCATAGGAATTTTAGGATGATTAACCTATTCTGTGTACTACTATAAAGGTGGATAAATGGCATATTGCATTTGTCAAAACCAATAGAAGATTATAGCAGAAACAGTAGACTTGAATTTTTAAAAATTCATTGAGTAGGTCAGAGGATTCCAGAAAGGAATGTAGAATATGACAAAAGAATCTAACAAAATATTACTAATGTATAAAACAAACTCACTAAAGCAAGTGAGAAGGAGAGGCACAGACATAAGTAATTTCTGAAATGAGTGAAGTCTAGAAGTCGAAAAGTAAAAGAAATTGTACAAAAAAATACTATACTCTAGTTGGAAAAGTTGTTTATTATGGAGATAAGGGATAATAGTTTTCATGCCAATATACACATGTGTGCTGAAATCGAACAATTAAATGACTGAATGGTGGATGGCAGAAGCTGGGTTTCTCACTGTTGAAGTGGGAGGTTACAAATAAGCAACGTAATAAAGCTAGAATGATATATGTGTGATGGATTATAGTTGGAGACATCCAGTATAACTTTATTTTTAGCTTAATATATCCACAGTATATGCATCGATATGGATCTTTCCATATTCCTGTACACAACCCATTGTGTATATATGGATCTATATAATCTGTATATAAATGTCTATAAATATACAACCCACACATGTGTTAGTATACGTGCACATATTTCCTTGCTCTGTTGACTGAAAGGACCTAGAAATAAAAAGACATGCAATATTAAGGAGTATAGATAGTATCAAGATCTTGGTTTCTTTTTTTTTTTTTTTTTTAATTTATTTATTATTATTATACTTTAAGTTGTAGGGTACATGTGCATAATGTGCAGGTTTGTTACATATGTATACTTGTGCCATGTTGGTGTGCTGCACCCATCAACTCGTCATTTACATCAGGTATAACTCCCAATGCAATCCCTCCCCCCTCCCCCCTCCCCATGATAGGCCCCGGTGTGTGATGTTCCCCTTCCCGAGTCCAAGTGATCTCATTGTTCAGTTCCCACCTATGAGTGAGAACATGCGGTGTTTGGTTTTCTGTTCTTGTGATAGTTTGCTAAGAATGATGGTTTCCAGCTGCATCCATGTCCCTACAAAGGACACAAACTCATCCTTTTTTATGGCTGCATAGTATTCCATGGTGTATATGTGCCACATTTTCTTAATCCAATCTGTCACTGATGGACATTTGGGTTGATTCCAAGTCTTTGCTATTGTGAATAGTGCTGCAATAAACATACGTGTGCATGTGTCCTTATAGCAGCATAATTTATAATCCTTTGGGTATATACCCAGTAATGGGATGGCTGGGTTATATGGTACATCTAGTTCTAGATCCTTGAGGAATCGCCATACTGTTTTCCATAATGGTTGAACTAGTTTACAATCCCACCAACAGTGTAAAAGTGTTCCTATTTCTCCACATCCTCTCCAGCACCTGTTGTTTCCTGACTTTTGAATGATCGCCATTCTAACTGGTGTGAGATGGTATCTCATTGTGGTTTTGATTTGCATTTCTCTGATGGCCAGTGATGATGAGCATTTTTTCATGTGTCTGTTGGCTGTATGAATGTCTTCTTTTGAGAACTGTCTGTTCATATCCTTTGCCCACTTTTTGATGGGGTTGTTTGTTTTTTTCTTGTAAATTTGTTTGAGTTCTTTGTAGGTTCTGGATATTAGCCCTTTGTCAGATGAGTAGATTGCAAAAATTTTCTCCCATTCTGTAGGTTGCCTGTTCACTCTGATGGTAGTTTATTTTGCTGTGCAGAAGCTCTTTAGTTTAATGAGATCCCATTTGTCAATTTTGGCTTTTGCTGCCATTGCTTTTGGTGTTTTAGACATGAAGTCTTTGCCCATGCCTATGTCCTGAATGGTACTACCTAGGTTTTCCTCTAGGATTTTTATGGTATTAGGTCTAACATTTAAGTCTCTAATCCATCTTGAATTAATTTTCGTATAAGGAGTAAGGAAAGGATCCAGTTTCAGCTTTCTACTTATGGCTAGCCAATTTTCCCAGCACCATTTATTAAATAGGGAATCCTTTCCCCATTTCTTGTTTCTCTCAGGTTTGTCAAAGATCAGATGGCTGTAGATGTGTGGTATTATTTCTGAGGACTCTGTTCTGTTCCATTGGTCTATATCTCTGTTTTGGTACCAGTACCATGCTGTTTTGGTTACTGTAGCCTTGTAGTATAGTTTGAAGTCAGGTAGCGTGATGCCTCCAGCTTTGTTCTTTTGACTTAGGATTGTCTTGGAGATGCGGGCTCTTTTTTAGTTCCATATGAACTTTAAAGCAGTTTTTTCCAATTCTGTGAAGAAACTCATTGGTAGCTTGATGGGGATGGCATTGAATCTATAAATTACCTTGGGCAGTATGGCCATTTTCACGATATTGATTCTTCCTATCCATGAGCATGGTATGTTCTTCCATTTGTTTGTGTCCTCTTTGATTTCACTGAGCAGTGGTTTGTAGTTCTCCTTGAAGAGGTCCTTTACATCCCTTGTAAGTTGGATTCCTAGGTATTTTATTCTCTTTGAAGGAATTGTGAATGGAAGTTCATTCCTGATTTGGCTATCTGTTTGTCTGTTACTGGTGTATAAGAATGCTTGTGATTTTTGCACATTAATTTTGTATCCTGAGACTTTGAAGTAAAGCACTCCTCAGCAAATGTACAAGAACAGAAATTATAACAAACTGTCTCTCAGACCACAGTGCAATCAAACTAGAACTCAGGACTAAGAAACTCAATCAAAACCGCTCAACTACATGGAAACTGAACAACCTGCTCCTGAATGACTACTGGGTACATAACGAAATGAAGGCAGAAATAAAGATGTTCTTTGAAACCAATGAGAACAAAGATACAACATACCAGAATCTCTGGGACACATTTAAAGCAGTGTGTAGAGGGAAATTTATAGCACTAAATGCCCACAAGAGAAAGCAGGAAAGATCTAAAATTGACACTCTAACATCGCAATTAAAAGAATTAGAGAAGCAAGAGCAAACACATTCGAAAGCTAGCAGAAGGCAAGAAGTAACTAAGATCAGAGCAGAACTGAAGGAGATAGAGACACAAAAAACCCTCCAAAAAATCAATGAATCCAGGAGCTGGTTTTTTGAAAAGATCAACAAAATTGACAGACCGCTAGCAAGACTAATAAAGAGGAAAAGAGAGAAGAATCAAATCGACACAATTAAAAATGATAAAGGGAATATCACCACCGACCCCACAGAAATACAAACTACCATCAGAGAATACTATAAACACCTCTACGCAAATAAACTGGAAAATCTAGAAGAAATGGATAATTTCCTGGACACTTACACTCTTCCAAGACTAAACCAGGAAGAAGTTGAATCCCTGAATAGACCAATAGCAGGCTCTGAAATTGAGGCAATAATTAATAGCCTACCAACCAAAAAAAGTCCAGGACCAGATGGATTCACAGCTGAATTCTACCAGAGGTACAAGGAGGAGTTGGTACCATTCCTTCTGAAACTATTCCAATCAATAGAAAAAGAGGGAATCCTCCCTAACTCATTTTATGAGGCCAACATCATCCTGATACCAAAGCCTGGCAGAGACACAACAAAAAAAGAGAATTTTAGACCAATATCCCTGATGAACATCGATGCAAAAATCCTCAATAAAATACTGGCAAACCGGATTCAGCAACACATCAAAAAGCTTATCCACCATGATCAAGTGGGCTTCATCCCTGGGATGCAAGGCTGGTTCAACATTCGCAAATCAATAAACATAATCCAGCATATAAACAGAACCAAAGACAAGAACCACATCATTATCTCAATAGATGCAGAAAAGGCTTTTGACAAAATTCAACAGCCCTTCATGCTAAAAACGCTCAATAAATTCGGTATTGATGGAACGTACCTCAAAATAATAAGAGCTATTTATGACAAACCCACAGCCAATATCATACTGAATGGGCAAAAACTGGAAAAATTCCCTTTGAAAACTGGCACAAGACAGGGATGCCCTCTCTCACCACTCCTATTCAACATAGTGTTGGAAGTTCTGGCTAGGGCAATCAGGCAAGAGAAAGAAATCAAGGGTATTCAGTTAGGAAAAGAAGAAGTCAAATTGTCCCTGTTTGCAGATGACATGATTGTATATTTAGAAAACCCCATTGTCTCAGCCCAAAATCTCCTTAAGCTGATAAGCAAGATCTTGGTTTCTAATCCCACTACCCGTAAAGGGAACCAGTTTCCTTAGAAAAACGGCTGATACTAGGACTGGGGCAGTGTCTTCGTCTGTTTTGTGGTGATACCTGTTTTAGTCAGATGTGTGATAGAACATCTGAGACTGGGTAATTTACAAAGAGAGAAAATATTCTCAGGGTTTTAGAGGCTGTGATGTTCAAGATCAAGGCACCAGCATCTCACATAGGCCTTCTACCTGTGTCCTCACCTGGGAGAAGAATGGAAGAGAGAGAAAGAGGGAGCACCCACTCCCACTCTTTTTAATAGCATAATTAATCCATTCATGAGAGAGAAGCCTCATAACCCAAGCACCTCTCATTAGGCCCCACCTCCCAATACTGTTGAAATTAGGCATTAAGTTTCCAGTGCAAGAATTTTGGAGAGAACAAAAACATTTAAACTATAGCAGGCAGGAAATATGCAAGATGAGCCTTCAGCATCTTCATGTGCCAGAAAGTAAAGAAACAGCAGACACAGAAAACATGTCAAAGGGACAGAGAAGCTAACTGAAAAAGCACTCAGCCAATCTGAAATAATTCGAGCAACAAAGTATTGTTGAATGATAACCTGAAGTATAAAATAAATATCTATGAGTTCATGCTGATAGAAATAAATGTGGGATAAAGCATAAACAGGAAAGAAGAGAAAATTTTCAAGTGAAGAAAAATTTCAGATAACTTCTGCAATACTTTATCTTCAAGGAGGAGGAGCATAACTCCCCACTCCTTAACTGTGGACTGAACACAATGACTTCTTTCTAAAAGTACAGTTTTGAAAACGAAGAAAAGAATAACTTTACATTGAAGAAATGTAGTTAACACTACCTCAGCCAAATAATCAAGGTCAAAATCAACACTGATAAGTCATATAGATAGTATGAACTCCTGATATGATGTCATGAAAACAGCACTTTACCTTCCTGGTCTCCATCCTAAAACCCTGTAAGCCCAATCTAATCAGACAAATCTTAGTTGGGCAAGATTCTATCAACTATCTAATCTTATTATAATTCCTCAAAATTGTCAAGGTCATCAAATACAAGAAAAGTCTGAGAAACCATCACAGCCTATGGAGCCTAAAAAGTCAAAGCCAAAACTACTAAATGCGACGTGGTGGTATTTTTTAGAGGATCCTAGAACAGAAATGGGACATTAGGTAAAATAAGGAATTCTGAATATAGCATGGACTTCAGTTAATAATAATTGGCCACATTCCTTATAAATGTGCCAATATAGGTTCATTAGCTATAATAAATACACCATATTAATGTAAGATGTTAGTAAAAGGGGAAACCAGTTGCGAGGTATATGAAAATTATCTGTACTATCTTTGCAATTTTTGTACTATCTTCATAAGAAATATTTAAAAATAAAATATTTATTAGAAGGAAAGAGAGAAGAGAGGAAGGGAGAAAGGGAAAAGGAAAGAAAGCAGTGGAAGGAAGGGAAGGAAGGGAAGAAAAAAGAAACAAGATGGAAGAAAGGAAAGACGAAAGGGAGGGATGGAAAGAGGGAGGGGGAACAGCAATCTTACCATGGCAAAAGACTTACACCTTAGACCGTGAAAATGTAATCTAAAGGGATTTTAATGTTTTTAGCAGACACGATATAAGTTTACCAGTGAGTGGTTTGTGGAATAAACCTTACTCCTACTTTCAATTATTTATGGAATGTTCCCTTTTCCAGTCTCTCAGAACCTCTTTGTCTTTACATGAATGAAAGATCAACGGCAGTTATCTAATTTAGACATTCTGTTGAGACCCTGGTGTGTACTTGATATCGGTCAAAAGGTTTGAACTCATGCAAAGCAAATATGTGCACTCTTACAATCTTTTTACCCATCATGAGTGTATTTACTTTGCCTTCAGTAATGTTCATTCTACTCTTTATAGTCCAAAGCTTATTCTTCTTGACAGGAAAGAAAAAAGCAAAATAGGAGTCAAGGAGTTTCATTGCACCAGTATACTGCAATAATGTTTAGTTAATGTTTTGTTTGTTTGTGTGTTTCTCTAAATGTACCTAAGAGGTACATGTATATGCATGTCCATGTATGTCCATGTATGGAAACATTCTTTTTCCGAAGCATTAAATTACCTTGGTGTCTTGATCTCTTTGTGCTGCTATTAATATAAAGGAACATCTGAGACTTGGTAATTTATTAAAAAATGTTTGTTTTACTTATCATTGTGCTGGCTGGAAGACCAAGAATCTGATGAAAGCCTTAGGCTACTTCCACTCATGGTGAAAGGCAAAGGCGAGCCCATGTGTGCAGAGATCACACAGTGACAGAGGAAGTGAGACGAGAGGTGCCATGCTTTTTCTTAAGCAACCAGCTCTCCCAGGAACCAATACAGTGAGAACTCACTTGCCCCTCTTCATAGGGAGGGCATTAATCTGTTCATAAGAGCTCTACCTTCATGATCCAAGTACCCCCAATCATACTTCACCTCCAACCTAGGGGATCAAATTTCAACATGAGGTTTGGAGGGGACAAATATTCAAACCATAGCACTTGGACATAAATCATTAGGCATTTCTTAAATGTACATGTTACCCATCTGTATTTAGCATTGCACATCAAATATCTGGGTATGACCTTTTAAGAATTTGATCTTAGAGAAAGAAAATTCACTGCTTCATCATCACTATCACCATCATTGTCATCATCATTTCTCATTATATTACTATGAAGTAATTTCCAGAATGAAGTCATATTACATATCACCTAGTGAGTTATTTCTAAAGTCAGATCACAGAGTCTAAATGAGGTAGATGTCACCAACAATGCTGAGTATATATGGTTTTCTGTTCACTCTTTCTTGAAGCATTTGACAAACCAGATTTCCCCCTCAGTATTAAAAAGAACTGATGCCATTGTGAATAAAGCCATTGACTTGTGGGGATAAACCAAATGTTTATTTAAATGCAAACTTTTTAGTAACCCTTGTACTATATGAAGTTGAAGTATTTAAATTAAATAAACTACCATGACATTCTTTTTCCCAATTTTCAGATAATAAAAGTGTGACTTTCAGAGGTTATGGAACCTCAACCAATTAAATAAGGTTATATAACCATACGTGCATGTGCATCTGTGTGTGTATATATGTCATTATATATTACACATACATAAGAATGCCTGTATTATATATATATGTATAAAACACATACACACATATATGGCTAAATAAGATTATATGCTAAGAAACTTCAAAAAGTTCATGAAAAATGCCTATTATGGGAAAACTGTACATGATTTTGTTTTTGAAATAAACAAAAATAAATTCATGCCAACTTGTAATAACATGTCTGAGCAGAATCTAATTTGAGGTACTAAGAAGGATAAGATATCAGATTGAAAAGAATCCCTGTCAGAGCAATAAAAATCCTGCTAAAATTGAAGCAAGGGCAGATATCAGATTTATGATGAAGCTTGAGTGGAAGAATGATGAAATCACTGATGCTTTATGAAAAGTTTGTAGGAACAATAATGCATTTTACAAATGAGTAATTCATTTTAAGAAGGGACAAAAGAATGTTGATGAGACGCACAGCAACACATCATCCACATCAGTATGCAAGAAAAAATTAATTTTGTTCATGCCTGTATTAGGATTCTCTAGAGGGACAGAACTAATAGGATAGATGTATACATAAAGGGGAGTTTATTAAGGAGTATTGACCCATACAATCACAAGGTGCGGTCCCACAATAGACCGTCTGCAAGCTGAGAAGAAAGGAAGCCAGTCTGAGCCCCAAAACCTCGAAAGTAGGGAAGGTACAGTGCACCCTTCAGTCTGTCGTCAAAGGTCCAAGAGTCCCAAAGCTGAAGAACTGGAAGTCCAATGTTTGAGGGCAGGAAGCATCCAGCGTGGGAGAAAGATACAGGCTGGAAGACTAAGCCAGTCTAGTCTTTGCACATTCTTGTGCCTGCTTTTATTCTGGCTGCACTGGCCGCTGATTAGATGGTGCCCACCTAGATTGAGGGTCTGCCTGCCTTTCCCAGTCCACTGACTCAAATGTTAATTTCCTTTGGCAACAACCTCCAGACACACCCAGGAATAATAGTTTGTATCCTTCAATCCAATCAAGTTGACACTTAATATTAACCATCAAAATGCCCTAACTGAGGAAGGCTGACAATAAACAGCATAAACAGACAACACGATACATATGTTAATTGGTTTAGTATTACACAATTCTGATTAAAAAATCATCATTGAACAAACTTTTCACTTGATGGGTACCAAAACTATTGCACCAGATCAGGTGCAGACCAGAGCAGAGCTTTCAATGAAAATTTTAAACAAGTAAGATCAAGACCCTGAAGCATTTCTTCGAAAGATTTTAACAGGAGATGAAACTTGGCTTTGCCAGTATTGTCTTTTTCTTTTTCTTTTTTTTTTTTTTTTTTTTTGAGACAGAGTCTCGCTCTGTTGCCCAGGCTGGAGTGCAGTCTCCGCTCACTGCAAACTCCACCCCCGGGTTCATGCCATTCTCCTGCCTCAGCCTCCCGAGTAGCTGGGACTATAGGCGCCCGCCACCACGCCCGGTTAGGTTTTTTTGTATTTTCAGTAGAGACAGGGTTTCACCGTGTTAGCCAGGATGGTGCCAGTGTGATCTTAAGACAAGGCACAGTCAAAGCAACGGCTACACCAAGTGGTGGAAGTGAATTCGTCAAGAGCAAAGACATTGGCAATAATTCTTCAAGATGCTCAAGGCATTTTGCTTGTTGACTTTCTGGAGGGCCAAAGAATGATAACATCTGCTTATTATGCGTTGTAAGAAAGTTAACCAAAGCTTTAGCAGGAAAACTCCCAAGAAAGCTTCACCAGAGAGTCCTTCACCACGAAAACGTGTCTGCTTCTTCTTCTCATTAAGCAAGGGCACATTTGTGGAAGTCTTAATAGAAAATCATGAGGCATCCATCATACTGTCCTGATTTGGCTGCTTCTGACTTACTTTTGTTTCCTAATCTGAAAAAGCTATAAGGACACCCATTTTATTTTTCAGTTATTTTAATATAAAAGTGACTTCACTGACATGGTTAAATTCCTAGGACTCTCAGCTCTTAAGGATGAACTAAATGGCTGATACCATGGCTTACACAAGTATCTTGAACTTGATAGATCTTATGTGGAGAAATAAAGTTTGTAATTTTATATTTTATTTTTCACAAACTTTTTGAAATCCCTTTATATAAATATGTATAAACTTATACACACACACACACACACACACACACACACTGTAAGTTGTCAAAGTTCCTGTTTCTGTATATGTGTGTGCATGTATGTTTGTAAATATAAATTCAGGCTGTCTTACTCTGCTCTGCCACTCTGAAGTGTCAAACAATAAAGTTTTTTAAATGATACAGTGAGTAGGTGAGTGAGGAACAGGCTATCATGGAGCCAGAAATGGTCCTGAGTACAGGGTGGGGATGCGGAAAACATCTGGATTCTGGTCTCCTGAAGAGGCTGGCCTTGCCCTGAAGAATGCTGACGTGGTCACTCTGCTGACTAACGCCCAGAAATCTGTGCTCTTTGAATATGCCATGATTCTTCTGAAGGACTTCTCTGTTTATAAACCCCCTGAGAGGAGACAGATCCCTGCTTCCCCGCCTTTGAAGTCATCATTCCTGTTCAACTCCCCACTAGGATCCGTGGGGTCTTTGAATCTTTAGTTTCTTTGTCTGTAGAATGAGAGATGAAGGAAATTCCTTACAGAAGTATTTAAAGGAATAGTGCCAGGTGTGTAAGCTGCCTTGTGTGGCATCTGGCTCCTACAAAGCATTTCTTTTTGAAGAAATGCTTCAGGATCTTGATCTTGCTTAAAATTTTCATTGAAAGCTCTGCTCTGGTCTGCACCTGTTCCGGTGCAATAGTTTTGGTACTCATCAAGCGAAAAGTTTGTTCAATGTTAATTTTTTAATTAGAAAGGAGGGAAAAAGGATCTTTAAATATTCCAAGAGAAAGGGGATGCTGGAAATTGGGGTGAGCAGGAGGGGCTTCTCAGAGGAGGCAAAATTGGAGGTAAGGCCTAAGAAAGGTGGCCCATGTTTGAGTCCTTTCAGGGGCATAACTGAAGGAAAGGCAGTGGCTCAGGCTGTAGGAGTAGAAAAAAGCTGGGGTCTTAAAAACCAAGAGATGACCCAGACTTTCTGCTCAGGAGTGTGTCTTGCTAGTATCTCTCCATCACTCCCACATGGTGACAGCTGAGAAAGGAATGCAGGAAAGAATGTTGACCTGCTCAGCATCCCCTGATGAAGAGAGAAGAGACCTGTGCTACGAAGCCATGTTTCAAGCCGCAGGGCCCAGGGCACAATAATTTGGGGAAGCTGTTTTAGGAAAGTCACACATCTCTAAATGTGAAGGAAGAGAAAGCAAAGAGGAAGAGATCAGCTAGAAAGGAGATTGATTAGAGATGGAGGATGTTGAGAGAAAAATAAAACTGCAAGGGGCAAAGAATAGGGATGGGGGAATCCAGGGGCAACTTCACAACCAGAAAGAAAAATCATGGGCACTTCGTATTAAGGGACTCAGCCATGTGACTGAGACAGCAGCTCAGGAGTCTCCTCTAGGGAACAGCAGGGCTTTTATTAACTCAAAATCAGCCTGGAAAAATGTCCTTAAGCTATAGTTTGGAAGCGTCAACATCTTAGCAAGTCACTATAACAGAGTTTTAAGACACACAGTTTTAAGTCCAGCACCCCTATTTGAAAGCCTGTTACATATTAGCTATATGAGCTAACCGTTACTTCCTTCCTGAGCCGCAATTTTCTTATTTTTAAAATGGAGATAATAACACCTACATCTCAGGGTTGTTAAAAGGATTAAAGAAGATGGGTGTAACAAGGATAGAATGTCATCCAACTACTGAATGTTCAATGAATGATAACCTGTGAGTAGTTTTAGCATAATGGTTACTTATAATATCATTAGAATTAAAACTAGCATTGCTTTTCTGTTGTCCACATTTGTCTTTGTCTTCTATGTATTTAGGAAGCATTTCTTAAAATAGTCATCTATTTGTTCTTTGGAACAAGAGTATGAAACACCAGAATTCAAGGTTGCCATATAGCAGATTTCATTCTATTATACTAGGAGTCTCCACGTCTTTCTCTCTCCTTTCTCTCCCTCTCTCCTTTCAATGGGGAGAAAACTGGGGGTAAGGTAGACAAGTCAGGGCATCGAAGCAAGAAAAGCCAGATTTAGACCAGAAAACAAAACACCTTCCAAACAAGCTATTCACCAACATCGGAAAACTCTTCTTCTCATTCTCATACAGAAAACTTCTTAAAGAATTTATTCCTTTGCTTTTGTCCCCAGATCTGAAGTTTCCATCAGAGTCCCATTGCCATTTTATTATAAAGTTCTGACACCAAGATATGGGATCATTTATGAGGCCATTTTATGGCTAAAAAAAGGGCTAAAAAAATTAATCGCTCATTTTGATTTAGTCTTCTCTCCTGCCCAGTAATGACTTTGGATGCCATCCTATTGACCTTCTCTGCTTTTGTTCCCATCAAAATCGATACAGTATGCGAGGTCATAAATTTGCTTTGGCTGGCTTTCAGTTCATTGCAGGACCAAACGCTCCCCCTGCAAACCGGGTGATAAGGAAGTTATGGGTGAGGTGGTCTCCTTTAATCAGCAATCATTACATTGGGGCCAGGCTTTAAAGTAAATGACAAATTGGCAGCCTGAGAGCCAGTGGGGTTTGGGGAGTTACTGATCAAGAAGCAGCCTTGGAAACTTAAAACTTTACCTGGAGCTTCATAGACAATGAGTAGCAGCTGCTAAGTAACAGGTTCAAACCATTTTCTTAATAAGGTTTATTTCCAGCGGCATCCGAGTGAATACCAGTAATTTGGTTCCTCATGGAAGTGGGTCGTATCCAGCTCCAAAAGTATGTGATACATAAAAAGGACCATACAGAGTATACACATACATTTTGCAGATAATGACTGAACATCTACTTATCCTCCACCAACTTAAGAAATAGAATATTCTTGTATCTCAAAGAATCCACACCCCTCACTCTTGGATGTAACCACAAATCTGATTTTTGTGATAATGTTGTCTTTTCATTATATTTTATCACTTGTAGATATATTCATGAATAATATATTGCTTTATGTTGGGGTTTTTAAATATAAATAAAAATGTAATTTGAGTTCATAAGTGATAGCAATATTAGTCTTTTGTGACTTTCTACTTTTATTTGAAACATAAAAGACAATATTATCACAAATATCAGAATTGTGGTTACATCCAAGAGTGAGGGGTGTGGATTCTTTGAGATACAAGAATATTCTATTTCTTAAGTTGGTGGAGGATAAGTGGATGTTCAGTCTTATTATCTGCAAAATGTATGTGTATACTCTGTATGGTCCTTTTTATGTATCACATACTTTTGGAGCTGGATACGACCCACTTCCATAAGGAACCAAATTACTGGTATTCACTCGGATGCCGCTGGAAATAAACCTTATTAAGAAAATGGTTTGAACCTGTTACTTAGCAGCTGCTACTCACTAACATTATGCAAGTCACTGGCTCATTCACAGTAACTGTTTTGTAATAGTCCATTATTTGAATAAACCACAATTCATGTTTTCTTTCCACTGCTGAGAGACCTTTTCAGGTTTTGTTAGTTCTTTTTATTATTATTTAAAAGCTACCATAGGCCTCTTTCTGCACATCTCTTAGATTGCACAGGCAAGAGTGTGAACGAATACATCCAAGAGCAGAGTTTCTGATTCTCAGGATACACTGAGCTTTACTGCATAATGCTGGTTTATACCAAGCTGGTTTATATCCATTTTCACTCTTATGAACAAGAGATTCCACTGCACCCTGATATCCAAAATGCTTAGTATTTTATGGATTTAAAAACATTTGGATAAATTTGGTGGATGTAAAATTATATCTAATTTTGGCTTTAGTTGGTTTTAATTAGAATCTGAGAAAACTGAAGAGATCGAGCATCTTTTCATTCATTTATGGGCCGTTTGTATTTTTTTCGTCTACACAATATCTGTTTACATCTTTCCCCCATGTTTATACTAGGTTGTCTATTTCTCATTGATTTCTAGAAATCTGTAAATATATTTTGGATACTAAAACTTTGTCAGTAATACTGTGTCAGTTATATATATTGCAAATGCCCTTTGTAGCTTGTCTTTTCACTTTTCATACATGGTACCTTTTTAACAAACAGAATTTTTTTTTTTTTTTTTTTGAGATGGAGTCTCACCCTGTCACCCCAGGCTGGAGTGCAGTGGTGCGATCTCAGCTCACTGCAACCTCTGCCTCCTGGCTACAAGCGGTTCTCCTGCCTCAGCCTCCCGAGTAGCTGGGATTACAGGCGTGCGCCACCACACCCAGCTAACTTTTGTGCTTTTAGTAGAGACACGGTTTCGCCATGTTGGTCAGGCTGGTCTCAAACTCCTGACCTCATGATCTGCCCGCCTCGGCCTCCCAAATCTGCTAGGATTACAGGTGTGAACCACCATGCTGGCTTTTTTTTTTTTTTTTTTTTTTAGTTATTCAAGGGTAATGTGATTTCAAATTTAGTAACAAGGCCATGACTTATATATCAGTCCTAAAGTTTTGTTTGCCTTGTTAGTGGTGATTAAAAAAAAAATACATTAAATTTATCATCTTAACCATTAAGGATGCAATTCAGGAGTGTTACCTATACTCACATTGTTGTGCAACTGATCTCTAGAAATATTTCCTCTAGCAACACTGAATCTCTATATGGCCGAAGCCCTAATCCCCTCTACCCTCCCCCACTCAGCCCTTGGTAACCACCTATTTTCTGTCTCTATGATTTTTGACTACTTAAGATACTTCATATGTGTAGAATCGTACAGTGTCTGTCCTTTTGTGACTGGCTTGTTTTGCTTAGCTTAACGTCCTCGAGGCTTATGCATGTTCTAGCATGCGACAGGGTCTCCTTCCTTTTAAGGTTGCAGGAAACTCTTTCGTGTGTATGTACCACATTTCCTTTATCCATTCATCTCTCGATGAACATCTAGGTGGCTTCCATTTCTTGTCTGTTGTGACTAATGTTTTGATGAACACAGGTGTGCAAACATTGCTTCCAGATCCTGCTTTAAATTATTTTTATATAAAATAATTTATATATAATGCCACAAGTACCATAATTATATATGGCGATTTTATTTTTAATCGTTTGAGGAACCTCAGTACTGTTTTCCATAACGGTGACGTCATGTATATTCTCACCAACAGTGTACAAGGTATTTTCTCATAGTTCTGGAGAACAGAAGTCAAATTTCAAGCTGTCAGCAGAACTATGCTTCCTCTGTAACTTTGAGGAGAATCCTTCTTTGCCTATTCTTAGCATGCGGTAGTGGCTGCAGACACTTTACATTTCTCTCTGGCCTGCACCTTCATTATTCCAAGTCTGCAGCTACACTGGTCATCATGTGACGTTTTCCCTCCACCTATATCTGTGTCTCATCTCCTCTTCCCATAAGGACACCAGAAATAATGGAAGAAAGCCCACCCTAAAGACAGCATCTTAACTAGATTATATCTGTAAAGACCCTGTTGCCAAACAAGGTCACATTCATACATAACAGGGAATAGGGCTTCAATAGGTCATTCTGAAGAGCACAACTCAACCCACACCAGCAGCATTGTTTAAAATTACATTTTTTGTGGTTTTCAGAAACCCAAGTGACTTCTGCATATCGATTTCAAATGCAGGAAACTTGCTCAATTCCCTTTAAATTCTAATGATTAATAGATGCTAAATAAAACATGCTATCACCTACAAATAATAATTTTTTCCCTTTTTCAAGTTTCAAAACTTTGCTGTTCCTTGACTCACTGTATTGTTTAAGAATTGTATTTTCCAAAGAAAAATAATAGTGAGGGTCTTGAACTTGTCCTTGATCATTAGGAAAGTGGTTCCAACCATTAAGTACACTACTTGCTACACGTTTTTGCCATTAAGTACACTGCTTGCTATAAGTTTTTGTTTGTTTAGATATTAATCTGAGTAATTATTTATCTAATTAATTAGTAGTATTTAATTATTAAGAAAGGTTTTTTTTAAAATTCCTGGTTCATTAAAAGAATCATTTTTGGAAAATCATAAATAGGTATTATATTTTATGAAGCACTTTTTAAAATATGTTGAAATAAACATACAGTTTTCTCCTTTAATCGGTTAATACAGTAAATTATAATAGTTTTGTTAATAGTAATGAAGCAGGAAAAGTTCCCTTATCCCCCTCGCAGGGCATGAGATGGAGGTGTGGTTCACTTCTTCAGTGCTCTGCTGCTCACATCTCTAGGGGAGCTTACAGACGGGCAGGCTGTGGGGCTCCGACCCCACGGCAGTGTCTAGGGGTAAATGTTCACAGCCGAAGCCCCAGTGGGCATGTGTTACAGTGTGCTCTTTCAGTTTAGCCTTTGTCAGCTTAAGTAGACCCCTGCCTTATGGCAAGGACAGAGGGCTTTCTGTATCCCGGGGTTCTTACCTTGGTGTACTGGAAGAATCGGATCACACGTGGTCTTGGAGAACGAGTGCAAAGTTTTATTGAGTGGACGTAGCTCTCAGCATATGGGGGAGCCAGAAGGGAGACGGTTTTTTCCCTGGAGTCAGGCTGCTCCTTGGCCCGGGCTGTCCTCTGACTGCCCCAGCCAAACTCAGCCTCTCCGTCTGCTGCTCCGTGGCCTGTCCGCATCCCAGGCCCTGCTGATGTGCTCCTCTTGACATCCAGCCACCTGTGTGTTCCTCCACTGATGTGCTCCTCTCCACGTCCAGATGTCTGTGTTTCTTCTTTGGTAGATCTGCTCCTGTAGAGGTCCAGCAGCTTGTGTGCCCGCCTGCTAGGGTCTGGGGGCGGTTTATAGGCACAGGATGGGGGCGTGGCAGGCCAGGGTGATCTTGGGAAATGCAGTATTTGGACAGGAAATGCCTCTCCTCACCCAGGTCCGCGGGGGTGGAGCCCTAGCCGGGGACCACGCCCTCCTCTCCCCAGCACTTCCCTTCCGCACTTAGGAAGCATTTGAAGGCACCACGCTCTTCCCTTGGCAGCACTCCCTATCAATAATTCCTGCTTCTGTGATTAAATGCAGCTTGGCCTAGCTGTCTCCTGATATTCTGTGGGCTTTTTTTGTTTTGGGTATTTTTGGTTGCTATGCAAAGCTAAAGTTATTGCCCTCTAAAGAGAGTTTCTCATGTTTCACAAGTTTTCTTTGTGGTATTTTCATTTTCAAGTAGTGCAAGATAGTTTCTAATTTGCCTTTGATTCATGAGCTTTTTAGAAGCTTACTTTAATTTTAATTTTAAATATATGTATGTATTTTTTATTTGTATTCTCTTTTAAGTATGTAGTTTTAACTTAATTACATTGTAGTCAGAAAATGTGGTTTTTATAATGCAAATCTTCAAAGTGTATTGAGAGTTAAAGCACATGGAAACTTTTGAAAAATAATATGTTTAGAAAAATACATTTTCAAGTTGTTGTGTAAAACATTTTATATATGTTTGATAAAGGTTATTTTCCTACTCAAAACCTTAAATTTCCTTCTTTTTCTTTGTTTTTTCTTTTTCTTTCCTGCTTTTTTTCTTTTAGTCACCCTGAGGAATAACTTACTGATGGATATTTGTTTAAAAATCATTATGTAAAATTTTCAATTATTTTTTGTAGCCTAACATATAATTAATATGTTATATATCCCAAGCCTTGCTTTTAGACATATCAAGGTCTGAATTGTTATATCTTCCTGCTAAATTGAATGTATGTATTTATAGACTTATTTACTTTAATTATATATTTTTAAAATATCTATCTTATCTAGCGATACAACTTTTCTTCTGATTGATATTTTCCTGGTATGCGTTCCTATCTTTTAACTCTTTACATCATTGTTTTTGTTTTGTCTTGAGAACAATAGATACCTTGTGTTGCTTTGATTTTTGTGCATCCTGAAATGTAGTTGTATTTTAACTGAAAATTTGGTTTTACTTTTTTAAATTATTATTAGTATATTTGTATCTATCTCTAACATTAAGTGCTTCTTGTTAACCTAGCTCTAAAGTTTTCTTTACCTTTGTTTTTCATTTTTGGATTGTTACAACCTTCTTTTTCTTTATCCTTATTATCATTATATTTTATTTCCTCTGCTTCTTTGGAAGTTACATGTTCTTTATTTTTCTTATAGTGGATAGCCTAATTTTTAAAAAGATATATAATACAGTATAAAATTAATCAAAATATTTTCTTTTCAATAGAGCCTTAAAATATTTTCATTTTCATTACTTTTTTTTACTTCAAATTACATTATTTTCCATGTTTTTTAATTTTTAATGTTTATTCTGTCACCATCCCTATCACATACATACACATTAGGAATTACCGTTTTTAATACATTAATGAATGCTTAGATTATATTCTGTATATGTTAATATATTTAACTATATATATTAATGCCTTATATAATATATTGATGTCTATACCCATAATGTCTTTCAAATTCTATTTTAAACCTTTTGAGATTATTTTATTTCTGCCAAATATATGTCTTTTTAATTTTTCTTATAAAAATCTGTTGACAATAAAGTTTTTTCTTCCCCAAAAGTATTATTATTATTATTTTCATTTTTATTCTAAAAAATCATGCAATACGTGGAATTCTGGGATAGAACTTATTTAATTCCAGCACATTCGAGATAATATTTCCTTCTTCTCTGGCATTAATAGGTGTTTCTGAGATATCGGATCACTCTAAATAATGTTCTCTTGTGGTTGATGATGTGGCTATGAGTAGATAACTATGATACTATGATGTGGCTAGGAGTAGATTTTTTAATTTTCCTTTTTCTGTTTGGAATTTATTGGGCTACCTGAAGTTGAGTTTAGTGGAATAAATAAAATGAGATATAGGGCACAATAGAACATTGCAAAATGAAAGAGATTTCATTATACACAGAGCAACATAAATGAAAATTGAAAAACAAGTTAAGAAGAAAACCCTAAAATATGTAAGAATTTACCATCCAAAACAATATAAAATCATGAATAGTTACAAGTAAAGATGTACAAAACCAACACTTAAGAATAGTCACTTCTGATGTTAGTAGAAAGGGGAATAGGAGTATGGAATAAAGATAAAGGGCAGACTCACACCAAATAAAGCAAACAAAAACTAAACAAATTAATAGAGGGGCTTTGTATTGACCAATATGAAAACATACACTTAGGTGAGAAGTATTACTTACTTAAAGCTTTATATCTGAGGTCCAAAGTGTATGTATGTATAGGTATATATGTGTACCCCTTCAGTTTCTACATTTCTTAACCAAAATCTTTAATTTCAATGTACTTGAGTTTATTATTTTATGACTTACACTTTGTGTTTCTCAAGTTCTCTAAAAAGTCCTTCGTAAATTTTCATTCAAAATGATATTCTCCTGTATTTTCTTCTATTAAACATACACACATACGCACACGCACACACACACCACACACACACCCCACTATACAATTGCAAACTCATATATATTTTTTATAATTAAGTCTCTAATCCACCTGGTGTACAACTTTGTATGTGGTATCAAGTGAGATCTTACTCTGGTTTTCCTCTGCCACCAACAGTAGGAACTTCCTAGTCAAGTCTTTTTTTTAAGGATCTGCTGTGCCTTTATATTTCTCCCCATGATGTCCTTTCAGCTATGGGCTCTAGTTGAAAACTGTTCTACAGCAACTTACAACACACAGAAAGATGTTTCCTTCAGCCCGAATTATTTTTATGATAGCCATAATTGAAACGCATAATTGAAACGCAATAATACAGAAAATAATCATACACCAGCCTTGAGCAACTTCTCAGTCAGGGTACAAGATTTTGGCATAATCAAGACTATGCTATTTCACTAGTGTCCAGATAAAAATTGCAATAAAAATAATAGGCATAATGTCATGGAGACATAATGACAAACCAACAAGTTTTCCATCACAGCAGGAATATCCACCTCTGTTCCATTATCGTTTTTATATCTTCAATGACTCTGTTCCCTCCATAAACCCAGATGATTCCTATTAGTTCCAGTGTAGCTGCAATCGAAATGTCCCATTCAGTGCAGTAGTGGCCAGCCAGATGAGTCACTAAATTCCAGCCTGAACCACGCAGGTGACTTCTCTCTCTTTCTCCCTGTTTCTCTCCCTTTTTCTCCTTCCTCTCCTCCTCCCTCCTCTGGTAGATGGACTCCAGACATACTATCCCTTTGTCTGTCAGGATTACTGTGCCTGTCTTCACATATCTAACACATTCATACATGGTCTCAGCTTTAAGATTTCCTTTGTCTGGTCTGTGGCAATCCTAAGTAAGTGCTCAATAAACTCCCTGTGCTTGCCCCATGAGAGCATTCATCAATGATATGTAAGTATTCCAGGGGACAGGGGCCCATTGCTTTACATTTGCCTGGCAGCATTTCTCTTTCCACTTCTAATATTAGACCCCTCCTCTCTGATCCTAGGCATGGCCCATGTCCCTGGGAACAGTAGAGACTAAGGCCTGGGTCTCAGTGGCATCAATTGGAGCCTTTCCCTGGGACTGATGTACGAGTATATCTTTCCGTTGGTATCTTTAAATGAGAAGATAAAAATCCGGGTTATCGTTAGCCACGTTCACTGGTCAAGAAAAAGGGCCTCTCTGCAGAACATAACTGAGCAGAACCACACAGAAGTGGAAGAAGTAAGGAGGTTTCCAGAAGACTGTGAGTACTTGATTCCAATCTCTGGGCTTCTACTTCAGGCAATTCTTCCTCTGATCCTTCCCAAGTGCTATACGTAGAAATTTCTGCTTTTGCTTGTGTTAAGGAATGGCTCTTTATCACACATAATAGAGAGTTCTGATGAATATACCCAATTACTCATCTGTGTGTCTCTCAGCATTGCTCACCAGGATAGCAGCATCGGCCTTGCCTGAGAATTTGCTAGACATCCAGTTCCCAGGCCCATCCACAGACCCACTCAGCTCAAGACCTCTGGGTAGGACCTGAGATTCTGCATTTGAACATGTCTTTCAGGAGTTCTTATGCATTCTAATGTCTGAGA
Source organism: Chlorocebus sabaeus (assembly GCF_047675955.1). NCBI lineage: Eukaryota > Metazoa > Chordata > Mammalia > Primates > Cercopithecidae > Chlorocebus > Chlorocebus sabaeus. Next base: position 5,115,665 of record NC_132913.1, on the reverse strand, counting down.
AGAACTCCACTAGTGTATAACGTAAGAGAGATCGAACCACAACGATCAGCCTGTCCAACTAGTTTACAAATTCCATAGAGACGTTTCATCTCTTATTCAGTCTCGTACTCACCACCTAGAAAGTGCCTAGCACACAAATTGGTATCGGAGCATGTTGAACAAGAAACACAAAGATAGAGAAAGCAGAGTAGGACGGCAAAGCTCCTGCATTCAGCATAGAATCAGGTTTAAGCAAGGTGTTTGGGGACATGGATCTGGGAATGAAAGGCTGAGACTTTGGGGTTGGAGACTGGGAAATGACACGGAATAAGAACAGGAACTCTGAGCAAGTTAACAGAGTTTGAGACTCACAAGTATGGAATCCAGCCCATCATCTTTCTCCTTGGACGTCTGTTATTACTACATTTTTCCTCATTGAAAGGTAGACAAACAAGAGACACCTCTTCCTACAGCCGCAATTTCTCTTTCATTGGCTCTCAGTGCCTGCACTGGGACCATCTTCACTGCTACCCTGGTTGGACTCATCCCCGCCCCCACCGCATACGCAGGGTAGCAAAAGCACCGCATATCGAATTCGCTTTGCCAGATAAATGGGGTCTCTAGTCGGCACACAGACCTAAAAGTTTGGGTGAGAAGTTGGCATGTGAGGAATGGTGGGTGTCTTTTTTCTGGGGGCCACGGTGCCTGGTGTAGCAGAACCTGTCCTGGAGTCCCATGCAAATAAGGAGGGAGGCAGGTAACCAGCGCGCATCACAGAACCCAAGTTAGAGCAGAAAGGGGCTTCTTGATATAAAACATACTAACATATTATCAAGTCTAGTTATTTGTTTACTTTATATTTACCCTCTTTGGAATGTTAGCATAACAAAGGCAGAGATATTATTCATCCTATATTCTTAAAAGAGTGTATGAACAGAGGAAATGTCCAAGAATATTGAATGAATAAAGGAATAAAACAGACATGGCAGAGAGGAAGATATTTTAGGCACAAAATGAGAGGCAATTAAGCCACATTTGAACCAAGAACGGCTTTTTTTTTTTTTTTTTTTTTTTTTTTTTTTTTTTTTTTTTTTTTGAGATGGAGCCTCACTCTGTTGCACAGGCTTGAGCGCAGTGTTGCAATCTCGGCTCACTGCAACCTCCATCTCCTGGGTTCAAATGATTCTCTTGCGTCAGCCTCCCCCCAGTAGCTGGGATTACAGATGTATGCCACCACGCCCAGAGAATTTTTTTATTTTAATAGAGATGATGTTTCACCATGTTGGCCAGGCTGGTTTCGAACTCCTGACCTCAAATGATCTGCCTACCTCACCTTCCCAAAGTGCTGGGATTACAAGCATGAACCACCATGCCCAGTCAATAATGGCTTTTTTAAGGAAGTGTGCTGCCCTGGACAAGCCATGGGGAGGGATGGGCTAAAGAGCCAAACCAGCGAGCATGCACATATTCAGCATTAACTGTCCGTAAGCCCAGTATACTGGGCATGCTGAGAAATAATTGTGTCCTCCTTCCCTGATCTTGCCCACCAATATCTTCCTCTCATTCTACTATGGTATCCACTCCCAGTACCTATGGGTTCCTATCACCCTCATCACATCTATCGTCTGGCTTCACAGATCCTTCAGTCCAGGCCATGCAGACCCTCACACTCAGGTTTGCCTTCCTTTGGCACGGTCTCACACTCCTAACTCTTCCACCTACCACCACTGTAAAAAATACGTGACCTCTCACAGTGCTGTATCCTCAGAGCTCAGAGAGGTGCTTCATAGACAAGGACACTGTGGAGGTAAAAGGACACAGTACAGTTTAAGATGCATCCCCAGCTCATAAAAAATTAGCATCTAATTGATAATTTATCTAAGGTCAGTTGCTTCCAGGGTTATTTAGAAAAATTGTACTTAAGAGAACAGTAATTTAACCCAAAATGAATGCCTCAGCAGTGGGATCTTAAACCAGTCACAGGCTGTTGAGACGTTTTTGGAGTAGAGCTGTGATGGGGTGAGACAGGTGGTGCCCTGCAAATCACATCTGAAAAATGTCAGTTCTTGGCCACACCCCCCAGAACTGTGATTTTCCTTTTGCTGCAGTCATGGTTAGAACTTTAGCATCAACATAGTCCCAGGAAAACATGGACATACAATCTGTGGTGAAACACTGACCCACATAATGTTTATTTGAACATTAGCACTTACCTTTTCATTCAGGATAATCAGGGATATGTAGAAAGAGAGACACGAAATAAATACCACTCTAAGCATTATGCTGGAGCTGAAGCATGACATTCTGGTTTTCTCTTTTTTTTTTTTTTTTTCCTGAGACAGAGTCTTGCTCTGTCACCCAGGCTGGAGTGCAGTGGGGCGATCTCAGCTCACTGCAAGCTCTGCCTCCCAGCTTCACGCCATTGTCCTGCCTCAGCCTCCCGAGTAGCTGGGACCACAGGCGCCTGCCACCACGCCCGGCTACTGTTTTGTATTTTTAGTAGAGATGGGGTTTCACCGTGTTAGCCAGGATGGTCTCGATCTCCTGACCTCGTGATCCACCCACCTTGGCCTCCCAAAGTGCTGGGATTATAGGCGTGAGCCACCGCGCCCAGTCAACATTCTGGTTTTCAATAGCTCTCCATCTTAATCATTTCTATGAGGCACATGCCATCTCCTCCAGAACTTGGTTTCCTCATGCACCATTGTTGACTTTACTGTCTGGTTAAATGTGCAACACTGTGTTTCCTCTCTCTGGAAGTTACCTTTCTTCCATGTCTTCCTCCAAACTTAGATTTTTCCATCTCTGATAGTTGCTTGATGGAATGAGTGTAAATTTTATAGATAAAGAAATAGACATGAGGTCATTCATGAAGCCTGGGCCCACCGAGGTTGCCTGAAAAAGGTCTGGGCATATTGCCTGGTCAGTTAATGTCAGGTTTTTTGTTTGTGACTGTTAGCTTTGGTGAGGTCTAGAATGTCAATATTACAAGCTATTTGAACTCAGTCATGGAAAGATATGCAATCAATAGTCCCCTTATCTTATTCCAAACAGGTCTAAAAAAAAAAAAAAAAAAAAAGTCTAAAGAGTGACCTACTAGCATTACCTAATGAACAAAATATTCTCTTTTCCCTTTTACCTCTCCAAATATTAAATTGTCAATTTTATAATTTAACATTAAATGAGAGCTTACTACATGCCAGGTACAGCACTAAGCCCTGGAGATATACAGAGAAACAAAATCCCTGCAGTCCTTAAGGAGAGCACAGTGAATGGAGAAGACATGTGTTAATAACAATGTGCAAAAGAGAGTGGCAGGACAAGATGGTGTAAACCCATTTCTCCCTGCTGTTTCTTACTAAGAAGTCAGAGGAGGAAGTGGCTCCCTTTTCCTGCCAAGCTTGAGACTCCCTTTACCCTCTAAAAGTACAAAGGTAGGCAGATGGAAATGGTAAGAGAGATTCAGCCACAGCAATCAGCCTGTCCAGAAAGCTTATTCCACGGGCCTAAGACGGCTTCCCCCTCCAGGGTAGGTGGGCCAGAACGTTTCCCAGTTTACTTTATGAGGCCAGTATTATTCATATACCAAAGCCCCAAAAAGACAGTACAGACAGGATACTACAAAGTATCCTGTCTCGTGAACATAGACACACAATTTCTCATTAAAGTATTAGCAGACTTGCTGATTCAAGCAGCAAAGAAAAAATTTTAAAAAATTATTAGCAAACAAATCTATGACTGTATATAAGTAATCAATTATACTCAATGTCCAAGTGGTATTTATTCTAAGGATGCAAGGCTAGCTCAGCATTTTAAAATTAATGAATGTAATCCGATATATCACACACAAAGTTCAAAATAGATGAAAGGATGGAAAAGGATATACCAAATTAATTATAATAAAAGGAAATCTGGAGTGACTATATTAGTATCAGACAAAGTAGAAAGAAGTAGGACAAGAAATAATATAAGGAATGACCAGAGATGCTGCATAATGATAAAGTGGTAAATTATTCAAGAAGACATATCAGTTGCAAATTTATATACCCCTTAAACAGTTTCAAAATACATAAGGTAGAAACCTATCAGACATATCAAACTAAAAGGAGAAACAGACAAATTCACAATGACATTTAGAAACACTACAACCTTCTCTAAGCAATTGAAAACAACTAGACTGAAAATCATTAAGAATATTTAGTACCTGAATAACACTATCAATCAACATGTTTTAATTGACATGTGTGAACACTTCAACCAAAAACATCAGAATACACATTCTAAGTACACATGGAACATATGACAGACCACATTCCTAGTCATAAAACAAAATGTACCAAACTTAAAAGGATTCATATCATACAAAGTGTGATCTTGGATCAAAACGAAATTAAAACTAAAAATTGATAACAAAATGTTATTCAGAAAACATTCAAATATTTAGAAGTTAAACACTATACTTCTCAAAAAATCCAAGGATGAAAGTGGAAATCACAATGGATATTACATAATTTTTATATTGATTAAAATGAAAATGCAACATGTCAAACTATGTGGGGCACAACTAAAGCAGGGCTTAGAAGAAAATGTATAGTGTAAAATTGTTATATTCAAAATGACAAGAAGTCTCAAATTAATAATTTAATCTTCAACCTTAATGAACTATGAAAGGAAGAGCAAATTAAATGTGAAGTGAAAAGAGGGAAATAATTAAAATTAAAGATGAAAATCAATAAAACAAGAATAGAAGAAAATATAGAGAAAGTAAACAAAATAAATTGCTAGTTCATTAAAAGATATATAAAATTGACGTCCTTCTAGCCAAATGGATGATGAAAAACCAGAACTGACACAATTTACCAAGAAATATAAGAAACCTTATGGACTATAAGAAAGATAATAAGGTAATATCAATAGTAATTTTATATCAGTGAATTTGATTTGATAGCATAGGTGAAATGGACAAATTACTTGAAATCAGCAAACTATCAAAACTCAAGAAGTACATATAATAAACAGTCCTATATCTATACAAGATAATGAATTTTTTTTCAACAGTCTTTTCACAAAGAAAAAAATCCAGGAATATATAAGAACAAATCTACCAAACGTTTGAGCAGAAAAATCTACCAAATGTTGAAATCTACCAATGTTTAAGCAGAAAATTATATACAATTATAAAAATTATTTTGAAGAAAGTAGAATTAGAAGAAAGTCATCTTAATTTCATTTATGAAGCCAGCATCATACTAGTGACAATATCAGACAAGGACAGTAAAATAAATAAAATATACAGACCAATACAATTATTATTATATACGTAAAAATCCTTAGCAAATAGAATTCAGCAACAAAAAGTATAAGGATAATGCAATGTGAGCAAATGAGATTTATCAAAGGCATGCAAGGTTGGTCCAATATTTTTAAAGTGAGCCAATGTGGTCACAAATCAATTATCTCAGTTCTTACCTGAAAGAAAATTAGGAAAAGAATAGTAAAGCTGATCAATCAAAAAGAAGATGTTTCTTAATTTTTGAAAGATATCTTTTTATGTGAAATAAGACAACTTATTTGAAGATAAGAGCACAGATCAGTGAAATAGAAATATGGAAAACAACTGAGAAAATAAATGAATCAAAAAACTGATTCAAAAAAATTAAGAAAATTAACAAACCACTAAAAAGGCTGACAAAAACAAAATGAGAAGGCATGGGTCACCAATATCAGGAAAGAAACAGAGGACAGCGCTACAAATCCTCTAGCAGTACCGACAATGAGAGAATGGTAGACACAAATTTATGCTCATAAATTTTACGACTTAGGATAAATGAATGAATTCCTTGAGAAACTTAACTAAGATAACATATGTAATCTGAAGAGGCCTATAGCCAACAAAGAAATAAATATTTATAAATTAAAAGCCCTAGAAAATAATCTCCAAACACGCAAAAATTTACTAGAAAATTTTACCAAGCATTTAAAGGCAAATTACACACAGTAACTTCCAAAAAATACAAAACTAAACAGTTCCCAGTTCATTTCATAAAGCCAGTATTATCCTGACACCAAAAGCCTAAAATGACATTACGTGAAAGGAAACTGTCAGCCACTATCTCTCATGATCTTAGTCACAGAAATCCTTAACAAAATTTAGCAAATGAATTCACCAATATATTTAAAAAAAAAAAAAAAAAAAAAAAAACCTCATGACCATGTGGGATTTCTTTTTCAAGTGTACAAGTCTTCAACATTTGACCATCAATTACTGTGATTAACCATATCAACAAGCTAAAGAAGGAAAGTCATATCATCTTATCAATTGACACACAAAAAGCATGTTCTCCCATTCATGATAAAAACTCTCAAAAAATTAAGAATATAAGGAAATTATCTCAACTTGATGAAGAGCTTTCCAAAGTGTTTCAGTCAGACCCTTTTTTAAGCTGCTATCCTCATTAGTGACTGCCTATATATAATGTCCCATTTTTCCTTGGATACTTCATAAAGGCCTTGCTCAAACACAACCTCCTCTAGTAAGCCTTCCATAGCCAGCACACCCTTATTTACTAGCCAGTTCTACATTTAAAAAAAAAATCATTATTTGTGTCACAAAAAAATCCATGCAAACCATGCAATATTGTTCATTGTTATTACATGTGTTAGATTTGTTCCATCAATAACAACAGAAAATTAAGGGAAGGAATTTAGGACATAGCTTCTATGTTATCCATTGGGCCTCCTACGAAAATAAATGAATTATAGATTCTGAGTAAATATAACTAAAAATATGGGAAGAGAGTGAATTGAGTAAGAATGAGAAAAAAAAGTAAATGAGTACTTGTCTGTGAGAAAAATGTATGTTCTATGTTACAACGTATAACATTTAGTAAATCAAATAATTTCCACAGCTTAATTTACTGCATATGTAAAGTAAAGAGAAATATATCTGTGCTGGTTATGGTAAGAGCTATTGGGCTGAACTAGGAATGAGATGCTCATAGAGAAGAATACATGAGCTGGCCTGGGAAGCCACTTCTAGACTGAGGGGAGGTAAGCATGAAGAGCTCACGGGCAACACTGCTGGGCCCAGGGGTGAAGGACTGAGGTAGGGTGAATAGATGCAGGGATTTGGGTGGAGGGCTTTTTCAATGAGTGTGACTATGAAAGTAAAGACAATTGGAGGCCAGGATGGAGAAGCAAGTCCATAGGTGGTATATGATTCAGAAATCTCCAGAGAAATAGAATCAATGGATGGATGGATGGATGGATAGATAGATAGATAGATAGATAGATAGATAGATAGATAGATAGATAGATAGATACATACATACATACATACATACATACATACATAGATGGATAGATAGATAGATATACAGATAATAGATGATAGACAGTGATGGAGATATATAATAGACTAGATAGATGGATACGTTCAATAGATGGATAGAAACAGATAATATATATAAATATAGATAGACAAAAATCAGAGGGATTTATTATGGGATTGGGTCACAAAATTATGGAAACCTAGAAGTTCCATGAAAATCAGAAATGCTGGTGGTGTAATTCAGTCCAAATCTGAAGGCCTGAGAGCAAGGGAAGCTAAATGGGACTCCCAGTCTGAGGTCAATAACCTGAGAACTAGGGGGACACTTGGTGCAAGTTCCAGAGTCCAGTGGCCTGAGAATAGGGGCTTTAGTGTCCAAGGGTAGGAGATGGATGTTCAAACTCAAAAGGAGAAAGACAGAATTCACCCTTCCTCCTCCTTTTTGTTCTCTTCTGGCCCTCAAAGGACTGGATGGTGCCCACCCATGTTAGTGAGGGCAGATCTTTAGCCATTCTACAATTTGAACATTCATCTTTTCCGAAAACACCTTTACAAACAGACCCAGAAATGATGTTTTGCCAGCTCTTCAAACATCTTTTAACCATGTCAAATTGACACATAAAGTCACCCATCACAGTCAGAAAGTTCCAGAAAAGATATGCAAGAGGCTGAAGTAGAAAAAGGGGCAGCTCTTGGAAGGTGTCCACAGAAGGCAAGAAGAAATGACTGTACATCTGGATCTGGCTGAGAGTCAGGGAAGGTTTTCCTGAGGAATTGGAGAAGTGTGGGTCAGTACACTTCAGTTTCAAGTGACAAAGACCCTACTCAAAGTGGCATAAGTGAAACAAGGAATTCATTGACTCTTCTAACTGAAAAGACTGGGGGAACAGTTTTTTTTATGACTTTTATCGAGTGGAATTCACGTGATTTTTCTCTCTTCCTCTCCCCGGATCACTTGTTTTGATACTGTCTCTGCTGCTTCCTCTCTTCCTGACCTTGGTTACTTCTACTATAAGCAGCATTTCTCCTTATGGCAGGGGTAGTGGGGAAGGGAGAACAGGGCTGGCCAGGCTGTAAGCACCTGCAAGCTTCTGTCATCCCAGATTGGAACCCCTTGTAGAAAGCAAACTCCTTCTATCCTAAGGTCCATACTCAGATTCAGAAAAGAACCCTGATTATCCGAGTTTAGAGCACACATCCATTCCTGAATGAAACTGAGACTAGAGAGACACAGTGTTAATTAAAGGAGGAACAAGCCTAGGTCCTATGCCCACTAGTAGAAGAAGAGTGAGATCCTGATATCAGCAGACCTATCAGAACCACATGAAGTAGAGAAGCTACAATTTCCCAAAGCATTTTGTTTTTACTGAAAGGAAGAGGAAAAGGCTTCTGGACAGAAAAAAATACAGTTGACCCTTGAACAACATGGATTTGAACTGTGCGGGTTCACTTATAAGCAGGTTTTCTTTCACCTCTGCCACCCTTTGGACAGCAAGTACAAGCCTCCTCTTCCTTCTGCTCAGCCCACTCAACAAGAAGATGGTGAAGATGAAGACTTCTATGATGATCCACTTCCACTTAATGAATAGTAAATATATTCTCTTCCTTATGATTTTTCTTAATAACATTTTTTTCTTTCTCTAGCTTACTTTATTTTAAAAATATAGTATATAATACATATGACATACAAAGTAGGTGTTAATGGACTTTTCTTTAAGGCTTCTGGCAAAGGTAGGTCAATTTAACTATTGTAAGTAGTGAAGTTTGAGGGAGTCAAAAGTTGTATGTGGATTTTCAACTGCATGGGGGTCAGCACCACTGACTCCCATGTTTTTCAAAGGTCAACTCTAGTCTACTCTCTCTCTAGGCATATACTTATAAATACAGTATATTAGAAAATTAATACATTACTGCTTGAGCTGCCAACCCTCAGAAAGTGAAATAAACCTCCTGAGGAATTCCAGCTCTGATGTGGCTCCCTTACTGCTAAAGCACACTTGGCCCTTGGATTCCAGGAAATGCACTTGTGACTCCTATCTCCTGCCCTTGTTCTGGTCTTCCCTTCTTCACTTCCTTTGACCAGCCTCATGGGTTGGTGTGCCCCAGGCTTCCACACCATACCCTCTTGCTGGAAAGCCTCCATCACTTTGTGGTTTCCATTTTCACCTCCTACAGCATGAATTCAGAAATTATTCATTTTCTTATATGCAAATGCTACACAATATCTCTGACAATTCTTTCCAGAGGCATTTCAAATCCAGGTGTCCAATACCAAATGCATTTCCCTTTAAAACCTGATCCTTATCCACGTCTTCTATGTCTTGGTTAATGGCACTCATTGTACAAACACAAATTTTGAAACTATTCTAGACTCCTCCTTCCCCTTCCATCTCCAAACAGTAAGTTACCAAGAAAAATTCAGTGTGTCTCCTAAATCGTTCTTAAATCTTTCTCCTTTTCTCCAACTTCATGATTACTTTCATAGTCGAGCCCCTCAAGCTCACTTCGTATTACTTATAGCCACTATTTATTGAAAGTTTACTGTTTGCTAGGCTAGCACTCAGCACTTCATATAGGTTTTCTCAAGTAATCTCTAAACCAATGTCAGACATTATGTTAGTGGGAGGCATAAAATAGCCCTCTTGCTTGCCTCTCCATTCATGCTCTTGCTCCTTCTGCCAGGCTGGAGTAGATGCTAATGTAATTTAGACAGTGGTACTCACAGAGCAGCAGCATTGCTCTTTCACAGTCCTATGTAAATGTTTGTGTCCTTTTAGCAACAACGAGGGGGAGGGTGCTGATGGGATTTTGTGGGCAAAGACCAGTAATTGAAATTCCTAGAACATGCAAAATAGTCTCGGATAATGAAGAATTGCCTTAAACACAATGATAATTGCATCTCTATTGGTAAAGCACTAAACTAGGACATTGATTGAACTGTATTCCCAAGCCAGCTCACTCATCATATGCTTCAAAGAAATATACTTGTGTGTAATCCTCCCTTCCACTCTTTCTGGGTGTGTATTTCTCTCCTTGTATACAAACGCAAGCATTCGGGTCATTACTGCGGGTCCATTCATTCATTCATTTATTCAGTGGCTAACTATTGAGCAACTGCTACATGCCACGTACTCTGCTAATGCTGGGTAATGAGCAACACTGACACAGTCTCTCCCATGTGGAGCCCAGAGTGTAACTGGAGAGAGAGAGAAAAAAAACAAACCAATAATCACAAAAATAAACGGAATTACAACTGACATAAAAGCAATGGAAGGAAGGTGCATGGAACTAAAAGCAAAAATGAAAGGAATTGGAACACTGTATCTGGACTGGGAGGTAAGAAAAGGTCTCGCAAAAGTAATAGTCTAGCTGAGATACGAAGTCTAGGTAGGAGTGAACTGGGTAGACATCTGCCGAGAGTGGGGTGAAGAAGGGGGAAAGATTGTCAGAAAGCATAACAACAAATAAAATCATCCTGTGACAAGAGGGAGCATGTTGGATTCAGGGACCCTAAGGAGGGCCTTGTGGCTGGCACAAAGTCTCAGCAAGGTGTACAGAGCAGGTGAGCCCAGAAAGACAGGTAGGGGCCAAACCATGCATGGATTTGCAGATCATGCTGAGATCATGAAGTCACAATCCAAGTGTTTTGAGAAGCTAATTAAATCTTTTATTATTATTATTATTATTATACTTTAAGTTCCAGGGTATATGTGCATGGCTTGCAAGTTTGTTACATATGTATACATGTGCCATGTTGGTGTGCTGCACCCATTAACTCGTCATTTACATTAGCTATATCTCCTAATGAAGCTAATTAAATCTTTCAAAAAGGATTGATGTGGTCATATTTGCATTTTGAGATAGGTCATTCATAGGTGGATTTGAATAAGGCAAGAATGGACACAGTAGATCAAACACCCTGCAATTATATTGACCCTGTGAGCAGGGTGAGTGGTTTGATCACACTCACCAGAGGTGGTGGCAGAAAACACGGAAAAAAATAGAAGAATCTGAGGGTAGCTTAGAAAGGATAAATAAAAGGCCTCCTTCAGGCCTGAGATGAAACCTAGTGCTTGAACTCTGATCTCCAGAATTACTAATGAGGGTATCAGACCAGATATTAAACATGATAACTATTTTTCTATGTGATTAACCTGTCCATCACCCTTAATGCTATCTTTTTTTTTTAAGAGGTCTCTCATTTACGAGAGTTGCATAGATGTAAAATTATTAGTAATAAATGAAGCCAAGTTTAAACCTATTTCTGTTTTAACCCAAAGCCTAGACTCCTTAAAATAGTACCCTACATTGTGTCTTCATGCAATGGCCATTTGACTGGGATTCTTGCCTCAAGTTCTACCATCTAATTTTGTGATTCACAAATAGTGTACCTCAGACCAGCAGCATCAGCATCACCTGGGAATTTGTCAGAAGTGCAAATTCTCCAGTCTCTTCCCAGTCCTAGAGAATCAGAAATGCCAGCGTTGGAGTCAGCAATCGGTGTTTTAACAAGACCTCCAGGTGAATCTGATACATGCTGAAGTTTGAGAACCAATGATTTAACTCATTTTCCACACTCCTTCTGTAAGAAACACTTTGAAGTTTCTTCAGCCAAGAGTCATGCATAGTCAATGACCTCTGAAAAACAGATTCCCTCCCTAGATTTTATTCGGCTCTCTCAAGGATAATAATAGTCAGAGAGGTTAGTCACTGAACAATTCTCTTTTTCACTGTTATATTCCGAGCTCCTAGGACAGTTCCTGGAACGAAGAAGGTACTCAGTATTTGCTGGTTGAATAAATATGATGTATGTCTCTTTTGAATATAATTTTTCTTCACTTCTCATGCCCAGTCTTTCCATTTATTTTCAGCTGAGCCTATTTTCTCACAATTCTTGTGAGAGTCAATCACTGGTACCAAAAGGAGGATAAACATCACAGTTCCCATTGCTCACTACTCCCCCTTCTCCTGACACGCCCTCCTGAGGGGGAAAGAGTCACTGCTGTAAAAGTCAGCTATTCCCTGTGCATTTTTTAAAACCCCATCATTTCCCGCAGCAAAATGTCAAGAGCTATTTGGCTGGGAACCCATATCTTGGTAGGTAATAAAATAAGCATAGATTTGAAAATCATGTCTTAGGACTAAAGGACTCCAAGGAATTTTAAATAAATGATTTATCTAAATGAGTGATTGTATTAATTGCTATATCTAGAATTTAGCTTATCTGTTAATACGCCCTGGTGAATTCAGTGATGGGGCTCCTCTCCAAGGTGCCTGTGGCCATCACGATGCCATTCACACAGGACGAGATGTCCACCCCCAAGGCTAAATGAGAAACATTATCTCAGCAAAGCTACGTTCTAGCCTGGAAACATATGGGCAGAGAAGAAATTAACAATGGGAGCTGGAGGGGCAATAAACATATGACATTATCACTAAGAAAATCCATTTAGATATTTAAGTTACACACTCTAGTGTCAGCCTGTTTAAATGGACCTATTGATCTTTCAGTTTCAATAAAATTGCTCTCATTTCGATTATACTGTTTAACCTTGAAGAATTTTAGGAAACATCTTAGTTCCAGCACTTTCCTTTCTCCCTACATATTACGTTTTAATCCTTTCTTACTTTCCAGCTCTCTCTCTTATTCTCTTTGCTCCTTCCTTCCTTCCCCACAACCCTAAAGCTTACGATATTATTTAAGGCATCCTATCTACCACATTATATGAATACACAAATAAAGACTACACAGTATTCACTGCAATCTAGCTCTGTAATTTTAGCCAATTCTTCAGTTTTCTCACTAATAAAATATATATAATATTTTATGATACACATGTTATGATTATTATGAAGAGCAAATGAACTAATATGTACACAAGTTCTAAGAAGAATTTAGAGCAAATAATACGCTCTATGTAAATGTTAGTTGTTATTTAAGAGCAGAGACAGAAAGAAGGGATATAAGGCATATATCATTTGTAGGATGGAGAAATGACATGCTAGAAGACCATTTCTAAGCGACATGACTTGAAATGGGGTCTTAAGAATTTGTGTACCAGCGTACTCATTTATTAAATATACTGAGTTATTTTAATAGGCCAAGGCCTGTGCTAAGCACATGTGATGAGGAGATAACGGGTGTGTGTGTACTCACGTATGTATGTGTGTGTGTTGTTGTTGTCATAGTCCTTGGTTCTAGGAGGGACTCAGCTGTGTAGATCACACTTGGGACCTTACATATGTCTACAATCACTGGAGCCAGAGTCTTCTTCAGGCTTCTCCACTCATCCGTGTGGTACCTCAGCCAAAACAGCTGCGATGTCAGGGGCTGCTCAGGCATCTTTCTGCCCATGAGACCTCTCTGCATAGCTAGTTTGAGCTTCCTCATATCCTGGAGATCCTTGGGTGGGTGTACTACTTACACAGTGAATGTCTTCTTCCAGAGCGAGCATTTCCAGGAAAACAGACAGAAGTTGCCAATTCTCTTAAAGGTTAGGCCCGGAACTTGTAAGGATCCCTTCCACTAAAGTCATTGTTTGAAGCAATTGCTAGTCAAACAAGCTTCAGGAAACTGGAAGAATAAAGTCCACCTTTTGACTGGGGGATGTGCTTTTGTAGTCACCCAGTGGGTTCTTCCTGCTGCCTGCACAAAGTCCATTCACTGAGAACATGGCATTGCAGTAGGGAAAGTTTAATTGATGAGAGCCTGGCCCATGCAAGAGAACTGGAGGTAACACTCAAATCATTCTCTCAGGCTTGGAGCTTAGAGTTTTTATAGACAATGTGGTGGGCAGGGAGCTAGGAAATGGGTGCTATTGATTGGTTGAGGATGAAATCATAGGGATATAGAAAACTAGCTTGGTGTATTGACTTCACCTCTGGGTGGGACCACAGGACCAGCTGAGTCATGAGTCATGCGTCTGGGTGAAGTTAGTCTGAAATAATCTAAAAAAAAAAAACAAAAAAAACTTAGTTTTCACAATAGTGATGCTATCTATAGGGCCAATTAGGAAAGTCACATGTCTTGTGACCTCTGGCCACATGACTCCTGAATAGTGAGGGATTATAGAAACTGACTACATTTGAGCAGAGTTCAGGCCCCTCTCATCATCCTAATCTTGGGGCCTTTCTTTAGTCTTACAAAGGTGGTTTTCAGTCCCTGAGCAAAGTTGGGGTTAGTTTTAGGGAAGGACTATTATCCTCCTTGCTTTCAAGTTAAACTGTAAACTAAATTTCTCCCGTGGTTAGCTTGGCCTATACCCAGGAATGACCAAGAACAGCTTTGAGGTCAGAAGCAAGATGAAGTCAATTATGTCAGATCTCCCTTACTGCTATAATTTTGAAAAAGCAGTTTCACTTTCGGGGAAGTACAGAATTGATGGTGGCCATTTTACATATAAGTCTTCAAAGTAATGGCTTACTATCCTCATTCTACAGAAAAAGAGGTTGAAGTTAAAGAGAAACCTGCCCAAAATCAAGCCATAAAGTAGCAGAATTGAGCTACAAGCCTAAGTTTTACCCCAAAACTTTATGCATACCCACGGTGATATTCCTTTCCTGGGATATGATGAAGGAATGAGAAAACTCCTGGGTTGAGATGTGATCCCAGCACCGCTCCTATGTTGCTGTGTGATGTTGGGTAAGTCTCATCCCACCTCTGGACCTCACTCTTCTCTTCTGTATTGTGAGGGGATTAGACTCAGTGATGCTGCAGGCAGTCTGAGCTCTAAAATTCTGCAGGTCTGACCATCTTTGCTTTGCCCCTTTGGCTATGGATTGACAGACTGTCTCCTTAGTTTATGGAGAAGCCTCGGCATGTCAACCTCATGCCCATGTGGGTTATGAGCCTCTCTGATTCCCTTTCAAGGAGGACTTGCTGTTGAGTCTTTCAGGGGTGCTGCCAGACACTTCAGGGTAAGACTCAGTTGCACAGAGCTGCTTAGACCAAGGTTCTGCACTTCAATCAAGGCATGAGTGTAAAGACCTGGTCATTTCAACTTAACAGAGGGATAGCTCTGATGGCTATTTTAACTTTAGAACTGGTTTTGTCATTAGGTGTAACTGGTGTTGTCATTAGGTCTTACACTTCAGCTTTGGTCTCTACCTAATCCTGCCGCCTCCTCCTCCCCAAGGACACTCCCTAATAAATATCCTGTAAGGAAACTTCATCTCTGAGCCTGTTTCCCAAAAAACACAACTAAGATCAACTCAGCTAATCACTAAGATCCACCTCCTAACATAGGTTCCAATAAGCTGGCTTTTCTAAAAATAACCGATGGGAATATGGGAAAATACATATTTTCCAGTGTCGCCAATTTTATGTATGAAAAAAACTCAGTCTTAGGGATGAAAAAGGGCTTTCCCCGATAATAGAGCAAGAAATGATGGAGCCAAGGTTCAAATTGTGTACACCTAACTGCAAGACCCATGCTCATCCCAATATTCACAGAGAAAATCTGAAATTTTCCAAGGTAGTTTTGATGTAATATAATTGGGTTTCTGCAGGAACTAAGTGAAAATTTCATGTTTATACACTTTTAAGCAATTAGATTTAAATGCCTTTTCAAATCAGAGAAAGTTCTTTCATACTCCAGGTGTCTGAAAGTTTTCCGCAGAAAATGAAATAAACATAATTTACATGTGGGACCCACTGTTTATATTTTTCAACCAATTCTATATTTATTTGTAGTTTTCTCTATTTATGATTTCTTTTATAAATATATTTATGATTTCTTATACATATATATTTTTCTTATATTTTTTTATATATATATAAGAAATCAATACATATGTTAATCAACTATTATCTGGTATTCCTTACTGGAGGAAAATGGTTTAGATCAGTGCTTCTCAAACATGACAACACTTTTTAATCTCCTAGGAAGCTTTTCAAAAACACAAATTCCAGAACTCTCTTCTCCCAAGCCAAGTAAATCAGAATCTCTGGAGAAGACACACAGGCATATTATGTTTTGAAATCTCCCCAGAAAATTCTGAAGTCAGTATTAGAAATAATGGGTTTTGTTGTTGCTGCCTAATATACATTCTATTAGCTTCTTTTAAAGCTGCATAATAGCTTATGTTAAGACTATAACATTGATCTGTCCACATTCACTCCTTTAAAAAATTTATTTTGCCTGAAGCAAACATTTCCTGAGTACCTACCATGTGCCAAGCCTTTAACTAAGGCTTGGGGGATTCAGTAATGAAAAATACAGCCTTTCATTTTGAGGAGTAGAGTTTATAGTGGGAGTGAGCCAGGTAGGAGACATGTAAAAAAGCAATTTGACTTCAGTAAATGACAAGTTTGTGCAATGAATTAACAAGGCCCAAGAATGGTAGGTTTTCTAACTCATAATACTGGCTTAGAGAGAGCATTCTTATGCAGGTTACCCTTGAAATTACCTAATAGAAAGCGTAGGAATTATTTCTGGAGACTGAATGACTGAATGGGTGACGTGTTTTTTGTTTGTTTGTTTGTTTGTTTTTGTTTTTGTTTGAGATGGAGTCTCACTCTGTTGCCCAGACTGGAGTGCAATGGTGTAATCTTGACTCACTGCAACCTCCACCTCCCGGTTTCAAGTAATTCTCCTGCCTCAGTCTCCTGAGTAGCTGGGATTAAAGGTGTGCACCATCACACCCAGCTAATTTTTATATTTTTAGTAGAGACGGGTTTTCACCATGTTGGCCAGGCTGGTCTTGAACTCCTGACCTCATGATCCGCCTGCCTCAGCTTCCCAAAGTGCTGGGATTACAAGCGTGAGCCACCGTGCCTGGCCAGGTGAGGTGTTTTAGGCAAAGGGAACAGATTCAGAGGACAAAACACTGTGTTTTTGGAGGCAAGTAGGGTCAATTCAAGTACTTGAAAGACTGCCAAATTCTGAGATCATATCATGCAAATCAAAAGCAAAGTATTAGTTTATCATTCATGGCAATTTATATCTACAGCTCCCACAAAATTACAGAAATAAGATATCTGCTGCTCTATATGAATTCAAATGTTTATTAAAATGTTTACATGGCGGGTAGTAAAAAACAGTTTTACAAAAATCAAATGCTAGGCAGTGGCACCAGTTTTGAACGATGTTTCTACCTCAAGGATGATGTTAGGGCTTTACATATATTATTTTACTCAATAATTCGGTAAGGAAAGCATTCTCATCCCTACTCTTTATGTGAGATAAATGAGGCTCAGAGAAAAGAAAGTACTTAAACAAGGTCATGCCTCTTAGGAGTGGTAAAACTAGGATTCAAGATCACAGTAAGAATCCAAAAAAGTAAAAAGTAGAAGTGTTTGCATTTTTCTATCCTCGGTCTTATTTTTACAATCATGAGCTTAGAATTCTGAAAAATGCTAGATCAAAATAAATGTAAAATAAAAGGTTACTCAATGGTATCTTGCAATGAAGATATAAATGACCGTGTTACATGTTTATTGTGATAATTGTCATGAATAATGCAAATACAATACATCAGATTATCTGACTATAGTTGTGCACAATAGGTGGTAGCCATTGTTGTTGTTGTTGTTAGTGCTACTAATAACTTGTAATCGTATCTTACAGAAAATTTTAGGTTAGATAGTGCTTTCAAGAAAGTCACCTTGTATTATATTACACCACCTCTATGAAACAGACTATCCTGATTTTACAGATAAAGAATCAAAAATATCTTCTGCTTAAGTAACTTTCAAAGGCTATAGAATTAGTGGGCAAAAAGATGAAATTCAAAACAGTATCATGCCTCTTTCTTACAACTATAATTCATCAGTTTTTATGAAGCCAACCCTCCCACCAGGAGCAAGAGGGGAAGACATGTAACCCAAACACACATGCAAGCACATATGTGCACACAACTGTTTCAAGGTTTCAGGGGATTACCAAGAAATATAGGATTTAAGGAGTCAAAATCTCACACAAAAATGAGAAATGTGCTGATGTGAGCCTAAGGTTTCATCTGGCCTTTCCCCTCCAGGCATCCGCTGGTTGCCAAACTACACAGGACTAGAGTCTGAAAAGCCAAACTAAAGCTGCTCCAAAGAATTCCAAAATCCAAACAAAATTTTTGACAATTACATGGGATTGGAGAGATAAAACTTAGAATTCAGGGTTCCCAAGGAAACAGGGGTACCAGAAAGGAGGGAGGAACACAGCAGGTGAGCTCAATACATGGCCCCAGTTTTCCCTAAGGGGCATTTGAGAAGATGAAACACTAAGCATAGCTTTGGAGAGCCTCACAGTGTTATGTACGCAAAGAAATATGGGTCCCAATAAGGAGACATCTTATATAAGCTCAAAGTTTGGGCTTTTGGAATAGTTCACGCTGGGAGTAGGTGCAAACCAGAAAGAGAACATGATTAAAATATAGAAACTCAATCTTTCTACAGCTGGATCCCAGAGAGCAGTGTTGGAATCTGCCCCTTCTCTAGTTGCCTAACAAAAATTAAATCAAATGAAGTCATCTGTAAAAGTATAGAACATCATCCAGCACCTCTATAACTTGTCCATATACAAAAGTTAGGACTCAATTATAAATTACCATTCCGAAACTGAAATAGTACCAAGAGGAAAGAAAAAGAGGAAAGAGAAAGTAGCGATACACTCACAGATGATTCAGATATTGAAGTTCCCAGAAATGGATTCTAAAACTGCTATGACTTATATGTTCAAGAAAGTAGATGACAAGATATAACATTTTACCGCAAAGGGAAAAGCAATAAAAAAGAAGCAAATAGCAATTATAGAACCCATGGCTTCGGCTTCAGACCAAATTGGAGTAAAAGGAATCAGATTTGACCTCCCACTGGAAACAAATTTTAAAATGAATAAATATATAAGAAAATATATTTTCAAGACATTGGAGATCAATAAATGAAGAACAGTAATCCGTAAGAGTTATGAGCGAAAACAATGGAAGCCCTACAATTGTCCATATTATCTCGTTGAGAGAGATTCCAGGCTGTGGCTCAGGAAAGGCAAACTCAGGAGTCCAGGAGACTAGGGTTGAAAGTCCAGGGAGATCAAGTAGATGGAGTTTTTAGGGCAATGGACCAGGAAAGGTAGAACTGCACACAGAGAGAATTATAAATAGGACTCTGGGTATGTGCAGATGACACCTACCTTGAGTATTCAACAATATACTAATCAATGTATGCATGTGAGAAAACCATTCAAAGTGTCTGGGAAGTAATAACATGAAAGAATTAGAGAGAAAAGTTACTTGGAGTTCACACAAGTCCAGGGAATAGTGGCTGTTCCCACTGAACAGATTGGAAAAATCTACTGAGTCACAGGGCACTGCGTGCAAAGCAAGTTCACTTTGCACTGGTATTAATCCCAGGGAAAGGCTCAAAACCCCTCACCCACTGCACACTGGGCTATGACAGTTTCTATCACTTGCACAAGTGGTGACACAGAACACTCGCATACAACTCTACATGAAGTAGGTTTATTACTTACAGATAGGCAGCAAAGGACAACAGAAGCCTAGAATTCAAGACAAGCCAGTCTCCCAAGCTTCAGGAAAGCTACCCAGGACAGATGGAATCTATGCATACGTGTCCCACTTGCACTTCAGCTAAGGGGCCCTGGAAAGCAGCCCACCGTGGATTCTATACTCTGGGGATTATATGGATTGCTGGGCTAAAGCGCTGCAGGACATTCTGTTCTAGGAAGGACTTGGAGCAGCCCCTGGCCTGTTCTAGCCAATTCTACTATATGTCAGGATGTTGCATTCCCAGCACATGCTAGTTATTCTTGAGAACTATAGGCAAGAAAGGGGGAGAAGACAGAGTTGGCCCAAGACACCTGGAGAACTGTCCTGCATTGGATGGAATACTCGGAAGACACTTGTCAAAGTTACGAGGAAGAATTCACATGAATGGATCAACACACTGTAGCATGTCCCTATGATAAAATAATGCTCAGCACTGAAAAGCAGTGAACTATTGATTATGCAATAACAAAATAATCGTGCTAAGTGAAAGAAGCCAGTCAAAAAAAGAGTACAGACTAATTATATGTATAATTATTATGCATCATTTAAAAATAAAATAGAACTCAAATTAGTTACCATTCCCATACGCAAATATTATTGCAACTCTTTGTAAGCTTTTCACATATGCCAAAAGACAATTTACAAGTTAAACACCAGATTATTTTTTATTTTTAAAAACTCTTCAAAAAACTGATTGTATAGAAACTAATAACGTATAATGTTAGATGATTACAATTATTAATATAGTTTTTCTCATTAGGATAAAAAAGTCTCTTTAAATCAAAAAAGAAGCATATAACTGCAATAGTAATTGCATGTTAATTAATTTGATGCAAACTATTAAAACATGGATTCATGTTGTACTATTATATGGAATAAGAGCATATCAAAGCCTTAGGTAATTAAAATTTACATTGATGAGATGTCCGTGCTAAGCTTAGTGCAGCAGTATCAGGCTTGTAATTGAAAAAACAACTATATGCATGGTTATATATGTATAGATTTATGATTATTGTGTACATACATAATCCACAATAATCATAAATCTGGTGTCAGGGGAAAACTTAGGCTTTACATGTAATATAGAAAGATGAGATGTATCAGGAATGAGTGGACTTTTATAGAAACCTTAAAAGTTGTAAAAGTGCTTTCTGAGGCCTTTTGAGAATCAGTTGCTCCAGGGGAGGGCATAATGGTCAGAACTTTGGTCATTAAAGGGTAGAAAACATGCAGAATTGGATACACATTTTATAACTCTATTTTTATCTTTGACACTTTTGCTAGCAATCATGTTTCAAGGTAGCCAAAGGACTTTTGAATCACAATTTATATCCAAGTCAACAGGTTTACATTACCCCCAGTTGTAAATAGAAAATGATAAGCATTGAATGTGTTCTAGTTCTCTAAAAATTAGTAATGCTACATGTTTTTCTGCATGTCCTTACTCCAAAAATAAAATTTACCAAGAAAGAAAGAAAAGTCTTCCCACCCCACCATCATGGACAACATGTTAACATAAAAATTAAATGAGGCGACATATCCTGAAGACATTTACGAACTTAAAGTGCTATGTGATTATGTGAATGTAATTAATAACCTATATCTTTTTCCATAGCTGGTAATATAACATTTTAGAGCAGGAGAAACTTAAGAAATGGCCTTGTCAAACGCTGACATTGTACAAGACAGGCGATCGGTGCTTTGCTTGGTGAGTTTACCTATCCGAGACTCCACAGCCTCTTTGTGGCAGAGAAAAGTCCAAACTCTTAGCCCCTAACTTTAGCTCATGTGTTGTCTCTCCACCCACTCCACCTTCTGGTGCTGATTTATAAGTGAAGTTCCTCGTAGATTCTCTGTAGATATTTATAACCATGCGGAGATCAGGTCCTCACTCCTGAGCAGGTGTCGCTCGGCTGCTTGCCATGACTCCTCTCCTTGCACTCTGAAAACAAGGTCATTTTGTCCACAGGCCTAGTGCAGAGAACCCTGCACAGATAAGGGGTTTTTAATATGACAAACAGCAGTGTCTAATGCTAAACGTTTTGGAATGCATTAAATGTGGCTATTTTAGTAATCAAAACCATCAATTGCAGTAAATAAATTTACCCATTCCCCACATAATCCAGGGTGATATGGAGTAATTAGTACTTCATTTCATTGCTTGGAATTGATGTCAATTAATTTACTTGCCAGGTAATTTGTTAACCTGCTTAAGAATTTTTCCTTATAATTCTGTTAATATCTTTGTCCAATAATGTTTAAAACATAATGTAATTAAATGATAACCAAAATGACTGCAAATCATATTTAGTGAGTACAGTGATTGACCATTATTATTATTATTTTTTCAGTCAGTACAACAATTTTTTTTTTTTTTTTTTTTTTGAGACAGTGTCTTGCTCTGTCACCCAGGTTGGAGCCAATGTGCCTGGCCCAGTGCAGTAATTAAATACACAATCTCTGTCATATGTCAGGTGGACTAGCCTGCCCTTTTTTTGAGGTCATCCTTGGTTTTCAGAAATAAGACCAAAAAAAAAATCTCTTGACCATTGACAGCAAGAGTGACAACCTTCTTCTCCCCACTTACCAGCACATAAGCCCACCCAGTCCTTCCCTGGTTCTATTCCCGTTACCTCCTCTTCATTCTGTTTTAGCCACCTCCACCTTATCCTTCTCTTCCCTTCCTCGCTTATCTTACTTGCCCCTCAGATGGGTAGGTCCCTCGCTCTGCCCTCCCTCAGCCCTATTCTCCTTCTGTCATCCTACATAAGAATCATTTATCTTCTGACCATCAATAAGTAGCCACTGTACTCAGGTTCCAAAATCTCTGCTGGAGATGTGTTTAGTATGACCAACACAGCCCTTGTCCTCACAGGACTTCAGGTAGAAACAAGGAGGGGACTTGAATCATTGATCATATATTAATCATCAGAAGCATGTAAAATACTATAAACTAGAAATACAGGGCAGTACCAAACTGCTATGACTGCTGTGCTGTCTTCAGTATCCCGATCATATCTACAATATAAGCAAATACACAAAAAATATAAAATGTTTTGTTTTCTTCAAGCATTGTATATAAACAAGATACAAAAATATTCTTGGGACAACTGAACACACAAATGACTATTACCCTAGAGTTCCTTCCCCTAGGCTCATGTGGAAAATTGAAACAGAATTTTACTTCTCTACTTACCTTGAAACCCCACAACTTTCTCAGACTGTCACTAAAGTTGATGAATTTTGGTTCTCATTTAAGAGCTACTTAAATGTGTCTTTCCTGGAGCATGACGTTCTTGTCTTTCTCAAGGCTGTGCCTCACTTCCTTCATGCACTCTGTCTTGAAGATGAGCAGGAAAAGTTCCTCAGCGCCATCTAAGGTAGCCATCATTTCTCCTTTGCCAAGGAAACCTTTCTCCAATCTGTTCATGCCTGAATACCAGGACTAACTCCCTACGAAGTAACTGTGGCCCCTTGGAGGGTTGTGCAGTACAGATCAGTGTCTGCCAAACATGTATCAAAATGACTTGGAGATCATTTAAAAGTGCAGTTAGATTCAGTAGGTCTCGGGTGGAGTCTGAGATTATGCATTTCTGACAAAGTCCTGGGTGATGTCAGTGTTGCAGTATTTTGAGTAGCAAGGATGACGAAAACAAAGAGATTAATCTGCATGAAAAAATTTTGGATATTTATTGGTGTCATAATATCTACCAAATCAGGGTCAAATCTAGAGATATCTACAACTGTGACTCAACATAAAGGCAGATATTTTTGAGCAGGACCTTCAGAAGTTCTAAAAACTTATTCTATTCCAAAGTTTCACAATATGCTCCTGCTTCGGATCTTGTTTTTAACTCCATAGCAGCATATGTCACTAAAGAACTAATGGGGGCATTATCAAGAGAGAAGTCTGACCTCTGTCCCAGGTTAGCCCCCAAGGTCTTATCACAGCTTTTTCATGTGAGCTCTCAGTAGCCTATGGCTGCGGCATCCGCCATAAGAACATGTTCCGTGTTAGGACCAGGTTTCCTTCTGCATCCTGTACAAGGGTTCTCATGGGATCACTCCCTAAATTCATCATCAGTGAATCTGATAAATACCAAGTGGCCAGAAAGACTGCAAACTACCTGCGTGAAAAGAGGTCAAAAGTTTCAGGGGAAGGGGGGTTCAGTTATCGTCAGGCAGCTTTTTTAAAAGCTCATTAAAGCACAATCATACAGGGTTACAACAGTCTAATTCTAAAGAACGGAGGAAAAAGCTATTGACCAATAAACTTTGACTTAAAATCCTATCAATTAAATGGGGAATCCCTAGTGACAGCCCAATTCTAATTGAAGTTTGCTCAACAAAATCCTTATGTGGTCCTTATTCCCTTTATTACCTCTTACCTGTTTCCTTCCTTTTCATTTTGAATTCTACGAAGACAAAGAGATGTTGAGCACCAGCTCACCACAGGACCTTCCCTCTGTGACAGACCCAGTGGACCCTGCCACATTTCTCTTATTCTGTTTGTTATGTTCCCTGCTTGCTCCTGGGACCCGTACACTATCCCCATCATGCTCTCCCCACAATGCCCATTACAAATTTATGAAATAGGGGCCAGGACGCAAGGGCTGCAAAAATGAGCCACAGTCACTAGTCTGCAAAGAAAAAAAAATTGGTGTTGATGCCAACTAACCTTTCTCTTTACCTATGAGACAGGAAATTGGCCTTTTGTCCCCTTTTTTTCTTAGCTCAGGTACTTGGCTATTGTTTGCAGTCTCTATACTCGTTAAATAGAGATACCTACTAGAATTTTTCATCCTCCTTCAAAGTGTTATGAGGAACAGAGATAATGGCCTGGGAACTCATTTGAAATGTTGAAAATCTTGATTCAACGTAAGACAGCTGTTTAAATCATAGTTTACGAATAAGAAAACAACAACGGAGCAGGTTTCCAGCATACTAAAAATAGTAAAGTTTAGATTCCCTAGAAATGGTTCTACACAGTTTTCCTTCAAGGAATATGTATAATTTTGATTGTGCTTTGGAATATCCTAGTCCCAAGCTTTTTAAAATCAGCTTTACCTAAGAGCATTTAGCTTTATGAGAACCTAGCATAACACAGACATGGTTTCTTTTATTTTTCAGAAGATAGTAGGCAGAGAGTATCCAAATTATTGCTCTATGCTGTAAGATCCCCGTTCCTAGAAAAGCCGAGGTCTGCCTTCCAATGTGCAATTGTAGCTTAATAGGGAAGTTATATCACTGTTGACAGTCTTGTCCTTTCTTAATAAATCTTAGGAGTTATCCCATAAGGAATATTCATTTTCCTTCGGCTATGAAGTGACCATTAAGATGCACCAGTAAAGAATCCATGGCTTTTAGTGTCTGGCCCTATTTCTTCTAGTTCAAGAATTTTAAGAAAAAAATATTGCAATAAAAGGTATATTTTTATTAGCTATAAAGCAGATATATTTCTTGTTTCTCAAAAAAAAATGTGTTATTCTGAAAATGTTCAAATAGCCAGGATTTATATTTTGCTAAGTTAGATTTTAAATAAAAGATTCCTGTTTAATTATAAAGAGAGAATATTTACTGACAGAAAATGCCCCTATAAATGGAAACATGTTTTCACGCTGTCCCCTGACACCCGTCAGGGGTGGTAAGAGAGTGGAGAGTGGAAATTGCTCAACACCAAAGGTGGAGCTTGGTCATCAAAGGGCAGGAAGAATTATGATGGCTGAAAATAGCAACAGAGGGGACCCGCAGCGAGGTCCAACCTTACCCTCCACCAATAAATAAATATACCACAAATAAATAAATAAATAAGTGACCTTCTCTGTGTCTGAGGGTTATTGACTATTTTATTTTTTTCCTGCCACTTGTTAATACCTGTTTGCATAGAGAGATAGTTGCATTTTATGCTATCAGGAATAGAAAGCAGTTCCCTTTGCAAATATTACAAGAGAAGGTTGACAAGCATATATGGGTATGGAGAGGCATTAAATCAACATTTATTGAGTATCTACCATGTGCTGGAATCTGAGCTAAGATGCTTTTGTATGTGTTTTCCTAACTAAATAATTATATCCCTATCATTTAAAGATCTATGATACTAAGAAGTTAATGAATTTGCTCCAGATGAGATAGCTGACAAATATGAAAAACAGTCCCAATGTCCCGTTGTGATGTTCAAGTCACATCACACTATGTTTTCTCACATATACAATAGACCAGCACTTTCCAATCACAAGTTTTGCAATGATGGAAATGTTCTGTATCTATGTTGCTCAAAATGGCACTAGCCTCATATGACTACTGAACCTTTGAAATTTGGCTACTGTGAGTGAGAAACTGAATTTTACACTTAGTTGTATTTTAATTAATTTTTTTAAAAAGTCTGTCACCCAGGCTGGAGTGCAGTGCCACGATTATGGCTCACTGCAACCTTAAACTCTTGGGTTCAAATGATTCTTCTGCTTCAGCCTCCTAACTGTCTGGGACTATAGGCTTGTACCACCAGACTCCACTACTGTTTTTAATTTTGTAGAGATGAAGTCTTGCTATGTTTGGCCAGGCAGGTCTTGAACTCCTGGCCTCAAGTGATCCCACTGCTCAGCCTCCAAAATCCCTAGAATTACAGGCATGAGCTACTGTACCCACCCTAAATTATATTTAAGCAAACACACGTGGCTACTATATGAGATAACGAATGTCTAGCCAGAAATTTTGTTCTAGTAAGAATTGTAAAGGTTCTTTCAACTCCTATTTTTCTCTCCAGTCTGGCATCACTGTTTCTTCCCAACTCTTGTTTATCTCTGAAAATGCAATCCTTAGATATCAGCAATAAAGACATCTGAAAAGTATATCTTCCATGAAAGCAATAAGAATAGCTCAATAAATTGCATGTAGGATCACTCAAAGAGATCTATTTCTAGATATTACAATTAAATTGTTGAAAGCCAAAGACCATCTTGAAGGCAGAAAGAGAGAAGTTATGGATCATATGCAAGGGACGCTCATTAAGATTAACAGATTTCTCATCAGAAACCATGGAGGCCAGCGGGCATAACTTCTCTCTTTCTGCCTTCAAGATGGTCTTTGACTTTCAACAATTTAATTGTAATATCTAGAAATAGATATGACATTAGAATCAAAGACACAAATGAATTGAAAGTAAAAGAATGTAAAAAGAGACACTATTCAAATAGTTACCAAAAGAGAGCCAGATTAGCTATATTAATATCAGACAAAATAAACTATCATCTACTTTGTGGTAGATAGAATCATGGAAGAGAGAAATATTCAATTCAACAATAATGGTTGGAAATTTTAATATACCATCTTTAATGATGAGTAAGTCAACTAGACAGAAAATAAGAGAAAATCAAATACTTGAACAACAGTATAAACCAATGAAGCCTCACATATCTATAGAACATTCCATTCAACAGCAGCAGATTGAGGAGTATTCTTCTCCAGTGCATTCTTTGTATAGACCATATGCTCAGACATAAAATATATTTCAGCAAATTTAAAAGGCTTTAAATTACACAAAGTATGTTCTCTGAATATATACAATAAAAATAAGTGTAAATAACAGAAACAAATTTTGGAAATTCATCAACATGGCAATTTCACTGCACACTCCCTAATAACTAATGCACAAAGAAGAAATCACAAGGACTTTTAGATAAAGGCTTTGATAGAAAGAAAAGGGAAAGCACAATACATACAAATTTTTGAGATGCAATTTAAGGAATACATAAAGAAAAATATATGGCTATAAACACCTATATTAAAATAAGAATAATATCAGTAATCTAACCTTCTACCTTAAGGCACTAGAAAAAGAAATGCAAATTAAGTACAAACCAGGCAAAATAAAGTAAATAATAAGGATTAAAACAGAAATAAATTAGAGGATATAATTGCAACAAAGAAAATCTACAAAACCAAAAGGCAGTTCTTTAAAAATGTAAATAAAATAAGAGAAACTCTAGCTAGAGTGACCAACTTAAAAATGGAGAAGACTCAGATTATTAGGATGAGAAAAGAAGAGGGATATTATTATTCACCCTGCACAAATAAAGAGGATTATAATAGAATACTATGAGCAATTGCATGCAATAAATTAGATAACCTAAACAAAATGAAAAATGTCTAAAAATACGTAAACTACCAAAATCAACCAAAAAAGAAATAAAAAATACAAATAGATCAATAATAAGTATACTATTAATCAAGCACTTCTCAAAAAGAAAAGACAGGAACTAAGACTTCAACTGGTAAATTCTGCCCAGGATTTGAGAAGAATTAATACCAGTCCTACATCAACTCAAAACATGGAAGTGTGAACAATTTTTACAACTCGTTTTATGAGGACAATAATACCCCAAGACTAAAACCAGACAAATAACAAACAAGAAAATCACAGATTACTTTGCCTATGAATATAGATTTTTAAAACTCTTTAAAAAGTACTACCCCAAATCCATCAAAATACAAAAAGAATTATACATTATGACCAAGGAGGACTTATCTGAGGAATGCAAGGTTGGTTCAACATGCAAAAGTTAAACAATGCAACAAACCATATTAATTGAACAAAAGATAAAAACTATATGAATCATTCCCATAGACACAGAACAAGCATTTAATAAAACACATTTTTTCATGATTTCTTTTTAAAATCAAGAAACTGGGAATAGAAGAAAAATGTCTTAATCTGTTAAAGGGCATCTATGAAAAACATATAGCTGGCATCATATTTAATGGTGAAAGACTAAATGTTTTACCTCTAACATAAGGAAATACAGCTGGCATCATATTTAATGGTGAAAGACTAAATGTTTTACCTCTAATATAAGGAAATAAAGGGATAGCCCCTCATCTCACTTCCATTCAGCACTGCACTGGAGGTTCTATCCATGGCAATTAGGCAAGAAAAAGAAATAGAAGTCACCCAAAATGTAAATGAAGAATTAAACTATGTCGATTTACAGAAAACATGGTCGTCTTCTGTCAGTTTTCCAACTGTCATGACAAAGTACCACAAACTGGTTGCCTTCAAATATATAATTTTATTGTCTTGCAGTGCTAGAGACTAAAGGTCCAAAATCATGGTGTCAGCAAGATGTGTTCTTTCTAAAGTTTTTGAGAAAAGAATCTGTTCCAGGCATCTATCCTTGGCTTTTAGATAATCATCTCCTCCTATGTATCTTTATATTGTCTTTCTCCCATGGTGACTCTGTGTCTAAATTGTTCAATTTTTATTAAGATACCAGTCATACTGAATTAGTGCCCACTGTAATAACCTGATTTTAACTTGATTTCTCCAGCAAAAATCCGTCTCCAAATAAAGTCATATTCTGAGGTAGTGGGAATTAGAATTTCAATTTATTATATGACTGGGAGGGGTACTGAGGCACAAATCAACTCATAACATTTAAGTATAGAAAATACTTAAAACTCCACCTAAATAAATTAAATGAGTTTCAGAGGAGTTATAAGACAAATGATTAATACACAAAACTTAACTGTAAAAATAGTCTCAAAACACAGTAGCAATGAATAGGAAAATGAGAATCCACTGGAATACTGAAGGACACTCCAGATCTAAGGGAGGAGAAGGTTAGCAAACAGCCCCCACGATGGTGTCTGGCTGATAAAAGTGAATGAAGCTCCAGTACGCAAGAGGGGAAAATAGTCTCCGTCTGTGACTCACCTTTCCACTGGGGTCTGTGCAACCCAGGCCAAGGGAGGGCACTTTATTTCTCCCAAGCCCTGGAGATAACTTGGGAGGGTCTTAGAGACGCTGAGAAGAAAGACACCAGAAAAAGCTGCAGGCATTTTCCTAGACCTGGGATCAAGAGCAGGACATCACTTTTAATCTAGGTGCATACAAAGTTAGTCATTCTTAGGTGACCTGGCAGCATGGCCATGCTGGCTTTTTAGTCTCAGACCAAAGAGCAGAGCACTTGCACTGAAGAGATGTAGGTGCCTCCACAAGCAGAACTGTGAAAAGCACTCCAGAAATAGGCACTGAAATTGTGCTCTACTCTTTCACAGGTCGGGGACAGGAGGGGAGTTGCTGCAGCTACATTGTCTCTGGGCAATGAGATGACAGCCAGGAACAGCTCGGTGACCTGGAACCAGTCTGCATATGTCATTGCTAGGTGCTACAGTCTGCTGCCCTGAGGTTATGGTGCACAATCTCCCTGCTCCACACCGAGGCGGACCTCCAAGCACTCAGAGCACCCACTCGCAAGGATCAGCAGCCTGAGTTGTCCCACCCTTCCTTTGCTGACATGCTTATGCAGGAGTCGGGGGCCCTCTCTGCTCCAGGCCCTGACAGACTTCTAGGCATTTGGAGCACTGACTCCCCTAGATCAGCAGCCTGGGCAGCCACACTTTTCCTATGCAGAGATAATGGTGCAGCAGGGTCCCCTCCACTCCACACCTGGGCAGATCCTCAGGCATTCAGAACACTCATTCATATACATCAGCAGTCAGCCACCTCATGCTTCCTGTGCATAGATCATGGTGCAGGGAGGCCCTCTTCACTGTATGTCCAGGCCTATTTGCAGGCATTTTGAACACCCATTCACCTAAATGGGTGGCAGCCTGAATCACCCTAAGTTTCTTATGCAGAGATCTGGGTGCATGGGGTGCTCAGGGAGATCTCTGGTCATTCAGAACACCTGCTCATCTGGATCAGCAGCCTGAGCCACCTTACCCTTCCTGTGCAGAGGCTGTGATGCAGCAGGGCCTTCTCTGCTCCATGCCCAGACCAGACCTTCAGGGATTCAGAACACCAGCTTGCCTGGGTAACAGCCTGAGTCACCCTCACCTTTTTTGTGCAGAGATTTTGTTGCACCTGGGCCCTCTGCATTCCATATCCAGACAGATCTCCAAGCATCTGGAACACTCCCTCTCCTGTATTAGGTATTTAAGCCAACCCTTCTCCCTGTGCAGAGAACTTGGAACCAAAGAAGTTCCTCACCTTCGTGCCTAGGCTTTCCTCTCGGCACTTGGTAACTGCCCACTGGATTATACCTTGGTGTTGCTGTTTGTGCCTACCTAGTCTGACACCAGCCATCTTGGTCTTTCTCTCATCCCCCACAGGCTGAGCAGCCTGAGCTCAAACCACTGTGCACTCCACAGATCTACCCATTGCCTGAGGCGACACAGTTTCTCTCAGTAAATAAAGATCAAGTATAGACAGAGCTACACTGGCTGAAGCCAGCTCTTACCCATAAGCACCATCTAATAGCTTGTAGGTCAAGCCTCAAACATAGTATAAAAATGGGCTGTAGAAGCAAAGCCAAAGACTCTATCTGACATTCTTTACAGTCACAGTCCCTAGAGAGGGGGAGAAAGATAAAGAAAAAAATAATATTATATGGAAAAAAAGAAGAAAAAAATCCTATCCACATGAAAATACAAAAATTAGAAGTGGCTGTATTTTCAGATGAGAAAGCACCAGAGTGCAAATGTTACAGCACCAAGAAAAATCTGAAGGTTGTGACACTTCCAAAGGTTCACACCAGCTCTCCAGTAATGCCCCTTAAACAAAATGGAAACTCAGAAATGAAAGATAAAGAATTCAAAGCATGGATCAGAGAAGTTCAATGTGATCAAGACAAGCTGAAAATCAACACAAAGAAACCTCTAAAAGAATCCAGTAAATGAAGGAAGAGATAAACAACTTAAAAATAAATCAGTCAGAGCTTTTAGAATAGAAAAACTCACTTAAGAAATTATAAAATACAATTAAAATATTTATCAATAGACTGGATTAGGCAATTCTGAAAGAATTTCAGAATTTGAAGACCAATCTTTTAAACTAACCCAATCAGACAAAAATAAAGAAAAAATTTTTAAAACTGAGCAAAGCACTTGAGAAATATAGGAGTATGTAAAGCAAGCAAATCTACAAATTATTGGCATCCCTGAGAGAGAATAAGAAAAAGCAAACACCCTGAAAAACACATTTGAAAAAATAATTCAAGAAAATTTTACTAATCTTGCTAGAGAGGTAACAATCCAGATGTTAAAAATCCAGAGAACACCTGCCGGATGCTATACAAAATGAACAACACCAGGATATATAGGCACCAGATTGTGCAAAGTCAATGCTAAATAAAAAATTTTAAAGACAGTCACAGAAAAATGTTAGATCATGTACAAAGGAACCCCATCTGGCTAACAGCAGACTTCTCAGCAGAAACCTTACAAGCCAGGAGAGATTGGGAGTCTATTTTTAGCATTCTTAATGAAAGAAAATTCTAAGCAAGAATTTCACACCCCACCAAACTAAGCTTCATGTGAAGGAGAAATGAAATCTTTTCTAGACAAGCAATTACTAAGGGAATTTCTTACCAGTAGACTAACTTTACAAGAGATCCTTAAGGGAGTTTGAAACATGAAAACAAAAGAATAATATCTGCTACTACAAAAACACATTTAAGTACATAGCCCAGAGACCCGATGAAACAACTATACACCTAACAGTTAACAACTTCACAGTTTGCCACTCTGTTCCTTTTCAGCGGGGCCTTTAGACCATTTACATTCAAGATTAATATTGATATCACGTATTAAAAAAACAAAACCCAACCTTCTGCTGTCTTCAAGAGACTTATCTCACATGTAATGATACCCAAGGCTCAAATAAAGGGTTGGAGAAAGACCGATCATGCAAATGGAAAACAAAAAAAGAGAGGTCACTATTCTTAGTTAAAATAGTCTTTAAACCAACAATGGGATAAAAGGACAAAGGAATTAAATACTGATGAAGGATACAATTCAATGAGAAGACTTAACTATTCTAAATATAAACATATCCAACACTGGAGCATTTAGAGTCATAAAACAAGTACTTCTAGACCTATAAAATGATAGCCACACAATAATGGTTGAGGAACTCGATACCTTACTGACAGCATTAGACAGATCACAAAGGCAGAAAACTAACAAAGAAATTCTGGACTTTAATTCAATACTTGATCAATTTTATTAATTGGACCAAAGAGATATCTACAGAACATTCCACTCATCAACCACAGAATATATATTCTACTTATCTGCTTCTGGAAAATACCCTGAGATCAATCACATGCTCAGCCATGAACCAAGTCTCAATAAAATTTAAAAAATCAAAATCATACCAATAATACTCTTTGAACACAGTGGAACCAAAATAGAAGTCAATTCCAATAAGCTCTCTCAAACCACACAATTAAGTTGAAATTAAGAGAATTGCTCCTGGATGACTTTTGAGTAAACAAAGGAATTAAGGCAAAAATAAGAAAAATTATTTGAAATAAATTTAAAAAGAGGTAGAACACTTCAAAATCTCTGTGTTACAGCAAAAGTATGTTAAGAGGAGAGTTTATAGCACTAAATACCTGTATCAACAAAATAGAAACATCCCAAATTAATGATCTAACATTAATGATTGCATCTAGATGAACTAGAAAAATAATGACAAACTAACCCCAGAGCTATCAGAAGAAAACGCATATTAAAATCAGAGCACAACTAAATGAAGTTGAGATCCAAAAATCCATACAAAGTATCAAACCAAAAGGTGGTTTCTTGAAAGGATACACAAAATTGATAGACTGCTAACTACATTAACAAAAAAAAAAAAAGGGGAAGATCCAAAAAAGATCTCTCATAAACAACAAAGCTGACATTAGAACCAACCCCACAGAAATACAAAAGATCCTTAGAGACTATTATCCTCCTCTATGCACACAAACTAGAAAATCTAGAGGAAATGGATACATTCATGGGACCACAAAACCTCCTAAGATTGAATCAGGAAGAAATTGATATCCTGAACAGACCAATATTTGGTTTAAAAATTGAATCAGTAATGGAAAACTGACCAACCAAAAAAAGTCTTGAACTAGATGAATTTAGAGCTGAATTCTACCAGATGTACAAAAAAGAACTGGTACCAATTCTGCTAAAACTATTCTAAAACTTTGAGACAGAAGGACTCCCCCCTAACTCATTCTATGAAGCCAATATCATCCTGATACCAAAACCTGGCAAAAACGTAATGAATAAATAAAACTTCAGGCCAATATTTGTAATAAACATAGACACAAAAATCCTCAATAAAATATTAGCAAACTGAATTTAGCAGTACATCAAAAGCTTATCCACCACAATCAAGTAGGCTTTATTCCTAAGATGCAAAGTTAGTTCAACACATACAAATCAACAAAAGCAACTCACCACATAAGGACACTTAAAAATAAAAACCATATGATCATCTCAATAGGTGCAGAAAAAGCTTTCGATAAAATCCAACATCCCTTCATGATAAAAATAACAAACTAGACATTGAAGGAACATGTCTCAAAATAATAAAAATCACCTATGACAAATCCACAACCAACATCATAGTGAATGGGCAAAAGCTGGAACCATTCACCTTAAGAACAGGAGCAAGTCAAGGATGTGTACTCTCACAACTCTTATTCAACATAGTACTGAAAGTCCTAGCCAGGGCAATGAGGCAAGAAGAAATAAAAGACATCCAAATAGAAAAAGAAGAAGTCAAATTATCTCTCTTTACCACTGATGATTCTATACTTAAAACATGCTAAAGACTCTGCCAAAAGGCTCCTGGAACTGATAAACAGTTTCAGTAAAATATAAGGATACAAAATCAATGCACAAACATCAGTAACATTTTTATATACCAATAACATTCCAGCTGAGAGTCAAATCAAGAACACAGTCCCATTTACAATAGCACCCATCCCCCCCAAAAATACTTAGGAGTATATCTAACCAAAGTATATCTAACCAAAGTATAACTATACTATTTGGTTAGTATATCTAACCAAAGTATATCTAACTGAAAGTTCTCCACAAGGAGACCTACAAAACACTGCTTAAAAAATTTGTAGATAACACAAACAAATGGAAAAACATTCCATTCTCATGAATTGGAAGAATCAATATTGCTAAAATGGACACACTGCCCAAAGCAATCTATAAATTCAATGCTATTCTTATCACACTACAAACATCATTTTTCACAGAATACAAAAAAAACTAGTCTAAAATTCAGATGGAACCAAAAAATAGCCCAAATACCAAAGCAATGCTAAGCAAAAAGAATAAAGCTGGAGCCATCATATTACCTGACTTCTAACTATACTATAAGAATATAATAACCAAACCAGCATGGTACTGATACAAAAGCATACACATAGACCAATGGAACAGGTTAGAGAACCAAGAAAGAAAACCATACACCTACAACCATCTGGTCTTTGACAAACTTGACAAAAATTAGCAATGGAGAAATTACTTCCTAGTAAGTAAATGGTGCTGGGATAACTGACTAGCCATAAACAGAAGACTGAAGTTGGTCCCTTTCTTTCACCATATACAAAAATTAAATAAAATGAATTAAATATTTAAATGTAAGACCTCAAACTATAAAAATCCTAGATGAAAACCTAGGATACACCATTCTGGACACAGGCCTTATCAAAATATTTATGGGAAAGTCCTCAAAAGCAATTGCAACAAAAACACAAATTGACAAGTGGGATCTAGAACTTCTGCACAACAAAGAAACCATCAACAGAGTAAACATACAACCTACAGAATTGGAGAAAATATTTGCAAACGATGCATCTGACAAAGGCCTAATATACAGAATCCATAAGGAGCCTAATACAACAAGCAAAAACAAATAACTTCATTAAAAATTAGGCAAAGAACATGAACAGACACTTATCAGAAGAAGACATTCAAACAGCCAACAGACATGAAAAAATGTTCATCATCACTAATGAAATGTGAATCAAAACCACAATGAGATACCATCTTGTATCAACCAGGTGGAATGATTATTTTAAAAAGTCAATAAATAGGCCAGGCGTGGGGGCTCATGCCTGTAATCCCAGCATTTTGGAAGGCTGAGGAAGGCGGATCACTGGAGGTCAGGAGTTTGAGACGAGCCTGGCCAACATGGTGAAATCTGTCTCTATTAAAAATGCAAAAAGTAGCTGGGCGTGGTGGCGGGTGCCTGTAATCCCAGCTACTTGAGAGACTGAGGCAGGAGAATCCTTTGAACCCAGACGGCAGAGGTTGCAGTGAGCCGAAATAGCACCATTGCACTCCAGCATAGGTGACAAGAGCGAGACTCCGTCTCAAAAAAAAAAAAAAAAAATCAATAAATAACAGATACTGGCAAGGCTGCAGAGAAAATGCAACATTTTACACTGTTGGTGGAATAAAAATTATTGCAGCAACTGCAGAAAGCAGTGTAGAAATTTCTCAAAGAACTCAGAACTACCTTTAGACCCAGCAATCCCATTATTGGGTACATACCTGAAAGAAAGTAAGTCTTTCTACCAAAAAGTCACATGCTCGTATGTTCATTGCAGCACTAGTCACAATAGCAAAGGCATAAAATCAACACAGGATGCCCATCAACAGTGGATTGGATAAAGAAAATGTAGTACATATACACCATGGAATACTATACAGCCATAAAAGAGAATGAAATTATGACTTTTGCAGCAACAGGGATGCAACTACAGGTCATTGTCCTAAACAAATTAAACCCAGGAAAAGAAAACCAAATACTGCATGTTCTCACTTATAAGTGGGAGCTATACATTGGGTACACATGGACATAAAGATGGGAACAATAGACACTGGGGACCACTAAGTGGAAGTTGGGGGGCAAGAGCGGACAAACTACCTATTGGGTATTATGCTCACTACCTGAGTGTCGGGATCACTCATACCCCAAACCTCTGTGTCACACAATATACCCAGGTAACAAACCTGCACGTGCACCCCCTCAGTCTAAAATTCAAAAAGGAAATGTATTTATATTTTACATTAAAATGAAAAAAGATCTGTACAGTAAAAACCGCAAAGCTTTATTGAAGGAAATTAAAGAATTCCTAAATAAATAGGCTTTCCATGTACATGTGTTGGATGAGTTCATATTATTAAGATGGTAATATTCTTCAAATTGATCAGCGGATTTGATTCAATTCTTACAAAAACACAAGATAGATTATTTGAGGAAATTGACAACATAACCCTAACATTTATATGGAAACGTAAAGGATTCAGAATAGACAAAATAGAATAATAATGTTGGAAGAATCACACTCAGATTTTAAAACTTATTGCACAGCTACAGTACAGTAATCAAGGCAGTGTTGTATTGGCATAAGGACAGGCATAGAGATCAATGGATCAGAATTGAGAGTTCATAAAAAAAGAACAAATTCACATTTTTGGACACTTAAATTTTTACAAAGTTACCAAGATGATTCAATGACAAAATAATAATATTTTCACAAATGGTGCTGGGACAATTGGATACACACAAGCAAAAACAATTAATACATTTGGACTCCTAAGTACTCCTACTCTACCATACACAAAAATTCACCAAAAATGAATTAAAGATCCAAATGTAAGAACTAAATGTAAGAAATGAGTCTATAAAACTCTTAGAATAAAACATAGCTATAAATCTGTATGACTTTGGAATGACAGTGATTTCTTATGTATGGCACCAAAAGCACAAGCAACAAAAGAAGAGAAATAAATTGTCCCTTATCAAAATTTAAAATATTTTCCCTTTAATGGATACCATTAAGAAATTGAATAACGGCTAAGTGCGGTGGCTCACGCCTGTAATCCCAGCACTTTGGGAGGCCGAGGCAGGCAGATCATCTGAGGTCAGGAGTTCGAGATCAGCCTGGCCAACATGGCAAAACCCCGTCTCTACTAAAAATACAAAAAATTAGCCAGGCGTAGTGGTGAGTGCCTGTAATCCCAGCTACTCGGGAGGCTGAGGCAGGAGAACTGCTTGAACCAGGGAGGTGGAGGTTGCAGTTAGCCGAGATCACACCATTGCACTCCAGCCTGGGTGACTCTGTTTCAAAAAAAAAATAGAAATTGAATGACAACCCACAAAATGGGAGAAAACGTTTACAAATCCTATATCTGATTAAAGACTTCTATCAAGAACATATAAATAACTCTCACAACTTGATGACAAAATGACAAATAACCAATTAAAAATAGGCCAAGAATTTCTCCTAAGAAGATATACAAATGTTCAATATGTACATAAAAAGTGGTCAACATCTAGACCCAAAGTAAATGCAAATAGAAGCCTAATGCGATACCAATTTACACCTACTAGGATGGCTATAATCAAAAAGACAGAAAATAAAATGTGTTTGTAAGGATGGGGAGAAAATTAGAACCCTCTTACACTGTCCATGGAAATGGGAAATAGTGCAGCCAGTGTGGAAAACAATTTGAAAATTTTTCAAAAGTTTAAGCGGAATCAATGTATGATTCAGAAATGTTATCCCTGGATACATACACAAGACAAATGAAAACATAGGTTCACACAAAAACATACACACAAATTTTCATTGTGTCATTATCTGTAATGGCCAAAAGTCAAATACAGACCAAATGTCCATTAATTGATGAATGAATATATGTGGCATATCCATTCGATGAAATATAATATTTCTTGGCAATAAAAAAAAATGAACTAACTTATACATGCTAAAACATGGATGCACTTCGAAGCTACAGTGAAAGCCGCCAGGCACAAAAGGCCACAGATTGTATGATTCAATTCTTATGAAATGTTCAGAATAGGAAAATCCACAGAAATACAAGGGAGATTCATAGTTGCCAGAAGTTGAGGGGAAGAAGAAATAGGGAATAAATGCTAATGACTATGAGGTTTTATTTCAAAGTAATAAAAATGTTCTAAAATTGATTGTGATGATGGCTGCAAAACTCTGAAATACTAAAAAATCATTGAACTGTATACTGTAAATGGGTGAAATGTATGGTATGTGAATTACGTCTCAATTAAACTATTATTGAAAAGAAAAAGAGAGATGGGTGGGGAGGAAGGAGTTTCCAAACATCCAAGGAAGATGTATCCAAATCTGGTACCTAGATAGCATCTACATATAGAAGAGTAGAAGAAAAAGACTTGGAAATGTGTTTGACATGTGCCATGTCATCATTCACAGCCCAGCTGGTTGGAATGGTGTGATCAGTTCACTTCAGTAATTTCCCTTCTGTCCTCTTGTTCTGGGAGCGTTATCCCTTCTAGAACTGTGACTCCTGTCTTAAAACAATCTTCTCTGAGGCTATTTCATCTAGAAAATAGAACTAGAAATAGTTCCATATGCATTGGGTTGTTACAAGAATTATATCAAAAAAGGTAGAAGGTGTTTAGCACAATGACTCTGAGGTAGTAAAGGCTCAACAAAAGTTATCGATTTTAAATTCCTTAACTCCACCCCCACCGTTTGCCGCATTCTGGCATGCATTTTTGTTGCGGGTCATTTGAATGACCTAGAGCCATTCATTTATTCTTCATACACTTGTTTTTGTTGTTTGTTTCTTTGGTATGATTCATTTTTTTCTTTTTTCGTTTTAGCAAGACCCAAGTATCAAGTTCTGCACTCAATACTGAGATAATTGTGCTGCACAGTGATGAGTGCAATATGGAAGCTAAACACAGGATGCTTTGAAGAATAGAAGAATCCCATCTATTTTGTCCTGTCTCATCCTGAGCCCCATAACCATGCTCAGAACTCAAACAACACACAACCTTTCTCAAGATTATGGCTGGATGGCCAATTTCTAATAAAGAAGTGAAAGCAGTTTGCCACATTAAAATCTTAGCAAGTCCACTGGTGCTCAGTGCCTCCTGGAGAAACAGTATGACTCAGATGTTACCAAAACACAATGGAGACAACATCGAGGCTGTGCACAACCTAAAAGGGCTATTTTACATTGAACTAATCTTTTTTTCTTTTCTTTTCCTTTCTTTCTATTTTTTTTTTTTTTTTTTTTTTAGTTGGATTCTCGCTCTGTCACCTGGCTTGGAGTGCAGTGGTGCAATCTCAGCTCACTGCAACCTCTGCCTCCTGGGTTCAAGCAATTCTTCTGCCTCAGCCTCCCGATTAGCTGGGATTACAGGTGCCTGCCACTATGCCTGGCTAATTTTTTTATATTTTTAGTAGAGATAGAGTTTCACCATGTTGGCCAGGCTGGTCTCAAATTCCTGACCTCAAGTGATCCACCCACCTTGGCTTCCAAAAGTGCAGAGATTACAGGAGAGAGCTGCCATGCCAGGCCTGAACTAATCTTTATGCATACTCTGCAGATGCTTTTGGATTGCTACGTCCTATTTTTCAGCTTTAAGTAAAAGGTTGCAGCAACAGCCACGGACAACTGCTGATGAAACGTAGGGAGACTCTCGGAGGGATATATTCATCATGCAAACCCCAGAAGTGGCCAGGAACTCCCATAGTTCTCTCTCTTTAGGCTGCAGTGGTAAGTGAGTAAGGGGAGATAGATGGACACTCTACTTTGCTTCAGGAAAGCCTCAGAAATTGTAACACTTCTCCAAAACTCTGATGCTATGATGTTGTGTGACCACAGACATTTCAGTTAACAGATGACTGTTTATCTCAGATGATAAGTGCTCCATGTGGATAGAACTTATGGTTTAATTCTGTGGCTCCAGTCTTACCACTTTACCTGGCACCAGGCAACACTTGGTAACTGCTTATGGGTTTGTTGTCTGAATTAATATTGTATCAATGATGTGACGTATTTGCCTTTCACCCTGGGAGTCTGTGATTTCTATGACATTTCTAACTGAAAACACAACAGCTCTAATTGTTTACTTTTCATTTTAATAGTAATCTAAACAATATAACACAATAATTAGGATTATTTTACAGCCACCTAAAGATGGAATTCTGACTTGGGATTCCAGAGTCTGCCTTTGTTCCTAAGATTATACTTCTGCTGAGCTAAAGTGCATTGGCATCGCTATGGGATAAACTGGCTGAAGTCAAGACTCCTGTGGGCGTGAAGTTCTGAGCCCTGCCACCCGTGCTATCCCCTCAGCATTTACTACAGTGCCTGGCACATAATAGCTTTTTAAATCAAGATTCAATGGTGAACTCTTGATGAAACTAAACCTTTGCAGTTTAGTGACAATGTGTCAGCTTGGGTAGGCTAAACTACGTCTGTCAGAATTTTCCTTGCATGGTTGCAGTTAGGGTGAACTGTAAGGGGAGTTCTTGTTAGATGTGGAGGACAGGAGGGAAGGAATAGCCAACTTGTACCCCATACCCATTGTGATTAATCCACTCACTCACCTCGTTAGTGAGGGGCTGCAGCAAGGCCTGCACCTGTCCCTTCGTCCTCTGGATCCTTCTTCAGATTCCTGACTCCTGGGCCGTATGTTTGTGCTTAGCTCTCTGATAAAGGGTTTGAATTCCTAAAGGGTACCCACCTGACCAATGTCACAGGCAAGAGGAGCTACTGTTTTAGTCCATACTTATGAGATTTTAGCCCATGCTGTGAGCTCCTGCCTTCCCATGATCTACTCCTCTAAACACCTCTCTTCTCTTTCTGTCTGCCTGTTGGGTGGACTTCAAGCTCCAGTGGCAGAAGCAAAGACTACAGCCTTACAGAGAAGGCACAACTGGTTCCCACAATTGTGTAAGCCAATTCTCTGCAATGAATCCCTTTCTCTCTCCTGGTGGTGTTTCCCTGATTGAACTGATACAGAGGTTGATGCATTACTTTGCTCTTATCTCTGTTTTTCTCTCTCCACAGTTTTCCTGGTAGCACATACAGTAATAAGTAAGCAATGAGGAGTTTTATGTTCCTGACTCCATAAATAAATGCATTAAAGCAAGCTTTAATAACACTATAATCCTAACCTTATCTCCAACTAGACCAAACAATTTTTACAGTGTTATTATGTGAGGTATGTAATACCTGTAAGGCCTGTTCAAGCGCTTGGCACACACATACCCTCCATAAGCACAGTAAAACAGAATCTGCCATTGGCAGAGAAGCCTGAGCATTTGGGATGCCTGAGGTCCAGCCAGCTCACCATCCTCGCTTGCAAGCATTATCCCTTGAGAATGGTGGTATGATTAGAAGCCATCTTGTGTAACAGACTTTCAGTTGTGCAGAGACCATAAATCTGACTTAAGCAAGGTTATTGTGTAGTCACTGGGATTAAGAACCACAGGACTGAATGTTATCTCACCTCAAAGCACCAGCCTCTGAGCCCAGTGTACTTCTGGCTTTAGGCAAGCCCTACGATGCTCATGCTAGCAATGGCAAAGGATTGCGGATAGCTAGATCCACTAAATGGGGACCCACTCTTCCAGAATATTTAGTGCTCTTGCTCTGGGTTGAAAACAATTTTGCTTTTCTACAAACCAATAGGAGGAAAGTATAAGCTCACATAATCTGGAAAGGAGGCAATGATCAAATACTGAGATTTGAACTTTAACATTCATTAAAATTAGCATGCAAGAATTGCTTGCTGGAAGAATTTTGGTTAAGGACAAAGAATAATTATTCTTAATCAACCTCCACGTCTTGTCCCACTGGAAGGTCTTCGGGGCAATAGCATGCATGGAGCTATCATCTCCTATGATAACAATGCCTTCTTCTGGAATTCCCCCTTAAGAACTTGCCTGAGCCTGCTTTACAGTTAACATTTTTTATAAGTAGTAGCACTACACTCTAAAATAATGATAAAAAGTATAGTGTTACAAATATATTAACCAATAACATAGCCATTTGTTATTATCAAGTATTCTGCATTGTACATAGATGTATGTGCTACATCTTTATATGTCTGGCAATGCAGTGGGTCTGCTTACCCCAGCGTCATCACACATACATAACCGTTGTACTACGACATTATGATGGCTGTGATGTCACTGAACATAGGAATATTTAAGCTCCATTATAAGCTTATGGGACCACTGTCACATATATTCGTTCTTGACTAAAACATCATGCAGCATATGCCTATTATTACAGAAGTGGTTCCTGCCAGGTGCAGTAGCTCACACCTGTAATCCCAGCACTTTGGGAGGCTGAGGTGGGAGGATCGCTTTGAACTCAGGAGTTTGAGTCCAGCCAGGGCAACATGGTGAAAACCTGTCTCTACAAAAATACAGAAATTAGCCAGGTGTGGTGGTGCATGCCTGTAGTCCCAGCTACTTGGGAGGCTGAGGTGGGAGGATTGCTTGAGTCCAGGAGGCAGATTGCAGTGAGCTGAGATTGCACCACTGCACTCCAGTCTGGATAACAGAGGAAGACCCTGTCTAAGAGTGAGATCCCGTCTCAAAAATATTAATAATAATAATAAAAAGAAGTGGTTTCTATCAGCAAATAGTTTCAATAAGAACTTCATCTTTCTCTGGAACAGTAGTTCTCAATCTTTCTGACAAATTAAAATCTCTTGGGGGGAGTACATTTCCAGTGATTCTGATTTAATTAGTCTAAGGTGGATCACTGATCTTTAGGCCATTTTAAACATCCATCATTTAGTAACCAATAGAATAATTAGAAAAAAAGTAAGAACATTAAAAATTTGGACACCACTGTTAACCACTATTAACATTTATAGAACGTTACACTCAATAAATGTAAGTTTATTTTAATAGCACCTGGAATCTTTAACAAGATAGATTACACTTTGGGCCATTAAAATAAATCTTAAGAAATTTTAAAAATTATAGTATTTTATCACATAAGCTTCAGCCACAACATAATTATATTAACATTCAGTGGTATTAGTATATTTGGGGGGCAGGGAAAGCCCAAATATTTGGAAATTAAGTAAAATACTTCAAAACAGTAAATTGGATAAAAACAAATTGCAGATGCATTAGAAAATATTTTGAACTAAATGATATTTAAGAGAACATTTCAGAATGTTGAATTCAGTCAAAGAAGTGTTTGAGGAAATTTTATAGATGTAAATACTTATCATACAATAAAAGAAAGGTTTACATGCATTTTCAC
The DNA here is from genome assembly GCF_047675955.1 of Chlorocebus sabaeus. Classification (NCBI taxonomy): domain Eukaryota; kingdom Metazoa; phylum Chordata; class Mammalia; order Primates; family Cercopithecidae; genus Chlorocebus; species Chlorocebus sabaeus. The sequence goes on along the minus strand of NC_132913.1, from coordinate 5,071,966 downwards.
CCTAAGAAGTAGAAAGTGAAAAGTAAGTTAAACTCAAAATGGAAGAAAATAATAATAATAAGAGTAATAATCAATGATATAGGGAAAAGAGAAAAATTAATAGAGCCTAAAGTTGGTTCTTTAGAAAAATATTAATAAAATTGAAAACATTCAAGCAACAGCAAAGTTGTTATAAAAAAGAGTAAAAAAAACACTATCAGAAATAGAATATCTCTACGTATCCTACAGACATTAAAATGATAATAAGTAATGATTCTGAACAACTTTTTGTAATCCGACAACTCAGATGATGGACATATTTGAAACACAAGTGACAAAACTGACTCAAAGAGAAATAGAAAACTCAAGTGGTCTCATATTTAGTAAAGAAAGTAGACTCATAAATTTGTTTGAGTTCTTTGTAGGTTCTGGATATTAGCCCTTTGTCAGATGAGTAGATTGCAAAAATTTTCTCCCATTCTGTAGGTTGCCTCTTCACTCTGATGGTAGTTTCTTTTGCTGTGCAGAAGCTCTTTAGTTTAATGAGATCCCATTTGTCAATTTTGGCTTTTGCTGCTGTTGCTTTTGGTGTTTTAGACATGAAGTCTTTGCCCATGCCTATGTCCTGAATGCTACTACCTAGGTTTTCCTCTAGGATTTTTATGGTATTAGGTCTAACATTTAAGTCTCTAATCCATCTTGAATTAATTTTCGTATAAGGAGTAAGGAAAGGATCCAGTTTCAGCTTTCTACTTATGGCTAGCCAATTTTCCCAGCACCATTTATTAAATAGGGAATCCTTTCCCCATTTCTTGTTTCTCTCAGGTTTGTCAAAGATCAGATGGCTGTAGATGTGTGGTATTATTTCTGACAACCCCATCAAAAAGTGGGCAAAGGATATGAACAGACATTTCTCAAAAGAAAACATTCATACAGCCAACAGACACATGAAAAAATGCTCATCATCACTGGCCATCAGAGAAATGCAAATCAAAACCACAATGAGATACCATCTCACACCAGTTAGAATGGCGATCATTCAAAAGTCAGGAAACAACAGGTGCTGGAGAGGATGTGGAGAAATAGGAACACTTTTACACTGTTGGTGGGATTGTAAACTAGTTCAACCATTATGGAAAACAGTATGGCGATTCCTCAAGGATCTAGAACTAGATGTACCATATGACCCAGCCATCCCATTACTGGGTATATACCCAAAGGATTATAAATTATGCTGCTATAAAGACACATGCACACGTATGTTTATTGCAGCACTATTCACAATAGCAAAGACTTGGAATCAACCCAAATGTCCATCAGTGACAGATTGGATTAAGAAAATGTGGCACATATACACCATGGAATACTATGCAGCCATAAAAAAGGATGAGTTTGTGTCCTTTGTAGGGACATGGATGCAGCTGGAAACCATCATTCTTAGCAAACTATCACAAGAACAGAAAACCAAACACCGCATGTTCTCACTCATAGGTGGGAACTGAACAATGAGATCACTTGGACTCGGGAAGGGGAACATCACACACCGGGCCTATCATGGGGAGGGGGGAGTGGGGAGGGATTGCATTGGGAGTTATACCTGATGTAAATGACGAGTTGATGGGTGCAGCACACCAACATGGCACAAGTATACATATGTAACAAACCTGCATGTTATGCACATGTACCCTACAACTTAAAGTATAATAATAATAAATAAATAAATAAAAAGAAAAAAAAAAGAAGAAAAAAAAAAAGAAAGTAGACTCAAAATTTAAAACCAGCTTTTCAAAAACAAAATACAAAATAATTATCCTGGCTAATGCTACTAAACTTTTAAGTGTGAAATAATACTAATCCTAAACGAATTCTACACATCTTTTCTTTCTGAAAAAAGTTTTGAAGCAGCATAATCCTGATACCAAAACCAAAAAAAATTATCAGAAAAAAAAAAAATATGGACTAATACCTCTCTTTACCAAATTCTTTACTAAATCTCAGTATACACATTTAGCACTATGGACACTTCCTGATTTATGATGGTTAGAATTAACAATTTTTTTGATTATCAAATAAATTTGTGGCTTATGGTTCTATCTGGATCAAACTCCATTGTAAGTCAAGGAGCATCTGTACATAAAAAATATACAATATATAACCAAGTAAGGCTTATTTCAGGTAGTCCAGACTGATTAAACATTTTTTAAAAATCAATGTTATTTCTCACATTTAAAGAAGAAGAAAAAATTGTCTCAATAGATGTAGAATATAAAGCTAACATAAAATTTAGCAATCCACTTCTCAGTGTTTATTGAAAAGAATTGAAATCAGAATCTGGAAGAGATATCTACACTCCCCTGCTTATTGCAGCATTATTCATAATAGCCGAGATGTAAAAACAGCCTGAATGTCCATTGACCCACAAATAAACAAAATGGGGCATTAACATACAGTAGAATACTGTTCAGCCTTAAACAAGAAGGACATTGAAATACGCATGGATGAATCTTGAGAACATTATGCTAAGTGAGATAAGCCAGTCACAGAAAAATAAGTACTGCGTAATCCCACTTAATATGAGGTGTCTAACATAGTCCAATTCATTGAATCGAAGAGTGGAATGATGGCTGCTCAGTGCTGGAGAGAAAAATGGGAAATCAGAAATCAACTGGCATAAAGTTTCAGTTAAGCAAAATGAGTAACTTCTACAGCTCTGCTGTACAACATTGTGTTTGGAGAAAACAATATCGTAGTATACACTTAAAACATTGGCTCATAAGGTAAATCTCATGTTAAGTATTTTAACAATGAAATAGAACAAGTATTTGATAAAAGTCAAAATCCATTTATGATAAAAACAGAAAACTCAGAATAAAAGGGAACTTTTTCAGCATGAAAAAGAAAATCTACAAAAGTCCTACAACTACTATTACATTTAATGATACAATTTTTAGAAATTTCTCAAAAGGTCAAAAACAAGGTGATGATATCTTCTCTCATACTTTGAATCAACATTGTAATGTACCTCCTAACAAGTTCAATTCAAGACAAAAAGATGTAAAAAAGAATAAGTATTGAAAATGAAGAAGTAAAGCTGCTATTATATACAGATGGCACTATTGTATATGTAGAAATCCATATGGAATCTAAAACCAAAATGAAACAAACTTCTAAAATTAATGGGTACATTTAAGCATGGAGAACACAATATTTCTATTTATTAGCAAAAAAAAAATAGAAATTTCAGTAGAAAATTATTCCATTTAAAATAGAATCAAAAGAAACATACACCCATCTCACACCTATTGGAATGTCTACAATTAAAAAAGAAGAAGATCTGTTACTGAGAATGTGGAGAAATTGAAACCCTTACGCACTGTGGATAGAAGTGTAAAATGGTGGAGCTACTAGGGATCTGTATGGCAGTTCCTTGAAAAATTAAAAATAGGATTACCATATCATCCAGCAATTCCACTTCTGGGAATATAACCACAAGAATTGAAAACAATGGCTCATATAGATGTTTATATACTCATGTTCATAGCAGCATTATTCTCTATAGTCAAGGGATTGAAACAATCCAAATGTCTATCAACAAACAGATAAGCAAAATGTGCTATACACATAAAATTATTTAGTCTTAAAAAAGAAGGTAATTCTGACACATGAAGCAATATAGATAAACCATGGAACATTACGTTAAGTAAAATAAGCCAAATACTGTATGATTCCTCTTACATGAGCTTCCTAGAGTACTCAAATTCATAGATACAGAAAGAAAATAATGGTTGCCAGAGGATGCAGGAAAGGGAAAATGGGGAGTTATTTTTTAATGAGTACAGATTTTCAGTTTTGCAAGATGAAGAGAGTTCTGGAGATAGATGGTGATGATGGTTGCATAACAGTGTGAAAGTACTTAATGACATTGAACTGCACATTTAGAAATGTGTAAGATTTTTATACCAGTACCATGCTATTTTGGTTATTATAGCTTTGTAGTATAGTTTGATGTCAGGTAATGTGACACCTCTTGCTTTGTTCTTTTTGCTTTGGATTGCTTTGGCTATTTGAACTCTTTTTTGGTTCCATCTACATTTTAGGATTTTTTTTTCTAATTCTGTGAAAAATGACATTGGTATTTTGATAAGGATTGCATTGAATCTGTAGGTTACTTTGGCTCATATGGTCATTTTAATAATATTATTTTTTCTGATCTATGAGTATAGTATCTTTTTTCATTTGTCTGTGTCATCTAAAATTTCTTTCATCAGTGTTTTGTAATTTTCCTTGTAGAGGTCTTTCATCTTCTTGGTTAAGTATATTCCTAGGTATTTTTCCTTATAGCTATTGTAGATGACATTGCCTTCTTGATTTGGTTTTCAGCTTTATCATTATTGGTATATAGAAATGCTACTGATTTTTGTGCACTTATTTTATACACTGAAACTTTATTGAATTCATTTATTAAATTCTATAGTTTTTTGAAGGAGTCTAGGGTAATCTAGATATAAGATCTTGTCATCAGCAAACAAATGCAGAGAAAGGAGAACACTCATACACTGTTGTTGGGAATGTAAAGTAGTACAACTTCTATGGGAAATAGTGGAAAGATTTCTCAAAGAACTAAAAATAGGATTACTAGTCTATCCAGCAATTCCACTGCTGGGTATCTACCCAAAGGAACAGAAATCAATGTAACAAAAAGATACTTGCACTCATGTGTTTATCACAGCTTTATTTACAAAAGCAAAAAGATAGAATCAACATAAGTGTTCATAACAGATGACTGGGTTTTTAAAGTGTCGTGTGTGTGTGTATATTAGACACATACACATATATACACACAAAGGAATACTATTCAGCCATAAAAAAGAGTGAAATTGTGTCTTTTGCAGCAATATGCATGGAAATGGAGGTCATTATTCTAAGTGAAATAACAGAGAAACAGAGAGTCAAATACCACACATCCTTACTTACAAATGGGAGATAAATAACGTGTATACATGGACATAGAGAGTGGAATAATAGACATTGGAGACTCTAAAGGGGAGGAGGATGAGAGGGGGTGAGGGATGAGAAAGTACATAATGAGTACCTTGTACATTATTTGGGTGATGGTTACACTAAAAGCCCAGACTTTGCCATTACACAATATATTCATGTAACAAACTGCACTTGTACCTCTTAAATTTACACAGATTAAAAAAAATGCTTAAGATGACAACTTGTTATTTGTATTTTACCACAATTAAAATAATAATAAAACTACCTAATGTACTTAATAAATTTAACAAAAGATGTGTAAAAGCTCAATAATAGTAACTACAAAATACCACTTGAGATAAAACAGATTCAAATAAAAAAGAGACATCCCACATTCATGGACTAGACAACTCAATTTTTAAAAAGTACTCATTCTTTTTAAGTTAATCTATGCTAGGGATTGGCAAACTATGGCTCACAGATAAAATCTAGTCTGCCTCCTATTATTATACAACCTAGAAGCTAATAATTTTTTTACATTTTTAAATGTTTAAAAAGATAAAAGAATATCTAATAGAAACTGTATATGACCCATAAAACTTAAAATATTTACTACCATGTTCTCTTCAGAAAAAAAATTTGTCAATGCTTTTCTGTACTTAGAGTCTGAAACTCTAATCAAACTCTTCAATATAAATTAGTAGTCTATAATTTACAAGAAAACTTTTTTTGTAGAAATTGATTAGATTCTAAAAAATATTTAGAAACAGAAAAGCCCCAGAATACCCAAAACAATTTTTAAAAAGAAGATCAAAGACCTTACTACTGTCTTTCCAAACTTACAGAAGGCCAGGCGTGGTGGCTCACCCCTATAATCCCAGCACTTTGACAGGCCGAGGCGTGGGGCGAATCATGAGGTCAGGAGTTTGGGATCAGCCTGGCCAACATGGTGAAACCCCGTCTCTACTAAAAATACAAAAAATTAGCTGGGTGTGGTGGTGCCCATCTGTAAACCCAGCTACTCGGGAGGCTGAGGCAGAGAATTGCTTGAACCCGCAGGCGGAGGTTGCAGACAGCCAAGATCACGCCACTGCCCTCCAGCCCAGGCGATGGAGTGAGACACCGTCTCAAAAAAAAGGCTTATTGAAAAGTTATAGTAATGAAGACAATGTACTGCATAAGGACAAAGAAATAGGCCATGGAATAGAACAGAGTCTATTTCTGATACACGTGTTTTAGGTGTGTTTTTTTTAAGTGCTAAAATATCAATTGAGATTATTTTTTTCTTTGCTCTTACAATGGCAAAGTAATTCAATGGTAATGAGATAACCTTTTTTAAAAAAATGATGCTAGAACAACTAGATAAACATATGTAAAAATAAGAACCTTTATTCTTGCATCACACCATACATAAAAATTAATTCAAAATGAGTCATATACTAAAGTAGAATTAAAAGTATAAAGCTCATTTAAGAAAGCAGAATAATATCTCATGACCTTGATGCAAATAAAGATTGCCTAAAATGACTCAAAGTATATTAACTGTAAGTAAAAAATAACTAATAAATTGGAATTCAACAAAATTAAAAACTTCAACAAAATTAAAAACTTCTGCTTATGAAAATACATGGTTCTACAAGTGAAAAAGCAAGCCAGAGACTTAGAAAATATATTCATAATACATATCTGGAAAAAGACTTATGTTTGCAATAGAGAAATAATGTATAATAATCAGTAGTAAAAAGACAACCAATCTAATTTCAATATGAGCAAGAGATGTGAACCCTTTACAAAGGAATACATAGGAATGGCCTGCAAAGTATATGAAAAAGAAGCTCAACATTGTTACCCACCAGGGAAATGCAAATTAGCCCTATAGTGACAAATCACTACAAAATAACTAAAATTAAAAAGCCTGCTAAAACCTAACATGAACAAGTACATGGGACAATTAGAACTATCATAAATTGCTGCTGGTTGTGTATAATGCTACAACCACTTTGGAAAAAATGTTAACAGTTTGAGGCAATGTCAGCCATTACAGAAATCCTATTCTATGGCTCAACATTTCTACTTTTAGGTATTTACCCAAGAGAAATAAAAATAAATGCTAAGTATGTTTATTTTATGGCAGCTTCATTTATAGTAGCCAAAATCTGGAAACGATTCAAGTGTACATCCACAGAATAATGAGTCAAAAACTCTCCTATTTTTATATAATGGAATGCTGCTCATCTATATATATATTTAGTTATATAGTTGAGTTCTCCAAGAGAGAACTCACAAGTATATAAATAAATCTCAAAAACAATATGTTGGGTGAAAGAAACCAGGCACGAACCACATACCATATAATTCAATCTCTAAAAATTCCAAGAGCTAACTTACCTTTGGTTATTACATATTGGGAAATTGTTTCCTGCAGGAGGTGAGATTTTACAGGGATGAGGTATGGGGAACATTTTTGGTTGATGGAAATATTCTATGCCTTGATAGTGGTGTTAGTTACATGGGGTATACACTACCAAAGTTTGTTGAATTATATACTTACAACTCATTTCAGCTATGCATTGCACCTAGGCATTTCATCATTTGTATTGATAAAATGTGTTTAAATATTTTTGTGTATTTGTTTTCTATTTTATTGACCCTGACTGATATATTCAGCCACAGGGTGCCAGGGGCAGAGAGTCTTATTCATTTTTGTTTACTCAGTGCTTGAATGGAAAAATGAATGAATGTCTGTAATGAAGAGGTGAGAAGGTAGAAGAGACCGAAACAGTGAAACTATAATTCAGATACACAACATAAATTAAATGTTGTACTACCTCTTTTTCTTGCAGATCCTCACTGCTCTTAGGACACAAACTTCTACAAATCGACCAAATGTCTGTAACTGAACCCAAAATACAGTGTCATCAATTTTTGAAGTTATTTTAAATGAGAAGAAAAGCTGTATAAATGTCAAATATATGAATATACTATATCTATTAGTATTAATAACTGGCACATTCAAGTAGCAAAATTGAGTACTCTTATAAAATTTGACATTTTTTCCATAAGCTATTATTTTCACTCAAGATGTATATGAAATGTGTGTGTGTGTGTGTGTGTGTGTATGTATGTATGTGTATATATATATATATATATATATGAAGACATGGTGGTCAACTCCACCAGACATGTCTACCAGTGGCAAGTTTCTTCATTGTTCACCTTTTGTTCTCATTCCCCAGTCTCAGAATTTTACTCCAGTTGTGTTCCCTGTCTGGAAAGTTCTTTCTCCATCTCTCTCTACCATATCTAGATACCTTCTTTTAAAAAAGTCCTAATCCAGGTTCCACTAAACACCTTTGATTCCTCTCTCTCTCTCTCTCTCTCTCTCTTCTGCATCCCTGTGGCTCTCATGTGTTACCACATCTTTTCTCTACTTGCTCCATGTGAATTTGTCTGTGCTGCATTGCATATTGTAAACTCCTATGAGAACAGAGACACATCTCAGACTCAGCACCTGCTAGCAGCACTGAACCATGGTTGCCACATAGCAGATGCTAAAAAGCAGAAGTTGGTTTCATTAATGATAATTGTTGAGTGCATCCTGAACAAAATACTGATTTTTTTTTTCCTGCTGAAGGAACTTGAGGATATTTGGAATCCAGACTCTCTTGACCCAGTCTCCCTCCTTGTATCCACACACATTCTATTTCAGCATAGCTGCTGCAGCTTTCACACAGGCAGTGGCCACAGTGTGGAATTTCTCTATGCAGCAAGTATGTGGACGTGGAAAATCTGTAAAATACAGTATTATATCACCAATGGCCACTTCTGGACTTTCTTGTTGCAGCAATTTGCTAATATGTCAGTGTGACTGAGGTGACTCATGAGGGGTTGGCCGGAAGGTCAAATATGAAAACTTTCCAACTATCTCCACAAAAGTGAAACAGGCCTGTGTCTCCCTGGGAAAAACATTTCCCCCAGTAATGGAGTGGAGGTAGCTACAGAATATAACGGGGCTGCTTGTGCATAGGTCTAAAAGTTCTGGGTGCACTTTGGTCCCTGGCCAACAGTCTGAGGTGAAAAATGGCATGCCACCCGAGAAAGGCAAAATGACGATGCCTGATGGCTGGGAGCAAAGGGTCACCAGCCACATTTCAGAACAAGGATGCTAGCTGTGATTGTTAGCCCTGACTGCACATAAGAATCAGACCAATTGAATCAGAATCCCTAGGAGTGGAGCCCAGTATTAGCAATTTTCAGAACTCCTTGGGTGCTTTCAATGTAACCCCCTGAGTAAAGTGATAGGAGGTAGTCCAGGGCGTTTGATACCTTAATTACCCAGAAAGAGCTTCAAAACTGCATGTGATGATTAATTTTGCGTATCATCTTGACTGGGCTAAGAGGTGCCCAGATATTTGGTCAAACATTATTCTGGGTGGGTGTGTGAGGGTGTTTCTAAAAGAGATGAACATGTGAACCAGTAGACTGGATAAAGCAGATTGTCCTCTCCAGTGTGGGTGGCCTCACCCAATCCCTTGAAGGCCTGAATCGAACAAAAAGGCTGACAGCCCACTCCACCATGAGAGTACGAGGGAACTCCTCCTGTCTGACTGTCTTCAGCTGGGACGTTGATCTTTTCTACCTTTGGACTTGAACTGAAATAACTAATTGATTCATCATGGATCTCAAGTGTGCTGGCCTTCAGACTGAACTTACTCCACTGGCCGTCCTAGGTCTCTAGCTTGCCAACAAAAAACCTCAGGACTTTTTATTCTCCATAATCACATGAACCAATTTCTTATAATAAATATATCTCCATCCCTCCACAGCCCCTGGAAAACCCTAACTAATATACTGCAGATGCTTTAATCCCATCTCTAAGATTCAGTTTCGACTGGGAAGGTATGGTCCAGGGCTTTTTAATTTTTTCTCAGGCAGTTCTAACACGGTCAGGCTTTAGCGTTTTGATATAGCTAAGTGATCTCAGACAAGTTACATAACCTTGTCTAAGGTAGTTACCACCCTGATATTTAAGATGAGAATAACTATATTCCCTTATGAAGTTATTTCTGAAATTTGAATCTTACATGGTACAGTACCTGGCACATAAATAATATGAGATAATACTCATTTTCACACGTTTGTGTGCAACCAATTTGTGTGCAAAACATTTTTTTCACAGTAAATACTCAATATTTATGTTGCTTTTTTTTTTATTATACTTTAAGTTCTAGGATACATGTGCACAACATGCAGGTTTGTTACATATGTATGCACGTGCCATGTTGGTGGGCGGCATCCATTAACTCATCATTTACTTAGGTATTTCTCCTAATGTTATCCCTCCCCCGTCCCCCAACCCCATGACAGGTCCCGGTGTGTAATGTCCCCCACTGTGTGTCCAAGTGTTCTCATTGTTCAATTCCCACCTATGAGTGAGAACATGCGGTGTTTGGTTTTCTGTCCTTGCAATAGTTTGCTCAGAATGATGGTTTCCAGCTACATCCATGTCCCTGCAAAGGACGTGAACTCATCCTTTTTTATGTCTGCATAGTATTCCATGGTGTATATGTGCCACATTTTCTTAATCCAGTCTATCATTGATGGACATTTGGGTTGGTTCCAAGTCTTTGCTATTGTGAATAGTGCCACAATAAACATAGGTGTGCATATGTCTTTATAGCAGCATGATTTATAGTCCTTTGGGTATATACCCAGTAAAGGGATGGCTGGGTCAAATGGTATTTTTAGTTGTGGATCCTTGAGGAATCACCACACTGTCTTCCACAATGGTCGAACTAGTTTACAGTCCCACCAACAGTGTAAAAGTGTTCCTATTTCTCCACATCCTCTCCAGCACCTGTTGTTTCCTGACTTTTGAATGATCACCATTCTAACTGGTGTGAGATGGTATCTCATTGTGGGTTGATTTGCATTTCTCTGATGACCAATGATGATGAGCATTTTTTTCATGTGTCTGTTGACTGCATAAATGTCTTCTTTTGAGAAGTATCTGTTCATATCCTTTGCCCACTTTTTGATTGGGTTGTTTGATTTTTGTCTTGTGAATTTGTTTAAGTTCTTTGTAGATTCTGGATATTAGCCCTTTGTCAGATGGGTAGATTGTAAAAATTTTCTCCCATTCTTTAGGTTGCCTGTTCATTCTGATGGTAGTTTCTTTTGCTGTGCAGAAGCTCTTTAGTTTAATTAGATCGCATTTGTCAATTTTGGCTTTTGTTGCCATTGCTTTTGGTGTTTTAGTCATGAAGTCCTTGCCCATGCCTATGTCCTGAATGGTATTACCTAGGTTTTCTTCTAGGGTTTTTATGGTTTTAGGTCTAACATTTAAGTCTTTAATCCATCTTGAATTAATTTTTGTATAAGGTGTAAGGAAGGGATCCAGTTTCAGCTTTATACTTATGGCTAGCCAGTTTTCCCAGCACCATTTATTAAATAGGGAATCCTTTCCCCATTTATCGTTTTTGTCAGATTTGTCAAAGATCAAATGGTAGTAGATGTGTGGTAGTAATTCTGAGGGCTCTGTTCTGTTTCATTGGTCTATATCTCTGTTTTGGTACCAGTACCATGCTGTTTTGGTTACTGTAGCCTTGTAGTATAGTTTGAAGTCAGGTAGCATTATGCCTCCAGCTTTGTTCTTTTGACTTAGGATTGTCTTGGCAATGCAGGCTGTTTTTTGGTTCCATATGAACTTTAAAATAGTTTTCTTCCAATTCTGTGAAGAAAGTCATTGGTAGCTTGATGGGGATGGCACTGAATCTATAAATTACCTTGGGCAGTATGGCCATTTTCACAATATTGATTGTTCCTATCCATGAGCATGGAATATTCTTCCATTTGTTTGTGTCCTCTTTTATGTCATTGAGCAGTGGTTTATAGTTCTCCTTGAAGAGGTCCTTCACATCTCTTGTAAGTTGGATTCCTGGGTATTTTATTCTCTTTGAAGCAATTGTGAATGGGAGTTCACTCATTATTTGGCTCTCTGTTTGTCTGTTATTGGTGTATTGGAGTGCTTGCGATTTTTGCATGTTGATTTTGTATCCTGAGATATTGCTGAAGTTACTTATCAGCTCTAGGAGATTTTGGGCTGAGATGATGGGGTTTTCTAAATATACAATCATGTCATCTGCAAACAGGGACAATTTGACTTCCTCTTTTCCTAATTGAATACCCTTTATTTCTTTCTCTTGCCTGGTTGCCCTGGTCAGAACTTCCAACATTATGTTGAACAGGAGTGGTGAGAGAGGGCATCCCTGTCTTGCGCCAGTTTTCAAAGGGAATGCTTCCAGTTTTTGCCCATTTGGTATGATATTGGCTGTGAGTTTGTCATAAACAGCTCTTATTACTTTGAGAGACATCCATCAATACCTAGTTTATTGAAGGTTTTTAGCATGAAGGGCTGTTGAATTTGTTAAAGGCCTTTTCTGCATCTATTGAGATAATCACGTGGTTTTTGTCTTTCGTTCTGTTTATATGCTGGATTACGTTTATTGATTTGCGTATGTTGAAGCACTCTTCCATCCCAGGAATGAAGCCAACTTGATTGTGGTGGATATGCGTTTTGATGTGCTGCTGGATTTTGTTTGCCAGTATTTTATTAAGGATTTTTGTATCAATGTTCATCAGTGATATTGGTCTAAAATTCTCTTTTTCATTGTTGTGTCTCTGCCAGGCTTTGGTATCAGGATGATGTTGGCCTCATAAAATGAATTAGGGAGGATTCCCTCTTCTTCTGTCGATTGGAATAGTTTCAGAAGGAATGGTACCAGCTCCTCTTCGTACCTCTGGTAGAATTCAGCTGTGAATCCATCTGGTCCTGGACTTTTTTTGGTTGGTAGGCTATAAATTATTGCCTCAATTTGCATTCAACTTCTTCCTGGTTTACTCTTGGGAGGGTTTATGTGTCCAGGAATTTATCTATTTCTTCTAGATTTTCTAGTTTATTTGCAGAGAGGTGTTTATAGTATTCTCTGATGGTAGTTTGTATTTCTGTGGAATTGGTGGTGATATTCCCTTTATCATTTTTTATTGCATCTATTTGATTCTTCTCTCCTTTCTTCTTTATTAGTCTTGCTAGTGGCCTATCAATTTTGTTGATCTTTTCAAAAAACCAGCTCCTGGATTCATTGATTTTTTTTTTGAAGGTTTTTTGTGTCTCTATCTCCTTCAGTTCTGCTCTGATCTTAGTTATTTCTTGCCTTCTGCTAGCTTTTGAATGTGTTTGCTCTTGCATCTCTAGTTCTTTTAATTGTGATGTTAGGGTGTCAATTTTAGATCTTTCCTGCTTTCTCTTGTGAGCATGTAGTGCTATAAATTTCCTTCTACACACTTCTTTAAATGTGTCCCAGCGATTCTGGTATGTTGTCTCTTTGTTCTCATTGGTTTCAAAGAACATCTTTATTTCTACCTTCATTTCATTATGTACCCAGTAGTCATTCAGGAGCGGGTTTTTCAGTTTCCAGGTAGTGGAGCGGTTTTGAGTGAGTTTCTTAATCCTGAGTTCTAATTTGATTGCACTGTGGTCTGAGAGACAGTTTGTTATAATTTATGTTCTTTTACATTTGCTGAGGAATGCTTTACTTCCAACTATATGGTCAATTTGGGAATAAGTGCGATGTGGTGCTGAAAAGAATGTGTATTCTGATGATTTGGGGTGGAAAGTTCTGTATTCTGCAGATGTCTTTTAGGTCTGCTTGGTGCTGAGCTGAGTTCAAGTCCTGAAAATCTTTGTTAACTTTCTGTCTCATTGATCTGTCTAGTGTTGACAGTGGGGTGTTAAAGTCTCCCATTATTGTTGTGTGGGAGTCTAAGTCTCTTTGTAGGTCTCTAAGGACTTGGTTTATGACTCTGGGTGCTCCTGTATTGGATGCATATATATTTATAATAGTTAACTCTTCTTGTTGAATTGAACCCTTTACCATTATGTAATGGCCTTCTTTGTCTTTTTTGATCTTTGTTGGTTTAAAGTCTGTTTTATCAGAGACTAGGATTGCAAGCCCTGCTTTTTTTGTTTTCCATTTGTTTGGTAGATCTTCCTCCATCCCTTTATTTTGAGCCTATGTGTGTCACTGAACATGAGATGGGTCTCCTGAATACAGCACACTGATGGTTCTTGACTCTTTATCCAATTTGCCAGTCTGTGTCTTTTAATTGGAGCATTTAGCCCATTTACATTTAAGGTTAATATTGTTATGTGTGAACTTTATCCTGTCATTATGATGTTAGCTGGTTATTTTGCTCATTAGTTGATGCAGTTTCTTCCTAGCATTGATGGTCTTTACAATTTGTCACGTTTTTGCAGTGGCTGATACTGGTTGTTCCTTTCCATGTTTAGTGCTTCCTTCAGAAGCTCTTGTAAGGAAGGCCTGGTGGTGACAAAATCTCTCAGCATTTTCTTGTCTGTAAAGGATTTTATTTCTTCTTCACTTATGAAGCTTAGTTTGGCTGGATATGAAATTCTGGTTTGAAAATTCTTTTCTTTAGGAATGTTGAATATTGGCCCCCACTCTTTTCTGGCTTATAGAGTTTCTGCCAAAAGATCCACTGTTAGTCTGATGGGCTTCCCTTTGTGGGTAACCCAACCTTTCTTTTCTGGCTGCCCTTAACATTTTTTCCTTTATTTCAACTTTAGTGAATCTGACAATTATGTTTCTTGGAGTTGCTCTTCTCCAGGAGTATCTTTGAAGTGTTCTCTGTATTTCCTGAATTTGAATGTTGGCCTGCCTTTCTAGGTTAGGGAAGTTCTCCTGAATAATATCCTGAAGAGTGTTTTCCAACTTGGTTCCATTCTCCTCATCACTTTCAGGTACACCAACCAGACGTAGATTTGGTCTTTTCACATAGTCCCATATTTCTTGAAGGCTTTGTTATTTCTTTTTACACTTTTTTCTCTAAACTTCTCTTCTTGCTTCATTTCATTCATTTGATCTTCAATCTCTGATACCCTTTCTTCTACTTGATCGAATCAGCTACTGAAGCTTGTGCATGTGTCATGTAGTTCTCATGCCATGGTTTTCAGCTCGATCAGGTCATTTAAGGTCTTCTCCATGCTATTTATTCTAGTTAGCCATTCTCTAATCTTCTTTCAAGGTTTTTAGCTTCTTTGCGATGGATAAAAACATCCTCCTTTAGCTCTGAGAAGCTTGTTATTACTGATCTTCTGAGGCCTACTTCTGTCAGCTCGTCAAAGTCATTCTCCATCCACCTTTGTTCCATTGCTGGTGAGAAGCTGCGTTCCTTTGGAGGAGAAGAGGTGCTCTGATTTTTGGAATTTTCAGTTTTTCTGCTGTTTTCTCCCCATCTTTGTGGTTTTATCTACTTTTGGTCTTTGATGATGGTGACCTAGAGATGGCATTTTGGTGTGGATGTCCTTTATATTTGTTAGTTTTCCTTCTAACAGTCAGGACCCTCAGCTGCAGGTCTGTTGGAGTTTGCTGGAGGTCCACTCCAGACCCTGTTTGCCTGGGTACCACTAGCAGAGGCTGCAGAACAGCAAATATTGCAGAACAGCAAAACATGCTTTGCTACCTGATCCTTCCTCTGGAAGCTTCATCTCAGAGGGACACCCAGCTGTATGAGGTGTCAGTTGGCCCCTAATGGGCGGTGTCTCCCAGTTAGGCTACTTGGGGGTCAGGGACCCACTTGAGGAGGCAGTCTGTCCATTCTCAGATCTCAAACTCCATGCTGGGAGAACCACAACTCTCTTCAAAGCTGTCAGACAGGGATGTTTAAGTTTGCAGAAGTTTCTGCTGCCCTTAGTTCAGCTATGCCTGCCCCCAGAACTGGAGTCTACAGAGGCAGGCAGGCCTCCTTGAGCTGTGGTGGGCTCCACCCAGTTTGAGCTTCCTGGCCCCTTTGTTTACCTACTCAAGCCTCAGCAATGGCAGACTCCCCTCCCACAGCTTCGCTGCCACCTTGTAGTTTGATCTTAGACTTCTGTGCTAGCAATGAGCAAGGCTCTGTGGGCATGGGACCCTCCGAACCAGGTGCAGGATATAATGTCCTGGTGTGCCGTTTGCTAAAACCATTGAAAAAGTGCAATATTAGGGTGGGAGCATCCCGATTTTCCAGGTACCATCTGTCACAGCTTCCCATGGCTAGGAAAGGGAATTCCCTGACCCCTTGTGCTTCCCAGGTGAGGTAATGCCCCGCCCTGCTTTGGCTCCCACTCCATGGGCTGCGCCCCCTGTCCAACAAGCCCCAGTGAGATAAACCCAGTACCTCAGTTGGAAATGCAGAAATCACCCATCTTCTGCGTCACTCTAGCTGGGAGCTGTAGACAGGAGCTGTTCCTATTCGGCCATCTTGGAACCCTCTGCTTTTTTTTGTTTGTTTTTAAAAAGGGTCTTGCTTTATTGCCCATACCGAGTCTTTCTTTGTATGATCATGACTCACTGCAGCCTCGACTTCCCAGGCTCAAGTAGTGATCCTCCGACCTTAGCCCTGCAAGAATCTGGGACTGCAGGCATGTACCACTATGCCTGGCCTTTTTTTTTTTTTTTTTTTTTTTTTTTTTTTTTTGGGTACAGATGGGATCTCACTATGGTTACCCAGGCTGGTCAGTATTTATTTTGAAAGAAACTAGAAAATATTTCCAGATCATCAGTCATTTCATCCCCATCAGAATATAGTTTGAAAGCTATATATATCTCTGATACCTCATTCTTTTAATTTACCCCATAAAAATAAATATGTACTTTCTGTCTTTGTATTAAAGGTGGAAGAGTTGACCCAGTACCAATGACCTGTATGCAGTGGCCCAGCTAATAAGACTTGCTTAATGTTTTCGCCCGCTCCAAATTTCTTGGCGTTTATTACCTGATGTCTGGAACTGAGTGCTTAAGTACCTTTCAGTCTCAGCTTGGCTGTTTTCAGAGAAATAGGTGGTGATAGCAAACAGCTATCAACTGACACTTGAGACAGGATTTAATGAAACACTACTTGGATATAATTGGTCTGAATATTAAGCTTGTATTTCTTATTCATGCTGCTGTACCATCATCTGAAAATCCTTAAACAATGCATTTAACCTTAAAACACGGCAGTGCCCATTGGCCGTAGGGTCTGATTTGTATTCATCCTGTCTTTGTGTCATTGAAAACACTTAAAGATGAGCTTCTGTTGTAGGAAAGTGCTAGCATGTTTAGCTAGCCATAAATCCATGGGTATTTAAGAGAGATTATCTGTAACAATTATTTTAGATTATTTAAGTATTATTTTTACTTTAAAAGATTACATGAATTTGAAACCTCAGTAATGGCAAATAACTCAGTCTAAACAGAAGTATGTTGCAGTTATAATTATCTGAATATGTTAACATTTAGGGAACAGTCAGGCACATTACTGGCCTTTAGAAAAATAGTATACTTCATGTAGACACTAATTAATCAATAAAAACCCTAATTGGATTCTATTAAGTATTGGAAACGACATTTCAACTTAAATATTCCATGTACAACCCTGACCCATTCCCAAGCAGCGATAAAAGCAAATTAGCATGGTATTCAAATTATGATTATGAATGCGATCACCGCCCTCATCTGCATTAATATTATAACAATTAAAAAGAGCACAGTAAAGAATGAATCAGGCAGGTCCTCCTGCACGGTTGCCTTATTTCCTTGCTGTTGTTGAGAAATTTAATGTTCCACAAAAGTGACTTTTAAAGAACGTGAGCTTTGAAATTTGAAAGCCTGAGATGATTGATTCTCATTTGTTACTAATTGTGTCTGTATCCGAGACTCACGTCTCCATCTGCCAAATGGGAATCACAGCAGCCATTTGCAGGACTTTAGAATTGCTATACGTGAGGGATCCAGCAGAGGGCTAGACACACTGGAGTCATGCAGGAAGTGGCAACTTTAGTCCAGAATACAGAGGTCTGTATTCACGGGATATTAGAAGGAAACCCTTGGCTCATCGATTCCCTCCTGCCATTTTCAGTGTGGAAACCTGTTTTACTGTGTACAAGTAGCATTTTCCAATCACTGCTTGAACACATTTATTGCTTCAGAATGTATTTCCTTGTGGGGTACTACAGTTTCATTGCCAGAACTGAAAGAAATGCCCTCCTTATTGACTCCCATTGCACCAATTTTTACCATCAGCAATAACATACCTTATTGAAATGCTTTCATAGATAATTTTTTCAGGAAATATAGCCAACTGTTTGATAGTACAGGCTTTGGAGCTAAGCTGTCTGGGTTCCCATCCTAGCCCTGTCGTTGACCAGCTGTGTGACCTTGGACCCATTAACCTCTCAGTGGTTTAGTGTTTTCATCATTAAATGTGGATAATTCCTACCTCTTACATTGCTGTGAATGGTAGCTATTATGAAATTCTATTCATTTCGTTTTCATTTTTATATGAACTATTTTGAGCCCTCACTTACCAGTCTATGATGTACAAAGCCCTTTCCCAGCCTTGTGAAGCATGCCTGAATGTCTGTTTAAACACCAGAATCCCTGTTAAATTTATCATTTGATTCACAACTTTGTGCAGTGCGTTACATCTTTCCATATTCACATGACAGCAAAATTCCCTTTCTTTCCAGCATGCCAATGAGGAAACAGAGGCTTAGAAGGGTGAGGTAAGGGACTTCCTTCTCCACAGTCACCCAGCTTGTATTAGATTGGTGCAAATGTAATTGCACCAACCTAATATGTTGAAAGCCAGAAATTACAAAAAGGCTGCAGAGGCCAGAGGTTAGGCACTTAAAAGGGCTCTGTTTTTGTTTCTGCAGCGTGAGCCACTGGTAGGCAGGGAAAGAAAGCCAGAAGGCATGAGAGCAGAGCTGTGGGAGACTGAAGGTTGGATTTAGGAGTGGTTACTGCAAGAAGTAACAGTGCTAACCAGATTTCATGGGCATGGCAAAATTGTTTGATCAGGTGGCACCCAGAAAGTTTAGACTTTGATGCACAGCAGTCAGAGGAGAAATATGCTGATTTCTACTGGTAATGGCAGAATCTTGATGTGAACCTGGCGCAGTGATACAAGCCCTCAGCTGAAAATGTCAGTCTTGACTGCACAGCACACAGAAGTGTAAGACCATATTAGCCACTAAAAAAGATAAACGTAGTTCAGCAGTGATATTCTGGAAGCAATGTCTTTATGCAAAGGATAAGTTTAATAGTCAAATTCTTGGATGCAAGTGACAGTAGAATAAATCTGAGTTAGCACTGGGTCTTATGATGACATTCAAATCATATTATGTAAGTAGTCATCTCCTTTTATTATCATTATTATTATTACTACTATTATTATTACTTATAAAACCATTCCTGGCTCTTAGGATTGCATGGATGGAACTGCCCAGTTGCTGCTCCCTGAGTGAAGACTTATCTCTGAATCACAACCCACCAGATAGGAACATTCTAAGACTGGACCTCAAGGTGGTGTAAAGTGACCACTCTGTGGACCCCAAGCATTAGCTTGAATTTTTTCCTTAGCATTACAAAGCCAACACACTGAGCTGAGATAGGTCCTAAACCTAAACCTCTTGTCTTCAAATTCCACTCTCTTTTGGCAGCCATTTGTGTGATGTGAATTTAAGTCCAAACACTGAAACTGTTTTATTAAGATACCTGAAAATGTTCCCATATTAAGTTAAAGTTTCAATCAATTTGTCTCACAGACTTCCTACGTTCCAAAAGAATTCTAATTAAAAAGGCCATCATGTGAGTGTCTGATTCCATTTATATGAAATATGCAGAAATGTCTGAAATAAGCAAATTCATAGAGACAGAAAGAAAATTAGGGGTTTCCAGGGACTGGGAGGAGGAACAGCAAGTGACAATTTAATGGGTACAGAGGTTCCTTTTGGGGTTATTAAAACATTCTGGAACTAGACAGAGGTGATGGTTATACAAAATCATGAATATACTAAATGTCACTAATGGTAAGTTTTACATTTTGCATACTTAATCCCAACTAAAAATTTTTCAAAGCCATTATTTTAGGAATATTGCATCCTATGGAAGTGAGCAGGATTTTGTGGGGGGCAAAAAGATTAGAGATAAAAAAGAGACCCTTGTTCTAATCCTGGCTCTCCCATTTCCTAACTCTATGCCCTTGAATAACTAGCCTGATCCCCTTAACTTAAGGGGAACATAAGCTTATTGTAGGACATGGTAATGCAGGTCAAACATGTTGCATAGTAGTTGATGTACAGTAGGTTCTTAATAACAGTAGCGGCCACATGGTCACGGTGATACAATAGGTAAGATGATGTAGAGGGTGGTTTTATTGCAAAGAAGCTTGCTGAAAATGTGCAGCAGTGATTCCCAGAGGCCTGGTTCTGGTGTGGGCATACTAGTTCATCAAGTCTTTAGTCTTTTATTTCTCCCTGAGCTGGAATTCAGTGCAAAGAATATTTTGGCATTTCAATAAAATGAAACCAATAAGGAAAAATATTATCCACCCAAATTATTCTACTTCTAAGCCAGATATCAATACTCCTGCTTAAGCAAAATAAGATGTGGGATAAAAAAGTAAAGTTATCATGCACAAAATATAAAGGGTTGAACTACTTATTAATAGAAAACGATGCATTCTAGAATATATGTATTCTACCAGTAGTTTTTGCAGTGTCTTATTTTGGCTTGATGACTGGGGCAAATACAGGTAAACTACAGCAGGTGAAAATATAGGTGATTAATTACATCCCCTGAGACATTCAGCATTTGCTATGCTTTATGCATTGTCCTAAGGCAGATTATATATATATTGCCACAACTCTGTCATATGGGTACTGTTGTCATCACCTCATTTAAAGATGGGAGACCTGAGACAGTTAGAGTTAAGTGACTTCTTCATGACTATGTAAGTAGTAAGATGTACAGCCAGGACTATAAACTGTTTCTAGTCACCACTTTATAGCTACCTCTCTAATCCATGAGTGTGTATAAGTTTAATACTGGATCGAGTGGTTTTTAACTTGGATGTTTATAAACAGCAAATGTATTTACTGATGCTTATTGGAACATAAAATGTAAAAAGAATTTTATATAATATGATGCAGTTAACTCATCCATATCCATCTACAAAAAAAGAACCACAGATGTTTTCCTTTACATTCTGTATAAATTTCTAATTCTTTTAAACGTAGGAACTT
Organism: Chlorocebus sabaeus; assembly: GCF_047675955.1. Lineage (NCBI taxonomy): Eukaryota > Metazoa > Chordata > Mammalia > Primates > Cercopithecidae > Chlorocebus > Chlorocebus sabaeus. The sequence continues at coordinate 5,050,881 of NC_132913.1, read as the reverse complement.
ACAAGAATTTTCTGTATGGACAATGGAATATTGTGTTAGGCGTTTAGGGTCCCTTCCACAGCTTTCTCTTCTAGAGTTCTGGAGTTTTGTATCACATGGAAAACACACACCAAGATCAGAAGCCAATGGAGGAATGAAGGACCACTTTAATGATCCCGAGGAGGACCTTAAAACCTTCACAAAAGCAGATTGTACCAGTTAGGATGTCAATGATTTCGAGTTGCAGAATGTGAAACTCGAACGGCGCTACATGGCGAGAGGTTAACTGTGTTATGTAATGAGTCATCCAGAGACAGCTAGGCTCTACTTGGTTTGGTGCAGAGAAGCAAAGTCTCAAAACTGTCCTTAGGGACTCAGAACTTCCTCCCTGCCTCTGCCATGCTCCACAATATGCTGTCTTTTATGGAGATGTGTCCCTTTATGGTTACAAGATGATAGCCTTGCCTCCAAGCATCATATCCCGAAACAATTGTGTTCAAAAAAAAAAAAAAAAAAAAAAAAAAAAGTCTAAAAAGAGCAAAGAAAGGGGGCTTTCTTCAAACACCCGTTTATTTTTATTTAGGAAGAAAATAGTTTCCAGAAGCCTTGTAATATGACTCATTGACCAGAACTGAATCCCATGGCAACCCCTAAGTGCAAAGAAGCTGAGAAATAAATGGCATTATCGGTTTCTACAATAGGAAAAAGATTCAGTCAGTAAGAAGTAGGAGGAAAATGGCTTTTAGGAGTCTAATCATCTGCGTTAAATGTTATAGGTCTTAGGTGTAAGTGGGGTTTTTTACTTCCTCCCCATATCTAAATCCAGAGGCCAGAGTGCCTGTGAGCGCCAGAAGCAGACCGGGGAAACAATATCAAATGAACAAGTTGCTGCTCGCAGGGGACCTGCCAGACCAGTTTACGACCAATTCTAGGCAAAGCAGAGATATAGCAGGAGAGACCGCCATTTCGTGAGACCCTTCCCAGATCTGCTTTTCAAGAAATGACAGAAAGCACAAAAGTGCACTTTATACATGAGCACTAAATGTGAAAGAGGAAGTACAGAGCCTAATTTCTGACATGAGGCACCGGAAACAGATGTGCCCCTCAATGGGCTAGATCCAGAGAATGGTCTGGTTTCCAATCAATCAGAATAATTGTGCCTTTTCTCAGGGGAGATGGCCAAGGGATGACAAGAGAGTCTGGGAGGTTGGCAGAATAATAAAGCAGCTTTCTCCCTCAGTAGAGTGCTTTTGGCTGGAATCCAGTCAATCTTTTGGATGGATTGATGTGGAGTGTTTGTGAGTTCTGCTGACCCTCCTCTGTACAATTTCCTGCTTTGCTCACCTAATTTACACTGGGAAAAGGACATCCATGGAAACCTTCACTGATCTTCGAAGAAAGTACCTAGTACGGCCGGGCACGGTGGCTCAAGCCTGTAATCCCAGCACTTTGGGAGGCGGAGACGGGTGGATCACGAGGTCAGGAGATCGAGACCATCCTGGCTAACACGGTGAAACCCCGTCTCTACTAAATATTACAAAAAACTAGCCGGGCGAGGTGGCGGGTGCCTGTAGTCCCAGCTACTCGGGAGGCTGAGGCAGGAGAATGGCGGGAACCCGGGAGGCGGAGCTTGCAGTGAGCCGAGATCTGGCCATTGCACTCCAGCCTGGGCGACAGAGCAAGACTCCGTCTCAAAAAAAAAAAAAAAAAAAAAAAAGAAAGTACCTAGTACTTGCAGATGCAAATGCTCAAAGCTCATTTTCAACTCCAACCTCTATCCATCCATTCCTATGAAGGCTTGCATCCCTCAACATACTCTAAAGACTGTTGGCTGCTTGCATTTTGTATGACACTGGGGTTGTCTTCTGATTGCCTTCTTGGCTCTTTAGTTCGCTCTAGTCTAAGATTGTGGTCGCTGTGTTGAGTCTCTGCAGCAATGCAAGACATGTGAGGTAGGGGTGAGAATGATAAGAAACTCCTCTGTTTTAGAAAGAATACTTCCAGTTGACATCTGAGCAGGAAGTTAATTAATCTGTTCCCTACTTGAGTAGTCATAACACATCCTCTGTGACACCATTAAGCATCACTCCTCAGGCTCCCCAAATCAATGGGGGCATTATTAATTAATCACCATTCTGCACCTAAGAACCGATGACACAAAGCTGGCAATGAATGGTAATTGTTTTTCCAAGAAAATAGTCTAAAGGAGAGTCACACACAGGTAAATAAGTGTGATGTAGTATGAATTCAAGATTTGAACAAAGTAGAGCAGAGGCTAATGAATAATAGACTCTGTCTGAGAATTCAGAGTAGCCAACAGGTTTCTATACCCCAGGTTGATGATGGTGACTGGGCATCCATCCAGACTTTGCTATGTGGTGTGAAAAACAGAAGATTGAGTAAAGCCAAGCTATAAGTTCCCAATCTAAATGATTCCAAAGCAACATCTATGTTCCAGGAAGACATAGATGTGGGTTCTGGTAAGGGAGGCTTATCTAAGATCCAAGTTGGGGAAGTCAGTCCCTGACACTTTACAAGGTCTGTCTGTACGTTGACGTTCACTCTGTGTGTGCGGGGGAAGGTGAGGGGATGGCGTGTGCGTGTGGTGGAAGGTGAGGGCATGCAGGGTATAAGGGAGCACTCTCCAAGCTGACAGGCCACTGAATACCTCTGTGAGACTCACTCCATCTCAATCTCTAGGAAATAAAACTAATTTTAAAAGATTTCTTTTCAAAAAGATACAAACCTTCTTCCCCCGAGGTGACTGCCCATTTTGTCCTTGTTCCTCTGTATTTTGTCCTTGACGCACAAACATGAAGCATTTTAACAAAGCCTTACTGTTGAGCATGAAACGTATTGGTGCCCTAGGAGATCCTAGGGACAGCTGCCACAAGGCCCCTCTATTGGAGTGAAAACTTAACATTTTACCCCCATTTGGTGAAAAGGCTAGTAAAAAGAGCAACATTATCTGGAGGAACACGTGGAAAGTTCACGAAGAAAAAAAAAAAAAACACGAAGTAAGAGTGTAACCGCACCTGGTGGCATATATTGGGGTGGGACTAATTTTAGGCAATACTAAAAAAAAGTCTGGATTTTCTCTCTTTCTCTGTTCTCAAATGAGTCTAAATAGAATCAGGCTGTTTAAAACACTGAATATTGTTATATTATAATATGTTTATGGGGGGAATTGTTTTCCATGTTAAATCTGTTAATGTATAGAGCAAAGCTAAATAATAATTGTGAGTTCCATAATTGCCTTTTGTGGAGGGAGACATAAAATATCACCTTATCATAGGTGTCAAGTTAATGTGGCAAATGAAAAATAATGCCTAAATTCTCTAAGCTCATCATAAAATACCTGACATTTGTGTAGAACGTTGAAGTGTTTCTTAAGTGTATTTTACAGACCCACTGCATCACAATCAGCAAAGCGCTTATTGAAAACTCAGATTCCTGAGCAACTCATTCAGACCTCTTAAAGTGCTGTTTTGGAGTTTATATTTTACCAAGCTCTGGGTATGTATTAGCTTTCTATTGCTGCTGCCACAACGTACTGTGAGTTTGGTGGCTAAACAATCAAATTTATTCTCTTGTGCTTCTAGAAATATTCTCTTGTGCTTCTAGAAATCATTTTCACTGCACTAAACTCAAGGTATCAGAGCTTTCTGGAGGCTGCAGGGGAGAACCTGTTTCTGTACCTTATTTTTTTTAGCTCCTGGAGGCTGCCTGCAGGCCTTGTCTCATAACCCCTTCCTTGCACCACACCAGCCTCCTGCTTCTGGTGTAATATTCCTACTTCTGCTCTAGTCTCTTGCCTCCCTCTTTGAAGGACACCTGTGATTCACAGAACCCACCTGGATAATTCAGAAAAATGCTTCCATCTCAAGATTCTTATTTAATTACATCCGCAAAGTTACATTTACCATATGAAGTAACATTTCCAAGTTCCAGAGATCAGAACAGGAACATCTTTGGGCATGGATCAGTCTGCCAAGGAATGATTCCTATGCAAGCAAACATTTGAGAAGCATTGTCACGGAGAATAGGAGGCATGCTTGAGTAACAGGGTGTTTCAACACATAAAACTTCAATAGTGGCTAAGTGACCTAGATGATAAGCCACACATACAAGACAGTCTAAGGAATTATGCAGTCAAGTAGACTATCATTAGCCCATCTCCCCACTCAAGTATGTAAGATAGCTCAATTGAAAAGTTGAGAATGAGATGTGTTTTTAGAAATAGTTTGGCTAACTTTTCGGGAGGAAGCTGAAAGGGAGAAGAGCTCTTTCTGCTCCCACCTTAGCCTAAGTGAGATGGATTTGCAAGGGCTACTCAGCTTGAAATGTATTTGAGAACATGAAGTCTAATGTCTTACTCACAAATAACAAATACTAAGGTGAGTTTCAAAACAGACCAGTCTAAGAAAAAACTGTACAGACTCTGCTCCTCTCTTTTCTAAATTCAACTTTTATTATATTTTTTCAATTTATCTCATCCCTCTGCTGCCAAACCTTTGGTTCTGTGAATTCACCTTACAGTTTTGGTGATATTTGTTACTTTTCCTGACATTAAAAATGCTGATTTTACCTAAATACTCAGGAAAAAATGACTTTTTTGGCCTTGTTGTCTTCTATTCTCCTGGCCTAGGTAGTTTCCAATGAGAAGATGTCTGTAATTGTTTTTCTGTATGCAATGAACCTCCTATTTCCACTGCCTTAACATTTTTCTCATCATCTTTAAACAGTTTAAACATGATGTATCTAGGAAGTCTTCCAAACTTCTTTGTCTTTCTTTTAGATATGTATTCTACTTGGATTTCTATGAGTTTTATGATTTGTGGGTGGTTTCATGCATGCATTTATTATTTTTGGAAAATTCACTGCTACTATCTCTTCAAATATTTCTTCTTCTCTATTCTTTCCTCTTTTCCTTTGGGATTCTAATGATATATATGCTAGACTATTTGATATTGTCCCATGGCTTTTTGATTCAGTTTTTTTCTTTTCTGGTCTGGGCTTTAGCAGTTTTTAATTCTTCCAGCTGATTCTTATGTGCAGCTAAAGAAGACGGTCACCATAAGATGTTATAAGTCACTCCCACCTGAGTCTTCACAATGGTCCTCCTCTCGTGCCAAAACCCAGGGGGTTAATGCACAGGCAGAGTAGGGTGAACCCAGAGTGAGGACTCCTGGGAGCTCCACCCATGAGCCTCCTCAGATACCCCAAATACCCTACTGGTAAATTGTGTTAGTAAGGCATTGAAAGATCCTGTTAAGGTATGTGTTGGCTTTGTTGTGTTATGTTGGGGTGGGCTACCCACATCACATCCAGGGCATGTTCCATACATACGCATGACAAACAGTTTGCCAAGGAAGGGGGAGATCCAGAAAGCAGGGACCAGGCTAACACAACCAGGGTGGGTTGCAGGGGACTTACAGGCAAAAATCTGGGGTCCAAAAATAAACGTAATGTTGAGTGTGTCTTTGTGAAAGCTGGTTAACTAGAAGCCATCCTGGGGGCACCAACCTTGAAGAGAAGGGAGCAAGGACAAGAAAGGAAGCGTGTCAAAGAGGAAGTTGAGAAAAAGGAAGGTCCACATGGAAGGGGTACAGGATCCAAAGGCAAAAGAGCAGCACCCCAGTGTGTTACATAAGCAATGCCTGTGTACTGCACACAGTGCATTTCTTACAGGAGCTGTATTTGTTTTTGCCTTCCAGATTACAGAGGTCAGCATCCCTCCTATTATTAGGGGATATAAAAGTTATAGGTGGTAGGGGGCAGAATTTCAATAACACCAACACAATTAATTTTTACCTAATCACTTAAGAGTATTTAATTCAGTGGTTTAGTGACTCCGTCAATCTGCAGGCAGTTTTTGAGCATTTATTAAATGTAAGGCACCCTCTGAGGCTCTGAGGCATCTGAATACATCTAGACTTCAGGATCTGTAGCTGAAGGAAGCAACTGCTGCTCCTACTTCCTCCTAGGGACTTCAATAAAACTCACTGGAGGTGGTGGAGAAACACCCAGATAATCAGGAAGCCTGCCCTAGTCCTGGCTCAGGCACACCCAAGTCATGTGACAGAGAGGAAGCTGCCTCCTCTCTCTGATTCCTAGTCTTCTGGTATAGGCAACATGTAGCTGTAACCAAACCCAGGTTCGGGCGCTCTCAGCTCAAACGTCAAACGTCAAACGTGAGAGAAGAGTTGGTGAGAGGAAAAGCAGGTTTATTTACAGAGCCAGTAAACTGAGAAGATGGCAGACTAGTGTCCTAAAGTATCATCTTAAATTAGTACAAATTTAGGTCCCTTTTATATTAAGGGCATGGGGAAGAGGAGAGGGTTGGGATCAAGAGGTGACTGACAACTGCAGATATCTGGGCCCTGTGAGGGTCTCAGAAGGTTGGGACTTTTTTTGTCCTTAGGTCGCAATGCTCCCATAAATCTACAAAACATAGTTAATTGTTTATATACTTATCCTTTAATCACAGAGTTAGTTTTAAAAACTACATGACTGCTTTTTTTGCACATTGTCTCGGGGCTCTAAAATTAGCGTACACGCAGGAATGCGTAAAGGCCTCTTAAACAAAACTGGAGTTACTTATGTTCATTGTATTGCTATTTCACTGCCATATATGTAAAACTAGTTATTCCCTCCTGGCACTGATGTTTCTAGTTTCTATGACACTGTGTTCACACACTTAGAAAGTTTACAATTTGAAAAGGTAACATTGGCATTGTTTAGATGATTCTCAAGGAAAAATAGTAAAAAGTTTCCTGATAACCCTAACAGTCCTGCTATACTCCCCACCTCCCACCCCTGGAGATCAGGCTACAATTCCAGATACAAACCATTGTTGGGCTGGAAGTTACCCAACAAAAAGCACTCATCTTCTCATAACAAAGACATATAGCGAGCACATATGGCAAATGAAAGTCCATTACAAGCTCCCTTGTGTTTATGATTTCTCCTTTTGTATCGCAAATGCAGTCAAAGAAATTCGGGATAGGATTCCAGATCTAGGCAGGGTTTATAGCTAAATTTCACCTGAACATCTTGCCCTGAGGGAAATGACACAAAGAATTCCTTCACCCTTGGCTTCCTGGAGATGTTTTCTCATGGCTTGGTTGTGAGGTGCAGGCTGGTTTTAGTCTCTGCCCTTCTTAGCAGACAAATCCTGCCACTCTAGTAACTGTGGGTGATTGGCACCCACCTGGTCAGGACGAGGCTGGGTCAGCATTAACAATCTTTAGCTTTCATTTGCGACTTTGCCTTTGATGTACCTGCCTCTGTCTTGTTATGATGTACGATACACAAATCAGCTCACAGAATAAATAGGTCTCCCCACTGTTGGCTAGAACCACGGCCAATAACAAAAGGCCTCATCCATTTGATGGCAACAGAGCCAAAGAATGGCTTTCACAGGTCAAGCCCAGCTTTTTATCACATGCCTCTGTAGTTTGATCACTATCCTCTAGTGACCTTGTCTGTTCCTCCTATCTGGATCTTTATTCCCAGGGTTTAGAATAGCAGCCTTCATGAAATTGACCAGGAATGTTTTCTCCAAGTTTGGTATCCCCAGAGACAATATTACTCACATCCCTCCTTTAAGAAGTGAAAATATTTTAACTCAGTGCAAACCCACAGTAATGAAAACAGTGTGGTACTGGCATAAAGACAGACATATAGACCGGTAGAATAAGAACAGAGAGCTCAGAAATAAACCCTCACATACATGGCAAAATGATTTTCATCAATGTTGCCAAGACCATTCAACGGGGAAGAGACAGTCTTCAATAAATAGTGCTGGGAAAACTAGATATTCACATGAAAAAGAACGAAGCTGAACTCTTACTTTATACCATATACAAAAATTAGCTAAAAATGGATCAAAGAGTTAACTATAAGAGCTAAAACTATAAAACTCTTAGAAGGAAACAAGAGAGAGCTATATGGCATTGGATTTAACTATTGTTTCTTGGATATCCCACCAAAAGCACAGGCAACAAAAGAAAGATAAGTTGGAAATCATGAAAATTAAAAACTTTGTGTATCCAAGAACACCATCAACAGAGTGAAATGACAACCCATTAAATGGGAGAAAATATTTGTGAATCATGTATCTTGTAAGAAATTGATAGCTGTATTATATTGTCAATCTCAAATAATTGAAAAGACAACCAAATTTTTTTTCTTTTAACTTTTATTTTCGGTTGAGGGGTACATGGGCAGATTTCTTATACAGATAAACTCATGTCACCATGGTTTGGTGTACAGATTATTTCATGACCCAGATGTCATGTTCACGACTACAGCAATTGTTATGCTCAGGGTTAGGTTCTATCCCATGCTGAGGTCCGGAGGGAGTGGGTGGATGAGCAGCAAGAACACTCAGGGGGCCATAGGCAGGTGAAAGATGATTTTATTCAGCAGTAGCTCTCATCAACAGCTTTCTCACACTGTTCGCCCTGTCTTGGCTGCTTAACTCAGCGGCCCCCACACACAGCTGCACAGCCAGCTCTCCCTTGCCTTCAAGGTCAGCAGCTTAACTCTTTCTCTGGGCGTGAGGAAGCCGAGCTTTGTCCTGGCTCCCATCTGTCCATCTGTAAAGATGAACAGCTTTGGCTCTCTCTCTCTGGGCACCAGTGTACCTATACTGTGTCGGTAGGGCAATTATACCTTTTATAGACAGTGGCGTAGAGCCAAGTGATGGCCTTCCCATGTCATAGCTACATGGCTGTGATAACAAGTGGAGTTACAGGCCTGCACTCTGAACTCACTGAGTCATGCAGGATATAGACATCTTACCTCGGCCTATCCCTGACCAAAGTACAGCTGTGTTCCTTACACTCCACCCCCTAGGCCAAGGGAGGCGTAGGCCTTGGATACACAGGTTATACACATAAGCTTTGGGTACATAAGGCTCGATATACATACACAGGCTCTATACCTAAGTTTTGGGCACATCAGTTTGGTATACAGGCTTGGCACACAGGCCTTACGTTCTGTCCCCTAGGCCGAGGGAGTTTTCTTAGTGGGGCTCCATGCACATAGGGCACCACTCTGAATTCATAGGATACAGCAACAATACAGAAAGCAACAACCTACCATTACTATTCCTGTTACGCTACCTATGATTATTAGAGCCCAACATTGGGTGGAGCCCAGAGATGCCCGCTATCTCTGCAGGGGGTCATCAGTAAGGCACACAATCGCCTTAATCTCCCGTAACACTTCTTGTAAAAGTGTTCTGGTGGTTGTCAGTAATAAATGTACAACACTGTGTCTCCACAAGATCACAGGTGCCACCTTGGGCAGCTGTGACTATGTCTAAGGCCATCAGTCTTGCAGCACCACTTTCGCGATCTGATTAACCTCATCAGTTAACAAACAGAGAGCACTTGGGTATAATTCAGGGCCCGAACTACGTGCTCTGCAAGGGCTGTCACTTGCATTTCTACAGTAATGACACCTGCTCCAGGCATAGTTATTGCTAAGGGGTAGAGCCGCCAGGGAGCCCACCACATTCTCAAAAAGCAAGACCACAGAGCCTCCCAGTTATGTGGGCGAGTGGGTAATGTGGGAACCACAGTGGCAGGCTCATAAGGCCACCTCCAGGTACAATGTCCAGTCCAATTGGCTGGCAGATATGGCCATCCTGTGTCCTCAAAGACCCATAAACTCCCAGGAGGCACAAACTCCCAGTCCATGGGGACCTGGCCTTGGTAAGACCACTTGTTCCCCCACACCATTGGTGTGGTGACATGTGTTACGTTTGCACAAACCTCAGCAGGCAACCATCCCACAGTGACTTGTGCTGCTGTATACATTGTGGTACCTGAAATGTTGGCACCACGTGTTCTCCTGTTAGCCAGCCCCATCCACCATGGACACCATGAGTCAGTCAGGAGGCAGACTTGCCATGGGTTTTGCGACAACCCTCTCCAAAGCCTGCCCTGTTGCATCCCACCCATTGTCGGTGGGACTCCAAGTGTCTAGCCATGTCCAGTTCTGCACTGAAGCTGGATGTACGTGCCAGGGCAAGCCATCCACCACTGCTGCTGGGAGGGCGGTGCAGATCTAACAGTTGGAGACGTTGGTCACCTGAGTGCAGGTGTGGGCCCAATTGACGATGCTGTTGGAGCATGCCAACCTGCAAAGGGAGTATCTTCCCCTTGTTTATGGCATGGGTTCCCCAGTCCCACCAATGGCCTTCAGCCTCCCCAAGGGTTGCCATAGCAGTAGTCACTTCGTGTATGTGGTGCTCCACATATAGGTTGAGAACAGCAGCTAGAGAGCCAAAAGCATCTGGGGATGCCGAGTCGAGCACAAGATCCCTCATGTGGGAAGTAAAGCGTTCATCATCTGGCTCCTGGGTATTCAGATCAAACACAGCCTGCCACATACCCGTTTCCCAGAGTACCTTCACCAAACTGGTATGTGATTGCCATTTACTCACAGTTTCCGGTATCTTGCCAGCATCATTCTGGTGTCATTCCGAACAGTCCGTATGGCTGCTGCCATTAGCCACTCCATTAATGTGTGGTCACCGTGCCCTTGTGGGGACACAACGTTGTACATTTAGCCCTGATAACCACCAGAACATAACGACAGCTTTATAAGGGGTGTCATGGGAAATCAAGGCAATTGAGTGCCTTACTGACGAACCCCCATAGAGATAGTGGGCGTCTCTCGGCTCTACCCTACATTGGGCTCTAATAATCATAGGTAGCGTAACAGGAATAGTAATGGTAGGTTGTTGCTCTCTGTATTGGAGCCGTAACCCAGGAGTTCAGTGTGCTTCCCTATGTGCACGGATCCCCACTTAGAAAACTCCCTCGGACTAGGGGGCGGAACGTAAGGCCTGTGTGCCAAGCCTGTATATCAAACTGATGTGCCCAAAACTTATGTGTAAAGCCTGTGTGCGTATATCGAGCCTATGTACCCAAAGCTTATGTGTATAACCTGTGTATCCAAGGCCAATGCCTCCCACGGCCTAGAGGATGGAGTGTAAGGAACATGGATGGCTGTGCTTTGGTCAGGGATAGGCCAAGGTAAGATGTCTATATCCTGCGTGATTCAGCGAGTTCAGAGTGCAGGCCTGTAACTCCACTTGTTATCACAGCCATGTAGCCATAACATGGGAAGGCCATCACTTGGCTCTATACCACTATTGCCTATAAAAGATACAATTGCCCTCTTGACACTGGGCAGGCACTGGCGCCCAGAGAAAGAGAGAGAAAGCCAGAGCTGTCCATCTTTGCGGATGAACAGCAGGGAGCCAGGACACAGGGTTGGCTCTCTCATGCTCAGAGAGAGAAAATTAAGCTGCTAACCCTGAAGCCAAGGGAGAGCCGGCCATGCAGCTGCAGGCGTGGGGGCGGCAGGAGACACAGATCCAGAGCAGACAGCTGAAATAAGGGCGAACAGTGTAGAGAGCTAGTGTAAGAAAGTTATTAATGAAAGCTGCTGCTAAATACAATCATCTTTCACCTGTCTACGGCCCCCCAAGTGTTCTTTCTACTCATCCACCCACTCCCTTCAGACCTCAACATAACATTTGGCAAAGTCGTAACCCTGACACCAGGTAATAAGTATAGTACACAACAGATATTTTTTTCTGATCCCCCCTCTCTCATCCTCAAGTAGGCCCCAGTGTCTGTTTTCCCCTCTTTGTGTCCATGTGTTCTCATGATTCATCTCCCTCTTACAAGTGAGAACATGTGGTATCTGGTTTTCTATTCCTGCGTTAATTTGCTAAGAATAATGGTTTCCAGCTTCATCTCTGTTGTTGCAAGGGACATGACCATTCTTTTGATGGCTGCATAGTATTCCATGGTATATGCACCTTTTTTTGTTTGTTTGTTTGTTTGTTTGAGACAGAGCCTCGCTCTGTCACCAGGCTAGAGTGCAGTGCTGCAATCTTGACTCACTGCAACTTCCGCCTCCCAGGTTCAAGCAATTCTCCTGCCTCAGCCTCCCAAGTAGCTGGGACTACAGTCATGCACCACCACACCCGGCTAATTTTTTGTATTTTTAGTAGAAATAGGGTTTCACCATGTTGGCCAGGATGGTCTCGATCTCTTGACCTCGTGATCCACCTGCCTCAGTCTCCCAAAGTGCTGGGATTACAGACATGAGCCACTGCGCCCAGTGCCATCTTCTTTATTCAGTCTACCATTGATGGACATTTAGGTTGATTCCATGTCTTTGCTATTGTGAACAGTACTGCAATGAACGTACATGTGCGTGTGTCTTTCTGGTAAAATGATTTATATTCCTGTGGGTGTATACCCAATAATGGGATTGCTGGATCAAATGGTAATTCTGTTTTTAATTCTTTGAGGAATCACCACACTGTTTTTCACAATAGTTGAACTCATTTACACTTCCACCAATAGTGTATAAGCATTGCCCTTTCTGCACAACTTTGACAGCATGTTATTTTTAAATTTTTTACCTAATAGTCATTGTGACTGGTGTGAGATGGTATCTCCTTGTGGTTTTGATTTGCATTTCTTTAGTGGTTAGGGTAGCTGAACACCTTTTTATACGCTTTTTGGCCATGTGTATGACTTTTTCTGAAAAGTATCTGTTCATGTCCTTTGCCCACTTTTTAATAGGGTTGCTTTTTGCTGGTAAATTTATTTACATTTCTTATAGGTTCTGCGTATTAGACCTTTATCAGGAGCATAGTTTGGAAATACTTTCTTCCATTCTGTAGGTTGTCTGTTTACTCTGTTGATAGTTTATTTTCCTGTGCAGAAGCTCTTTAGTCTAATTAGGTCCCGTTTGTCAATCTTTGCTTTTGTTGCAATTGCTTTCAACATGTCGTGACATCTTTGCCAGTATCTATGTTCAGAATGGTATTTCCTAGGTTATCTGCCAGAGTTTTTACAGTTTTAGGTTTTGCATCTAAGTCATTAATCCATCTTGAGCTGATTTTTGTATATGGTGTAAGGAAAGGGTCCAGCTTCAATCTTCTGCATGTGGCTAGCTAGTTATCCCAGAACTATTTATTGAGTAGGAAGTCCCTTCCAATTGCTTGCTTTTTTTCAGGTTTGTCAAAGATAAAATGATTTCAGGTGTGCAGTATTATTTCTGGGCTCTTGATTCTGTTCTACTGGTCTCTTGATTCTGTGTCTGTTCTTGTACCAATACCGTGCTGGTTTGGTTATTGTAGCCCTGTAGTATAGTTTGAAGACAGGTAGTGTGATCCCTCCAGCTTTGCTCTTTTTGCTTAGGATTGCCTTGGCTATTCAGGCTCTTTTTTGGTTCCATATAAATTTTAAAATATTATTTTCTAGTACTGTTAAACATGTTACTGGTAGTTTGATAGGAATAGCATTGAATCTGTAAATTGCTGTGGGCAATGTGGCCATTTTAATAATATTGATTCATCCTATCCATGAGCATGGAATGTTTTTTCCATTTGTTTCTGTTATCTCTGATTTATTTGAGCAGTGTTTTGTAATTCTCATTGTAGAGATATTTCACCTCCCTGGTTAGCTGTATTCCTTGGTGTTTTATTCTTTTTGTCACAATTGTGAATGGGATTGCATTCTTGATTTAGCTCTTGGCTTGGCTGTTGTTGGTGTATAGGAATGTTATTTACTTTTGTGTGTTGATTTTGTATCCTTGAAACTTCACCAAACTATCAGCTCAAGGAGCTTTTGGGCTGAGACTGTGGGGTTTTCTGGACATAGAATCATGTCATTTGCAAAAAGGGATTGGTTGACTTCCTCTTTTTTAATTTGAATGTGTTTTATTTATTTCTGTTGCCTGATTGCTCTGGCCCGAACTTCCAATACTATGTTGAGTAGAAGTGGTGAGAGTGGGCATCTTTGTCTTGTGCCAGTTTCCAAGGGGAATGCTTCCAGCTTTTGCCCTTTCAGTATGATGTTGTCTGTGGGCTGGCCATAGATGGCTTTTACTATTTTGAAGTGTGTACCTTCAATGCTTAGTTTATTGAGAGTTTTTAACATGAAGAGATGTTGAATTTTATTGAAAGGCTTTTCTGCATCTCTTGAGGTAATCATGTGGCTTTTGTATTAGGTTCTGTTTATGTGAAGGATTGCATTTATTGATTTTTGTATGTTAAATCAACCTTGCACCCCAGGGATAATGCCTACTTGATCCTGGTAGATTAGCTTTTCGATGTGCTGCTGGATTCAATTTGCCAGGATTTTGTTGAGGATTTTTGCATCTATGTTCATCAAGGATATTGGCCTGAAGTTTTCTTTTATTTTTATTGTGTCTTTGCCAAGTTTTGGTATCAGAATTATCCTGGCCTAATAGAATGAGTTGGAGAGGAGTCCCTCTTCCTCAATTTTGTGGAACACTTGTAGTAGGAATGGTACCAGCTCTTCTTTGTACATCTAGTAGAATTGGGCTCTGAATCTGTCTGGTCCTGGGCTTTTTTTTTTTTTTTTTTTTTTAGTTGATAGGCTGTTTATTACTGATTTAATTTCAGAGCTCATTATTGCTCTTTTTGGGGATCCCATTTCTTCCTAGTTCAGCCTTGGCAGAATGTTTGTATCCAGGAATTTATCCATTTCATCTAGATTTTCTAGTTTGTTGCGTAGAAGTGTTTGTAGTAGTCTCTGATTATTTGTATTTCTGTGGGGTCAGTGGTAACATCCGTTTTGTCATTTCTAATTGTGTTTATTTGGATCTTCTCTCTTTTCTTTTTTATTAGTCTGGCTAGCAATCTATCTTATTATTTTTTCCAAATAACCAACTCCTGGATTCATTTATTTTTTTTCTATGGTTTTTTATGTCTCAATCTCCTTCAGTTCAGCTCTGATTTTGGTTATTTCTTGTCTTCTGCTAGCTTTGGGGTTGGTTTGGTTTTTCTTCTCTAGTTCTTCTAGTGGTGATATTAGGTGGTTAAATTGAGATCTTTATGACTTTTTGATGTGAGAATTTAATACTATAAATTTCCCTCTTAACGTGGCTTAGCTGTGTCCCAGAGATTCTGGCACATTGTATCTTTGTTCTCATTAGCTTCAAAGAACTTCTCGATTTCTGCCTTCGTTTCATTATTTACCTAAAAATCATTCAGAAGCAGTTTGTTTCATTCCCATGTAATTGTATGGTTTGAGCTATTTTCTTTATATTAAATTCTATTTTTATTTTGCTGTGTTCCAAGATTGTGAAGAACCCAAATTTGAAAGAGTTTATTCAAGTGCAAAGTTTAAGGGGAGCCACTCAGAAAACAGATTACAAAGGGAAGGGGTCAGTGCTCTGAAATGATGAAGCTGAGGCTTCACTTATGGGCAGAAGCAAGAAAGCTTTGTGAGATTGCAACATTTTCCATACAGTGCTGATTTATAAGTTAAAACAATTTGATTGATTACTGTTTGTCCTTTTTCAGGAAAGGTAGATTTCACATTTCATCTTGAGCAATTTGATTATCAAAAGGTCTTCTGCCACCTGGTCTGGGTAGTGTACAAGAAAAAGGAAGGAAGTTAATCTATAATAAAGGGTCAGTAATTAAGAGGGATGGGGTCTTATCTCTGGAAACAGTCTTTTACAGCATTTTACCGGGCAAAAAAATAAATAAATAAAATAAATAAGAAATGAGTTAATCTATAGTCAGATAAGCAAAGGTTGTAGCAGCTTGCTATGTGACTTGGGTCTCACAATAACATTTTCTTTAAGGTTCAAAGTAATTTAAAGTCTCAACAGCTTTAATCAAAATTATTTTCACAATATAAAGAACTCTTGTCATTCAACGACAACAAAAAACAAATAACCAGTTTTAAAAATTAAATTTTACTGTTTGAAATTTTTAAAAATAATAAAATTTAAAAAACATACTCCACTATTCAAGCGTCTTTTAAAATTCCTCATTTTACACTGAGTAGAGTTCAAACTTCAAGGCAACCTTCCTTCATCCTCCTCCATCTCTCAGCATATAACCAAAAACAGGCAATTAATAAATATTTGTGTAATTTTTGCCTAGAATTTTACATTTATATTTTAAAACGAACAAACCTGTTTATTATTCCCTCCTTAAGAAACTGGCTTTTTTTTTTTTTTTTTCTTAAAACTTTTTCTTCTAATTTCTCCCTAGGGAAGTATGATCTGGAAATATTTTTTCCGAGTACGATTCATGCTTACTGAAGCAACTCCCTGCCTTTTATTTTTAAGAAAGGAGGCGAGGCCTGTAGTAAAAATAGTTGCCTGCATTAGATGGGACGGAATGATGAAAGGCTGTTGGTGCTGATTTCTAAAGACCAAAAATCTAATACAAGATGAGAGACAAAATAAAAGGAAGGGCATTCCAAGCAAGGGAACAAACAGTTTGTGAAAAAAGTGCAGAAATTTGCAAACAATTCAGTACTTTTGAAATGCAAACAAGTGTGGGATCCGGGTAGAAAGAAGAAAATAGGAGAGGGGATGATACCCAGGATGTGTCCTGGCAGAAGCCAGATAACAAAAAGCCTCATGAACTATACTAAGGAATTTAAGGTTTTATGTACTTGAAGATGACAAGCAAGGGATTGAATGCTCACAAGGTCACTCGGGCAACCCTGGGGAGACTGGAATTGAAGCAGCATCGTTGTCTGGGGTAAATACCCAAGGTTTGTTGTCTCATAGCCACGGAAAACTAGGACGCAGCCGCACAAACACTGAGGTTCAGAGTGGAAGTTTAATAGGTGAAAGAAAGAGAAAAGCTCTCTCTACTGCAGAGAGAGGGGTCCCAACTGGGTTTTCTGCTTCCATGGAGAAATGCAGGAAGTTTTACAAATGGCTTGAGGAGGCAGTGTCTGATTCACACAGGGCATGAAAGATTGGTCAGAACAGGTGTGCTATTTGCATAAGGCATGAAAAGCTGGTTAGGACTAGGTGAGCCATTTGCATAGGGCATGAAAGGCTGGTCACCACCACCCTAATATTTTATTACGTAGATGGGTTCTCTACCTCTCGGTGCCATATTGCCTGTTTCTTTGCTGTACATGGTAACAAAGAAAAGGGAAGATGGAACCTCCATGTTGAACATGCCTGGCCCCAGGTAGCCCTTTTTCATTGGCACAGCTGCCAGCACCCCCCGCCCCCGCCGTGCAAGCTTCCAGCTCGCTTATCTATGTTTGCAGCCTGATTTTTCAGGCTGCTCTTCATTAGAAAAAAAATAATTTCTTGGATTGCTTTTGTTAGAATGAAGCCTTTCCAAGGACTCTTTTGCCCTCACTGTCTGCCTAAATAATTTCTTTCTATTCCTGTATCAGAATGAAGAAGAGGTGTAACCTGGACGAGAGATCAGCAGCAATCTAGCTGGAAAATAGTGATCATCTGAAAGGAGAGTGGCCATCTGGTTGAGTGAAAGCCAACAGGTGTGAATAAAATGAAGGAAGTAGGCTTGATGGGTTACTGACCACCTGTGGGGAATTAAGGATGTTTGCCAGAGAGGATGGAATGTTGGAATGGTTTTGAGGAGGGAGGGCAATCGAGGGGTTCAAGCCAGTAGAGTTAGGCAGAGATGCCCTACCTCTTGGCTTATACTAGAGAGTTCACCCGTACAAAACTTTTACTGTGAAGCAGTGATACTCTACCCGTCCACCTTATAAGTTCTTCTATTATCAGGCCGCAGAAAAAGACTCAAGGGGCTATTTAATTTGATTCCTTGTGCAGGTTAGATTTTTTTCTAGAATAACTTCAGTCTCCTAATTTCACATTAGTATTACTTAAGGTCCTCCACAATGGCAGAAAAGCTGCTTTCAGACTTCAAGTGCCCGCAAGGCAGTCCTTGGGAACATCTGCTACTAATCCTGTGTGTTCCTTCTAAGCCGAACACTGACCTATGAAGTCCCTCAATCAAGTATCTCTGCTCTTTCCATAGTGTCACTATTACTGTCTTCACTTTTTTCTTTCATATCACCTTTTCTCTCTCAGTTTACCTCTTTTCCCTGGGCAAAGATGTTGCTAAAACTATACAGTCAAACTGCCTCCCTAATAACGACCGGGAATAATAACAGACCACTGCTCCAATGGAGCATCCTTTTCTTGTCAGGGCTGCCTGACACTCTGCACGAATCTTCCTACCTCCAAGTGACATTCTCAGCTGCAGCTGAGTAAAGGAGTCCACCTCCCATACAGTTGTTTTATAGGATTTGCTAGGGATTATTTCTTTTCAGCTGTACCTTGTCAGAGACCGTGAATGAACAAAGAGGAACATCAAGAAATAGGAGATAGGCTGCGTTTGGCTTTGTCTGGCATTCACTCCTATTCACCGGGCCAAGCTTCTTGATGCTGTTGTGACAAGGCATTGTTGTGGGTGGAAAGCTTGGAGCTATACTGCATGTGGCTGCCACACTGCTGGCGCTGTCGGCTTGAAGCTGGAATGGAGTGAACCCGCCTGTTAATTTGTACATGAACACACACTAATCTCTCATTTACACGCTGGGTCGCTGGTTTGTTCTTACACACAGATGAATCTAACAAGCTTTGATCCTCTGGCATTCCACAGATGAGATTCTCATTAGGAACGGTGGTTCCCTCTCTGTCTCAATGGAAGAAGCATCATGGGCTCCAATCCCAGCCTCTCATTCTCTCCCTATTTAATACTACTACTAATAATATTTAGCATATTTGAGCCCTTCCTCCTACTACCAAATCCATGTAAAGAGCTTTACAGACAATCAACCACTCAGTCCCTGCAAACATCTGCTGGGAGTCACTGCCTAACACTGGATGTGTTCCCCATTTCTAAAATTTTCCCAGACCAGTTGCTATCTTCCTTCCTGGACACAATAACTGTTGCTCTAATTTCCCTGCTCTCTAACCCTATCTTTAGATCCGTACATTAGTTCCTGCATCCTCAGGGACCCCTGTCCTAATGCTTTCTTCTTTAGCTCCGTCCCAGCACACGCTACCTAACATAGTTCCAAGGTCCACAGTTCCACAGTCCACGACCATGGGCATTATGGTGGCAAGAATTTATCCATCAACCAGGTCACCTCTAGCTTATAATAATAATATTATTGCAGCACTATTCACAATAGCAAAGACTTGGAATCAACCCAAATGTCCATCAGTGACAGATTGGATTAAGAAAATGTGGCACATATACACCATGGAATACTATGCAGCCATAAAAAAGGATGAGTTTGTGTCCTTTGTAGGGACATGGATGCAGCTGGAAACCATCATTCTTAGCAAACTATCACAAGAACAGAAAACCAAACACCGCATGTTCTCACTCATAGGTGGGAACTGAACAATGAGATCACTTGGACTCGGGAAGGGGAACATCACACACCGGGGCCTATCATGGGGAGGGGGGAGGGGGGAGGGATTGCATTGGGAGTTATACCTGATGTAAATGACGAGTTGATGGGTGCAGCACACCAACATGGCACAAGTATACATATGTAGCAAACCTGCACGTTGTGCACATGTACCCTACAACTTGAAGTTTAATAATAATAAATAAATTTTAAAAATAAATAAATAAATAAATAAAATAAAATAAAATAAAATAAAAAAAATAATAAAATTTAAATGTAATTTTATGCTTACCTCCAAACTCATTGTATATACATTAAATATATATGTAGTCTACTGTATGCCAACCATACCTTAATAAAATAGCTTTAAAATATGAATTTAATTCAACTTATATTATTTTGATTATTAATAAATTAAATTGAATTAAGTTTAAATTTAACAATGTAGCATAAAATAGAAATATGATTTTAATACATTAAATGGAATTATAATTATTTAATGTTTTAAAGGTAACAAATATCCAAAATGTATTCCTTCCTAATGATCTGACCATTTTCTATGCTTTTCAGATCATTTCCATGTATTGCAAGTCTGTGGTAGAACTATCTATCCTTGTGTTCCACTATTCCTCCCTTCCCAACTCTGCATTCAGTGACATCACATTCATAGCGGCTTAAAATCAGCCCTGGGAATAGTTACACCAGAGAAGAAGGGAAGTCCTACAAATCAAGGCTTGGCGTATCATTTTGCTGGTTGTCTAGACCAGGAATCACCAAGCTAAGGCAAGTGGGTCAAATCTGGCCTACAAGCTAAGAATGAGTTTCACATTTTCAAAGGGTTATAGACAGAAAACAAAGAATATGCTACATAGAACTTACGTAGCTGCAAAGCTTAAAATGTTTACTATCTGTCACTTTACAGAAAAATTTTCTCACTCCTGGTCTAGCACAAGGCTTGATGCAGTATGGCCCGTTGGTCAAATCCAACTTGTCACTTGTTTTGTAAATGAAGTTTAACTGGAACACAGTCAGGCTCGTTCATTTATTTACTGTCCATGGCTGTTGCCATGTCACCATGGCAGACCTGGGCAGTTGCCAAAGGGCAGGTCTGGCCTGCAAAGCCTGAAATATTTACCATGTGACACTTCACAAAGTTTACTGAGCCCTGTCTAGACTAAACAAAGTAATGAAGAAAAGTTAATTATGCAGATTAAACTTCAAAATATGTTACATCTGTAGCTGTCACATTGCAAATAGCACACAAATTTAGAAAACATTCCAATATTTAGCAACCATTATTTGAATCCACACAGAACATACTCAGGTCATTGGTGAATGAGTGAAGTTCTGACATATCTTTTTTTTTCCCCCACTGTTGTCTTACTTGTTAATGTAAACAAAAATATCAGCCAACACCATTTGGGAACTACGGTTGTCTGTCCATTGTAACCATAGGTTAGCCATGGATGTGAGTTCCACAAAAATCAACAAAACACTCCGCGAGAATTTATTTGCTACATGGAATTTACAATACAGTGTATTGTATATTTTGTTATTTGTAAATTATGTGCCCTGAACATTCTTTTATATCAGTAAATGAATGTACCTAAATGTGTATATGGGTATTCATGAGTATATATGTTCTTTTTGGCTCAGAGAACCAGTGTTTAAACATTTACCAACTTGCATCCAGCTAATTCATGGAGCCTGGTATAGCTATTATACAGAGAAACTATGGTACCATTTGGGTGGTTAATGGAGGATAAAAGTCCTACACAAAAGTAGAAAGGAGGTAATAATAACTAGCAATTTTAAAATCAGAATTGCTAAAGGAGAAAAGGGTTAAATTTTATAAAAAGTTCTCACATGTTAGAAAAAGTGCTGATCTCAGTATGAGAGTTGTCAGTTTCTAATTTTGATACTTGCAGTATCTGAGATACTCTCTGCTCTGCAAAATGAAATCACTAAAGGATCTGGCCTTGCAGGCACTCTCTCAATTATAGTTTATTGCCGAGAGTAAAATTATCTGGAGATTCATCAAGGTTGTTTCATGTATCAATAGTTTGTTCTTCGCATTGCTTATATCGTCCCGTGGTTTTTTGTTTTTGTTTTTGTTTTTTGGGGTTTTTTTTTAACTATCTACTCATTAAAGGACATCTGATTGGTGTTTTCTTTTGTTTTGTTTTTAGCTAATAAGAATGAAATAGCTATGAACAATCGTGTATATGTTTTTATGTGAGTATACATTTTCTTTCTCTAGGTTGGACAAACAAAAGTGCAATTGCTGGATCATTTCATAAGAAAAGCATAAGAGAAACAAAAATGCAATGACTGGGTGATTTCATAAGTAACTTCCAAACTGTTTTCCAAAGTGGTTGGTTGTACCATTTTACATTCTACTAGGAATGTATGAGTGATCTCAGGATCCTTGCCAGCATTTGGTGTGGTCATTACTATTTTTAAAATTATAGCCATTCTGCTAAGTGTATAATGATATCACATAATGGATCTAATATGCATTTTTCTATTGACTTATGACATTTAACATCTCATGCTTATTCAACATCTATTTTTCATCTTTAGTAAAAATGTTTCATTTGTCCTTATTCTAAATGAAATGGTTTATTTTTGTTGCTTGTTTTGTTTTTCTTTTACTGATGAGATTTGAGAGTTTTTATATATTCAAGATACCAGTTTTTTGTCAGATGTATGGTTGCAAATATTTTCTGACAGTCTGTAACCTATCTTTTCAGTCTCTTCACAGGGTTTTTCTCAGGGTGAAAGTTTTTCATTCTGATAAGATTAATTTAGCAAGTTGTATTTTTTTTTTTAATTTTGGTGTATCCTAAAAATTTTGTCTAACTATGGATCCTAAAAATGTCCTCCTATTTTTCTCCTGAAGGAGGCTTAGAGTTTTACACTTTACATTTGTTTGTGATCCAATTTGAGTTGATTTTTATAGAAAGTGATATTTGTTAACTATTTGTGGATAACTTTTATATTTAATGTCACAAAAGATATTGGTTTATAGTTTTCGTTTTTGTACTATCTATGGCTGGTCATGTTATCAAGTTAATCCCAGTTTCACAAAATGAACTAAGACGTTTCCCTTCTCTTTTGTTTTCAGGAAGAGATAGTATAAAATTGGCATTAATTCTTTAAATCTTTGGTAAAATTGTGTAGTTCTACAGTGAAACCACCTGGACATGGAAATTGTTTGAGAATCTTTAAATTACAAATGTAATTTCTTTAATGATAAAAATACTATCCAGGTTTTCAATTTCTTCTCATTTGATTTTTTGGTAATTTGGTAGTTTCTTCTAAGTTGTCAGACTTACGAGTTTAATAGTCACAGTATTCTCTGATTATCTCCTTCCTGGCTGCAGGATTTATAGTAATAGCTTCTATATTTTCTATTTCATTCCTGATATTAGTGAATTGTACCTTTTCCTTTGTCAGTCTTGTTAGAGTTTTTTAAAGAAGTAACTTGATTTATTTATGGTGTTTTTAATATATCACTTTGTATCATTTTCTTAGTGGTTGCTTGAGGTATTACGATATATTCACATAACATCACTGTCTACCTGCATTGATGTTTTACCACTTCTTGCGAAGTATAGAAGACTTCCTTTTAAATTCGTTTTCTCTCTTCATTTCAAAAATATAATTGTCTTAAGTATTTCCTTTTTATATATCGAGCACCAAATATGATGATTTTATAATTTTTGCTTCAACCATCAAATATGATTTAATAAATATAATAGGGGTGGTCTACTAAATTTACCCCATCTTCATCCATTTCAAAGTTCCTCTTTCCTTTCTGAAGTGATGAATCTTCTTATGTTAGTGTCTTCTTTTTGTTTAGAGAACTTCCTTTAGGAATTCTTAACAGGTAGATTTGCTAGCAGAGTATTATCTTTGTTTTTCTTTGAGAATAAATATATTTCCCCTTCATTTCTGCAAGTTGTTTTTGCTGGACAGGTAATTCTTGGTTGAGAGTTCTTTACTTCAGTACTGAAAAAAATCTTCCATTTCCTACTGGCTTCCATTGTTTCAGATGTGAAATCCACTGTTATTCAAATTGGCATTTCTCTATAAATAATGCATCTTTTTTCTCTTGGTGTGCTGAAGATTTTTTTCTTTGGCTTTAGAATGCAGAAGTTAATTATGATGTGTCTTGGCCTAGATTTCTTGGGTTTATTCTATTCGCAGTTATTTCAATTTCTTGCATTTGTAGGTTTTTGTCATTTTCCAAATTTGAAGTTTTCTGTCTTGATTCCTCTGAATACTTGCTCAGCATCAGTGTCTTTCTTCTCTTCCTCTTTAAATTCAGTGTAATAAGTCTTGGATTTTTGTGTTATTTTCCCACAGGACCTTGAGGCTTTGCTTATTGTTTTGTTTTGTTTTTTATCAATCTATCTTCTCCGCGTTGTTCAGATAGGGAAAGGTCTATTGCAGGAGTTTCTGATGTTTTGGTTTCCCTGGGCCGTACTGGAAAAAGGATTGTCTTGGGCCAGAAATAAAATGCACTAACACTAACAATAGCTGATGAGCTTTTCAAAAATTGCAAAGCAGATCTCATAATGTTTTAAGAAAGTTTACAGATTTGTGTTGGGATGCATTTAAAGCCATCCTGGGCCACATGCAACCTGCAGGCCATGGGTTAAACAAGCTTGGTCTATTGATCTGCCCTCAAGTTCAGTGATTTTATCCTCTGTCAGCTCCACTCTACTATTGAGCCCAATCCAGCAAGTTTTGCTTTTTGCTGTTGGTTTTTTTTTTTTTAAATTTTGCTCTCTCTCGCTCTCTTTTTTAGAATGGCAACTTATTAAATGTTTTGGATTTATAATTTCGAAAGATATTGTGAAGATATTTATATGGTTTGGCTCTGTGTCCCCACCCAAATCTCATCTCAAATTGTAATCCTCATATGTTGAGGGAGGGACCTGATGGGAAATGATTGGATCATGGGGATGGATTTTCCCCTTGCTGTTCTCATGATAGTGAGTAATTTCTTGTGAGATCTGGTAGTTTGGTAAGTGTCTGGCACTTTCCCTTTCTCTCTCTTTCTCTCTCCCACCGTCATGTAAGATGAGCCTGCTTCCCTTTCACCTTCTGCCATGTTTGTAAATTTCCCGAGGCCACCCAACCATGCAGAATTGTGAGTCAATTAAACCTCTTTTCTTTATTAATCACCTAGTCTCAGTCAGTTCTTTATAGCAGGTGAGAACAGACTAATACAGAAAATTGGTACCGGCAGAGTAGGGTACTGCTCTAAAGATAATATGAAAATGTAGAATTGACTTTGGAACTGGGTAATGGGCAGAGGTTGGAAGAGTTTCTGGAGGGCTTAGAAGAAGACAGGAAGATGTGAGAAAGTTTGAAACTTCCTAGAGACTTGTTAAGTGGTTTTGACCAAAATGCTGATAGTGACATGAACAATAAAGTCCAGGCTGAGGTGTTCCCAGATGGAGATGAGGAACTTTATTGGGAACTGAAGTCAAGGTCACTTATGATATGCTTTAGCAAAGAGACTGGCAACATTTTGTACCTGCCCTAGAGATCTGTGGAACTTGAACTTGAAAGAGATGATTTAGGGTATCTGGCAGAGAAATTTGTAAGTGGCAAAGCATTCAAGAGGTGATCTGGCTAATTCTGAAAGCATTCAGTCATATGCATTCACAAAGACATTATCTGAAACTTAAACTTTTATTTAAAAGGGAAACAGAGCGTAAATGTTTGGAATATTTGTAGCCCGACCATGAGGTAGAAAATAAAAATCCATTTTCTGGGGAGAAATTCAAGCCAGCTGCAGAAATTTGCATAGGTAACAAGGAACCAAATGTTAGTAACCAAGACAATGGGAAAAATGTCTCCAGGGCATGTCAGAGGTCTTCATGGTAGCCCTCCCATCACAGGCTCAGAGGCCTAGGAGAAAAAATGATTTTGTGGGCCAGGCCCAGGGCCCCTCTGTTCTGTGCAGCATAGGGACTTAGTGCCCTGCATCCCAGCCACTACAGCTCCAACTGTAGCTAAACGGGGCCAAGTTATAGCTTGGGTTATTGCTTCAGAGGGTACAGGTCCCAAGTATTCATGGCTTCCATGTGGTGTTTGACCTACAGGTCCACAGAAGAGAAGAACTGAACTTAGAGAACCTCTGTCTAGATTTCAGAGGATGTATGGAAATGCCTGGATGTCCAGGCCAAGTCTGCTGCAGAGGCAGAGACATAATGGAGAACCTCTACTAGGGCAATGCATTGTGGGGTTTGAGCCCCCACACGAAGTTCCCACTGGGACACTACCTAGTGAATCTGTGAGAAGAGGGCCACAGTCCTCCAGACCCAAGAATGGTAGATTCGCTGACATTTTGCACCATGCACTTGGAAAAGCTGCAGGCACTCAACACCAGCCTTTGAAAGCAGCCATGGGGGCTGTACCCTGCAGAGCCATGGGGTCAGAGATGCCCAAGGCCATGGGAGCTCATCCCTTACATCAGCATGTTCTGGATGTGAGACATGGAGTTATTAATCCTAAAAATTTGAGACAGGTCTCAGTTAATTTGTAAAGTTTATTTTGCCAAGGTTGAGGACACACCCATGGCACAGCCTCAGGAAGTTCTGATGACATGTGTCCACAGTGTTTGGAACACAGCTTAGTTTTATACATTTTAGGGAGACATGAGACATCAATCAATATATGTAAGAAGTACGTCATTGGTTTGGTCTGGAAAGGTAGGACAATTTGAAGCAAAGGCAGGAAGGCTCCAACCAAGGATGGGGCTTCCAGGTCACAGATAGGTGAGAGACTAACAGTTGCATTATTCTGAGTTTCTGATTAGCTTTTCCAAAGGAGCATCTATCTCAGTGAGCAGAGGGGTGACTTTGAATAGAATGGGAGGCAGGTTTGCCCTAAGCAGCTCCCAGCTTGACTTTTCCCTTTAGCTTAGTGATTTGAGAGCCTCAGTATTAATTTTCTTTCACAGAGTCAGAGAAGATTTTGGAGCTTTAAGATTTAATGTCTGCCCCACTGGATTTTGGACTTGCATCTGATCTTGTTTTGGCCAATTTCTCCCATTTGGAATGGGAACATTTACCCAATGCCTGTACACCCATTATAGTAACTAACTTGGAAATAACTAACTTGTTTTTGATTTTACAGGTTCATAGGCAGAAGGGCCTTGCCTTGTCTCAGATGAGACTTTGGACTCAAAGTTACTGCTGGAATGAGTTAAGTCTTTGGAAGACTGTTGGGAAGGCATAATTTGTTCTGAAATGTGAAAAGGTCTTGAGATTTGGGAGGGGCTAGGGGCTGAAGGATATGGTTTGACTCTGTGTCCCCAACCAAATCTGATCTCAATTTGTAATCCCCATGTGTCTAGGAAGGGACCTGGTGGGAGGTGATTGAATCGTGGGGGTAGATTTCCCCCTTACTGTTCTCACAATAGTGAGTTCTCATGAGATCTAGTAGTTTGATAAGTGTCTGAAAGAAGTTGCTTCCCCCTTCTTTCTCTTTTTCTCCTACCACCATGTAAGCCATGCCTGCTTCCCTTTCAACTTCTGTCATAACTGTGAGTTTCCTGAGGGCCCCCAGCCATGAAGAACTGTGAGTCAATTAAACTTCTTTTCTTTATAAATCACCCAGTCTCAGGCAGTTCTTTAAAGCAGTGTGAAAACAGATTAATACAGATATGTTAACTTATCTTGATTATCCTTCTTTTTTGCCAAGATTTTCTAATTTTTCATTTGTTTCAAGAGAACTCATAACTGCTTGTTGAAGCACTTTGATGGTTGCTTTAAAATCCTTGTTAGATATTTCCAACCTCTAATTCATCTTGGAGTTTGTTTCTGTTGATTTTCCTGTTTCTTATGTGATTGTTGGTAAAATTCTGTACTTTTCGGATATTGTGTTATGAAACTCTGCAATCTATTTAATCTTTTTCAGTTTTTCAGGCAGTTCTTCTGTTGAGGTATTATGTGAGGTCTGTGTGGTTGAGTATTTTCAGCTAACCTGTTGGCCCCAATCACATGACAGGACAGAAGTAGAAAGGGTGAAGCCCCCTTCTGGACCATCTCATTAAGTCTCGCTGCTGGGTGAGAATGGCAGCTTTATGCACCGATGGACCCAGCTAACACAATCATGGTAGAACAATCTGAACACTATGTGCTTCAACTGTGTAGAATGCGGATTCATACTCAATCTCCCCAACACTTCACTTGCAGTAAAATTGGATCACTGTCACCTACTTCTGCCAGGAGAGGGAAAGAAGACCAGATCCCTGCTCAGCCAGGCTGACAAAGTCCAGGGGAAAAACTACAGCATGCCGCCCTCTTCCAAGGGTGGAGGAAAGGGAGTATGGAAGATCAATTTTCTGTTCCGCTCTGCTGAATCTACAAGAACTGAGGAGTATCATTCCTGTTCATATTTGACTGACGTAGACAAGTGTTGCCAAAAATATTTTCTGATGCTAGGCCACCTTTTTCTAGACCGCTGATTGAAGAAAATAGGTATTTCTTGTAGCTTCTTTTTCTTTTTTCTTTCTTTTTCTGTGCCTGTTGGTGGTTCTGGATCTGAGGCTTCTTCTTCACTCTGTCTGGTGGATACATAGGAGACAATAAGAAAACCCATAAAACTCACTGCTGTGTTGTTCCTCAAGTTGCTGAGATTTCTGGGCGACCCACATTCTTTCTAAATGTCAAATAATTTCTATGTGGATTATTGTGTTAAGTCTAGGGGGTCTTGGTTGTAAGAAAGAGAAGTTGGGGAAATGGGGAAAGTCCACTTTGGCAGAAGCAGGTTTATGAGAAGTTATTTTGAAGTTCAGTGTTTTTACTCTCAGGTGGCTATGCCCCCACACGACTCCATAGATGAGTGTCTCTGGAGTTGCTGTTTCTCTAAATACCTGTCAAAGATCAGGACACAAGCAGTACAAGCAGTACTGTCTTGGGACCACCCCATCAACAGAACACAACAGAAAAGTGAAGACATGCATTTCATCCCCGTGTTAGCTGACAAGCTCTATGGGAATCCACTCATTAATGGCGATCCTGGTCAGAGCAGTCCATGCCCAGGGGAGCCTTTAACATCCAGCATGACAGTGCTGGCAGCACTGTAGAGTACAGACTGGCAGAGAATAAAACTCACGCCAGGCAATGTGCTCAGTAATATCAGACTTTTAGGGAGCATGTATCACCCCTGAAACATCAAAACATACCTGAAAGGAGGTTTTTGAAAGCTGAAGGGCTTGTGTCAATCATGACTACTTATTCAGAAAGGTGGCTTAAGATAGCACAAGGTTATGTTATATAATGTTCCTAAAGTTATTGTATTTTAGTCTTCAATATACTATATCAAATACAATACATGGGTTATGAGTCTCTTCATAACTCAACAGATGTGGCACAGATCCAATTTCTCAGCTCTATTTCAGTGATTGGTTGAATTTAAGTTTCTACCTGGTATTTCCAAGTGCCAGTTTTTGAATTATTGGTGAAACATAATACAAGGAAATATTCAACACTGAGCATGCAAGATAATAAAGATATTTTCACTTAACTGATTTTGTAACTCTTGAATACTGGGCTATTTCATTGTGGTAGTATAGTCTACTGGCAAAATGTGTTCCTGCGATGATTTATATGGACCAATTAGAATATTGTGTTCTCCCATCTTCATTTCTAAATATATCCCCACACTGCTTTTCTACCTAAATTCTCTCATCTTATTAGGTCCCTAATCCATACATCCCTCTACCTATAATTAGTATGGTGGATTGTATTTTTCAAAAGACACAGCAGTATTTCCAGTTCCATATGCTTTTCCAGAATCTTTCCACTCCTCATCAAGAGGTGGAGTCTACTTACCTTGCCCTTAAATCTCAGCAGACTTTGCTACCCCTTTGATGAATAGAATGTTACATAAGTGATGCCATAACCTCTGAGTCCAGGTCACAAAGGATGGCCGGGCTCCCACTTGGCCCACTCAGGATGCCTGCTCTTGGCTATTTACCACTGGCTTTTGCCACTGGGCTTTTCTGTAACATTCCTTACCTGTGCCTTTCACTGGGCATTCACTTAGTCCATGAGAAATACATAGTGCCCACACTTGTAAATATTTTAGCTGTAAAAAAGCTTTCTAGTCTAAAGATTCCAGATTTGCTTTTTGTCTGTTGAACATCTCTGTTTCATCTCTGTAACACTAGCAGTTAATGAAAGCGATGATAATTCCCTTCAACAAACAATCACTGAGCATCAAATTATGGGTAAGACAGTATGCTCTCAGGTTTTTATTTACACAGAGTAGAAAAAATTAGAGAGAGAGAGAGAGACTCGCCCCTAAGGCCCTTTCAGGTCTAGAGCTTCGGTGATTCTTCTGAATAAGTCTGAGTGTGAAGAACAGCCTGAAGCAGCCATACACCCTAGGGAGAGATCCACAGCAACAGCTTGGCATCAACAGTCCTAGTCAGGAATCCTGGTTCTGTCATTTCCTAACACTCTGACACCCTAATAACAAATTTGACCTTAATTTCTTGCTTCTCATAGCCTTGGTTTCTGCATTTATGAAATAGTAATATTATTAACTACCTTCTAGATTTTTTCTGATGGAAAATGGGATAAGATACATTCACCACTTAGCACAACATTTAGGTAGAGCTAGTTCATTTCAGTCTAGTTGCGTGCTCAGTGTTTGGACAGGATATAGTATTAATGGAAAGTCCCATCTGAGGGGCAATGTCAGGAAACAGAAAATTAGGTCAGTAATCTGACAACTGATGTGGATGGTGGGGCATCAAGGGGCATGGTTGCAGGTTCGCAAACAGAATAAAACGGGATTCAGTTGAAACAGAAGAAGGCCCTGAGCAAAGAAGGGTGTAAGAGGTGCTCTTGGAGTGAATTAGGGCCAGGATTGATGTGTGCTGATAAAAATTATAATGTTGCACAATAGTAAGAATAGAAAGGTGTGGGAAGGAGGTTGGTGCTCTATATCATAAACTGAAAAAAGTAGACTCTAGAGCTGTCCAATAGAACTTTATTTGATGATGAAAATGTTCTATTCTACACTGTCCAATATAGTAGCTACTAGTCACTCATTATGTGACAAATTCAACTTAGGAACTGAATTTTTTTCGCATTTACTTTTAATTAATTTTAATTTAAATAGCCACTATGACTAGCGACTACTATATCAGGAAGCACAATTCTCTGAGTCAGACTGCCCTGGGTTCATAAACTGTCTGCTTCCTTTAGTAGCTGTGTAACTTTAGAAAACTTATTCAACCTTGCTGAGCCCTGGTTTTCTCGTCTGTAAAATGATCTTTTAATATTTTCAAAGCTACCGAGAGGCTAAAATGAAATACATAAATTTAGTGGCTGGCACACAAAGAGGAGTCAGTAAATGTGAGTTATTACTCTATGATTTCAAATATTCATAATTTTATAAATGCATTAATTATGTCATTGTATCCCAAGAAAAACAATGAGGCAGGTGAAACAGATTTTATTTTATTTTTTTACAATTTTTTATTTTATAAGTTATTGGGGAACAGGTGGTGTTTGGTTACATGAGTAATTTCTTTAGTGGTGATTCGTGAGGTTTTGGTGCAGCCATCTCCTGAACAGTAGACACTGCACCCAATTTGTGGTCTTTTATCCCTCACCCCCTTCTCACCCTTTCCACCTGAGTCCCCAGAATCCATTGTGTTATTCTTATGCCTTTGCTTCCTTATAGCTTAGCTCCCACTTATGAGTGAGAACATATGATGTTTGGTTTTTCATTCCTGAGTTACTTCACTTAGAATAATGGTCTTCAGTCTCATTTGGGTCACTGTGAATGCCATTAATTCATTCCTTTTTATGGTTGAGTAGTATTCCTTCATATATATACATCACATCATATGTATATATCACATTATATATATCGCATCATATATATATCACATTATATATATATCGCATCATATATATCACATCATATATATATATCACATCATATATATATATCATCACAGTTATATATATCACAGTTTCTTCATCCACTCGTTGATTCGTGGGCATTTGGGTTGGTTCCAAGTTTTTGCAATTGCAAATTGTACTGTTAAAAACATGTGTGTGCAAGAATCTTTTTTCATATAATGACTTTTTTCCTCTGGGTAGATACCCGGTAGTGGGATTGCTGGATCAAATGGTAGTTCTACTTTTAGTTCTTTAAGGAATCTCCACACTGTTTTGCATAGTGGCTGTACTAGTGTAGATTCCCACCAGCAGTGTAGAAGTGTTCCTGTTCACTGCAGCCATGCCAACATCTATTATTTTTATTTTTTAATTATGACCATTCTCGCAGGAGTAAGGTGGTAGCACATTGTGGTTTTGATTTGCATTTCCCTGATCATTGGTAATGTTGAGCATTTTTATATGTTTTTTGGCCATTTCTATATCTTCTTTTAAGAATTGTCTATTCATGTCCTTAGCCCACTTTTTGCTGGAATTTTTTTTTTCTTGCTAATTACTTTAGGTTCATTGTAGATTTTGGATGCCCGTCCTTTCTCAGGTGTATAGATTGTGAATAGTAAACTCTGTGGGTTGTCTGTTTACTCTGCTGATTGTTCCTTCAGCCGTGCAAGAGCTTTTTAGTTTAATTAAGTCCCAGCTATTTATCTTTGTTTTTATTGCATTTGCTTTTGGGTTCTTGATCATGAAATCCTTGCCTAAGCCAATGTTTAGAAGGGTTTTTCCAATGTTATCTTCTAGAATTTTTATAGTTTCAAGTCATAGATTTAAGTCCTTGATCCATCTTGAGTTGATTTTTGTGTGAAGTGAGAGATGAGGATCCAGTTTTATTCTCCTACATGTGTTTTGCCAATTATCCGAGCACCATTTGTTGAATAGGGTATACTTTCTCCACTTTATGTTTTGTTTGCTTAAGTATTTGGGTTTATTTCTGGATTCTCTATTCTGTCCCATTGATCTCTGTGCCTATTTTTATATCAGAACCATGCTATTTTGGTAACTATGGCCTTATAATATAACTTGAAATCAGGTAATGTGATGCCTCCAGTTTTGTTCTTTTTGCTTAGTCTTGCTTTGGCTATGCTTTGATTCTACATAAATTTTAAGATCCTTTTTCTAGTTCTGTGAAGAATGGTGGTGGTATTTTGATGGGAATTGCATTGAATTTGTAGATTGTTTTTGACAGTATGGTCATTTTCACAATATTGATTCTACCTATTCATAAGTATGGGATATGTTTCCATTTGTTTGTGTATGTGTTTTTCAGAGGTGTTTTATAGTTATTCTTATAGAGGTTTTTTCACCTCCTTGATTAGGTATATTCCTAAGTATTTTCTTTTGGGGCAATTATTGTAAAAGGGGTTGAGTTCTTGATTTGATTCTCAGCTTGGTCGCTGTTGGTGTATAGAAGAGCTACTGATTTGTGTACATTAATTTTGTATCCAGAAACTTTCCTGAATTCTTTTATCAGTTCTAGGAGCTTTCTGGAAGAGTCTTTAGGGATTTTTAGATAAACAATCATATCATCAGCAAACGGTGACAGCTTGACTTCCTCTTTACTGATTTGGATGCCATTTATTTCTTTCTCTTGTCTGATTGCTCTGCCTAGGACTTTTAGTACTTCATTGAAGAGGAGTGGTGAGATTGGGCATCCTTGTCTTTTTCCAGTTCTCAGAGGGAGTGCTTTCAACTTTTCCCCATTCAGTGTTATGTTGGCTGTCAGTTTGTCATAGATGGCTTTTATAACATTAAGCTATGTCTCTTTTTTGCTGATTTTCTGACTTTTTTTAATCATAAAGGAATACTGTATTTAGTCAAATGCTTTTCCTGTGTCTACTGAGATGATCATGTGATTTTTGTTTTGAATTCTGTTTATGTGGTGTATCACATTTATTGGCTTGTGTATGTTAAACCATCCTTGCATCCCTGCCATAAAGCCCACTTGATCATGTTGGATGATATTTTTGATATGTTGTTGGATTCAGTTAGCTAGCATTTGGTTAAGGATTTTACCATCTATGTTCATCAGGGATATTGGTCTGTAGTTTCATTTTTGGGTTATGTTCTTTCCGGGTTTTGGTATTAGGTTGATACTGGCATCATAGAATGATTTAGGGAGGATTCCCTCTTCTGTCTTGTGGAATAGTGTTAATAGGATTGTTACCAATTCTTCTTTGAAGGTCTGGTAGAATTCTGCAATGAATCTGTCTGATGCTGGACTTTTTTGTTGGTAATTTTTTTATTACATTTTCAATCTTGCTGCTTGTTATTGGTCTGTTCAGGGTCTCTAATTCTTCCTGATTTAAGCTAGGTGGGTTGTATTTTTCCCAGAATTTATCCATCTCCTGTAGGTTTTCTAGTTTATGCACATAAAGATGTTCATAGTAGCCTTGAATGATGTTTTGTATTTCTGTGGTCAGGAGTAATATGTCCCATTTCATTTCTAATTGAGCTTATTTGGATTTTCTCTCTTCTTTTCTTGGTTAATCTTGCTAATTATCTTATCAATTTTATTTATCTTTTCAAATAACCAGTTTTTTGTTTCATTTATTTTTTGTTTTTTTTTGTTTTTTTTTGTTTTTTGTTTTTTTTTTTTGGCTGGTTGTTTCAATTTCATTTAATTCTGTTCTGATCTTGGTTATTTCCTTTCTTCTGCTGGATTTGGGTTTGGTTTGTTCTTGTTTCTCTAATTCCTTGAGGTAAGACCTTAGATTGTCTGCTTGTGTTCTTTTAGACTTTTTGATATAGGTGTTTAGGGCTATGAACTTGCCTCTTAGCACCACCTTTGCTATATCCCAGAAGTTTTGATAGGTTGTGTCACTATTATTGTTCAGTTCAAAGAATTTTTTAAATTTCCATCTTGATTTCATTGTTTACCCAATGATCATTCAATAACAGGTTACTTAATTTTCATGTATTTGCATGGTTTTGAAGGTTCTTTTGGAGCTGATTTCCAGTTTTATTCCACTGTGATCTGAGAGAGTGCTTGACATAATTTCCATTTTCTGAAATTTATTGAGACTCGTTTTGTGGCCTATCATATGATCTATACTGGAGAAAGTTCAATGCGCTGATGAACATAATATATATTCTGTTGTTGGGTAGAATGGTCTGTAAATATCTGTTTAGTCCATTTATTTCAGGATACAGTTTAAGTCCATTATTTCTTTGTTGACTTTCTGCCTTGATGACCTGTCTAGTGCTGTCAGTGGAGTATTGAAGTCCCCTACTGTTATTGTGTTGCTGTCTACCTCAATTCTTAGGTCTAGTGGTAATTGTTTTATACATTTGGCAATTCCAGTGTTAGGTGCAAATATATTTAGTATTGTTATATTTTCCTGTTGGCCAAGGCCTTTCATCAATATATAATGTCCCTCTTTGTCTTAAGTGCTGTTGCTTTAAAGTTTGGTTTGTCTGATATAAGAATAGCTACTCCTGCACACTTTTGGTGTCCATTTGCATGGAATGTCTTTTTCCACCACTTCACCTTAAGTTTATGTGAGTCCTTATGTGTTAAGTGAGTCTCTTAAAGGCAGAAGACAGTTGATTGGTGAATTCTTATCCATTCTGCAATTCTGTATCTTTAAGTGGAGCATTTAGGCCATTTATATTCAACCTTAGTATTGAGATGTGAGGTACCATTTCATTCATCGTGCTATTTGATGCCTGTATACCTTGGTTTTTTGTTTATTTTTTAATTCTATTATTGTTTTATAGGTCCTTTAAAGGTGTTTTATAGATGCTTTAAAGAGGTTATGTTTTGATGTGTTTCCAGGATTTGTTTCAAGATTTAGAGCTCCTTTTAGCAGTTCTTGTAGTGCTGGCTTGGTAGTGGTGAATTCTCTCAGCATTTGTTTGTCTGAAAAAGACTGTATCTTTCCTTCGTTTATGAAGCTTAGTTTCACTAGATGCAAAATTATTTGCTGATAATTGTTTTGTTTAAGGAAGCTGAAGATAGGGCTTCAATCCTTTCTAACTTATAGAGTTTCTGCTGAGAAATCTGCTTTTAATCTGGTAGGTTTTCCTTTACAGTTTACCTGGTGCATTTGTCTTACAGCTATTAAGATTCTTTCTTTCATATTAACTTTAGATAACCTGATGACCATGTGCCCAGGTGATGATCTTTTTGCAATGCATCTTCCAGGTGTTCTTTGAGCTTCTTGTATTTGGATATCTAGGTCTCTAGCAAGGCCAGGGAACTTTTCCTTGATTATTCCCTAAATATATTTTCCAAATTTTTAGATTTCTCTTCTTCCTCAGGAATGCCAATTATTCTTAGGTTTGGTTGTTTAACATAATCCCAGACTTCCTGGAGGCTTTGTTCATATTTTCTTATTCTTTATTGCCTTTGTTGGATTGGGTTAATTGGAAAACTTTGTCTTTGAGCTCTGAAGTTCTTTCTTCTGCTTGTTCAGTTCTCTTGTTGAGACTTTCAGGAGTATTTTGAATTTCTAAAGTGTGATCATTGTTTCCTGAAGTTTTTATTGTTTTTATTTATGCTGTCTATTTCATTAAAAATTTCTCCCCATGTGTCTTGTATCATTTTTTTGACTTCTTTAAATTGGGCTTTGTCTTTCTTTGGTACCTCTCTGATTAGCTTAATAACTAACCTTATGAATTCTTTTTCAGGTAAATTGGGAGTTTCTTCTTGGTACGGATCCATTGCTGGTAAGCTAGTGTGATATTCTGGGGGTGTTAAATAACCTTGTTTTGACATATTACTAGAGTTGGTTTTTCCCTGGTTTTTTCTCATGTGGGTAGGTTCTGTCAGAGTGAAAGTCTAGGGCTCAAGGCTGTTCAGATTCTTTTGTCCCACAGGTGTTCCCTTGATGTAGTACTGTCCCCCTTTTCCTAGGGATGTGGCTTCCTGAGAGCCAAGCTGTAGTGATTGTTTTCTCTCTTCTGGATCTAGCCACTCAGCAAGTCTATCAGGCTCTGGGCTGGTACTGGGGTTGTTTGCACAGAGTCCTGTGATGTGAACCATCTGTGGGTCTCTCAGCCATGGATACCAGCACCTGTTCCAGTGGAGGTGGCAGGGCGGTGAAATGGACTCTGTGAGGGTCTTTAGCTTTGGTTGTTTAATGCACTACTTTTATGCTGATGGCCTTCTGCCAGCAGGTGTCACTTTCAAGGGAGCATTAGCTACGGTAGTATGGAGAGGAACCGTTGATGGGCTAGGACCTAGAACTCCCAAGAGTATACACCCTTTTTCTTCAGCTACCAAGGTGGGTAGGGAAGGACTATTAGGTGGGGGCAGGGCTAGGCATGTCTGAGCACAGACTCTTCTTGGGCGGGTCTTGCTGCGGCTGCTGTGGGAGATGAGGGTGAGGTTCTCAGGTCAATGAAATTATGTTCCTAGGAGGATTATGGCTGCCTCTACTGTGTCATGCAGGTTGTCAGGGAAGTGGGGGAAAGCTGGCCTCACCCAGCTCCCACACAACCCAAAGGGCCAGTCTCACTCCCACCATGCTCCCACCAACAGTACCAAGTCTGTTTGCAGGCAGTGGGTGAGCAGGGCTGAGAACTTGCCCCAGGCCACCCACCCAAAGCTGTGAAAGCAAGTAGGGCTTTCATGCTTCCCCTACATGTGAAGTTTGCACACCAAATTCATGTCTTCCCCAGAGTTCTGGCCAGGAGACTTCTCGATCAGTTCAAATTGTTACAAAGTTCAGCTGGAGGTTTCCTTCTCCCTGTGGCCTTTTCCCAGTACCTCTAGCAACCATCCCCAAAGACCCCTGTGAGGTGAGGAAGAAATGGCTTCCCAGGGTACCCAGTGAGCCCTTGGGGATTCTCCTGCTGCTTCCTCCACCCCTGAATTTCACTTGGCTCTCTAATTGACTGAGCTTCAGGTAAGGTCAGAATCTTCTCCCATGTTCTAGACCTTCAGTTTCCCCATTGAAGGTGTATGTTGAGGGGCAGACAATCCCCCTTTCTCACTTCCGTAGTTTAGGCACTTACAGTATTTGAGGTGTCTGCCAGGTCCTGCAGGAGCAATCCACTTCCTTCAGAGAGTCTGTGGGTTTTCCTGGCTTTCCTGATTTATTCCTGCAGTTGTTCTGGAGCAGAAGTTCATAATACAAGCCTGCATACCACATACTACTCTGTCGGTCCGAGTGGGAGCTGCAATCTAGTCCTGCCTCCCATCTGCCATGCAAAACAGATTTTATTATATCAATTCTGTTATGGACAAGGTACAGCATAAGTGCCTTACCTGAAGGGCAGAGGCATATGTCCATCAAGTAGTGCTCAAATACTTGTTTTCTGGGTGCTCAGGATCTGAGCAATGCTGTGCTAAACACAATCAGGGCTACAAGAGACACATGCAATGCAGATCTATTCTCAAGCTGTTTAGTGTCCAATGGCAAGGTGAACCCCATGCATGGGAAAAAAAAGACGAAATCAATGCTGTGTCAAGTGATGTGATTCTGACCATGCCTTAGCAATAGCTCAGAAATATCCATACAGCTCGGGGCTTTCGAAAAGATCCAACCACTTAACAGGAATTGGGCCAGGTTTTTCCCTTTTAATTTCTTATTAAATGCTCATACCAATCCTTAAATAACACTACTATTGTCTATGTTCTATAGATGAGCAAACCAAGAATTTGATGAATTAAATAATTTGACCTAGGACATTGTCAGGTCTGGGATTTCATTTTCTCAACTTACAAGCTAATAAATTAGCCTATTACTATTTCATGGATGCTGGTAAAACACGTAAGACTCCTGGGTCAGAGACAAAGAACTTTATTATTCACAGCACAGCAAGCAGCACAATTTGCACTGCTTCCCCTTTCCCCCAAGCCTCTCCATGGGTCAGACGAATGTCAAGCATGCAGTAGATTTGCCTCACACCTGAGGAACACTGTGCTTTGGAAACCCACCATATTGTAGCAAGCAGAAAGCAAACTTGCTCTTGGTCTCTAATAGATGCATTACCACATCCCTCAAGGTTGCTCAGTGAAAATACAATCCTGAGAAATGGCCCAGGTAGAGAGCAGGCAGAGCTTTGCATTTTGGACCTATCCAGCTAGATGGGGTAGAGACACTCAGGGCCTATGCTTGGTTGCCTCCCTCAACAGTACCAGGCTAAGAAGTAATGAAGGTTCTTTGACTTTAAATTCCCACATGCTCCACTGTAATCTGGTGCGTACTAAACATGGAAACAAGTTCAGTAGCCCTGCCCTCTGATCCTACTGGAGTGCGCTTGACATTGTCATGTTCCAGTGAAATTTACATTGCCATGATTAGTTTAGGGGGAGCTGTATCCTTTACCTGGCATTTAAGCAATCTACATAGATTATTTCTAGCAATCATTAAAATATTTATTATTTTATATGAGATGCAGAGGAAATAAGTGTCTTGCCCAAGGAAAGATAGAAACTTTGCCTCTAGGAAAACATTTTAATTTATGTTTATCTTTCTATACTTTTATCTTCCTCCCTTATTGTACTATCAGCTAGCTGTCTCACAAGAGAATGTGACTCTTCACAGTTCAGTGTCGCTAAGTTAAACCTCTGACATGAGTCCATTTCCCTATTTGTCCAACATTCAGCCTAATGATACCAAGCCCAGAAACAATATCACTCGGCTTTCCTTTTTCAAATGTTTTTATGGAAGCTTCATGAGGTACACGATAGACAAGCAATTTAAAAGAAAAGGAAAGTCTGCTAAAAAAAAAAAAAAAAAAAAAAAAAAAAAAAAAAAAAAAAAAGGATAAATCATTCTAGAAAAAAATCAGCTAAAACTGAGCAATTTTTATAGCATTTAGAGGATTCCTTACTCTCGTTAAACAGAGTATAAATGATGAAACGTGATGGATTTCTTGGAATGAAAAGTCATTTTATGGTTCTAAAAACATTAAAAAGTCATATTATGTGCCACAAAGTACAAAGAGATCTCTTTTTTAGTCTTTACTACCTTCAGAGAGAATCTTCTGATGCCTTCTACTGGGGCTTCCCAAGGCATTTTACCAAATCTGTGCAGAACCCCTTAACTCCTCCTTTCCACATGGGTCCCAAATGAGCATCCGAGTAGTCGTCACAGTCTTAATGGCACCTGGGGGGCCTGGATGATGCTTGTCCGGGCTGAGGCATGACTGAGCAGGGCCATAGCTCCTGGCATCATTTCCTGCTGAGTACTTCACTGCAAATTATGCAGAGGGTCAATGGCCCTAGGAAGCCTCTTGCTACCATCGAACGCCTGAATACTAAATCAAAGAACACTTTAGGATAATTTTCTAGTGACTTTTGGAATGAGGAGTGATGTCAGGAACTTTCTCAAACCTCTCCTAACTACATTTCACTAATAAATTGCTATATTAAACCTCTCCCTTGTTGAGGGATAACATTTTCTTTTTTTTTTTTTTTTTTTAATTTATTTATTATTATTATACTTTAAGTTGTAGGGTACATGTGCATAACTTGCAGGTTTGTTACATATGTATACTTGTGCCATGTTGGTGTGCTGCACCCATCAACTCGTCA
This sequence comes from Chlorocebus sabaeus, assembly GCF_047675955.1. Taxonomy (NCBI): domain Eukaryota; kingdom Metazoa; phylum Chordata; class Mammalia; order Primates; family Cercopithecidae; genus Chlorocebus; species Chlorocebus sabaeus. Next base: position 5,011,183 of record NC_132913.1, on the reverse strand, counting down.
TTTACATCAGGTATAACTCCCAATGCAATCCCTCCCCCCTCCCCCCTCCCCATGATAGGCCCCAGTGTGTGATGTTCCCCTTCCCGAGTCCAAGTGATCTCATTGTTCAGTTCCCACCTACGAGTGAGAACATGCGGTGTTTGGTTTTCTGTTCCTGTGATAGTTTGCTAAGAATGATGGTTTCCAGCTGCATCCATGTCCCTACAAAGGACACAAACTCATCCTTTTTTATGGCTGCATAGTATTCCATGGTGTATATGTGCCACATTTTCTTAATCCAATCTGTCACTGATGGACATTTGGGTTGATTCCAAGTCTTTGCTATTGTGAACAGTGCCGCAATAAACATACGTGTGCATGTGTCTTTATAGCAGCATGATTTATAATCCTTTGGGTATATACCCAGTAATGGGATGGCTGGGTCATATGGTACATCTAGTTCTAGATCCTTGAGGAATCGCCATACTGTTTTCCATAATGGTTGAACTAGTTTACAATCCCACCAACAGTGTAAAAGTGTTCCTATTTCTCCACATCGTCTCCAGCACCTGTTGTTTCCTGACTTTTTAATGATCGCCATTCTGACTGGTGTGAGATGGTATCTCATTGTGGTTTTGATTTGCATTTCTCCTTCCGTCTTCAAAGCACAGACGTATTTACTTTTTTAAACACTTTATCTGATCTTAACTAGCATGACTTAGGTATTGCACTGTTTACTCTCACTCACTGGATTCTAAATCCTGAAGAGGAATGGAGAGAGGGTCATGATAGTTGAATGTTATGTGCCAGGAACTGTATGATCTTCATTTCTAATCCTCCCTGTATGAAGAGCTAAGTATCATTATCCTCATTTTTAGATGAGGCAACAGAGGCTTAGGTAGTTGAAATACTTGCCCAAGATCAACAGTTGGAAAGTGGAGAGGCTGGGACACAACCCTGAGGGTGTCTGACCCTGACCTGGTGTCCTGCTCCCATTCTGCTGCCTCACCCCCTCTGCAGATAATGCTGGCTCCCTTGCTACAACCCATATGCCAGAGCGGTCATCTGTGGTTAACTGTCACAGCACTTTGTTGTCTGTTTTGTATTTTAACCTCTTGACTTCATTCCCAGTGGATTATCACTGCGGAAACTGTGATCCAGACAAGCTGAGTCTGGGATTCAGAGTCAGTATCTATCACAGGAACTGGGCACCTCTGACCTTCAGGCATCATTTTGCACAACAGAAAGACCTGGAGGCGGAGGCGACCAGAGTGCAGGAGCACCTGAGAGACAAGTGGGGCTGTGGAGGGGACCCCAGAGCCTCTGTCCCACCAGCTCAGCCCCGTGCAGGGGGCTTGAGTTCTGAGATGGAGAACCATTAGTAGAAGCTGAAGAAGTCTTTTTCATGAGGAAATGTGCAGGACACAGAACACACGCACTGTTGTTTCAGAGCCCAGGGGACCGAATGTGATACAGCAGGACACACAAGAGCAGCCTTATAGCGGGCCTGGGCATGGGGAAGCAGGTAGGGAGGGCAGGGACCCATGGAAGATGGAGCTGGACAATGCTTCCTAGCTAGCAAAACAGCTTTCTTCAAGGCAGGACCAGCAGACCACAAGGAGGGGGCCAGGCAGGATGCACAGGACCTACAGGGAGCCATGCCCAGGTGTGCGTGCCATCCACAGGCCTCTTAGACAAACCAAAGACGGAGCAGTGACTTTGTTGCTCAGCTGCAGGACACAAGCCAGGAATTCTTGAAAATCAATATTATTTTAACAGCATTTGCTGCCTCAAGCCAAAGAAATTTGTTTGTGCAACTGAAGACACATGCTATGACTTTAGATGGGAGCATATTTTAATTTGTTTTAACTTAGGAAAAGGCTAAATTTGGTTTCATTATGATAATACCCCATCTGGAAACCACATAAATCACAGACTCAGGGGAAAATGCCATAGAAACGGGAATATGGGGAACAGTATTCTAACAGCGCACCTTATATCGACACTTAGTCTTCTCCAAAGATCTAGTGGGAAAAGAACTGTGGGCTGCGGGACCCCAAACAATTCGCTAAGTGCTACAGCCCCTGGCACAGTACCAGGAGTACCCAACGTATAGAGGAAAGAAATGAAGATGAGAGTAATTCGCACCAGGATTTCTGCAAGTAACAGAGAGGCAGGGGCTACCATTTATGCAAGAGTCAGAAAAACTTTCCGGAAAGCAGTGACTTCTGCCCAGGTGCGGTGGCTCACACCTGTAATTCCAGCACTTTGGGAGGCTGAGGTGGGTGGATCACTTGAGGTTAGAAATTCGAAACCAGCCTGGCCAACATGGTGAAACCCCATCTCTACTAAAAAAACAAACAAACAAAATAGCCGGGTGTGGTGGTGCATGCCCGTAAATCCAGCTACTTGGGAGGCTGAGACAGGAGAATTGCTTGAACCCGGGAGGCGGAGGTTTCAGTGAGCCGAGATCACATCACTGCACTCCAGCCTGGGCGACAGGCAAGACTCCTTCTCAAACAAACAAAAAAAGAGTGACTTCTGAGATTGTTATTTGGAATACATCAGAGCTGGTCAAGCAGTATAGAGAGAAAGGTGAGATGCCATACATGGTATACTCTCCAATAAAAGCAAAACTTGCGGATACTGAAACAAGTAATTTCAGTTGTAACTTCAAAATCATGTCGTTATGAAAATCAAGAAAAATAGCAGTTGACTCTTTCATTCATCTTACAGTCACTGGCCATGTGCTGATCACGTAGTGGTTAGTAGTGTGTAGGCTGTGGGCAGGAGCCCAGCCCCATCCTCAGTGGACTCTAAGATGTGGGAGCAACTCTGCTACATCGGTAAATGCAACAGGTAACTTCTGCGAGGTGTGGGTGTAGCTGCTAACAAGGAATTAATACAAGTCTAATCATTTACTCTGTGTGCAACACAGAGCCAAATTCTATGGAAAACACTAAAGAAACGTAGACATGGTGCCTGCCCTCAAAGGGATTACTGGGTTGCTGTCTACAAGGGCAGTTGCAGAGGAAATACACATAATTTTAAGTGCAATCTCTCCTCCATAAAAGCAGCATGGAAATGGAGGCTCTCACTGGGGGTTGTTTTAAAAGGCATTTAATCTCCAAAATTTCGAAGTTATTATTTACAAAGAATGAAAAGTCTTCGGTTCATTCGATAGTTCTCTAGTCATATTGCCAGGACATTTGGCAGCTGCTAATATGATTTTGAAATCCTAGGTCTGTATCTGACAGATAAACAGGAAAAGAGTAAGTCAGAAGAGCTAGAAATTCCTGGTCAGGGACAATTAAAAAAAAAAAAAAACAAGGTGAAGCAGAGTGGAAAATGAATTGTTCTCATGGAAAGCACATGCTGAACCGAGCAAGTTTCCCAAATGTTGCCAAGGTAAGTGAACAGTAATTTGGATCACACAAAACAGATGTGCACAATATCACCAATTCCTCTACATCTTTTCCTCCTTTGCCACTGATACTGCACACCTTAAAAGTTTTCAACTTAAATCAGAGGACCTTCCTCATCAGAAAACATATTGGATTTTATATTACTGGAGAAAAGGAAAGGCTCACTCCATAGATAAATTTTCTGGAACAAATGTATTCCATAAAGCAAGGGTACTTTGCCAAGTAAAAATGATTGGCCCATTTATCTGTGATAAGCGTCATTTCGTGGATCAGTATAAGATAATCCAGAACACTTAAGGTTTTACAGAAACATCATCAGTAATATGAAAATCTGGCCTCTCTTTGCTTAGGTCCTGGAGGGCAGGAAGGAAATCGTCTTCAGTTCTATCCCCAGAATGTAAATCGGTGCTTGGAATATATTTGTTGAATGAATAAATGAACTAATAAATGAATGATGGGAGTTAGGAGCAACTTCTACTTGGAGGTGAGCATTGAAAGCAGAGTCACAAACAGATGGATTTGCCCTCTACAATGCTGGGGGAGTTTCTGGGTTCTCTCTGTTGTCTTAGATAATAAACTCTCCTTATGATTCTAAAAGTAAAGGCCTATGGCTATCCCTGGCAGGGTACCTGGTGGTACAAGAAAGGCTTTCCATGTTCTGAAAGGCTTAGTTGCTCCACTAAGTTCCTGCCTTGGCAACTCTTTTCCGAAATACAAAAAGAGGGCAAAGTCCTCAACCCAGGGTCTCTTCCATGTTATCTGGAGAAATGGGACAAGGAGTGGAGGACTAAGTAGCAAAGGGGCTTGTTATACAGTTGCTGCAAAACACAGTTTCCTTAAATCAAAGGCCTCAAAAAGTGCTGTCTGTGATCCAAAGGAACAGGGAGAGATACTGTTTCAGCCTTGGGAAGACTTCAGGGAAGAGGGCACTGCTCGCCTCGGCCTTCACAGAGGCAATGACACGACGGCATCAGCATCAGAGACGTGGACAGGACAGAGGGCATGGAACTGGGGGAACGGCCTTTGAGGCCCTCCTCTACCACTGTTTAGGGTTACTTCAATAACCTAGGGCTGGAACCAGGTTTTGTGGGCTAAGGTTTACACTATTTTGGTGCTTCATCTTCAAATAAAAAATACAAAATGAAGTGTAAATGCGATTTTTTAAAGAATGAGAAAGGAAATCGCAACAAATTACTGGAGCTGTGGACAGTCTGAGCCTTTTTCCCCTGAGATACCGTAAGTGCTCACACAGAAATGCTCCCTGATGACGTCAGGCTTCCTCTCTCTACCCAGAACCCGCTACAGTTCTCAGTGGCTCCCAGCGGTCACAGGAGCTCACACAAGTGAACAGCCCGGAAGTGTGTGCTTCACGGCACATTTGACTTACGGCAGCCTCTTAAATTCTTGATATTCTTATATGTAAAGTTAGTCATATTTCTCAAAACATTAAGTTTTATAAGAATTAGATGAAAGAGCATATGCGAAATTTTTGTTTGCTTGAATGTTTTGATGTAAGAACATTTAACGGGAGATCTAGCCTCAACAAATTTTTAAGTACAGAATTCACATCTGTAGGCATTACGCTGTGTGGCAGATCTCTAAAACTAATCAATCTTGTCTATGTAAACATTATACCCACTGAACAAAAACAACCCCTAGTCCTTGGTAACCACCATTCTGCTCTCTGCTACTATGAGCTTGGCTTTCTTAGATTCCACAATTCCACATATAAGTGCAATCAAGCAGTATTTATCTATCTAGGCCTTGTTTGTCTCACGTAGCCCACTGTCCTCTAGGTTACTCCATGCTGTTGCAAATGACAGGATTTTCTTCTTTTTTAAAGCTAAACAATATTCCATTTTATGAATTGTTCTGGACAGCCAATGTGTTTTGAAAAGGCTGACTGCACGTATGCAATGTTTCTTGTGTAGTATAGTCCACACACGAGCATGGAAGGCACTGGCATACAGCACAAAGTGTGAATACAGAAGGCTGAAAAGGAGTCTGTGCTGGCTGGAAAAAAAATACTGTAAGAAGTTAGAAACAAGAATTTTATCCCAAGAGCTAATGAAGTAGGCGGAAATGGAGAAATCAATGGCTACATCATGGTGTAATTATAGGAAAATGAATTGAGGAAGCAGTTGTGACACATTACATTGTTATCAGCCAGCACTACTTTAGCTCAGATGCTAATGAAAGAGTGCGTCTGACGTTAGAAATTGGAGAGTATGGCCTTGTAAGAATGGGGCTTTGGGCATGTGAGCTTTGATGGGGAGATGAGAAATGGTGAGAGGACATTCTAAAGATAGAAATGGTGGGCTTCTTGTATCTCTATGCAGAACTTTTGGTTCCTGGAGGGCACTCAATGGGAAAATGGCAGGGCACTATTGGAGGGAGAGATCCAAGGGAAGGAGAGAAGTAGAGCCGCAGACCCATAGCTCCGTCACTGAGCTCGTTCATTTGGGCAAGTTGTTGACTTTCCTAAGTACTAGAGCATCAGTTTCCTCATCTATAAAGTGGCTATACAATAATACTGGCTTTCAAGTTAGTCAATCAGCCTATCTGTCTGTCTATCTATTTTGCTGGATATACATTGAGATTCTGTCCAGACTCAGAGGCTTGAGACACTCATCCTTCAGTGATTCTGTATTTTGTGCTTATAGTCTCTATTTGTTTCTGGTGGGTAAAAAGAAGTAAGGATGCCAAGAGAGGGGTGTGTGTGGGTGTGGGTGGGTGGGTGTGAGAGACAGAGAGGGAAGAAGAGATCACCCAAACACATAAATACAGCCTTTGCTTGCTTTTGCTAACCTAGTTGATTTCTTGAAAGAAACTGTCCACGTGAAAATCGTGCCCTCACTCTTCCTCTTACAAAGGGATTTCTTTTCTCTGATCCTCTGGTTAGTCTGGGAAAACATTTTAAGAGACAAACAGAGTCTGTTTCTGGAGTGTGTCTCTCCCATCAAAGCTACATTCTTCATATTTCTTCATGGATTTTTAATGGACTTTGGAATAGAGTATCTGAGTGCTCAGCCAGACAATGGAACAAATGTCTTTTTTTTTTAATCCTTTCTGAGATACATTCAGAATGGCCCCATTCCTCTCTGTTAGACCCTTGGTCCCCCACTCACACACGGCCTCAACGTTCACGTGTATTCAGATGTGACTGTCACCAAAATGGCATTTCCCTTTGGGTTCTACAAAATTGGTTTCAGCAGATTTTTCACCAAGGAATGTGTGGTTTCCAGCCCTGGATGTGAAATGGACCCTTGGAACTGCTGGCAGATCCAGGATGCGGCATAAAGGCTCCTGTGGATCCGTGTCCCTTGCCAGTTTTGCTAAATGCCCAGGGCAAACACCACATGCTTTTCCCTCAAAGTCTTGAGGCTAGTGTGGAATGCATTTTTTTTTTATTATACTTTAAGTTCTAGGGTACATGTGCACAACGTGCAGGTTTGTTACATATGTATACATGTGCCATGTTGGTGTGCTGCACCCGTTAACTCATCATTTACGTTAGGTGTATCTCCTAATGCTATCCCTCCCCACTCCCCCTCCCCACAATAGGACCCAGTGTGTGATGTTCCCCTTCCTGTATCCAAGTTACCTCATTGTTCAATTCCCACCTATGAGTGAGAACATGCAGTATTTGGATTTCTGTTCTTGCGATAGTTTGCTGAGAATGATGGTTTCCAGCTGCGTCCGTGTCCCTACAAAGGACACGAACTCACCCTTTTTTATGGCTGCATGGTATTCCATGGTGTATATGTGCCACGTTTTCTTAATCCAGTCTGTCACTGATGGACATTTGGGTTGGTTCCAAGTCTGTGCTATTGTGAATAGTGCCACAATAAACATACGTGTGCATGTGTCTTTATAGCAGCATGACAAACGGCTAATATCCAGAACCTACAAAGAACTCAATCAAATTTACAAGAAAAAAACAACCCCATCAAAAAGTGGGCAAAGGATATGAACAGACACTTCTCAAAAGAAGACATTCATACAGCCAACAGACACATGAAAAAATGCTCATCATCACTCACTCGCCATCAGAGAAATGCAAATCAAAACCACAATGAGATATCATCTCACACCAGTTAGAATGGCGATCATTCAAAAATCTGGAATGTATTTTAATTCAAATATCTAACAGAACGGTGAGGAGTTTCTATTTAGGGATTTTCTTTTTCTTCTTTTAAAAGGTTTAGAATCCAAGAAAACAGAACGTGCTAAATAACGAAAGGAAGCTGAGCCTCACAGAGAAGTGGGTGAATTGCGTTCACTCCTGGCCCCTTGAGGACAATGAAGAGCAGGATTTCAGACTCTGCAAAGGAAATACAAGGTTTTGGGGTTTGGTTTAGTTTGGCCTTTTTTTTTTTTTTTTTTTTTTGCATTTTCAGTTTCTATTTTTTATTTTTTGCTGTGAAGGTAAATTGCTTTGTGAAAGTATTAGAAGTGGCCTTTTGACAGCCAGATGGGACTGAAGTAAAATTTCCACTTTAGTCAAACTGGCTTCACACACTATGCAATTTTCTTTATCCCCCAGTTTAAATTCAAGGCTCCTATAGTGATATTGCACTCAATCAAAGCCGACAGGTTATTTCTATTAAAGTTTGGGGTTGAATGGAGACTAACTAGAATGGTGCTTCTATTGCTAATATTTCATTCCAGTGGCAGAATGCAATACCTTGGATGGAGTTAAGAAGATAAAATTTCGAGTGTGGCTGAAATGGAAAAACAGCTTGTTAGGTTCATCTGGCACATTTAAATAAAATCAACGTTTATTTTGATGGCCTCCCGAATTACAGAGCTCCCTAATTCCATGGTTGCTCCTGCCCATATGCACCTTCCTGAGGATCTTAATTATTGCTCTCTCTGGTTATCAGACCTGTTGGACACCAGGTCGAGAGGACAGCCGTGATAGAGGCCACCGACGTGCCAATTCCCAGTTATTGTGTAGGACACAAATTCATGTTATTGAATAATCTCTAGGGGGAGGAAAAAAATACATGGCTCTGCTTTCCACAAACTTCATTACCCTTCCAAACCTGTTTTGTTCAGTCCAAGTGTAATAAGAACGAATTCCCTGCAATCATGTTGGCTTCTGTGAGAGCCAAGGCTGCTGCCAGGTGAGTGTTAGGAATTCATGGGAAGATAAAGTAATAATTAATAAAGGTACATATCTATGTAAAAACTGCTGTTTCTTTTGGAAAAAAGAAGACAAAAAGTTAAACGTTAAGTCCTTTTAAAACAAGACTTCATATGTCAGAGGAACAGAAGATGCTTTTGGAGAGGGCTTACCTTAAAAAGCAAACTGAAGAGCTCTCAAAAGTGCACTTGCCAATATGAGCAAAATAAGTCCATTACTTTCATATGCACTCATTAATATTTAGAAAGCGTCATAGACACATAATAACTACAGGCTGGGCACTGTGAACAATATCGATATTAGGAGGTACAAATATTGAATTTGAACCTGCTCTAGGACATACAACCTTGGCTGTTCCAATAAAAAAACAGGCAGAGGGGGATGACTCAGAGCCAAAAACATGCTTCTTGTGTCAGTATCAAAGTGCACAGTAAGTTTAGGGGTCTGGGGCCTTGCACTTGTTCTGCCCCTATTTAGATGTAAGATGTGAGGCAACATTTGTATCCTCCCTCAGACAGTTTCTCCACTAGTGAAACAAAGGTAGAGTTTATATAGAGTGATCAAAACTTACAAGGACCTCCACATGTTACATTTATAAGTTCTTAGCTAGAATAAGCACCATGAATAGTTCAAAGAAAGGTTTAACAAATATTTCATAAAAAACTTTACGTCTGTGTAGGAAGGCAGGAACAAGCTGTTGAAGCCATGTGAAGGAAAGGAAGTAGCATGACACCCGAAGGAAGGTCTGCAACATTCAATCATATTCCCAAACTCTCCCTGCTGAGCCTGAGCCAGGTGGCATCTTCTGGGCATCCAGCCTAAATGCAAGACTGCAAGAAAAGACTCCCCCAGACGCCATAGGTCTTACGCTCTCAAAACCAACATTTCTTTTCAAGGGACAAGGTCTTTCATTCCACAGTAAGAATGAGAGTAAGTACACATAAGAGAGGAAAATGGAAGTTTCCTAAAGAGAGCAACCATGCGGGAGGAACATCCACACAGTCATTCAACAAAGACACTGTGAATACCCAGCCCGGGCCAGGGCGGTGCTAGTGCTGGGGCGTAACAGTGTCAAGGTAGGCACATTTCAGTGAGGGACTGTGAATTAAGCAAATTAACATGCAAAGAAATACAGAGTAGCAATGGAGTTAAGTGCTCAGAAGAATATTAGAATGCTACTACAAGAGAATCAAAAGGAGACTCAGTTAAGAAATACTAGTATTCTCAATTTTATAGTACTGGTAAAACCATTTAGGATTTATTGAATACTTTATATCATACCCAATGTTAAACATTTTATGTTTATTTAATCTTTAAATCAACGCTTTGAGATTCATGTAATCACTAAACCCATAAGAGTAGATAAAGAGACTGAGTTGATGTATGAAGCAATTTATCCCAGGTAGGAAGTGGCAGACACAGAACTAGAGCAGGTCTGTTCAAATCCAAGCTGCATTCTTGTAATAAATGTATTGCAGTTTTATCTGCCCTCTATTGAAATAACTCAGTTTTATTTATTTTTCCCTTATTGCCTATATTGACGTGTAAAAGTATACATTTCATTCTTATTTCCAAAATAATTTCCTTTCATTTGTAATTGACATTATTAAGGCATAATTTATATAAGATATGATATATTAATTATAAGAATAGCTTGATAAATTTTGACAAGTCTGTGTAACCACCACCATAATCAAGACAATTAAACATTTGTATTATACCTAAAAACTCTTTGTATTGTTTCCCAGCAAATCCCTTCTCTTCCCGACTCTGAGCAACCATGGCACTCAATTCTCTCATTACCCTTTAAATTTGGCTTTTTCAGAGACTTGTATAAATGAAATTATACAGTACAGGCATACCTCTGAAATATTGTGGGTTCAGTTCCAGTCCATACAATAAAGCCACTATCACAATAAAGTATTTTATACAATTTTTTCATTTCCTGGTGAGTACAGAGTTATGTTTATACTACATTGTAGTCTATTAAGTGGGCAATAGTATTGTCTAAAAAATAATGTACGTATCTAAATTAAAAATACCTTATTGCTAAAAAATGCTCTGAGCCTTCAGCGAGTTGTAATCCTTTGGCTGGCAGAGGGTCTTGCCCCAGTGTTGTTGGCTGCTGAGTGATCAGGGTGGTGGTTGCTAAACGTTGGGTGGCTGTGGCAATTTCTTAAAATAAGACAACAATGAAGTTTGCCACATTGATTGGCTCTTCCTTTCATGAAAGATCCCTCTGCAGCACACGATGCTGATTGACAGTACTTTACACACAGAACTTTCAAACTTGGAATCAATCAACTCAAACCTGCCACTGCTTTAACAACTAAGTTTATGTAAATAAATCCTTTGTTGTCATTTCAACAGTGTTCATGGCATCTTAACCAGGAATAGATTTATCTCAAGAAACAACTTCCTTTGCACATCCATAAGAAGCACTGCCTCATCTGTTCAAGTTTTATCACGACATTGCAGCAATTAAGTTACACGTTCAGGCTTTACTTCTAATTCTAATTCTCTTGCTATTTCCACCACATTTGCAGCAATTCCTCCACTGAAATCTTGAACCCATCAAAGTTGTTCGTGAAGGTTGGAATCAACTTCTTTCAAACACCTGTTAATGATGAATCCTAAATGTTCCTAATGACATCTAGAAGTCTGAATCTTTACCAGAAGGTTTTCAATTTACTTTGCCAAGATCCATCAGAAAAATCATTATGTATGGCAGCTGTAGCCTTATAAAATGAATTTCTTAAATAATAAGACTTGAAAGTCAAAATTACTCCTTGATCCATGGGCTGTGGAATGAATGTTGTGTTAGAAGGAATAAAAACAACATGAATCTCCTTGTACACCTCCATCAGAGCTCTTGGGTAACCAGGTGCATTGTCAATAAGCAATTCACAATATATTATTATAGTTATAACATTATATATTATACAGAACTTCTTTCAAAATTGGAGTCCATGCACTGAAACCCTGCCACTACAAAATATTATTTTGAAAGGAATCCTTTTTTTCTGAGCAGTATGTCTCAACAGTTGGCATAAATATTCAATAAAACATCCTGTAAACCGATATGCTGTCATCTAAGCTATATTGTTCTGTTCATACAACATAAGCAGAGTAGATTTAGTGGGATTATTTAGGGTCCTAGGACTTTTCGAATAGTAAAGGAGCATTGGTTGCAACTTAAAGTCAATAACTGCATTAGCACCTAATGAAAGAGGTACCCTGTGCTTTGAAGCTTTGGAGTCAGGCACTGACTTCCCTCTCTAGCTGTGAGAGTCCTAGATGGATATTCTTCCAATAGAATGTTGTTTCATATACCTCGAAAAATCTGTTGTTTAATGTAGGCTCCTTCATCAATTATTTTAGCTAGATCTTTTGAATAATTTGCTACAGCTTCCACATCAGCACTTGCAACTTCACCTTGTACTTTTATGTTATGGAGATGGCTTCTTTCCTTACACTTTATAAGCCAAGTTCTACCACCTTCTAAATTTTCTTCTGCAGATTCCTCACCTCTCTCAACTTTTATAGCTTTATAAAACTGGAGAGTCAGGGCCTTGCTCTAGATTAGGCTTTGGTTTAAAGCAATGTTGTGGTTGGTTTGATCTGTTCAGATCACTACATCTTTTTCCATATCAGCAATACAGTAGTTTCACTTTCTTATTGATGTGTTTCACTGGAGTAGCATTTTTAATTTTCTTCAAAAACTTCTACTTCACATTCACAACTTTGCTAACAGTTTGGCATAAGAGGCCTAGATTTTGGCCTGTATTAACGTTTGACATTACTCCTTCACTGAGCTTGATCATTTGCGTCTTTTGATTTAAAGTAAGAGATGTGTATTTTTCCTTTCATTTGAACACTTAGAGGTCATTGTTGGGTAATGTTAATTGTCTTAATTTCAATATTGCTGTGTTTCAGGGAGTAGGGAGGTTTGAAGAGAAGAGAGAACAGCCAATGGGTGGATCAATCGGAACACACACAACTTTATCAATTAAGTTTGCCATCTCACATGACTGCAGTTTGTATTGTTACAAAATAATTACAATAGTAGCACTAAAGATCACTGATCATAGATCACCATGACACATATAAAAATAATAAATGATTTTCAATAGTGTGAGAACTATTATATGTGACACAGAAACATGAAATGAGCACATGCTATTGGAAAAATTGTGCCAATAGACTTGCTCAATGCAGAAATACTACTGAGTTTCAATTTGTAAATATCTGTGAAACACAATAAAGCAAAGTGCAGTGAAGCAAGGTATACCTGTAGCAATCAATGCCTACAACAAAGAAAGATTTCAAGTAAAAAAACCTAATGATTCATCTTAAGGAAACGCCAAAACAAGAACAAACTAACCCAAAAGTAATGGAAAGAAATAATAGTGATCAAAGCAGAAATAAATGAAATTGAAACTGAAAAAATACAAAAGATTAATAAAATGAAGAGTAAATTTTTGAAAAGATAAATAAAATTGGCAAACCTCTAGCTAGACTATCAGAAAAAGAAAAGACTCAAATAAATAAAATCCAGTACAAAAAAGAAGATATTATAACTGATACCACAGAACTACAAAGGAGCAAAAGAGAGTACTAGGAACAAGTATATACCAACAAATTTAATAATGAAGAAATCATAAATCAATTCCAACACACATACAACCATCCAATATTGAATAATAAGGCAACTATAAATCTGAACAGGCTACTAACCAATGAGAAAATTGAATCAGTAATTTAACATCTCCCATCAAAGCAAAGTGCAAGACCTGATGGCTTCACTGCTGACTTCTACCCAAACGTTTAAAGAAGAACTAGTACCATTTACTTCAACGTGTTCAAGAACATTGAAAAGGAGGGAATATTTTCACACTCCTTCTACATAGCCAGCATTACCTTGATTCCAAAACCAGAAAAGAACACAACAAAACAAGAAAACTACAGGTCAATATTCCTGATGAACATAGATGAAAAAATCCTCAACCAAATACTAACAAACAAAACTCAAGAGCATGTTAAAAAGCTATCCATTATGATCAAGTGGAATTTATTCCAGGAATGAAAGGATGGTTCAACATATGCAAATCAATATATGTGAAACATTCCATAACATAATGAAGGACAAAATCCATACAATCAATTCAATAGATGCAGAAAAAGTACTTGGCAAAATTCAACATCCCTTTATAATAAAAAAAAAAAACAAAACTCTCAACAAATTATATATAGAATGTATGACCTCAACACAATGAAGGCCATATATAAAAATCCCAAAGCTAACATTATACTCAACGGGGACAAGTTGAAAACTTTTCCTCTAAAATCTGGAACAAGACAAGTATGCCCATTTTCACCACTTCTTTTCAACATGTTACTGGAAGTCCCAGTAAGCAAGAGAAAGAACTAAAAGGTATCCAAAGTGGAAAGGAAAAAGTTAAATTGTCCTGTTTGCAGATGAAATTACTGTATATGTGTAAAACCCTAAGAAGTTCACAAAAAAATTAGTAATAATAAATTAATTTTGTAAAGTTGAAGCATACAAAATCAACATATAAAATTAGTAGCATTTGTATATATGTAGAGTGAACTATCTAAAAATTTTTTTAAAAGCAATTTTATTTATAATAGCTACAAAACTGTAAAGTACCTAGGAATAAATTTTACCATTAAGGTGAAAAGAAGCTATACTAAAAACTATAAAACATTGATGAAAGAAATGGAAAAGGATGCAAATAAATGAAAATATGTCTCATGTATATGGATTCAAGTAATTAATATTGTTGAAATTTCCATACCACCCCAAGTTATCTATGCATTTGATGAAGTCTCTATCAAAATACCACTGACATTTTTAATCCTAAAATTTGTATGGAATTACCAAAGTCCTGAAAAACCAAAGCAATCTTGAGCAAAAAAGCAAAAGTACACGCATTACACTATGTAACTTCAAAATATACGACAAAGCTATAGTAACTAAAACTCTATGATATTGACATAAAAACAGACTCATAAACCAATGAAACAAAGCAGAGAACCCAGAAATAAATCCACAGGCCTACAGTCAACTGATTTTTGACAAAGGTGCCAAGAACTCACAATGGGGAAAGGACGATCTCTTCAGTAAATGGTGCTGGGAAAAGTAGATGTCCACATGCAGAAGAAAAAAACTTGACCCCTATTTTTCTTACCATACACAAAATTTAACTGAAGATGGATTAAAGACTTAAATGTAAGACTTGAAACTACTAGAAGAAAACATAGGTGAAATGCTTCATAACATTGGACCGGACAAAGTTTCTTTATAAGACTTTAAAAGCACAGGCAAAAAATGAAAAGTAGACAATGAGATTACATCAAAATACAAGGCTTCTGCACTGCAAAGAAAACAGTCAACAAAGTGAAAAGACAACCTGCAAAACAGGAGAATATATCTGCGAACACTACATCTAACAAGAGGACGATATTCAAAATATATAAGAAACTCAAACAACTCAATAGCCAAAAAAAAAAAAAAAAAAAAAAAACTTAACCCAAATAATCCTATTTAAAAATGGACAAAAGCCCTTAATAGAAATTTCTCAAAAAGACATGCAAATGGCCAACCGGTATATGAAAAAATGCTCAATATCACTAATCATTTCAGAAAAGCTTATCAAAATCATGATAAGATATCACCTTACTCCAGTTAAAATGACATTAGTAAAAACATAAAATAAGTGTTGGCAAGGAAGTGGAGAAAAGGAAACCCTTATACAAGGTCAGTGGAAATATAAATTAGTATAGTGCCTCTGGAAAGCAGTATGGAGGTTACTCAGAAAACAAAATCAAACTACCATATGATCTATTAATCTTACTACTGGATATATATCCAAAGAAAATGAAATCAATTTGTCAAAAAGATACCTGCACTCTCATGTTTGTTGCAGACTATTCATAATCGTCAACCTATGGAATCACACTACATATCCATTAGTCAATAAATAGATAAAGAAAATGTGGTATATATACACAATGGGATACCAGTCAGCCACACAAAAAAGAATAAAATCCTATTATCTGCAACATGAATAAATCTGGAAGACATTATGTTAAGAGAAATAAGTCAGATGCAGAAAGACAAATAACACATGATCTCACTCATATGTGGATTCTAAAAAGTTTATCTCATTAAAGCAGAGAATAGAACAATCATTGTCAGAGACTGGGGAGGGGGGAATGAAAAGAAATTGATCAATGGGTACATAATTACAATTAGCTAGGAGAAGTCAGTCCTGGTGTCCTATTGCACAGTAGGGTGACTATAGATAATGGCATGTACTGTATATTTTAGAATAACTGAAAGAGGATTTCAAACATTCTTACTACAAAGATATAATAATTGCAGGTGATGAATATTCTAACATCCTGATTTGATTATTATATAACATACACATGTATTGAAACATCAAATTGCATCCTATGGGAAATGCATATCAAAATCATAATAAGATATCACCTTACTCCAGTTAAAACGACATTAGTAAAAACACAAAATAAGTGTTGGCAAGGAAGTGGAGAAAAGGAAACCCTTATACAATGTCAGTGGAAATGTAAATTAGTATAGCCCCTCTGGAAAGCAGTATGGCAGTTACTCAAAAACTAAAAATCAAACTACTGTATGTGCCAGTAATCTTACTACTGGATATCTATGAACATATATGATATATATGAATGCATAAAATTATCATGTGTAATTAAAACTTTAAAGAAATAAGTTTTAAAAGATGCTTTGTAAAATTTCAGTTTTTGAATGTATTGAGACTTGTTTTCTGGTGTATCATATAGTCTATACTGGAAAATGTTCCATGTGCACTTCAGAGGAATACGTATTCTACCTTTATTGTGTAGCGTATTTTACAAATACCTGTTAAATATAGTTTATTTTTAGTGATGCTTACTTCCTTTATTTCTTTATTAATCTTCTGTCTAGATGTTTTATCAATCATTGAAAGTGGGATATTGGCATCTCCAACAATTACTATTATAAAACTATTTCTTCCTTCAATTCTGTCCATGTTTGGATATGTATTTTGAAGCTTTTTTGTTTTGTGCATATATGTTTAAAATTGCCATAACTGGCCAGGTGCAGTGGCTCATGCCTGTAATCTCAGCACTTTGGGAGACTGAGGCAGATAGATCACCTGAGGTCGGGAGTTCAAGATCAGCCTGACCAACATGGAGAAACCCTATCTCTACTAAAAATACAAAATTAGCCAGGCATGGTGATGCATGCCTGTGGTCCCAACTACTCAGGAGGCTGAGGCAGGAGAATCACTTGAACCCAGGAGGCAGAGGTTGTGATGAGCTGAGATCGTGCTATTGCACTCCAGTCTGGGCAACAAGAGTGAAACTCTGTCTCAAAAACAAACAAACAAACAAAATAAAATGTGTAACTTCTTAATGGATTGACCATTTAATCAATATACTATGTTCTTATTTGTCTCTTTTAACAGCTATGTATTTAAGGTCTATTTTGTCTTACATTAATACAGCCACCCATGGTTTGTTTTAGTTACTATTTGCATGAAAACTTTTTTTATCCTTTTGCTTTTCATCACTGTGTCTTTGGATCTAAAAAGAGTCTCTTTTAGACAGCATACGGTTGGATCATGTGTTTCTATCCATCCAGCCAATCTTTGCCTTTGGAGTGGAGATTTTATTCTATTAACATCTAAAGTAATTACTGGTGGGGAAGAATCTACTTCTGTCATTTGGCTGTTTATTTTCTGTATGTCCTATATGTTTCGTCCCTAATTTTCTCAATTACTTACTTCTTTCCTGTTTAGTTGATTTTTCACAGTTAATCCTTTTGATTCTCTTCTCATTTGCTTTTTGATATACTTTTTAGGGTTTTTGTAGCTATCATAGGATTACATTTACCATCTTAAATTTAAAGTAATCTATTTTGAAATAACATCCACTTAACTTTAAAAGCATTTTTTTAAAAAAAACTCTTTTCCTACATATCTCCATTCTTTATGTTGGTGTTGTCACAAATTACATCTTAATACATTGTGTGCCCCAAAACGTATATTTATAATTTGTGCAGTTTTTAAAATCCTGTTGGAAATAAAATGCAAAATAAACAAATAGACAATAACACTTGCTTTTGCTTTACCTTATTGAAGATTTTTATTTCTTTACAGTTTTCAGTTACTCTCTAATTTCCTTACATTTCAACATGAAGTTTCCCTTTAGTATTTCTTGTATGGCAGTTCTAGTGAAGATAAATTTCCTCAATTTTTGTTTTTCAAAAAATGACGTAATTTCTCTATTATTTTGAAGGACATTTTTTGCCAGGCATATAAATCTTGGTTAATTGCTGTTGGTTTATCATTGTTTTTTTCAGCTATAGAATATATTCTTCTGCTGTCTTCTGATATCCATATTTTTTTAAATGAGAAATTGGCTGTAAATCTTATCGAATTGCTTGTAAGTAAGAAGTTGTTTCTCTCTTTCTGATTTCCAGATTCCTTGTTTTTGGGTTTTAAGAATTGGATTATAATATGTCTTTATGTGGATATCTCTGAGTCTATCATATTTGGAGTTCATTGAGATTCTTGAATGTTTTAATTCCTATTTTTCACCAATTAGACAAATATTTTATCCTCTTTTTTTTTTTTTTTTTTTTTTTTTTTTGAGATGGAGCCTTGCTCTGTCACTCAGGCTGGAGTGCAGTGGCATGATCTTGGCTCACTGCAACCTCCACCTCCCAGGTTCAAGTGATTCTCCTGCCTCAGCCTCACAAACAACTGGGATTACAGGCACACACCACAATGCCTGGCTAATTTTTGTATTTTTAGTAGAGACAGGGTTTGCCATGTTGGCCAGGCCGGTCTCAAACTCCTGACCTCAGGTGATCCTCCTGCCTCCGCCTCCCAAAGTGCTGGGATTACAGATGTGAGCCACCATGCCTGACCAGTTTTTTCTAATGTTATTTATGCCCCTTCTCTCTCTTATTTCTCAGACTCTCGTCAGGAACATGTTAGTCCTTTCATAGTGTCCCACAAGACTCTTAAGCTAAGTGATTTTTTTCTTTTTTTTATTATTTCTTTCTTCTTTTCACTCCCCTCTTCAAACTTAATAATTTCAAATGGCCTGTCTTCAAACTTCCTAATTCTTTCTTCAACCTATTCAAGGCTGTTGTTAAACTCCTCTATTAAATTTTTCATTTTTGTTACTGTGTTTTTCAGCTCTAGAATTTCTATTTGGTTATTTTTAGAATTTATATTTCTTGGTTGACATTTAATTTTGTTCATGTATTTTATTAATTTCTGTAATTATTAGTTTTATAATAATTTTATTTAGTGGTCTATGCCCTCTTTTAGCTCATTAATCATTGTTTAAAAATTATTTAAAAACCTTTGTTAAATTGGTACACCCATTATGGGTAATACTATGAAGGTTTCTTTAAAAATTAAAAATAGAACCACCGTATAATCTAGCAAAATTCTCTGTAGAGTGCATAGCCAAAAGAAGTAAAATCAGCACCTTGTAGAGATATATGCTTTCTTATGTTCATTGCAGCATTATTCACAATAGCCAAGATATGAAAACAACATGTCCATTGACAGATGAATTAAAAAAGAAGTTGTATGATTCGTGGGGCATGCATATATATCATACACAAATATATAATTGAAATATTATTGAACCCTAAAGAGAAGGAAATACTGTAATTTGCAACAACATGGATAAACAGGAAGAACATTATGCTGATTGAAATGAGCCAGATCCAGAAAGAAAAAATGCTACGTAATCTCATTTATACATAGAATCTAAAAACAAGTTGAGTAAATAAAAGTAGATGGTAGAATAATGGTCACTGGGGCAGGTAGAGAGAAGAAATAGGGAGAAGAAAAAGGGTACAAATTTGAAGTTAGGTAGTAATATGGCTCGGACGCTTTGTCCCTTCCAAATCTCATTTTGAAATGTGACCTCCAATTTTAGATGTGGGCCTCATAGGAAGTATTAAGGTCAAGGGGATAGATCACTCATGAATGTCTTGGAGCTGTCCTCTGAGTAATGAGTGAGTTGTCACTCTGAGTTCACATGAAATACAATTGTTTGAAAGAGTCTGGCATCTCCTCTCTCCCTCCTTGCTCTCACTATTGCCGTGAGACAGACTGCCTCTCCTTTGCCTTCTGCTATGATTGGAAGCTTCCTGATGGCCCACCAGGAGCAGATGTCAGCACCATGCTTCTCATATAGTCTATGGATGCATGTGTCAGAATAAACCTCTTTTCTGTATATATTACCCAGTGTCAGATATTCCTTTAAAAGGGTGCAAAATAGAATAACACAGGTAGGATAAATCAATCTAGGACTCTAATGTACAGCATAGGGACTATGTTTAATAATATTATATTGCATATCAAAAATTTGCTAAGTGAGCTCATTGGGCCATGTTTTCTTGTTTCTTTGTATGCCTTGTGATCTTTTATTATAAATTGGGCTTTTGAAAAAATAATCCCCTCTCCCAGTCTTCGTGAAATGACTCTGTGCAAGGGAAAATCTTCACTAATGAGTCTAGCATGAAAGCTCAAGGTGGTCTCAAACATTTCTGGCTATGTGCCTTCTCTGGGCCTGGGTATGTGTTTTTATTCTAGTCCTATCTTACCCATGACTGTTTTTAAATCCCTTAATTTCTCCCAAGAGTCTCACACTTGCATCTTCTCACCCTATCTGTTCTATTGTATCACTCTGCTGATAATCCCCAGCCCATAGGAATCCACACTTCTGCAGTTCCCCTGCAACTCTGATCCACCACAGTGCCCACCACTGCTTTTAACAGGCTCCAACCTAATATCCACACTACGTCTCCATCCCCATGCCTTGGTTAGGCATTATCTTGGTTGCTGCAGCTTCTTAACTGAGTGCTAAAGCTCTCACAAAGCTATTTTGGTGTGTGTGTTTTGGGTTATTTGGTGTCGTGAGAAAGAAAGCCTGGAACTTCTGGGTCAGCCATTTTGCTGATATTGCTCCCCTTTCTCCAATTCTCTTATGCTTCTTCTTTGCAAGTTGTTACAACCATGTACTTTTACTTGTTTCCGTAATCATATTTAAAATGTATATTGCCTTTCTGTGCCTGGTTTTTAATACTTAACACAGTCTCCAATTTCATTCATGTTGTCACAAATGACAAAATATGTTTTTCTTTTTCAAGGCTGAGTAGTTTCCATTGTATATATATCTCATTTTCTTTATTAATCTGCTGATGGACACTTAGATTAATTCCATAACTGGCTATCGTGAATAATGCTGCAATAAACATAAAAGTTCAGGGATCTCTTCAACATACTGATTTCAAGTCTCTAGCGGAGATACCCAGAAATGGGGTTGCTGGTTCATATGGTAATTCTATTTTTAGTTTTCTGAGAAAACTCCATGCAGTTTTTCATGATGACTGCACTAATTTGCCTTCCTCTCAATGGAGTGCAAGGGTTCCCTTTTTTCCCCATTCTTACCAACAGTTATCTTTTATCTTTTTGATGATAGCTATTCTAACAGGTATGAGATACTATCTCCTTGTGGTTTCAATTTGTGCTTCCCTAATGATTGGTGATGTTTACATTGTTTATGTATTTGTTGGCCATTTGTATGTATTCTTTTGAGAAATGTCTGTTTGGGCCCCCTGCCCATTTTTGATCAGATTATTTGTTTTATTTTTTTGAGTTGTTTGAGTCCCTTAAACATTTTGGATATCAATTTCTTATCAGATACATGGCTTGCAAATATTTTCTTTCTATTTTTAGGTTGTCTTTTCACTCCGTTAATTTTTCCTTTGTTGTGTGGAAGCTTTTTGTTTTGATGTAATCCCATTTGGCTATTTTTGCTTTTGCTGTCTGCACTTAGGGAGTCAAAGCTATAAAATAATTGTCCATAGCAATTTCAAGTAGTTTTTCTTCACTTTTTGAAGAAGTTTTATGGTTTCAGGACTTACGTTTAAGTATTGAGTTTATTATGAGATGACTTTTGTATATGGTGTGAGATAAGGTCCAATTTTGTTCTTCTGCATATGGACATCTTGCTTTCCTGACACCATTTAGTGAAGACACTGTCTTTTTCTATGGTGAATTCTAGGGACCTGTGTCAAAAACCAACTGACCATACACGCATGGCTTTATTTCTAGGCTCTTTATTTCATTCCACCTGTTGATATGGAATACGAAACAATCAAATTCACAGACGCAGGGTGTTGAATGGTGGTTACTAGAGGCTGGGTGTTTGGAGGAATTAGGAGATAATGGTCAAAGTGTACAAAGTCTGGTTGGGCACAAGGGCTCATGCCTGTAATCCCAGCACTCAAGGGCTGAGGCAGGTGGATCACTTGAGGTCACAAGTTCGAGATCACCCTGGCCAACATGGAGAAATACTGTCTCTACTAAAAATACAAAAATTAGCTGGGCGTGGTGGTGCACGCCTGTAATCCCAGCTACTTAGGAGGCTGAGGCAGGAGAATCCCTTGAACTGGGGAGGCAGAGGTTGCAGTGAGCCCAGATTGTGCCATTGCATTCAAGCCTAGGCGACACAGCAAGACTGTCTCAAAAAAACAAAAGTGTACAAAGTCTCAGACAGGACAAGTACATTTAATTTTTTAAAAATATTTATTGCACAGCATGGTAAATATGGTAAATAATAGCATATTGTACATTTCAAACTGGCTCAAGGAGTAAACTTAAAGTGTTCTCTCCGCAAAGAATGATAAATATTTGAGGTGATAATATGTTAAAAGTTTGATTTACTTATTCTACATTATGTACGTAAATCATAACATCACTTTGTGCTCCATAGATATATATAACTATAATTTGTCAGTTCAGAATAAAATAAAATAAAGAGTATATTCTGTACACAGCCTAGAATTGGGTCATTTTTTTTTCTTTTTCTTTTTTATTATACTTTAAGTTCTAGGGTACATGTGCACAACATGCAGGTTTATTACATATGTATACATGTGCCATGTTGGTGTGCTGCACCCATTAACTTGTCATTTACATTAGGTGTATCTCCTAATGGTATCCCTCCCCCTTCCCTCCTCCCCACAATAGGACTTGGTGTGTGATGTTCCCCTTCCTGTGTCCAAGTTACCTCATTGTTCAATTCCCACCTATGAGTGAGAACGTGCAGTATTTGGTTTTCTGTTCTTGCAATAGTTTGCTGAGAATGATGGTTTCCAGCTGCATCCATGTCCATACAAAGGACACAAACTCATCCCTTTTTATGGCTGCGTAGTATTCCATGGTGTATATGTGCCACATTTTCTTAATCCAGTCTGTCACTGATGGACATTTGAGTTGATTCCAAGTCTTTGCTATTGTGAATAGTGCCGCAATAAACATACGTGTGCATGTGCCTTAGAGCAGCATGACTTATAATCCTTTGGGTATATCCCCAGTAATGGGATGGCTGGGTCAAATGGTATTTCTAGTTCTAGATCCTTGAGGAATTGCCACACTGTTTTCCACAATGATTGAACTAGTTTACAGTAGAATTGGGTCATTTTTATGCAGCCTGACTATTTTTGTCTTTTAGCTGAAGTGATTAAATCATTTGCATTTAATAAAACTTTACTAAATTATATATAATTTGCTACATCTAAATATATGTAAATATGCCACAAAATTATATATACACACACATATAGGTATATACATACCACAAAATTATAATAATAATTTAACTCAGTTTAAATCTTTCTGCTATTTGTTTGCTCTTTGGTCCATTTGTTCTTTGTATGCTTATTTTTCCCCTTTCCTTAGCCTCTTTAAATTATTTGAGGCTGGGCATAGCAGCGTAAACCTGTTATCCCAGTGGTTTGGGGGGCTGACGTGGGAAAGCCACTTGAGGCCAGGGGTTTGAGATTAGCCCAGCCAACATAGTGTGACACTGTCTCTACAAACACTTTAAAAATTAGCCAGGCATGCTGGCTGTAGTACTAGCTACTTGGGAGTCTGAGACAGGAGGATCGCTTGAGCCGGAGAGTGAGTTGCAGTGAGCTATGATCATGCCACTGCCCTCCAGCCTGGGCACCAGAGCAAAACCCTGTCTCTAAACAAATAGATAGAAAGATAGATAGATAGATAGATAGATAGATAGATAGATAGATAGATAGACAGAATATATAGTTTTTTTAAAATCTCTTTACTATTCACTTATTAATTATATTTTATTTTTCTCTTTCTTTCTTCCACCATTTCTTCCTTTTTTTCCTTCTTCTTTTCTTCCTTCCTCTCTTTTTTTCTCTTTCCCTCTTTTTTCCTTTATTTTGCTATTCACAGTAGCAAAGTCATGAAATCAACCTAAATGCTCATCAATGGTGGATTGAATAAAGAACACGTGGTACATACACACTATGAAATACCACGCAGCCACAAAAAGCATCAAGATTATATTCTTTGCAGCAAGGTGGATGGAACTGGAGACCATTATTCTAAGCAAACTAACACAGGAGGAGAAAACCAAATACCACATATTCTCACTTATAAGCGGAAGCTGAACATCAAGTACATACGGACACGAAGAAAAACAGACACCAATGAGACGCCTACTTGAGAGGAGAGGGTGGGAGGAGGGTGAGGAATGAAAAAACTACATATCAGGTACTGTGGTTATTATCTGGGTAATGAAATAATCTGTACACCAAACCCCCACAACACACAATTTCCCTATATAACAAACCTCCACATGTACCCCTACACTTAAAATAAAAGTTTTAAAAAAATGGAAAATGTGGTGTACACATACACACCATGGAATACTACTCAACCATAAAATATTATGAAATAATGTCTTTTGCAGAAACTTAGATGGAACTGCAGGCCATTATTCTAAGTGAAGTAATTAACGAGTCAAAAATCAAATACCACATATTCTCACTTACAAGTGGCAGCTAAGCTACATGCACAAAAAGGCATACAGAGAGGTACAATGGAATTGGAACCTCTGAACAGGTGAGTGTGGGAGGGAACTAAGGGATGAAAAACTACTTATTGGGTATAATATACACTACTTGGATGTTGGGTGCACTACAATTCCAGACTTCACCGCTGTACCATTCATCCATACAACCAAAAACCCCATGTACCGATAAAACTATCAAAATTGAAAATTAAAAAAATATATATATATATGAAAAAGGTCTTCAGAATTGAAAATTTTTCTTCATATAAAAATTATATTTTATTTGCCTTCGTTTTCGGGCAATATATTTACTAAATAGAGAATTCTAAATCATATTTACAATTTTCTACTACTACAAGGGCAGGTTTCCATTGTCTTCCAGATTGCGTAATTTCTGAGAAATCTCCAATTGTGTCTCTTCTGATTCCTCTCTAACTATATGTCTTCTTTCTCTGGATATGCAAGATTTCCTATTTATAATGGATTTTCAGTAAGTTAATTATTATGTGCCTTGGTGTGGATCACTTTGCATTTATTCAGTTGCTTGTCAAGCTTTTTTGTGGGCTTTTAGTTTTCATCAGGTTTGAACAATTTTTTTTGTTGATTCCCACTTTCATATGCTCTTCTTCTCAGACTTCAATTACATAAATGCTAGATTCCTTGATATTATTCCACAAGTTACAAAGGTTTGTAAAATTGTTTTTATTACTTCTCCACTCTGCTTCATTTTGCAATACAGTATATTGCTTTCACTGGTATTCATTTGTAATATCGAATATACTATTTATCCCATCAGTTGTACTTTAGATTTCAGAAAATATATATATATATATTTAGTGTGTATATATACATATATATTTTGTGTGTGTGTGTGTGTGTGTATATATTTAGTTGTCTCTTTTCTTATTATGTTCATGTTTGCTTTAAGATCCATAGGCACTTGGCCAGGCTCAGTGGCTCATATCTGTAATCCCAGCACTTTGGAAGGCCAAGGCAGGTGGATCACAAGGTCAGGAGTTCGAGACTAGCCTGGTCAATATGGTGAAACCCGGTCTCTACTAAAAATACAAAAAATTAGCCAGGTGTGGTAGCGGGAGCGTGTAGTTCCAGCTACTCGGGAGGCTAATGCAGGAGAAAACTTGAACCCGGGAGGTAGAGGTTGCAGTTAGCTGAGATCGCGCCACTGCACTCCAGCCTGTGCGATAAAGCGAGACTCCATCAAAAAAAAAAAAAAAAAACTCCATAAGCTCCATAAGCACAATAATATTTATAAGAGTTCTTTTAACCCAGTTATGCTGGAAGTTGCAATTTTTGGAATTGAAAAATTAGACCTTGGCGATGACTTTGAGCAGTAAGATAAATATAAATAACTCTCACACGCTTAGCGTTCCAATAATGGAACACTAGGCATAAATGTATTAAGCTCTTCATCTGCTAATATAATACTATCTACTATTTCTCTGTTACTATTTTTCTAGTAACTGAGTTTTCACCTAGTTGTTCAAAATTTGCTACATTTGTGCATGTTTAATAAATTTGTATTTATTAATACAAATTAATGCTGGACATTGTGAGTGCTATGTTGTTGAGAGTTCAGAATCAGTTGCATGACTTTGAATGGTGATTACATTTGTTTTACCTGGGAAAAAAGTGATCTTTTGACCAGGTCAACCTATTCTGTAACTGCTTGTAAGCTTTGTGAAGGCAAGTCAAGAATAGCCTTTACTCTAAGATTAATTAAGCCTTACTATTAAGTAATAATTTTGGGATCTGTCTTTATTGCTCAGTGTCTTAAAAGTGGTTTATCTTGTCTGGTCCTATAGAATTAAAACATCTCCCAACACTACATTAATTCTGGGAATTGTTTACTTTGTAGCTTCCCAGATTTTCTTTGCTCGTTTGTTTGTTTTGGCTGATCTCATGGAATTTCTCTCTATGCATGTGAAGATTAGCATCCAGCCAAATACCAAAGAATACCACCCATAAGAATGTCTGAAACCCTTTCTGTGTATATTTGTTTCCTTTGGCATTGTGTTCCACAAATATCATCCGCCTCAGCCTCCCTGGACTTTGTTCTCTGTCCACCCAATTCAACAAGACTCTTACGCTGCGTAGGTTCCACCTCCCTTGGTGGGGGTCCAGAAAAAGCCTTCAAGTATAAAGCTGGGGTATTCTTTGAGCTGTACCTTTGGTTTTCCTTCCTTCTGGGGCAATTAGGTACCATTTCACAACTTTCTAGCTTTTTCATGGCAAAGCATAAGTCTGATCCTGATTACTGCTTCAGGAGCCAAAGCTGAAAACTATGCTGAGGATTCTAGAATTAATTAATGGATACACGAATTAATGCCAGTGGTTAGTATATCGAATGTGAAGTGTTTGTGGGATATCCACTTGAAAATAATCACAGGTAATTGGATATTTAACAATTCATGAGAGTGATTTGGACAGAATATATATTTGGAGAATCATTTTCACGGACCTGAAAGTTTATGGCAGAGGAGTAGCAATGAGAACAATTATAGTCAAGTGATGGGTGTATTATATAAATTGCTGGTGTTAATGAGTATTGAAAAGTGAAGGAGTAGTGGCTACATTTTATGAATTAAATTTTGCAAGAAGAATATGCATTGGATGATGTAGGAGATAGCAGTTTGGAGGAAAACGTGCCCTTCCCAGTGATAAATCATTCAAATTAGTAGTTACCTATTTTCCTTGCTTCAGATTAGAGAATCTTTAAATTAAGGAGCTCATTCTTGGTTTTGGTTTTTATGACTATGTTGCTTTAAATTAACCAGGCTAGGATAAAAAAACAGATTAATAAATTGAGAAAAACTAAAACCACATTGAAACTAAGCAGAAATCCAATAATATAGACATGCACAATCCATATATAGGAATTTGAAATACTTTGGGAAAGTATAAAGTATCATCGAGAATCAACTTTAAGATATGGGAAAAATATAACAACAAGCAACAACCAAAAATCAGTAGACTATAAGAATTTTTCTTTCTTTCTTTGACTAGTAACATAAATTTATCGCTTACTAGTACTAGGGTATTTTTTAGAGTCCAGGCTCTATTATGAGTATGAAAATCAATGCCAAATTATAGTAGGTTAATCAAATGAAGGCAATCATGCATTAAGTTAGTGTCAGAGGCTGAATTACACAGGACTCATCCTTCTAACTTCTAGTCCAGGACTCTTTTCCTTGAGTAGGAATGTGCCCACAACTGGCTTCCTGCTCACTGAATAGTTTCTCATTCTTCCTGAGCACACAATTCAGCTAAATACCTAGCCTCACATGAAGTTAGATAATTTCATCTGTCCTTCCAGGTCTGCATGTAAAACCCTCCCACAGAGTGCTGTTCTCTGTCTTCCCCTTTTCTACAGGCATCTATGAAACCCAAGAGAATCTTACGAGCCACATGTTGAAGTAGCAGAGCGTCTGTCAGTCTGTACCCCGTGCAACTGTGAGGTGCATCCTTTCTTTCCTACCACTGCCATTTGTACTTTATGTGAATGAAAAATAAACTATTCTGTTAAGTCATTGAGATTTAGGCATTTATCTTTCACAGTAGCAAGTGCTGCCTTAGTTAATAAAGATCTATAACTTTGTATAAATAATCATCTGAGAGCATGTTTTTAAATTAATTTTAATTGGTATTTTAAGTTCCAGTGTACATGTACAGGATGTGCAGGTTTGTTACCTAGGTGCACATGTGCCATGGTGGTTTGCTGCACCTATCAACCCATAATCTAGGTATTAAGCCCAGCATGCATTAGCTATTTTTCCTAATGATTTCTATTACAAAGATACATGTACACGTATGTTCACTGCAGCACTATTCACAATAGCAAAGTAATAGAATCAACCCAAATGTCCATCAATGATAGAATGGATAAAGAAAATGTGGTACATATACACCATGGAATACTAGGCAGCCATAAAAAGGAACAAATTTATGTCCTTTTCAGGAACATGGATGGAACTGGAAGGCATTATCCTCAGCAAACTAATGCAGGAACAGAAAACCAAACACCACGTGTTCTCGTTTATAAATGAAAGCATGTTTTAATAGGCTAAGAATAGACGTCACTGAAAACAGACGCAGAGAAGGGCAAACTCATAAGAGACACTCTTCTCCACTTTCCCCTCATGCCTGTCTATCTAAATTAAAGGGAGACCAGCTCAGTAAGAGATGATTTCTCTACAACCTAGGGTAAAATCTGTCATCTTCATTCAGTGCACAGGGGATGCTAATATTGGAATAGAGAGCTAAGTCAAAAACTACACAGGAAAGTTTAGTTTCGGACTTTGGGGGAAAAGCCCTAGGGGAAACAGACAAGAACAAGTAAAAGTGTGAATGTGATAGGAGGGGTGAACTAAATAATTTCCCTTACAAAAGAGAAGTTACCAGGCTCTTAAACTTTTCTTTATGAGTTATATGAGGCATGGTATACAGAAGGGTTTTATTTCATTGTCCCATTTTAGAGAAAAGATACCTGTAACCAAATTTGATGCTCATAGTCATAACACTGTCTCCTTTCTTCTGAAAATAACCTTTGAGATTAAGTATCCATCATCTTAGCCCATTATAAAATGAGTCATCCATTCCCATTAGCAACCAGTCCTAGTCACTTCATATTCCCCAAGGAAGCCACTTAAGACAAACTACAGAAAAGGATGGTATGGACTGAGCTACCACATTCATTTTTCCTTGTATTGGAATTTGCTCACCTAATTTCATTGTCTCCTCTAACACAGCAATCTATTTGGGTTCATTGACTGGTCTGGATTTACACAGGTTATTTGAAAGATAAAGGTCAGGTACACACCAGACTGCTAGAACCACATTTATTAACCACAGTCTCCCTACACCCCCAGCCCTCACGGCCTCACTGACTTTTAGCATCATCAGTGTCATCTGGAGCATGAGAGCAGTAAATTTAATGTGGCAGAACATGAAACAAGAGCCAAGAATCAAGCCACAGATTAGTGATAGATGATGCCAAGTTCAACCTTATTAGCCTTTGAAAAACCACACTGCTCTGCCAAGCCAGTATCTAAACCTCGTTACATAGAGAGCACCTAGATGGTCCAATTGCTGCCAGTTTTAATCAGAGGATGACAAAGAGGCAATTAGATATGGCTTGGAGATGAAGATGAAGTCCTTCCTCAAGGGGATTTGCTGCTGGCTGAGATTCCAGCCTAAGAAGTTTTAAAAATTCTGTCTTGACTCTCTGCCTCAAGCCTTGCTAATTTTATACCACCAGCCTTCAGACTTTGATTTTTTTTTAAAGATTCACATGTATGTATTCATAAAGCAAGGCATCTTCAAGAAAGAAAATGTCAAAAGTAGCTCCAGTGCAAAGAAGGGAGCTGCTTGTAGTCCATTAGCTTCATCGAACTGTAACTTTGACTGCTGCCCTTTGGGGATAGGATCCTCTTTGGAAGTGAACAACAGATGTAACCAGGACCTATCATAGGATGCAGGTTCTGTGCAATATGGACGGTGTTCAGCCATGACTGCCATGGTGGCTGGGCTCAATTTGATGATCGTTCTCTCAACTAATATTGTGGGAAGCGGCAAACTATTCAAGAGTGCCAGGGGAGGATGTTTGGAGGTCCTGAGGACTGGCTCAATATTATAAAGTCCTGAAGGCTGGAGAAACCAGGAGGGTTAACTCAGTATGCCAAAAGGCAGCATAATTGAGGTAGATCATGATACTAATTCTCTAGAAGGCTAGAACATGCCTCGCAGCATGCCTCAGGGGGCAAGATAATATTGTGTCTCAAGTCCATGAAGTGAGGAGGTGCTGGAAATGCAATCTTTATACAGAATTCAAAATTAATTGCATCTAGCACCTGGTTCTATTTTATTTCCTATCCAAAAGATACTCTTAATACTAGCTTAAAAACAGTACTGGAAAAACAAAACATTTTGTCCTCACCACGTATTGGATATTGTGGAACAACCGAAGTGAGAAAGATAAAGTCATTAGGTGATAGGAAGAGAAGAAACTCAAGTTCAAATCATACACAGATGTTCAAATCATACATCAGAACTGCATGTTCTGGTGTTAGGAGCAGAAACAGAGAAGCAAGAAGCCTAGAATATTCAAAGAACAAGGAGGCCTCAGTGGAGTGCTCTGAATTAATGAATTAATGTGGGCTTCAGGGAGCAGCAGCATCTGCATCACCTGAGAGCCTGTTTAAGGTGCAGAAACTTGGGCTCAACCCTACTTGTTAAATCAGACTACATTTTAACCTGTTCCGAAGGCCTATTAGGGTTTGGGAAGTACCGCATTCAAGATCTACATCAGAAAGAGCTCAGCCAGTCCGACCTCGTACTAACCCCCATAAATACTTGAGCAAGGGAAGGCAGCAGTCTTTGCCTTTAGGCCAAAAATCTATACTTTTAGAAAACAAAACGTGCTGCTCTGCGGGACAAGGCTTATGGTTTGAGATAGAAGCAGAGTTTTGGTAAAGAGAAGCCAAGAAAAACTGTCCTGCTCAGGAGGAATTACATTCAGGACTGGATGCCTCTCCCACAGAACCTGCTCTGTGCTGTCTGCTCCCGATCTGCACATCCTGAAGGGAATCCTCATTGTCCACGAGGCTCAATCCCTTGTGAAGAACCACAGCCAGCTGTGGGGAAAACATACCTACACAGCTCCAAAGATGACCAGGGCCAGCTGCCTTTACCAATTAACTGGGCTCGTCATCTGCAGTTATAAAAAGACAACTAAACATCATCACATGTGAGTAAACATCGTAAAGAGAATTTATAATGAAGACACTTAGCAACTGCTGTAGCATGGACTCCAACAACCTGAAACTTGGGCTAGCTGGAAACGTGCAGAATGGCCACACTGGGACCAAACAGCTGAGTGTCATTTACAACCTTGGAATTGAACAGCCAAATTTAGTGCTGCTCAACCTTCAGCCTGCATCAGACTCACCCAGTGAGATAGTTAAAACACCAATTGCTGGATCCAGCCCCAAAGATCCTAATTCCGTGGGTAGTGGTAAAGCTGGGAAATTTGCATTTCTCTCAAAGTCTGAGGTGAGGCTGGTGCTGCAGGCCCAAGGAACTCGCATTGAGAAAGAACCACTGGCCAAGAGATAAAGCTGAGAATTGGCCCTGGATAAAAACTAGGAATTATTCAGGGGATAGTTGGACATTTAAAAAATGGATCAGAGATGGAAAGAAAAGAAAGCCTATTTTGACTTTAAAATAGGTGGTAGTTATAAAAATAAATAAGTAAACAACAAATAAATACAAGTATAAAGTATTTTTGCCAAGTAAGTGGTTAGAAAAACTAAATATCTGAACAACAAATTAGACACAAAGAAGACTAAATTGGTGATCTGGGGGATAAAACTTGGAAACTTTCTCATAATATACAACAAGGATGCAAAAATGTACAATATGTAAGATAAAAAGGTAAAAGATATACAGAACATTCCATGGGGTCAAAAGTTATCTGACATAAAAATAGAAAAGGGGTCAGGTGTGGTGGTTCACACCTGTAATCCCAGCACTTTGGGAGGCCGAGGCAGGTGGATCACCAGGTCAGGAGTTTGAGACCAGTGTGGCCAACATGGGGAAACCCCATCTCTACTAAAAATAGAAAAATTAGCTGAGCATGGTGGTGGGCGCCTGTAATCCCAGCTACTCTGGAGGCTGAGGCAGGAGAATCATTTGAACTCAGAGGCAGAGGTTGCAGTGAGCTGAGATCGTGCCATTGCACTCCAGCCTGGGCGACAGGGTGAGACTCCATCTCAATAGAAAAAAATAGAGAAACAAAAAAAAAAAAGAGAGAGGGAAATAATTTTTAAAAGGAAGTAAGTTTCCTGTACTGTGATCGGTCATGAGTTTTTGAGCTAACAATGTCCATTATGCACTAAGAAAAAAGTATTTTCTAAAAGAACCGTGTGTTAATATATCCTTGTTTTAAATACCTGAGGCTTTGTATGTAGCCCTTGACTAACCTCTCCCAACCCCAACTTCTCACTCAACAATGTGACTATCGTTAACCATACTGTATTTTTTACTTGAAATCTCCTAAGAAGGGAGACCTGAAGTGTTCTCACCAAAAGAAAAAGAAAAAGAAAATAGTAACTATCTGAGGTGATTGAGATGTTTATTCATTAGTATGTTTGTGGTATTTCACAGTGTATATGTATATCAAATCATAAAACACACCTTAAATATATACAATTTTGATTATCAAATATACTTTCATTTAAAAACTTTAAAAATATATAATTAAACTATTCTTGTTTATTCTCGAACAGAAGGAAAAGGTTAACTTTTTAAAAGGTTATCAGGGAAAAAAACAGCGAATCCGAAAAATAAACAAAATCAACTTAGTGAAGGACTTCTCTTTAGTACCATTGACAATGAGAAGACAGTGGGAATATAGTGTCAAAATTTGGAGAGAAAGTCACTTTAACCACAGAATTCTTTACCCAGGCAAATGAGCATCCAAGTATGAGCACAAAATTAAAGTAAATTCCAGACAGACAGGACCCCAGAAAATTAAGCAGCTACACATTCCCACTAAAGGATTATTTAAGGATATGCTGCAAGTAAAACAAAAACAAACAGCAACAACAACAAACTGAATCAAAGGAAACAAGTGAAATGTGAAATATAAGAAATTCACACACAGGCCAAATACATCCCAAGGAAGGGAATCAGGAATGGAGTGACCCTCAAGGGGTGTGGCCACTGTAAATAATTAGACATTATCTGGAACCACAGTTGGAGAACTGGAGCCCTAACTGTTTCAACATGGAAGTCAGCAGAGGGCAGTGGCTAGATGAGTGGAGAGGCAGTGGAGGAGGATGCTGTTTGCTTCTTTTCCACTCTTCCTCTTTGTGCCGTCTTTCTTTCATCCTGCTCACCTTTTCCCCTTATTCTCCTTGTCCCATCTTTATTTTCAGATGGGATGTTTTTGTCTATTACAGTACAGAAAACCCAACTAAACTTTAACAACAAGAAAGTCATCACGTCTCAGGTCAAGGGGAAGGGTGGCTATGAGGAAGCATACTTCAGAAGCTCCACAACCTGCGAATTCAGCAGCCTGCCTATTTCCAGTTTGCTCCTCCCAGGAAGCCTGTCCTCTGGCTAGCTCCTGATAGTCGCAAGACTGGCCCACAAATCTAGGCAATGCCCTGAAGCAAAGAATGTGTTATCACATTTTTAACCAAGAAACACCACCTCTCCAGATTTCCTCTCATGTCTTACTCCGGAAGAGTTTCACATGCCTATATTTAAAGTCTTCACCTCTGCACTATCAGCATTTTGGGGTGGATAATTACGTGTTCTGGGGAACTGTTCTGTGTGTTGTAGGATGTTTTGAAACATCCTTGGCCTCTATCCACTATATTCCAGGTGGGAGAATCAAAAGTCACCAGATGTTTCTAAACGTCCCCAGGGAGTGGACATTTTGCACTTCCTCTCTGGGGGTGCAATTGCTCCAGTTGAGAAGAATCGGTGACTTCATTCAATCACTTGTGAGAAAAACAGGACATCATCCGTTTAGACTGGCAGTTCTCAATCTTTAGCGTGTATCAGAATCACCTACAGAACTCGTTCAAGTGTGGATTGCAGGGCCGTGCTCCAGAGTTTCTGCTTCCCAGGTGGTGCTAACGGAATCACAGTTTGAGAAACACTTGTGTAGTCCATCCAGGCTACACCAATCAGTGTTCATTCCCTGGGCGGAGACAGGGCTCCCCTTCCTGGAAACTCGTGGATTCAAGGTGGAGGATAGCTCTCTGTGTATCATCTGTGTCCCATTTGAAAATAAAAAGGGGAATGAACGTTATTAGGTAAGCATTACACAGGTTGTGCTGCTGTTCACATTTGTAGACCAGGTGTGGCCAATAGACCTAAGAGTCAGTGGTGGACTGCAGCACAAAAGGAAGAAACCAGATGTCAGAGCAATGATTTCTGTTGTGGGAGGTTGTGGCACTACCAGAAAACCCTACTGCAGAGATTCATGAGGGTGGAATTGGAACACAGGGTTTAGGGCTAACAATTCTCTTTCCCCTTCTCTCTGCCTCCAGCCCTGCACTCCAATCCTGCACATCAACATATTTAAGTCTTTGGGTATCGAGCCATAAGTAAGAAAGGAGTTGTGAACAGAGAGACTCTGCTAAGGATGGCTGCAAGTCCATCATTCCACATAACTTTTGAATGAGGAAGTAGAGGAGAGGAGGGTGAAGAAGGAGGAACTAGGATACCTCTGTCTTCCGGGACAGTTAGCCTTGTCATGTGGGTGAAATATTGTCGAACACAAGCTCTGAAACTTTGACCACCCCTCCTACACCTCCTTCTGAGTGTTGGGGGTGGGAGAGATGAATTACAGTGATGGTTAGAAAGGAAGCATGCAGAATCAGTTTAGCACAGAGAGGAGAAAAATCTTCCTGTCCCTTGGAGATAGGCTTTCTTCCTTGTAATGGAACGGCCCTACCTCCAGAATCAGCTCTCTGCATCACAGAGCCAGACCGCACTTTCCTTTATGACCCAATTTAAGTTCTTCCTGCTTTATATTCAGTCCCCCCACTTCATTTAAATTTTATCTTACTCTTTCCTAACTCCCTAGTCATATATTTGATTCTGCGCTGCCTTTTCTACTGTTTTATAATTTCTTTAAGGTGGGAAGTCCAATCTCTCCAACAAAACTGTATGTTCTTCCAAAAGTACCAGGGGGCTATTTTTCTATTGGTTTCCTTCATTTCAGACCAATGTAGTATCTTTAGGAGCCACATTCATTCCTGAAGTGCAAGATGGCATCACATAAAACCCCTGGAGGTCAGAGACAAAGCTACGGAGCTGCGTTCCCTGAAATCTCACCTTACTATGCCTTCACACACCAGTGCAACATGGGCTATCTACTATTAGATAGGGGATAATGGAAAGGGGATTCCCTTCTGTTGGAAAGGGGATAATGATCGTTTTCAGAATTAGACATAATATATATAAAAGGCCTGAAACTAAACCTTCCCAAAAGTAGGACTTAATAAATGGTAACATTTCTTATAATCATTAAAAGGTTAACATATAGCGGTACCCTTTGATTAAACACTGACTCCTCATCTACTCCAACCAACCTATGTTTCACATCCTATCCTAACTCTCTTCAGTCTTCCAGAGATCCACCTCAAAGCTAATTATTTTCATTATAAACCTGATCTGTTCTTCATACATATCTCTGTCTTTTTATGGGTTATTTCTTTTTGTTTTTTTTGACGGAGTCTCGCTCTGTTGCCAGGCTGGAGTGCAGTGGTGTGATCTTGGCTCACTGCAACCTCCGCCTCCCGGGTTCAAGCAATTCTCCAGCCTCAGCCTCCCGAGTAGCTGGGACTACAGGTGCCCGCCACCTCGCCCAGCTAATTTTTGTATTTTTAGTAGAGACGGGGTTTCACCATGTTGGCCAGGATGGTCTCGAACTCCTGACCTCGTGATCCACCTGCCTCACTTTCCCAAGTGCTGGTATTAAAGGTGTGACCCTTCCTCTTTATTCTGAACTAAGCTCTGTGATACACGTGCAGAACGTGCAGATTTGTTACATAGGTAAACATGTACCATGGTTGTTTGCTGCACCTATCAAGCCGTCATCTGGGTTTTGAAAATGAATCTTTATGCAGACCTTGTGGCCTTCTCTGACAGCATGCCTCGCAGTGAGGTTCAGTTCACTCCATTACCACTAGGAGGACCCTCCTACCTCCATGTCCCCGATCCATTTACATTGAAATCAATTCACATTAAAAATGGGACCTTAAGTCCCTAAACATCCTTAAGTTACTTCTAACATCACAACATCACAACACAATTGTTCCTCCGACTCTAAACTTAGCCAGAAAAACTGAAGTACAGTCATGTGGGTAGAAATCTGCAAGCTGAGGCATTGAGTTTGTGTCTGGAAGGTCAGCTCTCACTCAAGCGCACGTCTTTGCAACTTCTCCATCTACCATCATTCTCCTATTCTCTACTGGAAACCCCTGGCAGCATGCCTTTGGTCTCAGCAAGTAGGCTCCTATTTTTGTCTATGGCTAATATCTGTCATTACGCTTGGGCTTCCGTTGGTAGGTTCTTAATTTAGGTCTTGCACTGCACCTGGAGGATCAATCCATGTGGTTTCACAGGAACTGAGAAGGCTTTAGAATAGAATAGAACATGAAGTTGGCAAGCTGTTCTGTGACCAGGAATAAAGAAATCCTGACAAGTTTACTCTGTATAACATTTCAAACTTTCCCACATTTCTCAGTCTTCCAACTTATCCGGGAGATACGTCTCTATCTGAAATATTCAGAACAAAGAGACCTAGAACTTAGCTCAAGCATAAATCTCTGAAGATTAAATAGGATCCCACAGCTTTCATATACTTTAGCTCATGGATTTTGTATATAAGGGAGTTATTTGTTTATAGTACAACCTTCACTCAAAAAATTCATTCACTTTTTGTTAGATACTCTTCTTTTAAACTTCAGTACCTGACATCCCAAAACACATGCAACTAGAAAAAGAAAGTTAGGAGAGATAGTAATCTTTTCAAAAGTTTGCCTTCTAATAGCAAGGAAAGACAGCTGACAGGAAAGTAAGAAGACAGATTAACTATGAAAATAAGATATAAGAATACAAAATTCAAAGGAATGACAGTAATTATATTCAGAAGCTTTTCCAGCCTTGCCAGTGTTCCCTTCAACCCTCATTATGTCCTTTTTGACAGTTACAACTACCTCCTACTGGTTATTCTGCCTGCGTCTTCCTTCACTCTAGTTGATTCTCTGTGCGTTATTTGAGTTATCTACTTGCAAAAGAAATTATAAGTTACACTTATTTTAATGCCTCTGTTGTCCTACTTTTGCCATCGGGACACTGTTTTAAAATACAAGCTGGGATTTTGTTTTTATTCAAATACGGCGAGGCTAACAGGTATCAAAGAAACGACTTTCATTGAAAAGATGGTTTGTTACTCACAGATCTCAAGAGGAGGGAGCATGCCATGCCATGCCTGGCCACACAGAAAAGCCCCAGGGCAAGCCAAGGGGCAGAAGGAACAGGGGAAAACATGGGCAGGAGCCTTTATTGTGGTTTTCACAGGAAAGAATGGGTAAGGCAGGGTCGAATAAGTTTAGGATTAAATAATTTGAATAATTTGGGCAGGCTCTGGCCTATAGGGGTGGTTCCTGGTTGTTCAGTGCTTGGCTCTGGAGTGATTTGAGACAACGGTGTAGTGTCCTAAACTATAGGATCCTGATAAAAGGAGAGAGGTGGGGGTACAGAGTCAAAGGCATTCTCACAGACAAGTAGCTTACTATCTCCAGGAATCCACCAGCCTTGGAAGGAGTGGTCTCTCCTGGGTCAGGCTCAAAGTGTCAAAGCATCATAAAAATAAAAACAAAAACCATAATTAACACAGACAGAATTCAGACTTTTTGGTGGGTATCTGAGGCCATTCACACTTGGCCTTTGACCATCTCTCCCAGCCTCATTCCCAGTGACTTCCAGGACACCCAGGTTCCAGCCACAGCCCCCTCCCCCACCTTCCGCAGGCCACCTATGCCCTTTCACTCCTGTGCTTTTTTTCATAGTGTTCCATGCATCGGGAATTTTTTTCCTCACATTCTTCACCTAGCAAACTCATCTGGAGCCTTCACAAACCTGCTCAGATTCCCCGAGTCCCCATGATACATGTACATCTTCCTTCCTGTCATCTCTCATTCGACTTGGTTTATACTCAGTTAGAGTCACTGCTTAATAAGTTGTGTGTCATTTATCTGTTAACTTATGTGTCTCCATCATCAATACAGGAGCCCTATAGAGACAGTTTTATCTGTCATTGACTCCCCAGTGACTAGCACCATGTATTAGACATCATAGGCACACGCCTAATAGTGGTTGAATGCATGGCCGACTTGAGTTCTTTTGTGTGGAAGCAAGAAGCCATACGGACTTAAGTAGCTTCCAAGGGTATTAGGTTATAGTAAAGCTGCTTGACTTCACAGTAGGATTTTAGAAATTCAGATAAACTCTGATAATAATAGGATTTATTAGTAAAGCCAGAAATCATCCTTACTCTTGGGAGTCTGATTGGATTTGACTTTGGAAAGCTGATTTTTTGAAGTTAAGCCCTAATTCATCCCCATCTCATAATTCAACTAAAATGTTCATGCCTGGCTAAAAGGGAAGAAGAGGAGAAGGTTACTTTAAGTACACGTTGAATGTATTGGAACGAATGCTCTGCTTTATTTTATTTTTTATTTTATTTTATTTTATTTTGAGACGGAGTCTCACTCTGTCGCCCAGGCTGGAGTGCAGTGGCCGGATCTCAGCTCACTGCAAGCTCCGCCTCCCGGGTTCACACCATTCTTCTGCCTCAGCCTCCTGAGTAGCTGGGACTACAGGCGCCCACCACCTTGCCTGGCTAGTTTTTTGTATTTTTTTAGTAGAGATTCTGCTTTATTTAAATTATGAGGAGAGAGAAGTTTACCTTGTTGGTAGATGAAGAACTCTAGGGAACAGAATGATGATGTATGATATTGCCAGGATGATCTATACAATTCTTGTGTTTCCTCAAATGGGGGAATTTGCACCCCAGTTTCTATGAGATTCTCTCCTGAAGCAGTTCGCAAGCAAGTTCTTCTTCACTTAGAGCAGATGCTGACCCTCTTGGACCAGAGTTTTCACTTCTGTAAAAGCGTCAAAGTACTTTATATGTTTTATGTAGTTATGTGTGTGGAGAGAGAGAGAGAAGGAAAGAGAGACTGACAGAGAGACAGAGTGAGATTGTAAGTGTACCTCTAAATCTATTTTGAAATCTATTCATAAGAATTCAAAATTTTTAAGCAAAGCTACTCTTCTATATTAGCCTGAAAATTAATGTGACTTGAGATGTTTGAAATAAGGTATAAAAGAAATTTTAAAACACACAGTGATTTTTTGTCTACAGAATTTGCCTTTCTTGACAAGAATCTCATAAGCCAAAGTGAGGTTAGTCCTGTGGGCATGGAGAACGTACTATCAATAAGGACTCTGCTGAAAAAAGAAGACCCAGCTTGACCTCATGAAGCTCACTCTGGGAATTGTGACATTTGACACCTCACCTCCAGTTTCCTCCAATGCCACACTCTCCCCACATAGTGAGAGTATGACTTGGTATGACACCATGCTTAAGTCAGGAGCAAATGGCCAATTGTTTTCATCATTGCTTTCCCCCTGAAGTGTCTCTAAACACAAGTGATTTGTGAGAGCAAAAGGAGATAATTAAATGCTGGAATATATTTGATTTATTGAGCATGGGATTATTTCTGACATTTATTGGTGACTCAAAGAAAGTCCAGAGCTAGAAAGTATGTGCTTATTGCTTTGTATGATGTTTACATAAGACGGGAGGACATGGCCCGAGGCAAAGGTGACACACTGGAAGTTTTCCTTCAGCTCCCCTTCCCCTGGGGGTCTTGTCAGCTCTGCCCACTTCAGTACGAGCTCTTCACAGGAGCCAGCACCTGGTCTGCCCTCTCCTCCCAGACTTCTCTCAACCCAATCAGAAAACAATGCTTTTACTTTCACCTGAAAAGAATTTCAAATTTTCAGGAAAAAAAAAATCATAAAAATAAAAACAGTATAAAGAATATCTATATGTAATTTACTCAGATTCACCTATTGCAAGCATTTTACTGCATTTATCACTTGCTCTATCTATGTATCTATTATCTTTTTAATGTGAGGGTATGTCACACACATCAGCCCCTTTCCTCTAAATACTTCAGTGTGCATTTCCCAATAATAGAGATACACTCTTAAACAGCGCAGTACAATGATCAGCTTCAGTACATTCAGCATTGATGCAGTACTTTTATCCAGCCTACTGCTTTGATCTAATTTTGTCAGTTGACCCAATAATGCCCTGTATAGGATTGTTTGCCTCTAATACAGGATCTGGTCTTGGGTCAAGTGCAGCCTTAGTTGTTACATCTCTTTGCCCCCCTTTAATCTATAGCATTTCTATAACTTTTCTTTGATTTTTATGACATTGTCATTTTTGAAGAGTATAAGCTCCCCTCTTGGTTTAAATACGGTGTTTCCCATTTTGTCTTTGTCCAACATTTCTTCGTGATTGCAGGAATACCTGGGAGATATCGTGAGCCTGGTTCCAGACCATGGCAATAAAGCAAATATTGTAATGAAGCAAGTCACACAATTTTTGTGGTTTCCCAACGCATAAAAAAGCTGTTTACACTACACTGTAGTCTATTAAGTATGCGATCACATTATGTCTAAAAAATAGTGTATGTGCGTTACTTAAAAAATACTTCCTTGCTAAAAAATGCTAATGATCATCTGAGCCTTCAGTGAGTCCTAATCTTCTCGCAGGTGGAGGGTCTTGCCTCAATGTTAATGGCTACTGACTGATCAGGGTGGTGGTTGCTGAATGTTAGGGTGGCTGTGGCCACTTTAAGACCACAATGAAGTTTGCTGCATCCATTTCACAAAAGATTCCTCCGTAGCATGTGATGCCCTTTTACAGCATTTTACCCACAGTAGAACTTCTTTCAAAATTGAAGTCTATTCTCTTAAGCCCTGCCACTACTTTATGAACTAAGTTTATGTAATATTCTAAATCTTTTGTTGTCATTTCAACAAAGTTCACAGCATCTTCACCAGTGGTAGATTTCATCTCAAGAAACCACTTTCTT
The DNA here is from genome assembly GCF_047675955.1 of Chlorocebus sabaeus. NCBI lineage: Eukaryota > Metazoa > Chordata > Mammalia > Primates > Cercopithecidae > Chlorocebus > Chlorocebus sabaeus. The sequence goes on along the minus strand of NC_132913.1, from coordinate 4,969,949 downwards.
TGCTCATCTGTAAGAAGCAACTCCTCACCCTTTCAAGTTTGATCACGAGATTGCGACAATTCAGTCACATCTTTAGACTCCACTTATAATTCTAGTTTTCTTGCTATTTCCACTACATTTGCAATTACAATAGTCACATCAGAAATCACTGATCACAGATCACCATAAAAGGTATAATAATAATGAAAAAGTTTGAAATATTACAAGAATTTCCAAAGTGAGACAGAGACACAAAGTGATCACATACTGTTCAAAAAATTACACCAACAGACTCGCTCAACACAGAATTGCCGCAAACCTTCAATTTGTAAAATATGCAATATCTGCAGGGTACAATAAAGTGAAGCACAATAAAATGAGATATGCCTGTATATTAATGTCTTGCATCCTTAAAATACTGAAGAGTTGATGTCATGTTTCTCTACGGTATCACACCTGTGTGTCCAACTGTCTTTCAGAGGCATCACCCAAAGAAATCCCAATTTCTCCACTGTATGTTGTTTTTTTCCTTGCAACATCTAACAAACACTTGATATGGAGACATCTTATGGAAATATCCTGTCCATCATCAAAACTTCCCCACCTTTGGCACCTATCCGTGATTCTTGTCTGATGCAATCTTCATCATGCTGATTACAAAATGATTTTTTTCAACTCCATCACTACCTCCACATGTAACAGACTATCTTCCATGGTCTTTTATAATTTCTCCCTACAGTTTTTAGGTTTTTTTTTTTTTTTTGAGACAGGGTCTCACTGTGTCACCTAAGCTGGAATGCAGTGGCATGATCTCGGCTCACTGCAGCCTCCACCTCCCAGGTTCAAGCAAGTCTCCTGCCTCAGCCTCTCGAGTAGCTGGGACTACAGATACATGCCACCACAGCCAGCTCAGTTTTATATTTTTAGTAGATACGGGGTTTTGCCATGTTGGCCAGGCTGGTCTTGAACTCCTGGCCTCAGGTAATCTGCCTGCCTTGGCCTCCTAAAGTGCTGGGATTATAGGTGTGAGCCACCATGCCCGGCCTTTCCTCTCCACAATTTATTATCTATCTATCTAACTATCTATCATTTATCTATCTATACTAATGAGTAAATTCCTATTTTAAATGGTTTGTAATTCATTATGGCACTCAATTATTTGATACTAAAATTGTCCCATATTTGGCCTGCGAGACACTCTTTAAATTGTCTCATATTTCCCTGTAACATGCCTCCATCATTATTGCTTTTTAACACTTCTTACTCTCTGGCATACAAAATGTTCCAAGTTCATTTTGTACCTACCCTGCCAAGTCATTTCTCTGTTGGGCCCTGTTTCATTTTAAAGGGAATGGGATTAGAGACCAAGATCTGATAATTAGATGTGCTCATTGTTACTAGGGTGGCTTTGTTTTTGGCTCTTTGAGCAGACAGAAATAGGAAACAGCCACATATTTTTGCATATGTACATGCATACATATACAAATATGCATTGACGCATGCATGCATGTGTGTATTTATATGTGTCACTAGACATACACATTTTAGAAATCCTGAGTCCATACCAATGCCTTCCATTTAGATCTGCATTCTTTTTTTTCTGTTTTTTTTTAGACAGAGCCTCACTCTGTTGCCATGCTGGAGTGCAGTGGTGCAATCTCAGCTCACTGCAACCTCCACTTCCCGGGTTCAAGTGATTCTCCTGCCTCAGCCGCCCGAGTAGCTGGGACTACAGGTGTGTGCCACCACACTCAGCTAATTTTTGTATTTTTAGTAGAGACAGGGTTTCACCATACTGGCCAGGATGGTCTCGATCTCTTGACCTCATTATCCACTTACCTCCCAAAGTGCTGGGATTACAGGCATGAGCCACCGCACCTGACTTCAATCCACATGCTTATGTCCCTTCTATATGGAGAACACTGGCTCCCAGCAGCCTCACTGTGTCTCACTTGTTCAATCTTATATTACATCTAAACTAGCTCTAGAATTGTTTTTTCCATAAAACTAAAATCAACAAACCTACTCAAGAGCACGGAATATTTGTGTGCTGCCCCCATGCAAACACACACGCAGCCCACCTGCTCCAGATTCATGATATACAGTCACACACTATGACTCAATTATTTGGATTAGTTCTTTTCTTGTTTTCCTTCCCCTTCAGTGTTTTTAGGGTAGTCATTAACTATAATTAAGTTCACTTGTTTCCATTTTCTGTTTCATGTTTGGTCTTTTTTCCATTCTTATTGATTTTATTTTAATTGTTGAGTATGTAGTTTATCATCAGCCTTTAAAATGTCAAAACATTATAAAAATTACACTCAGAAAAGTGTCATTCTCTCCTGTAGCCTTCCAGCCCACACCCCTCCCTGCTGTCTTCTTGCAGGTAACAAACTTGATTTTCAAAAATTTATTCTCCCTCTGTTTATTTTAGATGGAGCCTTTTATCTAAGCCTTTCTTTGTCCTGAGATGCAGAATGGAAGAAGAGTGCCAACATTTTTCAGGGTACCAGGCATCTCTCAACCCTAACAGCATCTCCAGGAAGGAAGCCACTGTCTCAGCCCAAGATAAGGACAGCTTCACCTGGACCAATGTTATTCATCCTATAGCAAGAAGGAGTGGATTTGGCACATCTTCTGCATTTGGAGCTAGGTGGTCCAGAAATTGTAATGATGCCGAGCCTGGGTGTCTGGGACTGGAAACTCTGCAAGTCCACCCACTCTGATATCATGGCCACGCCTTAGGAAAATAGTTTTGCAGGAAGCAAAAAGAAATAGAAAAGCTAGGTCACAAAAGTGCTGTACCTTCAGGAACCAAGACCTATGGTGGCACACCACCAGCTGAATAACCTAACAGTGTGGAAAGGGTTTCCTCCTTCAGACCCAACTCCCAGCTCCAACTGCAGCCTTAGGCTCCCCAGCCCTATCTGTAGGGGAGAAAGATGACACCTGGTTCCCTGGCCACCAGGCTTCCATGGTCATCCAGCAGGGACAAAAAAAGATCCCATGAACAACCAGACCACCTGGGTGGTAACAGGGACACCGTATGGTCATCACAATAGACAAGAGAACTGTAGATGGCCTGCCAACTACATTCCCTCCCTTGAAGGTGATAAGAACCAGAGGTGACTTCTTGAAATAAGTAAACGCATGTAGATGCCTTGAAGTTACCCAGTGGGAGGATCATAAGGACAGAGAACGACATTCCCATAATAGAATGGGTGGGGGCGATTATGAATCATTTGAGTATTGTGAAGAATGTGATCTCATTTTGTACCCAAGCCAGTGAGTATCATGCCAATTTTCTATATAAGAAAACAGGCTGGACTGGGCATGGTGGCTCATGCCTGTAATCCCAGCACTTTGGGAGGCTGAGGCGGCTGAGGCGGGTGGATCACCTGAGGTCAGGAGTTCAAGATTAGCCTGGCCAACATGGCGAAACGCTGTCTCTACTGAAAATACAAAAATTAGCTGGGCATTGCAGCAGGCGCCTGTAATCCTAGCTACTCGGGAGGCTGAGGCAGGAGAATCGCTTGAACCTGGCATGATAAGCAGAGGTAAAGAGTGATGAAGAGGAACTAGGAGCACACTGAGGGGGGCCATGGGGTCAGAAGGGGTCCCTGGGTCCAAGCAAGCTTGCAGGAAGGGAACAGGAGGTGGCTGTTGAACACCGTTGGGATCTCCTGCTGGCCAGGAGCTTCAATGCTTCTCATTAAATTCTACAGGAAATGTATGAGGTAGGTAGTACCCACGTACCTGCCTCACGAGCAGCAGATGAAACCTCACAGAGGTGAATGCCTTGCTGCAGTTAGCTATAGAGAGAGGTAGGATGCCCCACCAGCCATCCTGTTGGCTGTAGGTCATCTGCCCCTCCTCCACTTTCTAGCCTGGGGGACAGGGCAGTGAGGGGTGGCAGCTGTGAAGATGCCACACGGTGCTCCCCTTCTCTGTAGACTTTGAGACGTTACCACGTAGAAGGGGCCCCTGGCTCTTCCATTAAGGTTCATCTTTCATTCTCTACCCAGGTTTGTGGGAAGTAAAATATGACATTTGGTTAATTAATTTTTCAGATCTGCAAGGCCAGTGTAGGAAAGGCTGTAAATTAAACAATTCTCATTTCCATAACATTTGCGGTCCAAAGGGTATCACGTTATGATGCATCCCTGAAGCGACGATGCGTAGCTTCTGTTAAACAAAGGCCTGCATGCAGAAGCCCCGTGCCCTGCCTTGTGATGAAGTGAGGCATGCGAAACAGAAAGATAATTGGACATGTTTATCTCCCCAGTTTTTAATCTGAATCTACTCAACAGGGCTGTCAGGGACTGCTCCCCAAGACAGGTCTACGGTATGAACGAAAAGATAAAATTTAAAAGGCCATTTGCTATATAATCTCCACCTCATTCCCAGATGGGAAGTGGCTCACCAAGTACATACAGTAGGGCAGGATGGGAACAGAAGAGGAGAAAGGGAGGAGGAGAACACAGCAGAGAGCAGGAAACTATGGCTGGGGCGGCGGTGTACAAATGAAGGCAAAAGTGGACCCAGTGCCCAAGCAGGGGAAGGTTTGGAAATGGCTGGATGGCAGGTTAAAGGGCATGAGGACAAGGTGAGAGTCACAGGCACAGGGAAGGAACTGAGTGAGAACTACAGAACTGAGGAGGGGCTTCATTTCTGGGCTGTTTTATTGTTTGGCCAGTGTGTGGTCACAGCAGGTTTCGGGTTTGAGTAACGGGAGAAGGAGACACTCAGAGCCATGTGCACCCTGAGGGCAGAGGGCAAAGGTTAATTACAGGTGAGGGGCTCGGGCCAGGGGGCTACAGGGTCAAGCAGGTTGCAAAGGCGAAAGCAAGACATGGGGTGGAAGAGGGCCTTAGCCATTCCTCATTAGGGTCAGCACCATAAGCAACGGCCAGGGCCAAAGAAGCCAGGGTAGCTCGGGAGCCTGCACAGAACTGGAAGGCTGGAATTCAAGCCAGGAGAAAGAGGCAGAGGGACAGGCCAGGCCAAAAGAATGCATATGGAGCCCAAGCCACAGAAACACACGTGGTCACACTGCCTGATGCAGCCTGCCAGGGCCTGCGGTGATGCAGGCCTGGAATGGAGGTTGAGAAAGCAAGGAGCAAGACATTTCCCGATGCAGAAAACTGGCTGAGTGCCCCTCATTAATGGGGTATATATAGTGAGTAGAGGCAAAAAATAACAAATTTAAGCAATACCAATATGTGCTTGGTGATATGCCGGCTTCTGGGAATATAAAAATAGATAAGATTGGGCCCCTGCTCTGCATTAGGAAATTAAATGTGACCTCAGCTAATTGCAGCAATTGTTCTGAGCACACAGAGGAGGAAGACATTGCTTCCACCTGGGGGAATCAGAGAAAACTTCTGAGGACATTATACTTGGACCTCATCTGGTAAAATAACAGGGATTTTTTTTTCTTTTTTCTTTTTTCTATCTTTTTTTTTTTGAGACTGAGTTTAGCTTTTGTTGCCAGGCTGAAGTGCAATGGTGCGATCTCAGCTCACCACAACCTCCACCTCCAGCGTTCAAACGATTCTCCTGCCTCAGCCTCCTGAGTAGCTGGGATTATAGGCAAGTGCCACCACGCCTAGCTAATTTTGTATTTTTAGTAGAGATGGAGTTTCTCCATGTTGGTCAGGCTAGTCTGGAACCCCTGACCTCAGGTGATCCACCTGCCTCGACCTCCCAAAGTGCTGGGATTACAGGCATGAGCCACTATGGCCATCCGATAACAGGGAATTTTTCTAGGAGAGTGGGGAAAGAGAGGAAGGACATTTTAGATAGACGAAAGCATATGTTGTAGGCGTAGTCCTAGAAAGATTAATGTTATGTTCACTAGACTCACTCATGGTGGGAAAGCCAAACTAAATATTTTAGGAAAAAAAACATTCACCAGAGTAGAAATAGAACTCTCAATTATCCAAGTCATTCTATTACCTAGAGTTCATATTCTATAAACAGGCTGTTCCAGAAGTATTTCTCATCATTATTTATAAGTATTAAAACATAGGTGGAGAGCATTTCATTGTCAATACCTTGGAGTAAATTACAGGTTAAGTATACTAAAAATCATGTCTTTTCTGCAGGACTTCTCAGAGCTTTTAATATATTGATACGCATTTTGAATTTCAAAGAGGGAGTGTGGCATTAAGCATTTCTCATTCCACAGATGCAAACATGTTTTTGTTTTTTAGCTCAAGTATAAATGGGATGTCTAGGAAATCGTGGCTTAAACATCCCAATTGATCTAAGCCTTAAAACATGGGTAGACAAATACCTCTGAAGGCCCGTGTCTCCCTTTATTGTAACTTGTGAAAGCTTTGTTGGCAGTTTTCATATTACATGGTAATGCTTTGTATCTTGTTTCTCCAAAGCTCTGCAGTGTCCAGCATGGTGGTCACTAGCCACACACAGCTACTGTGCACTTGAAATGCGGCTGTACCATTGTGATGTGCTGCGAGTTACTAGAAAGTTCCTAGAAATGCATATGTGCCTTGCTCCCTATTTCCATCACACAGCACTGCCACAAGCCATGAGCTACTTGAGTGTGGAGATCTTAGTCATCGACGTATTCTTGATGCTTAACAAATGTCCTTACATATAGTAGGTATTCAATAAACATTTGCTGAATGAAAAAAAATTAGAATGTAAATAAGTGAAACCCTGTACCTAAACTGCTTGTTACACATTAAGTCTGATGCAAGGTGCTTGCCCTCATATTCTGACTTTCATTTTGTAAAGCCTGTTTCTGCTTATTTATAATGACCTCTTTACTGAAGTGAATATGTTATTTGTACGTATGCAATTAATCCACTAAATTGTTTTAACATATCCAGAAATCTAGCTTTCCAAGCCATAACTTTCCCTTTAAAAAAAAAAAAGTATAAGATTCTGGGTTCTGACATGGTTTACTACCGTTGGGAAGCCTGCACAGTAGCATCTAACAACTCATGTGGCTACCTGACCTCCTTCACCTCCCGTGTTTTCACTTCTGGCATCATCTCCCTTGTTCTTCTTGCCCCCAAGACAACCACTTTCTCAAAAACAATCAATAACTCCCTGATCTCCAAAGCCTTTTCTTGTACTCGCAGTTCTAGGTTTTCTGAAGCATTAACTTCTTTCAAGCAGCTTCCGAATTTTGTAATGCCCCAGCTTCTGAGTGATGCTCTTACTTCATTCTGCCCTACCTCCTCCGTATACCCTCCCAAGGCTTTCCTCTCTCTATTGCCTCGTTGCCCCGACAGTGATTTTCTTGGTAGCTGGGCAAGCCTGGCAATCTTTAAAACAGAGATAACAGACTCTGCCAGATGACCTCCGGGCACTGTGAAAGTTAAATAGGATAATGAAAGTAAAGAGCTGTGTAAACTGCCAAGTGTGAATAGGAATGAAGGGAGATTCTTACTAAATTGGAATGGAATGAAGCAAGACACTTCACTCCTTTTTTCCTGAATTTCTGAGTCTTCCTACTCCTTTAAAGAACATTTAAACCCATCTCAATGTGCCTAGAGACGAACCGTCAAGACTGCTTAGTATTTTCACCCATCAAATGGATAATTCCATCTTTTCTATTTTCCTTCTTTTCTACTTGACATCTGATTTAGAGAAGAGTGTGGAAAAGTTAGCTTACAGAAATGAGTGAAACAACTTCCTCTCTACTCTTCAAAATACCCTACTGCCCTTATTATTAGGCAACTATAAATAACTAACACAGAGAAGTATATTTTACTTCTAATTAGTTATAATTATTACCTAGTACTTGAAATTTAATATATTCTTTCCCTCCCTCTTTTCATTGGTTATGTGGATTTTAGTACAGTGTTTAACTTGAGGTCACACAGACCGGTGACTAAATGCTGGAATGTTGACCTGGATCGACTAAGGTTTTATTGTAGATTACAAAACTGTCCACAATTGGCCGTATTTTGTCCTATCCCATCAAGAGGTGGAGTCTGTTTCTCCACCCCTTGAATTGGGGTTGGCCACATGACTTGCTTTGGCCAAGGGAACATCAGTCACCCTGATATAAGCACAGGCTTGAAAAATAATTTCTCAGTGACATTTGTCCTCTTATTACTTCAGGGATGCTTTGCCTCCCACCAAGTTAAGAAGCCTGAGGAAGCACATGATCAATGTATTGCCCTGTCGCCCTTATCATTTCAGACAACTGCCTGACCCATGAGGCCACACTAGACCACCCACTCACTGGCCCACCCTCAGCTGACCACAGACCCATGAGACAACCAGAAAAACTGCCCAGGTAACCAACAAAACATGTAAGCTAAACAAATGGTTCTTGTGATACGCTACTGAGTTGCGGAGTGGTTTGTAATGCAACAAAAGGGAACTGACACAGAAGCAACTACCTAGACATGGGGTGCTACTATTAAAAACAAACCCTCAAACACAGGGCATTAACTATGCAACGGGGCAATATATAGAGGCTGGAAACACACTGGAGAAACTGGTAGAGAGAACTGCACATTCTCAGTGGTGGCTGGTGATGATGGCAGTCATCAAACTGTTGAGGAAACTGCTATGGCAACTAGAAAAAGAGCAACACATTTGTGTCATAAAGCAGTTTGTAAAGCTGTTACCTGGAGTAAATTGAGGAATACCACACGTACCTTAAAGCTTTCTGATCTGGCTAAGCAGGTCTCTAGACAGAATGTTGTGGTGTCAGCTGGTTCCAGCTATGTATGATATAGTATTGCAAGAGAGATGAGCTAAGGAAAGAACTGTTTCATCTGCAAAAGTTACTGCCTATATTGAGGGACATGCACTTGTGTTTTGTGTTTAATATGGTGTCTAGCACGGTATGGTTTTCACCAAATAGCTTGTTATAAGAAAATTTGGAAATATGTTAAGATCATTGTAATAGGAAAAGGGCCACTGGATTAGACAAAAAGGAACTGAAATTGCTCAAAATGCCGAAAGCTTCCTGTTCCCTAACTTATCTATTGCCATCAGCAGTGTTCAACAGTTTCCCTTTCTCTGGACCCTCTCCAATACTTGTTATCTTTCATCTTTTTGATAATAGCCATTCTAGCAGGTATAAGGTGATATCTCATTGTGGTTTTGATTTGCGTTTTCCTAGTAATTAGGGATGTTGGGCATTTTACTCATATGCCTGTTGGCAATTTGTGTGTCTTCTTTTGAGAAATTTCTGCTCAATCCCTTGCCTATTTTTAATGTGGGGTGTTTTTTTGTTTTTTTGTTTTTTGGTTTTTTTTTGCTATTAAGTTGAAATTATTAAATATATTGAATATTAACTTATCAATGTATGGTTTACAAATATTTTCTCCTATTTTATAGGTTGTCTCTTGACTTCGTTAATTGTTTCTTTTGCTGTATAGAAACTTTTTAGTTTGATGCAATCCCATTTGTCTATTTTTGCTTTTGTTACCTGTGTTTTCAGGATCACATTCCAAAAAAATCATTACTCAGACCAATGTCGAGAAGCTTTTCCTCTATGTTTTCTTCTAGCCATTTTACAGTTTCAGCTCTTACATTTAAGTGTTTAATTTATCTTAAGAAGATTTGTGTATATTCTTCTCCATGTGGATATCCAATTTTCCCTACACTGTTTATTAAGGAGACTATCCCTTCCCCATTGTATTCTTGGCAACCTTGTCAAAGATCAGCCGTCCATAAATGTGTGGATTTATATTAAATATCTGGGCTGGCTTTTCTCTTTTATTGGCCAGTGTCATTCTGTTAGGAATTCTATACCTCTGTAATGTATTTTGAATTCAGGAAGTGTGATGCCCCCAGCTTTGTTCTTGTTCAAGGTTGCTTTGACTATTCAAAGTCTTTTGTGGTTCCATACGAATTTTAGGATTGTTTTCCTAATTTTTGTGGAAAATGCCATTGAAATTTTGATAGGGATTGCATTGATCACTTTGCCTAGTTATATTTTAACAATACTAATCCTTTTGGTCTATAAACACAGGATATCTTTCCATTTATTTTTGCCCTCTTCAATTTCTTTTATTACTTTTATTAACGTTTTACAGGTTTCAGTTTGCAAATCTTTTTTACTACCTTGGTGAAATTTATTTCTAAGTATTTATTCTTCTTTGATGCTATTATAAATGAGATTTTGTTAATTTTTTTGATGGTTCATTGTTAGTGTATAGAAACGCAAATGATTTTTGTTTGTTGATTTTATATCCCATGACTTTACTGCATTTGTTTTGATTATTAGTTCTAGCAGTTTTTCGGTGGAATATGATAATGCCCTCTGTAAACAAAACATATGTAGGCTGAAAGTGAAGGGATATGAAAAGATATTCCATGGAAATGATAAACAAAACAGGGCAGATGTGGCTATATTTACATCAGACAAAATATACTTTAAGTCAAAAATTATCACAAGAGATAAAGGGGTCAATTCATCAAGAGGATATAACAACTGCAAATATGTATGGACCCAACACTGGAGCACCTAAATATGTAAAGTGATAATACAATAACAGCAGAGGGACTTCAGTACCCCACTTACAACAATGGATTGCTCATCCAGACAGAAAATTAATAAGGAAATAGCAGACTTGAATAAAACTATAGACCAAATGAACCTAACTGACATCCAAAACATTCTATTCAACAGCAGGAGAATACACATCCTTCTCAAGCACATACAGAACATTCTCTGGGACATTAGGATGTTTCAAAATATGCAAATAAATGAATGCAATGCACCATATTAACAGAATGAAGAATAAAATCGTGTGATCAAAAATGTAATATGATTATCTCAATAGATACAGAAAATGCTAAATCATACTTAATCATGAAAAACTGAAAGTTGATTCTCTAAGGTCAGGAACTAGACAAGAATGCTCACTTTCATTACTTGTTTGAATGCCAGAGCAATTAAACAAGCATAAGAAATTGGATAGTAAGAAGGAAAATTGTCCCCTAATTTTCTGTCAGCAGGAAGTAGGCTGAGAAAGCTAATGAGTTTTGGCCTGGGCTCCTCCTCCAACATCTTACACTCCCTTGGAATTATCTCAATTTCCCTTTGTCATTGGTCTATGGCAGCTTCCCACCCCTCTCCCTGCAAACCAACACCCTCCCTTCCCCATCACTCATCATCACCATCATCATCACCTTCACCAACAGCCTCATCAAGAAGCAGCTTTCAAGGCCAGGCACAGTGGCTCATGCCTGTAATTCCAGCACTTTGGGAGGCTGAGGCAGGTGGATCACGAGGTCAGGAGTTCAAGACCAGCCTGGCCAAGATGTTGAAACCCTGTCTCTCTAAAAATACAAAAAATTAGCCAGGCATGGTGACACGTGCCTGTAATCTCAGCTACTCAGGAGGCTGAGGCAGAGAATTGCTTAAACCCAGAAGGCAGAGGTTGCAGTCAGCCGAGATCGTACCACTGCACTCCAGGCTGGGTGACAAGAGTGTGGATTTCCAACCCAAGAGAAGTCACAGAAAGTATACAAATGCATTCATGTGTAGATGACAGGAAGTAAACCATCATCTAGGAAAGAGACAAGAAGGCGTAGAGAAAGAGTTCCTCATTGTGTCCTGGGAAAACAGACACAGTGAACACCCAGTAATGCTAATAAAACAATGTGGTAGCTAGAGATTCCACACGGGAAGCCCCAGAAGGAGTTGACATCTGTGAAGCACCGAGATCTTTGAGAACTTCCTTAACGGAAGAAATTAGCAGTGCCTTTAAGGCAGATATTATTGAAAAAGACATCCACAGTCATTTGATAATTATTTAATGAGTGTCTGCAGTGAGCCAGGTGCTATGCTACACAATGAGGAAAACAATAATCATAAATAATATTAATAATGCTGCCTTGTCTTTGTGTTGTACTTTGTAATTCATCATCCAGTGAGGAATGACAATCTGAACATCAGGACAGAAAAGAAAAGGGACAAGCAGGAACGAAAATTGCTTAAACACCTCAGTGTCCCTAGCACTATACTGGTATTTTGCAGTGTCAGTTCAAATGCCATTTGAATTTAAGGTTGAGGCTTGATTTACGGTTAAATCAAAAGAGAAAATAGGTGACCGACCAAGTCACTCACAGAGCTTGTGCTGGTAGAGTTGGGAACTGAATAAGTTCCTTCAAAGCCAAAGCTCTGTTGAGGAATCTGGAGGTAGTCAGAGTCTGGTTTAAGTGGAAGGGTTGGGAGTGGGTAAGGAGGAAAAGAAGAGAAGGGGAGAGGGAGAGAGATCAGTCAGGAAGAAGGAATCAGGGCCATTTTCTACAGGAGTATACTCATTCCTCCGAAGAGCATCTCTCTCCCAGGGGAGCACTGTTGCCATGACTAGTTAGCACCTGGAGCATTTTTCCAGTCCAAAGGTATTCTTTCCTATAATCACCAATTAGCACCTGTCACAGTCATTTTCCTGGGCAGTTGATGAGGATTGAGATTCTGGCAGGCTGGAGATTTCACTAAAGCCCTCTGGTTAATAACGGTGATATTCAGAGCAGAACTAATAGCTCACGCTTGGAATGGATTCTCTCTTTTATGTGACCAGATTCTCCCAGGACCTTTACAGTTTGATTTTTTTTCTGTGCCCAAGAACTTTAACAAGCTATTGTTAGCCAGTAATAACTTTTGGAGCCCCCCTGGCCAGAGAGCAGAGCAGTTCATCACTGAACAATACAGCTGATTTATTTTATTATTACGGGAGTTTATAAGAGGACGATTCATGCTTCCTCTGCTCTTAGGTGATTCCCAGAGCCTGCCATCCTTCTCAGGATTGCCACATTGACTCCCATTGCTGCAGAGCTTCTGCTGTGCAAAATCCCATCCAGAACCCAAACTACAGAGACGGTAGCCAAAGTGTGGGCTATGCAGGGAATGCAGTGTCCTTGGCTTTCTACCCATAAATGAGAACCTCATCCTTATAGAGGGATGTCCCCACCCAGGTCACATTGGCACCTCTCTCTTTATGCACACGTATCACAGCACCTGCAAGACTAGATCGCACTGATGTGTTTCATTGTGAGTCTCCTTATGCAACTGTGCATCTGTTCACGCCACAGGCTCTGTGTGATTTAACTTTTGGACCAAACCCAAACCTAGATCCTAACCCTCAGTAACAATGACTGGGATTAGCACAGCTAATTTGCTTACCCAGCATCTGTTGTCTGGTTTCCTGACAACAGCGCCTCAATGTTCTTTGGGGGAATCATCCTTTACTGGGTGGAGTTAACTTTCTCCCGGGCAGCAGGGTAGAAACAGGACACTGATGTGGTCTCCCCAGTTCCCAGTGATTGGTCAGGCCTGGGCACACCACCCAATTCATGCCAAGGAGGGAAAAGGCCATTTTTTCCTGCAATTATTGGGAAATAAAGCTCTTTTCATGGAGATTCCTAACGTGGCAATCTATAAGGCAATATTTGGCAAGATATAAGGCTGAACTACTGTTGAACATTTGTATCATCGCACACAGAGAATCTGACTAATGATTAAGAAACATGAAGGAAAAAACTCTTGGAGACAGAGTCAGAATTATAAGGACATTGTTTGAGCTTCTAGAACCACCTCTTCCTGAAGTCACTGCCCTTTGGCTCTTAGATACACTCATCATCCTTTGCAGCATCCTTCCATTCTGAAAACAACTCAATGAGCTAGGTGCTCTACAAGTAAGGAAAAATAGACTTAAACTGTTTAGCACGTTCCCCAAAACAGTAGCATAGTATAATGGTCAATTAGTGTCTGTTAAATTGTTAAGTTACTAATTAACTTAGCTGAAAAGCAACAGTTCTCATCTAATTCACTTTGCAACCAGCCATATGAGAAAAAGGGGCCTTGTGCTCTTGCATTGTGATTTCTTTTCCGGTTCCTCCCTGTCTGACCCTCTTGTGGACCTGCGATGTTCACTGGCTTTATTATTCATCCACTGCACATTGAATAGCTGCTCTGGAAAGCATCTAAATTCTGTTAACCACCAGCCTTGCTCAGTACCACACACTAAAATGCACATCTATTCCCTACCCTGCCTCTCCCTGGCTTATATACCAGGCACCATGAGGTCAGCATCTCATAAGAGGAAGCCTGTTTCCCTCTCCTTGGCCTGTCCCTTTTCCAGTCCCGAAGCTGGGTCCCTTCATGGCATCCCCTCCCACTCCTTTTCCCCCATCCCTTGGGTCAGGAGTCAAGCAATCCTGACAGAGACCAGCTGAGTGGAGGGATCAGGAACAGCCTCCACAGGGCTGGAGCTGGAGTGTGTTTCATTCCAGCCACAAAAACGCGGGGTCCAAAGACCTCGAGGAGACAGAGAGTCAGCATCTACAGGGGAGAGCCGAGCTTCAGGGACCAGCGCAGAGGAGCAGAGGCCAGTGTCATGGTTTGGTTGTGGAAACACCCCAGATACACCTGAGGATAGGAACGGGGAACAAACAGTTCTGGGCAACTGCTAGGAGTGACTTGAGGGCAGCAAGACACACGATGACCAGCAGACACTGGATGCAGCCCGTCATCTGCTGCATGGCCTTGAGCTCATTAATCACTCAGTGCCCCACTTCCCTGGTCTACCAAACATGGCTAATGATGATGCCTATGGATTGTCTCTTCTGAGGTTTTTGAGAGACTTAAAAAGAGCCAGAACATGGAAAGTGCTAGGATATGGCGGTGCTCAATGACAGACAGACACGGCCATCAGCACTGTGGTGATTATGTCCCACAGCTCTGTACCTGGTCTCTAGATGAACCCAAATGACATCAGTAGCATCCGGCAAGTCAGAAGTCTCTCCAGATGAACCTAATCCCTTCTGTCTCTCCTTTTTTTTTTTTTTTTTTTTTTTTTTTTTTGCTTGAAACTCACTCCTCTGTCATAAAACACATGTTGCTCCTGCAAGAACAACCTGGGGTCCTCCCATCATGCATGACAAATCACTTCTAGGATCCAGCCCAGCCTGTGAGACCCCAGCCAGCATGGCCCACCAGGATGGCTATTCCAAAGAACGGAGATCCATTTGGAAATGGAGGGAGATCCACCAACCACCTCAGGCCCACCAATGCAGTGCTTTCCCAGAGGAACTTGCATCTTAACAGCATAAGGGACTTGACATAAAGGCTGTTTCCACTGTTGTTTCCCAAGACTGGGGAAGCATTTTGGTTTTCAGCTTCCAGGTATTTCCCACTTTCAGGTTTTTCTCCTATGAACAGCAGCACTTTATTCCCCTGGGTAAGGGAGCAATTTTGTGCTCTAAAGGACCTATCTAGAGCTGGATGAAGAGGGAGCTACTGAGTCAGGATTAGATCATGCTCCTCTGTGTGTTCAGTTGAGGTCCCTTTCTCATAGAAATTTTATATTCTGGCCGGGCGCGGTGGCTCAAGCCTGTAATAACAGCACTTTGGGAGGCCGAGACGGGCGGATCACGAGGTCAGGAGATCGAGACCATCCTGGCTAACACGGTGAAACCCCGTCTCTACTAAAAAACACAAAAAAAATAAACAACTAGCCCGGTGAGGTGGCGGGCGTCTGTAGTCCCAGCTACTCGGGAGGCTGAGACAGGAGAATGGCCTAAACCCAGGAGGAGGAGCTTGCAGTGAGCTGAGATCCGGCCACTGCACTCCAGCCTGGGCTACAGAGCGAGACTCCGTCTCAAAAAAAAAAAAAAAGAAATTTTATATTCTGCGTATTGTCTGTGTAATATAATATGTGTGGACTGGCAAATAGGAGCATGTCTACACTAGTACAGTTGGATTTAGCACAATACTATTAAAATGGAATTGGCCACATATTCTTGCATGCATCCGGTCATGCTGGGACCAGAAGGCTTACTAACTAGTTGTCAAAAAATACAAAGAAGGAAGGAAGGAGGGAAGGAAGGAAGGAGGGAAGGAAGGAAGGAAGGAAGGAAGGAAGGAAGGAAGGAAGGAAGGAAGGAAGGAGGGAGGGAGGGAGGGAGGGAGGGAGGGAGGGAGGGAGGGAGGGAGGGAAGGAAGGAAGGAAGGAAGGAAGGAAGGAAGGAAGGCAGGCAGGCAGGCAGGCAGGCAGGCAGGCAGGCAGGCTCAGTTTGTCACCTGTACTTCTGGCCAATCCACAATAAATTGGAGATTCCCACAACCCCCTCCTCAGGTTCTATTATTTGCTAGAACTTCCACAGAACTCAGGGAAGCACTTTCTTAGATTTACTAGTTCATTTTAAAGGATATTACAAAGAATATCCAGATGAAGAGGTACACAGGGCAAGCTGTGGAACAGTCCTAAGCACAGCAGCTTCTGTGCCCCTGAAGTTTGGGGCTCACCATCCTCCATGCATATGGGATCTGTTCTTGTTCACCAACCTGGAAGCCCACTGCCCCCCACCCTTATTTTAGAGATTTCTACAGAAGCTTCATCAAGTAGGCATAACCAATTATTAACTCCATTTTTAGCTCCTCTCCCCTCCCTGGAGAATGGGGGTTGGGGCCTAGGACCAAAAATTCCAGTCTAATCACAATTTGGTCTTCTGGCAACCAGCCCCCATTCTAAAGCTATCCAGGAGCTCACCGAGATAAACCTCATGAGAACTGAGGTCAGGGGTTTGAGACCAGCCTGGCCAACATGGTGAAACCCCATCTTTACTAAAAGTACAAAAATTAGCTGGGTATGGTGGCGGGCTCCTGGAATTCCAGCTACTCAGTAGGCTGAGGTAAGAGAATTGCTTGAACCCGAGAGGTGGAGGTTGCAGTGAGCTGAGATCACACCACTGTACTCCAGCCTGGGCAACAGAGTGAAACGCTGTATCAATAAGAAAAAAAAAAAAGATTCTCCTATCATCCAGGAAATTCCACAGGTTTTAGGAGTTCTGTGCCAGGAGCCAGGGCAGAAACCAAATATATATTTTTTATTATAAATTATGATATCACACATATATGATCCTTTAATCCTTAGATTCTTTTTCTCAGTTTCTTCTCAGATAATTAACTTCATGAAAAGCTTCACTCTGAATGTTAAACCCCACTGCTATAAACCATTATGTGTTATCCCTTGAAGTCCTCGAAAAATATCCATTACTTTATGGAACACACCACCAAAGCATTCATAGAACAAGGATGCTGCAGTGTTACAAAAAAGGAGAGAAAGGAACCTATATTCATCAAATTACAGGTTATATTTCTTGCTGAGATACACATGTTCTTAATATTGAAGAAAATGCTAAAAACCTGGACATGTGAAGTGACCTTAGAAAAATAAAATGTTTTTATTTTGTATATATTGTATTTTTGAAGCCAACAACTCTTCATTTTCTCTACAGAATCTTTTTTTTTTTAAGAGTAAATGTCTTTGTATTTTTTTTTTTTTCATTTTACAGGAACTAACTCTAATTCTGCCTTCTTTCAGATCTTGGTTTATTGTTAAAAATAAATGCCTTTCTTCAAAGTAACCTCCCACCTTTTGTGCTGTGCTTGGAAAAGGAAAGAAGAAAGTTGGCCATAAAGAAAACAAAGACTTTGGCTGGCATGAGGTGGGGATGATTTAAAATGCTTCCACCCAATTGAGAAGGAAACCTATGGTCCTTTAAAGCTGAACTCCTGGAACCTGCATTTCACATAATTGGAATCAGTGTGAATATCACACGCAGCAAAATGAGAAAATGTCACTGACTCGTCCTTCTTCAGTGAAGAAATGCTTGCCTTTCTTTCTAAGGGCTTGAAAAGGACCTGCTCAGCAGAGAGCAATTTTTTTCTCCATTCTCTTACTTGTGAGTCCTATTTTCCTATATCCTTGAGGAAAAGAAGCCTCAAATCAGAAACAGGTACAGGGCAGTATTGCCTCTGCATTTTCTTTATAAAACTCCATTCATAAAAGACCAGAGGACACCTTCTGCATTAACGAGAGTATTGCCCACAACTGAACCTCATGGTGAGGAATGAGCAAGTGAGGGTGTGGGGTTGCCCTGGGGTGAGGCTTGCTTTGGCCAGGACCATGCACTCCGACAGCTCCCTGAGTGACAGTGAAAACTTTAAAATCCACAAGGTGACTCACATCTCAGTGAAAGTATGAGAAGGGTGGCTCAGCAAGCCAACTTCCTGGGTTTAATTTGGTTTCACTTCCAGTTTCCAGATAAAATATGGAATGTCCAGTTAAATTTGAATTTCAGATAAATAACAAATGTTGTGCGGGATGCACTTAAATGGTCAGCTCTCAGCATCTGTGAGTTCTGCATCCATGGATTCAACTAATCATGGATGGAAAATATTCAGGAAAAAAAATAATGATACAACAATAAAAAATATTACAAACAAAAAAATATAGGCTAACAGCTATTTACGTAGCATTCATATTGTATTAGGCATTATAGGTAGTGGAGAGATGATTGGAAGTATATGGGGAGATGTGCGTAAGTTATGTGCAGATACCACACCCTTGTATGTCAAGGTCTTGAGCATCTGTGGATTTTGGTATCAGTGGTGGGGTGGTTAGTGGCGGGAGGCAGTCATAGATCCATGCCCCACTGGTATCAGGTTTTTTTCATGCACGAATCACTCTCCCTGCCCCTTCCTATGGTGGCGAGTCCCCATGATGCCTGATGAACCAGCCTCTTTGCATTCATGCCTTTTGTAGGCTGCACCCCTTCAATCTTGGCTGGCTTGAGGTTCACTTACACCCCACCGCATGTGGCATAAGCTCCTCTGAGTGCCTTCTAACCTAGGCCATGGATGCCTATGCTTTCTAAAATGCTGCCTTGGAATGCAGGTTCTGGTGGCAGTTGGCATCGTGCAGAGGTACCCCTCCCTTCGCTGTGCTCAGAAGGAGTCCAGCTGGCCATGTGGGGAGGTCACTCGCAAGTGAGGATGCTTGGCCAGCCTCGGGTCAGAGCTGTGAGTGAGGCAGTCATCGCAGAGTTCAGCCAGGTCGAGACCTCAGGTATCTCCAGCTGTGGCCAGCATCCAAGGGCAATGACTCATGGGTTCTTCATCTAGTAAGTCAGGAATCTGACAGCTAGCCTGAGCTCTCCAGTTTGATTTGCTATCACATGACATTATTCATGGAGTCACAGCACTTTTGCCTTCGCTTGCCCTTTCGTGGCCAGTGGTCCCACCACTCGTCAACCTCCATACACCCTCATCACTTTGCAGCAGCGTCTCTGCTGTTTCTCTGCCTCTGTGTTCCACCCTCTGCTTCATCCCCAAACTACATCCTTCCGAAAGGCAGACTCTCTCATACCACTCCGAGATTCAGTAGTTCAATATTGTCAAGATGCTCAAGCTCCACAAAATAATATTGAGATGCTTTTTGCTTTTTCCTCATGACCAACACCCACCATTCTCCCCTGCACACACGTGTTTGCTTGGGCCTCCCACAAATCCTCAGACGCCACTCCTCCAGCCCCCTCAGCTCCAGCCTGTCTTGCTTTTGAGCCTCTGTACTCTCTGTTCCCTGATTCCTTCTACTGGGAACATCCCTCCCTCTCTTAAATCCTGGGTGAATACACAAACCTTCAAGAAGCACCTTTGAGAGGCCGAGGTAGGCTGATCATGAGGTCAGGAGTTCGAGACCAGCCTGACCAACATGGTGAAACCCCATCTCTACTAAAAATACAAACATTAGCCAGGCGTGGTGGCACATGCCTGTAATCCCAGCTACTCAGGAGGCTGAGGCAGGAGAATCTCTTGAACCCGGGAGGCAGAGGTTTCAGTGAGCTGAGGTCATGTCACTGCACTCCAGCCTGGGTGACAGAGCAAGACTCTGTCTCAAAAAAAAACAAAAAAGAAGCACCTTCAGCCATGGAAGTCAGTGTTACCCTCCTCCCTACCCCACTCTATGTTGTGATCACAGCACCTTCAAATCAATTGACAGTGACAAGAGATACCTTTGCCTGTCAGAGCCATCCAGAGAAGTCAAGAAAAACCCATTCGAAAAGAATTACTTTCCAACCTGTTTCTTAATTCCTAAAACACCTTTCCCATTCACACACCTGCCCTTATAGAAGGAAGTCTGTGACTGATATCCATGCCCGTGGGTGCAAAATAAACTTTGCTGTAAGCAACCTTGGTGGATGCAGGGAACAGGGATGCTGCACGTGCTCAGAGAAGGGTACAGAATGCAAAAATTGGTCATTGCCAGTATGCTCAAGGCCACACTGAGTGCTTTCTCACCATCTAAGTCCATCACACCGAGCCCAGGGCTGAGCTTGCTATGGACGCCCAGCCACCTTATACAGTGCAATAAAACTGTTAAACTCCAAATCACACACCTTCTATTCCCAGGGCAGGATGCCCCAGCCACTGGAAGTTTTTCTGTAAAGACATCCCCTGCTGACCTGTTACCGTTTCTCAGGGTGCCTCATTTCCAACCCATGTGTCCAAGGATCCCTGTTCCAAATACTCCAGAAAGGGCGAGGGATCCTGGGGAACTGGCATTTGGTAAAAGTAGATTCGATTCCTCCACACTCCACTAGGTACTATCAACAAGCACTGTCTCATTGAAGCCTCTCTCAATTTGAAATGTGTTTATCTGCCATTATTCAGGGAACCCCAAAGCCTACAAAAGTTAACCGACTTGTTATCATCACATGACTAGTGACCTAGCCAGACACCAGCCCAGGTCTCTGGGACTCCAGGCATCAAGTTGATTCTACTCTGCCACGCACGCTTCTCTGGCTTGGTACCTGACGCCACAGAACATTCATTCCAGCTCCCTGTGCCCTTTTCTACGTTAACTTTCTTCTAGCTTCAGCAATGATGCTATTGCAAGTTTCTATTATTTGCAGATACTCACTGTGGGCGATTTCTCTAGAAAAAAAACACCCTGTCTGTGCTATGATAAGGTATGTGTACCAAAAGCTTGCGATTTGCTTTTTCACCTTTCTTTGTCTTTTGACAGTGGATATTTTTCTAAGTCTCGCTTTTCTGTTGGTATTAACAGCATCCTATTTTTAGAAAATTACTTCTTATGGTTCTTCTGATGCACCAGAAGCCTCTCCTCTCAAATGTGATTTCCATTACACCATATTTCCAAAAGATGTGAGAGGGCAGGAGATAAGTAGTAGTTTGAAGTGCCAGAAAGAAGCCTTTAATTGAGCAACAAAAGAGGAGGTTTTGATGCACTCCTCAAGCACAGGGTCCAGAAAACAAGAAGCTGGGGCATTTGCGAAGAGAAAAAAAAAACCAAGTCGATTCCTCACAGACAGCCTCTGGAGAGGAAATCTCAGTTTTGCAGAGGAATGAGGAGTGGAAAGGTGCCCTAGAAAAATCCTTGGAAGAAGGTTCTGGGAACCCAGATTAGCTGGCATTTCCAGTCTTCTCCATGAGTCAATAAAATCCAGAATTCGTGAAAGTGCCTTTATGGGTAGGTGGAGGTGATAGAAACCTCTGTAGGTACTCATGTAGCTATTTTTAGATTTTTTCTATTTTTATATTACATTATTAATCAAGATTTGAAGATATTTGTGAGGATATGCACTATAAAATCAAAAGGACTGAGCATTATGTGTGTCACACATAGGTGCTTAACAAACATGAGTTTGAGTGAATGAATGAATGAGTGAATGAATGGAGAAGACTGCAAGAAGAGACCAGGTGGTATGGATGGAAACCTAATGAACTGAAGAGAGGCAGGTTGTGAGATCCCACACACTGACCAATTTGGCTACCAACTTTTTGGAAGACCAGTGTGGAAAGAAAAACAGGACCCTGGAATCTAGCCTCGATTCTCCTGCTGACCATTTTGGGGTCTGGAACGGCTCCTCTCCAGGTGTCCATTTCTTTACTCATTGCACCACACTCCTGTGAGCCCCTGGCAGGTGGGACCTGCCCCCATTCTCATCTTCCCCGTCAGAAGTGGCCCCAAGTCCCTCAGTAAATGTTTGTTGAATGAATACTCTCCATTCATTTTTACAGCCAAGCCTTCTGTCTGACGTACTTCACACGATTTACACTGTCCCTTTCCCTTCATGACACTGACCACAGTGTAGAGCTTACCTCCCCTGCGGGTGAGATGGGACGGGACACCCGGCACCCATCACCCACCCACCTGGCTCTCCCCAGGCTCTCACTCAGGAGCTGCCCATGGCACATGCTTCACGGCTCTTCTGCAGGAGCTGACATCTCCAAAGAGATGTGGCAAAAGGACACTGGGACATGGACACTGGAGCCACAAAGTGCTTTTCTGGAAAGCTGGAGGAAAATGCCTTGGGAAAAATGCACCTTTTTAATAGTCCCTGAGTCCCTGATTCCTTTAGGATTGTTCTCCGTGCCCACCCACCAATAATTCGCTTGGCACATGCTGAAATGGAATCACAGGGCCATCTAATGCCCACTAGTGTTAATGCCATCCTTGTTTTGAGAAGACATCCCTTATTCAGTGGGATTTCACCCTATATTGTGGCTAAGAAAATATCCTAGAGACAGGTACTTCAACTTTCAGAATAGATTAATGCATAGGAAAATAATCTGTATACAACACTCTTTTTTGCACCTACATTCTCTGATTGCAAATTCTGACTACAAACTAGAGATATGTTCTTCTGGGAAACCTTTTGGTCTGGAGACCACATTTATGCACACAAACAACTTATTGATATACACACATCTGAGGGGAAAGCATTTCCTAATAAATGATTAATAGCACTGAAAGCTAACCGTTCAATGGGAATGCAAAAGAGCTAGGCTTCTTTTTCATATTTGCCAGAAGAGCTTAGCTATATAAAAATGGAATAAAAACAAACAAGGTTGTCAATTCAACTAAGCAAGATATTTGAATGGAATACTTCCCCAGGTTTTTCTCAAATCCCCTTCTTAAATCTCTAAAGCAGGAAACGTGATGCTTCATTTGGTGACAGAATAGCAGTCCATCAAACCAGGATTGGAATACTCCTGGAAATGGGTGCATACCCCAACTGGGTCTCTCTCTCTCTCTCTCTCTCTCTCTCTCTCTCTCTCTCTCCTTCTCTCTCTGTCTCTCTGTCTCTCTCTCTCTCTCTCTCCTTCTCTCTCTCTCTCTCTCTCTCTCTCGCTCTCTCTCTCTCCCCCTGGCCTATATATTCTCTCAACTCATGACAGTATGAGGAGAATCTAGAGATCATGTTCATTAAGATACAACAAATGCCTTTAGGGAATGTAGAGCAAATCAGTTCACTTACAGATTCTTTGACTCTTTTTCCCAGGCATCTTCTGTGAGCAATACTAAATGACTGAAGAAATATGTATCAATAGTGGCAAAACTATGAAACTGCGGCAGAGCTAACAGAAAATGTAGCAGGGAAGGAGGGGGAAGGAGCTAGGTATTTAAGAAAAAATAGAAAAGGTCTCCCTACCCTATGAGTCTTCAGCCTGAAACCAGGCAGACGGAGCCCCAGGGTTGTGGAGGGCTGTGACGTAAAGACTGGAGAGTATGGCATGCAAATAGGTCCAAACTTTAAGGACAATATTTGACATTCTAGGGACTACATGACTTGAAGGAGTTTAGCAGCCATATGTGAAAAACTCAGTTATGTACTTACTACTACACACAAAGACACATATACCCACACACAAATACATTAATGTATATGTGTATACATATGTGTGTATGTATACATAATTTCACAGTTAGGGCACGCAGCTTGTAGAAAGTTTTAAAATACTGAAAAATAAAATAATGAAGATGCAAAGTCCCCTGTCATGACACTGTCTCTCAGTAGCATTTTGGGATATTTCTGAGGTGGCTTCTTTTCCCATGTAGTTAGGAAATGGGAAAGTAGATTTAGAAAAATAACATTTGAGAGGTAGATAGTCTAATAGAGAGAGATAATTTAAAGAGTGGAAAATATAGATACATCATGAGCAAAATGCAAATTTAAACCACAATGAGATATTATCTAACACCCGTCAGGATGGCTACAATCAAAAAGTCAAAAAATAACAGATGCTGGCAAGGTTGTGGAGAAAAAAGAATGCTTATACACTGTTGGTGGGAGTGTAAATTAGTTCAGTCATTGTGGAAGAAAGTGTGGCAGTTCCTCAAAGACCTAAAGACAGAAATACCATTTGACTCAGCAATCCCATTACTGGGTATATTCCCAAAGGAATACAAATAATTCTATTATAAAGACAAATTCTTGTGTACGTTCATTTAAGCACTATTCACAATAGCACAGACATGGGATCAACCTAATTGTTCACCAGTGATCGACTGGGTAAAGAAAAAGTGGTACATATACACCATGGAATACTATGCAACCATAAAAAAGAACGAGATCGTGTCTTTTGTGGGGACATGGAAGGAGCTATAGGCCATTATCCTTAGCAAACTAACACAGGAACAGAAAACCAAATAGCCCAAGTTCTCACTGATAAGTGGGAGCTAAATGATGAGAACACATGGACACATAGAGGGGAACAACACAGACTGAGTGCTATCAGAGAGTGGAGCATGGAAGGAGGGAGAGGATTAGGAAAAACAATTAATGGGTACTAGGCTTAAAAACTGGGTGATGAAATAATCTGTACAACAAACCTCCATGATACAAATTTACCTGTGTAAAAAAACCTGTACTTGTACCCCTGAACTAAAAATAAAAGTTAAAAAAATATATACTACAAATGTAAAGGCACATATGAACATATACGTTAAAATCATGCTGTATCCATCATTTTATATTCTGCTTTTTTCCATTTCTTATACTATGTACTTTTCCTTGCTATTAAATACTCTTGGAAATAGAATTGTTAAGGGCTGATTGTATTTCTACATTTGGATATGATTTAATTTATTTAACTACTACCGTATTGTGAATCATTTTACATTATAAATATAGTATATAATATATAATATAATATATAAATATATTATAAGCATAATATAAAGCCCTTTATATTATAAATATGTGATATATATTTATATAGATATATAATATCTGTTTATATGTATATGTATCTATATAAATACATATCTCACATATTATATAAAGCCCTTTATATTATATAAAGCCCTACTTGAATATGTTAGAGAGCCAGAAAGTTAGAGATAATTTTTACAGCAAAGATTAGGAAGAGGGATGTCAAGAAAAGCAAGCTCAATATTTGGCACGGCTGCTCCCCTTAAGTGATTGCCAATTTTAAAAATAGCTAAAGAGTAGCTGGGAGGCTGATTAGGTGCTTTATCCATGCTGTCGGTTTGAGGGTACCTGAACTGGAGACCAAAGCCTGCCAAGGACAAGATTGGCAAACAGCACAGGATTTGTGCTGGCTGTTGTAAGAGCTATGCCCTGTAAATACGACAGAATTAGAAGGATACATGAACCCCAAGTTTTAATCATCTTAATCCCTAATTCGATTAAGGCTTTTTACCCCTAGCCAGCTACTTGCAAGGGCAAACATAGATCTTCTATGAATAAAAATAACATTATTAAGAGCTCCAAATTATCTTTAGACATTTTCAAATACAAGGTCCAACGTTAAAGCAAAAATTATTATGCACATAACAATACAGGACTTGACCGAAACAACAAAAACAGACAATAGACACAAGGACAAGAAATTCAATAGACCAGAGGGCTAGAGGAGGAGTGGTTGAGAATATTAAAAAACTTACAAAATGCATCCAGCTTCAGATTGAAAGACGTAAGTGTTACGAGGTGAATATTTGGGACTCTCCAAAATTCATGTGTTGAAACTCTAGTCCCCAATGGTATGACATTAGAAGGTGGGGCCCTTTGAGAGGTGATTAGGTTTAGATGAGGTCATGAGGGTGGATCCCTCATAAAGGAATTACTGTCCTTATAAAGAAAAACACCAGAGCTTTTTTCTCTGCTATATGAGGACACAGTGAGAAGTTGGCCATCTACAAGCTAGAAAACAGTGTCACCAGGAGCCAAATCTGTGGGGACCTTGACCTTGAACCCTCCACGCTCTTCAACTGTGAGAAATGAGCATCTGTTATTTAGACCGCTGAGTCTATGGCATTTTGTTACATCAACCCAAACTGACCAAAACAATAAAGAAAAGTCAGATTTAGGTACATCATAACAAGAATAATGAAAACCAAAGACTATGAGAATAAGACGTATGACCTTCAAAGAGTAACAATAAAACTGAGAGCCAATTTCTGTATACAAAGTATGGAAGTCAGAAGCCAGTGAATATGGAATTCTACATTTACAGTTATGGGATGGGGTAAAGAGAGCTACCAAATAGGAATTCTATATCAAACAAGATATTCGTGAGAACAAAGATAAAATAAAGACATTTTTACCTAACATAAAAAAGAGAATTTATCATGAGCAGACATGCACTAAAGGAAATATTAAAGGAAATACTTTGGGACACATGAAAATTATGTCTGTCTGAAGTTTAGGCATTCAGGAAGGATGAAGAAATGGGAAATAGGTAGGTAACTCTAAATAAATAATGACAGGATAAAATAATGTTAATGATAAAAAATATAGACAATATTAAAATACACTAAAACGTGGCACAAAACATGAGAGATGGTGAAAAAAGTTAAAGTGTTCTGACATTGTTACTTATCAAGAAAACAATAAAAAGAAAACACCTAATACATTAATATGTTAAGGGTTCATGCTGTAATATTTAGACTCACCACTTCAAAAGCGAGGCACTGTTATAAGGGTTTTCACTGCTAGGTAATTTCTGTGGATTTCAGAGCCTGAGTGACAGGGCAGAGTTCCCAGGCACCAGAGGCAACTAAGGAAGCTTGAGTGTTCAAGACATTGAAGACAGTTCACCTATCAATAGCTTATCCTGGACGTCCCCTACTTTGACTAACAACAAATCCCAGCAGTGCATCCCAGCCCCTGCCCGATGAAAGCTGCATAGACACAGGAGATTGTCAATGTGAATTTCGACTTCACGGGTGCACCCAAAAGTAGGAATTATCTAGTATTCCTGGAAAGTCAAAAGTTCGGGTAAGTAAAAGCAAACTCAACAAACAAAAGAATTTAATCCACACAAACAAAACAAATAAATATGCTCACAGCCATAAGAAAAATAATCATAAGAGAAAATCTACTAGAAATCATAAAAATTTAAATTATGTTTACTAAACAAAAATATCTCAGATGAAGAGTAGAATAAACACAGCCGAAAGCAAAGAATGAACCGGATGCCTGCAGAATACACCCTGAACATAGCATGAATGATAGAAATATGAAAAGTATGTAAAGAAACATCATAAAAATGAAAATGAACCACAAATTTCAAGGTCCATCTAAAAGAAGATTGAAGAGGAATGAATAGAAAATAATCCCTAGTGAAAGAAATACTGATAAAGCACGCCATATCGACAGTAAGCAAAGAACCAGTAAAGCTTTTCCATGATAAATCATGCAAAAGTCTTGGATTAAATATAATAAAAATAATGTTGAAAAATGCCACCTACTCTTAAAAAAATGAAAGGAAAGAGCTGGAGTCAAAACTAACCAGGGAACTATGAGGACACTGAAGTTGTGGCTGCCCTCAGCTCATGCATCCTCCGTAATGTGGACATTGAGTTTGAAAGGGCACATAAAAAGGCCTTCAAGTAGTGCAAAATGGAACTTGGGGACTGTGATTCTAGCATCAGTATAGGTTCTTCAAATGGTTTTGAATGTAGGGAAGGGTAGACTACAGAAATTCCATCTTCTGAAATGAAAAGCAAATAAAAAAGCAAATCCATCTCAAAAATAGACTGAGGATGGAAAAGAATGTCTCCTCTGAGCTTTTTCAGTCACGGGCTTGGAGTGCAATTTTACATTCCTACATGATTGATGTGATGCCACCATAATTGAAGAGAACTTAGTTTTAAGTAATCCTTGCTTAGTAGCAGTCTGGGGCAAGTAGCCAAAGCAACATAATTTTCCTCTGAGTGGAAACCAGTCTTCACTGAATTTACAACAAGCATATGTAATCTGAAATTTGTCTTTGTGTCTGTGTGTGTATGTGAGTGTGTGTGTTTTGAAGAAAGTCATCATAAATTTACATTAGCAGAAACAACTGCCCAAAATTTCACATAATAGAGTTATCAAAACAGAACATAAAAGTATGAATAGAATAACCAAATAAATAAAATAAATATATTTTTTAAATGAGAAAGAAAATTATGTCTAAAATATCAGCCAAATACCACTGCACACCAATGGGAATGGCTCACATGATATAAAGAAGGGGTTCCCCAATCACCAGGCCATGGACCAGTACCAGTCCATGGTTTGTTAGGAACTGGGCTGCACAGCAGGAGGTGAGCCTGGGCAAAAGAGCAAAGCTTCATTTGTAGTTACAGTTGCTCCCCATCACTCAGATTACTGCCTGAGCTCCACCTCCGGTCAGATCAGTTGCGGCATTTGATTCTCATAGGAGCGTGAACCCTATTGTGAACTGTGCATGTGAGGGATCCAGGTTGTGCACTCCTTTTGAGAATCTAATGCCTAAAGATCTGAGGTGGAACTGAAGCAGTGATGCTAGTGCTGGGGAGCAGCTGCAGATACAGATTAACATTAGCAGAGATGTTGTGGGAAGTCAGGCATCCTGAATGGAGGGACCGGCTGAAGCCATGGCAGAAGAACATAAATTGTGAAGATTTCATGGACATTTATTAGTTCCCCAAATTAATACTTTTATAATTTCTTACACCTGTCTTTACTGCAATCTCTGAACATAAATTGTGAAGATTTCATGACACTTATCACTTCCCCAATCAATACCCTTGTGATTTCCTATGCCTGTCTTTAGTCTCTTAATCCAGTCATCTTCATAAGATGAGGAGGATGTATGTCGCCTCAGGACCCTGTGATGATTGCGTTAACTGCACAAATTGTTTGTAGAGCATGTGTGCTTGAGCAGTATGAAATCTGGGTGCCTTGAAAAAAGAACAGGATAACAGCAATGTTCAGGGAACAAGGGAGATAACCTTAAACTCTGACTGCCAGTGAGCCGGGTGGAACAGAGCCATATTTCTCTTCTTTCAAAAGCAAATAGGAGAAATATCGCTGAATTTTTTTATCTTAGCAAGCAACATCCCTGAGAAAGAGAATGCACCCCTGAGGGCAGGCCTCTAAATGGCCCCTTTGGGGGCAGCTGTCTTTTACGGTCGAAGTCAAAGGGATGAAATAAGCCCCGGTCTCCTGTAATGCTCCCAGGCTTATTAGGATGAGGAAATTCCCACCTAATAAATTTTGGTCAGACAGGTTGTCTGCTCTCAAACCCTGTCTCCCGATAAGAGGTTATCAATGACAATGCATGCCTGAAACTTCTTTAGCAATTTTAATTTCACCCCGTCCTGTGGTCCTGTGATCTCACTCTGCCTCCATTTGCTTTGTGATATTTTATTACCTTGTGAAGCATGTGATCTCTGTGACCCACACCCTATTCATACACTCACTCCCCTTTTGAAAATCACTAATAAAAACTTGCTGGTTTTACGGCTCAGGGGCATCACAGAACCTGCTGACACGTGATGTCTCCCCCGGACACCCAGCTTTAAAATTTCTCTCTTTGTACTCTTTCCCTTTGTTTCTCAAACTAGCCAACACTTAGGGAAATAGAAAAGAACCCACATTGAATATCGGGGGTGGGGGTTCCCCCAACACAGGGAGGTTTGACTGCACAGAGACCATAATTAATCAATTGCTTACAGACTGATATAAAAATCCTATTAGTGAGTGGCAAGTGACAATTAAGCTGCATCTGGCAACAGGCTTTATAGTGGCTAGTCAGTTGATGTACTTCATTTGTACAGCTGCATCTGGTGGCCTTAAAAGAATGTTTGGGACAGCTTCAAATCTCTGTCTACGTTCTGGATTAAAGTCAAGGCGGAATATCCTGAGATCGTCACAAAAGCACTAAAAAGGCTGCTTCCATTTCCAATATCCTATTTTTATGAAGTGGGGTGTTCTGCAGTGACAGCAACCAAAACGAGATTATGGAGCAAACTGGACATAAGCAACACACTTTGCGTGTCACGGTCTCCCTTCACCTTCAGATGGGAGTGTCTAGTTGCAGAAAAACAAGTTCAGACCTCCCACTATGATATGGTTTGGCTGTGTCCCCACCCAAATCTCATCTTGAATTGTAGCTCTCATAATCTCCACGTGTCATGGGAGGTACCTGGTGGGACGTAATTAAATCATGGGGGCACGTTTTTCTAGTGCTATTCTTGTGATGGTGAATAAGTCTCACGAGATCTGATGGTTTTATAAAGGACAGTTCCCCTGCACACACTTTCTTGCCTGCTGCCATGTAAGGTGTGCCTTTGCTTATCCTTTGCCTTCCACCGTGATTGTGGGACCTCCCCAGCCATGTGGAACTGTGAGTCCATTAAACCTCTTTTTCTTTATAAATTACCCAGTCTCAGGTATGCCTTTATTAGCAGCACGAGAACAGACTAACACACTGATTCTACATTATGGTGAGTTGTATAATTATTTCATTATATATTACAGTGTAATAACAATAGAAATAAAGTCCACAGCAAATGTAATGTGCTTGAATCATCCTGAAACCATTCCCTCACCACTCCACCACTGGTCAGTGGAAAAATTGTCATCCATGAAATGGGCCTCTGATGCCAAAAACATTGGTGACCACTGATATAGTGAGTAGAAAAATCAAATTTGGTGACAATGCGGCATTGTTGGTGAAATACAAATGGGTGCACTTTGGAAGTACATACTGAAGTTCAACATACACCAGTTCTATGATTGAGTATGGCTCTATCTTGCTCCTACCTATATACCCATAGACAGGTGCAAAATATGCACCAGATGACAAGGACTAGAGCCACTGCTCATAAAAAGCCCCAATCTGAAACAATCTAAATCTCCTTTGCCAATACAAGCAATAAGAACATTGTGGTATAATCATTCATAAGAATAAGGCAATGAAAAATAATGAAGCATTGCTAATTGCGATGAGGCAATCAATCTTATAAAGATATTATCAAACAAGAAAAGACAAACTCAAAAGAGAGAATACTGTATTCATTTTATTTATTTGAAATTGAGAAACAGGCAAAAGTATTTGTGTCAGACAGGAGGAGTGTGGTTACCATGGGGCAGGGGTAGGCAATGCCTGGAAGGGACTACAAAGAGTCACCCAGGACACTGTTAATTAACTACCTATAAAATCTAATGATTCGTTTGTTTACTAGATATGAACTTAATTTGTTAAAATGTATGTTGTGTTATATTTCAATTTAAAGGCACCGGGAAGATTTGAAATACAACTAAATGTAACTACTCCAAAACAGCAGATTTCATAAAATAAAGAATAAATTAGAAAACATAAAAATAGGTCTGAAGACTTTATAAAAAATGAACCACAATAAAGTAAGAAAATGAAAAATATGAGAGACTGAGATATAAAGCACATAGAAAAATAACATCTAATGTACATCTACATAGAGTTCTGGAAGAAGAAAAATTAGAAAATATGGGAGGTACAATATTCAGAAGAATCATTAGGTGCTCAAGTCATCAGATTCAGGATAAACAGCAAATCTTAATGAAGATACACAATCATAAACCTATATCTAGATGTAGTGTATAAAGAAACATCCCAACACCAGGGAAAAACAGATGATTGTTAAAGTAACCAGAAAGGAAAAACAGATTAATATGAAAAGATGACAAACATATTGGCAAAAGATTTCTCTTAAACAACAGAAGCTAAATGATAATTAAATGATGTTTCAAAGTCCCTGGAGAAGATGACCATAAATATAAGATATTGTACCCACTAAAAGTATTAACATGAATAATGAAGCAAATAAAGGCAATTCCAGATAAACAAAACCCAAAGCAAAATCGTAGGGATGCACTAAGGGGAAAAGAAACAAAATGATCCTAGAGATAATACTGGCTGATAAGATGATACTAGGACAAACTCCTGCCAATACCATACAAATTTTTGAAAAATAACTGCAATTTCTGGAAAGGATAATTTTTTAAAACTGATTGAAGAACATATGAATAGTTAATAAATCTGTAATAAGATGACTCTATATCCCAGTCTGTTGATGTTAGTTCTGGTCTGTGCCTATTGTCCCAGTGAATTTTTTTTTTTTTTTTTTTTTTTTTTTTTTTTGGAGACAGGGTCTTACTGTGTCATCCAGGCTGGAGTGCAGTGGTACAATTTTGGCTCACTGCAACCTCCACCTCTCGGGTTCAAGCAATTCTCCTGCCTCAGCCTCCCAAGTAGCTGGGACTACAGGCGCATGCCACCATGCCCAGCTAATTTTTGTGTTTTTAGTTGAGATGGGGTTTCACTATGTTGGCCAGGCTTCTCTCGAACTCCTGACCTTGTGATCCACCCACGTTGGCCTCCCAAAGTGCTGGTATTACAGGCGTGAGCCACCACACCCGCCTGACCTGCAACTTCTACCTCCCAGGTTCAAGCAATTATCCTGCCTCAGCCTCCCAATTAGGTAGAATTACAGGCACAGTCTGCCACAGCCAGTTAATATTTGTATCTTTAGTAGAGACAGGGTTCCATTGTGTTGGCCTGGCTGGTCTCAAACTGCTGACCTCAGGTGATCCACCCACCTCAGTCTGCCAAAGTGCTGGGATTACAGGCATGAGGCACCACGCCCAGCCCCAGTGAAAATATTAATAGTGATGTTTTTCACTCTCAAAATTGGTTTGGATAACACATTTTATTGTCACTTGTCTACAATTACCAAGGCTTTAGTATCCATTGTTAAGAAAGGTTTAAAAATAAATTACATCAAACATATAAAAGCTCTTACAAGAAAAAAACCCTCATGATACACAACTAATGTGAGGTGATGATAAAACACATACTAGACAAGGTCTGCATGATGAAGGGTAATTATGAGCCAGTGTGATTTTTTGAATAGGAATACATATTGCTAAACAAAATATAACAAACAGGATTCAGCAAGTTATTGTAAAAAATGACTAAGTTGGATTCATCTAAAGATGCAACGAAACTTTAATAGGTATATATAGTCAGGTGTCACATAATCATGTTTGGATCAACAATGAACCATGTACACAATGGCATAAGTTTATAATGCCATATTTTTACTGTACCTTTTCTATGTTTAGATATGTTGAGATACACAAATGTTTACCATTATGTTACCATTGCCTACAGTACTCAGTACAGTAACCTGCTGTACCATCTAAGTTGGTGTACGTACACTCTGATGTTCAAACAGTGATGAAATCGCCTAGTGACAAATTTGTCAGAATGTATCTCTGTCGTTAAGCGACGCATGACTGTATTTGATATTTTTAAAATAATTTGAATAAATGCAGAAAATGCATTTGATAAAATTTAAAACAAAGTAATGGTTAAAAGTGAGGCAAGATTTTTCTCGGAGCTGCATCGCCAGCCAGAGACCTCCATGGCCAGCGACACCCCCCACTGGATCGCACTCATCCTGGGCTCCCTGCAGAAGGCACCTTGCCCACTCAGCCTGGTGGGCTGCACTTAGCTTGCAATCTCCCCTAGATCCCGTGCTAGCCGAAGGATCTTCGCTCACCCTGATCTGAGCAGGACGTGCCACAACCCATTTCTGCCTTGGGCGCCAGCACCTGGATGAAGGGAACACAGGGCCAAAACAGGGATGCCAGTGACGCCGAAGCCTCAGAGGGGATATTACAGTGTCCTAACAGCTCTTTTAGTCCTGTTGTCTCACCCTGGCCCGTGGCTCTGGGGCTGTCCTCCCTGGCTGCGGCTGCCCTTTGCTGGCATAGGACATAGGACAGAGGGCTACATACAGTTTTATAGAGTTTTTTCAATCCTGTGTTCAGCGGGTCCTGAGTTCTTGTCCTGCATCCAAGAAGAATGAGGCTATGCTGGCAACCCAAGGGTGAGGAGAGTTTTACTGAGCGACAGCTCTCAGCGGAGAGGGTACCCAAGAGGGCAGCCCCTTCTCTGAAGTCGAGTGGTCTCTTCCCACCAGAAGGTGAGTAGTTCCCCTCCCCACCCAAAGGCAGGCAGTCTCCCTCTAGTGTGGCTGAATCTGGGACTTTATATGAGTTCAGAATGGAGGAGTGCATGCTGATTGGTTTGTGAGTATGCAAAAAAAAAGGCTGAAACAGAGGCACCGCTCAAAGATAGGCATGACAGTGTAAAACACCAGTTAGGGAAGGGTAGGTATATGTAAACTAGGTGAAGGGTGGGGATCAGTCCGAGGCAAGCATGCATAACGGGAAAAGAGGTTCTTAATCCGGTTCGTGGATTTATTCGAGACTTAAACTTGGCTTTTAGGTTTTAATTTGTGTTTGGTTTGAAGGTGAGATTTTAACGGGGACCCACCTCTATCTGCCTAGGATTTGTCTGCCCTTTGCCGCTATGAAAAGCAAACAACTTTCAGCAAATTAGGCATATGAGGACCATCTTTAATTGTATAAAGTATATCTATAATATACTTATAATTCTAGCATTGTTTTATATACATTTATTAGCAGTTCTAGCCGTGCTGTGAGATATACTGTTAGCTAGCTAGGCAGCTAGTTAGTACCAGTGTATGTATACAGTAAACATAATATGACATATAGATTATATATTACATACACAGTATTATGGATCATAAAACATAATTATGTATAGAATTAACTATATATGAAAAAGAAATAAAAATAAAGTAATTATGAGATCGTAGTTAATTTACATGCAAAACAAGATAATTTACATACAAATGGTTAGAATTATTATTTTTTGAAAGTTCAGAAAGAGTCAAGTCAGCAAAATGGCAGAGGAGTCAGCTTCAAACTCCTGTTCCTCCAAGGAAGCACCAAAAAATGAACAGAAACCGTGTGAACCAACTGTGTCAGAACTCTGGACAACAAGGAAGGTTTACAGAGGCAAGTGAAGGCTGAATCAAGAAATTCACAAGTCAAAAACTGTAGGACAGCATTGTGGCGTGTTACCCGCCTTTGTCCCACCCTCCCCACTGCTAGGTGCTGACCTTGAAGACTAAAACCAGCATTCTCAGTGCAGGCCTAGGACCTTTGCATCCAGAGTGAGCAGAGTGGAGTTTATTCTCTTTGCTGTTTGTGTGCTCTGACCTGTCTGGGGGCTACCTGAGGACTAGCACGAGGAGCTTGTCTCTGTTTCACTCAAGATAACTTTAAATTCCAGAGCTCCTGACACTTCTTGCAATGGAAGAATTAACTTTCTCACGTGCAACTTAATCAGTGGCTATCAACTCTACAGCCAGAAATAGCCTGAAGCCTATGGCAGGGCAGGAGGACCCTCAGTCTCAGATATGCTTATAAGAGATGAGTTTTGTTTAAGATAAATGAAACACGACATTGCATTTTCATTCTAGAAACAGCCATTGATATTCATATTTGATTCAGGCTTGTTATGAATAGCCAGAGCTTTGCTTTTCCCATCCTGAGCAGCGGTGCCCTTATTGCAGATCCAAAAAGAAGAGACTCTATCAATCTATTCCCATCAATACTCAAAGGAGTCACTTCAACCCTTGTGGTGGCAACAATTAGCTGAGAATAACGAGGAGAACATTTACAGAAAAAGACTCCATGCACTGCCACTCTCCAGAGATGGTGAAGTGTACGTCAGAGAACTCTACAGATAACCAGGTTTTGTGTCCATTTTTATTTTCCCATCATTAGGGAACATCTCTCCTAGTGTCTGATTTTTGACTGTGTTTCTCTTTAAGCATTGCACAAATTTTGCTGCTGCTTTTCTGTGTATCCTGCTTGCTCTTGCTCCATATAATGTGATTAAAGAACTTAAATTTAATATAATGATATATCTGTTTAAAGTTACTTTACTACATGTTTTTTGTATTTGTTCTATATGTTCCGTAATCCCTTTTCATCCTTTCTCATCTTCCTTTGGGTCAATCAAGAAATATTTTAATCATTCAATTTGCCTATTAGCTTATTATAAATTATTTTATTCTTTTCTTTTTTCTTTTTTTAAAATTTTACTTTAAGTTCCAGGATACATGTGCAGAGTGTGCAGGTTTGTTACATAGGTATACATGTGCCGTGGTGGTTTGCTGCACCCATTAACCCATCATCTGGGTTTTAAGTCCCACATGCATTAGGTATTTGTCCTAATGCTCTCCCTCCCCTTGCTCCCAACCTCGCAACAGGCCATGGTGTGTGTTGTTCCCTTCTCTGTGTCCATGTGTTCTCATTGTTCAGCTCTCACTTACGAATGAGAATATGCAGTGTTTGGTTTTCTGTCCCTGTGTTACTTTTCTGAGAATTATCACTTTATTCTTTTCAGCAGTTACATGATTCTTTGACATATTACAGCATAATATGAGTTATTTGTACATGTTTTAGACAATGCAAATACTTTAAAACAATATAACGCTTAAATCCCCTTCACACAAATGTGACATTATTATTTTTATGTATTTTAATTTTCCATTGACATTAAAGCCTATGAGACTGCTTGTTTTTATAGTCGATATAAATTTAGATTTACCTTTCTCATATACGCTGTTCCAGTACTATTTATTCACTTCTGTCTTTCCATACTTCCATCTAAGTTATTTTTCCGCTGCTCAAATAAATCCCTCTAGAATTTATTTTAATGAAGATCTCTGAGTTGTGAAATTGTTGCTTTTGTTTGTCTAAAGTTGCACTTATTTTACTTTCATTTTTGGAGGGTTTTTAAAATATAAAATTATACATTGGTATTTATTTTATAGTAATACTTTTAAAATGGTGTTCCGTGTCTCTGGATTCAATAATTTCTACTGAGAAGAGTGTGGTTCTTTGGAAGTAATATTTCATTTTATCTATCTCATTTAAAATTATCTCATTCACTTTGGTATGTGGCAGTTTTACTCTGATTTGCCTAGTTGTATATCACCTTGCATTTTTCTCCTTGGGGCTTGTAAATCTTCCTGAACCTGTGATTTGATATTTTTAATCGCTTTTGACAAGTTACTTGCCAGTGTCTCCTCAAATACTGCTGTGCGCTGGTCTTACTCCCCTCTTCTCTTAGGACTTTAGTCACACACATAAAGTCATTTTCACTCTTTTCCATGTGTCATTTATGTTCTTTTCTGTATTTTTAATTTTTTCTCTCTATGCTTCAATTCAGATACGTCTACTGACTATTTTATAGTTTTCATAACCTTCTTTTTGTTTTTCTTAATTTCCTGTTAAATCACATATTGGACTTTTAATTTTATATGTTTTTCATCTCTATAATTCCTACTTGTCTTATTTTTTGGATTCCAAGTTTCTGTAAAAATTGTCCTACTTGTCACTTATTTTGTTGAAAATATTACTATTTTAAAGTCTGTTTCTGATAACTTTGATAACTAAGGATCCATATGGGCCTGTTTTTATGACCTTTTTCCCTATCTTTTTAAATTTAATTTAATTTAATTTTTTTGAGACAGAGTCTCACTCTGTTACCCAGGCTGTAGTGCAGTGGCACAGTCTCAGCTCACTGCAACCTCTGCCTCCAGGTACAAGTGATTTTCCTGCCTCAACCTGCCGAGTAGCTGAGATTACAGGCACCTGCCATCATGCGTGGCTAATTTTTGTATTTTTAGTAGAGATGGGGTTTCTCCGTGTTGGCCAGACTGGTCTCGAACTCCTGACCTCAGGTGATCTGCCTGCCTTGGCCTCCCAAAGTGCTAGGATTACAGGTGTGAGCCACTGCCCCTGGCCTTCCCCTCCTTTTTAAAAAATATTTAGTCCAGACTCTTGATATACCTAGTAGTTTTAATTGAATGCCACACAGTTTTGTATTAGAGTTTACACAGATAACTTAAAACTCTGTCTGATTCTATTTTCTTCCAAGAAAGCATTTATTTTGAGTAGACAATCTTACTCTGGTTTGAGCTCAGAGTTTTCTGAGGGTGGGTTTACATCCTTACTCCTCCTATGAAGTTCATTCTTACTCCAACTAGTGGAAGTTGCAGTGTTTGCCAAGTTCATTTGGTGAGTTCAGAACTTCCCTCTGTCTTCTCAGCCAGGTGCAACTGCTGATATTTCTGCTCAACCCCCTATTCTCTTATTTACTGCTATCCTCTTGCCTTCTGAACCCCTGTGCCTAAAGAGGAACAAACCTCTTAAGAGGAAGGGTGAGACAGATGGCTGTGAATCCCTAAAGCACTTCCTCCTCTCTGGCGTCTTGGTCTAGCCTCACCTGACGGCCTTGTAGCCTAGGAGTCAGGTTCAATTTCCCCATCCCCACGAGCCTGCAGCAGGCTCTGCTTGGTTTCCCAAGTTTTAGTTACAGCTTTCCACTTGGCTTCTGAGCCTCCAAGCTCCACACCACTTACCAACTGTCAAATGCCTCTATGGAGAAATCCTGGTGGAATATTGGCCCCATCTTAATATACTTTCCTTTTTCTCAGACCTTTTATGCTCTGGCTGGTTTAGTAGTCCTCTAATGCCTTCAAAAAGATTTGGTTTCATATTTTGTTTTCACTTTGTAGTTGTTGGTCGGTGGGAGCATCAGTCTATTAAAAGCAGGTTGCCCTTACTGAAGATGGGAAATCCAAAGGTCCACTTAGAGACTCTCGCTTTTATAATCAATATTCTGATACTAGTTGGATTCACTGAAAATATTCTCTGAAAGGCAGTTGCTTGCCTTACTTAATATTTGGGAAAGACAAAAATACCTTTCTCCATCTCTTTCTCTTTGTTCTATTCCATTCATCTCCTTGTCCATTTGCCCAAATGATCATTCCTCTGCCTTCTAGTATCTTCAGTCTGTGATGAAACAGAAGGTTATAATTTATACTTTCCTACAGGAAGAGCCATTACATCTTTGGGATCTGGACTGGAAACTAAACACTCAAAGAAACATGGATGTTATTACACTATTAATTCTTCCTTCATGGCTGTAAAAGTTTAGCAGAGGTGTTTAATCATTGTACTTCTAGTAGCATAAAGAGGACAACTGTATACTCCCTAACCTTAAGCCTGCCTAACATAGTTACAGCAATGGATTCTCCGGGGTTCCAACCAGATTCACTCTACAAAGCTAAATATGCATATTCCAGTTGGCCGGACTATTGGATGCCGACAGTACAAAGCTGAATCTATTTCTGGGCATTGCCCTCGGCTGTAGGAACTTCCAAGTTCCAGATTACACCACCATAAAGGAAGCCGATACAGAGAAACAAAGGCCTTGTTCCTGCGAAGGGCTGTCTCAGCTCAAGAGAGTATCATGGATTGACTAGGGCCTCAGTTGAGACCACATTGCAGGTCAGCTTACCCCTCCACCAAATTCTGACTTTTCATTTATTTACAGGTGCCTAAAGAGGAACAAACGTCTTAAGAGGAAGGGTGAGACAGATGGCTGTGAATCCCTAAAGCGCTTCCTCCTCTCTGGCGTCTTGGTCTAGCCTCACCTGATGGCCTTGTAGCCTAGGAGTCAGGTTCAATTTCCCCATCCCCACGAGCCTGCAGCAGGCCCTGCTTGGTTTCCCAAGTTTTAGTTACAGCTTTCCGCTTGGCTTCTGAACCTCCAAGCTCCACGCCACTTACGAACTGTCAAATGCCTCCATGGAGAAATCCTGGTGGAATATTGGCCCCATCTTAATATGCTTTCCTTTCTCTCAGACCTTTTATGTTCTGGCTGGTTTAGTAGTCCTCTAATGCCTTCTGTAATCACACCCCAAAAAGCCTTTTGCATGTCACTTCCATCTTAAGAGTTTATTTTCGGGGAACTTAATCAAAGGCATTCACCTAACGTTTGCTAAAATTGTCCATTTTATTTCCTAGTGCCCACACTAGCTTAGCGTCCCTTGCTCTAATGTTAAATTCAACCTTAGGCAGATGGCATGCAACTACAAGGGCAATTTGGGTCAAAGCAGGAAAAAAAGCTGGTAAGAAAATAATGGCATGCCCACCTAAGCTAATTTTTAATCAGTTCAACTCTGGAGTTTACAAGATAAACACAGTAGAGTGAACAACAGGGATTAATGGAAGCTAAATGTCTATTTACCAGCTTTGATAATGAGCCTATTATAAAAACAGGCACACAAGAGCATGTGGACTGAACAGATAGGTGTTCAGGATAGACTGGCGAAAGTTTCTATCTTGCTATTTCTAATGATTTCTAGGCTCGAAAGAGAGCTAATTATACCTGGCTTGATTTACTCTTACCTTCTGCAGCTCACGAAGTCAGGGCACACCGCTGGAGAAAAATACAGAGCAAGATTTTACTTCAGAGGAAATTTAAAATTAGAAAGTAACCAAAACACGAATAATTAACAAGTTGACTAAAAATAGCTATAACTCTCAGTTATTTTGGCATGTGTTATAATTCTGACAAAGAACAATTGGTTTCCATTGATTCTGTGCAAGTAATTTGAACAAACGGAGAGTTAAATTCATTGCAAACTCTTTTGTGGAAATCTGTGGACATAATGATGGATGGTTGATTTAGGAAGCAGTCAATATTTCCATAGATACAGGATTTACCTTAAGCAGCTTGTAAAGTTCCCTTTGGTGCTAAATCCCAAGTGGCCTGTATTACACAACCTGCTCCATTTTATTTCAGTGTTTCCTTGTTTTAAAAAAAGTCTTGCATTCAGTACAAACAATACGAAATCTGTATTCTGATTCAAGCTTCGATTATGTTACCTCTAAGCCCAAAC
The DNA here is from genome assembly GCF_047675955.1 of Chlorocebus sabaeus. NCBI lineage: Eukaryota > Metazoa > Chordata > Mammalia > Primates > Cercopithecidae > Chlorocebus > Chlorocebus sabaeus. The sequence continues at coordinate 4,929,477 of NC_132913.1, read as the reverse complement.
ACATTCAATCTGTTTCTGAAAGCTATGTTATACGGTCTTCAGCATTAGTAATAAAATCTAACTAATCAAGAAAACCAGCATGCTACCAAATAAAACCCTCACGGATTAAAATTGAAAGAGAAAACAGTAAAATTGGAAGGTAGTAAAGGTGAACAGTTTAAGAACTCTTTCCATGGAGAGCTGTGAAAGTCATGCAGGTTTATTTGAATCATCTCCATCTTTCTCTAGGATTAAGGTCCATGGAAATAAGGAGTTTCTGTCTACCACTTAGAACAGCACATAGTAAGAACTCAATAAATATTGAATAGATTAATAAAAAAGAAAGGCTGGATGAAAGCTATGTAACTAATTTTTCCAAGCAATTAAAGAGAAAAGATGCATCAGATTTTAAAAAAGAAGAAAATAAAACCTAAAAATTTTCATATGAAGAGCATAAAGCTCTTAAATGTTCAATTTTCTATCCATGGCAGTGAAAGCCACTGCAGGAAAAAAGTTATAAGGATTCTGACACCTGGTAAGGCTGATGATACTGTTGATAGCAAAAAATTATCTGTGGCCAGGTGCGGTGGCTCACGCCTGTAATCTCACCACTTTGGGACGCTGAGGCTAGTGGATTGCTTGAGGCCAGGAGTTCAAGACTGGCCTGGCCAATATGGTGAAACCCCATCTCTACTAAAGACACAAAAATTAGCCAGGCATGGGGTTGCATGCCTGTAATCTCATATTCTTGGGAGGCTGAGGCACGAGAATTGCTTGAACCTGGGAAGCAGATGTTGCAGAGAGCCAAGATTGCACCACTGCACTTCAGCCTGGGCGCCTGGGTGACAGAGCAAGATTCTGTCTCAAAAGACAAAAAAAAAAGATTATCTGTAAAACATACCTCATAATCCTGGCTTACGAGGGTAGAATAAAGATATCTTCTTAGAAATGAAGTTGACGGAAAAAAAAACACAATTAAAGATAATATCAAAAGAAGATAGAAAATACCACAAAATACAATTTATGAAGAAAACATGTTAAATACTATAAATATTGATCCAGGATGGTAAAGGCTATCTAGTGAATATATTGGTCTCTTCAGCTTTACAAAAGAGTCAGAAGCCTTCAAAATGGGTTTTATAACCCCAGAAACCATATAATAATTCCTTATTTCAATTGAAACAAAAAAATTAGGTTATCCAACAATCTAGAAAGGTAGGCCTGAACCCTGCTGTACATTCATGGAATGGTAAATAATACGGTACTAGACCAAAAGGTACCGGAGATTTCAAGAGAAATTCACATTTGGCATGGAATGATGAAGTGAAAATTGTGGATGGTAAAAGACTGTGCAGTTATTGGAAGTATAAGTAAAATTATACACACACACACACATGCACACAATCACTTTATTAAGGATTTTACAGTAATCCAGGAAGGCATTCTGTTAATCAACAGGAGAGTTATGCCTGGGAGGTCAGTGAAATTTTATGAACAAAAAAGTGTCACTTATGTTGCTGAATTTCTATAATTTACACTTCTAGTATATTCTTAAGGATGCATTTTTTTTTTGGTTAGTACAGTAAAGCCTACTCTTCACCTTTCCTCTATCGCCTTTAAGATATGAGTGAGAATTAAAAAGGAAATATTAGCATTTAATTAAAAATATGCAAAGTAAAAAATGAGAAAGGAGAAAAAACACCTAGACAATTGATAAATATGCACTAGACATATTACACAAACTACAGGATGAAATTTTGATCAGCATTTCAACTTGAAATTAAATAAAATATGGTCTCTATAAAGAAAAAATATATATATACAAGATCTCAGATAAAAAAATATAAAACAACAAAATGACATAAAAAGTGAGTCAGGAAAATATAAGGATTCCAGGAAGATATTGGGAATATAATAACAGTTTTTTCATTTTTCTCACTCCCCTAAAGCACACACAGATGGCAACTAGAATAAGCTAAACAAAAACACGCAGACAACATATATTATGATAATTGGTGAGTAAGTACCCTACAGACTCCAATATGGGAAAACAGAAATACCAACAACATGTATTAGATCTGCAGAGAAAAAGAAAACAGGGCGTATTGTGACAATGGAAGCAGACAAACACTGAAGTTAACAGCAAGTATTCACTGCAAAGTATGAACAGACAACGAAGAAGAGCAATCAAAACTTGGAGGGAGCTCTAAAGTGTCCAATTCAGAGATCACTACAAGAGAACTTCATACTGGAGCAATACACATTCTGTGGAATCCCAAAACTTACTAATGAAAACTTCATTCCAGGAGGAAGAGAAACTGAGGAGAAACTTTGGAGATAGAACCCACATTGAACAAGAAGTAAATAAAAAGGAAGATTCAAATATAACCAAAAACGGAAGCAGAAAGAGCAGATGTCAGAAAACAGGAAGCTATATTTTTGTCTCTTTGGGAAAACAACAGAAATGGAAGTTTTGGGAAAACTCCAGAGAAATAAAGCTGTAAAAGTTACCCTGAATGCATCTCTCTCTTTAAAGTCACAGGATGCTTTCATATAATAAAAAACAACTCCAGAAGGCACGCTTTCAAAATGAACCAAGAGAAATTAAGAGATGACAGACTCTAAGAGAAGACAACAATAAAGCATAATTAGAAAATACTCAAAAATCAGGGTGATTAAATAAAGAATGACTTGAAAATAGAAGTGATAAAATTCAGCAAAGCTATTTTTCAACTCTCATTTCAGAAACGAGTATTTAACAAAAAGAATGCAAGATAAGAACAGATCATGACTTGTGTCCAAATTATTTAAAAGAAAAAAAAATTAGAAACAAAAGGATTCACGAGAAAAGTAGTAGATATTTTCAGTGAAAAGAGTCAAACTGTAAAATATTTGAAGGAATTTTTCCTGAATCAAATGTTAAGACCATGACCTGTAACACAGTCCCAAGGGATCCTGTGACCAGGTGCCCAAGGTGGCCAGGCTACAGCTTGGTTTTATACATTTTGGGGAGACACAAGACATCAACTGATACATGTAAGAGGTACGTTGGTTCAGTCCAGAAAAGTGGGACAACTCAAAGTGGGGGTTGGCAGGGAGTTTCTGGGTGGATTCAAACATTGACAATTGGTTAAAAGAGTTAAGTTATTATCTAAAGACTTGAAATCATTAGAAAAGACTATCTAGGTTAAGATAAGGGGTTTTGGAGACCAAGGTTCTTATTAGGAGATGAAGCATCTTGTAGCAGGCTTCAGAGAGAATAGCTGCTAAATGTTTCTTTTATTTTTTTTCTTTATTTCTTCTAAAAAAAAAAAAAGAAACAGGATACATGTTCAGAACGTGCAGGTTTGTGACATAGGTGCACATGTGCCATGGTGGTTTGCTGCACCTTTTGACCCATTCTCTAAGTTCCCTCCCCTTACCTCCCACCCCCAAACAGACCCTGGTGTGTGTTGTTCCCCTCTCTGTGTCCATGTGTTCTCATTGTTCAACTCCCACTTATGAGTGAGGACATGAGGTATTTGGTTTTCTGTTCTTCTGTTAGTTTGCTGAGGATGATGGCTTCCAGCTTCATCCATGTCCCTGCAAAGGACATAATCTCATTCCTTTTTATGGCTGCATAGTATTCCATGGTGTATATGTACCACATATTTTAAATCCAGTCTATCATTGATGGGCATTTGAGTTGGTTCCATGTATTTGCTATTGTAAATAGTGTAAATGTTTCTTATCGGACTTAACAAGGTGCCAGACTCTTAGTTAATTCTCTTCTGGATCAGGAAAAAGACCTGGAAAGGGAGGGAGATTTTCTACAGAATGTAGATCTTCCCCATAAGAGATAGTTTTGCAGGGTCATTTCAAAATATGTAAAATAAATATATCCTGGGTAAAATACTTTGATTTCTTTCAGGACCTGCCGTCTGTCATGTTGGTATCTCATTGCTACAAACAGTTGGTTTTGTCAGTCTTAAGGTCTCTGTTTTAATGTTAATGCTAATCAGTCATGCCTAAATCGTAAAGGGAGGAGAGTACAATAAGGCATGTCTGACCCCTTTTTCCAATCATGGCCTGAACTAGTTTTTTAGGTTAATTTTTGTAATGCCTTTGGCCAAGAGGAGGGGGGCTTAGAATTTTATTTTTGGTTTCTGATAAAGAAAAGAGGCAAATGAAATTCAATATACATAGATTAGAGCTCCTGAAGAAGAAAGTAAAAGCAATGAACGATACAAACAATAAATACGTATTTTAAGAAAACTTTTCCAAATTAAAATATTATATGAATCTATACATTAAAATAGCATGTCACATGCCTGTGAACATCTACTCTACAACACTAAAATTATTGTACCATAAAAAGGAAACAAGCAGAAAGAAGAAGAAAGAAAGAAAAAAGAAGAAACGGAAGGGAAGGGGAAGGGAAGAAGAATCCTTTTGAACTTCTGGCAAATAGTTAATAAAAGTCAAATAACTTATGAAGAAAAAAAAAAACTCGTGTGTTCATTAGATTTTTCAAGAGCAACGTTTTATATCACAGTATATTTAAAATATTCAATAAAGTAAAATTTAAGCCAAGGACTTTGTATCCAGTCCATATAATATTCAAGTGTAAAAGGCACAGACACGGTTTTATTTCTATGCAAAAATAGAAGGAATATTGCTTTCATGATTCTTTCCTGAAAATCTAAAGAATAAGCTTCAGACAACCTAAATGACTGAAATTACATAAATATAAGGCAGGTGATGAACATGAAATTATGTATTTTCCATGGGGGTAAATAGTGAGTACAACAGAGTATGTACTGACTTTCTGCTCTGACAATAAAGATTTAGCTAAACCATCAAAAATAGGTATAGTGACTGACTCAAATGATGGTGTGGTGACTTCTGTGAAATGCTCTCCCACAATATCAATGAAAATACTAGCAAAGCAAAATTAACCACTAACCATTTCAGAACTCTGGAAATTAACCATAGCTACGGAAAACCAAAAATCATTTATCCAAAAGCAACTACTGAGTATCAGTAAAGCAAGGCAGGGTGTGTAACATTTTAACTTGGGATTATTCCCATTCTTACTTCACTGGCAGCTCAGTAATCTTATAGTCATGAAAAGCCAGTATTCTTGCAACCAATCAAAATCATTTACCTCCACTAAAACTCCATTAAAAATACAATCTTCAGAGCACAGTCAATATTTTGTCTAAACTTTCAGCTCCCAGAATAAAACTCTATTCCCAGGTATATGGCTATTCAATTTAACTCAGAGCTCAGCTCATCAGGAAGAAAATTTTAAAAGCCCTACCCCTATGGCATTTCCAGAACAATAGCAATTTTTTTTTTTATACTTTAAGTTCTAGGGTACATGTGGATAACGTGCAGGTTTGTTACATATGTATACCTCTGCCATGTTGGCGTGCTGCACCCATCAACTCGTCAGCAACCATCAACTCGTCATTTACATCAGGTATAACTCCCAATGCAATCCCTCCCCACTCCCCAGTCCCCATGAGAGGCCCCGGTGTAAGATATTCTCCTTCCCGAGTCCAAGTGATCTCATTGTTCAGTTCCCACCTACGAGTGAGAACATGCGGTGTTTGGTTTTCTGTTCTTGCAATAGTTTTCTGAGAATGATGGTTTCCAGCTGCATCCATGTCCCTACAAAGGACACAAATTCATCCTTTTTTATGGCTGCATAGTATTCCATGGTGTATACGTGCCACATTTTCTTAATCCAGTCTGTCACTGATGGACATTTGGGTTGATTCCAAGTCTTTGCTACAATAGCAATTTATTGACAACACCATAGCTTCCTGAAGCTATGACTTGATCTGCTTGTGGCAGACAAGAGCCTAGCCTGAAATATAAAAGGAAATAATTGAGAACAAGATGATCATAAGGAACTTGAATGTTCTGACATATTTCTGAAGATCGCAAAGGCTGTACTCATGCACAAAGCTGTACCCATGCCCAAGATGAAAGACAAGACGCAGTCACCACTGGCTGGTCTGGCTGCCCTGCACAAGCAGGAGGTCAAAACTTGTAAACTACCTGAAATATGAAGTTATGCCTTCTCACACAGATGCCCTTTGCAAAGGGAGGAAGACAAACAAGTAAAGCATGTAAGGAAATCTTCTGACCTATATTGGCTGATCACATTGCAATGACACAAGGATGAACCCTAGAAAGCTAAGCATAAAAATTAAAATAGGCCAGGCGCAGTGGCTCATGCCTGTAATCCCAGCACTTTGGGAGGCCGAGGTGGGGGAATCATGACATAAGGAGCTCGAGACTAGCCTGGCCAACATGGTGAAACCCTGTCCCTACTAAAATACAAAAAATTAACTGGGCATGGTGGCGGGCGCCTGTAATCCCAGCTACTCAGGATGCTGAGGCAGGAGAATCGCTTGAACCCGGGAGGCGGAGGTTGTGGTGAGCCAAGATTGCGCCATTGCACTCCAGCCTGGGCAACAGGGTGAGACTCCGTCTCAAAAAAAAAAAAAAAAATTAGAACAGATTTTTTAAAAATTAGCAGAGAACTCAGTGGCTTCAATTCCAGAGAATGTAGAATCTACAGTTTTAGTTCAGATAATTCCCTAAACAAATAAATAGCAAAAGGAAAGTAATTAGCAACAAAATAAAAAAATTAAAACCCAAAAAGATAGACAACTAGAAGGGGAAAAAGCATCTGATTAAAGTTGTTACAGTATATTATCTAAAATATTTAGTTTTCAACAAAAAGATAATTATGAAAAACGCAAAGAAATGAGAAACTATTCCAAATACATAGGGGAAAAAATCCAATAGAAAATCTCCCTGAGCGGGTCCAGATTTTAGATTTAGTAGACAAAGACTTAAAAGTAGCTATTATAAATGTTTAAATAACTAAAATAAATCATGAGTAAAGAATTAAAGAAAAATACAAGAATTGTGTCTTGTCTGAGAATATCAATAACAATGTTGAGTAGAACATCTTGATATTGATAATAAAATAGAAAATGTAAAAAGAACTAAATATAAATTCTGAAGTTGCAAAGTATAGTAACTAAAATGTTAAAACCCACTAAGGGGAAATAAACAGCCTATTTGAGCAAGCAAGAGAAAGAATAAGTGAACTTCAATAGAAGTCAAGAAAGATTACTTAGATCAGAAAGGAAGAAAAATGAGCAGAACTTCAGAAACTTATCAAGAATACAAAAATACACATAATAGGCATCTGAGAAGAACACAAATGAAGTGGCATTGTTTTGGGGAAATACTCGAGGTTCATTTTCTCACACTAAAGAAAACGAAAACGTAGACGCACAAGGTGTGGGTTTAAGAGTGGAAAATTTAGGCCGGACATGGTGGCTCACGCCTCTAATCCCAGCACTTTGGGTGGCTGAGGCAGGCGAATCACGAGGTCAGGAGTTTGAGACCAGCCTGTCCAACATAGTGAAACCCCGTCTCTACTTAAAATACAAAAATTAGCCGGGCGTGGTGATGCATGCCTGTAGTCCCAGCTACACGGGATACTGAGGCAGGAGAATCACTTCAACCCAGGGGACGGAGGTTGCAGTGAGCAGAGGTTGCGGCAACTGCACTCCAGCCTGTACCACAGAGATAGACTCCCTCTCAGGGAAAAAAAAAAAAAAAAGAGTGGAAAGTTTCATAGGTGAAAGAAACGAGAAAAGCTCCCTCTTGTAGAGTACGGAGTGTTCTGGATCTCCGTCTGCAGAGGAACGCAGTTGCTTTTACAGAGCGGCTTGAGGAGGCAGTGTCTGATTTACACAGGACCCACGGGATTGGTTGAACTAGATGTTCTATTTACATAGCCCATGAAGAGGCTGGCCATCCAACCTTAATCTTTTATAATGCAGATGGGGTCTCTACCTGGACAGCGCCATGACACCCACACACTTAGCGACAAAGAAAAGGGAAGAGAAAAATCTCCATGTTGGACATACCTGGCCTCCAGCACAGCTGCTGACAGTCAGCGATGCAGGCTTCCAGCTTGCTTATGTGTGCTTGCAGCTTGATTTTTCAGGCTGCTTTGTGTTGAAAAGAAATGATTTGGGGGCTCCTTTTTTATTTTATTCATTTATTTATTTGAGACAGAATATCATTCTTGTCGCCCAGGCTGGAGTGCAATGACACGATCTCGGCTCATTGCACCCTCAGCCTCACAGGTTCAAGCGATTCTCCTGCCTCAGCCTCCCAAGTAGCTGGGATTATAGGCACCTGCAACCACATCCAGCTAATTTTTTGTATTTTTAGTAGAGACGGGGTTTCACCATGTTGGCCAAGCTGGTCTCAAACTCCTAACCTTAGGTGATCCACCACCTCAGCCTCCCAAAGTGTTGGAATTACAGGCATGAGCCACCACACCCGACCAACTTTTTTATTTTTTATTAAAAGAGAAATCTTACTGAGGACTCCCAAACTCTCACTAACTGCTTAAGTAATTTCTTTTTAACTCCTGTATTACAAAGAGAATGGAGTATAAAAAATATGTGAAAGAATTATGGCTAAAAACTTCCCAAATTTGATTTAAGACATTAATCTATATTTCCAAGAATTTCAACAAACTCCAAGTAAAGCAAAATAAAATTTGAAAATCTATACCTAGAAAAATTTTGACCAAAATGACATCACATAAAAATAACTCTCATTAAAAGCTTACACTTCTCATCAGAAATCATGGAGACTAAGGACAGCAGGTAGCATCTTCAAAGTGTTTAAATAAAGAGATTGTCAACCAGGAATTCCTTATCCAGCAAAACTACCCTTCAAAAGTAAAGCTGAACTTAAGGCATTCACACGTAAACAAAAACTAAAAGAATGTGCTACTAACAGCTCTGCCCTACAATAAAAACTAAGGGAGTTTTTTGGGCTGCAATGAAAGGATGTTTGAATATACTCACAAAAAATGCAAAGCACCTGTAAAGATAACTAGATAATATGAATGTATTTTTGTTTGGAACTTTCCTTCTTATAATTGATCCAAAAGACTGCAACAAAATGCAGTATTATAAAGCAGTGTTGAAGGGCTTATAATGTAAAAAGTGATTGCATGACATTAATAATACAAAAGAGAGAGTTAGAAAAGAAGGTATATTAGAGCAAAGTTAATACCTACTATGGAAATTAAGTTAATTTTAACTTGAACAAGATTATTTTAATTTAAGATGCTAATTATAATCTCCAGAAAAACAAGTAAGAAAATAATTCAGAAAATAGTAAAGGAAACAGCAAGATAATTAAAATACTATACTAAAAAATTACCTATTTAACAGAAAAGGCAGGAAACAAGGACCAGAAACCAAAACAAAGCAAAAGAAAAAGATATATAAAAAATAGCAAATATGGCAAATTGAAAGCTTATCCAATCTGTAATTATAATAAATATGAATGAATTAAATACTCCAATCATAAGGTAAAGATAAACAGAAAATATTTTTGTAATGACCCACCTATATACTATCTACAAAACACATACTTTATATTCAAAAACAAACAAGTTGAAAGTAAAATGATCAAAAAAGACACACCATTCAAGTACTAAACAAGAGAAGGCCATAGTGATTGTACTTACATAAATAAAATAGATTGTATGAGAAAGAAACTTTTAGTAGAGATGAAGAAATTGTATTTATTAGGTATATAAGGTATGTATTTATTAGGTATTTATAGATATATAAGTAAATATGCATCTAATACATGAAACAAAATACATAAAGCAAAAACTTCTAGAACTGAAGAGAGAAATTGACAATTAGAACAGTAGTTGGGTTTTCAATACCTCCCTTGTAGTAATGAATAAAATAACTAGGTATGAAATAAATGAGTCAGTAGAATAGCTAAAAAATACCATAAACCAACTAGAGCTAACAGGCATTTACACAACACACTTCTCAAAAATGTAGAATACATGTACTTTTCAAACATGCAGGAAACACTTTCCAGGATACATCAAATGCTAAGGCTACATAAATTTAAATTGCTTAGAGTCACACAATACATATTCTCTGACAAGAATAGGCTTAAATTAGAAATCCATAACAAAATGGAATTTGAGAAATTCATAAATATGTGGAAATTAGACAACACATTCACAAAGAACTTAGGAGTCAAAAATAAATCATAGCAGAACTCAAAAATATTTTCAAACTTATACTAAAACTTATGGATTGCAACTATAGCAATGCTTACACGGAAATGTATAGCTGTAATATACAGCAATAAAAAATAAAAAATCTCAAGTTAATAATAAGTAGTAGGAGTAAAACAATAAAAACTGAGTGAAAATAAATGAAATACAGAATAGAAAAGCAATAGAGAATACTAACAAAACCAAAAGTTGATTCGTTGAAACGTTTAACAAATTAATAAATCTTTAGCTTATGCTGACCAAGAAAAACAAACTGAAAATACAGATTAACATATTTATAAATAAAGGGGGCTCTTTCACTACCAACTTTGCAGAAATAAAACAGATTGCAAGAAAATGCCATAAACAACTGTATGTCAACAAATGAGTTCCCTTAAAATAAACAAATTATTAGAAAGATACAGCCAACTGAAACTGGTTCAAAAGAAATATAAAAAACATATATACACTTATAACTACAGAGATCGAGGTAGTAATTTTAAAACTTTCTAAAGGAAAAGTACAAGCCCACAGAGCTTCACTAATGAACTCTGCCAAATATTTAAAATATTAATACTAATATTTTATAAAATCCTCCATAAAATGAGAGGAAGAAACACATCCCAACTTACCCTATGAAGTATTTCCTGATACCAAAGCCAGAAAAAGACATTACAATAAAAGAAAACTACAGACTAATGTCCTTTCTGACTATACACACAAAAATATTCAACAAAATACTAAAAAACTGAGCCCGGCAGCATAAGAGAATTTCGTGCTAAGACTACATGGAATTTATCGCAGGAATTCAACATTGGATTAACATCCAGAAGTGAATCAATATAATATACCATATTAATAGAATAAAGGACAAAAACAGTGTATATCTTCTCAACCAATGCAAAAAAAAAAAAAAAAGACATTTTTAAAAATCCAAAACACTTTAATGATAAAAAACATGTAAAAAATTATGAATAAAAGGGAACTTCCTGATAAAAGGGATCTGGTCAAAATCCACATATAACATCACATTAGGTGGAGAAAGATTGAATAATTTCCCACTCAGATCAGGAAAAATGCAATAACATCCACCTTTGTCCCTTCTATTCAACATTGAGCTGAAGGATCTAGACAAGGTGATTAGGCAACAAGAAAACAATTTTTAAAATTCCGTGAGAAAAGGAAGAAGTAAAACTATTTTTCTTTAAAGATGCCAGGATCCTTTATATAGAAAATCCTAAGACATCTACTAAAAAACTACTGGAACTAGTAAGATCAAGGTTGAGGTTATAAGATCAATATACAAAAATCAATTGCACTTCGACATACTAGCGATGAACAATTCAAAAATGAAATTAATAAAACTTATATTTGTAATGGTATTCAAAAGAGTAAAATATCTAGGAATAATTTTTAAAAATAAGTTCAAGACTTGTATACTGAATATCACCAACATTGTTGAAAGAAATTTCAAAGATCAAAATAAATAGAAATTTAAAAGATTGAAATAAACGCTACTTCAATCTCTACTTGTTATTTTATATTTGTAAATCAAAAAATTAATAATATTGTTAAAATGCTAATATATCCTAATTTCATCTACAGATTCAATGCAATCCCTATTAAAATTCTAACTAGTCATTTATCAGAAATTGACAAGCTGATCCTAAAATACATATGTAAATACAAGGAACCAAAAATAACCAAAACAATCTTGGAAAAGAATAACAAATGGACTCCCAGGTTGTCCATTTTTAAAATTACTACAAAGCTATGGGAATCAAGACAGGGTGGTACTGGCATAAAGACATACAGAGAGATCAATGAACTAGAATTGAGAGAACAGAAATAAACCCTCCCCATTTATGGTCAATTGACATTTTACACAGATACCAAGACAATTCAGTTTGAAAATGTTCTCTTTTTAATCTGTGGTGGTAAGACAATTGGATATCCACATGCAAAAGAATAAAGGTGGATTCCTTACTTATATCATGATTAATTTACAAACACATTCTCACGAATAATTAACCTTAAATTAATCATAAATGTGAATATAAGAGTTAAAAATTTAAAAACCCACAGGATTATCATGATATTAGATTAGTCAATGGTTTCTTTGATGTGACACCAAAAGCGTAAGCAACAAAAGAAATAATAGATAAATTGGATTTCATCAAAACTACAGACTTTTATTATTCATGGGACACAATCAAGAAAGTGAAAATACAATCCACAGAATGGGAGGAAATACATATAAATCACATGCATATATGTATACAAAGTGACTTCTATCAAAATCTTTAAAGAACTCTTATAATTCAATAATAAGACAAAAACTAAATTAAAATATAGACAAATTATTTCAATTGCTATCTTTCCAAAGAAGATAATTCAAACAGCCAGCAAGCACAGGAAAATATGTTCTACATCATTAATCATTAGGGAGATGAAAATTATAACACAAAATTAAATTTAAAAGCCATCCTTACAAATAAAAAAATAAATTAAGCAAATGATGCTAATTGAGTATTTATTTAGTAGCATAATGATGCAGGAAGACACTACTCTGGATGACTTTAAAACAGTGATTTTTGAATGTACATACTCAGTGGGGATATACCCTAAGGATAGAAGTAATTACCACATACACACACTTAAACCTTTTTGCTAGTAATATTAACATTATCATTAGAAAATTGTGTTTGTGTGATAGAAAAAAAAAGAGAAACATCATTATGACGCTTAATGAGTGGAATCTGAAGTATCAGTATGAACTCACAAAGTGAGTTTTGGAAAATTTCTTTATCCACCAAAAAAGCCTAAAAGTAGCAATTAACCAGAAGCAGTGAACACCCCGCATGCTCAGAATACTTTCTCTAAATATTATTTCCAGCTAAGATAAACTAGGGTTCCTTGGAAAAATCATTCCAGATTCTAGATCTAGGGCAAGTAAAAATGGTACAAAATGGGGCTATACCTTTTTTTTTTTTTTTTTTTTTTTAACCATTAGAAAGCAAGAAAAATACCAAATGCCTCAAGGTTCATGTCCTAAGTGAGGAAAGCAAAGATCCCCTGGTGGCCATCATGCAGGCCATCAAGAGGCAACACTTATTATCTGAGGAATTCAGAAGTAATTACACTTCCCTATTCTATTATCTAAAGCTGGCACCTGGGTCCAAGCTCCTTTTCCAAACGGGTATAAATAGCTAGAATTTCTGTACATCTCCAGAATGCATGCATATTGTGATTCATTGTGCAATCCTTGCTGACATTAAGGCACCAAAATGTCTACTAATGTAATCATTTATTATGATCTATGTGGCTAATATGGTTCAAATTTCCCTTAAGCTCCCACTTTAAGGTCCATAAATACCCCTAAGGAGAAATCCACAGCAGTGCACTCAGTCCTTTCTTGCTTAGGCAGCACACTACACTCTGCTGCAACATTCTTTCTATCTAATATAACTTTCTTTTTCAAACCTCTACTATTGTCAGTAGCTTCTTTTTCCCAACTCATGAGCTGACCACTCTCCAATGGCAGGGCTCTGACATCTCCTCGCAAAAAGCACTCATGGCCAGAGTTTAACAAGATACTCCTGTCCAGATTAGAAAATGTGAGCATTAATGAGGTTAATAACTGCAATGGGTTGCAGCATATCAAACAAGTTTAAATCCAGGAGTTCATAAAGATACAAAAGGAATAACAACAAAGCAAACTGAACTACTTCTCGTTGCTGTGCTTTGAAGGATGCTGAGAAAACAACTCATTATTTTGAAAAAAGAAAGCAATAATTAAGCATTTATCCTGCCTCTCCTATATGAGCTATGCCTCAAAATAATTAAATATTGATAAGAGAAAGTTTCTTCCAATAAAAGTCTTCCATCAAATAAACAAGAAAGAAATTACAGAAAGAAATTACAGAAAGGTGTTAAAGCGAACTAAATATGGCCTGAGAAAGACTTCGTAATTCTATATTTGAGTTCTTGTGGATTGATTGTCACCTAACCTTGGAAACCTAGCGTCGGAGTATGCGCCTGTAACCATCGCTGAGTCTTGGCCAATCCCGGCAGCTGTACTTCAACTATTTATACATTGCTGAGTGTTCAAACTGTGTTCAAATAAGGCACCCGCCACCATGTCACCAATCCGGCTGTTTCTGTAGCTCACTTCCGATTTCTGTACATCACTTTCCTTTTTCTGTCTATTAATCTGTTCTGACCACAAGGCACCCCGGAGTCTCTCTGAATCTGCTGTGCCTCCAGGGGCTGCCTGATTCGCAAATCATTCGTTGCTCAATTAAACTCCTTTAAATTTAATTCAGCTGAAGCTTTTCTTTTAACAAAGGGATGTCTGACATTAGCAATTCCCAGTGAATTACTGGAGCTAGACAATGATTATCAATGGCTTCTAATATCATTGAAAAAGAAAAATCAGACATTCCTGATGAAAGTACCCTACGACTATTAAGAAAATACTCTTATAAAAATAAATCGGACATAAATTTGATACAAAGTCTCTAGATTCAATCCTAAATTTAAAGAAAATAAAATGTGCTTAAGAACATGATAAATAATACCATACCTCACCAGGTTCCAAATGGATCCTATCCATCTTTCAGTTAACAGATTGCTCAAGTGCTTTCAAAACATTTCCAGAACAGAAAGACCAGAAGTTCCCAAATTATATTTATAAAACCATCCTACTCTGGATATCAAATTATGACAAACACAGCACAATGACATGAGACATAGATGAAATATACTAACAATTGGCATTGTAAATGTCCTAAATGATACATTAATAAGCAGTCTTGAAGGACATTAATATGGAAGTATGTGGCCACCAAATGCCTTACACGATGATCTTCATCATTAGCAGAAAAGGAGCAGATATCACTGTAGCTACTGGACAATCAATATTTAATAAAATTCAATACCCATTCTTGACTTTAAAAAAAGTAATATTCTTAATAAAGTAGCCAAAGATTAAGCCAAAAGCCAGCATTATGCTTGATGGCAAAACACGAAAAGGATCCTTAATAAAATCAAGAGTAAACAAAGTTAGCTTTTGTCCTCACTGTTTTTATCATTATTCTGGAGGCCCCAGTCAGTACAAGAAGACAAAGAAAAGAAATATGAGGCATAAAATTTGAAAGGATTTAAAATTATTGTCATTTGCCAAAGACAATAGAGCATATCTAGAAAGCCCAAGAGAGTCAGCTGAACACGATTAAGAACTAAAAGAGAATCCAGTAAAGTGGTTGATTGTAAAATCAACATATACAATTCAATAGCTTCCCACTATAAAAAGATCAACCACTTAGAAAACATAATGAGAAAAAGATAGTAATTATAATTGCAACAACGAATAAAAATATAATCGTTAACAAGAATGTGTTAGCACTCTACGAAAAAAATTTTAATTGCTGAAGAATGATAAAAAAGTCATAATGAATGGAAAGACACACTATATTTTGGGGTGTATCTTTAGGATATGGTGATATTATAAAGCTATCAAGAGTCTATAAACCTATAAGGTATCAAAACTATAAATCTATAAATTTAAATTTATGAGATATTGATATTTTAGAGAGGAAGGAGAGGTAATAGGGACAGACAAGCTGATTCAACAGTAATAGAAAAGTAAGCATGAAAGTATATCCAGAATAATTCTGAAGTCTTTTTGAAGTATTATAAGGTATAGCAATTCTGAACTTAATATTTACACATGAATGGAGGACAGACATCAATGAAATGAAAAAGACAGTACAAAAATAAGTTAAATGTAGTCTAAGGTATAATGTTAGGAAAAAGCAATTAGAAAAAGATGGATTAATCAACACACGATGTTTGGACAAATGGCTAATCCTGGGGAAGGTAATGGAAAGGGGATTCCTACTCCAGTCTTTGCATCAAAATGATTTCTATATGAATCAAAGTTTTTAAAAAACCTGGAAAATACTAGAATAAACATGAAAGGATTTCAAAAATGATACCACCCAAATTAATTTGTAAATTAAATCCAAGATTCATCAGACACTGGACAAGATTTTTCCATGAAACTTGACGATCTACTCCTAAAATTCTGACAAAGTAAAACATATTTGAGAATGGCATGCAACATTTTAATGAAGAAAAAAGACCCACTTGCTCTACCTCACAATAAAAATAAAACTCACGTCCTGTATTCATTTCTTTAAAAACAAATATTTATCAAGTGTAACCAAGTACCTGCATTTTTCTAAGAGAGAGTTTAACTATTTTTATGAATATTTTCTCTTCTCTTCCCCTTTCCCCTTTCCCCCTGTTTTCTGCTTCCTACTTAGCCCTTTAGAAATGCAAATACAACATTTCACCTCCCACTCATGAGACATTCCTTACAGGGCAAGTTCATCCATGGGCTCAAAGAGGCATCTCTCCTCCAGAATTGACAGCTAATTTGCAAACCAAAGCCTGCCACCATGAACCCTCACCTCAACAGAGCGTGTCAAAAGTATGCCCATTTGGCCACTTTTACAATTTACCTCTGCCCAGGAAGATGTCAACTCAACTAACTGCCTGGTAGCTGAGGCACCCAGACAGCAGGGAGGATCCTGCCCTTGCTCATTTCCTCCTTTACCTTATAAAAACACCCGCTTTCTACTCTGAAAGCGAAGCCATACCGCTTCTTCCCCAAGCTAGCTTTGGAATAAATTCACTTGCTTTGTAAATAGCCTCACTCTTGTTAACTGGACTCTGCACACAGTGAGCAACTCACCTGCTTTGTAGTTACGTAAGTAGTCTTTATCCTCTCTGACCTTAGTTAAACCCTTTGTAAATTAAGGTCAGTAAATGTCCTAGGGTAGTTCACTGTTTTTGTTTTGTTTTTCAGTTCTGTGTGAGACGAGGATGTAAAACCCCTTTGAAGCACATGTTTTCTGGGCTTGCTGTGGCCTTTGTTGAAGAGTCATTGAAGAGTAACCGCTCACTGTTCCTAGAAAGAGCACACTGACTAGTTGTCAGGTGCCTGTTATCTGAGGCAGGGTCTGAGCACCTGTGCTGTTGAATTCCCACTGACTGACGGGAAGTGAAGGACACACCCATTGCCAAAACAAGAGTCTTCCTTGTGTAAACACATTCTCCCCTGGTTCGGAAGAGCCTGCTCCACAGTGGTTGCCTGGTAGTATTTTCCCCCAGTGCTTTGTTGACAAATGAGACAAGATTTGACACTAACTAGCGGTGAAATATGGCTCCCCGTACTGAGGTGACTGGCCCTCTCTGTTTCGATGACACATATTATTGAAGGCCCCTTCAGGACATTTTACCTCCAAATGAATTTTTTTTTGTTGTTAAAGAAGGAGAGAATGCACTGAGCGGATTTATGAGCCCTGCCTGTCTGCCTGGGAAACTAGCTGTTTTGACATAATCTCCAGAAGATGCCTCGGGTATTGAATTAACTCAACTGCAAGAGGCCGTCACATTGAGCAGCCAAGCTTTATCCATTTTCCAGCCCCTAACACCACCTGATCCAAGCTGCTTTAGCATCCAAAGGAACTGCTAGGATTGGCTGAACACCGTAGAGGCCTCATTCGTTTACTCATTCATATTTCAGTATTTATTGAATGTGTAATGTATATAAACCAGATATTGTCCTAGGTTCTAAAGACACAGAGGTAAACCAATCAGGCAAAAACTGCTACCTTCAAGGAGCTCACATTCTAATATGATATACAGAATCACATTTATCATATTTGTGTTATTAATGTTAATGTTAGCAGGATTCAAGTAAAAAGTAAGTCTACACTTAGGGAGGCCGAGGCCAGTGGATCACTTGAGGTCCGGAGTTCAAGACCAGCCTGACCAACATGGTGAAACCCCTTCTCCACTAAAATTACAAAAATTAGCCAGGTGTCACGGCAGGCACCTGTAATCTCAGCTGCTTGTGAGGCTGAGGCATAAGAATCACTTGGACCTGGGAGGCAGAGGTTGCAGTGAGCCGAGATTGCACCACTGAACTCCAGCCTGGGCAACAGAGAGAGACCATGCCTAAAACAAAAAAAAAAAGCAAGCCTAGAGCTCCACAGACAAATTGCAACAGGAAGTGGAAACAGAGCAAGCATATAGAAGCAGTGTAGACAATTAACCTATGTGACCTCATCTTTAATGGGGATCTTCTTCAGGTAGCCATCTACTGAGTGTATAACATCGTGGTAGACCAGTGGAGAAACCACAGTTCTAATTAACTTACAAGTAGAAAGTGGCAGGATCAAAACAGGACGTCAGCCTGTGTGCTTATCCAGTCCCTATTTCCTGTCTGTCTCAGCTCTCTCAAAATGTTTCACATCATTCCTAATGATACTTGAATATCTACTACTAGGAAATCACAACTTTAGATTTAACCTGGCTTTCTATCTTTGATCAATTGTTAAGCTCCCCATAGTAACTTACTCCCTTCTTGTCATGCCGTTGAATCTTAACAGTAATGTTCTGTTGCAGCTATTTCGTATACTCACTTATTGGATAAGGAAACCGAGATTCAGAAAGGTTTGGTCAACCTCATGAGGTCACACAGCCAGAAGGGAATAAACACATAGGCAGTCCCAGGTCTTCCTGCTTCACATCTTGCATTCTGAACAGTGCTATTAGATGTTGTGCTCTATAGAATGTTCTCAGTTGCTACTAGGGGGAGCAGAGATGGTAAGTCATGGTCCTTGTTCTCTAGCAATTTATAATCTACTGTGGAAATAAAGCATCAACAAATAATTGCAAGGCAGGACTATATATGTTTTACTGAATAAAGCTCTTAAATCTAGGTAACAACAGGAAGGAAAATCTACAAAGCTCATATTACAAGAGAAGGCATGCAAGAGCGTACACTGTCTCCAGCAATTGGGATGGACTAGAAAGGCTACAGATCACACAGTTCACTGCAAAGGCTGGTCACTGAGAATTCTTGCGGTGGAGAGAATATATCTAGATTATTTTTCCAGAGTTGAAGTTGTATATAAAATCCAACCAGAAATCAGAAGCTCTGGTTCCCCTCCTTTTCTCATACCACATATTCTTCCAGAAAAGCCCTATATTCTCTTCCCCATTCTCTTATAGCCATTTCAATCAAGACTTCATGCAAAATCAGCGTCCTCCAGGGAACTGTGCTGTGCAGGCCTGTGCCCTGCTGAAGTGGGAAAGGCTGTTCACCTCTGGTGGAATCAAATGACCCGGCACCAGGCACTGCTCCTGGGCAGGAGGGGCACTTGATAAATGTTTGCTTACTTGAGAGAAAAATAAAATCCTGGGACCCCAACTCACTATGCAACAAGGAAAAAAATTAAGCCGAAAGCTGAGTCATACAAGAAACTGCCTTTCTGTTTGTTCCTAAGCAAATAGCAACAGATTAAAGGCCAGATATCTCCATAGGTTTTACGTTCACTTTATCTAAAGTAAAGTGCCAATTTACTGAGCACAAAATGAACACATAATTGACGATTCTTCTACGTGCTCCTTTTTTCTCTAGCAAAATGTGGATTCAGTAATATGACCATATCTGGCCCCTTTTCCCTCCAGCCTGCTTTTCTCCTTTAAATATTGAGGCCCTCAAAATAATCTTTGGAGAAAGAGACAGACTGTAGGGTGTTTCCGTGATTTCTGTTTCTTTCTTACGGGCGTGTCCTTAGCCTTGACAAAATAAACTTCTAAATTGATTAAGACCTGTCACAGACGCTTTTTGGTTTACACTGAGATACATCAACTTCCTGTGAATTGCTAGGAAAGCAGACACCTGGACCCGTAAGAGAAATTTTCATTGTGCTTTCTCATCCTGAGAATAGTCATTAATTTTATTTTTGAGCATCTCAAAAGAAGTTTTGTTTTATTCTCTTTCCTTTCCTAGAGTGTTACAGAATATCTTGGCTGGGGCAATGTGGTGGATGGGAGTGTCGTTCTAGAGGAAGAAGTAATTCATGGGATTCTTTTTTCAAATTCCTATGAAATCCTCAGTGCCTCAGGGGCCAAGTTAACAATTTGGTTTTTGTTAGGTTTCTGCCAGGTCCGTTTTCATCATGAAATTGTAGAAAGTAAAGTCTCCACATTGTTATACACTGTTAATCTGCTCGTCATCATCTGTATTTCAGGTGTGGAAGAGGCACTGCATCCCAAGGTTGCGGTGAGCAAGGGATTTGGAATCCAATAGAAGTTTGCATCACTGAGCTATCCAGGCGCAATCCTGTGGTCACACGTGACTCTTCCTTCCCTTCCTCTTTCCTCAGACACACGGTTCTGCTGGTCTTCATGACGAATCACCTCCCGTAGCCACGCCCACCACCCAGCCCCACCCAGCCTATGTTGCCGCATTAACGGGTGGTATCAATGCGTCAGTCATCTCTGCACTTGATTGCTGCATTATTTGGTTCTCATTATTTGCCTTCTAAAGCTTAACATTAGCCGAGGGGGGGAAAGAGGAAAGCCCTGGTGGAACTTGACCTGTATCGCTTCCCTGCCACAGCGCCCTGCACCCCTTACGCTCTCCCTGCTACGGTGCGGGGCCCAGCTTCCTGGCTGACGCCTCCTCCAGTCTAGTGGTGGGTAAAGCCGAGCGCCTGTCGGCTCATTGGATTTAAAGTGAGTTCTTCCAAGGCGTTCCCTGATTCACTGTTGAGGACCAGGCCCTCCATCTCCCTCTCTCTTTCTTCACCACCCTCCTCCTCAGCTTAGAGCTTCCCTGTTTTTGGTGAAGGTGGACATGTGGCCTGAATAAGACAAACCCTCTTTGACTTACGTTTTTACATCTTGGACTTTGCCTCCTAAAATAATAACCTGAGAACTTTTTCTTTCTTTCTTTCTTTTTTTTTTAATGATTTCATCTGCTTTGGACATGGCCCTGCTAGGAAAAATGACTTATGGAAGAAAGCATTAATATTCTAATTTGCCAAATTATTTCTCTGCCTTGTCCCAGTGTGGGGTCCTTACAGCTGCCATCCTTCCCAGAGGCGTTTGGGAAGCTTTCACAACAATCTTACAGTAACGCAGCATTCCGCAGGAAACTGAGCAGGCTTGACCCTGGACCTGGCTGTCCCAGAGCACCCCACTAGACCATGAGGTCTGTGTGGGCCATCCTGTCCCATCGCCTATCCCTCCTTGTAACAGAGATAATGAAGCCTCGGAGGTTTGTTAAATGAATTAATGGAAGACCCGTCTTCACCCTGTACCACCCTGCTTCCCACAGAAATGCTCCTGCTAACTGCAAAGAACCCTTAAGTACCCATGTGAATAATACAGGAGGTTTAGGAAACGTTTTCCTCTTAATATGGGAAAAGGGGCTATTCTTAATGTAAGTTCCTTCGGACCAGAATGTGTCACTGGCCAAGAAAAAGAAAAAATGTGATCGTACAAGCAGGTATGAATATGTCAAGTCATTAATATCAGCCTCCGTGCAGCAAATTGCTTGTCACGCTTCATTTATACTCATTTATGAAGAAACAGGAGTATTTGCAGAGAGAGGCCATAAATATGTTTTACACGGCTCTCTGGAAGCTTTCATCTCCTGACTCAGAAGAGTCTGACAGGGGTTCCCAGCCCAGGCAGACTGTGAAGGCAGAGCAGAGTCTGAGAGGAAGCGAGAGGGGCGGGGGAAGGAAAGAAAAGGGAAAAAAAGGATTGTCTACTAAGCAGGAGCTATAAAAATTTATGAGTCTGAAGCAGGCCTGGATTTATGCATTGAGACAATTTCGTTAAACTAAATGAAAGTTAATCTGTTGTAAATCTTTGGAGTTCTCGGTGATTCTGCAGAAATTCATTTACAGTAATTGAGAATAAGAGGAAACATAATGAACTCACTGATCCTGATGTATCCGAGGTCACTGTGGACATGAGAAAATGCCCTGCTTGCATTTAGAAGGATACGTAGCCATGGAGGTACCTGTCACCTGTGTGTTCTGACCGGGAGGGGGACAGAGCCAGTGTGCTGGTCCCATCCCAACCCCCAAGTGCAGCATGACCTGCCTCGTGCTACTTTTCCATGTCGTCTGTACTCATGTGCCCAAGCCTTCAAAAGACCCACCAGGATGAGGTTGCCCGCCCTGCCTCTGGCCTGCACCTTGAGTGCACCTGCTGGATACTGGCTGCTGGGCAGATGCCTTGCATTGCAGCCACCTGCTGGGGAGACACAACCCATGCCTCTGGCAGTTGTTCCTGACTCCTCCCACTCCCAGAATCATCTGTGTCTGACTCTGGACCCCCAAATCAGCCACTCAAACAAGTCTTTCAGATTCCATTGAATCTTGTTCAGTCCTCTGTAATGGACTTATTGAGTGATCTGTAGACAATGGGTTCCAAACATGGAATCATTTTATTCACTTTTTTTTCATAATCACTGCTTTCACCATGCTGTCCAACTTTCATCTCATCTTTAATGACATGCTATGTCAATTTTACACATCTCAGTCACTTCTGGTTTTTGAAAGTTAGCATTGTTTGAACCCCTCTTTTACCTTGGATGACAACTTTTCCCTTCCCCTCTTCAGCCAGGCATCTGGCCCCAGGAAGGCAGAATGGGAAGGTGGGGAGATGGATGGCTTTTTCACGCTTGCTGCCCTCCTTCTGCTGGAGGCTAAGAGAGCTATCAGGAGTCAGTCTGAGTCACCCCTGAGGATGGATGAGGAAATGCCAGGTCTCTCTCTGGCTTACCTAGCTGTATCCATTGGTAGTCTCTGCTCTGTGCTAGACTCTAAGGATGACATGCCTGATCTTCTTGGGTCTGTGCTCATCTATACCTTGGCTTTTTCCACTGCCATGACCCTCTTTGGTCCCTGTCAGTGGTCCATGTCACACTCAGAAGGTAAAGGAACTAGTGGACTTCCTGAGATATAACTGGGTGGTGAGAACACAGAATGTAGCCTGGGAAGGAGAGGTTTGCAGCTGTTAGACTCAGTAAAGTCTAACAACTATAAACCTCCACTGTGCCAGAGGGACATATGTTGCTGCTTCTGTGTGGTTGGAGGGGGAACACAAGTTAATCTTTATCAAATTCCAGCAATAAGCTGCACTTCATGTATGTTTTCTTATTCCATCCTTAACACCTCTGCAAAATAGATATCACACTTCTGGTGTCTAGATGGGAATAAAAATAAGCAGAAATCTCATGGGCGTGCATTGTATGATGTGCCATGGGAAAAGACTTCAGGGTTTAGGTGGAGAGCAAAGGAATCCAGAGGGCACAGAATGGATGTTTTGGCAGTGCAAGGAGGCAGGGAGTGGCAGTGATTTGGGAAGAGAAGTAAAAACTGATCGCAATGTACAGGAATGGAAAGTAGTTCTAATTCCCTAGAAAAACAAATGAGGGTTTGGTGCCTGTGAGCATTGCACTGGTGAGCAAGCAGTTGCTTTCTGGGCCCTATTCCCTAAGCCTGTATATAAACACAGAAGACTCTAAGAAGCCCATATGGTGAGACTCCTCTAGTCTATCGCACACCAAAGAAGCCTCTTGCAGGAAAGGGGAGTTTCTGGGATCATTAGGCCCTGTCTAAATTAATGCTAATTCAATACTCTGGTGTACCTTTGTGATTAGAACACCTGACCCATATATTGACTGGAACCAAAAGTTCTTAGAAAGGGGTAAATGGATATGCTAACATGGACACATTTCTTAAAACTATATTAGGAAGTTTATTTCAATTTTTGCCATCCTTCATGTATTTAGGAGAGGAGATTGCCGCCCCGAGAGGTTAAAACTCTAGCCCAGTTTACAGTGCTCCTAAATGGAAAATTCAGAGCACTGGCTCAATTGTTTTCACTCCTCAGTGCCTGGCAAGACCTTCCTTTCCCAAATAATGATTTGTTGACAGACTGATGTCTGACATACCATGCTACACATGAAAACATATATATATATATATATATATATATATATATATATATATATATATATATTTTTTTGAGACAGAGTCTCGCTCTGTCACCCAGGCTAGAGTGAGGTAGAGTCATCTCAGTTCACTGCAACCTCCACTTCCCAGGTTCAGGCGATTCTCCTGCCTCAGCTTCCCGAGTAGCTGGGACTACAGGCTCCCGCTACCACTCCTGGCTAATTTTTTGTATTTTTAGTAGAGACAGGGTTTCACCATATTGGCCAGGCTGGTCTCGAACTCCTGACCTTGTGATCCACCTGCCTTGGCCTCCCAAAGTCCTGGGATTCCAGATGTGAGCCACCGCACCCAGCCTGAAAACATGAATTTTAAAGGACAAATTTATTTGTGGTACTTGCAGTTTTCACAGTTTAAGTCTCATTAATCATTAGTGCTTCTTTTCAAACAAGTTTATCGGGTGGGAGTAAGTGCTGAGGCTGAGAGAGGCAGTGAAGCACAAAGATTCCTACAGATGGATTCCAGAATCGTTCTGACAAGTCTCTGATACCATGTGGGTGTCCCGCAATTCAATTCAGCTCTGACACCAACTACTCAGAGTTAGTGCAGACCCCACACATTAAAAACAAGGTGTCTCAGGTGACTATCCTCACTTCAGACTCCAGTGGCAAGTGTGGATGTCCCAAACCATCGCTACCTTTTCCCCACCAGCTACAAATTCCAAAATACGGCCGGGCGCGGTGGCTCACGCCTGTAATCCCAGCACTTTGGGAGGCCGAGGCGGGCGGATCACAAGGTCAGGAGATCGAGACCATGGTGAAACCCTGTCTCTACTAAAAATAGAAAAAATTAGCCGGGCGCAGTGGTGGGCGCCTGTAGTCCCAGCTACTCGGGAGGCTGAGGCAGGAGAATGGCGTGAACCCGGGAGGCGGAGCTTGCAGTGAGCCGAGATTGCGCCACTGCACTCCAGCCTGGGAAACGAAGCGAGACTCCGTCTCAAAAAAAAAAAAAAAAAAAAAAAAAAAAAAATTCCAAAATACGGTGTTTCCACCAAACTAAACAGACTGCAATTCACCTGTGATACTGACCACCCAGGATTAGTGTCAGATCCCACAACGGACTTGGCCCTTCATGAGACAGACCTCAGTCAGATGTCACCTACAAGTCTGAGGACCACCCACGCTTTTAACTGACTGGCTGTAAATCTAAGGGTTTCCATGACCCTCTCAGTTTTGATAATTTATTACACTGACTCCTAGAACTCCTGAAAGTGCTATACTTATAATTCTAGTTTTATCTTAATGGACCTAGATCCAGAATAGCCAAATGAGGAGATGCAAAGGGCAAGATCTGGGGCTGAGGAATGGATCCTTCATGCCCTCACCTCATGGAATCAGAGTGTGTCTCTGTCTCAGCACATGAATCCGTTCACCAACCAGAAAGATCCACCGAGCCTCTGTGTCCACAAGTTTTCACTAGGGTTTCATCACATGGGGATGATTTATTAAATCACTGGGCATGTGATGGCACTCGGCTTCCAGCCCTTGTCCCCTCTCTAAGGTCAGATGGCTGAAAGTTGCAATGCTCTAATCACATGGTTGGTCTTTGTGATGACTAACTCTCATCCAGAAGTTATCTAGGGGCCCACCAAGAGTCAGCTCACGTGCGCCAGTCACTCAGGAAATTCCAAGGGTTTTTGAAGCTCTGTGACAAGAACTGGAGACAAAGAGCAGATATATTCTTTATTATACCACACAACAAGATGGAGGAATAACGTCACTACAAGGGAGCAGGAACCCAGGAGGGGAGCCAGAGGTTCTCAAACTTGGGAATACAATAATGAGTGAAAGCAGATATGGTCCCTGTCTGAGTCCGGTGGCTGTAGGGAATCAATATGGTGTAGTATTTAAGAACACAGCTCTGGTCCTTCCCGCCTCTTACTTGCTGTGAGACTTCAAATAGCTTTATAATCTCTCTGGGCTTGTTTTCCATATCTGTTTAAAGGTGCTAGAAATAGACCTAGCCTCAAAGTCTTGTTATGGAGATTTAATGAGATGATCCGTGAAATGTGCTTAAAACCGTGTTTGACATAAAGTAAGATTATTATCACCATCATCACCATTATTGTAGTGAAGAAGACAGACATGAAAAGTCTGTGAAATAATAATTACATAATTCTCTAAGCAATCAAGGAAAGTAAATAAGTTTTATTATAGCTATGTTTTTAAAATTGGGAGTCATAACTCACTGATGAGTCATAAAATCAATTTAGTAAGTAACGGAATTTCTGAAAGCTGAAATAGAATAAATAGAATACAAGTATTCCTAAAAAAGTATTTCCATTGTGTGTGTGTGTGTGTGTGTGTGTGTGTGTGTTGTACTGAGTCACAACGGAAAATGTATTTCTTCACCTGGTTGTAATTTCAGCTTACTAGACTGTGAGTTCTTTTATAGGACTGTAAGCTATTTGAAGGCAGGATAACATTACAATCATCTTTCAATTTCTAAAAGTCAAACACAGGTCCATGTACAAAACACACATCAGTAAATGAGTGTTCATTAAAAGAGATTGATTGGTAGATACAATTGGATTCTAGATGTCTTCACTGAATATGGGATATAAACAAATGCTTTTGAGATGTACTGAAGTGGAGACAGAAAACAGGTAAGCTCTGGACCCTAATCTCTAAGACTATAAACAAAGAAAACCACAGAAATGCTGGGCACAGCGGCTCATGCCTGTAATCCCAGCACTTTGGAAGGCTGAGGCTAGAGAATTGCTTCAGGCTAGGAGTTTAAGACAAGCCTAGACAACACAGTGAGACCCTGTCACTA
Organism: Chlorocebus sabaeus; assembly: GCF_047675955.1. Lineage (NCBI taxonomy): Eukaryota > Metazoa > Chordata > Mammalia > Primates > Cercopithecidae > Chlorocebus > Chlorocebus sabaeus. The sequence continues at coordinate 4,902,702 of NC_132913.1, read as the reverse complement.
CAAAAAATAAAAAATAAATTATCTGAGAATGGGGGCTAGCACCTGTAGTCTCAACTACTCGAGAAGCTGAGGTGAGAAGATCACTTGAACCCAGGAGTTCAAGGCTGCAGTGAGCTATGATTGTACCACTGCACTCCAGCCTGGGTGACAATGTGAGACCTTGTCTTTAAAAACCAATAAAATAAAATAAAACCACTAGAATATAATCAAGAGAGTATTCTTTCATTTATTCAAGAAACATTAAATAAGCATGTACTATGTAACTAGCACTATTCTAGGAACAGAGGATAAAGTACTGAGCAAAGAACCTGTGCTGGTAGAACTTGAATTCTAATAGAGGGGACAGAAAATTAACACTCAGATATATATAATCAGATAAAACAGCAGGTAAGTGCTATGCGGAAAAAGCAAAGCAGAAGGAGGAGAGAGTGACTCAAGCTGTTTGCCTAGATGTGGAGATCAGAGAAAGACTTGGAAAAGCTGATGTCAGAGCACGGACCCAGATGAAGTACAGTTGAGCCGTCAGCTGTCTTGGGAAAGAGCGCTGCAAGAAAAGAAAATGCACGAGCAGATATCTAGAGATAGGGTGTGTTTGATGCATTTAAGGAAGAGCAAGAATGTTGCTGTGGCTGAAGAGAGAGTGAAGAAATTGTGTGAGTGTGCAAGTGTGCATGTGTGTGTATGCATAATCAGGCAACCAAATGCTATTCATGATGAGCTAGGAAAAGAGGACAATGACACCTTGAAAATAAAAGAAATAGCACGCAATGGGCAACCATTATGTACCAACGACAGTGAATTCCTTCATTTAACCTTCACAGCAGCCACCATGACAATAACAATAGCTAATAATGTATCAGTTAATATCTTTATCACTTGTGTGTATGACCTCATTTATAAGAAACCTGTGAAGCTTTATAAAAGAGAAAACAGGCTCAGAGATTTGAAGTAATTTGCCCAAGTGATTTGGTCTAAGAACAGGCCAACTTGGGTTTTGAATGATTGCAACATAGCCCCACATTCTGATTGCCCACACACTCTCTCTTTATGGAGGGATATTTGAGCTTGTGTCAGACTTAGGTAGATCTGGGAAGGCAGAACAAGCATGAGAAGGAAGGGACAGTTCAGGTATATCAGCTTCGATTGAAGCCAGGAGAGAAGGTGGGGGTCCTGCAGGGCTGTAGAAGGAAGCACGACCCATGTGAGGGGTCTGCAGGCAATTCTGCTCCTGCACTCCCTTTGCCACGTGCCAGCTGCCATCATAGTAGGAAAAGGGCAGCTACCTGAATTGTCATGGCCCAGTGGGGACTCACAAGCAATGAGGCTGCCCTCAAACAAAGCTGACAACTTTCTGGTGAGGAGAAGGGCTAAGGCTTAGGAAGGGATGTCCTTGAAGGACGCAGGATGCTGGACTGGAACTGTTGCCATGGTGACAGTCCAAGAGTGCCAGTGTGCTGCCTTCCCTCCACTCTGCCCTTTCTGAACAGGTGCTGTGAGCGGGTGGCCTGGCAAGGACGCTTTGCATTATGCCCCAGACTGACTCCCAGATAACCTCCCATCAGGCTCGGCTCTGGAGCCTGAAAGCCTGGTAGGAGAGGAATTTTCTCACCTGCAGTGGGTAGAAGGTGCTCATGTGCAGGTGTGCCTGCAAATGCAGGGAAGCACCACCCCACTAATCAAAGATGCCACACCCACTGCCATCTAAAAGGACCTACAAGACAAAGAGAGGAGCAGTGGGCATGCCAGAAACCGGTGCATCTCATAAGTGATAGGGACAGAAGGCAGAGAAATTCTAGGCAGAAAAAGGCAGGGTTCCTGGTGAAGCCCCAGCCTCACACCTAGAGCCGAAGCCCAGAGTGAGAACTTTCCATCCTCATTTTCCCACTGGAATGTTGCCTTTTCCAAAATCACCCTGGCCTGCCCGCCTCCCATCCTGTACCCGTAAAAACCCCAGGCTCCAACTGGCAGAGGCGCGGCAGAGAAAGAGAGAAGAGAAGCAGCAGCCAGACGTCGGAAAGAAACATTTTGACTTCAGAGGGACAGCTTGACGGTGGGACCTCGGAGAAGAGTTCAACTGGGGACCACCAAACTCCAGAGGAAGACCACCTTCCTACTCCATCCCCTTTTCTCCATCCCACTGACAACCACTTTTATCGGCAATAAAATCCCCCACATTTACCATCTTCAATATGTTCATGCCACCTGATTCATCCTGAATGCCAAATATGAGCTCAGGACACAGAGGGCTGTGACACTGAGCTCTAAACATTTAAGTCATCCACAGGCAGGAAAACTAAAAGAGCACACTGTAACTCATGGGCTCTGGGGGTTGCAGGTACCCCCTAGATGCTGCCCCAGGGCCACACAGAGTTCTGCTCCTGCTAGCACCGAGAAGCACTCATCCCAGCCCCTGCACCCACTCACCTGTGTGCTCCTTCTCCCATGAGGGGTTGAGAGCTGCAGGCTGAGTAAGTCCTGTGAAGGGGTCAAGGAAAATTTCCTGTTTCATAAGCAATGTCCTGCTTAAGATGTATAGCTCAGTGCAGAGTGCAGAATTAAACCTTGCTTAAAAAGAGACCTGACCTTTGCCCTTGGCTACTGGGAACTGATCTCTAGGCTCCTGGAATGTCAGGTCTGATGGAGTGACTTGGCCTGGGGGTCTTGGGTTCTGCTAGATAGCTAACAGCCTAGAGAGCTAACAGTGTGCTTTAGAATGGGGGCTGTCCACATTGGATACTACCAAAGTGACCTGGGGTGGGGGCTTTTGGTCGCACAATATCGGTCAGCTAAAGGAGGGCTGAAGACTGAGGTCAGTCATGTGGACGGCTAATCACTCACACTGATGTGATGGAGCCATACTATAGACTCTGCACAGCGAGGCTCAGGTGAGCGCCCCTGGTTGGCAATACTCAGTGTGAATGGCCACACATGAATGCAAGGAGGGAAGCATTGCCCTCACTCCACAAAGGGAGGACGACGAGAAACTCTGCACTTCGTCCCCTCCTGGACTCTCCTCTCGATATCTCTTCCCTTGGTCAACTTTTATCTGCATCTTTTCCCTGTAACAAACTGTAACTGCAAGTACCACTGCTTTCATGAGTTTTGTGAGTGCTTTTCATGAACATCAAAAACAGAGGGTAGCTTGGTGCCCTCCCAAAATTTCAATTGCTGTCAGATGTAACGGTGGTCTTGTGTGAGCTGCTCCCTGGCTCTCACACTCACCAACTGGTGGATGATGCCTGGGGTCCGTCCTCTCGCTGCTCTTGGCTGGCGATGCCATCTCAGGTCTCTGGGTGTCAGCATGTGCGTCTCAGCATGTGCGTTTCTAAATTTGACATGATATGTAGGAAATATGGCTGCTGTGAGGATTAAATAATGTGCTAACAAAGCAGTGACCTGCAGAATAAACCACAGGAATCCAGAAATTCTCTACCACTCTTCCTCACTCCTTCTGGTCTTACCAAACAACCCAAGTTCACTCTTAACCTCTGGACTTTTACTTTGCTTCCCCCTGTCCTGAGAAGGAGTGCCCAGCACCTCCCATTACATAGGTCTCAGGTCACATGTCCTTTCCTTCCAGGGGGTCTTCCTTGGTTCTCTCCAATTTGGCTCTCATCCCAGGCAGCTCCAGCCACTTCTCCTTGTCTTACTTTCTTCATATCTATTGTCACCAGCTGAAGTTCTCTTGATCACGTCTTGATTCATGGGTTTAATGTCCATCTTTCTCTATAGAATTAAGCTCCAGAAGAGTAGTTCCAGATAGGTCTTGTTCATAACTGAATTTATGGAGCCTACAGCTATACTTGGCCCATAGCAGAAAGAGTATTTGTTGAGTTAGTGAATCTCTTTCTTAATTCAAGTGAAAATCAAAGACCAGACAACACAGAGAAAGAGACCAGTGGACAGCACACAGCTCCATTGAGACAGGGACCAGCATGAGAATATCTCAACTAAACCCTTTCCTCACTTTGTCCAAGTTTCCTCACCTTTTAAACAGATGTGAATTTTGTCTTAATAAAATGAATTGAATGTGAAATTTTTCCAGATGAAATCAAAGCTTTGAACTCACGTTGGGATTCCGTTACTTGAAACCAATAGTTATTGTTGATGGTGGTGATTATGTTTGGTTTTTCTGTTGTTTTCTTTGTTTTTTTGGAACGGGAGGAGAAATATTTTTGGTGTTTCATTTCTGTCTTTTAGCTTGTGTCTTGTAATGAAATAAAAAAGAAATGGCACAGTCAGAAGAGTGTCAAAGAAAACCACAGCATATGTGTGGATGGAGGAGGCAAATGAAAGGGAAAGGTTAATTATGTGTCTGTGATATGCCCGGATTATAGGGCAGCATGTCTTCCCTATGAAGCCCCTCTCAGATCTCTTCCTAGTGTGACTACTGAGGGGATTGTAGGTGGAAGCATGAATAAATCCCTGGCATGTGGTGGGCTCCACAAATGCCAGACCACCCTAGATCTGGTCCCAGCAAATAATTCCGGAATTCAAATTTTAAGGCTTTCCTTGATTGGACAGGATTTTTGCACCTGTAATGTTTCACAGAGTGGGGAGTAATGCATTTGATAATGGCAAGGTGTCCCCTGAAGGGGATAAACTATGCAAATTGGCTTCTCTAAAGAGTAGGCCCCTTGATACTGCCCTTCAGGCTGACAGAGACACAGGCAGAGCTGGTGCTGCCACCTTTACCTGAGGGGTGTCATGAACAGGGCAGACACAACTTTGGAGATGTGTGCACATGAAACACACATATCTCTGTGTGTGTGTGTGTGTGTGTGTGTGTGTACTGTCTCTCTCTTTCTCGCTATATATATATATGTAATAAACTGACAGTGTATATTAATGCTGTCAGTATTTTTATATATTAATATATATTGTCAGTTTATTTTGATAAAGGAAACGAAAGTGAGAGAGAACTCCAAATCCAAACAGAACCAGGAATAGAAATCTAGAGTGAACACAGACAACATGAATGGCTTTTGAGGTGTGCCCTTTTCATCCCTTGTAGTCACTGTGGTTACCTCCCAAATCTAGTTCTCCTCTGTAAAATAGCCCTATTTAGTTGCACGTCCACATCTCTCCTTGTGTTTTCTTCAAAATAATCTTCACTCAGCTCTAAGGCAGAGCACATCATTTGTTAGCAAATCTCACAGGATGTGTGTGTAGGTGTGTATATAGAAAGAGATTTATTATAAGGAATTGGCTCACATGATTACAGAGGCTGATAAATCCCAAGATCTGCAGTCAGCAAGCTGGAAATTCAGAAAAGCTGATGGTTTAAATTTCAGCCCAATATCCAGCAGGCTCCAGACTCAAGAAGAATCAATGTTTCTCTTAAAGTCCAAAGGCAAGAAGAGACAGATCTCCCAGCAGTCAGAAAGGAGGAGTTTCCTCTTACTCATGGAAGGGTCGGCATTTTTGTTCCATTCACGACTTCAACAGATTGAGTAAGGCCCATAAACATAAGGAAGAGCAACTCATTTCACTCAGTTTACCAGTCCAAATGTTAAACTTATCCAGAAACACCTTCACAGACATACCCAGAAAAATATTTGACCAAATATCTAGGCACTCTGTGGTCCAGTCAAGTTGACTCATAACATGAACCATCAGAAGTCCACAGGCACATACATCTCCTTAAACCATACTTAACTGTAAAATAAAGACAATAAGAAGGCCATGACTCTGCCACACATGACACAACTATCCTATGTATAATATAAATTGTACTAACTCCTCCAGAAGAGAAGGTAAAGTCCTTCAGTGCTGTTCACTCTCCTCCTTGATATCCATTGTTTAAACACTATGATATAAAATTAGCACTATTTAATACTATGATATAAAGTAAATAGATCTCATGTTACATGATAAGAGAATAGGAGAGGAGAAACAAAGTTATTTTTATATGTACATATATAAAGACGCACAACACATGGTGATTCATCAAAGATCTAGAAGCAGAAACACCATTTGACTCAGCAATCTCATTACTGGGTATATACTCAAAGGAATATAAATCATTCTCTGATAAAGATACATACACACATGTGTTCATTGACACACTATTCACAATAGCAAAGACATGGAATCAACCCAAATGTCCACCAATGATAGACTCGATAAAGAAAATGTGGTACATATACACCATGGAATACTATGCAGCCATAAAAATGAATGAGATCATGTCTTTTGTGGGAACATGAATGGAGATGGAGGCTACTACCCATAGCAAACTAACAAAGGAACAGAAAACCAAACACCACATGTTCTTGCTTGTAAGTGGGAGCTGATGATGAGAACACATGGACACATGGGGGAACAACACACGCTGGGGCCTGTTGGAGGGAATGGGGAGGAGAGCGTCAAGAAGACTAGCTAATGGATGCTGGGCTTAATACCTAGGCGATGGGATGATCCCTGCAACAAACTACTATGGCACACCCATGTTACCTACGTAACAAACCTGCACATCCTGCACATGTACCCGAGTTTAAAACAAAAGTTGAAGAAAAATTATTTAAATATAAACACACACACACATGTTCATAACAAAATAAGGAGAAAATACCCATGACAATTTCAGTCTTCCTTTCTCTAACTGATCATATAGTTGTAGCTCGTGTTAAAATTTCAATAATACTTGTAAAGCATAACATGAAAAATTTTATTCAGGGCCATTGTAGTAGATACGGAGACAACTATAATGGGATTTTGCAATAGAGGACAGAAATTAGCCTCAACCCTGAATACGGCATGGACAAGTGGGGATTTACAGCCAAAAAGCAGGGTGGGAGTCAGTGGATAGAAAATTACTAACAGAAAACTTCAGGGTAAGAGGGATCTGGCTAAATAGACCTCACAGAATTCTTCCTTAAGACAGGCCAGGGTAATCAGACATCACCTAGGGGATAGTGGAGAATGAGGAACCTGATCAGGTATCAAGAGTGATCAGAAACTATGATCGTGCCACTGTACTCCAGTCTGGATGACAGAATAAGACCCCATCTGGACCAAAAAAAAAAAAAAAAAAAAAAAGAGTGATCAGATATTGAGGATGGTGGGGGTGGTTCTCACTAAACGGACTTAGCAGGGTTCTTTGCTAAAACTGGACTTTACGAGGAAGCACACAGATGAACCTAGGAGAAGGTTCAGGAGCTTGAATAAAATGGGATCAAGCCAAGAATCTCTGTCACTGGTATTCATAACTTACCTTCTTCCATTACTCATTCTATATTTGCTTCACTATCAGCAAGCACTTCAACTGGTCATAGTTCTTAATCTCATGGGATGTCTTAGTCAGTTTGGGCAGTCACAGAATGCCAAAGACTGGATGACTTAAACAATGAAAAAATATATTTCTTACCATTCTGGAGGCTGGAAGTTCAAGATCAAGGATCTAGATCAGGCGAGGGGCCTCTTCCTATGTTCTTCCTTTCTATGTTCTTACTGTGTCCCACATGGTGGAGAGCAGGCAGAGAGGGATAGCACACATGCGTCTTCTTAGAAGTGCACTCAACTCATTCATGAGGGCTCTGCTTTTATGACCTAATTATTTCTCAAAGGTCTCACCCCCTAGTATCATCACATTAGGGGTTAGGCTTTTGCCATATAAATTTTGAGGGGACACAAGCATTCAATCCATAATAAGAAGTAACCCAAACTTTTATTCCTGAAGGATCGACCATTCATAGTCCTGTCTGGACTGGGTTATTTTAGTTTCTTATTGACTTTTATCATAGAACACGGTAACAATAAGACACACACTAAGGGGTCTCCTGTATTCCAGCACTCACCTTTACCTCCACTGTGGAGTAGTAATTCAGTATCTCCTTGGTAGTAAGCATCTATCACCCTGGCCAGCACAGTAACTCTCTTCTTCATCTGTTAGCTAAGTGGTATGAGAAGTCCAAAGTGGCTGGGTAGCAGTCTTAACTTCCAGTCTAATGGACTTACTCTCTTGGTAGAAGTATTCCTACCTCTGGAACTAAGACTTCTAAGCCAGCAGAGCATAATAGGAAGCAAAAATTCTGCAGTAGGTCACTACGGGTAATAGTGAGTGGTGCCACTCCTATTTCTATCCTTTAATTCCTAGACCCATAAGTCTTGGCCATGAGAGAAACAGTATCATATATTGAATGTATGTTGCATACTTATTCAGAGTTTTCATGCCCTTATGGAAAACCTTGTCCAAGCCCTACAAGACAATGTCGCCTAGCTGGTACTGTAACTGGATCTTAAAAAGGCCATTCTACATTTTCATAAAACTAGCTGCAGGTGTGAAATATGGTAAGACCAGTGAATTCCATGGACATGGGTCCATCCCCACACTCTTTTTCTGTAAAGTGAGTTCTGTAATCAGGAACCATGCTGTGTGGAATACCATGACTATGGATGACTCAGGTAGCTGGCTGATAACCAGGGAATGGGGCCATATTGGAAGCTTAGTGTTGGTCTTTGCTGCTGGCAGATTGGGCACTCAGGATAAAGTATTCTGTAAATACATGAATGATAGTTTTTGCAGAAGCATTGTGTGTGTGGAAGGAAAATCTGTATCTGAAATAAATGTCTATTCCACTAAGAACAAAGCATTGTCCTTTCAGTGATGGAAGCTGTCTTAGTCCATTTGCGCTGCTGTAAAAGAATACCCAAGGCTAGATAATTTATAAAGAAAACAGTTTTATTTGGCTCGCAGTTCTGCAGATTGTACAAAAAGCACGGTGCCAGCATCTACTTCTGGTGAGGAGCTCAGACTGCTTCTATGCATGGCAGAAGGCAATGAGAAGCTGTGCGTGCGGGTCTCTGAAGAGAGGGTAATCCAGAAAGAAAGGGAGAAGGTGCCAGGCTCTTTTTAACAATCAGCTTTTGCAGGAACTAATAGGGTGAGAAATCACTCCTTTAGGATGGCAGCAAGCCATTTATGAGGAATCTGCCCCCATGACCCAAACACATCAAGTTTCAACATGAGATTTGGAGAATCCAAACAAACCAAACTACAGAATTCCACCTTTGGCTTCCCAAATCTCTTGTCCTTCTCATGTGAAAAACACAATCATCCCTTTCCAAGAGTCCCCAAAAGTCTTACCTTGTTCCAGCATCAATTCACAAATACAAAATTCAAAGTCTCATCTGGGACTCAAAGCAAGTTTTTTCCAGCTATGAGCCTGTATATCAGAAACAAGTTATGTACTTCCAAGTTGCAATGGCTGCACGGGCATTTGGTAAACATTTCTATTCCAAAAGTGTGAAATCGACCAAAAGAAAGGGGTAATAGGCCCCATGCAAGTCTGAAATCAGCAGGACAGGCATTAAACCTTAATGTTTCAAAATAATTCTTGACTTCACGTTCTCATCCTAGGTACACTGGTGTGAGAGGTGGGCTCTCAAGGCACTGGGCAGCCCTATCCCCATGGCTTTGCGAAGCATGGCCCACATGGCTGTTCTCATGGTTTGAAGTCTAGTGCCTATAGCTTTTTCAGTCTGTGGTTGCATATGGCTGATGGTTCCACAATTCTGGGGTTAGGAGGGCAGCAGCCCTGCTCTGACAGCTCCACCAGGCACCATCCTAGTGGAAGTTTTCTGTGGTGGCTCCCACCCTGCAGAGGCTTCTGCCTGGGCATCCAAGCTTTCCAACACATTTTCTTAAATGTAGGTGGAAGCTGCTGAGCCTCTCCATTGCTTTCATTCTGGGTTCCTGCAGACTTAGCACCACATGGCAGTTGCCAAGGCTTAATGCTGTGCTCTCTGGAGCAGTAACCCAAGCAGTACCTGAGGCCCTTTGAACTGTCTTAAACCAGAGTGGCCAGGGTGTGAAGAGCAGTCTCCTGAGGTGGGCATAGGGAAGCAGTGCTCCATGTGTGTTCCCCAAACCATTGCATTCTCCTAGGCCTCTGGACCTGTGATGAGAGCAATAGTCTCAAAACTTTCTGAAATGCCTTCAGGGCCATTTTCCCATTGTCTTGACTATTAGCACCTGTCTCCCTTTAATCCATGCTAACTTCTCCAACAAGTAGGTGTTTCCCAACACCCTTGGATTACTAAAAATGATCTTTCCTTTTCTAGCACATGGCCAGGCTGTGAATTTTCCAAATTTTTACACTCTGCCTCCCTTTTGTTCATTCCAGCTTTAGGTCATTCTTTGACTGCCACATCTGATTGTAAGCTGTTAAAAGCAGCTATGATACTAAGAAATTTCTTTTGCCAGATACCCTAGATCTTCAGTCTTAAGTTCACCCGTGCACAAAGCCCTAAGGCATAAATACAACGCAGCCAAATTCTTTATTACACCATAGCAAGAGTGATCTTTCCTCATTTCCATCTGAGAACTGGTCAGCATAGTCTTAACTGTGTACATTTTTGTCACTATTTTGGTTACAACCACTAAACCACTCTCTAAAATGTTCCAAACTTTCCTTCATCTTCCTGTCTTCTTCTGAGCCCTCCAAACTCTTCCAACCTCTGTGCCTTACCCAGTTCCAAAGCTGCTTCCACATTTCCAGGTATCTGTATAGCAACACCCCACTCCTCAGTGCCAATTCTCTGTCTTAGCCCATTTTTGTTGTTATAAAATAGTACCTGATGCTGTGTCATATATAAAGAAAATAGATTTATTTGACTAATCATTCTGTAGGCTTTATAAAAAGCATAGCACCAGCATCAGCTTCTGGTGAGGACCTCAATCGACTTCCACTTACAGTAGAAGGCAAAATGGAGCTGGTATGTGTAAAGATCATATGGTGAGGGAGAAAGCAAGAGAGATTGTGGAGGTGCCAGGCTCTTTTTAACAACCAGCTCTCCCAGAAACTAACATAGTGAGAACTCACTCACTACCATGAGGATGGCAAGAAGCCATTCATGAGGGATTCATGAACCAAGAACCTTCCATTAAGCCCCACCTCCAACACGGGGGATCAAATTTCAATGTGAGGTTTGGAGGGGTCAAACAAGCCAAACCATAGCAGAAGCAGACCAATGTAATCAACCGTCACCAGGTAGCTGGCTGATCACCAGGGACTGGGACCACATTGGAGGCTTAGTGTTGGTCTTTGTGCTGGCAGATTGAACACTCAGCAACGTCCATAGCCAGGTCAGCCATGGTGAGTGGAAGTCCATGTTGCTGAGCTCATGCACAACCTCCATCCTTGCCACCATGGCCACTTGGTTCGTGAGCCCATTAGGCAATGATGGCCAATGGAACTGGAAAAAAAAAAAATGTTACTTGGTGGTTTCTGAGGAAAATAGCTCCTCTTTCTCCAGAGAGACCTTTCAGAGGAGGACATTTTCTCTCTTTATGTGGACCTGGAAGCCAGCAGGTCTGGGAGCTTGCAACCACAAGGAGGAGCCAGGTACAAGCAAGGCAGAAAGCTACCTGGCCCTGCTCACTTTATTGAGCTGCTGAATGTCCAACCCTGAGCCTAGAACTCCATGGACACTGCATATGAACCAATTACCACTTAAGCTAGCTGAGTTGGTGTGCAAACATACTTGCATCCTATTTAAGGCAACTGCACGTATCCTGTCCTCACCAAACTATTAGCTCTACATCATTTGTTCATCTATTTATCCATGCATTCATTCAATAAATAGATGACCTACTTTGCATCAGTTACTTACTAAGCACTCGGAGTAAAGTCCTCAGTATTACATGGAATACATGAGCCTTCTCTTTATGCTCAGAATCTAGAAATAAATACAAAGAACTTTTATTAAAATTTAAAAGGATGGGCTGTGCGTGGTGGTTCATGCCTGTAACACAAACACTTTGGGAAGTTGAGGTGGGTGGTTTTTCTTGGAAGTTGAGGTGGGTGGTTTGCTTGAGCCCAGGAGTTCAAGATCACCCCGGGCAACATGGCAAAACCTCATCTCTACAAAAAAATACAAAAATTAGCCAGGCATGGTGGTACACACTTGTAGCTCCAGCTACTTGTGAAGCTGAGGTGGGAGGATTGCTTGGGCCTGGGGAGGTGGAGGCTGCAGTGAGCCATGATCACAACACTGCACTCCAGCCTGGGCAACAGAGTGAGACCCTGTCTCAACATTTTTTAATAAGTAAATAAAGATGTGGAATAGTAAGACAGGTGCCATTAGTAAGGTGGTATAAGATGCAGAATGAAACAAGGAGAGCATTAATCAACTCTACCTTAAGTGGAGAAGAGAATAGTCTTTTTTTTCATCAACTTCTATTTTCAGTTCTAGAGTACATGTGCAGGCTGTAAAGGTTTGTTACATAGGTAAATGTGTGCCATGGTGGTTTGTTGCACAGATCAACCCATCACCTAGCTATTAAGCCCAGCATCCATTAGATATTCTTCTTGATGGTCTCCCTCCCCCATTTCCCACAATAGGCCCCAAGGTGTGTTGTCCCCACCATTTGTCCATGTGTTCTCATTGTACAGCTCCCACTTATATGTGAGAATATGCAGTGTTTGGGTTTCTGTTCCTGCATTAATTTGCTGAGGATAATAGTCTTCAGCTCCATCCATGTCTCTGCAAAGGGCATGATCTCATTTCTTTTTATGACTGCATAGTATTTCATGGTGTGTATTTACCACATTTTCTTTATCCAGTCTATCACTGATGGGCATTTGGGTTGATTCCATATCTTTGCTATTGTCAATAGTGCTGCAGTGGACATAAGTGTACATGTATCTTTGTAATAGAATGATTTGTACGCCTTTGAGTATATACCCAGGAATGAGATTGCTGGGTCAAATGGTATTTCTGCTTCTAGATCTTTGAGGAATCACCACACTGTCTTCCACAATGGTTGAACTAATTTGCATTCCTACCAACAGTGTAAAGTGTTCCTTTTTCTTCGCAACATCACCAACATCTGTTGTTTCTCTACTTTTTAATAATCACCATTCTGACTGCTGTGAGGTGATATCTCACTGTGATTTTGATTTGTATTTCTCTAATGATCGGTGATGTCGAGCTTTTTTTCACGTTTGTTGACTGCATGAGTATCTTGTTTGGAGAAGTGTCTGTTTATGTCATTTGCCTCACTTTTTAAATAGGGTTGTTTTTCTGTTGTAAATTTGTTTAAGTTCAAGAAAGGAATAGTCTTAAAAGCCTCCACAGAAAATATCTTTTACAAGGAGACATTCTTTTCAGGCAGAAAGGTGGTCAAGGATACCTCAGGTAGAAAAATAAGCATGTTCAAGACTCAGGTATGAAAGAGCAGGAAACAGCTCAAGGGACAACAAGCAGTTTGGTATGATTACAGTGTGTGGATATGAAAAAAAGAAATATTGGGAGACAAAGCTCGATAACTAAGGAGGAAAGGATATGGAGGGCTTTGCATGCCACCATTAGAGAGACCCTGCAGGGCTTTAAGCAGTAATTTTCCATTCTGAAGGTTCTCACAGAGCCACCTTTCCCCTAGAAAGCCTTCTGTAATATTTTTCAATGAGCCCTGAAATGTACTCTATCAAATTTTGTAGCCTGCAATTCTATGGCATAACACTGGAGTCCAACACCCAGAAAGGTCCAGATCTAGTGTACTAGTGACTCAGTTCTCTCTCTGGAGTAAGTAGGTAGTGTATTGAGCTTGGTCAATCAAATTGAGGATCCTTGGTGACTTCAAATGTATCCAGTGGCATTTGCCCTTGAAATAAATTAAGGAGACTTCTTTGATTTATTATCATAGTCAGAGTTCCTTGTGATGTAATTACAAGGAAACATGGGCAAGAAGGAAGTATTTGTTTTGTTTGATGTGTTAAGTTTTACACTCACTTTATATGAACATAGCATCACCCTCCTTAGAGTCTGGCATTTGGATAACTTGTTAAATGATTAAAAGATTTTTGTTATTTCCTTTGACAGCTTCTTGATTATTTTTCTCAGGCCTGGAGGAAAGGTTAGCAAGCACCATAAAAATGTGTGCACCCTCCCTTGTAGTCAGACTGGTCTCTGCAAAAGGCTCCCTGGATCCTCAACTTCCATTCCCGTTCCAGTGCCCCCAAGAGTAATGCTCTTTTATCTGTTTGCTCCTAGGCTTCTGTTTATCAAAGCCAAGTTCAAGTCTTCTTTCATGAGATCAGGTTGGAAAAAAGCCCTGGGATGGTAGTGGGAAGACCTAGTTGTGAGAAGTTTGCAGAGTTTGCACTTGAAGATAGCTGAGCCTCAGGTTCTATAATTGTAAAATGTGCTATTTCAACAGTGCAATTCAAGACACAAGTATTGAGCGATTAATAGAGATAATTAAGATAGTATCACTTTTTTGAGAAATTTACAAACTGAATGGGGAAAGACTCACAGACTCACACACACACACATAAGTAATTATAGCAGGTAAATATGATTGCACAATATGGGAAGTCATGTCAATAATTTCCAAAACTGCACCAAACTAGTACTCTACAATTTTTTGCTTTCTTAGTTTATTCAGCATTTTATACTTAATTCGTCATACTGTTTATATGGGTTTAACTTCCTTTTCAAACTCAATTAAAGTATAAATACATATTTAAGGAAACATTTACAATATGCTTTAGAGTTGACAGAGATGTCATTGGTGATAGCTAATTAAATCATCACATTAAATCAGTGAGCTAAGTTACTGTTCTTTTACAGAATAAGGAACCTTGGGGCAAGAAGCACCTTGTCCAATATCAGAGAGGTAAGTGGCAGAGCCACAATCCAAGCCTCACTAGGTTCTTTCTGTGCCACAGTGCTTGGTCGGAGCCCTTAAGTCAGGGTTCAGATGTTAAGCCACTGTCCTTTTCCCTGCCTATCCTACCCCCAAATCAACTCTCTGTTCTATGCTGCTTTAATCCTAAAATATTCTTCTTCTTCCAACTTGCTTGCCTCTTTGGAACAGACACCCCTCTCTCTCTGCCTATAATCCTCATCACACACTGAGCTTCACATCTCATCCCCTCCCACCCACATCCAGACTTTTCTCTGTTGACTCTTTCTTCTCGGTGGCTCTGCCCCTCTGCTCACTGAAAAATGTTAAAATGCCCATTCATTCAAAGCCAACATTATTAAGTGGCTGCTCTATACCAAGCCTTGAGTTGGACGTAGGGTTTACAATGATGAATAAGGCCAGTCACGGTGGCTGCCTATAATCCCAGCACTTTAGGAAGCCAAGGTAGGCAGATCACTTGAGCCTAGAGTTCAAAACTAGCTTGGCCAACATGGCAAAATCCCATCTCTACAAAAAAAATTTTAAAAATACTAAAATTACTGGGGCATGATGGCATGTGCTTGCAGTCCCAGCTATTCAGGAGGCTGAGATAGGAGAATCACTTGAGCCCAGGAGCTCACGACTGCAGCCAGCCACAATTACACCACTGCACTCCAGTCTGGGTGACAGAGTAAGACTTTGTCTAAAAAAAAAAAAAAAAAAGATGAATAAGATATAGGCTTTTTCCTCAATGAGGTCATAATCTAGCCCTGGGAGTTAGACAAGGCCATAAAACTATTTCTATGCAAGAAATTTTTGCTCTTACTAAATTTTGGGTAGAGATCAAGAGAAACTGTGATTTAAAAAATGTGGAACCATGAAAATCCTGGCCAAATACCCAACCACACGTTTAAAATTGATCAACTTGCCACTCCCCATAAATGTTTCAGTGATGATTTATCCCCAAACCCAACTGCATGGTATTCTCTGTACCTTAAGTTGCCTTCCCTCCAACAGGCAGTCTCTTCTTCAAATACTTTAGGCTAGAAATTCCATCTCATTTCTAAAAGTATTCTGCCTCCCTTCTTCTTCTTCTTTTTTTTTTTTTTTTTTGTTTGTTTGTTTGTTTGACAGAGTCTCACGCTGTCTCCCAGGCTGGAGTGCAATGGCGGGATCTCAGCTCACTGCAACCTCCGCCTCCAGGGTTCAAGCGATTCTCCTGCCTCAGCCTCCCAAGTAGGTGGGATTACAGGTACCTGCCACCACGCCTGGCCAGTTTTTTGTATTTTTAGTAGAGACAGGGTTTCACTATGTTGCCCAGGCTGGTCTCAAACTCTTGTCCTTGTGATCCGCTCTCGTCAGCCTCCCAAAGTGCTGGGATTACAGACATGAGCCACCGCGACTGGCCTTTGCCTCCCTTTCAAGGTGATGTCTTCTCCTTATACCATCTACATTTTGCAAAGTGGGCAGGGTTTGTCCCACATTCCCCACATTCCCCGAAATTCTTCTGGTTAGTCTCAAATGCTTTTGAAGAGGAAGGGCTCTATGCCCCAAACCACAAAGGATACAGTGCTCCATTTCTAATTTAGTGTCTTGTCATCATACCCCAATCCATCAAAGAAAAATTTTAGATGGGTTTGTTCCCTTTATAGTGTAATTTGTGATGTAACAGCATCAAAGTACACATGGCAATTGTCCTTACAGACACCAGAATATAATCCCATCTGGGAAAAATAATAATTCTCCTACGAGTAGTACTTGGCCTGTCCTTTGAAGAATAGTAAGCCCACCACCATTGTGGTTTGATGGATTGAGTGGTTGGGCAGGTGTCCAACCAAAGTACTCATGGGCACAAGCTCAGATACGCCAGTACCAACTATTTTAATTAGAAGTTTTTTCTGACCAAAGAAGACTAGTGAACAGTCAGCCAACCAATTCACCCGACATACAACAATTACAGTTATGCTAAGGGCTGAAAGGAAAAACATTGGGTACACCAAAAGCATATAATGGGTGGGAGGGCTGAACTAGTCTAGAGAACAGAAAGGAGATGTAAAAAAGGTTTTAAGCTGAAAACTGTCAAAGATCAGGAATGAGCCTAGAAAAGGGAGAGGGGCTTTCAGAGGGCAAGCACTGTCAAACGCCCTGGGGCAGGAAAGAACTGGGCACATTCTAGGAACTCATGGATGAAGAACTGTTGGGACTGGAGCAGGGTAAGCCAGAGGGCAATGGTGAGCTGGCATTTGGCAGAAGGCACACCAGTGTAGGGCCTTAGAAGCCAAGCCACGTCAGATTTTGGCCTTGATCTTAAAGAAAGAAAAAGTGATTTAAGGATTTGGTGAAGGAGGTAAGAAGGAAATCGATTTATTTTCTAAAAAGACAGTGTCGGGGAAGAAAGCCTCCTCAGTCCTCCTAGGGTTCCTGATTAGGGGGTCTAAAAATAAAACTGGCAGAGACAGATGGATAGGAGAAAGCACACACATTCATTGAATAAAAGTTTTACATGACATGGGAACCTTCAGGAATGAAGATCCAAAGACTCAGGGACAACTGTCTATTTTTGTGCTTCGGTTTTATGGGGAAGAGACGGCCATGTAGAAATGTGGCTGGACCAAAGGGTATGATCTAACGGTGAGAGACAGAAGCAGGGGAAACCTAGCTAGACCCGTCTTTCAGATTCTTCGTGGCCTCTCTGTGTGGCATTCCTTTCCCCTGGGTGTAGGGCAGGACCTCTGAAATGAGGGTCTTATGATCTACTTTCAGACAAAGTAGGTCAGAGAATTTCTTTATAGCCAGCTCCTACACAGAAAGGCAGAGGAAGGTCAGAGTAATATTTCTAGGTTTTATGGTTTGCTTTAGGGAAGGAGAGTTTTAGTTTCTATGGTCTGCCTTGGGGGAGAAACAGGAACAAGAGAAAGGAAGGTGGGAGAAGGCTGGAAGACCTTGCTTCTAAGGCCCTTTCAATGGGCTTTCATTGAAAGCACTCAGCAAGCCAAGGTGCTGTAGTTTGGGGTATCGTATTTTGAGCCCAACGATGGCTCAAACTATTGCACAGTAAACAGGTAGAGGGAAGTGGATTGCAGGGGTTTAAGTTGGAAAGACATGACAGTGGTTAAGGAGAGGAAAAGGGGTCCTGGACTCTTCCCTGAAAGGGCTGTGAATTGGGTGTAGCTCAATGTTACTTACAGGCAGCATTCTGTGTGATGTCAAGCCCCGCACCCTATAGACCAGCGGGTGGGTCCACAGGAAGCCCCTGAGATGTTCTGAGAGCAATACATTTACAAAAGCATGGGGAAAAGCCAGAAGGACAGTCTGGGGCTATAGGAATGATAAGGCTTGTGGACATGCTTAGTCACAAGAGCTTTTTTGAGGATTAAATGAGAAGAAGTATATTAACTCTTTGGTCTAAGATGCAGAATATTTTTAAAAGCTCTTCAAATACTGGCTAGCACTGATTAATTCCACCCCTTCTTCTATGCATCGTTGCTCTCAGCTCCATGAAAGGAAAGGGGAGCCTCATATGCAGCTTTTTCTCCAGCATTGAGCACAGTTTCTGGTATATATACATCATGTTATCTGTGAGTCCTTGTTGATTAAGTTAAAGTTGTAAATTTAAAACTTTCCCAAGATAGGAATTCTAGCTTCGGAACCTCTTGTTTCCCTTATGACACACTACGGTGCCTGGAAAAATCAAATCCAACTAATGTTTAAGATTGATCTGGGAATTTCTAAAGAACAGGTCCTACTCCAATTCAAGGTCTGTGAAAACCCAAGGAAAGGCCTCCCACAGCAGTGTAGACCCAAGGAAGTGGCTTCTTGACCAGGTCATAGTAGGACAAGGCTGCCCAGTGTCGCTGCTGAGGAAAGAGCCACAAACGACCACAAAGGCAGAGCGCAGCATCTAGTGTGAAAACCCAGCCAAGGGCAAAGCAGGGAGGACTGAAAACCAGGCCGGAAGCTTAATGAACTGACAGCAGTGTGGAACGCGAGTGAAGAATGGGGCAGGCAAGTGGTTCCAAACTAACACCATGAGCATGCAGCAAGCCTGGCCCTGCCACAGTTGAGTCATGACGATCATCCCAGGCAGAGTCGGCTTGCAGTCAGAAGAAACAGTGCAGGGAAGATATCCAGAGAAACATCCTGGGTGCAGTGCTGAAAGGGGCCAGCACTGCAGGACAACATCCAGGAGAATGTCCAGAAGATGGTACAATTGAGGAGGAGAAGGAGGGAGAAAGCTTCGAGGAGTCAGCACTCCGAAGCAGCACCCTGTGGTGGGAAAAACACGGGCCCTGGGTCACACCAGAGACCAAGTCCCTAGAGCCACATGGAGTCTCCAAAGTGTGGGGGACCATGAATGCTTTCTCACCAAGATGATCTGACTATGAAATGAGATGAAGTATGGAAAGTACCTGGCACAGTGCATGACCCACTCGAGATGTTCCCTGAGGTCATGCATTTAATACATATTTAATGAACACCTACTATGTACCAGGCAGTGTCCTGAGAACTAAGGGTGCAGTAGTGAATGAAACAAAATCTCTGTCTTCAGGAAGCCTATATTTGAGAAGAGATGGCAAAAGATAGATAAACAAATATATTTACTAGTTAGAGGCAGGGAGCAAAGAGAGCTATAAAAATATAAGACAATATAAGTAAGTGTGCTTAGATAGAATGGTCGGCAAGTGGTATTTGAATAGATATGTAAATGAGGTGAGTGAGGGGGCCATGCACAGATCTGGGGGAAGAGTGTTTCAGGCAAAGAGAACAGCAGGAGCAGAGATCCTGAGACGGGATGGGCTTGGTGGGTTCAAGAGGTAGTAGATTCTTTTTCTTCTCATTCTGTGCCATCAGGACAGCTTGACACGTGACATCTGTGGACATTCCAATCCTCAGTCCTGAAGCTGTATCAGTCATTCTTTGAGAGATGTATTCCATAGTCATTCCTGCATCTGCACAGCTCCCAATTTGTAAGCAGAGTGTTCACATCCTTTAGAGAGATAAGATTCAGTCACAGAACTAATGTGTCCCTAGGCCCAATGGTGGCCCCCAGCCCCAGGACTCCTAGATTTCTAGATCTCACACACTGCTCAGAGTACCTTTCAATGCATGTGACAGCAAGACACATGCTCAGGAGGGAGTGAGATTACTCACAAAGAGTGAGTGATGGGAGATAGAAAGAAGGTGGAGAAAGGGGCCGAGAGGTCCATGAACACACCCTCTGAATAGCAAACAGAGGCTTGGCTTGTACCTCCCAGACAAGCTTTCCCCAGGGCTGCTTAACAGAGAAGGAAGGTGGGAGTGGAAACGCAGGGGGAGGTCTGGAACATTTTCTTTTGCTTTGTTGGCTTTGTAAAGCTAAAAAAATTCCGCCAACTGTGATTCTAGTCCTGATTGCAAAACATTCTGTTATTTAGCTCTGGGGCTGCAGTTAGCAGATTGTCAGTTTGGCCTCACAGTGAAGTAGGAGCCAAAAAAGATGAGACATTTTAATTTCCTGAGCAGGTGCAGGTATCAGGATTGGTTTCAGAATACCTGTGAAAAATGAAATCGAGGTGGGGAAGGAAAGCGAGGACTGATGTGATGTCGGGTGGGGGTCGAGGGACACAGAGAAGGAAGAGAGAGGTGAAGCAAAAATGAGGTGAATACAAGCATGCGAGAGGAAACACCACAAGAAACAGAAGCAGGGAGAAGGGGAGATATTGGTCAAAGGGCAGAAGGTATCAGTTAGATAGAAAAATAAGCTTTTGAGTTATATTGTGCAGTGTGGTAACTGACATGAAGAATAATGTATTGTGTATTTCAAATTGCTAGGACAGTAAATTTCAAATGTTCTCACCACAAAAAAAAAATGATAAGCATGAGAGGTGATGGATATGTTAACTTACTTGATTTAATTATTCTATGATGTATACATATATCCAAATATCACATTGTACATCTAAAACAATTATAACTTGTCAATTAAAAATAAAAAGATATTTTAAAAATAAAGTCATTTTTTAAAAGAAACAGAAAAAAAGGAGGCAGCCAGAAGAAGCCTGATGACCTCAGAAAAATTACTAAAAGTTTTGGGCTCAAAGTGGGAAGGGTTGCTCCACGCATTTGCTCCCTGGCAGGTTCGATCCTATGTATTGTCAAGGTCAGCACCAACTTGCAAAGTGCCTTTCTGAAAATGTGAAGGACACCACTCCCTGTAGGCATGGCCCCTGCCCTAACTGTCCTCAGCAAGCCCAGCCTGGGCTGTCTTTCACCCACGCACACGCCTTTGTGCAAATCGCCACCTGCACCCCCGACCTGGCAGGGTTCCTATGATAAAATTGCTTTTCAGTAAGGCAGCAAGACTTCGAAAGGTTGGGAAACAGACATTCTGTCTTGAGAAAGAAGGGAGCAGAGGGTGTGGGAATTAGCAGGTAGAATAATGTAGCCCAAAAAGCATAGCTGCAAAGATGTCTAATAGCCCAAGGCAGGCACCAAGGCCACATCTCAAAGGGAACAGTCAATCTCCTAAAATACAGCCATTAATATGGTAGAAAGAGTCAGGGCACCTGCCCAGATCCCACATTCTGTGACTGCCTTCCCACCACTCTCTCAGCCTCACACATTCAATAAATGAATGCATGCATTTACTATCATGTAGATCCTACCCTAGCCTATCCTAGTCTATCAGTGATGATGGGAATCAGAAGGAATAGGAGAGAATGTAATGACTATCTTATATGTGCCTGAGGTCTGTGTTTGCATTAATTCACTCAACAAGCATTTATATAGTGTGCAGTACATGCTAAATAGTCCTCTAGAGACTGGCCATGTAACAGCATCAAGATAATCGGATCCCTTTCCTCAGAGGACTGATGTGATGATATAGGAGATAACGAAAATGCACTAAATAAAATGGTTAAGAGCATGGGTAGGCATGGTGATAATAACAATGGCGGTTCATTCCTCAAGATTGTGTAATGATTAAATTAAAGGATATGTGTAATGTGGTGCAGTGTGTGGCTCTGAGTGGGTGCTCCGTAACACTAATTATCTTTCAATAATTCTTTCTCTCCAACCCCAAACTCTGGTGATGGGAAGAAACTAGCAGTTTCCAATGTACAAATCTAGAAGAGTGTCGCTTGCACTGTTACAACAAGAAAAATGTTCATAAGACTTCAAATTCATGAGTATCCTCAAGCTCATTAAAGAAGTGAAGTGATAAGACAAAACTAATGGAGAATTTGGAGGGTAAGTCACTGGCAGAAAGAAACAAGACCCGACAAGATACTCCTGAATACCAGAAGACAATTTAGCAAGCACATTTTAATAAATTACCGAAATCTGAGCACGGCCTAGTGTGAGAGTGTGAAAGCCCCACAGGCCACAGACAGAGAGAGGTGCACACCCTCAGGCAGGCTTTTCCTCCGGGATCTCAGGATGGGCTCCCAGGGAAAGTCAGGGAGAATCCTGAGAATGCTTCCCTGTGGAGATTGCTGGTAAATGCAGGATACAGCAGTCACTACTGAGATCTGCCCACACCTGTTTTCCTATTTTCTTTACAGAACAGAAATCTTAATAAATCTTGATTAATTAAAAGGCAACAAAAATCATTGCCTGTAGGCACTGGAGAAAACCCTCGTCAGCTGGGAGAAGGGACCAGGGGGAAAAAAGCAAAAACTACTTATGAAAGAGGGACAGGAATACATGCTATAGCCACCAGCTTCTGGGAAATGGATGGAAAAACTTGAAAAAGCCACACCCCCGGGAACCAGATTCACAGTGACTCTCCAGAGCAAAGGCTTAGTCATAACATCAGACAGGGTATCACCTGTGCCTCTCACATCGTGCTAACAAGCACTGAGCGCACATAAAGGAAAATAGAACTGAGTGCCATGAAAGAAAAAATATCCTCTCCGCTATGCAGTGCACAGTGAAAATACAAAGCTCAACATGTAGACCTAGAGCCAAAATTGGAGCCGGCATTGAGAAAAAATGCTGTGGTTTATTAGCTCACACACTAACTGCATTTTACTGGTGGAACGTGAAGCCCCTGGTGCACTGAGGGCAACAAAAGAAACAACACATATCAAACCAAGCCCAACTCCCGGCTAGATTAACACAAACCACTCCACATTGAAAACCTAGCAGACAAAGTTGTACTCACCTTACAGCATTAAAACATTTTCTTAAATATACAATATGTCTGACTTTCAAAAACAACAGAAACAACAGGTTAAGGTACATGCCAGAAGGTAAGAAAAAGCAAGAGGTAAAGCAATAGTCAGAACCAGACTCCCCTGATGAGACACAAACTTTTGCAGACTTTTCCTCCATTAATCTCTTCAGACTCTATAGGTAAAGGAAGATCCAGCTCTGTCAGTAAAAACAACATAAAAGTCAAATAGAGAATTTCAGTAAAGAAATAAAAGATATAAGAAGAATCAAATTAAAATGCCAACAATCCAAAACACAGTAACAGAGATGAAAAATGACTTAAACAGGCTCATCAGTGTACTCAACATAGCCAAGGAAACTGTCAATAAACTGAAAAAGTTGAATAGAAACTACTCAACTAAAAAAAGTGAAAGATGAGAAAAAGAAAACAACAATAGCAATGACAAAACAATAGAACATCAAGGGCTATGGAACAACATTAAAAGATCCACTCATCAGAACCTCATAAAAGGAAGAGAGATTGTGAAAGAGGAAATATTAAGAAAGATTTCCCAAGATTTTTCCAAAGTTAGTGACAGACACCAAACCACACCAGCTCACAGAGAGCAAACAGCATAAAAAGCAAACAAGCCACAACTAGGCAAATGATATTCAAACTGCTGCAAACTGAAGACAAAGAGAAAATCTTGAAGACAGATAGAGAAAAAGGCACATTACCTACAGAGGAAAATAAAATTAATTACATCAGACTTATCATTAGTAACCATGCAAGCAAGAAGTCAATGTAACATCTTCAAAGTCTGGGAGAAATAAACTGCCAAACCATCATTCTATACTCAATGAAAATAAATTTCAAAAGTGAAGAAGAAATAATTCTTTCTCAGATAAATATAAACTGAGGTAATTAATTGCCAACTGACATACTTTATAAGCAACATTACAAAAAAACTTCAAGCAGAAACATGGAAATACACAAGAAAATAAATAGTATAAGGAATGGAATAAATGGAGATGAAATAATTTTTTCTTACTTTAAATTTCCTTGAAAGATAACTAACGTTTAAAGTAAATAGTAAAAGTGAATTACATATTTATAGTATGTATAATATAAAAGTTAAATATACAAGAACAAAGTTATAAGAAGTAGACGGGAGGAATTGGGAATATAGTGATATAAGATTTTCTAATTATATGGTAAATTGTATAATATTATTTGGGGGTAGAATAGCATTATTTTAAATATATAATGCAATTTTTAAAAAGAAGTATAAGTCAATAGAAGACATAAAATTTTTAAAATGCTCAAATGAGTCCAAGGAAGGAAGAAATAAAAGAAAAATAAAGACAAATGGAACCCATAGAAAACATATACAAAGATGATAGGTTTAATTAGGTATATCAATAATCACTTTAAAAATAATGATTTCAATATGCTATTTAAAAGACAGATTATTAGATTGGATTATTTTTAAAAAGAAATCTCATCTATCTTATCTATATCTATCTGTTATCTATCTATCTACATAGTCTACAAGAAACACACTTTAAAGATAGAAAGTAAGAGACAAAAATAAACAGAATTGGCAGGAGTTATAGAGAGAAAACTGCAAGTAAATCTTAGAAATAAGAGAAAGCAAGACAAGCTAGACCCTAGAATAGCATGCGACTATCACTTGTATCACTTCTTTGCTAAAATTATTTAACAGATTGCTAAATTCCATGTAAAATGTAGAAAATTAGAAAAAGCATCGTTCTTATCATCATTTTTGCCAAAGAAAAACCTGAAAACTGTCAAAATTTGCAATTCATTTTTAATCCATCAGAAAGCCAAGGTCACAGGGCAACGAGTTAACTTGAAAGCTAAAGCAAGACATGAACCTTCAAATAGAAACAGGATGTAATCACTTACTTACCTGAGGCAGACACTGCTAGACACCCGAAGTAATAATTCAGCTAATGATTTTAATGAATTGTTTGATGTGATGCATGGGCTAGTAAGAGAATATAGAATCCCTAGGTTCTGTAAACACAAGAGGTATGTATAGCCATTTGAAGGCTCTCCTTCATGATTCTAACTGAACGCTCACCAAAAAATAAATACAAAAATAAATGGGAGAATGAAGAGTGCAGAAAAAAAATCCCTCATGGCACAGGCCTTGGGTAGGGGAATAGAAGTAGTTATGAGAAAGGCACAAATACCTGTCTGCATCCCTTATCGCTCTTACAGTACAAAGATTGAACTATACTGGAAGGGAAAAAATAAATGAATAAAACTCTTGACATTATCAAATTATAGAAAGCCTAGTACAGGTGGAAGTAGAGAGTGAAAAACCATCTTCTATCATAAAAGAAGTAAAGAAATAAGTGCTGGACCCAGACATAAAGCTGAGAGTACAAAAGGATCATTGAGAAGGCACAAACCCCACGAACCATGGATACAGCATATTCCTAATACTAAGGCAATAGTTTCCACCACACCACCACATCAAACTAACAAAAATGAAGTAACAAGTAACACTGATCTATTGCTGGCATAAAGCAAAAAGGATGTACGTTTGCTTTTTTCTCTGGGATACATCATAAAAGAAATACCTAAAACTGAAAGTTGAGCAGACTTAGAGAAAAATCATCTGGCAAACCAGGGCCTGCCCCACTGAAGAATGTGCTAAAAGAGTAGCACAGTGAAAGTAACCATAGCAACAACAAATTTCAACCCAGTTCAGCTCATGAATAGACTTGGCCCCTTACACAAAAGGTCTAGCATAAGGAGAGACTTGCCAGTTTTTAGGTATAAAAATGACTTATCTTATTTTCTACTGAACTATACAAGATGTCCAACTTTCAGCAAAAAAGTATGAGCATAAAAACAATCAAGGGAAAAAAATACAATATCAGGAGATTAAGAAAGCAACATACCAAAAGAGATATGACATCCATGTTAGAAATATCAAAAAGGAAATTTAAATAACTAAGATTTATTTGTTAAGAGCCCTAAGGAAAAAGTATTACACAACAAAACACAGGTGGGTTACATAAGCCTAGAGATAAAACTCTAAAGAATGAACCAAAGGAAATTCTAGAAGTTAAAGAAAGTATTTTATAGCATCATTAGTAGACTTGGAGCAGATGAGGAAAGAATCAGTGAAATTGAGTATCCAGCAACAGAAATGACACAAATAGAAACACAAAAAAATAGAAAAAAAAAAATGAAAGTACAGACCATCCAAAAGTGGTGGGACAATATATCAAATGGTATAACATACGTGTAATTGGAATCTAAGTAGGACAAGACAGTGAAGAAATATTTGATGAAATAATCAAACGTTTTCCAAAATTATGACCAAACCATAGATCTAAAATGCTCAGAGAATAAGCGAATAAAGAACAAAATAAAAACATGCTTAAATGGAAAACATCTACACATATTATTTTCAAACTACTGAAAAGTCAATACACGTAAAATCTAGAAAGCAGTCATAGAAAATAAAACATGACTGACAGATAAACAAGGAAAAGAATTACAGCTCACTCACCTTCAGGAACTATGCAAGCCAGAGGAAAATGGAGCGACATCTCTAAAGTGTCAAAATGGCGAAAATGTTAACTCAGAATTCTATAACTAGCCAAAATGTCTTTTAAGTCAGAAAGAAAAGTAAACATTTCCACAGTAAAACAAAAGTGAAAGACTTCATTGCTCTTAGACCTGTGGCTACAAGAAATATGCAAGCATGTTCTTCAATCAACAACAATTACAATACCACAGATAATTTAGATCTGTACAAACTGATGTATGATGCTATAAATAAAATAAATGAAGATAAATAGAAATTTTATTTTGTTCTTATTTTAACAACCCTAAAAAACAACTGACAGTCTAAAGCCAAGAAAGTAGCAACGTATTTTGTGATTATAACATCTGTAAAAGCAAAAATGTATGACAAAAATAGCATAAAGGATGAGATATAAGAATCGAGAGTATATTTTTAAAAGATATGTTACACAACAAATAAGATGGCATAATTTTTGAAGGTATACTCTAATTACCTAAATTTTAAACCCCAGGTAAATTTTTAAAGCAATTTCAAAAGGGTATATAAATATTAAGCCAATAATGGATATAAAATTGAATCATAAATATAAGCAATCTAAACAAAGGCAAAAAGGGGGAAAAGAAAACAAAGTACGATAAAAAATTAGAAGAAGATGTTAACAAGATTTTAATTTACCATATATCTTATTAAGCTATAACAAGGTAGAAGATTGTAATACAATTCATCAATAATTATATTAAATAAAAATGGTATAAGCAATTTATTTAAAAAGAGACTGATGGAATGAACTGACAAAAGACCAACTGTCTGCAACTAACACATTTTAAATATAAATACAAAAATAGGTTAAAAATATAAGCAAAGAAAGATAGATACCATGTAAACAGTAACCAGAAGAAAGCTGGAGAAGCTATATTAATATTTAAGAATATTAACAAAGATGAAGAGGAACACTATGTAATCACAGAGAGGTTCATTATCAAAGAAATATAAATGTCCTAAATGTTTGTATACCTAAAAAGAAGATTTTAATACAGATTAAGCAAAAATTGATAGATGTGAAATGAGAAACCAACAAACCCACACATATCAGTGGAGATTCTGACACTTATATGTCAGAATATAAGTATACTTATATATACTTGTTGTGATACTTATAAAATCAAGTAGACAGAAAATCAATAAGAATATAGATAGAGGAAGATAGATCAGAGGGCCAGAACAGCACTGACAATCAACTGGAACTAACTGATATTTACAGAAC
The DNA here is from genome assembly GCF_047675955.1 of Chlorocebus sabaeus. Taxonomy (NCBI): domain Eukaryota; kingdom Metazoa; phylum Chordata; class Mammalia; order Primates; family Cercopithecidae; genus Chlorocebus; species Chlorocebus sabaeus. The sequence continues at coordinate 4,875,101 of NC_132913.1, read as the reverse complement.
ATTACATCCTCCAAAAAGCAGAATACAATTTTTTTTCAAGGTCACATGGAACATTCCCCAACTTACACCATAATCTGGGCACAAAAAAAGCAAATCTTAACAAATTTTAAGAAATTTAAATTGTACAAAATATGTTCATGTATTATAGAATTAAGAAGAAATCAAGATATCTTCAAATATTTGAAAATTAAATAGTATGTTTCTAGCCAATGGCTCAAAGAGCAAATTACAAGGAAGATTAGAAAATGGTTTAAAATGAATGGAAATGAAAATAAAATATGTCAAAATGCATGCTGTGTGAAATGCTGCTGAAACAGTGGTTGGAGAAAATTTTATAGCATTGAGTCTTCATATTATAAAGGAAAAGGTCTCAAATCAATGATTAGGGTACCTTAAGAAATTTTAAAAATCAAATTAAGTTGAAAATAAGCAGGAGAAAGTAAACAATAATAATATTACCACAAATTGGTGAAATTGAGAACTTCCTTTCTTCCCTACAATAGAGATAATAAAACCAAAAGCTGGACCTTTGAAAAAAAGTAATTACATTGATAAACCTCTACCCAGACTGACCAAAAATAAAGAAAACATAAATGTAAAGTATCAGAAATGAAAGAAGCACATCATGGCAAATTCTACAGACCAACTAAAAAGGATAACAAACTACTACAAACTCTATGCTCATGAATTTGATATGTTAAATGAACTGGAAAAGTCCTTTGAAATACTAAACTTGTTCAAGAAGATACAGACATCCTGGATAGTAAAATATTTATTAAAGAAATGAAATTGGCTGGGAATGGTGGTTTGCACCTGAAGTCCCAGCAATTTGGGAGGCCAAGGTGGGAGGATCACTTGAGCCCAGGGGTTTGAGACCAGCCTGGTCCACACAGCGAGACTCCATTGCTACAAATAATAAAAATATTAGCTGGGTGTGGCGGCATGTGCCTGTGGTCCCAGTCACTGCAGAGGCTGAGGTGGGAGGATGCTTGGGCCTGGGAGTTTGAGGCTACTGTGAACCGTGTTTGCACCACCACACTCTAGCCTGGGTGACAGCAGGACTCTGTTTTTAAAAAGAAAAAAAAAAAAAAAGATAGAAAAGAAAAGAAAAAACATGTAAATGTATAGGAAAGACATTCAGCAAAGAAAATTTCACAGACTGTTAGTTTTACTGTTGAATTCTATCACATATTTAAGAAGTAAAAAGTAAAAATCCTATGAAAATATTTCAGAATATATAAAATAAGGGTCTTTTCTCAACTATTTTATTAACTCATTTGGTATTGTGTTACCAAGATACCAAATGAGACAATGACAGTACAAGAAAAAGAAAACTAAAGAATAGTATCCCGCATGAGCATTAATGCAAAAATTGTCGACAACATACTAGCGAACCAATTTCAACAATTCATAAAAAGGATAATACATCATCACCAAGTATGACTTATGAATGTAAGTCTGGATCAACATGCAAAATTTGATCAATGTAATTCACCTTATTAACAGAAAAGCCAATAGATCTACAGATATAGAAAAAGCCTTTGACAACATGCACATCCATTTGTGATAAAAACTTTAAGCATATTGGGAATAAAAGGGAACTTCCTCAGCTTCCTAAAGAACATCTGCAAAATAACCTACACTTAATGTCATACACAATGATGAAGTATTAAATGCTTTTCTCTGAAAATAATAACATCCAAGGATATCTGTTCTCACCATTTCAATTTGTTTTTGTTTTTGTTTTTTTAAAACAGGGTCTCGCCCTGTTGCCCAGGCTGTAATGCAGTACTGTGATCATGGCTCACTGCAGCCTCGACCTCCCAGGCTCAAGGGATCCTCTCATCTCAACCTCCCATGTAGCTGGGACCAAAAGTTTGTGACACTACATCCAGCTAATATTTTTATTTTTTGTAGAGACAGGGTCTCACTTTGTTGCCCAACCTGGTCTCAATCTCCTCGGCTCAAATGATGCTCCCACCCTCCGCCTCCCAAAGTGGTCAGATTGTAGATGTGAACTACCATGCACAGCCCCCCATTTTTTTTTTAACTGAATATCTTGGTCGGTAAAATAAAGCAAGAAAAAGAAATAAGAGGCATATAGTTTCACAAAAGAAGAACTAAAACTGTTTCTGTGTGTAGAACTAACAAGGGGCTTTACCAAGGTCCCAGGAAACAATATCAATGTGCCAATATTCTATATATAATTTCACACATGGTTGACAAGCTGAATCTAGAATTTATATGGAAAAGAAACTAGAATTGTCAAAAGTTATTCAGAAAAAGAAGAGTTAGTGTACTCCTGCTACCTGATATTATAAAGTTGTGGATATAAAGATGGTATTATTGAAGAAAAGATGGAACAGAAGAGAGTACCCAGAATTATACCACGCATCTATTGTGAGTTTATCTTTAACAAAGGTAGAAAGACAATTTACTGAAGAAAGAATTGTGCTTTCAACAAATCATGCTGGAATAATTGAATATCTATGTCGAAGTAATTAAAAAGAAAGAAACTCTGAACCATGGTTTACACCCCATTGAAAAATTATCTTAAAATTGTCATAGACCTAAATGCAAAATCTATGAAACTTCTAGAAGGAGACATAGTAGACAATCGACATAACCTTGAATTCTGCGAAGTGTTGTTAGATACTATGACAAAAAACACAACTGAATAAACAATATATAAATTGAATTTTATCAAAATTAAAAACTTCTGATCTTCAAAAGACACTTTTTAAAAAGCAGTCTTTTGCTCTGTCACCCAGGCTGGAGTACAGTGGTGCAACCACAACTCACTGCAGCCTCAATCCCCTGGGTTCAAGTGATGCTTCCACTTCAGAAAAAGACACTCTTAAAAGGATGAAAACAATAAGATATCAGTTTGAAAAAATATATTTTTAGTTCACACATCTGATAAAGGATTTGTTACCAGACTATATAAAGAACTCACCAAACTCAACAAACATATAAATATGTAACAGACAAATACTTTGAACAGGGGCTCCACCAAAGAGAATATATAGATTACAGGTAGCACATGCACAGATGGGCCACATAGCTAATCATTAAGCAAAGCAAATTAAAAACAAAACGAAATACCAGTGAAAAGCTGTTTAATTGCAAAAAAGAAGAGAGAGGGAGACAGGAAGGAAGGAAGGAAGGAAGGAAGGAAGGAAGGAAGGAAGGAAGGAGGGAGGGAGGGAGGGAGGGAGGGAGGGAGGGAGGGAGGGAGGGAGGAAGGAAGGAAAAGAGAGAGAGAGGGAGGGAAGGAGGGAGGGAGGGAGGAAAGAAGGAAGGAAGGAAAAGAGAGAGAGAGAGAGGGATGGAGGGAGGGAGAGAGGGAGGGAAGGAGGGAGGGAGGGAGGGAGGGAGGGAGGAAGGAAGGAAGGAAGGAAGGAGGGAGGGAGGGAGGGAGGGAGGGAGAGAAGGAAGGAAGGGAGAGAAGGAAGGAAGGAAGGAAGGAAGGAAGGAAGGAAGGAAGGGAGGAGAGAGGGAAGAATGAAAGGAGGGAGGGAAGGAAGGAGGGAGTGAGGGAAAGAAGGAAAAAAGGAATGAGGGAGGGATAGAAGGAAAGAAGGAAGGAAGGGAGAAAGGGAGGGAGGGAAGGAGGAGGAAGGAAGAAAGGAGAGAGAGAAGGAGAGAAGGAAGGAAGGAAGGAAGGAAGGAAGGAAGGAGGGAGGGAGGGAGGGAGGGAGGGAGGGAGGGAAGGAACGAGGGAAGGAAGGGAAAGGAGACAGGGAAGGAAGGAGGGAGGGAGGGAGGGAAGGAAGGAAGAAAGGAAGGAGGTTGGGAAGGGAGGAGGGAAGTAAGAAAGGAAGGAGGGAGGGTGAGAGGGAGTGAGGAAAGAAAGGAGGAAGGAGGGAGGGAAGAAAGGAAGGAAGGAAGGAAAGAAGGAAGGAAGGAAAGAAGGAAGGAAGGAAAGGAGGGGGTAAGGAGGGAAGGAAGAAAGGAAGGAAGGAAGGAAAGAAGGAAGGAAGGAAAGAAGGAGGGGGTAAGGAGGGAAGGAAGAAAGGAAGGAAGAAAAGAGGGAGGGAGCAAGAAAAGGAGGGAGGGAAGGAAGGAAAGATGGAAGGAAGGAGGGAGGGAGGGAAGGAAGGAGGGAAGGAAAGAGAGGAGGGAGGGAAGGAAGGAAAGAAGGAAGGAATAAGGAAAGAGAGAAGGAAGGAGGGAGGGAAGGAAGGATGGAAGGAAGGAAGTTAGGAAGTAAGAAGGGAAGCAAGGAAAGGAGAGAGGGTAGGAGGGAGAGAGGGATAGAAGGAGAGAAGGAGGGAGGGAGGGAGAGGAGGAAGGAAAGATGGAGGAAAGGAAGGAAGAAAGAAAACAGGGAGTGAATGAGGAAAGGAGGAAGGAGGGAAGGAAGGAGGGAGAGAAAGAACAATGGAAGGAAGAGAGGAAGGAAGGGAGGAAGGAAGGAAGGAAGGAAGGAGAGGGACAGTGAGAGAGGGAGAAAGGGAGACATGATGGGAGGGAGGGAGAAAGAGAATGAAGGAAGGACGGAGGGAAGGGAAGAGGGAGGGAAGGAAAGGAGGAAGCAAGAAAGGAAAGAGAGGGGGAAATGGGGGAAGGAGGGAGAGAAGAAAGAAGGGAGGGAGGGAGGGAAGGAAGGAAGGAAGGAAAGGAAGGAGAGAGGGAGAAAGATGATGGGAGGGAGAGAGGAAGAGAAGGAAGGAAGGAAGGAAGGAAGGAAGGAAGGAAGGAAGGAAGGAAGGAGGAAAGAAGGGAAGGAAATGACAATACTATTACTTTGGTAATAGCGCCAAAGATGTCCACATACTAATCCAAAAACCTGTATTTTGCATTTGACGGTATGTGATTTTGTGATTCTGTTTTACTGCTGAAGCAGAGTATAATTCCATCTCTTAACTTGTGTTTAGTCATATGACTTGCTTCAGCCAATGAAAAGATGGTGGGTCTAAAGTGATCAAAGGCTTAAGAAGCAGCTTCTTGAGTCCCTTGCCCTCTTGCGCCTCTGCAGTCACCACGAGAAGAGCTTGCTCCAACTAACCTACTGGCCTCCCATCTCCAGAAGGCTAGCAGGGATAACAGATGCACAGAGCAGAATTTAATCCAGATTAGCCAATCCATAGACCCATGAGAAAAAGTGAGTGTTTTAAACAATTTTGTTTGGGTATATTTTGCTGCACCGCATATTTGTTGTTAATCAGTAAAGGCAAGGAAATAACACTTCCTGGGAAGTAAGATTTAGGGTGGAACACTCCACTGTGTCTGAGTTAGAAATACCTACCTTAGAATTCTGGCTCCACTTGCTATTTGGTCTTAAGCAAGTTTTTAAAATTATTTTATCCGTTGTTTGTCAGTTAAAATTGGACACTATCATAGAATTATGTATTATGTTTTACATATCTTATGTGTAAGAGCCCAGTCTGCTATAGGCGAGATTTATGTTTAAGATTTCATGTAGAATAGAGTGGGATCTTATACATAAGATATATTGCTTTATATTGGCAGGATTTCAAAGGACAGGAGAGTCCTTTGGATTTATTAATACTATCGATGAATAAGGAAAAGAAGGAGAACCAGGAGTTTGTTGGCTTAACTTCAAATTGGATTTCTGATTAGCTTCCAGTAGGGTCAGAACATATCTTTGTCAACGCGGGGTAATGTGAAATCATTCATGTATCAGTTATTTTTAAAAAGCAAGTTATCAAAGCAAGTATAAATCAAGAGTGGCAGCTCCTCCCATGGAGCTGAATGTGTTGACTTGCGGTAGCCACCGCCCCATAGCACGACACTTTGCTTTCTTACTCTCGTGCTGCCATTAAGCACGTTGAAAACTCTGACAACTTAATGAGGCATTTCCCAAAATGTGATCTATGGAATAATGCTTTCTTCAAATGTTACTAGATGAATCATGGGGAAAATTCCATATTCAAAGTTGTTTTAAAATTTGGGGGCTAAATAAAATTCCATCTTTACTACATCTCCAGATGTTTGTGCATCTCCAGAAGAGCAAGATAAAGAAAGACACCGTATACAGTGTACAGCATTACCCACACTCACTGACCACAAACACGTATTCACTAAGGGGCATCTTGTGGCACTGCATCTTAGAGAACATTTCTAGGTAAATGCTGAGTTTCTGAAAGTATCAGGGTGGGACATTCAATAGTGCCTGAGATTAATAGTGGCTGATTTTCTCAATAGCCATAAAACACAAGAGCATTCCTAAGAAGAGATAAATTTGGCCTGGTGCCACCATTATGGAAATAAACAGTAGCCCATGCCATTATTATTTAATGAGAAATCATAATAAATCTGATGAAGATTAAGCAGGGTCTTTAAGCATTTTGAGTATAATAACATGTATAATGTATTCGGCATCCCTTAGGATCAAAACACATACAAGAGACTTACTTATTTTATCTCTTCTATTCTTCCTCTGACAATCCTGAGAAGTAGAAACTGTTGTTTCCATTTTGCAGACAAGGAAGCTCAACCAGAAAGTTTATAACATTTTCCTGAGGCTATACTTAGTAAATGACAAAGGGTGGGCAGTAGCAATTTCATTAACAATGTCTTCACTCATTATGTCCCAAGCCGTGTGTGTAAACCCATTTCAGTGCAGTTGTGCAGAAGCTTCTCACACTTCCCCATTAGCTAATTGTGATGCCTCCAAACAAACACATATATGCCACACACTCACAAAAAACAAATTGTGCCTAACAAAGCTCAAAAGTAAGTCTTGAAATGATCAACTTACTTTCAGGTTACTTACCTGCATCTCAGAACAAGTCACAGTAATATTTATATAAATACAAAATATCCAGCACCCAATTGGATAAAATTTACCATATCTTTCATAGAACCAAAATTAGCAGGCATGCAAAGAAGCACGAAAATATAACCCATAACTAGAAAAATTAATAGAAATGCAGAAATGACAAAGATGATAGAATTAGTATGTAGGACATCAAAAAACTTACATAATTATATTTTATATGTCCAAGGAGGAAGAGGAATGTTTCTATGTGTAAAATAAGTACCTAAAATATTAAAATAATTCAAATCAAACTTCTAGGAATAAAAAAATGCAATGTTTAAAATGAAAACTAACACTGGATGAAATTAAAACATACTAAACACTTTAGAACAAGACAAAATTATGCCTAAAGATACAGAAATAGAAACTCTCCAAAGTGAAGCACTAAGAGCAAAAAGATTGAAAAAAACAACGGAAAACAATCAACTGTGGGGCAACCTTAAGTAGCATAAACGTGTATATTTGGAGTCTATGGACAAAAAGGAAAAAGAAGAAAAACTATTTAAATAAATAACGGTTGGAATTTTTTCAAACTGATGAAAATCATAAATCCACAGGTCCAAGAATCTCAATAACTCCAAATCCAAGAACATGAAGAAAACTATACCAAAACACATCATAAAATCAGTGGCAAGGATAAAATCTTATAAAAGCAGTAATATGGTTTGCATTTGTGGCCCCACCCAAATCTCATGTGGAATTGTAATCCCCATTGTTGGAGGTGAGGCCCGGTGAGAGGTGATTGGATCATGGAGGCAGATTTTCCCCTGGCTGTTCTCATGAGATCTGGTTTTTTGAAAGTGTATGGTACCTCCCTCCTCTCTCTTTCTCCTGCTCCAGCCACAAAAGATGTGCCTCCTTCTGCCATGATTGTAAGTTTCCTGAGGCCTCCCCAGCCATGCTTCTTGTATAGCCTGTGGAACTGTGAGTCAATTAAACCTCTTTCCTTTATAAATTAACCAGTCTTATGTAGTTCATTACAGCAACGCAAGAATGTACTAATACAAGCAGCCAGACACATTATGAACAGAACAGGTGTGAGAATGATAGATGGTTTCTCATTGGAATTAAGGCGTGCCAGAAGGTAGTGGAACACCATCTTCAAAGTAATAGATTAAAAAGTCAATCTAGAATACAATACCTAGTAAAAAAAATTTTTAAATAAAGAGGGTTTGGAGATGGAAAACCTGAAAAAATGTATCACTCTTAGACCTGCACCCAAGAAATGTTAAATGAAGACCTTCAGATTGAAAGGAAAATAGAAACAGATCTCCAAGAAATAATAAAGAGCAATAGAAATGTTCAATGCATACATAAATACCAAAAGCTATTTTTCTTATATATTGTTAATAAATCTTATTGAGTGAGACTTAGCTATTTAAAGCAAATATAACAAAAAAAGAAATAGACTACTGACACAAGCAACATGTTTGAGACTCAAAATTGTGCTAGGTATAAGAAGCCAGATCTCCCTCCAAATTGCCTGTTTCCATTTATATGAAATTTTCATGAACATACACAGAAAATTGCTGCTGAACATAAAAACAAAATATTAGCACACTGGATCCAACAATGTATAGAAAGAATTATTTGCCACAATCAAGTGGGATTTGTCCTAGGCGTTCAAGGCTGGTTTAACATTCAAAAATCTATTAATATAACCAATTGCTTTCAAAGGCTAAAGAAGAACAATTATATGATCAGTAAAAGAAAGCATTTGACAGGATTCAACATGCATTCATGATATGAACTCTCAGTAAACTAGAATACAGGAAACTTTGTTCCCCTGATAAAGAACCACTACAGGAAAGCCACAGCTAAGACTATACTTAATGGTGAAAAACTGGATGCTTTCTGCCTAAGTTTGGGAACAAAACAAGGATGTTGCCTCTCACCACTTCAACCGACATTGTCCTAGAAGTCTTAGCTAATGCAATACGATAATAGAAGAAAATAAAAGGTATACAGATTAAGAAAGAAGAAATAAAACTACCTTTGTTTACGGATGACATGATTGTTTATGTAGCAAATCTCAAATAAATGACAAAAAAAAAAAAAAAAACCCACCTGGAACTAACAACCAATTATTGCAAGGCTGCAAAATACAAAGTTAATATTAAAATATCTATTTCTTGTACGCCAGCAATGAAGAACTGCATTTGAAATTTAAAATACAATACCTTTTACATTAGCATCAAGAAATGAAATACTTAGGTATAAACCTAACAAAATATATACAGTGGTCTGTTTAAGGAAGTCTACAAAATTCTGATGAAAGAAATTAAAGATGTAAATAAATTAAGAGATAGTTGATATACAGAGAGACTCAATTTGCTTAAGATGTCAGTTCTTCCCAACCCGATGTATAGACTCAAAGCAGTCACAGTCAAAACCACAGCAAGTTGTTTTGTGGATATCAAAAAACTAATCTTAAAGTTTATATGGCAAGATAAAAGACAATACAATATAGAAAATATCTTTATATATGGAAAGATAGAAGCCAACACAATACTGAAGAACAAAGCTAGATAACTAATACTACCTGACTTCAACCCTTCTTATAAAGCTGCAGTAGTCAAGACACTGTGATATTGGTGTCTTATTTACTTACACACAAACACTTCTAGGCCAAAATTCGTCATTTTGTCCACTTAAAATATGTGCACTTTATTATAAGTCATTATACTTTAGCAAAACTGGAAGAAAGAATATCATAAAGCATATTACCCAAATATGTGAAATGGAGACAAGCAGTTAGAAGGCCACTGAAATTAAACATATATTGTCCCTCTGACCTTGAGCAGGAAGAATATTTATATAAAAGAAAATAAAATATTTTACCCCAAAGGGTCTTTCAGTAAAGCAATAAGTTTAGACATATGTGAAAGAAACGAAATGAAAAGAAACTGCAACCCAAAATAATGAAGGACAGTAGAGCTGCAGTAGAAATAACACCACCTATAAGCCACGTGTCATCTGTGACCCAGCCCCTAGACTGGAGAAAAATACTGGATACCATTGAGATGAGGTAGAAAAGAACAGGGTCATGGAAATGCCTGTGACTTAAGGGAATTTCTTATGAGACAAATCGGCCGTGAGAATGCCAAAGATGAGAGGAAAGATACTCCTGGGACAGGGAAGTAAACTATTTTCTGAAAGTATGTTTGCCACATGATATCTAAAACGAAGGTCATTCAAATACCACTTCGATGTTGTTTAATCATTCATGTTTCTCTCTTGTTTAATTAAGGGTATCCTTGCATCCCCAATTTGATTTTTCAGCTACACTTGGTTAAATATTGGGTTTACTTCTTAGGTTGACTCATATTAGTGTCTGGCACCACTGTTGGCAAGACTATGTCAGCCTGAGCTCAGTGGCCTCAGTATCTTCCTTCAGAGAGAGGCTCCTAAAATCACTTCACATAAAATGAAATAATGAGACAGTGTAGGCCAGTGGAGAGAACAGAGTCTTAAAGGATAGACTTAGGATAGAAAGACTTAGGAAATAGAAAGAAAGAAAGAGATGGAATTCCAATTCCAACATAGTATTTATTTATTTATTTATTATTATTATACTTTAAGTTCTAGGGTACATGTGCATAACGTGCAGGTTTGTTACATATGTATACTTGTGCCATGTTGCTGTGCTGCACCCATCAACTCGTCAGCACCCATCAACTCATCATTTACATCAGGTTTAACTCCCAGTGCAATCCCTCCCTCCTCCCCCCTCCCCGTGATAGGCCCCGGTGTGTGAGGTTCCCCTTCCCGAGTCCAAGTGATCTCATTGTTCAGTTCCCACCTATGAGTGAGAACATGCAGTGTTTGGTTTTCTGTTCTTGTGATAGTTTGCTAAGAATGATGGTTTCCAGCTGCATCCATGTCCCTACAAAGGACACAAACTCATCCTTTTTTATGGCTGCATAGTATTCCATGGTGTATATGTGCCACATTTTCTTAATCCAGTCTGTCACTGATGGACATTTGGGTTGATTCCAAGTCTTTGCTATTGTGAATAGTGCCGCAATAAACATACGTGTGCATGTGTCTTTATAGCAGCATGATTTATAATCCTTTGGGTATATACCCAGTAATGGGATGGCTGGGTCATATGGTACATCTAGTTCTAGATCCTTGAGGAATCGCCATACTGTTTTCCATAATGGTTGAACTAGTTTACAATCCACCAACAATGTAAAAGTGTTCCTATTTCTCCACATCCTCTCCAGCACCTGTTGTTTCCTGACTTTTGAATGATCGCCATTCTAACTGGTGTGAGATGGTATCTCATTGTGGTTTTGATTTGCATTTCTCTGATGGCCAGTGATGATGAGCATTTTTTCATGTGTCTGTTGGCTGTATGAATGTCTACTTTTGAGAAATGTATGTTCATATCCTTTGTCCACTTTTTGATGGGGTTGTTTTTTTCTTGTAAATTTGTTTGAGTTCTTTGTAGGTTCTGGATATTAGCCCTTTGTCAGATGAGTAGATTGCAAAAATTTTTTCCTAATTCTGTAAGTTGCCTGTTCACTCTGATGGTAGTTCCTTTCACTGTGCAGAAGCTCTTTAGTTTAATTAGATCCCATTTGTCAATTTCGGCTTTTGCTGCCGTTGCTTTTGGTGTTTTAGACATGAAGTCTTTGCCCATGCCTATGTCCTGAATGGTACTACCTAGGTTTTCTTCTAGGGTTTTTATGGTATTAGGTCTAACATTTAAGTCTCTAATCCATCTTGAATTAATTTTCGTATAAGGAGTAAGGAAAGGATCCAGTTTCAGCTTTCTACTTATGGCTAGCCAATTTTCCCAGCACCATTTATTAAATAGGGAATCCTTTCCCCATTTCTTGTTTCTCTCAGGTTTGTCAAAGATCAGATGGCTGTAAATGTGTGGTATTATTTCTGAGGACTCTGTTCTGTTCCATTGGTCTATATCTCTGTTTTGGTACCAGTACCATGCTGTTTTGGTTACTGTAGCCTTGTAGTATAGTTTGAAGTCAGGTAGTGTGATGCTTCCAGCTTTGTTCTTTTGACTTAGGATTGTCTTGGCAATGCAGGCTCTTTTTTGGATCCATATGAACTTTAAAGCAGTTTTTTCCAATTCTGTGAAGAAACTCGTTGGTAGCTTGATGGGGATGGCATTGAATCTATAAATAACCTTGGGCAGTATGGCCATTTTCATGATATTGATTCTTCCTATCCATGAGCATGGTATGTTCTTCCATTTGTTTGTGTCCTCTTTTATTTCACTGAGCAGTGGTTTGTAGTTCTCCTTGAAGAGCTCCTTTACATCCCTTGTAAGTTGGATTCCTAGGTATTTTATTCTCTTTGAATCAATTGTGAATGGAAGTTCAATCATGATTTGGCTCTCTGTTTGTCTGTTACTGGTGTATAAGAATGCTTGTGATTTTTGCACATTAATTTTGTATCCTGAGACTTTGCTGAAGTTGCTTATCAGCTTAAGGAGATTTCGGGCTGAGACAATGGGGTTTTCTAAATATACAATCATGTCATCTGCAAAGAGGGACAATGTGACTTCTTCTTTTCCTAACTGAATACCCTTGATTTCTTTCTCTTGCCTGATTGCCCTAGCCAGAATTTCCAACACTATGTTGAATAGGAGCGGTGAGAGAGGGCATCCCTGTCTTGTGCCAGTTTTCAAAGGGAATTTTTCCAGTTTTTGCCCATTCAGTATGATATTGGCTGTGGGTTTGTCATAAATAGCTCTTATGATTTTGAGGTACTTTCCATCAATACCGAATTTATTGAGCATTTTTAGCATGAAGGGCTGTTGAATTTTGTCAAAAGCTTTTTTGCATCTATTGAGATAATCATGTGGTTCTTGTCTTTGGTTCTGTTTATATGCTGGATTACGTTTATTGATTTGCGAATGTTGAACCAGCCTTGCATCCCAGGGATGAAGCCCACTTGATCATGGTGGATAAGCTTTTTGATGTGCTGCTGAATCCGGTTTGCCAGTATTTTATTGAGGATTCTTGCATCGATGTTCATCAGAGATATTGGTCTAAAATTCTCTTTTTTTGTTGTGTCTCTGCCAGGCTTTGGTATCAGGATGATGTTGGCCTCATAAAATGAGTTAGGGAGAATTCCCTCTTTTTCTATTGATTGGAATAGTTTCAGAAGGAATGGTACCAACTCCTCCTTGTACCTCTGGTAGAATTCAGCTGTGAATCCATCTGGTCCTGGACTTTTTTTGGTTGGTAGGCTATTAATTATTGCCTCAATTTCAGAGCCTGCTATTGGTCTATTCAGGGATTCAACTTCTTCCTGGTTTAGTCTTGGAAGAGTGTAAGTGTCCAGGAAATTATCCATTTCTTCTAGATTTTCTAGTTTATTTGCGTAGAGGTGTTTATAGTATTCTCTGATGGTAGTTTGTATTTCTGTGGGGTCGGTGGTGATATCCCCTTTATCATTTTTTATTGCGTCTATTTGAATCTTCTCTCTTTTCTTCTTTATTAGTCTTGCTAGTGGTCTGTCAATTTTGTTGATCTTTTCAAAAAACCAACTCCTGGATTCATTGATTTTTTGGAGGGTTTTTTGTGTCTCTATCTCCTTCAGTTCTGCTCTGATCTTAGTTATTTCTTGCCTTCTGCTAACTTTTGAATGCGTTTGCTCTTGCTTCTCTAGTTCTTTTAATTGTGATGTTAGAGTGTCAATTTTAGATCTTTCCTGCTTTCTCTTGTGGGCATTTAGTGCTATAAATTTCCCTCTCCACACTGCTTTAAATGTGTCCCAGAGATTCTGGTATGTTGTATCTTTGTTCTCATTGGTTTCAAAGAACATCTTTATTTCTGCCTTCATTTCGTTATGTACCCAGTAGTCATTCAGGAGCAGGTTGTTCAGTTTCCATGTAGTTGAGCGGTTTTGATTGAGTTTCTTAGTCCTGAGTTCTAGTTTGATTGCACTGTGGTCTGAGAGACAGTTTGTTATAATTTCTATTCTTGTACATTTGCTGAGGAGTGCTTTACTTCCAATTATGTGGTCAATTTTGGAATAAGTGTGATGTCGTGCTGAGAAGAATGTATATTCTGTTGATTTGGGGTGGAGAGTTCTATAGATGTCTATTAGGTCTGCTTGCTGCAGAGATGAGTTCAATTCCTGGATATCCTTGTTAACTTTCTGTCTTGTTGATCTGTCTAATGTTGACAGTGGAGTGTTGAAGTCTTCCATTATTATTGTATGGGAGTCTAAGTCTCTTTGTAAGTCTCTAAGGACTTGCTTTATGAATCTGGGTGCTCCTGTATTGGGTGCATATATATTTAGGTTAGCTCTTCCTGTTGAATTGATCCCTTTACCATTATGTAATGGCCTTCTTTGTCTCTTTTGATCTTTGATGGTTTAAAGTCTGTTTTATCAGAGACTAGTATTGCAACCCCTGCTTTTTTTTGTTCTCCATTTGTTTGGTAGATCTTCCTCCATCCCTTTATTTTGAGCCTATGTATGTCTCTGCATGTGAGATAGGTCTCCTGAATACAGCAGACTGATGGGTCTTGACTCTTTATCCAGTTTGCCAGTCTGTGTCTTTTAATTGGACCATTTAGTCCATCTACATTAAAGGTTAATATTGTTATGTGTGAACTTGATCCTGCCATTATGATATTAACTGGTTATTTTGCTCGTTAGTTGATGCAGTTTCTTCCTAGCCTCGATGGTCTTTACATTTTGGCATGTTTTTGCAATGGCTGGTACCGCTTGTTCCTTTCCATGTTTAGTACTTCCTTCAGGGTCTCTTGTAAGGCAGGCCTGGTGGTGACAAAATCTCTAAGCATTTGCTTATCTGTAAAGGATTTTATTTCTCCTTCACATATGAAACTTAGTTTGGCTGGATATGAAATTCTGGGTTGAAAATTCTTTTCTTTAAGAATGTTGAATATTGGTCCCCACTCTCTTCTGGCTTGTAGAGTTTCTGCCAAGAGATCTGCTGTTAGTCTGATGGGCTTCCCTTTGTGAGTAACCCGACCTTTCTCTCTGGCTGCCCTTAAGACTTTTTGCTTCATTTCAACTTTGGTGAATCTGGCAATTATGTGTCTTGGAGTTGCTCTTCTCGAGGAGTATCTTTGTGGCGTTCTCTCTATTTCCTGAATTTGAATGTTGGCCTACCCTACTACATTGGGGAAGTTCTCCTGGATGATATCCTGAAGAGTGTTTTCCAAGTTGGTTCCATTTTCCCCCTCACTTTCAGGCACCCCAATCAGACGTAGATTTGGTCTTTTTACATAATCCCATACTTCCTGCAGGCTTTGTTCATTTCTTTTTCTTCTTTTTTCTTTAGGTTTCTCTTCTCGCTTCATTTCATTCATTTGATCCTCAATCGCTGATACTCTTTCTTCCAGTTGATTGAGTCGGTTACTGAAGCTTGTGCATTTGTCACGTATTTCTTGTGTCATGGTTTTCATCTCTTTCATTTCATTTATGACCTTCTCTGCATTAATTACTCTAGCTATCAATTCTTCCACTCTTTTTTCAAGATTTTTAGTTTCTTTGCGCTGGGTACGTAATTCCTCCTGTAGCTCTGAGAAGTTTGATGGACTGAAGCCTTCTTCTCTCATCTCATCAAAATTATTCTCTGTCCAGCTTTGATCCGTTGCTGGCGATGAGCTGCGCTCCTTTGCAGGGGGAGATGCACTCTTAATTTTTGAATTTCCAGCTTTTCTGCCCTGCTTTTTCCCCATCTTTGTGGTTTTATCTGCCTCTGGTCTTTGATGATGGTGACGTACTGATGGGGTTTTGGTGTAGGTGTCCTTCCTGTTTGATAGTTTTCCTTCTAACAGTCAGGACCCTCAGCTGTAGGTCTGTTGGAGATTGCTTGAGGTCCACTCCAGACCCTGTATGCCTGGGTATCAGCAGCAGAGGCTACAGAAGATAGAATATTGCTGAACAGCGAGTGTACCTGTTTGATTCTTACTTTGGAAGCTTCCTCTCAGGAGTGTACTCCACCCTGTGAGGTGTGGGGTGTCAGACTGCCCCTAGTGGGGGATGTCTCCCAGTTAGGCTACTCAGGGGTCAGGGACCCACTTGAGCAGGCAGTCTGTCCCTTCTCAGAACTCAACCTCCGTGTTGGGAGATCGACTGCTCTCTTCAAAGCTGTCAGACAGAGTCGTTTGCGTCTGCCATAGTATTTATTAACTATGATATTTGGTGTATCAGTTAGAGCTTCAGCAGAAAACAGATTCCACCTCAGATGTCTCAGACACTTTAATAAAACGTAACTTACAGGATATGGGCTAAGATATGGAAAACCAGAAATGTTGAGGCATCCAGAAACTATGAAAATGTGGAAGTCATTATCAACCCTAGGCCTAAGGGACCAGGGAAGGAATTACTATTATCAAGGCCTATCAAGAACTGGAGTCACCAAGAGTGACAGTTGCTGAAGTCATGGGGAGAGGCAGCAACTGCCAGAAACTTGGCCAAAAGTAGGAAGGGAGGTTGAATAATACCAAATACTCCTTCCACCCTCTAACCTCCTGCCAGTATCTCCCATTGACCAAGCCAACTCTAAACTAGCTGGTGTGGAAGCCCAGGTGTCTCAGTCCATAGCAACCAGCCTCCTGGGGTACAGAGCAAGACCGAGAAGGGCAGAAATAGATATAGTGGTGGTAAGGGGGTATAATAGGGTTCTCTAGAGGGACAGAACTAAATATATACATATGTATTTTATATATATACACATATATGTGTATTACATATACACATATATGTATATATGTGTGTGTATATATGTATATATGTGTATATACATATATATATAAAGGGAAGTTTTTTAAGTGTTAACTTACACAATCACAAGTCCCAAAATAGGCTGCCTGCAAGCTTGAGGAGCAAGGAGAGCCAGTCCGAGTTTCAAAACTGAAGAACTTGGAGTCCGATGTTTGAGGTCAGGAACCATCCAGCACAGGAGAAAGAGGTAGGCTGGGAGGCTCAGCCAGGCTCTCCTTTTCACATTTTTCTGCCTGCTTTATATTCTCTGGCAGCTGATTAGATGGTGCTTAACAAATTAAGGGTAGGTCTGCCTTCCCCAGCCCACTGACTCAAATGTTAATCTCCTTTGGCAACACCCACACAGACACACCCAGGATCAATCCATTGCATCCTTCAATCCAATCACGTTGACACTCAGTATTAACCATCACAGGGGGGTATAAAAAACAACAAAACACATTTGTTAGTTATTTGGATTTAGTGTCCTAAATTATCTGAACCTCGATTCTTTCATGTGTAGAAAATGGATCAGAGCACCTCACAGGCTTTTTAAAAAAAGAATTAATGACCTTTGCAGTACAAAGCATTTAGTACATTGTGGGTCTCGTAGAAATGATTTAGCAAATGTTGGTTTCCTTCTTCTACAGCATCAGGTAGACATGGACAAAAAGTAGATCCTCGGACTATGCCTGAAGAATCTATCAAGACAGAAGTTCCTGAGGTTCCAGAATCCATGGTACCTGAGAGGACCTTCCTCCAGGTGTGAGATCACAGACGAGGGGTACAGCCTAAGCATTGGGGCACAGCAGCCAGTGGGGGTCAGGCCATACCAATAGCAATCTAATGTGCAGTTTGAAACTTACAGCAACCAGATTTTACCAATGATTTCCTCATTCCAAAATAGCAGTGTGAAATAAATCTTAAGAGATGGTGTGCCAGCCTATACAATGATGCTGTCAAGAGCTGAGGAGAATATATATTTTGGTAATTGGCTTGGGATGACTGATATGTGTTCGAACATAATATGTTCAAACAATTTGCAAAAGAGTCTAGCAAGGAGCAGATCTAAGCCTCACATTGGGCAAGTATAACTAAAGCAATGTTTTATTGGTAATTGATGCCTCTCTTAACGCAACGAGTATCCGATTTGTGGTTGGCTTGCAAGCTACAACAATATACCGCTCAGGAGAGGGACAGAACACCTCTCACAAGAGTATATTCATAATATCTTCTGGCAGAAAAAGGAAATTAAGAGAACTAGGAAAAGGAATTCCTGCTCTCACTGGTACTCACAGATTTCTTTGGTAAAACCCCAGGTTTCCCCTGAAGACATATTTTTGAGTGTTTGGCCCACTTATACCATCACACAGGGTAGAATGATATTTGCTATATTCAGCCTAGGTTCCTCGGTCTGACTTAAATCCCTCTAGAATTCGCCTTGCCAATATATTCATTTATTCGTTCATAAATATTTCTTGGATAAATTGTTCTGTCCCCAGAGACACAAAGATCACTGAGACACGGTCATTACTCTTGGGAAGCTCTTAGTTGTATGGGAAAGCAAGTCATGTAGACTAAGTATGTCCAGTGGTTAGAAGCATATTCAGTGTAGATTTGAACACAAAGTGGTCGTGAATTCTACCTGGAGAAGAGCTGAAACGCTATGTACCAACCTCCTTTACCTCAGCACACCCATTCATTTAGTACCATGTCTGATTGGCCCCTGCACTAGACACAAGATGAGGCTGGGAACACAGCCAGCCAGAGATATTATGTGTGCCTATCATGCTCCTGTGAGAATTATGTGTGGTTAAAAAAAAATATGAAAACCAGCTAGCAGAGCCAGAAAATTATTATGACTAAATTTTGAAGGAAAGGGGAGAAGGAGGATGACCAGAGGGAGGAAAAGTAAAAGGAAGATGAAAATGTCTCATGGGTTCCCGTTGCTATACAATCATCCACAAAGGCCAGAAGAGGGTGTGTTATGAGACAGTTTCCTGAAGTGCTAATCTAGTTTATAGTGCCTTCCCTCTGCCCAGTCTTTTTATGTGGAAATAAAATGAATCTCCTCTCAGGATCGTTTATAACACAAGAGAGACCAAAACAGCAAAGAAGAAAGAAGTTATTTTCTCTCAGCAAATGAGCAAAGTAGTCTTCATTGTAATGTTCTCAGTGGATTCTTGAGCACTTTGTTCTTTTGAGTTTAATCACTTTATTTTAAAACCTCTGTTTATATGCCTGTCTATGAACTAGGAAATTGGTGTCAATTCAATTACACAGGCATTTTTTTTTAGCAGCTATGATGTGCCCAGCACTGTTCCAGGAACCGGGTTCTGTTCTAAGTGCCAGATTCCCTTGTTAAAAGTCACCACTGCCCTCAAGAATCTTCCACTCTAAGGGAGAAGTTAAATGTAACAATAATAAATAAATTGAAATACAATAAATACAACTTGATCAGCGCAATAATAAGTCTTCTCACAGGCAGAAGGTGTTTAGAAAAGAGAAATGACTATCAGGAGAATTAAAAGAGGATTTCTGAAGGAAAAACAAACAAACAAAAACATCTGCCTGATAGGTTTAAATAGTGAGTGTGAAGTGGTGTCACAGAAATGATGGACTAGGGTGCTTCAGAAATTGGTTCTCCAACTGAGGCAGCCACTAAGCTTGCAAAATCTGAGATAATCAACATTTTTTTTTGAGACAGTCTCACTCTGTTGCCCAGGCTAGAGTGCAGTGGCACGATCTAGGCTCACTGCAACCTCTGTCTCCCAGGTTCAAGTGATTCTCCTGCCTCAGCCTCCTGAGTAGCTGGGATTACAGGCATGCACCACCATACCACCACACCCAGCTCATTTTTTGTATTTCTAGTAGTGACGGGGTTTCACCATGTTGGCCAGGCTGGTCTCGAACTTCTGACCTCAAGTGAGTTTCAAACTGTAAGGAGTGCTTAATGAAGAAAGAGGCTGCTAAAAAGAGATGATAAAGCATCGTGGCAGTTTTTGCTTACCTGCCTGCTATCTTCCACTGCCTAGATCAGCAGGAACTGCGGGGGTGACAACTCGCATTCCTGGAGTGGCTTGCTTGTGTCAGAGAAGCCATATAGACATTTTTTCTCAACATCTGTGGTTATGCATTTTGACCTGTCTAGTGGTTATCTGAGGGATTGATAGACAGGCCTCCCCTTTGTTGTGCTCCCTTGGAATAGAGTGATCTTCCAGGCAGCCTGTGTAGAAAGCACTTAAAGATGGATGGCCAGCTAATGCAAGGGATGGCAGACAGACCCAACAGCTGGAAAGGAGAAAGCTGGAGATGAATATTCTTCAGGGAATGAAGGCCTTTGAAGGGCTACCACAGATGCTGGGGAATCTAGAGTGCAATGCACGTCTCCAGGGCCAAACACATGCTCAGGAGAGCTGTGAGAGGAGCCTAGGCTTACACCTTTAGCTGACTTTGGACTTTGCACAAGCAGAAATTAAAGGTGAAGACAGAGGTGTGGGTGAACAGGCTTAGCATTGAAGGTGCATTTTGGTTCAGAGGTCTCCAAAGATTTGTGGGGGGAAATCTTTTTGCTCAAGGTGTTTAAGGAAATTTTTGCCAGATCATTGCTTGACTGCTAAAGTAATAGAGCAGAGATTTCAGTGACCACAGATGAAAGACAGTCTTTAATTTCAAAAAATAGTTTGAAAAAGTCACTAAACAAATTAATAACTATGGTGGTCCCCAACAATCAACAACAACAAACTTTGAAGACAGATGTGAATCTGATTTCCACAGTTACCACATTATAATATTTTAAATGTTCAGTCTTCAACAAAAAATTTTAATGCAGACAACAAGAAGAAAAGCATGGTTGATTCACAGGCATAAAGAAAATTTATAGAAACCACTTTTGAGTAAACCTAGATATTGACTTACTAGATAACCCTTTAAATCGACAGTATTAAATGTGTGCAGAGAGCTAAAGAAAAACACAGACAAGGACAAGTAACTAAAGAAAATCAGGAGGAAATGTATAAACAAATAAAGAACATCAATAAAAGGCAACCATATAGGAATATAGAGTTGAAAAGTACAAATGCTGAATAAAAGTTCACTAGAAGGGTTCAACAGAAGATTTGAACTAGCAGAAGAAAGAATCAGAAAACAGAAAGATAGGGTATTAGTGAATAGCAGAAAAGAATTAAGAAAAATTAACAAAGCATAAAGAACATGGAGCCATCATCAAATATATATATATAAAAAATCAGAATCCCAGGAAAATAGAATAAATGGTAGAAAGATCATTTGAAGAAATAATGACCAAAGCTCCCCATATTTGATAAAAAATGTAAATCTACACATGCGCAAAGCTCAGTGGGCTCTAACTAGGATAAACCCAAAGGCCCATACCAAGACATATGATAATCAAATTATGGAAAGGCAAAAACAAAGGGAATATTTTAAAAGGAGTAAGAGAAATAGAGATTTGTCATATACAATTTACTCTTAATAACATTAAGAGCCAATTTCTCACCTGAAACAATAGAGGTGAAAAGGCAGTATAATAATATATTTAAAGTTCTAAATTTTTAAAGCCAATAAAAAATTCTATATCTGGCAAAACTATTATTCAAAATTGAATGAGAAATTAAGGCATTCTCAACTAAGAAAATGTTGAGGAAGTTTGTCACCAGTATATCTGCCATATAAGAAATGCTAAAGGGAGTCATTTAGGCTGAAATAAAAGAACATTAGCCCAAGACTTGAAGTTGTAAGAAATAAGGAACTATAATAAATAAAGGACTATAATATATGTAAATAAATAAGTAAATAAAAGACAGTATAATTGTTTTTGTCACCTGTAACTCCTCTCTTTTGTTCCTATATTATTTAAAAGACAAATAATTATAAATCTATGTAAATTAATACAAAATGTATAAAGATACATCTTGTGACAATAGCAATATACAGGGGAGAAGATTTTTGTATGCTACTAAATTTTGGATGCTACTAAAGTTAGGTTGTTATTAATTCAAACTAGAATGCCATAAATTTAAATTTTTTAAATTGTTAACCTATGGTAATCACTAGGAAAATAATTTAGAAATATAAATAAAAGGAAATCAAATGATACACTAAAAAAAATCAACTGAACATGAAAGACACATTATGAGAATAATTATTATAAATAAAATAAATACATTAAAAAAACAAATAAAAAATGGAAGAAGTAGGTCCTTCATTAGTAACCACTTTAAATGTAAATGCCTTACACTTGACAATTAAAAATCAGAGACTGACAGAATGGATTTTAAAATGATCTAATTACATGCTGTCTATTAGAGACTCACTTCAGATTCAGAGACACAAATAATTTGCAAATAGTAACCAAACAATATCTGTAGTAGCTATTTATATCAAACTTAATAGATTTTAACTCAAAAGTTGTTACAAGAAATAAATAACATCATTATACATTGTTCAATTCATTAAGAAGATATAACAATTATAAACATATTTTCATCAAGTATCAAAGCCCCCAAATATATAAACCAAACATAGCCAGAATTGGCAGGAGAAATGGACAGCTGTACAATAATAATGGGAGACTTGAATATACCATTTCAATAATGGATATGACATCTAAACAGAAGATAAATAAAGATATTGAGAATATGAACAACACTATAAGCTAACTAGACCTCACAGATGATAGACAGAAGATAAATAATACTTTACCCAACAACAACAGATTACACAATCTTCACATGCACACATGAAGCATTCTTCAGCATAGACCATATGCTAGACATAACACAAGATGCAATAAATGTATTTATTTTATTCATTTATTTTTGTGACAGAGTCTTACTCTGTTGTCCAGGATGGAGTGCAGTGGTGTAATATTGGTTCACTCTAAACTTCCCCTCCCAGGTTATTGTGCCTCAGCCTCCCAAGAAGCTGAGATTATAGGCACATACCACCATGACCAGCTAATTTTTGTATTTTTAGCAGAGTTGAGGTTTTGCCACATTGGCCAGGCTGGTCTTGAACTCTTGACCTCAAGTGATCTACCCTCCACGACCTCTCAAAGTGCTGGGATTAGAGGCATGAGCCACGGTGCCTGGCCAAGATGCAATACATTTTTAAAAATTAAAATCATATAAAATATCTCTCCAACCACAGTGGAATAAAACCAAAAGTCAATAACAAAAGAAAAAACTAGAAAATTAACAAATACGTAAGAATCAAACAATTCACTTTTAGACAATCAATGGGCCAAGGAAGAAATCAAATGATAAATTGGAAAATACTTTGAGATGAATGAAAACAAAAACACAACCTTCAGAAACTTACAGGATATAGTGAAAGTCACATTCAGAGGGAAATTTATAGGTGTGAAACCTACATTAAAAAGAAAGAAAAATATTAAATCAATAAGTTAACCATAATATTAAGAAACTGGAAAAAAAAAGAGGTAAACTAATCCCAAATCTAGCATAGGGAAGGAACTAATAAAAGTTGGAGCAGAGATAAATGAAATAGAAAATAGAAAGACAATGTAACCAAGAAAACCAAAAGTTCACTGTTTAAAACACAAATATAGTTGACAAACATTTATCTAAACTGATAAAGATAGAAGGAAAAATAGATGAATAACTAAAATCAGAAATGAAAGTGAGGACATTACTACTGAACTTACAGAATACAAAAACACTTTAAGAGAATATCACAAACAGTGCCATGTAAACAAATTCTATAACCTAGATGAAATAAACCTAGAAACACACAAATACCAAAAGTGATGCAAGAAGAAATAGAAAATCTGAACTCACCTGAACAAGAGATTGAATCTGTAATCAAACACATCCCAACAACAACAAAAAATGTCTAGGACCTTCACTGATGAATTCTACTGAAAATCTAAAGTAGAATTAATACCAATGCATCTCACTTTCTTCCAAATAAAGAAGAGGTGGGAATATTCCTAACTCATTCTACAAAGCCAGCATTACTCTGATACCAAAACCAGACAAAGAAAGAGACTACAAGAGAAGAAAACTGCAGACTACTATTTCTTGTGAATATAGGTGCCAAAACCCTCTACAAAATACCATCAAACTGAATATGAACACATACTAAGAGTATTATACACAATGAACCAAGTAGAATGTATCTCTCTTTAAACAAGATGGTTTGCCACATAATAAAGTACATTAATAGAAGAAAGCAAAAGCAACATGATCATTAATTCATGCAAAAGAAAAGATATTTGGTGAAATCCAACAACCATTCATGATTTGAAACACACACACACTCAGAAAACTAAGAATAAAAAGGAATTTTCTCAATATGTCAAAAGCATTTATGAAAAACCCTCAGCTAATACCATACTCAATGGTAGTGAATTAAGTGAAAGCTTTTTCCCTAAGATCAAGACAAGGAGGTCTGCTTTTATCACTGCTATTCAACATTGTATTGGAAATCCTAACCAGAGCAATTATACAAGAACAAGAAATAAAAAGTGTCAAAATTGGAAGTAAAGAAGTTAAACCATCTCTCCCATGCATAGACAACCTCAAAGAAACAAAAAATAACTTAAGTAAATAAATAAATTCAGCAAAGTTGTAAAGTACAAGGTGACACACAAAAATCTATTGTGTTCTATACCTTGAAAAAGTAAGAAAACAGGTTACCTTAATAGTAGTATCTAAAAGAATGAGTTATCTAGTAATAAATTTTACCAAGGAAGTGAAAGACACAAACACTTAAAACTAGAAAATATTGGTAAAATAAAGACTTAAATAAATGGAAGTGCATCCCATGATCATGGTTTGGAACACTTAATATGGTTTAGTTGGAAATACTACCCAAAGCAATCTACACATTCAAGGCAATTGCTGTCACAGTCCCAACAGCCTTTTGTGTGGAAATGAAAAAGGTGTATCCTCCAATTCATATGGAATGCAAGAGTGCCTGAATAGCCAAAACAGTCTTGACAAGGAACAAAGTTGTAAGGCTTACAATTACCAATTCAATTTCAAAACTTACTACAAGCTACAGCAATCAAAACAATGTGGCACTGGCAAAGGATAGACATTTAACCTAATGAAATAGAACTGAGAATCCATAAATAAACCTATACATCAATAGTCAATTGATTGTTGACAAGTGTGCTCAGATCATTTAATGAGGAAAGAATAGTCTCTTCACAAGTGGTACTGGAATAACTAGATATCCGGATGCAAAACAATAAATCTGAACTCATACCTTATTCCATATACAAAAATTAACTCAAAATGGATCAAATTCCTAAATATAAGAGCTAAAACTATAAAACGATTAGAAGAAAACACAGGAGTAAATCTTTGTTATCTTTAATTTTTTAGTGGATTCTTAGATAAAATACTAAAAGAGTAAGCAACAAAATAAAAAAATACATAAAATGGATTTCATCAAAATTAAAAACATTTGCATCAATACATTAATAAGTAATTGAAAACACCACCTAGGGAATGAGAAAAAATATTTGACAATGATATAGCTAATAAATGTCTGATATCTAAAACATGTAAAGAGCTCTTATGAGTCAACAACAAAAAGACAATTCGACTTTCTAAATGGGCAAAGGACTTGAACAGACATTACCCTAAAACAGATATACAAATGGCTAACAAGCAAGTGAAAAGGTATCCAACATCACTAATCACTAGGGAAATGCAAATCAATACCGCTTATCACTTCCTAGGATGCCTATAATCAAAAAGATGGAAAATAATAATTGTTGATCAAGATATGGAGAAATTGGAGTCTTCCTACATCGCTGATGCAAAGATAGAATGGTGCTGGTTACTAAAGTTTAAACATAGAGTTACCACGTGATTCAAAAGCTCCACCCCTATGTATGTATGAAAAAGAACTGAAAATAGGTATTCGAACACATACTTGTACATCCATGTTTATAGCAGCACTACAATAGCCAAAATGTGGAAACAACCCAAATATCAATAGATAAACAAACACATTGTTGTATATACATACAATGGAATATTCTTGAGCAATAAAAACAAAGAAGGGCTGATACATGCTACACCACAGAGAAACCTTAAGAACATGATGCTAAGAAAAGGAAGCCAAAATCAAAATATCATGTATCATATGACTCCATTTATATAAAATATCCAGAATAGGTAAATCCAGAGAAACAGAAAGCAGACTGATGGTTTTAAGGTCCTGGGGAAGGATGAAATGGGAAGTAACTGCTTAGTGCTTATGGGATTTTATTTTGGAGTGATGAAATGTTTTAGAACTAGATAGAGGTCGCGATTTACAACATTGTAAATGTACTAAATTGCTTACTTTAAAATGGTTAATGTTGTTACGTAAATTTTGCTTCAATTAAAAAATACACTTTTAAGTAAATGAGACTACTTCAGAGGGAAAAAATGGAAAGGGAATTTCAAGCAGAAGAACCAACACAAATAATGATATGCAGTTTTAAAACAGGAGGATGCGAGCAGGAATCTACAAAGAATTCAGTTTAAAACCTGACATTTTCAGGACAGAATTGGAGAGTCAAGAGACTGGAGAGGTAGGGGGAATAATGGAAGGCCTGTGTGCCATGCCAAGAGACTTGGATTTGATCCAGCAGAAGATAGAAAACCATTAGATGGCTCTACACAAGAGAGGGGCATGTCCAAATTTGGGCTCTGTGTGGAGGATCATGTTAGCCATTGAATGGAGGGTGAGTGGGGTAGGTCGTACCTGCAAGTAGAGAACAATAGTTAGGGGCCCTTGTGGAAGGAGTCTAGCCAAGAGGTAGTGGGATATATGGACTAGGGCAATGTTAATAGAATTAGAAATAAGGCGAATATTTAATAAATATTTGGGACATAAAATGGGCAAGACTAGATGGTTGTTTGATGCAGGAAGTAGAAGGAGTAACTCCTCGGTGCTGATGTCCAGGTTTCTAGCCTGGGTGGATCCTGGCACCACCATCTGAGATAGGGAGGAAATCTCATTCCAAACACACTCTGTCAGAATCCCTGAAGGTCTGGAACCTTGGGCGGGCTCTCCTGGGATAACAACTTTCATGTATCAAGAAGAGATACCTGTATCATCTCAAGCAGCTGGTAAAATTAGCCAGGTCATTATTATTACTACCAAGTCTGCAACTCCACCTCAACCCCGATTACCCAATGCCCTTCCCCTGAGAGGAGCCCTTATTCTTGGGATTACCAGCAGAAAGGCCTGTCTGCTTCACCCATCATCCAAATACTTGTAGTTGACTGCCAACATAAATAGGTTTATAACCTTTCTGTTGGATGAAATGACATCTGCTTTTCACTGCGCTTAACATCTGGCTAGTCCAACAAAGCCTATAATTATATTTAACGGATGAGAAGTGTCTGATGGATTATAGCCAAGTATCTGAATAAGACAATAAAGCATAAAAGGAATGTGTAGGGATTTGCCTGATAGGATTCCCAGGCAAGGGTGAAAAGTGCTCTTTTTTCCAATTGTACTGTTTGGTGTTACCATAGCTGGCTTTAAAAAAAAAAGTGTTAAGCCTCCACACTGAAATGCACACCATGTTAGGTCCTGAGATGCACAGCTCTCTACCTTCTAAGAGCTCTTAATCCAGAGGGGAAGGCAAAGAAGTCAATAGCTCTAGCAAAAGAAGTCAACAGCTCTAGCAGCATGACAATATATAAGACAGGACCATAAACCAGAGATTGTAAGAGCACCCAGTAGGGCCACTAGAATGAGACTGAGAAGGTTGGGTATCAAATAAGATTTGAAGAAAGGACAAGATTTCAAATAAGCAGGATTGGTTGGGTATCAAATAAGCTTTGAAGAAAGAACAAGATTTCAAATAATAGGCAGGGTTGAATAAAACAAAGGAATGGGAAGGAAATCTTCAGGCAGAGGTAACAGCATGTGTAAAGTCATAGAGGATTAAACAGCATGATATTTGTGATGACTATATGTAGTTCCACAGGGCAAGAGCAAAGTGCACTCCTAGAGACGGAGAAGAAGCCAGAAGATCAGCCAGGTTGGGTCACGGAAGGCCTTAAGGCCTGAAGAAGGACTTCTGGATGATATTCTAAAAGCCCGGGAACCACTGAAGGATGCTCACCAGAAGTGCCATGTGATAAAATTTTGCTTTTCAACAGACCTGGGCAGCACTGCAAGGAGAGAGGGGAGGAGGCTGCTAGGAAAAGGCAGACCAAGAGAAGACTCCTGAGCAATCCAAGAGAAAAGTGGCAAAATGAGAAGGAGCCAGTCAGAGAGCTGTGAGAGGCATCTACAGAACTGATGAAGCTGTGAACCTTGGGAAAGACACTTAACTATTTTGAACCTCAGTTTCCTTTTCAGCAAAATGGAAACAATAAAGTCCAACTCATAGTTGTTTTTTGGTTTGTTTTTTGAGATGGAGTTTCACTCTTGTTGCCCAAGCTGGGGCGCAATGACACAATCTCTGCTCATTACAACCTCTGCCTCCCAGGTTCAAGCGATTCTCCTGTCTCAGCCTCCCAAATAGCTGGGATTACAGGCTCCCACCATGACACCTGGCTAATTTTTGTATTTTTAGTAGAGACGGGGTTTCACCATGTTGGTGAGGCTGGTCTTGAACTCCCGACCTCAGGTGATCCTCCCGCCTTGGCCCCCAATGTGTTGGGATTACAGGCATGAGGCACCACACCCGGTCACTCATAGATATTTTTATGTTAAGCCCACTGAATGGCATTCATGTTTATTTTTGCTGTATTCCATGACAACAAAAGTGCCTTAAAAGAAACCATATAAGCAGGACCTTAAGAACTTTCCAATGCAAGAAAAAAAAAAAAAACCACCACCACCACAACAGGAAACAAAATGATTCAGAATCAAGTGTCATAGTCAGTGTGTGTTCAGATCCTAAAGTAAACCCACAAAGGGAGATCCGAAGGCAATAACATAGAGTGGTAAAGAGTCCTGGACTCTCACAGACCTGGGATTGCACCCTGGCTCCATCACGTAGAGGATGTGCTACCCTCTCAAGTCAGTTCTTTGAGCTTCCATTTCCTATTTTTAAATGAGAACATTCTCCTTGTTGTTAAGTAATGTGGGGGAAGCTCTTACCATGGCCCTTGATGCCTAACAAGGCTCAACAACCAAACTGAGGTCGATAGAAGTTAAAATTCACCCCCAAGAACAAGTCAGAAGCAGAGGGAGATCTTTCACCGAGGTCTGTCCCACTTCAGAAATGGTATGCTCTTCCTGAACCATGTCGAAAGTACCAAACCTAAAAGTGAAATGTTTAATCAAATCATGTTCCTATTATCTGAAAAATTATACAACAAAGCAACATCGGTAAATTAGATTACTTAGATAAAATGGAAAACATTCCAGAAGGCACAACCTGTTGAAATTGACAAGAAGAAATAGAAAATCTGAATAGATTTAGTCAGACAACAGATTCAATTAGCAATTTGGCCAGGCACAGTGGCTCACACCTGTAATCCCAGCACTTTGGGAGTCCAAGGCAGGAAGATCACTTGAGCCCAAGATTTCCAGACCAGCCTAAACAACACAGTGAGACCCTGTCTCTACAAAAAATTAAAAAATTAACCAGGTGTGATGGGGCATGCCTGTAGTCCCAGCTACACAGGAGGCTGAGGCAGGAGAATCACTTGAGCCCAGGATAGGGCCTGCAGTGAGCCCCATTCCACCACCGCACTCCAGCCTGGGCGACAGAGTCTTACTCTGTGTCACAAAACACACACATACACACACACACACACACACACACACACATATTTTACATATATATATATATATACAGCAATTTTGTAATTCCAGCAAAAAAATTTCTAACCCCAGAGTAATTATTGAATTCTAACAAATATTTAAACAGTAATTCCAATAAATACTTCCAAAAAATAGATGAGAAAGAAACACTTTTCAACTCATTCTTGGAGGCTAGTATTACTCTGATATGAAACAAGAAAGACATCTCTTATGAATATAAACATAAAAGTCCTCAACAAAATACCAGAAAACAAAATCCAGCAGCAAATTAAAAAGATTATATACCACGACGAATTGGGATTCATCCCAGGAATGCAAGATTGTTTTAATCAATTAATGTAATACTCCGTATCAGTAGAATAAAGGACATACACCATGTTATCATCCCCATAGATGCAGAAAAAAGGTGGTAACAAATGCCAACACCCTTTTACGATAAACACACTCAACAAACTGGGAGTAGAAAGGAACTTCATCAAACTGATATAGGACACATATGAAAAATCCACGGGCAATATCTCACATAATGGTGAAGACTGGATGTTTTCACCCAAGGAACAGAAACAAGACAAGGATGTTTGCTTTTCCCATTTTTTTTTTTTCAATATTTTGCTGGAAGTTCTAGTCAGGGCAATTAGGCAAGAATATATATACATATTTTAAAGGCTCTCATATTGGAAAGGAGGAAGCAAAACTGTATCTGTGTAAATGACATGAACCTAACTGAAGAGCTAAAACTATAAAACAGGATCTTCACAACCTTGGCTTAAGGAAGGACTTTTCAGATTATGACACTATAAGCTCATGACAAAGATAAAACAGATAAACATGACTTCATAAAAATTACAAACCTTTATAGGATATCATCAAGAAACCTAAACAATGACGCATAGAATGGAGAAAATATTTGCAAATACTATATGTACTAGGGAACTTGTTTCTAGAATATATAAAGAACCTTACAACTCCATGATTTAAAAGATAACAAATAATCCAACTTTTAAATGGGCAAATATCTGAAGATATATCCTCCAAAGATTATACACAAATATTCAATAAATATGTGAAAAGGTGTTCAACATCATTGGCCATCCAGGAAATGCAAATATGAAAAAACCACAATGAGATCCACTTTGCACCCACTAGGATGGCTACACACACACACACACACACACACACACACACACACCTGATGTCGTATTTGCAAAAAAGGGAGAAACTGGAAACTTCAGACACTGTTGGTGGAATGTGAAATCATGCAGCATGTTTCGAAAACACTTGGCAGTTTCTTAGAAAGTCAAACCTACAGTTACTATTCAACTCCTCAGTTCCACATCTATGTATATTCCCAAGAATAATAACAACATGTCTCCACACAAAGGCTTTAGAACAAATTTTCATTGCAGCATTACTCATAATAGCTAAAAAGTAGGAACAACTGGTGAATGGATAATGATGAATGGTGGTATGTCCAATAATAGATAACGGTGAATGGTGGTACATCCAATAATAGAGTTGTGGCTCCGCAACAGAAAGCACAGTAAATTCTCACATAACATCCTTGATAGGTTCTTGGAAACTACAATTTTAAGTGAAACAACGCATACTATACCAGTCTCACTGCCATCTCTGATATAAGACAGGGTTTAGTTAACGTGGCATATTACTGATCACAAAGATGTCACCAAACTTCTAAAGAAAAACCCAAAACAGGCCAGGTGCAGTGACTCATGCTTGTAATCCCAACACTTTGGGAGGCCAAGGCAGGTGGATCACTTGAGGCCAGGAGTTCGAGACCAGCCTGGCCAACATAGTGAAACCCCATCTCTACTAAAAATACAAAAAATTAGCCAGGCGTGGTGGCGGGTGCCTGTAATCCCAGCTGCTCTAGAGGCTGAGGTGGGAGGGTCGCTTGAACCCAGGAAGCGGAGGTTGCAGTGAGCCAAGATCGTGCCAGTGCACTCCAGCCTGGATGACAGGGTGAGAGAAAAAAAAGAAAGAAAGAGAGAGAGAGAGAGAAAAGGAAGGGAGGAAGGAAGGAAGGGAGGGAGGGAGGGAGGGAGGAAGGAAGGAAAGAAGGGAGGAAGGGAGGGAGGGAGGGAAGGAAAATTCTAAAATTCTAATATTTAACATTGAAGTAATAGTGAGCTATACGTACATGTAACAAGGAGTAATCAAAACCAAATAAGATAATTACTTACCAAATTACTCCAATTTAGGGTTGATGGTAGCTGTACTAGGTCCCAACAGCTCCAGGCACAAGGCAGGAACTAGCCCCAGACAGGAAGCTATTCTATCGCAGGGCACAAACACTCAGGTCACACTTACTCAGAGTGGGACAATTTAGGCACCTATTAACCTAATGTGTGCACTCCTTTGAGATGTGGGAGAAAACTTGGAGTACCCAAAGAAAACATGCATACATGGGGAGAATGTGCAAATTCCACTCAGACAGTGGCCCCAACCAGGAATGCTGTTTTTCTTAATCATCAGCATCCTAATGAAGTTACACTGAATGAAACAATGTTCTTTGAGGACCTTCTGTACTGACTCATGCTTCTACATGGATAAACCTTGAAAATATGATGCCAAGTGAAAGAAATCAGATACAAAGACAGCAGATTGTACAATTCCAGTTATATGAAATGTCTAGAACACACAAATCTACAGAAACAGATGTTAGCAATTGCTTACATGGAGAACAGAGTAGTTTGAGGGGAAATGAGAAGTAACCGAACAACAGTTACAGGCATATTTGGGGAATAATGAAAATATTCTAAATTTGACTATGGTGATGGCTGTACAACTCTGTGAATACACTAAAAACCATGATTCAATTTCATGGTATGTGAATTATATCTCAGTAACACTATTATATTGAAAACAACAACAGAAAAATTCAAAGTTGTGGACTCACTTAAATGAGTCTTACGTTTTAAAATTTTATTTGACTTTCATTTTGACTGCAAATGTTCCACCCTCATCAGGAACAAATCTTTACATCTGAGGATTACAAATGTTGGTGTTTGTGACCATTAGAAACATAGAGAAAATAAATCATATTTTAAGTTAAAATTTCATATGATTTTGTTAAAATTCTCACTTGTGGCCTTTCCCTTCCAGGCCGGCCCTTAATATCCTTTGCCACGACCCAAAGAGGGTCTGCACTATGCAGCCAGCAGAGTTTCAGGGTCAGGATGCTGAGCAGATGCCAGTTGCAATGCGAGCAGTGCCTCTGGAAGGCCATGAGGGGCTCCAGATGTGGGCAGTGGATGTGGAATCCCAGAAGCCAGGATCCCCTGCCCTGGCTATGAGA
The DNA here is from genome assembly GCF_047675955.1 of Chlorocebus sabaeus. Lineage (NCBI taxonomy): Eukaryota > Metazoa > Chordata > Mammalia > Primates > Cercopithecidae > Chlorocebus > Chlorocebus sabaeus. The sequence goes on along the minus strand of NC_132913.1, from coordinate 4,842,504 downwards.
CACAGAACAAGCCTCTGAACCTTTCTGGGTTTCCCATTCCTTTTTTTTTTTTTTTTTTTGTCATTACAAACGCTAAACCATGGTCTAGCAACTTCACAGGACCACTGTGAAAGATAAAACCAGAGTGTGTGAAAGCGACTTCAACACTTTTAAACTGCTTCACAAATGTATACTCAGCTCTGCGAAGTGGTGCCTTAGTCCTCATTTTACAGACGAAGCACAGAGGCCTAGGGAGGAGTTACTGGGCTGCATGGTGGCAGAGGCGGGTCTAAAATCTGGGTCTGACTTGCAATGCTCTCCCTCCAGATCAGAATCCTGGTCATCCACAGGCCATTCTCAGGACATACCCCTCTTTCAGCAAATTATAGGAATTGATTTCCTTTGCAATCCATGCACATGGTTTTATAAGTCAATTCGTTTCCAAAATACACTGCAGGTTACCACATCTGTTACTTTAGAATATTGATGGTTTCTGGATCAGAGGTTCTTGTTGTTTGCTGTTGGTTGACTGAAAAAGATTAAGGAAGTATCTTAGGTGGCCACTAAATTGACCATCCAATTATCAATGGGCACATTTTGGACACTTTTTCTACTTTTGTATATTGCGCTCAGGAGGAAAACAAACATTCAGAGGTCAATATCAAATAAGATAATTCATATGCAGAATGCTTTGTGGCTGTCAAATTTGCAAGGATAAACATGTTATTTCAAAGGTCAAATTTGCTATCTGTGGGAAAATGTATGTACTCCTGCATGAATTCCTTGAAATCATAATTTACTATTAGGAAAAGCCTTCCACTAACAGATTTCCTTGGCTGTGAGCATTTGTGGATTTTTGTGTGTGTAGGCATTTAGGCTGAGAGTCAGATATTTGTTTAAAAAAAAAAAAAAATTGCTGGACTCTAATGGGTCTGATCAGGCTAAGCCAGACCTGCAAAAGAAAGCAGGTCAACATTTCCATCCTGTCTCTTTGTAAAGGAAAATGTAACTAATCACACAAGCTCAATATTTAACATTCGGTCCAACCTGACCCCTGACATACACACTCTTTGTATGCTCGGCTCCCTCTCCTCTGGTTGTACTTTCTGTCAAAACTTCTTCACTGGCTGCTTATTCGTGAGTCAGGGATGATGCCCGATGCCAGTACCTAATTATACTCCCACTTCTCAGTTGCACACTTTCTTGGGGTCAGTCATCCCTGGCTTCCATCCCTCATTGTCCCCTCATCCCATCCCAGCCACACACGTAAAATAAGAACCAGCACTCTGAACTTTGATTAATACAGCAAGTCTTAGGCTGTCTGTTTTTCTTTGTTTGCTCTTTCTCTCCCCCTCTTGACTACGGCTTCATGAGAACAGGGATCATGTTTGACATGACTGTCTTTCACTCCACATACTTTTTACTCTTTGACAGGGTCTGCCATAGAACAAAGTCTCCATAGATATTTGATGGGTAAGCAAATACAATGAAGGACTGAACGTAAAGGACTCATGCTTGGAACAATGACACCTAGACCCCTGGCTTTGGGAATCGATTCTTGCCAGCAGAATAGAGCACAAGGCAGGCCCACCATCATTCTGAGGTCCACATCCCTTTCAAGGCTGCAAGCTCCTCGAAGCTAGAGGCCACGTCTTAATCCTCTCAGGGCTGGGTCCTTGAGAGGCACTTGGGAAAAGCTAGTACATGACCACCCCATAAAAATGTCAGCACAGAGAAGGGTCACTCTAGCATGTGCTAGGAAGGAGAGCATGCTTGACTTGGGGTCATGGTCTGAGTCATTTTTTAAGGCTGAGGGCTTAATGATTTTTCTATATGTCTATGACTGCTGATTCACCAATCACACACAGCCCTCCATGCAATGTATGGAAATAAGAGAACCTCCCTTCCCCTAGACCCCTGAGAAGCCACAGGCCAGAGAGGCATCTACACTGTGTCAGCCATGAACCTGGTGTGGTCCCAGAACTCTGCTACTGCATGAGAGTCTACCTGTCTCTAGGTCCTCAGTTTCTCTTTCTAGTCACTATTCTTTTTCTTCTTTGCTTTTATTGCTTTTCCTTTTTGCACACTGGAGCCTCACAGCTAATCTTCTCTTATGCCCTCCAGTCTCAGCTCTCCTCAGTGGCCTTCCCTCTCGACCTAACCCTCCTGCCCTTCCTCCTCACCTTGAACTGTTGCAAAGGATGCTCCCCAAGGATACGGGTGTGGGGAAGCGAGTGGCTTAGAAACCACATCTCTTCCACGCCTCCGTGGCCTGCCTGGCCAACCCTCTATGCCTTTGCCCCAATGCACGGTGTTTGGATTGAACTTGCAGAAATGACCCAAATTGTGGTTATGTTTCAAAACAGGCATGGTGCTGCTTTTGAACATGGGGTCGGGGGGTCTCCACTCAAACACATGAGTCCACTGCAATACACCAAGAGACTTGAAACAAACCCACCTTGGACTGTGCTAATTCTGCTGCCTATGATCTACCCTACAGAAATTCTATCAAACAAAAAGCTTCTTTTGTTCAAAAATATTCATTACAGTTTTATTCGTTGTAAAGAAAAATAATGTAAGCAATGTACGCACCTAAGAATAGTAGCCCATTTTATTTATAAAACACAATAACATAAAAATATGTACATTATGTTAAGAGATCCCAAATTATCTATTTATTGTGTTCAAAAGTCTGCTAAAATGCACAGAGAAAACTATAAAAGGTCTCCCCTTATACCCAGCACAGGCCTCATGTATCTGTCCGATAAGTTGCCGCCCAATGAGAAGCAGGGCCTGTCTTTCGGCGTTGCTGAGAGGGAGTGAGGTAGTGTGGAAAGGGCCTGCTCCATGTGACCAACATGAGGCAGCCTCTCCTCACTGCTTCCCTGGCTGGTTTGGAAAACAGGCTTATTATCTGCTGTCTGTGCACATAGCAGGTGTGCACATGGCCGTGCTGAGCTTCTCATTCAGAACCAGTTTCGCGAAGCAGAATTTGCTCTAGTTTGAATTTAGCATCCTGGACCTGCATCCTCCATTGGGGAGAATCCATCCACGCCTCAGACATCCCTCATGGAGCTCTCGGCTGAGGCGGACACAGGCACAAACTTCTTCCACTCTTATGGGTTCCTCTGGAATTCCAAAAACTTGTTAACACTTTCAGACATGAGAGGGCCGCTTGGCAGCTGGACACACACAGGGGTCCATGTTTGGCTTCTGTCCCTTGACATTACATCTTGACACTCTTTCCACTTCAGTATAAAGGGAATGCATCATGATTTTTTCACAACTGCACAGGATCCCAATACTTGGGCATATCATTATTTTACCAGTCTTTAATCAGTGGGTATTCAGGTTCTTCCCAGTTCTTTCCAACTATAAACACAGCTGTAATGACTGTCCCTGTATACAGTAGGCATATTTTTAATTATAATACATCATACCAGACTGTTTTCCAGAAATACTGAACTTACATTTCCCCCAGGAGGATTTAAGAGTGCCCATTTCCCCAGTATGTCCAGCACGAGGTGATGATATTTGGCAAAAGAATAAGCAGAATAAATGGTTTTGTTTGCATTTCTCTATTAGTGAGGTTGAGCATATTTTCATACTGTTGTCAGGCTTTGGTGTCTTCTCTGTAAGTCCTGTTCATCACGTATTCAACATATGTTCCCATAAGTTGTATTAAATGGTGATGTTATGCCCAGACCGTTTGTTCCCCAAAGAAGACCACCAGAGTCCAGAGTCAAAGCCAAGCGGCAAGGATCTTTTACTGCAAGTTCAAAATTGGTCCCTCCATTCCACAGCATACAAAAGGGCCTCGAACAATGCGAGTGCTTGCTTTTTATAACCCGATGTAAATAGGATACATAAAGTTACAGAGGAACAAGGGAATTCTTTTGGTTACAGCATTACAATTGGTTTACATTTTAAGTTATACATTTAGTAGTTTTTCTATTGGTTCCCGCGCTTTCAGTAAAACCACAAACGGCTGTGTCCTTATTGGGGATTTTCAAGGTGGTGTTTGTACTGGGCTCAGGAAGTTGAGAGATATATGGTGGGATGTGTTTGTACTGGGCTCAGGAAGTTGAGAGATATATGGTGGGATGTGTTTGTACTGGGCCTGTTTGTGTTGAGCCCGGGGCTGAGGAATGTGCCTGATTTCTTTCAGTTTATCATTTTTTCAATTTGTAGGAGCTTTTAGAATATTATGCCAATTCGTCTAACAGTACTCAATGGGTACGTGTCACACATGGGTTGTAAGGATGCTGAAGTGGGATGAATAATCCTCGGGCAGCCTGGGTGGCCTGAGGCACCATCCCTCAGGCCTTGTCGCTCAGGATGCATGCAGTCCCATCCATTTACCCCATTCGTTTGCACCATGCTGAGCTCCTATTCTCTGCTTTTATATGTGTTGTGGCATGAAGTAAGTTGGTACATGTTATTTCACACATAGATCTTTACTTGGCATATGGACTGCAATTTGTGTGTGCTTTTTTAGTATTTGCCTTTGTTTGTGGTACCACTTAACATAGACTTTTTGTCATCACATAAAATGACATTTGATATTCCCATCTCATTGTTCAATTGGCTATTGTCTCCACAAGGGCAAGAATTTTTATTTGCTGACTGTGTATCTTTAGTGCCTAGAACAGTGTCTGGCATACAACAGATGCTCAATAAACATTAGTTAAACCAGTGAATTAACTGCAATGCAATGTGGAAAGTGCAGTGTAGTAGAGCTGCATATACTCTGTGTGTGTGTGTATTTTTTTCCTTAAATAAGTAAGGCCTAACTTAATTGGGGATGGGGAAGGTGCTGCTGTGAATCTTTCTCAGTATTTGTTTTTCTTAGTGCATCTTTCCCTTTCTCTTTGCCTTTCACATGGCAACCTGTCCAGTGCCTCCTTCTCTGAGCCAGGGGATTAGGGATGATAGAAGATATGGGATGAGGTCAAGGCTATGCTGGGGTTCACTGGAGTTCACTCCAAGAACAAGCTTCCAAGAGGCACCCCACCCAGGTCCTCTCACAGCACTGAAGGAGAGCCTGTTTGCAGCTGCCAGGATTTCTAGACTTGGTTGCCCCTGGTTGCCACATTACTACACAAATCAGCCAGGTCCCACTTTCCTCTACCACTTCCAATATCGGAACCTCGACTACTACAGAGAAACAGAAAGTATAGGCAAGCAAAACGCACAGAAGAGTCAGGTGTGGGTGGTGGTGCAGAGCGCTGAGAGAGATGAGTGGAAAGGAGGCTGGCATGAGCTCAGGTCCTGCCTCTGCCCATTACTGGTGCATGATCTTGTGCTTTAAATAAATTGTTTTGGACCTGGGGATTTGGTATGTAAAATGGTAATAGCATCACCTATCATAGCATTGTGATAATTATGTGCCACAAAGTGTCTAAAACTTTTAGATGTTCAATGATAGTTTTTAGTGCAATAGCACTATTTCTAGAGACACTTGTCTCCATTTATTCTGTACAAACACTCCCTTGACAAGACTTGTACGTATTTGCAAACAGCCTCCCACCATGTTTCCTCTGCAAGTACAGAGCTACCTATGACACCAGATGTGCTATCACAAATTATTGTTGGATCTCCTCACCTTGTTTAGAGCATGTTTTATCATCCCCCTTCTGCTGCCAGGGGACATCCAGGCTGGAGGAGGCTCAAGGAAGGCTTCAGGCTGCAGATGCACTGGTGCTCAGTCATCAAGGATCCTGCTCTAGGACTTAGGGCTGTGCCTACTCTCAGGGAGAAGCTCAGTCAAAACTGCAGAGTACTCAAATGAGAGAGCAAAGTTGAGGGAACAAGATTGTTGCTGTTTGTGCCTCCCCTGTTCCAGCAAGCCTGTACTGGTGTCCCACTGTTATTCAAAGTGCCACTGGAGTCCTCAATCTACCTTCATCTAACCTGCCCCTGCCCTTCATAGTGCCAATCACACTTCAAGACCCAGCACACATGCCACTTTCCACCTCTTTCCTTCTACCCCTGTCATTGACCATCATGTTCCTTGTATCTTTACAATACAGATAGCAGTTAATGTCATGATGAGACTTTGTATCCAAGATGGTGGGCTGGGTACACACATAGGTCTTGTGTTCTCTCCTAAGACCCTAAAATGACAGCAGAAGCGTAAACAGGAAGAAATCTACATTGAAACGTGGACCATGAGAAGGTGGTCTTCAGTGGTCAAAAGATACCCAACAAATTTCTGGAATATAAAGGAAGACAAATGGCAGCTTATTACTACTTAGTCAGAGTGACAGGAGCTATAGCTCAGAATTGTGGAGAGGAACAGGGTCACAGTCAGCAGGGTTGGGGAACAAATGGGAGGCAGGTAACATTTGGCCTGACATTGAACCCCAGGGAAAAACACACACATGAACAGCAGAAAGGAGCTGAGGCTTCTAGGGCCGTTCCTGGAGCCAAGGATACAGAGCAGCCAATCTTGGCAATGGGGAAGGGGTTGCAGTGGATGGGAGAAGGTGATGAGTCAATGGTTGTTTCCCATTCACCTCGAATCAAACCCTGCCAGAAACAGGGGCAATGATACACAAACCACCTCTCTTGCCAGGAAACAGACCTGTCTACCATCAGGGGACAGAAGAGAACTCAAAAATGTCAATGTTTATCCTAAAATTTTAAAATACATGTTAGATTTAATTTTTAAAAGAATTAGATACTATTTTTTAAAAAAGAAGAGATAATAAGAACAAGTTGTTGGGAAAAGAAGAAAAAAGATTGCCAAAAATATTTAATTAGGATGCCTAGAAAATAATGTCAGGAAATTGTATTTTCCAAGTGATGGAGTTAGAGGAGATGACAGAAAAGAGGCATTGAGTTTCAATGAAGGTACTCCAGGAAAAAAAGGACATAAAATAGAGGTGACATAATTGTAAAGAAATAATGGAAGAGTGACTTCCCAGGGCTAGAGAGAAGCATAAGTCATTGCACTGAACGAGCGCATCACAAATTGAGCAGAAGAAATGAAAAATAACTCCCATGCCAACACATGTTTCTGAAACTTTAGAAGACCAAGAATTATAAAAGATTAAAAAGCTTCAAGAGAAAGAAAAAAGAAACACCTTAGAAACTCCTGAGAATCAGACTGATAACCATATTTCTCTTTAGCAACACTTACGTAAGACATAATGGTATGACAGCACCAAGTTCTAAGGGAAATTATTTCAATCCTAGGGTTGACACCAAGTCAAAAGCCAAATTATTAATCCAACAGGAAGGTAAAATAAAGACATTTTCGGACACAGAGAGACTCAGAAATTTTGTCATGCATATATCCTTCCTGAAGAAATTACCTAAAATCTAACAAAAGGAGGAATGAAAGTCAAGATAAAGGAAAACAAAGAGTGCAATAACAATGGGCCTAACCCAAAGTCCAATAAAAAGAAACTGTAGGATGCCAGCTGTCCAGCGGTGCAGCAGTCCATGATAGAAGATGGCATGGCAGGCTCTCAGCAGAAAATCGCCAAGAAAAATAGAATACAGCCCTCTCAATAACATGCACAAGAAGCCAGAAGCTCTCAGCGATATGATGAAGGGAGCATAGGTTGGTTTCTCCTTGATGAGCATAATCATACGCACTTAGGAAAAAATCAAAGCAAACAAATGAAATAGGAGGCAAAGCAATTCAAGGAGAGTGGACCCCTCTAAGGATGCAGGGAGGAGGATGGAGGTCGGGGAGGTAAAAACAGAACTTCAGATGAAACTCAATATTTACTTATTAAAAAAAAAAATCTGAAGCAAAAGAAAAAAAGGCAATCGCATTTGGAAAATAGAACTGAGGGTGAGAAAGAACGAGGCGAGTTAGAAAGGGGTACTATCCTTTTTTATTGTAAGACCTTCTGCAGCACTGGTTTCCTTCCCAGATACACATCTGGATAAAAGTTTTGAAATTAACCAATTTCACTTTAATGTATTAAGAGTCCAGATATTCTGACTATGTTGCTCTGGGTGGAATGTGAGATCGTTGCTTTTCAAAAACCCATCTGGTGCCTCTACTGTCAGCCTGTCCTAGGGATGGCACTGAGGAGTCTGCCCTGATGGGTTTCTGTCTTGGGGGAACCTCTTCGCCCACCCATTTGAACCTGGATGGAGAGCTGGTGCACCCTCCTCCGTCACTCGGCGGTGGCTTAATGGGTGTATACCACCTTCCTAGAAAAGCATGGAGATCTCTAGGTTCACCAGGATTGAGCCTTCTCTTCTCCCACGGCCCTTTGGACTAAATGCATAAGGGGCACTTTATTGCTCCTCTGACTCTTAAAGTTAGAAAGCAGTTTAAAATCATCAAGTTCTTAAATTAACATTCTGATCAGCAGTGGATTAGCAAAAGATATAAAAGCAGGCCTCAAAATAACTTCCCTGGAGTCATTTAGTCTGTAAAAGGCATATTTCACAATTCTGCATCTACTCAGGGAGCCAACTGCCCAGGGAGCCATAAGATCTAGGACATTCAGAGCATGTGAGCTCCCCATTTCCTCTCCCTCCAAGAACTCCTATTCATTCTTCAAAACCCAACATATTGGTATCTTTTACAGTATCTTATTTCAATTCCACTTACCACATTTTTTATATGCAGTCAGCCCTCTGTATCCACAGATTCTCCATCCACTGATTCAACCAACCACAGATCAAAAATATTTAGAAATCAATCAAAAATAATATAACAATTTTTAAAACAATGCAAATTTTTTAAATACAGCAGAAAAACTATTTACATAGCATTTATATCGTATTAGGTATCAACAATCTAGTGATGATTTTAAGTATAGGGGAAGGATATACATAGGTTACTTGGAAATACTGTGCCATTTTCTATCAGATACTTGAGCATGGGTATCCAAGAGGGTCCTGGAACCAGTCTCCTTGTCCATCCTGAGAGACCAGTGCAGTTAAGCCTCAATAAAGTGTATCAACTCTAATATGTTATGTGATAAAATTTTGCACAAGGGACTTTACAACATTCTCACATGGGCAGCAGCTTTACCTCGGATTAAAGTTTCTCTCTTACCATCCCCAAGCCTATATTTGAACTTTTGGAATTTTGCCACTGACCAGGAAGGGATTCATCTGGTAGTGATATCCGTTTGAAGTCAGAGGTGCACATCTGCTAACAGAGTCTGTGCAGGCGAGGACACCCCTCAGCACATGTGCACCTTGGGGGCTAAATGCTGGGTGCACTGTACATGGTGGCAGTCAGGTAGGCAATCACAAGTGAAAAAATGACAACACTGCCCTCTGCAGACTGCAAACACACTGCCACAACCTAAATATACTTAGGACAGCAAAGAAAGTGAGGCATGACCTCAAAAATCAGCGTTTCTGCTCAAGGAAATGAGAGAGGGCACAAACAAATGGAAGAATATTCTATGCTTATGGATAGGAAGAATCAATATCGTGAAAATGGCCACACTGCCCAAAGTAATTTATAGAATCAAATGCTATCCCCATGTAACTACCATTGACAGTCTTCACAGAATTAGACAAAACCTACTTTAAAATTCATATGGGACCAAAAAAGAGCTGGTATAGCTAAGACAATGCTAAACAAAAGGAACAAAGCTAGAGGTATCATGCTACCTGACTTCAAACTATACTACAAGACTACAGCAACCAAAACAATATGGTACTGGTACAAAAACAGACACCCAGACCAATGGAGCAGAATAGAAATCTCAGAATAAGACCACACATTTATAACCATCTGATCTTCAACAAACCTGACAAAAACAAACAATAGGGAAAGATTCCCTATTTAATGAATGGTGCTGGGAGAACTGGCTAGCCATATACAGAAAACAGAAACTGGACACCTTCCTTACACTTTATATAAAAAATAACTCAAGATGGATTAAAGACTTAAATGTAAAACCCCAAAGTATAGAAACCCTAGAAGAAAACCTAGGCAATACCATTCAGGATACAGGCACGAGCAAAGATTTCATGATGAGAATGCCAAAAGCAATTACAACAAAAGCAAAAATTGAGAAATTGGATCTAATTAAACTTAAGAGCTTCTGCACAGTTTGTGAAACTACCCTCAAAGTGAACAGACAACCTACAGAATGGGAAAATATTTTTGCAACCTATCCATCTGACAAAGGTCTAATATCCAGAATCTACAAGGAACTTAAACAAATTTACAAGAAAAAACAACCCCATTAAAAAGTGGGAAAAAGATATGAAAAGACACTTCTCAAAAGAAGACATTTATGTGGCCAAACAGCTCAACACCACTGATCATTAGAGAAATACAAATCAAAACTACAATGAGATATCATCTCATACCAGTCATAATGGTGATTATTAAAAATTCAAGAAACAACAGATGCTGGTAAGAGTGTGGAAAAATAGGAATGCTTTTACACTGTTGGTGGGAATGTAAATTAGCTCAACCACTGTGGAAGACAGTGTGGCAACTCGTCAAAGACCTAGAAGGTCTTTCCTAGAAGCAGGAATACCATTTGACCCAGCAATCCCATTACTGGTATATACCCAGAGGAATATAAATCATTCTATTATAAAGATGCATGCACATGTATGTTCACTGCAGCACTATTCAAAACAGCAAAGACACAGAATCAACCCAAATGCCCATCAATGATATGCTGGATAAAGAAAACGTGGTATATATACATGATGGAATACTATGTAGTCATAAAAACGAATGAGATCGTGTTCTTTGCAGGGACATGGATGGAGCTGGAAGCCATTATCCTCAGCAAACTAACACAAGAACAGAAAACCAAACACTGCATATTCTCACTTATAAGTGGGAACTGAAATATGAGAAGACACGGACACAGGGAGGGGAACAACACACACTGGGGCCTGTTGGCGGGGCCAGGGGAGGGAGCGCATTAGGGTAAATAGCTAATACATGCGGGGCTTAATTACCCAGGTGATGGGTTGATAGGTGCAGCAAACCACCATGGCACACATGTACCTATGCCTGTTCTTCACCTGTATCCCGGAATTTAAAATAAAATAAAACAATTAATTAATTAATTAATTAATTAAATAGTCAAAAATAGTCTTTTCCTAATTATAAAAAAAAAAAAAATCAATGTTTAATCCACATGGAACATTGAACCAAACGATTGTTTTCATGTTTGAGATACTATGCAGGAAATAAGCAGTGAGGAACTAGAGGCTTCATGGAATGGCACTATTAAGCTTTATGTAATATTTACATCATTTCCTATCATGCAAGGAAGAATTATACTAAACTGTAAATCATTAGCATTATATGCTGTTTCTAGAAGTACATATTATTAGGACATCAGCTTTGAAACAAGGCATTCCTGTTATTCTTCTTCCAATTTCCAGGCTTGGAGATAAGTTTAAATGATCTGAGACCACAAAGGGACTTCCTAAAAGGAATTTAGCATTTTCAATTGGTTATAGTTAAAACGTCTAGGTTTCCAAATAATATAAAACTGAGAAATAAATTGGTGCTGACGGTAATATGAAATGAGTAGTCACATTTAAAAGCCACACACATGGCCGGGCGCGGTGGCTCACACCTGTAATCCTAGCACTTTGGGAGGCTGAGGCGGCTGGATCACCTGAGGTCAGCAGTTCAAGACCAGTCTGGCCAACATGGTGAAACACCGTCTCTACTAAAAATACAAAAATTAGCTGGGCATGGTGGTGGGTACCTCTAATCTCAACTACTCGGGAGGTTGAGGCAGGAGAATTGCTGGAACCCGGGAGGCAGAGGTTGCAGTTAGCCGAGATCATGCCATTGCACTCCAGCCTGGGCAACAACAGTGAAACACCATTTGAAAAAAAAAGCCACACACATAATTTCAAAAGTCTTTGATGGTCATAATGCCCTAATTGTGCTCATACATTTATTTTACAGGTAAAATTGTAATACAGATTTATGAAAAGGGTATACACCAATGCTGCCTTCCCCCATTTTTTACATATTGATGTTCTGTGGTGGATTTTGCCTGAAGACAAGACTTACTTTATCTGGCATCAGCCTGAACCAAGTAGAATTCAGGCTCTGTCACTTACTAGGTGGGAGATGCCTTCAACTTTCCAGAATAAGCCAGGGAATAAAAAAGATTTTAAAATAAATTTAGAGAAATGGTACAACTTCATTAACTCTTGGAAACCTCACTGTAAAAATGGAACAGTAACACTTTCTTGAGGGTTGCCGTGAAAGTTCTGGGCCCAGCTTTTGAACTCAGACTAGGGCTTCAAGGGCAGCTCAATGGCTTACTGCCTACCTGACCCTGGGCCTGTGAGTTCACTTGCCTTGAGTCTCACCTTCCTCTACTCTAAAAGGTCCTCACCTGTCCCACAGCCTCACATGGTTGTGAGGATACAACACCATGGAGACCACAACATGCAATCCCAGTGCCTTGCTCTACGTGTGGGAGCCACACATGATCATGTGTGTTACCCTATGCAAGAGAGTTCGCTTTCTCTTATATCCTTCTCAGTATGTTCTCAGAAAAGAAAGTCCAGACCAAAATTATCATTGTTGTGTGAGCACAAGTTGTCTTCGTGGGTGCCTGAAATCAAAGCTTTTAGATTCCATCTCCTCCACGTAGGTTGCAGGGTATCCAGATGCAAGATTTCAGTATGCAATGCCCATGCCCCTCTTGCAGCCTTTAAGCAAAGCAATCAGACTGACATGAGCTATTACTATCACTGTCATCATTATTAGTAGTATTCACCCTCAGGCAATAGTGATTGAGGAAACACAAATAAATCTCACTCATCTCCAAACAGCAATACTTTGAGAACCGGAAGAGTAGCTTCCACTTTCTTAGGCAGAAAAGTTCCTCTGATCCTCACTGAGAAATTACAGGCTTTCAGAGACATATATGACAATCACAAAAAAATAGAACTCCATATTTTAAAAGCCAGATGAACAATATATAATTTAAGGCATACTTATGTCAGGAAAAAAATGTCTTCCACTCACTCATTATGGAATTCACTTTTCGGCACCAGCCCCTGGCACATGATATGTGAGTGATAGATTAAACGGAGCTGGGAATGCACATTCCTGCTTGATTACAAAAGGAATAAAATACTTCCATGACCCCATCGGATAGAAAGGCCTTTATTATTTTTAGAAACTCTTTGGTTGAAGAGAGTTTTGCTGGCTTCCCTTAATATACTTTTAAAAAATACATCAGGTCCAAAAACTCTTTTAACCCATGCTCATTCTGAAACAAGCATTCTCAATAAAACTCCCTAATTTCTACTCCTCTTCCCCTGGTTAAGCTGCTGGGGCGGTAAAGAGCTGACATTTCTTACCACTCTGTGTAGGTATGCAGACAGTAGGTCATGATGCCACTGGTGGGCTTACTGGGGCAAAGAATTACTAAGGGGAGTCATAGACCCTGGGAATGCACACAACACTGTGGACTGCTGAGGTTGGGCCAAGCACAGGTGCCCACCTGCCTTGAGTATCCCATGAGAAAAAGGTCCACGACCTGGCCAGCCAAGCAACGCCAATGCTAAGTCCATAAACGCACCAGCCAAGCAACAGCCAATGCTTACAATGGGGCCAGTAATCAAGCAGGCATGGGGCAGTGAACACCAAGAGAACAGTGCAAGAGCCCCAGGGAAGTGCATGCCTCCTTCCCAACTAACATGAGGACACCGTGAGCTCTGCTCTGCACACAGGCCACATCTCGGGGTGGATAAGGAGGAGCATGGAGTATGAGAGTCTTATCATCAACCTGAAGGAATACATTTTCAACCAAAAGAACACTAATCAAACCAGTGTAAGTTTTCCCACTACCAGGCCAGGTGAGAGCTCATGGCACACAATAGGTTGTAGACAAGGAGGCGACATTTGCTTTGTCCATCTGGGCAGTGGCATGTGTGAATATTCAACCTCGTCAAATGCATATATGTGTTTCCATTTACATGAATATATAAATGTGCATTTGCCACATTTCACTTGGTCAATCCATAGTGAGTCCTCACCATTCCTTCGTGATTATCAACCACACGTATGAGACACCGTGTGGCCTTTTATACACAGCCTTACTATACTGCAAGTTAGAATGGACTACCCTATTTTACAGATGTGGAAACTGAGGCTGGAGAATTTCAGTGTCACTTGCAGGGTCACTCACCTGGTAAGGGACAAAGTCAAGTTCCCAACCCAAATTTGTCAGACTACAAGGCATGTGCTCCTTTCCTATACCGGGCAGAATCTGGAAAGCCACATAGTGGGAAAGAATAGGACAATGGCAAGAGAGAAAGGGTGGAAAGAGCCTTCCAGTTTAGGGTGAGCAAAACCTGGACACCATGGCAGTGACTGAAGATGAAATTAGGGAAAAGTCAGACTCCAGGAAGGTTCTGGTGTGATGAAGCATTGAGGATACATAGGCGGGGGGCATTGCAGGGAGTGAGGTTGCCAAAGGAGGCCGGATCCTGCAGACCTGCTTGGTGGCAGGCTGAGAATGGAGGCAATGGAGTCCCAAAGGGCCCTGTTTCTCCAAGTAATGGAAGTTTCCTGCCTCTTGTGATGACTGCAGGGCCAAGCAGCCCTCTACTCAGAAGACAGAAGTGTGTGTCACATCAGCCGACTGCCCCCATAACATAATTCCCCTACCTTGAAACTGCAACGCACATGCTGCCCAGGGGTGGGTCCTCTGACTGTCAAAGATTATTATTGAGGAATTTCAGCCCAGTCCTTCCTCACAGAATAGTGTGTCTATGTCTGCACTTGCCAAACCTATAAGACTGGCCCAGCTTATACTCCAATCCTAAGGAACACTTCAGTGTCGAGATAGGAGATGAGTCTCAACAGCTAATGGATACCATATGGCTGAATTCCATAAATCTGTGTGATGAAGTCAGGGGTCATCCAGCTGGACAAATCCCAGCTCCACCTCCACCTGTTGTGAGACCTTAGGCAAACCCTTGCTTCCTTAGCTCTTATTTCCTCACTCTAAAATCAGAATCACAGCATCTATTGGATAGTGCTCTTTATAAGGACCAAGTCACTTCTCTCCTGTAAGACATTCATTCCTAGAAGACACTCATTGCATTTTAGCTATTGTTAATAAGTTACTCCTTCCAGTAAACATGGCATTCATGGGAGATAATGATTCCTTCATAAACAGGAATGAGACTCCCAGTTACTGATGGCAGAATGTGAAGGAAAGCATGGGTTTCAGTATTTGGCAGCCCAGGATTCCATGCATGCTCCCAAGACTTCAGAGGTATAGAGGCCCCAATGTGCAATGGCAGCCTGGGAGAGCTATAGGCACTTAACTCCAGCCTGTGAGATCTGCTACAGCATGAATAGAGAGAGGATCCCCAGAAGCCTTGGAGACCCAGCCCCTACCCCAATGTGTCCTGAAGGCAGGACATGGAGTCAAAGAAGACAATTCTCAACTCTTGAGATTCAGTGTTCTCTTTGTTGGGTTTAGACTAACTTGGTGCCTGTTACTCCTTTCTTCTTGCCTATTCTCCCGTGTCTGTCCTATGCCTGTCCCATTATTGTATTTTGGAATCCCGTAACTTGCTTGATTTCAGACTTACAGCTAAAGGGAAATATGCCTCGGGATGAACTGTGCCTTGAGTCTAACCCATATCCGATTTAGATGAGACTCTGGACTTTGGACTTTTGAGTTCATGCTGAAATTTGTGAAGACTTTGGGGGATGTTGGGATAAAATAAATGTATTATGCGTGTCAGAACGTGAATTTTGGCAGGAATTTTGGGGCCAGGATTGGAAGGCTTTGGTTTGAATGTGTCCCCTCCAAAATGCAGATGTTGCCAGTGTAGTAAGCTTAAGAAGTGGGACTTTTTTTAGAATTGATTAGGCCATAAGGACTTCTCCCTGGTTAATGGCCTGGTTAATGGGATTAAGACCCTTGTAAAAGAGACTTCACACAGTGTTCAATTAGCTTGCCTTCCTATTTTTTAGCACGTGAGGCCCAGCATTCATGGAGCCAACCTGGAAGCAGAGAGCAGCCCTCGTCAGACACCAAACCTGCCGATGCTTGGATCGTGGACTTTCCAGCCTCCAGAACTGTAAGAAATAAATTTCTTTTCTTTATAAATTACCCAGTCTCAGGTATTCTGTTACAGCAACACAAAATAGACTAAGACAGTGCGGATGTAGAATTTCAATTTGGGTCGATGAGAAAATTCTGGAGATGGACGGTGATGATCGTTCCAAAACAATGTAATGATACTTAATTTCACTAAATCGTACATTTAAAATGGTTAACATGGTAAATTTTACGATATGTATGTTTACCACAATTAAAAACACCTTCTAAAGTCTTCCCATGGCCAATAAAGCGCAGGCTGTCCAGCCAAGCGCACAAGTGCTCTCACGTGCTGGGCACAGGTGCTGGTCTGGCGTGGTCACCTTCCATTTCCTACCCACAGTTCAGCTACAGTGAGTTCCCTGGTGTCCCTGGAGTGCCCTTCTCTCATTTCCGTGCTTTGTGTATGTGCTTCTGTCCACTGGGAATTTCCTTGGCTTGTTTGTTCCCCTTTGTCTACACTTACTCTGGGTCACTCGGCTCACATGCCATGCTCCTCTGGGAAATCTTCGATCCTCAGGATGGATCGACTTTGCTTTCTTGGTGTTCCTGCTGCTTTACGAGAGCATTGATAACACTGCAATCTAATCATCCCATAACAATGCAAAGGGCAACATCTATTAGAAAGAAATAAAGCCATCTTGTGTTCCCATATTAATGAGAGGAGAAAATTCCATCCATAAAAATAGACCCAGAAATGATGTCGACAATATAATTAGTAGACAAAGATGTTAAATCAGTTCTTATAACTACATTCCATAAGCATAAGAAAGAAAGAGAAGCATGAGCATGGTAAGCAGACATGGAGCATATGTAAAGGACTCCAATAACATTCTTAGGTACAAAAATACATCATGTTGGAGATTTAAAATATGATGAATGGGATTAAAAGTACATTATACATGACAGATGAGAAATGGATAAACTTGAAAATATAAAAATAGAAACGACAAGACAAAAAACAGAGAGAAAAAGGGATGAAAAAAATGAAGTGAATCAGTGCGTTATGGAACAACTTCAAGGAACCTAATCTATGTATAACCAGAATACATGAAGAAGAGAAAAAGAGAATAGAAATAGAAAAACACATACTTGATGAAATCATTGCCAAAAACTTTCGAAGCTGATAAAAACTAGAAACCCACAGATCCTAAAACTCAAGGAACTATAGATACAAGAAATATGAAGAAAACCACCCCATAATGCATCATAGTTGAAAATATTAAAACCAGTGATAGAGAGAATACCTTAAAATCAGCCAGTAAAAAAAGTCTCATTACATACAAAATAGTAAGAATGACAGAAGTCTCCCCATTGCTAAAAATGAACACAAGTTAATAATAGTGGGACATCTTAAAGGTACTGAAAGAAAAGAAGTTAACTTACTATTTAAAAAACCTCAGCAAAAATATCTTTCAAAAGCAAAATTGGCTGGGTACAGTGGCTCATGCCTATAATCCCAACACTTTGGGAGGTCAAGGTGGGAGGACTGCTTGAGCCCAGGAGTTCAAGATTAGTGTGGGCAAAATTGTGAAACCCCATCTCTACAAAAACAACAACCAAAAAAATTTAAATTATCCAGGTGTGATGATGCGTTCCTGTTGTACCAGCTGCGAGGGAAGCTGAGGCAGGAGGATCATTTGAGCCCAACAAGGTCGACACTGCAGTGAGCTAGGATTGCATCACTGCACTCCAGCCTCAGCAACAGAGCAAGACCCTGTCTCAAGAAAAAAAAAAAAAAGATTTTTATAGGCAAACAAAAGCTGAAAGGATTTATCATTAGTTACCCTGCACTACAAAAAATATTATGGAAAGTCTGTTAGACAGAAAGAAAATGACATTGGATGAAAAACTCAATCTATGTAAAAGAGCAAAGACTTCCAGAAATAATAAGTATGTCAGTTAAAATATATATATGTATATTCTTCTCATTTTAAAAATATCTTCAGAACATAATTGATTGCTTAAAATAAAAATAATAGCAATGTATTGTGAAATGTATAAAATGCATAGAAGTAAAATGTATGGCAACAACAGCACAATAGCCAGGAGGGAAACACAGAAGTATATCATTATGAATTTCTTATATCATCTGGGAAAGAGCGTGATATTACTTATGGATAAATAGGGATAGGTACAAGATGCTAACTATAAATCCCAAAGCAAACATTGCTACGATAGACAGATTCTTCAGGTGGCTCCCCAATCCACTCCTCTGAGTGTTCATGCTTTTGCGGGATCCCTTCCTTTTGAGTGTGGGTTGGACCTGTAACTTCTTTCTATTCAATAGAATATGGGAAAAATGATAGAATATATATGATTAGGTTATACAGTATTGTAACATTCATCTCGCTAAAGTCTGCCTATAGTTTGGAATAAAATAATGGAATGAATGTTTTCCCACTATATCATGAATAAATAATATCTACCATTATAACTCCTATTCAACATTACAGTTAATGTTTTACCCAATACAATACAGCAAGAAAAATAGATGGCATAAGGTTGTAGGGAGGAAAACATCTCCCTCTATTTACAATTATTGATTGCATAGAAAACAATAAAGAATTAACCAAAACAACCACTAGAAGTAATAAGTGAACTTAGCTATGTTGCTGGATACAAGGTCAATATACAAAAATCAACTGGATTTCTATACACTAGCAATGAAAAACTGGAAATAGAAAATGTTAATGTAATTTATAAGTTTATAATAATGCCAAAAATGTGATACTTAGGTAGAACTATAGCAAAAATGTGAAAGACCTTTATGTAAAAATTACAGGATACTGGTAAAAGAAATGAAAGATATCCTAATTAAATGTTAATATATACCTTGTTCATGGATTAGAAGACTTAATATTGTTAAGAATTCATTTCTTTCTAAACTAAAATATATATACAACCCAATTTCCATGAAAATTCTGGCAGAATTTTTAGAAATAGGAAAAGTGATTCTAAAATTTGTATGGAAAGGCAAAGGAACTAGAAGAGCCAAAACAGGTTTTACAAAATAGAACCAACTTTGAGGAATTTTAATAACTGATTCAATACTCAATTATAAAACTACATTAATGAAGACTTGGAATACTGTCAAAAGGACAGACACAAATGTCAATGGAACAGAATAAAGAGGCTAGAGTTAAACCGACATACATGTGATTGTTTTTTTTTTTTTACAAAGGTGCAAAAGTACTTCCTTGGAAGAAAGATAATCTTTTCATAAGTGGTTCTAGAACAATCAGTTATTTACATGCAGTAAAAAATATCAATCCTTTCCCCAAAGCACATAAAATTAATCAATTGGACTTTATCTGACTTTAAAAATTAAAAAGACAATTTACAGATTGGGAGAAAATAATTGTGAAACCATATCTAATAAAAAACTTACATACAAAATACACAACAGACTTTCAAAAATCAAATATATGAAAACAAATAGCCCAATTTTTTAAATGAGAAAAAACATTAATAGACACTTCACCAAAGAAAATATGAGAACGGCAAAATAATCATATGAAAAGATGGTCATTATTACTAGTTATCAGGGAACAGCAAATTAAAATCACAATGAGATACCACTATATATCTCTTAGGATGGATGCTTTATTTTTTTAACTGAAAATGCCATGTTCTGCTAATGATGTAGAATAGCTGTAACACCTAATACTTTGTTGGTGGGAATGCAAAATGGTAGACATTTGTAAAACAAAGTGCCAGTATCGTATAAAGTAAAACATAGATTTACCATGTGGCTCAGAAATTCTCCTTGGTATTTACCTTAGTGAAATGGAAACTTATATTTGTACAAAAACCTGTGCATTCGTGTTTACGGTGGCTTCATTTTGTAATCCCCCAAACTAGTAAACCCCAATTTTTCTCTAAGAAACTGATAAAGAAAGTGTGATCTGTCCATATAATGAGATACTACACAGCAATCAAATGGATGTGGAATATCATCAGAGACATGGAAGCTACAAAACAAAACCGAACGAAAAAATTTTGGAACTGAAATGAGCACTATCTAAAGTGGAAAATGATGGATTGGGCTCAACAACACATTGGAAGCAAAAAATTAAAAAAGAAAATATAAATTCAGTGACGATTTGAGGGAAATTACCATTTTAAAAAGAGAAGATTGAACAAAAACAAACAAAGCCTTGGGGACTGTGGGACAACACAGACAACTGGAATTCCAAAAACAGAGAAGAGAAAGTAAATGATGAAAAGTCTTTAAAGTCCCAAATTTGGTGAAATCTATCAACTTACAGATCTAATAAATGCAGGAAAATAACCGGCATAATGACTGCAAATAGTTCTACATGTAGGCAGAACACAGTCAAAACACTGAAAACTGGAGATAAACAGGCTGGGCGCGGTGGCTCCCGCCTGTAATCCCAGCACTTCGGGAAGCCAAGGAGGGCAAATCATTTGAGGTCAGGAGTTCGAGACCAGCCTGGCCAACATGGTAAAACTCTGTCTCTACTAAAAATACAAAAATTAGCCGGCCATGGTGGCGGGCACCTGTCATTCCAGCTACTCCGGAGGCTGAAGCAGGAGAATGGCTTGAACCTGGGAGGTGGAGGTTGTGGTGAGCCGAGATTGTGCCACTGCACTCCAGCCTGGGCAACAAAGCAAGACTCTGTCTCAAAAATAAATAATAATACAAACAAAATAAAATAAAGAAAAGCAGAAAATCTTAAAAACAGTCAAAGAAAAAAAGGTAATATTATACACAAGAGAATAACAAAAGAAATTATGGCTCACTGCTTTTCAGAGAAAAATGGAGACCGCAATAAAATGGAATGGCAACTTAAAAAGCTGAAAGAAAACTGTTAACCCAGAATTCCATGTCTAGCCAAAATATTCTTTAATTCTGTATCTAGCAGAAAGAGATATTCTCAAATAACAGCTGATAGAATTTGTGTTCTAATAATTAATTCTTAAAAAGAAAACTGACAGTTTGAAGAAAAAATAGTCTATTGCTGGGTTGAAAGTATACATGATAAAATGCAAGATACAGGAATGTAAATGGAATTAAAGTGTTACCGGGGGTGGATAGGAAGATGTTGATCAAAGGGCTTGAAGTTTTAGTTAGACAGGAGGAATCAGTTTCCAAGATCTGTCATCCAGCTTGGTGGCCATACTTAATAATATATTTCAAAATTGCTGAAAGAGTAGATTTTAAATGTTCCCACTACATAAACACCGGTATGTGAGGGGATGGATATGTTCATTAACTTGATGTACTCATTCCACAATGTATAAATAAATCAAAACATCACATAGTACACCATGAATAGATATAATTATTATTTGGCAGTTAAAAATAATTTGTTAAAAAGAAAGTATTATAAGGGTCTTAAGGCTTAAAAAAGGTATAGTATTAAATCTAAGAATACCATAATAAGATTCAAATATATACTGTAACTCCAAGAATAATCACTCAACAATAAACAAAATTGACAGATGAAACACCATTGTAAATGAAAGGTGAAATCTAAAGATTATTTAAAATTAATATTTGAAAACTTCAAATATGTAAAAAACTTTTAAAATATTTAAAGACAATATACAATTAACTCAAAGGCAGAGAACAAAAACTCCTAGGTAACATATAAAAAGAGATAGCAAGACAGTTTACTTAAACTCAACAATTTAAATAATTACATAAAACATACATGCACTAATCTGACAGCCTACTTCTAAAAACAACACATAATGATATACTATCAACAAGAAATAAACATTAAATATAAAGTAGATGGACTAAAAGCAAAAGAATGGAAAAAAATACATCTTTGTGCAAATAATAAACATCAAAAAGCTTGTTTGGCTGTATTATCACAAAACATGCAAGTTAAGTACCAATTATTCATGGAGAAAAAAATGTATTTTAGATTCTTCTCCAAAGAGTTTACATTGTTCCTCCAATGATGCATGAATCAAAGAATTCCTAAAAAAAGAAGTGAGAGAAGGCATTTGAGCAGCTTCCTGGCCTATGATAATAAAAGAGTTAATTCACAAAGACACATAAATATTCTTAATCTGTTTACATCTAATTACAGGTCTTCAAATCGACAGAATGAAAGGAGAAAGAGACATATCCACAGTTGTAAACTGGGGAGTTGAGCACTCCTCTCTCAAAAAATGACAGAACAAGTAGATAGAAAATCAATAAAGAACAGAAGATTAAAACAACATGTCAACCAACTTGATCATTAGGATGCTACACCTGACAACTGCAGAATGACAATATTTTCAAGTGTACATGAAATGTTTACCAAGCTAGACCATATTATGACATATATAATGGCCCCAGTAAATTTCAAAAGATCAAAACCTTAACAGATTTCTCTAACAAGGAAAGCTATTGTAATGAAAAACTTTATATCAAAAAATCACTGTTTAGAAAATAAGCAATAAACATTGTAAATAATTCACAGGTCAAAGAAAAAATAGAAAATATTTCAACAGTGATGGCTAAAACACAACACAATCAAACCTTGTGGAGTCCAGGTTAAGCAATACATGGAAAGAAAGTTATCTTTAAATGATTTCATTATAAATAAGCAAGACTTAAAGTGAGTAATCTAAATTTTCTTATTATAACCTAGTGATAAAAACAGCAAATTAAACCTAAATTAAATATAGGAAAGGAAATAATGAAAATAAAATCAGAAATCAATGAAATAAGAGACATAATTAAAAGAAGATTTTTTAAAACAATTAACAAAATTGATAAATCGGTTACAAGAATGATCAAAAAAAACAAGAAAAAAACGCAAATGATAAATTTAAGGAATAAAAGGAGATGTCATTATATATTCTAAACACCTTAAGAATATAGGCCCAGCATGGTTGCTCACACCTGTAATCCTAGCACTTTGGGAGGCCGAGGTGGGTGGATTGCCTGAGTTCAGGAGTTTGAGACAAGCCTGAGCAACACGGTGAAACTCCATCTCTACTAAAATAAAAACATAAAAATAAAAAATTAGCTGGGCGTGGCGGTGTGCACCTGTAGTCCCAGCTGCTCGGGAGGCTGAGGCAGGAGAGTTGCTTGAACCTGGAGTGGAGGTTGCAGTGAGCCGATGTTGTGCTACTGCACTCCAGCCTGGGTGACAGAGTGAGACTCTGTCTCTTAAATAAATAAATAAATAAATATTAAGTCAACTCTATTTTTTAAAATTTGACACCTTTTGAAAAACCCAATTTGCCTCACAAAAGAAGAAATAATATAATTAAATAAGTGCATTTATTAAGCATATAACATATACATATCGTCATATATAACATACATATGGCATATATACAGATGTATGACATACACTTTGACATAAACAGACATGTTTATTGATAAACTAAATTCATAATCAAAATGTCCAGACCCATATTATTTCATTAGTAAATTAGATCAAATGTTTAAGAAGGAGATCACAGAAACTTTACATACACACTTTCAGTAAACAAAAAAGGAAGAACACTTCCTAAATCCTTTAAGCCAGCATAAATTCACAAAACCTGACAGTTATTACCCTAACAGCTACAACAAAAAATGACGACCAATGTCATTCATACACACAGATGCAAAAGTTATTAACAAATAAGAGCAAATTTAAATCCAATGTTATATAAAAAGAATAACACAATATGATTAATTTGGAGTTACCTCAGGAATGTAAGAAATGTCAGGTTGGTTTAACATTCTAAAATTAATCAATGTTATTTTTTACATAGCAGAATAAATGGCAAAAATATAATTAGTTTTAAAAATGGAAAAAAATCATTTGATAAAATTCAATACTTTTTTATGATTAAAACTATCAGCAAAATAGGAGGGAAAGTGACTTTTGTAACCTGATAAAGGGCATCTAAGCAAAACTTGCAGCTAACATTAAACTTAATGATGAAAGACCAGATGATTTCCCTATAAGGTCAGGAACAAAAAAACGTGTGTGTTCTCATCAGATTCAACATTGCACTAGAAGTCCTACCTTGTGCAATATGGCAGAAAAATAAAGGGCATACCCCTTGAAAAGAAGTGAAACTACTCATTAACAGACAAGATGACTGTGCGTGGAAACATTGCAAACAGTCAACAACAACTAAAATAAGTCTACTTTGAAAAGTCACAGGATATCAGTATAAAAACCTAAACTGCATTTCTACCTGCCATCTGCAAACAATGTGTGGTGGCTTTGAACAGTGTCAAATAAGCAAAACTGATTAAGTGATGGACACCAAACAATTTTGTATGATATATTAAAGATGGAAATAAAAGGGTACCACTTTTAGACCCAGAAACAGCTGAAGCTATTGTAACTCATATACGTTGCTATTGAACTGCTGGCCTACCTCACAGGAGAGAGCAGCAGCTGGGCCAACAGCTCCTCCAGCTTCTGCCCAGTGCCTTCATTCAGCTTCTGCGAATCCTGGGCCAGGTCAGTGAGTACCTACATGGTGAAGGATGTCAGCCTATCCTACAACTCACGTGCATCATAAAGGTTACAGGTTATCTTAATCAACCCAGTCTGTCATAAGAAAATATCATACTGGGTGGCTTAAACAATAGAAATTTATTTCTCACAATTCTGTAGGCTAGAAGTTTAAGATAAGGGTGCCAGCATGGTCAGTTTCTAGTGAGGACTCTCTTTCCCAGCTTGCAGACAGCTGCCTTCTTGCTAATTTCTTCACATGGCAGAGAAAAAATCTCTCTCTCACTCTTCCTCTTATTAAATGACCACCAATCCTAGGATCCGTCTCTTATGACCTCATTTAAACTTAATCACCACCTAAAAGCTTGATCTCTAAACACAATTATTGGGGGTTAGGGCTTCAGCATATGAATTTCTAGTGGATTCAGGGAGGCACAATTCAGTTCATAGCAGAAGTAGCGAGAGACAGACACAGTTCTAGCGTGTCGTTACAGGTTCTGGTTTGTCCTTAGTTTCTCCCACTCCGTGCTCATCTTCCCTTCCCAACCACTACCACATGCTGTCTGTACGAGAAACTGAGGCAACAATCCTAGAGGCTGCTTAGTGACCTCTCATAATTGCATAAAGCCTAATAACTATCATTAATCTCTCATTCTACATTACTTTCTATATGGTAGTTCTGCTTCTTTGATTAGACCCTGGCTATTATATGATGAAACATGAAATTTAAAAATACATCATTTACAACTTCATCAAAACCGTGAAACACTTAGAAATAAATTTAATGAGAGAAGACAAGAACTCTATACCAAAAAATACACAACATTGGTAAGGGATATTAAAGAAGTCCTAGATAAATGGAGAGGTCATGGATTAGAAGACTGAATATAGTTAAGATGTCAGTTTCCCATAGATTGATAGAGATTTCCTGCAATTCCAATCAAAATCTTTATAAGTTGTTTTACTGAAGTTAACAGCTGACTCTAAAGTTTATTTAGAAAAGTAAAAGACCTAGAAGAAACAAAACAATCTTGGAAAAAATAGACAAGGTTGTATGATTTACACTTATTGAATTTAAAATTTCATATAAAGTTTCAACAATATGACAGTATGGTGTTGATACAAGGATTGTCAATATCATCAATGAAATAGGAGAGTTTAGAAAAAAAACACATATATGATTAACCAGTATTTCACAAAAGTGCCAAGGTATTGGAACAACTATATATCCATGTCAAAAAAATATTAAGCCGACTCCTACCTCACACTTTACACGAAAATTTATTTAAGAAATATCATACACCGGGCACAGTGGCTCACACCTGTAATCCCAACACTTTGGGAGGCCAAGGCAGGCGGATCACCTGAAGTCGGGAGTTCAAGACCAGCCTGGCCAACATGGTGAAACTCCGTCTCTACTAAAAATACAAAAAATCAGCTGGGCGTGGTGGGCACCTGTAATCTCAGCTACTTGGGCGGCTGAGGCAGGAGAAACAACTTAAACCTGGGAGGCAGAGGTTGCAGTGAGCTGAGATCATGCCATTGTACTCCAGCCTGGGCAACAGAAGTGAAATTCTGTCAAGAAAGAGAAAGGAAAGAAAGGAGAGAGAGAGAGAGAGAGAGAGAGAGAGAGAGAGAGAGAGAGAGAGAGAGAGAGAGAGAGAGAAAGGAAGGAAGGAAGGAAGGAAGGAAGGAAGGAAGGAAGGAAGGAAGGAAGGAAGGGAAGAAAGAGAAAGAAAGAAAGAAAGAAAGAAAGAAAGAAAGAAAGAAAGAAAGAAAGAAAGAAAGAAAGAAAGAAAGAAAGAAAGAAAGAAAGAAAGAAAGAAAGAAAGAAAGAAAGAAAGAAAGAAAGAAAGGAAGAAAGAAAAAGAAAGGAGGGAGGGAGGGAGGGAGGGAGGGAGGGAAGGAGGAAAGAAAGAAAGAAAGAAAAGAAAAGAAAAGGAGAGAGAAAGAAAGAGAGAGATCGGGGGGAGGGAGGGAGGAAGGAAGGAAGGGAGGGAAGGAGGAAAGAAAAAAGAAAGAAATATCATAGGCCTAAATGCAAATATAAAAAGTCTGAAATTTCTGAAAATAAAAATAGGAGAACGTTTCCATTATGTTGAACTAAACAAGAATTTTTTAGACAGAACACAAAAACACAAACTATATAAAAAGATGCAGTTATACATTGCTTAGTGATGGGATACATTTTGAGAAATGCATCATTAGGCAATTTTGTCATTGTGTGAACATCATAGAGTGTACTTACATAAACCTAGATGATATATACATTTTTTATCTGCATATATTTTTTCAGATGAGGTCTTGCTCCGTTGCCCAGGTTGGTCTTGAACTCCTGGCCTCAAGTAATCCTCCTGCCTCAATCTCCCCAAATGCTGAGATTATAGGTATGAACCACCACACCCAGCCTCAGGTTATCCTATGGGACCACTGTCATACATGCAGTCTGTCATTGATTGAAACATGGTTGTGCAGTGCATGATTATATACTGAAAATCACCAAAACTAAAAATTTTGTGCACCCAAAGACACAGTTAAAAAAATTGAAAGTCAATTCACAGTTTGGGAAAAAAGTATTTGTAAAACACATAATTGACAAAGGGCTTTTACGTAGAATAATATACAAAGACTCTTAATATTCAATAATAAGAAGAGAAACAACCCTACAATAATAAGCAAAATCTTTGAATAGATACTCCAGATAATAAGATATATTAACAGTCAGTATGCACATATCATTAATCGTGAAGGAAATGTAGATTAAGAGCACAAGGAGATACCAAGCAAACTAGGAAAGTTAAAGTTTGGCAACACCAAATGCTGATGATGCTATGAATAAACTAATACACTTGAATATTTCTGGTACCAGTTTTTAAATTGTACGATTGCACTGGAAACAGTTTGGTAGTGTCTTAGAAAGGTGAATACAGTTATCATTCCTAGATATTTGACAAAGGCAAACTGAAAATCTAAGTTTATACAAAGACTTATTATATAAAAATAGTGATAGTCATTGTATTTATTATAGCCCTAAACCAGAAACAATAGAAATGTCCCTCAAGAAGCAATTTAAGGTGCATTTATACAATAGAATACTTTTTATCAGCAGAGAAACAAACCACCAACACATGTGACAACATATTTATAGCTATACCCACCTCCTCCCTCCCTTCCTTAATCCCTGGCAACCACTAATATGCTCTCCATTTTCAAAAGTTTGTCATTTGAAAAATATTATCAGCATTTGAAAAAACTCTATAAATAGAAACACAAAATGTGTAACCTTTTGGATGGACTTTTTTCACTTTGTAGAATTCTGTATTGAATATATCATGAGTAAATGCAAAAGAACCATTTGTGGTGGATCTTCTGACTTTAAAAGACCTGTGTCTAACATTTTTCACTTCATCCAAGTTCTGTTTTCTTTACAAGGACTATTTTTTTCAAGTCTGTATTTGAGTCAGAAATAATGTTATTTTTCTAGTAGCATGATATAGCCTAAAAATGTAAAGTTGAAATTATTGATTTGTCTTTTGATGCAAATTGCCTTTTTTCAAATATTAATAAAGATTCTTTTTAAAGTGACAGATTTAAAAATGTTTAGATGTCTGAGAAGAATGGAGCATATACTAGGAAGCTCCAAGCCCTGTTTCTTCACAGAAATATCAAAAGCAACCAGAAACTAACTGGACAACTTTTATAGGAGCTCTGGAAAACAGTCAAGGGTCTAAAGAAACCAAGTGGACATCCAGTTAATAAAAAGCCACCTTCAAAATGGTAGTAAATGTCATGGTGTTTCTGTTTACCTTTGCCTTACTCCCTAAGTTGCAAGATATTCTTGGCCTATAGGAGGAAGCATCCCAGCTCGCAGCCCTCTCTCTCAACTGAAGGGAACAGAGCAGACCCTATTGACAGTATTCCAACCCATCTGGGGATGTTTCTCTGCCTTTTCTAACTCAGATCTCAGGCAGGCAAAAAGCAGAAAGCACAGCTCATAAGAGCAGTGCACAGACTCCAACCTGGGAATTTGGGGCAAGACAGTTGGAGCAAGAGATTTATAGTGAAGACATAAAATAGACCGCCTCAGGCCCTAGGGAAAAGCTGGAGTGAGACCATTTGGGAAATTCAGACATTCAAAAGTAGCCATGGATAAATGGGAATTGAGAAAGTCACATGAAGGCCCAGGCAAGATGTATGCTCAGAAAGGGCCTGAGAAGACTGTTTGTTTTCATCTTGGACTGATCCCCAGGCTCAGGGCAAGGATTGCAGAAGCACAGAGCCGATTGGCAGAGGCTGGAAGAGGTGGCTGTTTTCTCAAATGTCCAATTTTTAACAAAAATACCAAGGTAAAGAAACGGGAAAACATAATCCACTCAGATAAATACAGTTAATTGGCAGAGACACCATCCTTGAAGAAGGATTGGAATTACTAGATAGAGACTATAAAACATCTGTCATAGTATGTTCAAAAGCAAAAGGAAAAAATGAACCAAGGACTAAAGAAAATCAGGAAAACAATATATAAACAAAATGAGAATACCAACAAACAGACAGAACTATGAAAAGGAACCAAGCAGACATTCTGGAGCTGAAAAACACAATGACTGAATTCAAAAATTCACTGGAAGGATGAAGTCAATCTTGAAGCATAAGAACAAAATTAGAAAATTTACAATATCAGGCTTCAAGGCTTATTCTAAAGCTACAGCACTCAAGATAGTGTGCAAGTGTATAACACTGAATTAGGAAACAAAATATCCGAAAGCAGATCTACATTTAAGACAGTTACTTTATTTATAACAAAGAATTCACTGCCACTAAGTCAGGGAAAGGATGATCTTAATAAATAGTGCTGGACCAACCAGACCCCCAGATGAAAAATATTAACATTGACTTCTACCTTGCACTATACATAAACATTAATCTAGGATGTAACATAGACCTAAATATAAAAGTCATATAAAAGATAAAGCAATAACACTGCTGGAAGACAACATAAAAGAACAATTTTATTAACTCAGATTAGGAAAAGATTTCTCAAACAGAAACAAAAAAGCACTAAATATAAAAGCAAATTATAAATGCTAAATACATTAATATATACCTTCATTCAATTAAAAAATCTTGTTTGCCAAAAGCTAGCATTAAAAGTGAAATAGTCAACTCACAAAATAGTAATGCATATATTAAACCAAGGACTTTCATCCAGACATATCCTTACCTGTTCCTGTATCTGTATTCTCTGCCCACTCCATACCTCCATGACTCTAGGTTCAGTGTGTGACTTGCTTGGGCAGACGGGATGTTAGCAGAAGTGATACCAGCAGAGATACAACTGGGCTCCGTCACTCATTTCTCTGATAGGTGTATTGTAAAAATTAAGAGATCAACTTCATGCAGAACTCTGGGCAGTTAATTTGTAATCAGTAGATGTCCAATGAAGGAAAACTCTCTTCTTCCTTGGGTTCTTTACCAGCTAAGGC
The DNA here is from genome assembly GCF_047675955.1 of Chlorocebus sabaeus. NCBI lineage: Eukaryota > Metazoa > Chordata > Mammalia > Primates > Cercopithecidae > Chlorocebus > Chlorocebus sabaeus. The sequence continues at coordinate 4,812,543 of NC_132913.1, read as the reverse complement.
TGAGAGGGCCCCTATGGCCCTGGTGAAAATCATTAGCCCTTCCTAGTGACCAGAGGCAGATACTGGTGGCTTCCAGTTCTACCTGAAAATGTGGAGTAGAGGAAGAGTGTGATATTAAACCAAACACCGCATGTTCTCACTCATAGGTGGGAACTGAACAATGAGATCACTTGGACTCGGGAAGGGGAACATCACACACCGGGGCCTATCATGGGGAGGGGGGAGGGGGGAGAGATGGCATTGGGAGTTATACCTGATGTAAATGATGAGTTGATGGGTGCTGACGAGTTGATGGGTGCAGCACACCAACATGGCACAAGTATACATATGTAACAAACCTGCACGTTATGCACATGTACCCTAGAACTTAAAGTATAATAATAATAATAAATAATAAATAAAAAAGAAAACAAAAACAAACAGGAGATATTTTAGTTTCACTAGTCTTCAGAGGCTCTGGAAAAAGAAATTTTCCTTTGGAATTCACCTTCTCATTTCATAAAATAAATAAGCAAATATGGAGGTGGGAGTTTCTCTTTCTGGGATTGTCTGAGACTGTCAGCAAATAGTGAGAAAGTGCATAGCTACTGCAAGCAGCTAATTACAAGCCCCATATCATTCACACTGCAATTAAAAACATTTGTTCTCAGCGAAAGCCATCCCATAAGCTTGCATGAGCCCAGTCAGGAGGCTTTTACTGGGCTCCTGAAAAACACATTCATAAATCAGGAGAGCCTCTGAATAAAAAGGGCCAATTAAAGTGATTAGCTCTCTATATAATATAGTTATTTGCAGTCATGCCTTTCACTCTCCCTCCCTCCTCTCCTCCAAGGACAATGTTCTAAAAGGTAAACATCCATATTTCAATGTGTGCCCACATGGCTCCAAGAAAAACTCCATCAGGAAAACAGAGGAAAGGCCAATTCTTTAGTAGTTTTCAACAGTTTTTACCCACTGAAAGTGTCTCACAATTTTTCCAATGCCAAGTTTGGTCTGCAGATCCCTTGGGAAGGAGGCAGGGTGGTGAAGTGTGAGGGGAAAGGCTCAGCACTAGAAAGACCTCATCTGAGTCACCTTGCACCCAGAGCTCCCCATTCTTGCCTGGTTCTCAGATCCCTCTGTACCCAATGGCAACAGCATCATAGCACCTGCAGGATGTGGCGCAGATTAAATGGAACATGTGGTGCCCATGGTCACATGCTCTTACCCTCTCCTTCCCAGTAGAGACAACAGCCCCTCCTGCATCTTGCAGAGGGGATGTGGCCTGCATGATAGGTGGCAGACACAGTCCCTTCTGTCATTCCCCATTGGGACTAAGGGAAGCCTCTCCATGAATGTTTATTTTTCCAAATGACCTTACAAGAAGTTTGCAAAGTGGAGGAAAAACTCCACCCAACCCCACTTTCCCAATATGAGTTCCATGTTTAGTGTCACAACTCCTAGAGACAAGTCACTTGCAATTGTGTACTCTTTTGCCTTTTAGGTGAGTCATGTGCACAAAAGTTCCCAGAAGCCCCCTGGATTTCCAGCCCTATCCTCTAGTCAGCAGTTCTGAGATGTACAGTGGTGTGAAGCAGAGGGAGGCTCCCGCGTGGAGGTGTGGCCCGAGAAAAGCCTGAGCTCTCTCTGTCTTCACATAGCTCTCTGGGGCCTCTTTCATAAGGGCACTAATCCCACTCATGAGGACTCCAACCTCGCACAAACCCCAACTCCAAATACCACCACATTGGCATTCAGATTCAACAAGTGAATTTTGGGACAATGCAAACATTCAGTCTATAGCTCCCCACCCACTGGGGAATTGTCATTCATGGTTCCCAACCACTTGCCCTCTGTCTCACCTTCATGGACAGACACAGTTCTTACCTGGGTCTGCCAGGCCACCCCTGAGTGATTGGACTCTACCCTTTGTGTCTCACTCTTTCCAGTTTCTCACCTTCTGATTCGGAAATGGCCAAAGCAAAGGGGTACAGGTAAACCAGTTATGCAGCCTTATTTAAAACTATATTTTAAAACGTAATCTTTATACCTAGATTTTTTTGGTGTGTTCAATGAACAATAATAATCTTTACTTTGGTGTGAAAATAATATGTTCTCTCCCATTTTTAAAAATATTTGGCTCTCTCAGTCTTCTTTTAATCTTCACACTTCTAACAGAGACATGCAGGTAAGAAATATTTTATAATTCCAAATTTATTATAAGAAAAAGAGCTGTGGAAATGTGTGGAAACTAACACTTGCCCAACAATAAGGAAGGTTGGGACTTGGGTGGCTGGGGGAGCATTCTACTCATTCAAAGGGACAGATGCTGCTCTCCACCCAGGTGCTGCCCACAAAAATGCAAACCATGGGTACAACTACTCAAGAGAAGATGGTGGGCACATGCCCAAGATGGATGAACAGGAATAGCTCCAGCCTCCAGCTCCCAGCGTGAGCGACACAGAAGATGAGTGATTTCTGCATTTTCAACTGAGGTACCTGGTTCATCTCACTGGGGTGTGTCAGATAGTTGGTGCTGGTCTGCAGGTGCAGCCCAACCAGTGAGAGCTGAAGCCAGGACAAGGCATCACCTCACCTGGGAAGTGCAAGGGGGGAAGGGAATTCCTTTTCCTAACCAAAGGAAATTGAGACACACAACACCTGGAAAATCAGAAAACTCCCACCCTAATACTGCACTTTACCAAGGGTCTTAGCAAACGGCCCACCAGGAGATTATATCCCACACCTGGATCAGAGGGTCCTATGACCACAGAACCTCCCTCACTGCTAGCACAGCAGTCTGAGCTCTAACTGCAAGACAGTAGCCAGGCTGTGGGAGGGGTGCCCGCCATTGCTGAGGCTTAAGTAGGTAAACAAAGCCCCTGGGAAGCTCAAGTTGGGTGGAGCCCACCACAGCTCAAGGAAGCAGGCCTGTCTCTGTAGATTCCTCCTCTGGGGACAGGGCATAGCTAAACAAAAAGCAGCAGAAACCTCGGCAGAGGTAAATGCCCCTGTCTGACAGCTTTGAAGAGAGCAGTGGATCTCCCAGCACAGAGGTTGAGATCTGAGAATGGACAGACTGCCTGCTCAAGCATCAACTAGTGAGCAAAATAACCAGCTAATATCATAATGACAGGATCAAGTTCATATATAACAATATTAACCTTAAATGTAAATGGACTAAATGGTCCAATTAAAAGACACAGACTGGCAAATTGGATAAAGAGTCAAGACCCATCAGTTTTCTGTATTCAGGAGACCCATCTCACATGCAGAGACACGCATAGGCTCAAAATAAAGGGATGGAGAAAGATCTACCAAGCAAATGGAAAACAAAAAAAAGCAGGGGTTGCAATCCTAGTCTCTGATAAAACAGACTTTAAACCATCAAAGATCAAAAGAGACAAAGAAGGCCATTACATAATGGTAAAGGGATCAATTCATCAGGAAGAGCTAACTATCCTAAATATATATGCACCCAATACAGGAGCACCCAGATTCATAAAGCAAGTCCTTAGAGACTAACAAAGAGACTTAGACTCCCATACAATAATAATGGGAGACTTCAACACCCCACTGTCAACATTAGGCAGATCAACGAGACAGAAAGTTAACAAGGATATCCAGGAATTGAACTCAACTCTATACCAAACGGACCTAATACACATCTACAGAACTCTCCACCCCAAATCAACAGAATATACACTCTTCTTAGCACCACATCGCACTTATTCCAAAATTGACCACATAGTTGGAAGTAAAGCACTCCTCAGCAAATGTACAAGAACAGAAATTATAACAAACTGTCTCTCAGACCACAGTGTAATCAAACTAGAACTCGGGACTAAGAAACTCAATCAAAACCGCTCAACTACATGGAAACTGAACAACCTGCTCCTGATTGACTACTGGGTACATAAAAAAATGAAGGCAGAAATAAAGATGTTCTTTGAAACCAATGAGAACAAAGATACAACATATCAGAATCTCTGACACATTTAAAGCAGTGTGTAGAGGGAAATCTATAGTACTAAATGCCCACAGGAGAAAGCTGGAAAGATCTAAAATTGACACCCTAACATCACAATTAAAGGAACTAGAGAAACAAGAGCAAACACATTCAAAAGCTAGCAGAAGGCAAGAAATAACTAAGACCAGAGCAGAATTGAAGGAGACAGAGACACAAAAACCCACCAAAAAAATCAATGAATCCAGGAGTTGGTTTTTTGAAAAGATCAACAAAATTGACAGACCGCTAGCAAGACTAATAAAGAAGAAAAGAGAGAATAATCAAATAGACGCAATAAAAAATGATAACAGGGATATCACCACCGACCCCACAGAAATACAAACTACCATCAGAGAATACTATAAACACTTCTATGCAAATAAACTAGAAAACCTAGAAGAAATGGATAATTTCCTGGACACTTACAATCTCCCAAGACTAAACCAGGAAGAAGTTGAATCCCTGAATAGACCAATAGCAGGCTCTGAAATTGAGGCAATAATTAATAGCCTACCAACCAAAAAAGTCCAGGACCAGACAGATTCACAGCTGAATTCTATCAGAGGTACAAGGAGGAGTTGGTACCATTCCTTCTGAAACTATTCCAATCAATAGAAAAAAGAGGGAATCCTCCCTAACTCATTTTATGAGGCCAACATCATCCTGATACCAAAACCTGACGGAGATACAACAACAAAAAAGAGAATTTTAGACCAATATCTCTGATGAACATCAATGCAAAAATCCTCAATAAAATACTGGCAAACCGAATCCAGCAGCACATCCAAAAGCTTATCCACCATGATCAAGTGGGCTTCATCCCTGGGATGCAAGGCTGGTTCAACATATGCAAATCAATAAACGTAATCCAGCATATAAACAGAACCAAAGACAAAAACCACATGATTATCTCAATAGATGCAGAAAAGGCCTTTGACAAAATTCAACAGTCCTTCATGCTAAAAACTCTCAATAAGTTCGGTATTGATGGAACGTATCTCAAAATAATAAGAGCTATTTGTGACAAACCCATAGCCAATATCATACAGAATGGCAAAAACGGGAAGCATTCCCTTTGAAAACTGGCACAACACAGGGATGCCCTCTCTCACCACTCCTGTTCAACATAGTGTTGGAAGTTCTGGCTAGGGCAATCAGGCAAGAGAAAGAAATAAAGTGTGTTCAGTTAGGAAAAGAAGAAGTCAAATTGTCCCTGTTTGCAGATGACATGATTGTATATTTAGAAAATTCCATTATCTCAGCCCAAAATCTCCTTAAGCTGATAAGCAACTTCAGCAAAGTCTCAGGATACAAAAATCAATGTGCAAAAATCACAAGCATTCTTATACACCAGTAACAGACAAACACAGAGCCAAATCATGAATGAACTCCCATTAACAATAGCTTCAAAGAGAATAAAATACCTAGGAATCCAACTTACAGGGGATGCAAACGACCTCTTCAAGGAGAACTACAAACCACTGTTCAGTGAAATAAAAGAGGACACAAACAAATGGAAGAACATACCATGCTCATGGATAGGAAGAATCAATACTGTGAAAATGGCCATACCACCCAAGGTAATTTATAGATTCAAAGCCATCCTCATTAAGCTACCAATGACTTTCTTCACAGAATTGGAAAAAACTGCTTTAAAGTTCATATGGAACCAAAAAAGACCCCCATTGCCAAGATAATCCTAAGCCAAAAGGACGAAGCTGGAGGCATCACGCTCCCTGACTTCAAACTATACCACAAGGCTACAGTAACCAAAACAGCATGGTACTGGTACCAAAACAAAGATATAGACCAATGGAACAGAAAAAAGCCCTCAGAAATAATACCACACATCAACAACCATCTGACTTGACAAACCTGACAAAAACAAGAAATGGGGAAAGGATTCCCTATGTAATAAATGGTGCTGGGAAAATTGGTTAACCATAAGTAGAAAGCTGAAACTGGATCCTTTCCTTACTCCTTATACGAAAATTAATTCAAGATGGATTAGAGACTTAAATGTTAGACCTAAAACCATAAAAACCCTAGAAGAAAACCTAGGTAATACCATTCAGGACACAGGCATGGGCAAGGACATCATGTCTAAAACACCAAAAGCAATGGCAACAAAAGTGAAAATTGACAAATGGGATCTAATTAAACTAAAGAGCTTCTGCACAGCAAAGAAACTACCATCAGAGTGAACAGGCAACCTACAGAATGGGGGAAAATTTTTGCAATCTACTCATCTGACAAAGGGCTAATATCCAGAACCTATAAAGAACACAATCAAATTTACAAGAAAAAACAAACAACTCCATCAAAAAGTGGGCAAAGGATATGAACAGACACTTCTCAAAAGAAGACATTCATACAGCCAACAGACACATGAAAAACTGCTCATCATCACTGGCCATCAGAGAAATGCAAATCAAAACCACAATGAGATACCATCTCACACCAGTTAGAATGGCAATCATTAAAAAATCAGGCAACAATAGGTGCTGGAGAGGATGTGTAGAAATAGGAACACTTTTACACTGTTGGTGGGACTGTAAACTAGTTCAACCATTGTGGAAGCCAGTGTGGTGATTCCTCAAGGATCTGGAACTAGAAATACCATTTGACCCAGCCATCCCATTACTGGGGATAGACCCAAAGGATTATAAGTCAGGCTGCTGTAAAGACACATGTACATGTATGTTTATTGCGGTGCTATTCACAATAGCAAAGACTTGGAACCAACCCAAATGTCCATCAGTGACAGACTGGATTAAGAAAATGTGGCACATACACACCATGGAATATTATGCAGCCATAAAAAAGGATAAGTTTGTGTCCTTTGTAGGGACATGGATGCAGCTGGAAACCACCATTCTCAGCAAACTATCACAAGAACAGAAAACCAAATACCGCATGTTCGCACTCATAGGTGGGAAGTGAACAATAAGATCATTTGGACACAGGAAAGGGAACATCACACACCGGGTCCTATTGTGGGGAGGGGGGAGGGGGCAGGGATAGCATTAGGAGATATACCTAATGTAAATGATGAGTTAATGGGTGCGGCACACCAACATGGCACATGTATACATATGTAACAAACCTGCATGTTGTGCACATGTACCCTAGAACTTAAAGTATAATAAAAATAAAAAATAAAAAAGAGAAGATGGCATCTGGATTTGTAAAATGAAACCCACTGGTTGTTAAATGTACAAGTAATTCAGTGTTTTAAGCAGCCTGTGTCCCAACGCCTGCAGGACAACTGCTGGCTTGATTTGACCAGTGTGCTCTCAGCTCTGTCCAGCCTTCACATGGCTTTTCCACTCCAAAACTCCACCCAACCGGCCGTAAGACAGACCCAAGACTCAGTCTCGTTTGCTATATTCACAACCCCACTCTGGCCTCCTACTCAGTCTTACTTCCAGCTGCTATCTTCAGCAATTACTACTGCAGAAGAATTACTACTGCCAGGCTCTCATCAATTTTCCCTCTGAATGCCTTTCATGTTGTCATTGCCCAGGCAAGCAATATGCTCTCTCATCTTGCAATTCTGCTTGTGCACATCCTCCCCATGCTTCACACTTCCTCCAGGGTAGTCTCTGGAGAAGACTCCTGCCTCTCCTCCAAACTCCCAAGGTCTTCACCTGTACAAACCTCAGAAATTAATTTCAGCCTCTTTTACCATTCTATTTCCAGTGTGTTCCCTATTGCTTATCAGCTACACTAAACTTTCTAAGATCAGATGTTTCTCAGATTCACTTATTATGATTTTCTCAGTACTTCATACATAGGTACTGGGAAAATAAAGTAAGACCTACTTTAAGACTTGTATTTTAGACACTGACTACCCCTCCAAATGAGATGGAAGAAACACTAAAAATGCCCAGCAAAATATTGAAAGTTTATTTTTTAGTATGTTGATTATCTGACAAAAAAGTAGGAATATTTCAAATGCCAAAACCAAGTGAAATCTGGAACCTAGAGCATTAAGCCAAACACAGAAGGTGAGTTTCCTTTTCGCGACACTGAGCATTCATTTATGATGGTGCAGGACTTAGGGATCAAGATGCACAGCTAGGGTCCTTTGAAGGTGAGAAGCCTAATTCTTTAAAGCCAGAACAGAAAGTGATACTAGAAATAAACCTACATTCCACACTCATTCCCCTTACACACATCCACATCCACTGAGTAGAGGTGGACAATGAAATGTACCTGTGTGAACTGTGGCACCGAATGAAGAAGAAAATAAATGTATCCTGAGAATTGCTAGGAAAAAAAAAACTTATCCTCACTCAAATTGCAGCATGAATTCACAATATCCAAAAGGTCTAAAAAGACTCAAAGTGAAAACTCAGTTTAAAATGTCAATCTCAGCTAACCAGTAAAAGTAAATGTTCAACACAGGCTTTAAAGAATCCCACAGATGAACTTCCAAGGATTCAGATGTCACAGTCAAAAAATACACAAGGAATGTAGGCAGGTTGAGTGAGAATTAGCAATAATAACAGGAGATAACACATTCTAAAAAGTTCATCTTAACAATTACTAGCAAGAATATAAAATATTTTTATGTAACTGTTTTAAAGAAATAAACATAATACTGATAAAATGAGCAAAAAAAAAAGTAAGACTAGTAAAATACCAAAACCATTTGATTAAAAAAAAGAAAGAAAAGCTTCCAAAACTATGTTTAATGTATAACAATTAAAATGAAGAATCTGGAGCCAGGAATGGTGGCTCATGCCTGTAATCTTAGCTGTTTGGGAGACTGATATGTAAGTATCACTTGAGTCCAGGAGTTTAAAGCCAGAGTGAGCTATAATTGCCAGTGTACACCAGCCTGAATGATAGAACAAGACCCCATTTCTTAAAATAAATAAACATAGAGCAACAATACAAACAAGTTGGCATAATAACCAGCTAACAACACAATGAGAGGATCAAATCCACACATATCAGTTCTAACCTTAAATGTAAATGAGTTACATTCTTCTTTTAAAAGACACAGAATGGCAACCTGGATAAAAAAGCAATACCCAATGGTGTGCTGTCTTCAAGAGACCCATCCCACATTCAATGACACCCATAGGCTCAAGACAAAAGGATGAGGGAAAATCTACCAAGCAAATGAAAAACAGAAAAAAATCAGGGGTTCCAACCTTAATTTTAGACAAAACAGACTTTAAATCAACAAAGACAAAAAAAGACAAAAAAGGGCATTACATATGGTAAAGGATTCAATTCAACACGTAGACCTAACTATCCTAAATATATATAGACCCAACACAGGAGCATCCAGATTTATAAAGCAAGTTCTTGGAAACTTACAAAGAGACTTAGACTCACATACAATAATAGTAGGAGATTTCACTTCACTAACAGTATTATACAGATCATCAAGGCAGAAAATTAACAAAGATATTTAGGTCACGAAATCAACATTGAACCAAATGGATCTAGTAGACCTCTGCGGAACTCTTTACTCAAAAACAATAGAATATACATTCTTCTCATCACCACATGGCACATACTCTAAAGTTAATCACACAATCAGACATAAAACAATCCTCAGCAAATGCAAAAGAACTGAAATCATACTGAACACACTCTTTGACAATAGCACAATAAAAATAGAAATTAAGACTAAACAAATTGCTCAAAACCATGCAATTATATGGAAATTAAACAACATGCTTCTGAATGACTTTTGGGTAAAAAATAAAATTAAGGCAGATACCAAGAAGTTCTTTGAAACCAATGAGAACAAAGGTACATCATAACAGCTAAGGCAGTGTTAAGAGGGAAATTTACAGCACTGAATACCCACGTCAAAAAGTTAGAAAGATCTCAATTTTAACAATTTAACATCACCACTGGAAGAACCAGAGAAGCAAGAGCAAACCAACCCCAAAGCTAGCAGAAGACAAGAAATAATGCAAGTCTCAGCCCAAAGTCTCCTTCAGCTGATAAACAACTTCAGCAAACTTTTAGGATACTAAATCAATGTACACAAATCACTAGCATTCCTATACACCAACAACAACCAAGCCAAGAGCCAAATTGAGAATGCAATCCCACTCACAATTTCTACAAAAAGAATAAAATACATAGGAATACAGCTAACCAGGAAGATGAAAGATTTCTACAATGAGAATTACAAAACACTGCTCAAAGAAATCAGAGAAGACACAAGCAAATGGAAAAACATTTCATCCTCATGGATAGGAAAAATAAATAGCATTAAAATGGCCATACTGCCAAAAGCAATTTACAGATTCAATGCTATTCCTATCAATTTACCAATGACATTCTTCACAGAACTACAAAGAAAACACTATTTTGAAATTCATATGGAACCAAAAAGGAGCTCTAACAGCTAAGGCAATACTAAGCAGAAAGAACAAAGCTGGAGGCAATATGCTACCCAACTGCAAACTATCCTACAGGGCTACAGTAACCAAAACAGCATGGTACTGGTACAAAAACAGACACGTTGACCAATGGAACAGAATAGAGAGCCAGAAATAAGGCCACACACCTGCAACCATCTGTTCTTTGACAAAGTTGAAAAAGAACAGGCAATGGGGAAAAGACTCCCTATTCAATAGATGGTGGTGGGATAACTGGCTAGCCATATCCAGAAGATAGAAACTGGACCCCTTCCTTATACCATATACAAAAATCAACTAAAAATGGATTAAAGACTTATTTGTAAAACCCAAAACTATAAAAACCCTGGAAAACAATCTAGGTAATACCATTCTGGACATAGAAATGGGCAAAGATTTCATAATAAAGATGCCAAAAGCAATTGCAACAAAAGCAAAGGTTGATGAATGAGATCCAGTTAAACTTAAAGAGATTCTACATTAACAAAAGAAACTATCAACAGAGTAAACAGACAACCTAAAGAAGGGGAGAAAATATTTGCAAACTATGCATCTGACAAAAGTCTAATATTCAGCATCTGTAAGGAACATAAACAAATTTACAAAAAATACCCATCCCCATTAAAAAGCGGGCAAAGGATATGAACACTTTTCTTTTTTTTGTTTTTTACTTTCAAATTTAATTTTTTTTATTTTTTTATTATAGTTTATGTTCTAGAGTGCATGTGCACAACATACAGGTTTGTTACATATGTATACATGTGCCATGTTGGTGTGCTGCACCCATTAACTCATCATTTACATTAGGTATATCTCCTAATGCTATCCCTTCCCCTTCCCCCAACCCCACAACAGGCCCCAGTGTGTGATGTTCCCCTTCCTGTGTCCAAGTGATCTCATTGTTCAATTCCCACCTATGAGTGAGAACATGCGGTGTTTGATTTTCTGTTCTTGCGATAGTTTGCTGAGAATGATGGTTTCCAGCTGCATCCATGTCCCTACAAAGGACATGAACTCATCCTTTTTTATGGCTGCATAGTATTCCATGGTGTATACATGCCACATTTTCTTAATACAGTCTGTCATTGATGGACATTTGGGTTGGTTCCAAGTCTTTGCTATTGTGAATAGTGCCGCAATAAACATACGTATACATGTGTCTTTATAGCAGCATGATTTATAATCCTTTGGGTATATACCCAGTAATGGAATGGCTGGGTCAAATGGTATTTCTAGTTCTAGATCCTTGAGGAATAGCCACACTGGCTTCCACAATGGTTGAACTAGTTTACAGTCCCACTAAAGAAGACACAGATGCAGTTAACAAGCATATGAACAAAAGCTCAGTATCACTGATCATTAGAGAAATGTGAGTCAAAATCACAATGAGATACCATCTCATGCCAGTTAGAACCACCATTATTACAAAGTCAAAAAATAATATGCTGATAAGGCTGTGGAGAAAAAGAAATACTTGTACACTGTTGGTGGGATTGTAAATTAGTTCAACCATTGTGGAAAGCAGTTTGGTGATTCCTCAGAGAGCCAAAACCAGAACCACCATTTGAACTAGCAATCTTATTACTGGGTACATACCCAGAGGAATATAAATTATTCTACCATTAAGACATATGCATGCAAATGTTCACTGAAGTACTATTTGTAATAACAGAAACATGAAATCAACTAAATGCCCATCAGTGACAGATTGGATAAAGAAAATGTGGTACATATACATCATGGAATACTATGCAGCTATGAAGAAGAATGAGATTGTATCTTTTGTGAAAACATGGATGGAGCTGGAGGCCATTATCTTTAGCAAACTAACACAGGAACAAAAAACAAAATACCCCATATTCTCATTTAGAAGTGAAAGCTGAAGGGTAAGAACTCAAGGACACAATGAAGGGAACAATAGACAATGGGGCCTACTTGAGAGTGGAGGGTGGGAGAAGGGAAAGGATTGGAAAAAAGAACTATTGTGTACTAGGCTTAGTGCTTGGGTGATGAAATAATCTGTACAACAAACTCCCTTAACTGTTACCTATATAACAGACCTGCACATGTACCCCAAAAGTAAAATAAAAGTTAAAAAATAAAATCAAATAAATAAAAGTTAAAATGTGACATCATAGATTATATTTTGTGCACTTATAAAAAACTAGCCTGCTAATTAAATAAGTGTAAATGTTTATATAATTGTTATGCATATATGTGAAGTAGAATGAAATAAAATAAACAAACAATATAAATAAATAACCCAATGGATGGTTTTAGCTGTAAAGTTTCCAAAGTTAAAGAGATATTTTACAAAATGGAAGTTAAATTTAAATACATTATCTATAAGTATTTGAATAAATGTTAGCAAACCAAATAAAAATGTATGGAAAAGGTAATGCACTATACCATTGGAGATGTAAGGTGAATCTAACACTAGAAATAATTTCATATAAGTTCTATATTAAGTTTAAAGCAGAATAATTATAGAATTTTGTATTTGAGAAAAACAAAATGTATTTCGTATTTTAAAAATAAAGTCTTATCAAACTAAAAATAGAGATGAGGTTTTTAAATTATTTTCTTATACTTTAAGTTCTGGAATACATGTGTAGAACATGCAGGTTTGTTACATAGGTATACACGTGCCATGATGGTTTGCTGCACCCATCAACCCATCATCCACATTAGGTATTTCTCCTAATGCTCTCCCTCCCGTAGGCCCCCATCCCCTGACAGGAACCGGTGTGTGATATTCCCCTCCCTGTGTTCATGTGTTCTCACTGTTCAATTCCCACTTAGAGTGAACATGTGGTGTTTGGTTTTCTGTTCTTGTGTTAGTTTGCCGAGAATGATGGATTCCAGTTTCATCCATGTCCCTGCAAAGGACATGAACTCATCCTTTTTTACGGTTGTATAGTATTCCATGACGTATAGGTGCCACATTTTCTCTATCCTGTCTATCATTGATGGATATTTGGGTTGCTTCTAAGTCTTTGCTATTGTGAACAGTGCTGCAATAAACGTATGTGTGCATGTGTCTTTATAGTAGAATGACTTATAATCCTTTGGGTATATACCCAGTTATGGGATTGGTATGGATCAAATGGTATTTCTAGTTCTAGATCCTCGAGGAATCGCCACACTGTCTTCCACAATGCTCAAACTGATTTACACTCTCACCAACAGTGTAAAAGTTTTCCTGTTTTTCCACATCCTCTCCAGCATCTGTTATTTCCTGACTTTTTACTGATCGCCATTCTAACTGAATGTGTGCACCAAACTGGTGTGCACACTAACTGGTGTGAGATGGTATCTCATTGTGGTTTTGATTTCCATTTCTCTAATGACCAGTGATGATGAGCTTTTTTTCATATGTTTGTTGGCTGCATAAATGTCTTCTTTTGAGAAGTGTCTGTTCATATCCTTTGCCCACTTTTTGATGGGGTTGTTTGATTTTTTCTTGTAAATTTGTTTAAATTCTTTGTAGATTCTGGATATTAGCCCTTTGTCAGATGGATAGATTGCAAAAATTTTCTCCCATTCTGTAGGCTGCCTGTTCACTCTGATGATAGATTCTTTCTTTTGCTGTGCAGAAGCTCTTTAGTTTAATTAGATCCCATTTGTCAATTTTGGCTTTTGTTGCCATTGCTTTTGGTGTATTAGTCATGAAGTCTTTGCCCATGCCTATGTCCTGAATGGTATTGCCTAGGTTTCCCTCTAGGGTTTTCATGGTTTTAGGTCTTATGTTTAAGTCTTTAATCCATTTTGAGTTACTTTTTGTATAAGGTGTAAGAATGGGTCCAGTTTCAGTTTTCTGCATATGGCCTGCCAGTTTTCCCAACACCATTTATTAAATCCTTTCCCCATTTCTTGTTTTTGTCAGGTTTGTCAAAGATCAGATGGCTGTAGATGTGTGGTGTTGCTTCTGAGGCCTCTGTTCTATTCCATTGGTCTATGTATCTGTTTTGGTACCAGTACCATGCTGTTTTGGTTGCTGTAGCCTTGTGCTAAAGTTTGAAGTCAGATAGCGTGATACCTCCAGCTTTGTGCTTTTTGCTTAGGATTGTCTTGGCTACTCAGGCTCTTTTTGGTTCAATACGAAATTAAAAGTAGTTTTTTTCTAATTCTGTGAAGAAAGTCAGTGGTAGCTTGATGGGGATCGCACTGAACCTATAAATTACTTTGGGCAGTATGGCCATTTTCACAATATTGATTCTTCTTATCCATGAGCATGGAATGTTTTTCCATTTGTTTGTTTCCTCTCTTATTTCCTTGAGCAGTGGTTTGTAGCTTTCCTTGAAGAGTTCCTTCACATAACTTGTAAGTTGTATTCCTAGGTATTTTATTCTCTTTGTAGCAATTATGAATGGGAGTTCACTCATGATTTGGCACTGTTTATCTATTGTTGGTGTAAAGGAATGCTTGTGATTTTTGCACACTAACTTTTTATCATGAGACTTTGCTGAAGTTGCTTATCAGCTTAAGGAGTTTGGGGGCTGAGGTGATGGTTTTCTAAATATACAATCATGTCATCTGCAAACAGAGATAATTTGACCTCCTCTCTTCCTATTTGAATATGCTTTCTTTCTTTCCCTTGCCTGATTGCCCTGGCCAGGACTTCCAATACTATGGAAGGAGTGGTGAGAGAGGACATCCCTTCTCGTGCCGGTTTTCAGAGGGAATGCTTTCAGTTTTTGCCCACTCAGTATGATATTGACTGTGGGTTTGCCATAAATAACTCTTATTATTTAGAGATATATTCCACCAATACCTAGTTTATTTAGAGTTTTTAGCATAAAGGGGTGTTGAAGTTTGTTGAAGGCCTTTTCTGCATCTATTGAGATAATCATGTGGTTTTTGTCATTGGTTCTGTTTATGTGATGGATTACATTTATTGATTTGCATATGTTGAACCAGCCTTGCATCCCAGGGATGAAGCTGACTTGATCATGGTGGATAAACTTTTTGATGTGCTACTGAATTCATTTTGCCAATATTTTAATGAAGATTTTTGCATTGACATTCATCAGGGATATTGGTCTGAAATTCTCTTTTTTTGTTGGGTCTCTGCCAGGTTTTGGTATCAGGATGCTGCTGGCCTCATAAAATGAGTTAGGGAGGATTCCCTCTTTTTCTATTGTTCGAAATAGTTTCAGAAGGGATGGTACCAGCTCCTCTTTGTACCTCTGGTAGAATTCAGCTGTGAATCCATCTGTTATCTACAAGCAATTTAAAACATGAATCACACTAAATAAATGGAAAAATGAAAGCATTTTCTTTATGAACAGGAAAATTCCAGGGTGCCTGTTATCACCATTTCTGGTCAACATTTACTAGTGATTTACCATGCAATAGGAATAGACAAATAAATGAAACATTTAAGAACAAGAAAGAGAGAGAGGGAAAGAAAACAGGAAGGAAGAAAGGAAATTTTATAGATAATATGATTGTTAAAGGAAACAGATAAATTATTACATTAATAAGTATATTTAGCAAAGTTGTCTGATTTAACAATCATTTATATACAAAGGCAGCAAACATTTTTAAACTATAATTAAATGCAAAATACTACTTAAGTACCCTGAAATTATAAAGTACCTAGGAATAAATCTAGCACAAGTTTTTAAGCTTTTTATGAAGAAAATTATGAAGCTATATTAAAAGATATTAAGGCAAATTCAAATAAATGAAAGAACATACAATTTTTATGAACCAGAATTCACTCAGCAGCTTAAAGATGTCAATTATCTCCCTTGATGAGTTCAGTGTAAATCCATCCCAAATGCTCAAAGCTATTTGGTGACATTGGACAAGTAGTTTCTACAAAAAGGATGAAATATCCTGAGCAAAGAATCCAGTTTGAGTGGCCACAGTGTGAGTGAAAGGAAGGAAACACAGAGCAGAGAGCGGTTCAATGAAAATTGACAGATCCGTATCTGGAAACAGACATGGAAAACGTTAAGAGTAGGAATCACCAAGATACCAGTGAAGAAGAAATCGCATGGGAATTTCTACCCCACCAAACTTATGAAAAAGGGATATTAAGAAAATACAGCATTTGTGCAGCCTTAGTAGACCGACGAAGCAGAATGGAAAGGCCATACACATACCTGTGCACATGAGAGAGATGTGCGGCATAGCAACAGTGGAGAAAGCATGAGCTTTGCAATGATCTGAGACGATCGCTTATCCACATGAGGAGAAAAAAACGAAAGAACAAACTGGGGTATTACCTCACATCATACATAAACATTAATTCCAGGTGCTTTAAATATTTAAATCTGTAACACAAAACTATAAACATTTTAGAATGCTATATGAAAGAATATCTTTGACTTCAGGATAGAAATGGGTTTCTTAAGATTCAAAAAGGGCATATCATAAAAAAGTAAACATATTGAAACTAAGAACTTCTGACTATTATAAGGAGCCATGGTATGTTTTAAACATAAGCCACAAACTGAAAAAAAAAAAAAAAAAAACTTTGCAACATATATCACTGACAAAGAAATAGAACACAGAGTATTTAAAGAATTACTGCAAACTGATAGGCAAAAGGTAATTCACAAAAGGCAAATATGCAAAAGACTTGAAGGAACACTTCACAAAGAAATGCCAATGGTTAAAAATACATGAAAAGATGCTCAACTCATCATTAGGAAAATGAAAGTTAAAACCACAATTAAATGCTGTTTTTACTTCCACCAAATTGGCAAAAATTTCAAAGTCTCACAATATCAAGTTTTGGCAAGGATGTTAGGAAAAATCCACCTACTGCTGTGGGGTAACAATCTGGCATTTATCCAGTGAAATTGAAGATGTGCATTTCAAAAATGCAAGAATTTGTTTCCTAGGAATTCGTGGAATGCTTCCGCACATGATGTGCTCCAGGGAATATCTACAAAGTGTTCATAACAGCGCTGTTTATAACAGCAAAACCTCAGAAACAAACCAAATGCCCAGTGACGAGAATACCTAAAGATGTGGGTACATTCATCCCACGTAATACTGTATAGCAGTGAAAATAAATGAACTATGGCAGTAAGCATATGGTGACTCACTCTCAGAGGAGTGTGTTGAGGAGTGCAAAGCAAGTTGCAGATGAATGCATATGTTATGACTCCATTTAAATAAATTTTTATATTTGCAAAACTACATATTGTATTCCTTTTGGGGGGCTGCAAGGCAGAGCTGTGCTGGCCCTGTACTAACCACATCAGCAGACAACCCTTGGAATTTGATAGTGCACATTCTCTGAGGAATTCCACAGTAACCCTGACATGGATTTAGCCACAATTGTTAAAACTAGAGAGAAGTCAAATACAATTATTGACAAAAAAAAAATATGGTATAGTGGTTACCTCTAGGGAAGGTACAGGTACTCTCTGGGCTTCAAAGATTTTGGTAATGTGTGTTTCTTAAACTATATGGGGATATACTGCCATTTATTGTAATGTGTATTATTATTGTATATTTAATATACATACTATATATTATTTTGTATCTAACCAACATTCAATAAAACCAATTAAATTAATGACTTGTCTAGTTGTGGCCTTGCCTGTACAATGTGACTCATGGTATTACCGTTCCAGTCCCAATGTCTTCCTGCAGGATCCTAGCTTTCTATCATCCCACCATGAATGAACTCTTATTCCCATGGACCATGAAAACCAGTAGACACTGAGAGAAGCCATCATGGCACAGAGAGTGAAACCAGAACAAGCTCACCTTGGGCAGATCTTCATTATATGATACGATACCTGTGTGACATAAAGAAAACTTAACCTGTCTCTGGTTCTTCGTCTTTACAATGGAGATGGTAATATACAACACACAGTGTTGTGGGGAATTGAACTACGTAGGCAGAGGAAGGATAAATCAGATACAACATTTTTGGTGGACAATTTGTGGAAACTATTAAAATATTAAATGTTCTTCCCATTGAATCAGCAATTCAGTTACTTCTCATCTGTTCCATAAAAATCTTCTCCAAACTTTGCGTAGATCTACGGCAAGCTAGTTCATTACTACATTGTTTTGTGTAGGGAAAAAAAATGAGATGATACTTTCAATATGAGATTTGTTAAATAAATTATGATACATCAATACTTGGGAATATATCATAAAATGAATATATCATTAAAATGAATAAGGTTGACGATGTATTGATATATGAAAATGTCTATATGATTCAATGAAAAATATTCATATAGTTAGAGTCTGAAGCCCAGAAAATTTTAGAGAGGTCTAGTTTTTACCAGCTAGTAGGATGGAGAATGGGAGCTGCAATCCACATAACGTCATTCTCAAATGAGAATTATTCCTGCTTCAACCTACAGCCACCCTTATGAAATCTTCTGTTAGCTATGTTTTGCTCTTTCTCTCTCCTAAAAGTTTTTTTAAGTTATTCAAAGTCGTAACTGCAGCAATGAAAACCTGATGATTTTAGCAGCTTTCTGAAATCTAAAAATGCCACTTGTAAAGACAAGGTCTGTGAGGCGAGGGCACCTGCGTTCTGCGGGGTTTTGAGGAGGAGCTGCTATATTTGGGGCGTGCGGTTGATCCATCTTCACATGGTCACCACCTGTCTGTGGTACTATTTTTTCCTGAAAAACTGGGTTGAAATGTCACATAAAGGCCTCTCCAAGGATCTTAGATGAATAATTTAATCACCCTCTAGTTGTCTCAATGGAGCTGAGCCTGTCTCTTTTCAAGCATGATCATAGGAGGGAATTCAGAGGTTGTGCTGACCCGGCCTTCATCTGCCACCACCAGCGTCATGCTTGTCTGTCTCCCTTGAAGAGAGTGATTAGAAGAGTCCCTGGAGAGGGTTAGGGGGAGGATCATTATTACAGGTTTTCTCGAACGTGGAGGAGAGATGGACAAGGCCATGAGAGCCATCCATCCTGAGTTCCAAAGGCAAAAATGCCTTCAGGACTGGTAAGGTGATTGAGTTGGCAGTGCAGGGGGTCCATTTGGGGTTTGTGTTTTTTTATTTCTTGAGAGGCTGAACCATTTTCAAAATGAACTGTGACATTGCCTAAAAATGTCCCCCTTGTTGACCAGTTCCTTTTCCATAAAAAGAGATTAGAAAGGCAAGGAGGGGTTGGTTTGTGCCTGCATTTGCCTGGGCAACTAGGAGCCAGTGTAGAATCAGTCTCTCACATCAACCAGGAGGTGACAGGGCCCTCCAGAGCCAGGCGGCCAGGCTCCCCACCCAGTGCCCTCCCCCTCGATCAGCCACCCTGTCAAAGGTCTGATTGTTGGGTGACCATCACCGCTGCAAGGCAATGACAAGCCTTGTCAAAGGTGAGCTATGTCGGCACTAGTTTTCCCCCAGAGGATTTCATGTGAGGACTCAGAAAGTGGAGCCATTGCTATTTACAAGCTTAGTACATACATAATCTCATAATCCTCTCAGTGATTTTACAGAGTCAGTGTTTATATCCCAGTTCTTGTAGATAAAGGGCCTGAGACTCAGAGGGTAGGAAGCTACCCAAGATCTCCCTATTCCTCAATGGCAGGATTAGGATTTGAACCCAGCCCCATGTAATTCGAAAACGCATGCTTTTCTGGCAAATTCTCCATCCATAGACATCAGTGTGGTCAGAGCTGTTTGGGGCCAGCATGAATTAAATCTCATTCCTGGTATTTTCTGCAAATGTCAGCTAAGTTTGAGAATTCACTGAAGTCTAAATTCAGATCCCCCAAGGACAGAAAGGCAGATGAGGACTCATCTCAGCAAGTCCCACAAACAGGACTCCATCATCTTGCATGAGGACAAAGGCTGCTCTTCCACCTCCTCTGCCCTGAGAGCCAGCAGGGATGTCCTGGACGGACAGCTCCTTACCACGCTGCTCCCACTAGTCCAGGACAGCTTTGTGAGGATGGTGGGGACACAGGCTACTTCTTGAAAGAAAAGTGAAAACATTGTTTCTGCAGCAACTAACAAAATGCCTCCAACCACTGAATGCACCAGGCAACAGTGCCTCATACAAATCAGCACTCAAAATAGCTTCAGCTGGGCACGGTGGCTCACGCCTGTAATCCCAGCACTTTGGGAGGCCAAGGCGGGTGGATCACCTGAGGTCAGGAGTTTAAGACCAGCCTGAACAATATGGTGAAACCTCATCTCTGCTAAAAATACAAAAATTAACCGGGTGGTGGTGGGCGGCTGCAGTCTACTTACACAAGAGGTTGAAACAGGAGAGTTGCTTGAACTCTGGAGGCAGAGGTTGCAGTGAGCCGAGACTGCGCCATTGCACTTGAGTCTGGGTGACAGACTGAGACTTCATCTCAAAAAAAAAAAAAAAAAAAAAAGCTTCCATATGCCAGGAACTCTTTTAGGGGCTTCATATAATTTTAATACCTGCATGACCCTTCATGGTAAACATAATCACCTCCATTGAACCTATGATGAGATCGAAGCTCCAAGCCCATGTTCCACAGGGCCATGCACAGTCAATTCATTCCACTGTGTTCATCTACTGGGTGTGTGAACCTGAGTCGTACACCGATGAAGGCCCCAAATGTAGACAGAAAGGTCTTATTCCACTCCTCATAGAGCTGGCAATCAGACCAAGGACAAAAGCAATACACCATGAAAGAAAAGCCGCAGTGAGAGGTGATGAGTTGTCCTTGTCACACAGACTAGAGGCTCTCTTGGCAAGGCAATGCCTCCTCCAGAAAGTCCTCCCAGAGACCCAGATAATATCAACCACTGTCTCCTCTGAGCATCTCTGCCCACCCTCTGGATTCTAGGCACATTTCTGTCTTTGCACACATCATCTGTTTTGGAAGCAGTTTGCTTACTTGCCTATTTCCCTAGTAGACTCTGGGTTCACTGTGGCAGGCATTGTGACTTAGGCTTTCTTAGCAAAAAGTTGGTGCCAGGAAAAAAAAAAAAAAAAGTGTTTATTATTGTAGAATGTGAATACAAGAGCAGGTCTTCTGGGCCTGACATAGGCTGGGTATTCCATGCAGAGCAATTTCTGCCACAGAGAACAGTGACAATGATGAAAATACCATCCAAAGGAAGTCCTATTCTCTGCTAATCTCTCCTGTCACCTAGCTTTGCCTGTTTAAATGACAATTCACCGTGGTGTGTGAATCCATTTTTTGTTAACCTTACAAAGAGTTCTAAAGTGATAGAGTAGAAAAGGGGGCACTAGACTAAGCCAAGTATTCTGAGTTTGCATGTCAGTTCCATCACCAACAACTTCTGACAGTGAGGAGGCCCCAGCACCTCTCTGAGCCTCAGCTTGCTCATCCGTAAAATGAGAGGGTTGAATTAGCCAAACCCCAAGACCCTTTCCAAAGCCCACATTCTGTTAATCAGAGAGGACAGATATGGAGAAGCCGATTAGCACTCCTCAAGCCAGCAAAGGGTGATACTAATCCCAGAAGTCAGGGAAAACAGGAGCTATTTGAATAATGACTTTGCAGATAGGCACTGGGGCATCATAAACCTCCCTTGCCATTCTCCAAGTTACAATTCCACCTCATTGTCACTACCACCCTAATTCCTGCAGTAATTTCATTTAATTTTATGACCTGGCTCCTCCAGCCTTCCTAGTCAGATAAGCAGGTTCAACAGCACCAAGGATGCTGCCCGGCAGTGATTTGCGAGGTTGGGAGCAGCATATAAACCAGGCCGATCGACAGTGTGGGTGGAGGCGTCGATTTACCTCTGAAGATGAAAGCCAGACCTCCTTGCAAGCAAAACAATCAGGATAGTGCAGGATGCTGGCTGGTGGGGAAGGGCCTGATGATGTGCCCACCAAAGGCATATGGATGGCTGGTAGGTTATCATCGAGGCACAGAGATGAACCAGTGCAATCTGCTCATGAGTAGAAAGAAGGAGCCATGAACCAATATCTCCCTGGAAGGGTCCTGCAATGGCCAAGTACAAGAGCAGGACAGCCTGGAGCTGTGGGCAGAATCACTTGTTATTGTCATTTGTAAAAGAGGCTGGCACTGCTGTGTTCGACTCCCTTGGGCAAGTCACTTAACCTGCCTGAGACTTAGTGTCCCCAGAGGTGAAGTGGGTACAGTAATAACTATGTTCAGGATTGTGAGTGTGGTATTCATGAGGACGTCAGCAGTGACCCCATCACAATGGCCATGGAGATGAGACTTTATCCTCTGTTCTTGGCAGCCCTTTAGCCCCAGAATTTCAGAACCAGATTCTAGAACAGTGTTCAGCTGAGAGGGCCTCCTGATATAAACCCTGACACTTCCTTATTCAGTGTGTTCTCCTTGTCTGTGACCTTCTTAGGCAATCAAATGTGTCTTATTTTGCCTTATTTCTCCAGAGTTTAGCAAAGCATCTGACCAGGTACAACCCAGGGCAAACTTGAAGGGGACATGGAACCACCCATGAAATCTGGGGGATCACAGAAAAACTGCTTCCAAACAGGCCTGAGGGTGCAAAGAAGAGGCCTAGAGGGAAAAGGCCCTTTTTCTCTTATCTCCTCCTAACCAGCCCTGATGAGACAATGTGCCGGCCTGGAGCTGAGTTACCAGAGTCAAAGTCAAACACACAGAAGGCTAACTCCATGTCACCAGAGGGCTGTGAAATGGAGGAGAGAGGAAAGAGGAACTGCCTTCCTCCTTCCTCACAAGTGTAGCTGAGCCCTGGCCAGACTGATATGACTAGAGTCCAGTGCAGAGCGGCTATTACATGCAGTGTGGCTGGAGGGACCCTGGCTGGCTCTCCAAAGGCCCAAAACTCCACCAGGAATGGAGCTGTGGGTCCATCAAGCAGTCTGAGCACACTGCACACATTCACTTCTGTAAGCCTCACAACAGCAGAGAGGAGGTGGCAACCCAGGTATCGATGAGGATGGAGCCTTAGAGATAGGCAACTTGCTGGGGAGCACCCAGCTAGCAAGTAGAGAAGAGGAACTTGACCTTGAAGCAGGGCTTCTCCACTGTGGCAATGCTGACATTTGGGGCCAGATTGTCCTTTGTTATGCGGCTGTCCTATGCATTGTAGGCTATTTGGCAGTATCCATGGCCTCCACCCACTGGACATCAGTAACACCCCTTTCCCAGCTCTGACAACCAAAAATGTCTCCAGATATCATCAGGTGTCCCCTGGGGGGGTCGAATCGCCCCAGTGGAGAACTACTGTCTCAGAGGGTAGCAGACACAGGTCAGGCAACAGCAATTTCCACATACAAATTAATTGCTTTGCTGAGATGGAAACTGGAATTTGGGATAGGGCCACAGGGGAAGGGCACTGAGGTCAATCTCATGGGTCATGGGGAGCGAATAGGCCTGAGGATCAGGAGTCAGCTGGGGAAAGGGCTGGGGGAGGGTATCCCAAGCAGAGGGGCAAGGATGGGAGTGGTAGCTGGCAGCATGTCAGAACCACCCAAGAGATTCTCATACGCACAGTTGTCTAGAGGGTCCTGTAACCATACCCACTGGGTCAGAAGCTCCAGGGTAAGGTCCTAGGATCGCCATTTTAACAGATGCCCCACATAATTTGTGTGCAGCCAGCCAGTGCTGAGATCTGGGAATTACAGGACTTCAGTGTGGAGGATGCTTAAAGTGTGAGCAGAGGCTCCTGGAAGCCTCTGAGTGACAAAGGATTTTCTTCTCAGTCATTTTGCAAGCCAGGGACCTCCGGCCAGCGACACCCTGCCTGGTCCTTGCCTGACCACATTACCTGCTGCAGGAGACTGCCCACCCACTCAGCCCACCTGAGCCAAGTCTGGCTTATGCAATGGGTTCATGAGTTCTTGTCCCACTCCCAAGAGGAATGAGGATACACTGACAGTCACAGAGTGAGCAAAGTGAGCAGTTTCACTGAGTGATGAAATAGCTTCCAGTAGAGAGGGGACGTGGGAGTGGTCTCCTACCCAAAAGGGTAAAGTCTCCATAACATGGCTGAGCCCAGGGCTTTTTATGGGCTCCGAACGGAGGAGGTGCGGGCCATAGGCAGTATTGGAAAAGGTAGCATTTTATTTGTTAAAAGGCATTATTCAGAGAGAGTCAATTGGGAAAGGGTGGGCAAACAGCAATAGAAGTTCTCACTCTGGGTTGCAGGTTTCATTAGGGAGCAGTAGTTCAGTTTTTCAGCCTTCAAACTGTTTTTGACTTGAATGTGGGATTTCACCACGGACCCACTCCTACAGAGTAGACATTTGGCTGCCTCCTGTTGCTATCACAAGGACCCCCTAAGTAGACTCTGGGCAGTGAGAGGCACTAGGTGTATGGTCACCCCTGTGGAACAGGCTGCACCTTATGTGAAATCTAGTCATGCCTGAGCTTCCTCACCTAACCAGATGCTATCACAGTCTTTGCATCAGTGGATGCTAAAAAAAAAACCAAAAACATAGGTTTTGGAGTCACACAGAATTGAGTGTGAATCCACTATTGACAAACCATCACCATTAGCCCCTTTAAGATGTTTCTTTTTCTCTGTAATATGAGTACAAAAATATCTAGCTACTAGGCATTTTAAGGCTGGAATTGTGTATTTGAAGCATTATAATGTGATTGACATCAAAGGTTGCTGAATGAATACAGAGCTAAGTAGCTGCTTAACACACAGACCTCCCAAGTAAATGATGCTGCTGAGATGCATGTGGAGCTTACTTGAGAGTCACCCAGAGTGCTCACTAAAACACAGAGATCAGGATTAGAACCAGGCTCCACTGCATGGAGCTTTTCCTCCCAAGTAACTCCTACCAGCCATGATTTCTAAATCTCTCCCTGGATCTGTTCATGACTGGCGGCAAGGTGACAAAAGATCCCCAAGCCGTACCTCTGCCTTGACAACCAGAGTCAGGTGCCTAGCCCAGGCCCAGAACTCATTTCCAGGCAGGCTGGTCTGGCTTTCTCACAGCCTGAGAGCCTTCCTCTGAACCACAGCAACTGTACCAGCACATGCCACTCACTTCTCAGGCCGCCCTAATTCGATCACTCCCAATTGTTTCCTGAGTACGAGTCTTTTTTCCACCGACACTATTGAAAGCCGGGGCCAGTGTCTGTAAATGGACATTATCACTTACTTTCCTCACTTCTTGGGGACTGCATTTTAATCAGGAGCTCTGCAATCCTTCCACACTGGGCCCTGTGTCCTACAGTCACCAATCAGCGGCCCTGTATGGGCTGTTTTCTCCACAATGAATCCCAGATCTGCTGGTTGTACTCAAAACCCACATTTGAAACATGCATTTTCTTCCTGGTCTTCCTTTACAAACAAAATCACAGCGATCACATATAATACGTGTTATTTTTTAGCTGAGCCTGCAATTTGTAAATAAGCCCACTGAAAATATGAAGAAAAAGGCAGTATTTGAAGCAGCTTGGAAAATGATACTGCCAGGGTTGCTCTCCAATTTAAACCCATTTGGGTGACTAAGCAGCATAATTGAGGAGGTGGTCTACTGGTTTTTCCAAACCCAGAAAATTCCTCTTCCCACAGTCACGATGGTGGAGGTTTTCCTCAACATGGAGAAATGACGGTAGAAGGAATTGATCCCTGGACATGAAGGGTATGGGGGTCAGGGAAGAAGCAGCAATACTAACACTGTCCACGGGGCACACTGTGCCAGACACTGCGTGAAGACCTTGAATACACATTAGGTGGTACTCACAGCAATAGCTCTCAACTTCCGTGATTATGCCTCCTGGGGCAACAGCAATGCCTGCATACATTTTTGGTTGTCACAATAAGGGAAGGAGAGGTGCCACTGGCATCTTGTGGGTAGAGAACAGGGCTGCTGCTAAATAGCCTAGCCCCTCACAAGAAAGAATTATCCAGTCCAAAATGTCAACGGCGTCAAGGTTGAGCAACCCTGGCTTTCAATATAGTTGTTGATGAAAAGAGTCAAACTCCATAAAATACTTGAAGAGATTTATTCTGAGCCTAATGAGAGTGATCATGGCCTGTGACACAGCCCTCAGGAGGTCCTGAGAACATGCCCAAGGTGGTCAGGGTGCAGTTTGGTTTTACACATTTTAGGGAGATATGCAACTTCAATTAAGTACATTTCGGAAATACATTGGTTCAGTCCAGAAAGGTGGGAAAATTCAAAGTGGTGGCAGAAGGGGTAAGGAGGTGAGTGGCTTCCAGTTTATAGGGAGAGATTTAAAAATTTTGGTTGACAATTGGTTGAGCTTATCTAAAGACCTGGATGCCACAGAAACGAAATGTCTAGGTTAAGATAAGGAATTGTGGGGACCAAAGTTCTTATTATCCAGATGAAGCCTTTTGGTAGCAGGCTTCGGAGAGGATAGATTGTAAATGCTTCTTAACAGACTTTAGGTCTGTGTTGATGTTAGTGCCAGAGGGGTATAATGAAGCATGTCTGACCCCCACTTCCCATCATGGTCTGAACCAGTCTCCCAGGTTACATTTTAAGAGGGCCCTGGCCAAGGAGAAAGCCCATTATGAAGGCAGGGCATTGAGAATTTTATTTTTGGTTTACATAGTTACCACCATCCTTATTTTCCAGATGAGGAAACTGAGACTCAGAGAGATGAAATCACTTCCGAAAGGTCGGTACGTGAAGGAAGCAGGGTTCAAGTTGAAGTCTAGCTGACCTCACAGCTCCATAGTCAACTTTTAAAAGTCGTCATTCTAGTCATAGAAAATTCCCTATATCCAACATAAAGATGGTTGTGTGGCCTGTTTTTAGCACAATCTGAAGCTAGGTAGTCAATCACATACCCAAATGAAATCAGAGATGAACAATATCCACATACATATATAATATTTAAAATTAAGAATCACTGATTTCACAGCTCTTTTCCTTTCACAGGAAAGTTAAGAAGCATTTCACAGTTATTAAATTGCCCTGTGGCGTTAGTCAAATCACTGAACGTCTCTAAACCTGTTTTCTCATTTAAATAATTCATACTGAGGTTATATTTATTGAGAATGACCTAATATTATCATACTTATCTGAAATCTTTTTAGCTAATTCATTGATGTGAGGACTTATTAGTCCGATCTCAATTTTGATTTGCATGTTAGGCGGGGACCATGTGCATTTAAGGCACCATGATAAATGGCAAGAGATATTGTTGGGTGGCAGGTATCCACCTGCTCATCCTAGAACTGCTGCACTGACCTTGGTATCAAGTGGAACCAGCCTGAGGACCAACTTGATGGACTGAGGAAGGCAGAACCCATGAAGACTCCCAATTCATTGCAAAATTTACACCTACACCTTGATCTATAGTGAGGTCACTGCTGCCTTGGGAGGTCTCCGCACCCTCTCTGGGATAACACAATGTCACAGGCTATTTTGCTTTGTGGATTCTTCTCCTTCTGATATGGAGACCACTATTACCAGGCCAAAGAGTTTGGGCTTTGGCATTGAGGGCTCTTGAGGTCTTGCAATTAGTGGGCTAACATCATCACTTATTTTATAATAAAATGATTTGGAACATGTTTGATGTAAGTAGGTTTGCAGACAGTATTTGCAAACATGATTGTTTATGTAGAAAATCATGTTTCTACATGATTGTTTATGTAGAAAATTTTGTGGTGAAACCACAAAATAAAAACTATAATGAATTTACATATCTAATAAACTAATTTAGTAAGGCTACAAGATAAATGGTCTCACACAAAAATAATTTGATTTTCTGTAGTTAACAACAATTAGAAAAGAAATTTTAAAACAACTATACTAAAAATAGCATTAAAGAATATTTAGATACCTAGGAATAGTTAACGAAAGATGCTTAAGTCCTTTTTACTGAAAACTACAAAACGGTCCTGAGAGATATTAAAGATTAAATAAATGGAGAGATGTGCTATGTTCATGGGTTGAAGGATTCAAAATATGTAGTTTAATTCCCATCAAATTTTGAAATCCCATCATTTTGAAATATGCCTGGAGCATTCTCTTCTCTCTTAACAAAGGTGCTTGCACAGAGGAAACCACTTTACCAGAGTCTTATCTGACATATGGAAAGGGCAATCAGACAACTCCAAGCCTCCACCAACCATCCTTTCTCACATAAAGAGAGAATAAAAAAAGGTAAGACACGTTTCTGAAGGTCACAGTCCAAGGATTCAGGCCCACTAAAAATTACTAAGATTTAATGATAAAGAGATTGAGATTTAATGACATATGCTTTCCCTCCCCAATAGCTTACGACCTCACCAACAAGGCTCCAGTGTAATTACAATGAATTACAACCAAAAAAAACCTACAAGACACAAACTCTCTTTAAAGAGTTCTTAGGGAAACACAAAGACAAGAGAAGAGAAAGAATTAACAGGAAAACTGAAACCCTCTGACATCTATAACTGCAACCAACAATGTATGTTGAGTGAATCTCTATATTCACTCACTATGCATTGGACATTTCTGTGACCAAGTATGTGAGAGTTTATCACACACCAGGCAATTCTCCAATTCTCTGCAGACACTACTGGGATGTCCCACAAGTAGTAGGTCCTCTGGTCACCCACGACTTATGTCCAACTTGGCTACAAATCAGAGGTTCTCACGACCCTTTTCTTAGGTTCAACCATTGGCTAGAATGGCTCCCAGAACTCTGGGAAACACTTCACTAATGTTTATCAGCCAGATGGAAGAAATGCATAGGGCAAAATACAGTGGAAGGGGCATGGAGCGTCTATGAGTTATGCAAGTATGCCACCCTCCTAGTACCTCCAACATCCAGCAAACCAGAGACCTTCAAACCCCATTCTTTTGAGTTTTTACATAGGCATGTTTGACTAGAACAGCAGTCCCCAATATTTTTGTCTTTATATTTAAAATAGGTCTTTATATTTAAAATAGGCTTCTTGTAGACAACAAGTCTACAAGACAGTCCCTTTTTGGCACAAGGGACTGGTTTCATGGGAGACAATTTTTCCACAGACTGGGTGGCAGATGAGACGAGGATGGTTTGGGGAAGACTTAAGCACATTACATTTATTGTCCACTTTATTTCTATTATTATTACATTGTAATATACAATGAAATAATGATACAACCCACCATAAGGTAGAATCAGTGGGAGCTCAGCAACTAGATGATCCCATCTGGGGGTGATGGGAGACAGTGACAGATAATCAGGCATTAGATTTTCATAAGAAGCATGCAACCTAGATCCCTCACATGCACAGTTCACAATAGGGTTCACACTCCTATGAGAACCTAATGCTGACACTGATCTGACAGGAGGCAGAGCTCAGGCGATAATGCAAGCAATGGGGAGCAGCTATAAACACAGACGAAGCTTGCTCACCTCCTGCTCACCTCCTGCTGTGCAGCCCAGTTCCTAACAGGCCACAGACTGGTATTGGTCCATGGCTCATGGGTTAAGGACCCCTGGTCTAGATCATTGACCACTGGCAATCAACCCAACCTTCAGCCCCTCTCCTCTTCCTGAAAGATGGAACTGAAAGTTGCAACACGGTGATATATAGTTGGCAACCATCCCAAAGTTATCTGAGATAACTACCCTGTCTAGTTACCAGTCATTTAATTAGCATACAAAAGATACTTATTACTTCAGGGTTTCCAAGAGCTTAAGAGTTGTGTGCCAGAAAATGGGAATGAATACCAAAATCTATTTTTTAATTATATCACAATATTACAAAGGTAGAACAAAGTCTTTTTCTTCTTATTTTTGATTAATAGTTCAAATTGTCACTGAGCCAAAGGACTTGCTGCCCTATGCACTAGAAGCCAATACTATGACATTGTGTTTTTGAGAATACAAAGCTTTTTATAAAGTCAACCAACAAGGAGATAAGAGTCCAACTCAAATCTGTCTCCCTGTGTGTTAAGCCAATATTATTACTAGAAAATGTTTAGGGTGTGGATTCCGGGATTAGTAGGGAACTGGTGGAAGGAAAGAAGTCTGAAAAGTGCTTGAGTACGTGCAGTTATCTCTTTGTGCTACCTTATGAATCACATGTGCAAATTCAAGGGGAGTTAGTATCAAACATTCTGTGGAAATGTGGGCTGTGACATCAGCAAGCTCATTCTGGCAGACTCCAGTTAGCCACATTGGTTCCAAACAATTTCAGCCAGTTTTGATATCTGACAGGTTGAGGAAGTTTCCAGGTTTTAGCAAGTTGTTTCTTTTCTTATCTACCATCCTGTAAACTCAAGAATTTCTGTTAGTCACTGATTTCTTTTAACTCTCTGGGGCACAGTTTCAAAAGTAGTAATAGCAACAGGGTATTGGGTAATTATAGCTTAAGAATGAGTGAAAGGAACAACAAAAATGTTATAAGAAAAAAAAGGGAGAAATTGAGAACACTTTCATCATAAGGTAACTGCACTACTCAGGAAGAAGTACATGGTTATCTGAAAGTAAGCTTAAATTGGTTGTCAATTGCAAACATTAACTCAACAACTTAAAACAACATTAAAGATGTATAATTAATATGCTAAGAGAAGAGATAAATAGAATTATATGAAATCCTCAATTAAAACCAGAGAAGAGAGAAAAAGAGTGAAAAACAAAAAGAACAAGGGCAATGAAAACAGTTACAAACGTGGTAGATATTAATCTAACTATATAAATTATCACTTTAAACATGAATATCTCAAATACACAAAAAAAGAAACTGTCACAGAGAATGTTTAAAAGACCCAATTGCATGTTATCTACAAAAAACCTATTTTAAATATAAAAACACATATACCTTAAAAGCAATGAAATAGAAGAAGATATACCAAGATAATACTAATCAAAGGAAAGCTGGAGTAGCCACATTAATTTTAGACAAGGCAAACTTCAGGGAAATTACCAGAAATAAAGAA
Organism: Chlorocebus sabaeus; assembly: GCF_047675955.1. Classification (NCBI taxonomy): domain Eukaryota; kingdom Metazoa; phylum Chordata; class Mammalia; order Primates; family Cercopithecidae; genus Chlorocebus; species Chlorocebus sabaeus. The sequence goes on along the minus strand of NC_132913.1, from coordinate 4,781,395 downwards.
GGGCATTACATAGTGTTTAAGGGGTCACTTCTTTAAGAATATATAACAATTTTTTACACATATGTGTCTAACAACAAAACATTAAAATACGTGAGGCAGGCCAGGCATAGTGGCTCATGCCTGTAATCCCAGCACTTTGGGAGGCCAAGGTGGGTGCATCATGAGGTCAGGAATTTAAGACCAGCCTGGCCAACATAGTGAAACCACGTCTCTACTAAAAATACAAAAATTAGCCAGGCATGATGGTATGCGCCTGTAATCCCAGCTACTCAGGAGGCTGAGGCAGGAGACTTGCTTGAACCTGGGAGGTGGAGGTTGCAGTGAGCCGAGATTGTGCCATTGCACTCCAGCCCGGGTGACAGTATGAGACTCCATCTAATATATACACACACACACACACACACACACACACACACATATATATATGGCAAAGTTTGATAGAATTGCAAAGAGAAATGAATAAGTCCACTGTTATATTTGGAGACTTCAACATTCCTTCATCACTGACAGATCCAGCAGGCAGAAAATTGGTAAGGATATAGTTTAACTGAACCATGCTATAGATCTCCTGGTTCTATTAGGTTGGTGCAAAAATTGCAATGTTATTTTTTTTTTTCCATTTAAAAGTAATGACAAAGCCACAATTACTTTTGCACAAACTTAATACTTGCTATATATAAAGTATTTCATTCAACCACAGAAGGATATAAATTCTTTTGAAGTTCAAATTGAGCACTTAATATTGAAGATCACTTTTGAGGCCATAAATACACTCTAACAAACTTTAGAAAATAGAAATCATACAATGTCTGCTCTCAGACCTCAGTGGAATTAAACTAGAAATCAATAACAGAAATATATATGGGAAATCCCAAAATAATTGAAGATGAAGCATATGCCTGAATAACACATAGGTCAAAGAAGAGGTTTCAAGATAAATTTAATATACTTTGAACAAAATCAAAATGAAAATACTAATTATCAAAATTTATGGAGCAAAAGTAGTGCTTAGAAGGAAATTTATAGCCTTAAAATCATACATTAGAAAATAAGATTGATACAAAATTAATAATATAAGCTCACATCATAGAAAACTAGAAGAACATCTCACACCAGTTAGAATGGCGATCATTAAAAAGTCAGGAAACAACAGGTGGTGGAGAGGATGTGGAGAAATAGGAACACTTTTACACTGTTGGTGGATTGTAAACTAGTTCAACCATTATGGAAAACAGTATGGCGATTCCTCAAGGATCTAGAACTAGATGTACCATATGACCCAGCCATCCCATTACTGGGTATATACCCAAAGGATTATAAATCATGCTGCTATAAAGACACATGCACACGTATGTTTATTGCGGCACTATTCACAATAGCAAAGACTTGGAATCAACCCAAATGTCCATCAGTGACAGATTGGATTAAGAAAATGTGGCACATATACACCATGGAATACTATGCAGCCATAAAAAAGGATGAGTTTGTGTCCTTTGTAGGGACATGGATGCAGCTGGAAACCATCATTCTTAGCAAACTATCACAAGAACAGAAAACCAAACACCGCATGTTCTCACTCATAGGTGGGAACTGAACAATGAGATCACTTGGACTCGGGAAGGGGAACATCACCGGGGCCTATCATGGGGAGGAGGGAGGGGGGAGGGATTGCATCGAGAGTTATACCTGATGTAAATGACAAGTTGATGGGTGCTGACGAGTTGATGGGTGCAGCACAGCAACATGGCACAAGTGTACATATGTAACAAACCTGCACGTTATGCACATGTACCCTAGAACTTAAAGTATAATAATAATAATAAATAAAAAAGAAAAAAAGAAAACTAGAAGAAAAAAAAAGCACTGTAAACCTAAAACCAGAAGAAAAAATTTAAAATAAGGCAGAAATCAGTGAAACTGATAAAAGGATGTAAGTAGTGAAAATCAATGAACTCAAAACCTGGTTCTTTTTTTTTTGTTTTTTGTTTTTTTTTTTGAGACGGAGTCTCGCTCTGTCGCCCAGGCTGGAGTGCAGTGGCTGGATCTCGGCTCACTACAAGCTCCGCCTCCCGGGTTCCCGCCATTCTCCTGCCTCCGCCTCCCGAGTAGCTGGGAATACAGGCGCCGCCACTTCGGCCGGCTAGTTTTTTGTATTTTTTTTTTTTAGTAGAGACGGAGTTTCACCGGATTAGCCAGGATGGTCTTGATCTCCTGACCTCGTGATCCGCCCGTCTCAGCCTCCCAAAGTGCTGGGATTACAGGCTTGAGCCACCGCGCCCGGCCTTAAAACCTGGTTCTTTAAAAATATTAATAAAATTGATTAATAAATTGATCAATTTAATAAGCCTTTAATCAGGTTAACCAAAAGAGAGAGAAGTTGCAAATTAATAATATCAGAAATAAAAGGATTATCACTACTAATTTTACGAACATTAAAAGGATAAGAAGATAATATTATAAACAACTTTATGCTCATAAATTTGATAACTTAGATGAAATGGAAAATCACAAAACTCTAAGAAATCTAATAAGGACTAAATAAATGGAGACATATTCCATGTTCATGGGTAGGAAGACTCATTATTGCTAAGATGTCAAATTTGATTACTTAGATTCAATGGAACAGTAAAATATGGAGATGCTGTCTTTCAAGAAAAAAATGACAAATCTGAATTGGCCTATATCAAATAAATTAAATCAATAATTAATGACCTTCCAAAACACAAAGCACTGAACCTAGATGGTTTTACTGTTGAGTTCCTCCAAACATTTGAGGAAGATGTAATATCAGTTCTCTACAGTTTCATCCCAAAGACTAGTAGCAAAGGAAGCACTTCCTACCTTATTCTATAAGGTTAGTATTCTTTACCATCAAAATCAGATAAAGACATACAAGAAAGGAAAAATACAGGCCAACATATTTTATGAACATAGATGCAAAAATCCTCAACAAAGCATTACTAAATCAAATTTACAATATGTAAACAAAATTATACACCATAACCAATTGGAATTTATTACAGGTATACAAGGCTGATTCAACCATTTAAAAACTCAATTAATACAATTCAACATATCAACAGGCTAGGAAGAAAAACCATATGATCATATCAAAACATGCAGAAAAAGATTTGACAAAATCTGACACTAATTCATGTTAAAAACTTTCAGTAAACTAACAGCAGAGGGAAACTTCCTGAACCAGATGATAAATGCCTATTTTTTTAAAAAACCCTACAGCTAACATCATATTTAGTGGTAGGAAAATAGATGATTTACCCCTAAGATTAGTAACAAGGCAAAGATGTCTCCTCTCTCTACTCCTATTCAACATCATATTTGAAGTTCTTTTAATGCAATAAGACATGAAAAGGGAAAGAAAGGTATACAGATTAAAAAGTAAACAAATAAAATTGTCTTTGCAGATTACATGATTGTTTATGTAGAAAATCTCAAAGAATGGAGAAAAAAATTTCTGGAACTGGGAAGTGAATATTGCATGTTTGCAAGATTCATTGTTAATCTTCAACAATCAATTGCTTTCCTATATATCAACAAAAAACTGGAATTTCAAGTTAGAAACACAATACCGTTTATAATAGCAACAAAAGATGAAGACTTAGATATAAATATAATAAAATATGCACTAGATAAATATGAGGAAACCCACAAAAGTGATTAAATAAATCCAATAAGAACTAAATAAATGGAGAGATATTCCATGTTTATGGAGAGGAAGACTCAATATTGCTAAGATGTCCATTCTTCCCAACTTGATCTATAGATGCAATGTAACGCCCCCAAAAATCCCAGGATGTTATTTTGTGGATGTCAACAAACTCTTTTTAAAATTTATATCAAAACACACTAAAGAAACAGAATAGTAAACACAATACTAAATATAACAAAGTTGGACAACTGACGCTACCTTGACTTCAATAATTACTTTCAATATTACTTCAATAGCTACAGTAATCAGGACAGTGTCATACTGGCAAAAAAAAAAAAAAAAAAATAGACAAATAGAAAAGAATAGAAAACAGACCAATAGAACAGAATAAAGAGCCCAGAAATAGACATAAATATAGTCAACTGATCTTGACAAAGAAAGAAAGGCAATACAATGGAGAAAAATATCACCTTTTCAAAAAATTGTACTAAAACAGGGGACTTCATATTTGAAAAATGAATGAATCTAGATATAAACTGTATGTCTTTCACAAAAAATTTACTCAAAGTTAATCATATACTTAATGTAAAATGCAAAGTTATAAATATCTAGAAGATAACACAGAATAAATTCTCAGTGACCTTGGGTTTGGGAATGAGTTTTTAGACACAACACCATCACCACTATCCATGAATGAGAATTATTCATAAGTTGTACTTTATTAAAATTTAAAAATTCTACTCTGAAAAAGACACTATTAAGAGACTGAAAAGACAAGAGTGGGGAAAAAATCTTAGCAAAACACATATCAGATGAAGGACTTGTATCCAAAATATACAAAGAGCTCTTAAAACTCAATAATAAGAATACAAACAACCCAATTAAAAATAAGTAGATAATCTGTACAGGTACCTTAACCAAGAAGATACACAGATCTCAAATAAGTATATCAACAGTTGTTCAACAACATATGTGTTAGGGTATTGCAAACTACAGTAACTATGTGATACCACTACACACCTATTAGAATTTCTAAAAAAAAAAAAAAAAAAATTGACAATTCCAAGTGCTGCAAGGGTGTAAGGCATCCTAGCAGGAATACAAAATAGTAGAGCCACATTAGAAAACAGTTTGGCAGTTTCCTACAAAGCTAAACAGTCTTCTCACACAATCTAGCAATTGTACTCATGGCATTTACCAATTTAATTGGAAGGTCGTATCCACAAAAAACCTGCACATGAATGTTTATAGCAGCTTTAATCATAATTGCAAATAATCGAAAGCAAATAAAATGTACATCAATACATGATATTGAATAAACTGTAATATGTCCATATAATGAAATATTATTTAGTAATTTTTTAAAAAGAGCTACTGAGCCATAAGAGGACATGAAAGAACCTTCAATGTATATTATTATGCATAAGAAGCCAATCTGAAAAGACTGCATTCTGTATGATTCCAACTGTATGACATTCTAGGAAAAAAGCAAAACTATAGAAACAATAAAAACAGATCTGTGGTTTTCCAGGACTCAAGAGGAGGCGGAGGATGAATAGGTGAAATATAGCGGATTTTCAGGGCAGTGAGACTATTCTTCATACATTGCAGTGGCAGATACATGATATTATGCACTTGTCAAAACCTATAGACTATATAATGCAAGGGGTGACCCTTCGTATTACTATAGATTTATAGTTCATAATAATGCATCTATATTGGTTTATTGTAACAAATATATCAGATGAATGTTAGTAAGTCGGAGACCTCACCTAAATGGTGAGGCACTTACCAGAGCCCATCCTCTTTGCTGAGCTGTGAACTTCATTTTTCTCCACAGCCTCAAAAGATTGTCGTCATCCCTTCTCAGTTTTCTCAGCCACCATTTGTGTATGAGAAAATGCCTCTGGAGAAAAAGTGACACCAAATGTCAGAACTACTTTTCTGTGCTTCTCCTTTCTATAGACTCTTAGCCCTTCAAGTCTTCCTGCCACATTAGTTCTCCTACAACCTCAAACTAATTTTATTAATATTGTGGTCAAGGTTTATCAATGTTCTTGGCTGTATAGTTGATGCCCTGTCCAATCCTAAAATTAATTGGAAGTAGTATAAAGAGTGAGATCAGTGGTGAATAGTCAAAAGACCATGACAGGAAGAAAACATTTGCATATGTAACAGTTAAATATTTATACACAATATATAAATAACTACAATAAATCAATAAGAATATAGAGAATCAACAAAAAAGAGAAGTGTGCAAAGAATTGAAACAGGCCATTCACAAAGCACAAATAGGCTATATATGAATAGATCCAGTAGGTATGCAGGCTTGCTTTTCATTAAGAAAATACAAATTAAGCTAGCCATAAGATGCTATTTTTCATACACTGGATTTTTAATATTTTACAGATTAATACAATACTCTATTGACATGTGATGTCAATAGAGTGAAACAAGGACTTTCATATTCTATGGAAGTGGGAGTGAAAATTGCCAATTAGCAAATATCTTTCTGTATTTCAAATTTATTTACCCTCCGACTCAGCAATTTGATTTTTCAGAATTTGTTATTCAGAAATTTTCATAAAAGTACACAAAGATACACTAGCTAACAAAAAAACTGTTGAGAGTCCACTGTTTATCAGGCATTGTTCCTAGTGCTTTACATGAACAAACGCATACAATTCTCACAGTGACACAGAGATGATAGATGGATCCCAGTCTGAATGGTAGTTGAGGGAGGAAACTGAAGCTGGAATGGAAATAGAGTACATTACTATAAACTATAGAAGAGTTTACTGTTGTCTCAAACACTCATTAGTAGAGGCAAAATTAAAAGAAAAGAAGAGAGATTGAGAGAGAATGGCTGAATGTACCAGGCTTGGTTTTGGCAGGTAGAAACAAATCAGAAAGTGTTGCCCAGATGTATCAAGGGGCTGTGACATGGAACCAGGTGGAGACAGCCACAGGGCTGAGCTGGCCATGTCCCTAAAATGAAATAACCATGGGAGAAGATGTAATTGCCTCCATACCGAGTGCTTTTAATCACCTGTCACTTCCCTGGGCTCCACAGCGCCGACTGCTGTGGGATCTAAGGAAGAAGTACAAAACGGAGTCTCTTTATCTAAGGATCTAGACATCTTTATAGGAACACTGTGGACTCCTCTCCAGTCTCCCAGTGGAGCCCTGCTGAGGCATCTAGGCAATATCTACAGTGCTGTGTGGAATTTCCTGTGAAGTCATTACCTCCACTGCTTGACTCTATTCTTCCTGAAGGCAACTCTGCATCGAATTCACCTCTGTGTCCTCATGGACTGTAGGTGAATGGTTGTTGAATACATAAATGATTGGAACCACAGATGGATGAACAGATGAGTAGGTAGGTGTATAGGGAGATAAACAATATTTCGTATTTAGTATTAACCCTTTTCTTATTATATGTAGGTGAGAGGGTTGCACTCGATAATGTCTAAATATCTACTATTCTGCAAATATTTCTATATTCTGATCTAGCTTATTAACATCCTTCAAGATTCCAGTTTGTGACATTTATTTTCATCCTTCAAGCTGCATCACTATAGAGAGAACTGTGATTTAAAATAGTACTGTTTTTCTTTAACCGCATTTTCTCCTTTCCAAGCAGAAAAGCCTTTCATACCTATCGTTTCATGTTTCTGAGAAAACAAACACTAACAGCTTCAGGACTGAATATCAAAATATCTGGCCACTGTCATATTTATTCTTATACCAAAAGAAAATCTACTTCATGTTTATTATTTTTTATTGTTGCCATGCACAATAAAATTCTGATGTTTCAGACGGTCATCACTTCCAGCAATTCTTGACAAAGTCAGACACAGCTGAGTCAAGGCATCAATCTGGCATAGTAAGAGCCATCCAAGCTTCCAGGGGCATGGCTCAATCTGGAGAAACAGTGGTTTCCTGCACATGCTCTTCCTGTGAGGGAGAGCTGGGGGGCAAGAGGCTGAACCAAACCATCTAGCACATTCCAGACTACGCTGGGATGCACTCAGGTCATGTCCACTCACATTCCCCCAGCCAAAGCAAATCCCAGAGGACTAGGGTAGGGCAGTGCACTGGGCTCATGCTGGGGAAGGGAAGAGTAAATATTTGTTGCACAACAATACAAGCTATCCCAGGGGACCATTCAGCAGTGAGTCCTCAAGACCCTGCTGCTTCCTCACAGTCTGCTGCAACTCTGCCTGCTTTGCTTCCATTGGTGACTTTACCACCATTAAGTGAAGATACGAGGTAAAAACAGTCACCACTTATTGCGTACCTACTATGCCCCAGTCAATATATATGTGTATATACAAGTGTGTGTGTGTGTGTGTGTATATATATATGTATATATATACACACACACACACACACATAGACTTTTTTATATATATATAAAAGTATACATATAGACTTTTGTTTTCTGCATGTTTTGTAGGTATGTAATGCTTCACAATTTTAAATATATATATACTATGTATATATAGTATATATATACACATACTATATATACTCTATATATACTATATATACACTATATATATATAGTAGCAATTGGGTTCTCACTATGTTGTCCAGGCTGGTCTCAAACTCAGAACCTCAAGCAATCCTCCCACCTCAGCTTCCCAAATTGCTGGGATTTACAGGAGTGAGCCACAGTGTCCAGTTTTATTATTTTTAATCCTCACCATAAATCTGTAAGGTGAAAGTCATGCATGCATTACATAAAAGAAAGCTACAGATCAAGGAGAGAAACTAAGTAGTCCATTGTCACTAAGTGAGTCGATACCTAAGACAGACGTCAAGTCCAGTTCTACCGGCCTGTGTAAGCAACCATGAGCTCCTTCCAGTTTCTTTTGATAGTCAGCCTCAAAGGTCATCTTATCTGATTTCTTTATCTATGTCAATAGAGACCACAATGAAATACTCTTATACACCAGACAGAATAACTTAATTTACAACACTCAAAATACCAACTGTTTGGCAGGTAGAATATTGAGAACTTTATATACTGCTCATGGCCAAGGAAATTGGCACTTTGGGGGAAGAAGCTTACATTATCTAACAATGTTGAATGCATACTCTATGAAGCAGCAAGTCCATTTTTTTGTGTATAGTGTGACGTGTGTGTGTGTGTAATGTATAAGTGTCTGTGTATTACATACATTGTGTGTCTACACATATAGCACATGGAGAACCTGTATATATTATGTATATAATGTATATACATAAATATGTATAGTATGCACATATATATTACATATAGTATGTATATATAATGTATAGTGTGTGCATGTGTGTGTGTATATCTGTGTCAATACATATCCAACAGAAATGTGTGTACCGGAACACCAGGGTACATGTACATGCACAAGAATTTTCATAGCAATATTACTTATAATTGCCCCAAACTAGATATAATCCAAATGTCTATTGGTGGCAGAATAGATCAAATTAATTATAATATGTTTATATATTAGGATACAATGAAAATGAATGAACTACAGCTACAGAGAGCAACAAAGTGAATTAATTTTATAGACATAAATTGAATGAAAAAAGCCAGACTCCAATGAGTAGACACTGTATGATTCCATTTATGTAATGTTCAAAAAGCAAAGAAAACCATATTCTTTCTTAGGTGAAACTTGACAAAGAAAAACGAAGGCCAGGTGCGGAGGCTCACACCTGTAATCCTAGCACTTTGGGAGACTGAGGTGGGCAGATTACGAGGTCAGGAGATCGAGACTATCCCGGCCAACATGGTGAAATCCTGTCTCTACAAAAAATACAAAAATTAGCTGGCTGTGGTGGTGTGCACCTGTAGTCTCAGCGACTCAGGAGGCTGAGGCAAGAAAACTGCTTGAACCCCAGAGGTTGCAGTGAGCCAAGATCATGCCACTGCACTCCAGCCTGGAGATAGAGCAAGACTCTGTCAAAAAAAAAAAAAAAGAAAGAAGAAAAGAAAAGAAAAGAAAAAGGAAGAGAAGAGAGAAAAGAGAAGAGGAGAGAAAAGAAAAGACAAAAGAAAAGAAAAGACAAAAGAAAAGAAAAGAAAAAAATAATATAAAGTTATAAAAAAAAATAAAGTTATAAAAAATAACAGTAAAGTTAACATAGCTGTTACTACTGTGTGGGGAAAAGGGAGGTAAGATCTGGAGATGGTATGAGAGGCTTCTGGGAGGCTGGACGTGTCCCGTGTCCTGACCTGGACGGTGCGTCCATGGGGGTTGATGTTGCGACAATTTCTTGAGCTGTATGCACACTTTTGTTTTCTGCATGTTTTGTATGTATGTAACGCTTCACAATTTTAAAAATATAGTCCAAAGAGAAAGACAGAATGGGAGATGAATTGGAGGCAGTAACTTTAGGCGACTTTTTAAAGAAGTTTTGCTGCAATAGAGAACAAATGAATTGGTAGTTGGGGAGGAAAATGGAAGGGGTTAAAGTGCAAGATATGCACTGATCCAAGTGATCCAGGAGGCAGAGGAGTGAGATCCATAAGAAAGAAGAGATGACATGGAATGCCCCTGCGGAAAGGTGGCCAGAGACAGAAGCAGGACTGTGCTTCTAGGCCTGTGGTGGAAAGAGGAAGTGGCCATATCTCAGTGGATTCTATTTTGAAAGTAATGAGATGAGAGAAGGTCTTCAGGGGTCTGGAGAAAAAAGAGAAGAGATGTGCAATGGCATTCCCAGAGAGAGGATCCAAGTGCCAAGTGACCAAAAAATATAACAGGCCACTGGGCAGAGCTGGGAGTTTATATAAGTCCAGCACTTACAAATTCAACACAAGATCAGCAGCACACACCAAGCTGAAAGTGCAGGGTAGGAGGTAAATGGTGTTCCGTCGGGGTTGGGCTTTCTGGAGACACTGCCTCACAAGGAGAGAAGGGCAAGGTCGCTAAACGGCAAGGGGGAGTGGAGGTTGAGGTTGGGGGGCGGGTCCCATGTGGACTTCAGAGTCTCATCTGAGTAAGGAAAGAACTGTGAACATAAGAGACAGGATAGGGTCAAAGTGAAAAGTGGCAGAGTCAATGGATTGAGGATTCCAACAAGCCTGGAGAATTGTCAGAATCAGCTCCAGAGAGAGCGGTGGGAAGGTGGGGGTGCAGATGGTCAGGGAGCTGGTGCTGCTCCTCCGGAGGCAGTGGAGGAGTAAGGTTGGCCTGCCACCACCGCAGGGGGCCTATGAGCAAGGAGGAAATGGTCAGAGCTGGCGAACTGGCCAAGGAACTGTGAAATCAGACTCGGGTTTATGTGGATCCTGAAAGGCCAACATTGTGCTGGAGAGAAAAGCACTAAGCTGCAAGGTATCCCCAAGAAACAAGAAAGAATGACTGGGGGGCGGGAAGCAGGAATGGAATCTGATAGAGGGCATTTCAAACAACTGAGTGTTTGCAAGAAAAGGAAACGGAGACAGAATCGCCCTCCTCACCCGGGCGTATTGCCCCTTGGTCAGTCCCAGTGGTACTTAGGATGAGAAAAACAAACAAACAACAAACAGTCCCCACTTGAGTGGACTGAAGACAGAGCAATGTCCTCAGGGTAACCAGGGCTCCTGAAAGAGCATGAACATTAGGTCACATTTAATGAGAAGTTAGAGAACACAGAGAAAGTTGCTGACAGGACTGTGAGTTGCAGGGCACCTGGTGGAAGGGTTTGGAGGTGTAGGAGTAATGGGCAAAGGATTTTCATGAAGGGCTTTAAGAAGAGGCTGGGAGGCTTGAACTTTGGGTGGTGACTCCAGTAAGCAGGGATATTGACAATGGTATTGACCAGGATGGTGTATTGGGAGAAGGTAGGTTACCATTTCAACTTAGAGCCTCTGGAATTGGTTGTCGGGTGGGATGGGAAAGCAGGGTCATTTCTTTAAGGAGATCACAAAGCTGTGGGCACCCCCAATGCATCCCTTGACCATGCTGTAGGCAGAGTTGAAGCTAGGAGACCTAGCTGAGTCATTTCCTTGTGCTGTCCACGTGCCTTTTTTTTGGAAAAAGGTCATTGATTTAAATGAATTGCTGTTAAATTTCATCTTACTAAATCAAGTCCATTTTCTCAGCTAGTTGAGATGTTTTTGATATCGTATGTTTTCCCTGTGGTTTACAAGTTTTCTTCAAGATCAAAAAAAATATAGTTCAAATAGTACAGAGAGTTTTTGTTTGAAAAGCAATCCTTTCCCACACACACCCCACCCATAGCCCTGCTCTCCAAAAACCCCCTTCACCATCTTTGATTGTAGGTTTCCAATTGGTTAGTTCATTTTTCCAGATAATATGCTTATTATCCTAGTTTTAGACTCACCAGCTTCAAACAACGTCTATTGGCTTTCATGCTGGTAATTCTTCATTTACCCAACCTTGATTCATTCTCCCCTACTCTTGGCCCAGGAGATGGGGGCAGACCACAAGGGCTTCATCAGCAGAACATGCAGGTAGGTTAGGCCAGAGAAGGCCCCACCTGCCCCAACCTCCCTCTGTGCTTCTGCAGTGCCATGCTCCGCTAAAGCAACAGGGGAGGGGAGGCCCCTCACCCAAGGCCCCCACCTGACCCAGCTCCAGTAACAACATTCCTCTTCTGTCCCTTAAGACCTAAGGGTGGTGCTTGTGCTTGGATGTGAGGCCCTTAACCCAGCCCATAGCTCTGAAATGAGTCCCCCTCAAAACGCTCTGTGCCTCGTTCACCTCTTTGAGTGTGTCCATCATCTTTCTCACTTCAGGATGCTGCTGACTCACCTCACATAAGAAGGATGGCAGTTCAACACTTTGACATCACTCTCCACATCATTGCTTTCTCCAAATACTGGACACTTTTTAAGTTCTATTTGGTTCTTCCCTGGGTTGATAGTCTTTGCAACTTTAAACAATATGGTAAAACACATGTCCCTGTGTGATCCAATGTCATCTGTCTCTCAACCTCCCTGTGCAAAGTAGACTATCAGCATCCTCTCCCTTCTCTCCACTTCTCACCTCCTCCTCCTTACACTTGCCACTGATAGGCCTGGACTTGCACGATTTCAATCTCACCAAAAATCACGTTCAATTCAGTGACCCCGATTGTCTTCAGTGTGTGTGTGTTCCCCTATAGGCTCATTCTAAACCCGAATACCAATTAACAGTGACAACAAGTAATAGTATCCGATTTTTCCACTGCAGAGCCAAGTGGGGTGAGGGGTTTGTCTCCTGTCCTTGGGGTTCTACTTCTTGGCCCCTGTACTTCCCCAGGGAAAGTGCCCCCAGCCTGAGGCTGCAATGGGTTAACATTCCTCACACTCCATCAGTGGCCCGAAGTGATGCTGTACTTTAACTAGCTTCAGATTTGGCCCATGGCTTATTTGTTCAGCTTTTTGTTTTCTGAGGTTTTAGCCAATATTTTTCCTTGTGGAAAAACAAAGTATGCATTCTCACCTCATTTTCAGGTGTCTCCAGCTGCTCAATCATCCTGTTTCTCCTGTGGAGCCTCCTTTTCATTTTTCTCTACAGCGTTGTCCCTCCAGAAGTTTGCCATCCTCCATAACTAAAACGAAACCTTGCAGTCCCTCCACTGCACTTCTGGCACACCACTATGGCCCAGTCCCAGGGCTCTTCTCCTTGCCATTCTCCCTGCTGTAATGGATTTTCTTTTCCAACAGCTTTCTTCTGTGTAAAAAACTTTTTCAGTCTGTACATCTCCAAAGATGTCTTTATTCTTCTGTCATAGTCAATTGATCTTTTAGCCCGGCATAAGATTTAAGGTTCAAAGTCATCTCCACCTGAACTTTGAAAGCAATGATCTGTTGTCTGCTAGCTTCTGCATTATTGATGTGAGTTCTAAGGCCAGAGTGTGACTTTATTTTCTGTAGAACCCTCTCTCTCGCTCTCTACCCACGTCATTTGTGAAGCTTTTAAAAGCTTTCTCTTTAAAATATTTGTTCTGTAATTATATTATATATATATGTGTATGTGTATTGTGTATATATAGATGTAGTCTTTAAATTCAGCCATTTCTGTCTGAAGACTGTGTCTTTCATTAGCTCTGAGATATTTTCTTGTTTCTTCTCTTCAATCTTCGTCTTCTTCATATATATACACATATATAGTTATACCTATAGATATATACACTTATGTATATAGAATGTTATAGTTATATATCTACAGTTATATATACGTGTGTGTGTGTATATATACACACATATATATATAACTGTAGATATATAATATGAATTTGGGAAATTCGTATTACTTGGAGGTCGTTATATTATCTATCATTTTTTCTCTATTATTTTCTCTTGTTTTTCTCATAGTCTAGAAGATTTTCTTTAGCTTTAATTTCCAATTTTTTTATACTTTTTTATTTTTGAGACAAGAGTCTTGCCCTGTTACCCAGGCTGGAGCACAGTGGCACAGTCATGGCTCACTGAGGCCTTGACCTCCCGGGCTCTGGTGATTCTCCACCTCAGCCTCCCAAGTAGCTGGGACCACAGGCATGCATCATCACACCTAGCTAATCAATTCTTTAACTGAATGTGTATTTTGGTCATTATATTGTTCATTTTCAAGAATTTCCTCTTATTGTTTGCTTTACCTTTTTCATAGCATTCTACTCTCATTTTATGGTTTTAGTATTTTCTCAGACCTCTGAGTGTATTAAAGTTCTGCATTATTTGTTTGCTTTAAGTTCTCTTCTAAAATTATTTCTGTCTTTTTTAGCTGAGGTGAGATTTTTCTTTTGTTCAACTTGTCCTTTTTCTTCCATGTGCTAACTCGTGTACACGACTTGGTTGTTACATACAATTGTCTATCAACATTTAAACATGAAACACCAGACTGATTATTCTTTTTTTTTTTTTTTTTTTTTTTTTTTTTTTTACGGAGTCTTGCTCTGTTGCCCAGGCTGGAGTGCAGTGGCACAATCTCAGCTGGCTGCAACCTCCACCTCCTGGGTTTAAGCAATTCTGCCTCATGTAGCTGGGACTACAGGCATGTGCCACCACAGATGACTAATTTTTTATATTTTTAGTAGAGACGGGATTTCACCATATTAGCCAGGATGGTCTCCATCTCCTGATCCTGTGATCCATCCACCTCAGCCTCCCAAAGTGCTGGGATTACAGGTGTGAGCCACCACGCCCAGCCCTGACTGATTGTTCTAAAGGGTGATTACAAGTTTCCTCTTCAATTATCTGAATCCATCTGTCTCCTGATCTGCCTCTCTGCTGAGTGAGAGTATGGGCTGAGAGATCTGTGTTTCCAGACTGTGTGGTCTCTCTTTAGGGGAGCAGCGGGGGGGCTGCCTGACAGGCCATGGTCTCAAATCCTAGGGAGAAGAGGTGTGTTTGGCTGTGCATTGCTATAAAGAATCAACCCTAGAACTTAAAAGTATAATAATGAAAATAAATAAATAAATAAATAAATAAAAGATTAGTTACAACTTACAAAAAAAAAAAAAAAGAATCACCCAAGACTGTAATTTATAAAGTAATTTATAAAGAAACGAGGTTTAATTGGCTCACAGTTCTGCAGGCTATGCAGAAAGGATAGCGCCGACATCTGTTCAGCCTCTAGAGAGGCCTCAGGAAGCTTCCAATTATGGCAGAATGCGAAGTGGAAGCAGGCACTTCACATGGCAAAAGCAGGAGCAAAGTCAGTCGTGATGGCTCAAGCCTGTAATTCCAGCACTTTCTGAGGCCGAGGTGGGCAGATCACTTGAAGTCAGGAGTTCAAGACCAGCCTGGCCAAAATGGGGAAATCCCATCTCTATTAAAAACACAAAAATTAGCCAGGTGTGGTGGCACACATCTGTAATCCCAGCTACTTGGCAGGCTGAGGCAGAAGAATCGCTTGAACCTGGAAGGCAGAGGTTGCAGCGAGCTGAGATTGTGCCACTGCACTCCAGCCTGGGTGACAGAGCGAGACTCTGTCTCAAAAAATAAGTAAATAAAATAAATAAAGCAGGAGCGAGAAAGAGAATAGGAAGGTGCCCCACACTTCTGAAGAATCGGATCTCAGGAGACTCACTCACTATCATGAGGACAGTGCCAAGAGCAATGGTGCTAAACCATTCATGAGAAACCCACTCCATAATCCAGTCACCTCCCCCCAGGCCCCGCCTTCAACATTGGGGATTATGTTTCTTTATGAGATGTGGGCAAGGCACACATCCAAACTACATCAGGAGGCATTCACTTCCCACATTAGTGGCTTTCTTACAATTTCTTAGAGACATCCAAGCTTTTTTTGTCCCTGTGGATAAACTTCTGTGGCCTGCCTGACATTGTGTACCCAGAGGTGGGGAGGTGGGGAAATGGGGAGGATCCATATGCTCCCGCTGCAAGCAGAGATCTTCAACCCTTGTCTTCACCCCCGGTTCCGACCCCCACCCTCCAACCAGCCATCTCTGAGCCCAGACCCCTGTGGCTCCGGCAGTCTTAGACCCCCACACCCCACATGGACACACACCCCTCCTCTGGACTTCCTCTGGGCTGCAGTCCCCAGCTCTCTGTCGCCTCCCTCTCAGCACACTTCCATACCCCATCCAGCAGCCAGGAATTCCCAAAAATCTCGTAGGTGGATGGAGGAACCCCTGTGCACCTCGCAAGCTTATTTCTTCCAGTATTCCTTATATAATCGGAATGGGCTCTCAAGAGGGAGAGAGTACAAAACATGCTAACTCTACAAACTTGAGCCAAATACTTGAAGGAATTTATAAATGAGAGAAAAAAAAAAAAAGTTAAGAAAATAAATAGTCGCCCATGTCCCATGGCCTTGGTATGACCATTCCCACCTGTGGGTGGAAGTAGTTATATCTGGATGTGGTCATGGCACAGCTAATCCACACATGTGCGTTTATTTCACATGGTATTTTCTAGTTTTTTCTACAGCGTTATGAAGCCTTTGTCTTTATCACCGTTAATGAAGCTGCAAACCTCCCAGGGGAGCCTGCGCCAACCCTTCAGAGCACATCAGACACAGATGTCATTAACCTACTTGGGGGCAAAGTCACTCAGCAAAGCGGCAGGAGGTGAACCAGGAATGAGAGGCCACATCTGCCACATTCTAAATCCTGCTCTGTCCTTGCTTGTGAGACCGTTCTGGAAACTGAGTGAGGTCACCTGTGCAAACCTTATAGCAAAATTGCGGCAAACATAATTACCATTCTGTTCCCCCTTCTTGGTCGCTGTTGGGGCTCAGAAAATAATACCCCAAAGTGTGGTACTGGGGCATGCTGAGTGCTTTGTACTAAGGAGCAGTCTCAGACCAAGGTCTCTCTGTCTCTCCCCCTGCCCCCTGTCTCTGGATCCTCTTTCTCTCCCAAAGCACATGGAGGGGCTTTCTCTGAAGTTTTCCTTGGGAAGTTTCTCCAAAAGAAATTCAATTGTCATGAATCCCCTCCCTGGTATCTACATTAACAAAAGAAGGTGAATTCTTCCACAGAGAAGGAAACTAAGTCTCCACACCCAGGATACCATGTCCAGACGACTACTCAGGGCACCACGCTCAGATAGACTTTTCACCTGTTCTTCACAGGACTGAATTCTGAGAGACCCCATCTGCATAACTGCCAAATTCCTCTCTCCTGTTGGCCAAAAAGAGAAAAAAGCCACAACAAAGGCCTAAGGAGGAGCTCCTTTCATGCCTTAGTGGGCTCCAGAGCTCAGCAGGGAGCAGCTGGAGATGCAATATGTTAGTTCAGTGTCATACCAATAACTTATACCCAAAGGGAAAAGGGCTGGGACCCAAACAAGGCTTCCTGAAAGTTGGTAACTCACTCCCTCATTGTTGGAAGTTTTTAACTGAACCTCTTTCAGCAGCTCCCTGCCCCCTCTCCTTGTGTCTCAGGTGTCCAGCATGACTCACCCCCATCCAACTGTGCCGTGGCACCAGGAGTCCACAGGGACACAGGGGTGTGAGAGGTGGGAAGGTGCCCAAGGAGAGTGAGCTGGCAGCACTGCCATGGCAGGGCTTTAGAAGGCGACAGCCCTGGGTGGAATTCCAGCTCAGGCACTGAGTCACCCCTCTGGTCCCCAGCTTCTGTAAAATGAAGAGCAAACAGGAAAACAAACAAAAGCAAAGCGCCATCTATTGTGACAATTAGCTGTGACAGTTAATACTACCCACATGCTCAGGAAATGGGTCCTACAATCCTGTGCCTGCTGCGATGCATTTTTAGGGAAAAATATGCACTTCCTAGAGCATCTGAACCACCCAGGTTGCTATATGTTGTCTCCTTTTTTGCTAGAAATTCAAGCTCTTCCTCACATTTCTCTGGGCTCTTTCTTTCTTTCTTTCTTTTCTTTTTTTTTGCCCGTAGTCTGAAGCTTCCCAACTTTTCTCACCTGCCGCACACCAGCAGCTGAGGCTGGCCTATGCATCGTCTCAGCCCACCCCAGACCACCCAGTGTTCCCATTGGGTTTTTATGCTGTTCCTGTTCTCTTAGAGATGCCCATTAGGAAGCTTCCAGAAGGGGGCCATTCTGGATGCTGAAAGATCTACCCTTGAATGAGGTGCTGCTGTAAGTCAGGGGAGTAGACTACAGCTCCCACAGCCTGGAGGACACAATGCTTGGGTGCTGTTGGGGCTCAGAAATCGATACCTCAAAATATGACCCTTTGACATGCTGAACTGAAGAAGCCTCAAGGTCTGTCTGGCCTTCCCCTTTCCCACCTCCCCACCAACACCCCTGTCTCTTAATCCTCTCTCTCTCCCAAAGCCCAGGATGAAGTTGTTCTCTGAAGTTCCTTAATCTGTCTAAAGTCTGGAGCTTCCTAAGAAGAAAGCAATGATCCCTGGTCCCTTCCCTGAGCTTTCATTAACTGAACTCACATGGCAGGAAGAAAGACTGTCTATCAAGAAAAGAAGAAAGACTTGTCTATCATTGCTCCTGGGCAGACTTTTGTCACAAACCATGATCTGTTCTGCAGGCACAACAGTTTGTGACAGGCCATTGTATGTTCTTCAAGCCCACTGAATTTCCCTAAAAATCACTTACTACTCTCCTAAAATTACCCAAACTTCCTAATACGGTTTGGATTTGTGTCTCCACCCAAATCACATGTCGAACTGTAATCCTCAATGTCGGATGAGTGCCCTGGTGGGAAGTGACTGAATCACAGAGGTTGGATTTGTGTCTCCACCCAAATCACATGTCGAATTGTAATCCCCAATGTCGGATGAGTGCCCTGGTAGGAAGTGACTGAATCATGGAGGTGGACTTCCCCCTTTCTGTTCTTGTGATAGAGTTCTCACAAGTTCTGGTTGTTTAAAAGTGTGTAGCACCTCCCCTTTCTCTCTCTTCCTCCTTCTCCAGTCATGCAAGACATTCCTGCTTCCCCTTCTGCCATGACTGTAAGCCCCAGTCATGCTTCCTGTACAGGCTGCAGAACTGTGAGTCAATGAAGGCTCTTTTCTTTAGAAACGATCCAGTCTCAGGTAGTTCTTTATAGCAATGTGAGAATGGACCAATACACTTCCCCATTTCTCCTTCTCCTAAGAAGAAGGATATAGAAGTACCTCATTGGTGAATTGGGTAATTATTCTACAATGCTCCTATGCTATGCATGTTAAAATAAACTCGTAGACCTTTTCTCCAGCTAATCTGCCCTTTGCGAGTTAACTTTTCAGTGAACCTTCAGAGCGCAAGGGAGTTTTCTCTTGGCCCCTACAGTGGTTTCCCATCTATCTGCCTTGCATGGTGAGAGCCAACCTTTAGCAACTTCTAAAAGAAAGAGGATCTATCAGCTCAGTCTGAGCAGGCATGATAAGGTCTCCTCCCTTGTGTGGAGACACTCCTCTGAGTCTTCAAACCGCTCCATTAATGAATTCTCAGAAAGAACATTCTGCTGAGAAAGAGGAGGATAGATGACCAGTCAAGGCTGGGAGCTTGTGACTGTCAGGCCTCTGAGCCCAAGCTAAGCCATCATATCCCCTGTGACCTGCACGTATACATCCAGATGGCCTGAAGCAATTGAAGATCCACAAAAGAAGTGAAAATAGCCTTAACGGATGACATTCCACCATTGTGATTTGTTTCTGCCCCAGCCTAACTGATCAATGTACTTTGTAATCGCCCCCACCCTTAAGAAGGTTCTTTGTAATTCTCCCCACCCTTGAGAATGTACTTTGTGAGATCCACCCCCTGCCCGCAAAACATTGCTCCTAACTCCACCGCCTATCCCAAAACCTATAAGAACTAATAACAAACCCACCGCGCTTTGCTGACTCTCTTTTCAGACTCAGCTCGCCTGCACCCAGGTGAAATAAACAGCCTTGTTGCTCACATAAAGCCTGTTTGGTCATCTCTTCACACGGACACGCGTGACAGTGGCCACTAACCTCTCTGTGTCTAGATCAGATACAAGGCTGTCTCTTTGTCCCCACCCTCGACGGTCCCCGCCTCCTACTGTCCACCTCTTTAGAAGGAGCCTAGGGCAGCATGAACAAAATAAATTTCTCCTTCTTGTCCACATCCATCATAAAATGTGCATAGCTGGACTTGGGTTTTCTTAAAAGCTACAAACTTGCCAATCATGTAAATCAAACTATGTTTCTGTGTTAATTGAAAAGAACCAGAAGAAGGCCAAAAGAGAAGATATGTGCAATACACATGAAAAGGTGATGTTTTCTTTTGCCTATAAAAAGATCACATAAATCAAAAAGAAAAATATTTGCCACTCCTTCTGTATTAGTCAGGGTTCTGTTGGAGGGACAGAACTAGTAGAATGAATATACATATATATATATATATATATATATAGAGAGAGAGAGAGAGAGAGCGCGCAAAGTTTATTAAGTATTAACTTATATGATGGCAAGGTCCCACATTAGGCTGTCTGCAAGCTGAGGAGCAAGGAGAGCCAGTCCCAAAACTGAAGAACTTGGAGTCTGATGTTCGAGGGCAGGAGGCATCCAGCATGGGTGAAAGATGTAGGCTAGGAGGCTAGGCCCATCTCTCCTTTTTACATTTTTCTGCCTGCTTTACATTCACTGGGAGATGATTAGATTGTGTCCACCAGATTAAGGGTGGATCTGCTTTCCCCAGCCCACTGACTCAAATGTTAATCTCTTTTGGAACACCCACACAGACACACCCAGGATTAATACATTTTATGCATCAATCCAATCAAGTTGACACTCAGTATTAGCCATCATAAGTTCACCCCTAGTCCACTTGAATGCATACACATCTATCATACATAACCTCCAAATAAAGGCAATAACAAGGTCATATTTACATCTAACATAATACAACTATCCTTCATACAACCGAAAATGCACCAATCCCCAACCCAAATACTCTTACATAAAATTAACAATACTTAAATGTTGATATGAATCAATAAATCTTATGTCACATGATAAAAGGAAATAAAATGAATGCATTTTCTTAGTACAAGTGTATACAAACACAAACATGTTTTTAGCAAAAGAATGAGGCAATATTCCTGACAATTACGGTCCTGTTTCTGCAGCTGGTCATGTGGTCGTAGCTGGTATTGATGACTACCTTCTTCTACTACCTATTCTGTATTCCCTTTGCCTTCAGCAAGCACCTCAGCAGGTCATGGTGTTTTTGCTAGTGGAGTGACCCAAACCTTTCCTGAGGGGTCTGGGACATCCGTAGTCCTGCCTGAATTGAGCTGTTGTAGTTTCCCATTGATCTTAATCACAGGGCATGGTAATACTAAGACACCCTAATAGATCTCCTGTATTCCATGCACACTCTCCCATACCTCCGTTGTGGAGGAGTAGACTGATTTCATCTTGGTAGTCCAGGTCAATCACCCCAGCCAACACGGTAACTCCCTTCTTAGCCTGTTGACTTAAAGGTAGGAGGATCCCAAAGTGTCCAGGTGCGATCTTAACTTCCAGTTTAATGGAATCATTCTTGTGTCTCCTGGTGGCACTGTTCCTCCCTCTGGAACTAAGACCTCTAGCAGCAGAACGTAATGTCATGGGAACAGGAAGCAAAAATTTTGAGGGGTGATGGTAAGTGGTGCCATTTCCACTTCCACCCCTTGATTCCTGGACCTGTGAATCTTGGTTATGGGAGAAATAGTACCATATATTGGACGCCAATGCAGAGCATACATGGCCTTCTGGAGAACTTTGCCCCAGCTCTGTCAAGTATTGTCACCTAGTTGGTATTGTAATTGTGACTTCAGAAGGCCATTCTACCATTCTATCAATCCAGCTGCTTCAGGATGGTGGGGAACATGGTAAGACCAGTGAATTCCATGAGAATGAGCCCACTGCTACACTTCTTTAGCTGTAAAATGAGTGCCTTGGTCAGAGCCAATGCTGTGTGGAATACCATGATGGTGGATATGGCATTCTGTGAGTCCACAGGTGGTAGTCTTGGCAGAAGCATTGCATTCAGGATAGGCTAACCCATATCCACAGTAAGTATCTATTCCAGTGAGGACAAATCTCTATCCTTTCCATGATGGGAAGAGGTGCAATATAATCAACCTGCTATCAGGTAACTGGCTAGTCACCCCAAGGAATGGTGCCATATGGAGGGCTCAATGTTCATCTCTGCTAGTGGCAAATTGGGCACTCAGCAGTGGCTGTAGTCATGTCAGCCTTGGTGAGTGGAAGTCCATGTTGCGAACCAATGCATAACTTCCATCCCTGCCACCATGGCCAGTTTGTTAAAGGGCCCATTGGGCAATGACAGGAATGGCTGGGGAAAGAGGCTGAATGGAGTCCACAAAACGAGTCATCCTATCCACTTGATTATTAAACTTCTCCTCTGCTAAGGTCACCCATTGGTGAGCACTCACATGGGATACAAATACCTTCACAGCTTTTGACCACTCAGAGAGGTCCATTCCCTTATCTCTTCTCCAAAGTTCTTTGTCACCAATTTTCCAGTCATGTTTCTTCCAAATTCCTGACCATCCAGTCAAACTGTTGGCTACAGCCCATCCATTTCTCATTTCATGCAAAGTGCACAACCAGGTGTACTGCTTGAAGTTCTGCCACTGGGAAGATTTCCCTTCATTGCTGTCCTTCAGGGATGTCCTAGAAAGGGGCTGTAGTGCTATAGCTCTCCACTTTTGGGTGGTGCCTACGTATCGTGCAGAACCATCTGTGAACCAGGCCTTAGTTTTCTCTTCCTCTGTCACCTGATCCTAGGGAACTCCTTATGAGGCCATCAGTGCAGGCTGGGGGAGAGAAGGCAGGGTGGCAGTAGAGGAGACCATGGACATTTGAGCCACTTCCTCATGTAACTCACTTGTGCCTTCAGGACCTGCTCGAACCTGATCACATATTTATCACTTCCATTTGATGATGGAATGCTGCTGTGCATGACCCACTTTATGGCTAGATGGGTCAGAAATCACTCAGTTCATGGCAGGCAGTTCAGGTCACATGGTGACTCAATAACCCATGGTCAAATGCTCAGTTTCCTCCAAAGCCCAGTAACAGGCCAAGTGCTGTTTCTCAAAAGGAGAGTAGCTATCTGCAGGAGATGGCAGGGCCTTGATCCAAAATCCTAGAGGCTTCCACCGTGATTTACCTATGGAGCTTCCCAAAGGCTAACACCTCAAGCACCATTGGATCTGCTGGGTCATATAGCACAAGTGGCAGAGCAGCTTGCACAGCAGCCTGGACCTGTTGCAGAGCCTTCTCCTGTTCTGGACACCACTCAAAACTCGCAGCCTTTCAGGTCACTTAATAAATGGGCCAGAGTAACACACCCAAATGAGGAATGTGTTGCCTCCAAAATCCAAAGAGGCCCACTAGATGTTGTACCTCTTTCTTGGTTGTAGGAGGGGCCAAATGCAGCAACTTATCCTTTATCTAAGAAGGAATATCTTGACAGGCCCCACACCACTGGACTCCAAGAAATTTTACCGAGGTAGAAGTTCCCTGAATTTTAGTCAAATTTATTTCCCATCCTTGGGCACACAAATGTCTTACCAGTAAGTCCTGTGTGTTCGCTACTTCTTGCTCACTGGATCCAATCAGCATAATGTCATAAATGTAATGGATCAGTGTCATATCTTGCAGAAGCAAAAAGTGATCAAGGTATCTCTGAATAATATTATGACACAAAGCCGGAGAGTTGATATACCCCGATGTAGGATAGTAAAGGTATATTGCTGGCCTTACCAGCTGAAGGCAAATTGCCTTAGGTGGGCCTTATGGACAGGAATGGAGAAAAAGGCATTTGCCAAGTCAATGGCTGCATACCAGGTACCAGGAGACGTGTTAACTTACTCAAGCAATGAAACCACATCTGGTACAGCAGCTGCAACTGGAGTCATCACTTGGTTAAGCTTACAATAATCCACTGTCATTCTCCAAGATCCATCTGTCTCCTGCACAGGCCAAATGGGAGAGTTGAATGAGGATGCTGTGGGAATCACCACCTCTGCGTCTTTTAAGTCCTTGATGGTGGCACTAATCTCCGCAATCCCTGCGGGCATGTGGTATTCTTTTTTGATTTGCTATTTTTCTAGGTAGTGGCAGCTCTAATGGCTTCCGTTTGGCCTTTCCCACAATAATAGCCCTCACCCTACCAGTCAGGGAGCCAATGTGGGGGTTCTGCCAGCTGTTAAATATGTCTATACCAATTATGCAACTGTAAGTCAAATCTGAGCTAAAACCCCATTAATTACCTGACCTCCATAAGCTCCTACTTTAACTGGAGAACCACAATGACAGTTTGGGTCCCCTGGAATCAACATCAGCTCAGAACCAGTGTCTAGTAGTCCCTGAAATGTCTGATCATTTCCCTTTCCCCAGTGCACAGTCACCCTGGTAAAAGGCTAGAGGTCTCCTTGGGAAAGGATGGGAGAAAGATTCATTGCATAAATTGTCAGTAACGTAGTGGGGTCCTTCATCAAGGGGACCCGGCCTCCCCTTCATTCAAGGGGTTCTGGGTCTGTAAACTGGCTTAAGTCTGGAAACTGATTGAGGGACCATGATTCTCTTGTTTCATAATTCAAATTAGTATTTTGTCCATTTGACCTAGAAATTTTCCGTTTGTATAATTTAAGTAGGAATGCAGTAGGCTTCCTATCAATTGCACTTCTAGGAACACCATGATTATTTAGCCAATGCCAGAGCTCTACACAATTCAGACTATTCTTATTGTCGCTTTGTCTCTGCTGTCCATTACGGTAGCTATGGCCATCTTGCC
Source organism: Chlorocebus sabaeus (assembly GCF_047675955.1). Lineage (NCBI taxonomy): Eukaryota > Metazoa > Chordata > Mammalia > Primates > Cercopithecidae > Chlorocebus > Chlorocebus sabaeus. The sequence continues at coordinate 4,756,577 of NC_132913.1, read as the reverse complement.
TTTGACAGTGGAGTGTTGCCACTTGGCCCCTGCCACCTCGGGATCCAATTATTCCCATTGTATTTAAGTTTTGTAGCTGAGTGACTGTGGTTCCCACAGTTAGATCTGACATACAGAGAAGAGCAACACAGGGCTCTTCAAAGATGCAGGTGCTGCCCTCAAAAATCTATTTCTCAAGGAATTGGTCAAGAGTATATCTTCTAAACCCTCCCAGCTGGGATGAGCAGGTCTAAAGTGACTAATCCACTTTGCCACCGCAATCTCCCTAAGCCTTTGGATCCCTTCCTCTACATTAAACCAAGGGAACTCAGGCATTTCCAGCTCACTCACAATGGGCCATCTTTTAATCCATATTTCAGCTAACCAAGTCAATAAACTATTAGAACTTTTTTTTTAACTCCCCAAGCTTCAATATTAAATGCAAAGTCCCTACTTAGTGGGCCCAAATCAATAAATTCAGCCTGATTCGACTCTTATATTCCTTCCACCATTATCCCATACCCTTAATTTCCATTCTCATGCCTGTTCTCCAGATTGCAGTTTACATAAATTAAAGAACTCAAGCAGTTCTTTTCGAATGTAGTGCACCTCCGCATGGGTCACACTCAGAACTTCACCTCCAGGGGCCCACCAAGACTTTAGTCTAGTTACAGGCCTAGAAGCAAACAGAGATGTTGGGGGTGGCTTCTGAGGAGAATCAACATTATTTTGCCTGGCAACTGTCTCAGGGGAGACAATCACTGTTGCCTCAGATGGCACAGGATTTCTCTCTTCAGACAAAGGTGGAAATACTGATAGCAGCATGGGTGGGAGAGGGGATGTTACCACTACTGGGGATGGGGAAGCTGTTCCTTCTGGCAAAAAAAGGTTCATGAGAGATTACTAATTCAGTGCCCCCAGCTTCATCAGGGTCCTCCCACATGTCCCCATTCCAAGCTGCAGGGTACCATTCTTTTCCAATCAATGCCCTCACTCTAACAGTAGACACCTGGTGAGGCTGTGCATGTATCTTTCGTTGCAAGTCAGCCACTAGTGTGATAAGAGCTTGTGTCTGTGTTTCCACAATTTCAGTTCTTTCTCTACAGAAGTTAAGACCCTCACTCAGGGCAATATTAGCAGCTTTGAGGCTCAGTATCTGCTTCTGAAACCAGGTGACAGAATCCCTGAGTTCATCATTTTCTTTCATCACTTTGTCCCTGAACTTAGGAGCAACCAACCAGCTTCATTATGTTCCTTGTTTCTCCATATATGATGAAAGGTATTATGTATAGAGTCACTAAACTCCTTGCCTCTTACGAGCAGTAAGTCAGGAGTGTCAAATGCATTTATTTTGCATAACTCTCTAAACAGTTCGTGCCAAGGACTCTCAGTGTTCTCCATGCTATTAAAAATAGAGTCCTTAGCATTTTGGGGTCTAATCATCTTAAGCAGCCAACTCCAGAAACCCCCAAACCAATGAAAGAACTCTATCCTTAATATTCTGTTCCTCTAGAACCACTCCTGATACCAAAATTTGTATTAGTCAAGGTTCTCTTAGAGGGATAGAACTAATAGGATCTCTCTCTCTCTATATATATATGTGTGTGTGTGTGTGTGTGTGTGTGTATGTATGTGTATATATATACTTGTATATATGTATATATATATGACATATATATGTGTGTATGTATGTGTATATATATACTTGTATATATGTATATATATGACTTATATATATGTGTGTGTGTGTGTGTGTGTGTATATATATATATACAGTGGAGCTTATTAAGCATTACCTTACATGATCACAAGGTCCCACAATAGGCTATCTGCAAGCTGAGGAGCAAGGAGAGCCAGTCCAAGTCCCCAAACTGAAGAACTTGGAGTCTGACGTTCGAGGGCAGAAAGTCTGACGTTTGGGAGAAAGATGTAGGCTGGGAGGCCAGATCCATCCCTCGTTTTCACGTTTTTCTGCCTGCTAATTAGATGGAGGCTGATTAGGTGGCGCCCACCAGATTAAGGTGGATTACCTTCCCCAGCCCACTGACCCAAATGTTAATCTCTTTTGGCAACACCCTCACAGACATACCCAGGATTAATATTTTGTATCCTTCAATCCAATCAAGTTGACTTTCAGTATTAACCATCACATCTCCAAATGAGGAAACAGTGTGAATAAAAGAGTCACCTAGAAGAACCTGCGATTTATAAATAAGGATGTGACTGCATATTCGGCCTCTCTGGTAATCAAAGAAAATGCTAACACAAATAACTACATACGTTGCTTATCTACAGAATTAACTATGATTTTAAAGTTGCTGTTTAACTCTGGCAAGAGACTCTGAGATAAACACTGGTACTCTTGATTGGAAAGAAAGTAAAGGTTACAGCCACAACTTATGAATGTATCAAAAGCTTTAAATACACTTCTAACCTTTGATTGAGTAATTCTGCTTGTCAGAATATACACTAAAAAACTTATGAAATCCAGATATTTAAGTTCATATGGTTTATCACAGCACTATTCAACTAGCAAAGAAAAGGAAACAACCTAGTAATTAAAATGAGTTAAAGAGCTTTTCTACTTTTATATGAGAAAATGCTCGTGACATAATGTTTGGTAGTAAAAGCTCAGCACTTGAAATCACATATTCAGTAAAATCTCAAGAATATAAAGCAAATATTCATAAATGCATAAAAAAGACTAAAGGTAAATAGCTTTAATGTGCTAGCGATTGCCAGCAATTCTTAGGGTGTAGGTGTCTTTTTGGCTTTTTCTCTATTTATTTTGTTTTCTTTTTGCACTAAAAGCATGTGTTACTGTGATGAGGGGCAAAACCTTTCATTAAAGGGCTCAAGTAACATCTACCCGCCACCGTCTGTAAGGGTTCACCCAGGAGACAGCAACAGCAGCAGAGGACCTCCAACCCTACTCCCAATAAGGAACTAGCACTGAGGATTTGGAGGGCAGTTTCCCATGAGCAGTTTCTTCCCTGAAGACGAAGAGAAAATTCACCTCCCAGGACTGGATCACACCATCTCACACCTTGGAGGGCTCTGCAGCTTGTATCAGCCACAGTACAGTCAATGAAGACACAGCTAGAACCGTCAATCCCGCCTGCACTGCAGAGCAAGTTCTTGTCACTGCTCTGAACCTCTGGGTTCTCATCTTTACAATGGACTCTTGGCAATACTCTGTTTAAGAGTATTTAGGGGAACTAGACAAGATAAGAACTGGTTTTTTGTTACAAGATACAGCTGAGTTTTTTGAACTTCATGAATAAATATCCAACACATGAAGACACACTAATGATGCATTTCTTGACTTAATGTCAGACTGTTGTCATATAATGTAAATTTTTATATGATTATTTTCCCTTCTTAAAATAACAGTCATTTATTTAACATTAGACACTTTCATAGTTACATTTTCCAAAATATATCAAAATGTTTCCCTGCTAGATAATTTGCTACACACTATGAAACACTATTTACTTTCTTTTTCAAATGACCTGGGGCCCTTACTATAAACAAAGTATGTGTTAGAGGAGGAAGGGGGCCAGTATCTTTAAGTAACTCCAGGGTACTTCCATTGTAATTACCCCATTAGTATCGAATATAGTACTCACAACAGCCTAACTTTGCAGATTGCTCCAATTTCCAGGATGAGAAAATCGAGGCTCAGAGAAAGAAAGTAAAATGCTGAAGGTTACACAGCTAGTAGGCAGGAGAGTAACGAACCCAGATTGAGTTCCAAAGCCCTGGCTCTTTAATAGCACAAGGAACTGTCACATCCTCCAGTGATGGCTGGAGCTGAGATTGTTCTAGTTCTGTAACAAATGCTACTTCGTTCCTGTATCTGACCTCTGCAGTTTGTGGGGCTTTCAATTTTCGCTGTTTAGTCAGTTTATTAATTTTTTGGCTTTTTTTCTGTAAGAAATTCTCTGGAACATTTTGATACCTTCAACCCGTCCTACCCTCAGAAATTAAGGAAATCGCTTATGATTATGTCTAAGCCAGTAGGTTCTAAATGAGTCTGTGAAAGTCTCTAAGTGTGCTGCAATGACCTAATGGCTTGTTCTTTGTTACCTGGCAGCACTTTCTGCTTCTTTCCAACTTTCCAGCGGCATTTCAGATAATTAAAGTTATTTTCTCTCAGGACAGGGGAGGTGGACTACTGTTCCAGCGAGACATAAATGTATGTATTACCAAAAAAAAAAGAAAAAGTTAAACTGTTAATCATGGGCGCGGTGGCTCACGCCTATAATCCCAGCACTTTGGAAGGCCAAAGCGGGCAGATCACCTGAGGTCGGGAGTTCGAGACCAGTCTGACCAACATGGAGAAACCCCGTCTCTACTAAAAATACAAAATTAGCCAGGCGTGGAGGCACAGGCTTGTAATCCCAGCTACTTGGGAGGTTGAGGCAGGAGAATTGCTTGAGCCCAGGAGGCGGAGGTTGTGGTGAGCCGAGATCGTGCCATTGCACTCCAGCCTGGGCAACAAGAGCAAAAACTCCGTCTCAGAAAATAAAAAATAAAAATAAATGAATTGATCGTTGCTCATTTCTGTTTATTAAATGCCTTTTCTGTTCCCACTGTGATTCTACAATCACTGCCTCTGTAAAACGCTGGAATGCAGGTGTTCTTGCCTCCATTTTATAGATGAGGGAATCAAGACTCAGGGCATTCGGTGAGGAGTTTATTTCAGTTCAACATGGCTGTGCTGCACATGGCAGTTGGACTAAAGATCTGTCAGCATCGGGGGTTCTTCATGATGTAACTAAAGTGAATCATAAGTGCTTTCCCACTGCGTCAAGACGGCCTGGAGTCTGTGCAGCCCAGGGAGAGGTGAGAAAGACTCCGTGCTGCACAGCTCCAGGCCGCAGCCTCTCATTGTATTCAATGCAGATGACAGCCCCAAAGGCACCGCCCATACATTGTACAGACAACTGGCCTGGCTCTCTGGATTGTGCAGGACAGGCCTTAATGGCAGAAGGTAGGGGAGACGAGGGCGTCACAAAAGTGCTTGGGGAACTATAAAGTACATATGTTTATTGCGGCACTATTCACAATAGCAAAGACTTGGAACCAACCCAAATATCCATCAGTGACAGACTGGATTAAGAAAATGTGGCACATACACACCATGGAATACTATGCAGCCATAAAAAAGGATGAGTTCATGTCCTTTGTAGGGACATGGACGCAGCTGGAAACCATCATTCTCAGCAAACTATCGCAAGAACAGAAAACCACATGTTCTCACACACAGGTGGGAAATGAACAATGAGATCACTTGAACACAGGAAGGGGAATATCACACACCGGGGCCTGTGGTGGGGTGGGGGGAGGGGGAGGAATAGCATTAGGAGACATACCTAATGTAAATGACGAGTTAATAGGCGCAGCACACCAACATGGCACATGTGTACATATGTAACAAACCTGCACGTTGTGCACATGTACCCTAGAACATAAAGTGCAATTTAAAAAAAAAAAAAAAAAGAAAAGCAGCACAGGACGGTTCAGATATCACACAGGAGAAGCACAGGGTGTTCCCTTGGGTGGGAATTTAAAACAAGGGCCTCAAATTCCCTGCCCTTGTCTCTGGGCAGAAGGGGCAGATAATGCTATGATACACTTTTTTGTAGGTGGTGCCAGTTGACTGCATTTAACCAACCAAGGTATGTAACGAAATCCACGTGGAGGTTTTCATGGCAAAAGTAGAGCGAATTCACAAACTGCACTGTGTCTGGCAGCTTCAGACAAAAGCAATGGGAACAAATCACAACCCTTGTCCAGCAATTCTTCCTGTTTTGGAACGATCTTTGCTCAACACCCCATCCATGGGTACAGGGCCCCCAAAGGCCAACAAGACAGGGACTCTCTCCAGGGACAAATGCCCCGTGGCTGGCTCAGAGAGGCCGCCCAGCTATCCAGCGGCCGCGCAGCCAGCCAAGATTTCAACACAGGTCTGCCCTATTTGGTCACCGTTCCCGACAGTGCTGGGCCAGGCCAGCAAGTCACATTGGCGAGTTTTCCCTGCACTCCAGGGGGAATTCTCAACCACAACCTCTGTATCTGGTAGTGGCAGATGGAAAGAGAAACGGTTAGAAACGCGTGGTTCTTGCGCAGGAAAGTTGGAGCAAAGAAGAGTTCAGAAGTGGGCGGGTGTGTGTTCAAAAAAAAAAAAAAAAAAAGGGTGGAAACCCCACCAGCCAAGTCTGCAGGAAAAAAATGAAGTCTGCCTATCTCCGGGCCAGAGCCCCTCCCCTCGGCCCGCGCGGGAGGAGTGTGACCCAGGTGCCGCTTCCTCTCGCCGCTGAGGGTCAGGAGCCCGGGAGCGCGACCCTCCCCCGGCCCGGCCCGGTCCGGCCCTTCCCCGCGGTCTCTGCCCGGGCTGATGCCCATGACGAGCAGCCCCAACGGCACGGCGCGGCCACTCGGCCTCGGTGAGTACCCGCCGTGGGGAGGGGTCCTGGGGACCCACTGGAGGCCGCGGCCCGCAGCAGCCAGGGGCCGAGCCGCGGTCACGGACTCCCGGGTGTCCCGGTCCGTGCCCGGCCTCCAGGCGGAGGAGGCGCCCGCTGGGCTCAGATCCCCGACTCCAGCCGCGGTTCCCCCGAGCCTGGGCTGCGCGGAGTCCCCGTCCCGCGTCCCGGACCGCGACGCGCAGCCTCCACGCGCCCCGAGCTGGAGAGGCCACCAGCCCGCCCGCCCAGGGCGTGTCGCCCGCTTTCTGTTTCTTTGTGCGGGGCATGGGAAATGTGTGGGGCCAGCACTGTCCCCCTAAAGAACAGTTAGGGAAGAGTCCACATCACAAGTTGCGTCTGTGCTGCTCCCCAGCCAGGGGCCGACCGGGCAGGCTCTGGTGAACTCCAGGCAACTCCAGCCTTGCCCAGGGACTTGCTCGCTCCGCTGGGCACCGCAAAGGCACACAGATGCGGGGGAATCCTGCGGCCTGGATCCTTTGGGGATTTGTAATTCCTCGCTGCTTGTTTTCTTTCTCTTTTAAACCATCACGTTTTCTTGCTGACAGGAAATCAGATGCGATGAAAGTCTTTGTAGATGGTTGGAAACATTGCTGGGCCTCTCTCTGCCCTCTTCCTCTGCTGTTACTTTTGCAATAATAACTCCCATTTTATTTTACCAAAAAAACCGAATGCATATCCCTCTTATCCCCCACCCTGCCGCAGTCTTATTCTTAGAGTCTGTCAGAGAGGAGAGAGCCTGAGCCTATCGTGTGATAATGTTACCTTATTGATACGATGATGATATGGGTATTGGAGACACCAACTCTTTTATAAGTCTTTGAAATCCAGGGGGTTGTGAGGCCTCAATCCTCACCCTGCCCGAGCCTGGAGCTTGGCATGGAGGAGTGTAGCTTCGGTCTACGTGTGTACACGGCACTCCGTGTGCCCGTGGTTGTGCTTGGGTCGGCCTGGGAGTGCGCGGGCATCAATGGTACTTGAGAGTGAGGCCCCTCCGTCTGCACTGGGATCACTGCACTGCCTCTAAACAAGGCAGCCTCTCTTAGCTCCAGTTTCCTCATCTGCAAAGTAGGAATAATAACAGGAGATTCCTCATCCAGCAGTAAGAAGTCTGTGTCAATGTCCCAGCACAGAGAATGACACATCATAAGTGCTGGATCCGTGCTGGGCATGTTTATATCATTGTACATGAGACTGTGGTTCCCGGAGTTTACGTGTGTGTGTAACTTGAGCACGTGTTTGTGTGTGTGTACATGGCGGGTCCTGGGTTAAAGGGACAGAAGCCGCTGTCATTACTCCAATTCAGGCACTGAGGAGGTGAAGCTGACAGGCATTCCGATGTCTGAAGAAGATGGGCTTGCCTGACCCCCCGCCCCCGTGCCCAGCCCAGCCCAGCCGCCCAAGCAGTTCTCCAGAACTCAGGTTTCAGACCTTCAACACTTGCCTTGGGAGACAAACAGCGGCACAGCCCTTGCTTGCAAGCCATTCCGCTTTAGACTTCGACTGATTTATGGCAGGATCCCTGCTATGCGAGAACAGCAGGGGGGTGGGGGGGGAGGGGGGGAAGGGGGGCGGCTATTTCTTGCTGCTAACTCAGGCAGGATGTGTCTATATCCTGTCTCAGTTTATGTAGCGGCTGCTCATCAGAGCCAGAGGTTAGAGTGGAGAGGACCCACTTCCGCCAAGCAGGCCTGCTTTGCTCAGCTCAGCTGGGCTAGGTCCCAATGCCACATTTACAGTGCGGGAGTCATGCACAGCGATCCGTGGCCTTGCCCTTGGATGGAAGAGGTCAAGGCTCAGTGAGAAGACGGCCAAGTTTGGCAGCTTTATATAGAATACACCGCCTCTGGCAGAAGCAGAGGACTGCATTAAGTGCCAAATGAAATTCCACCTCAGCCATTGCTCAGTTCCTCCAGATACCACGGCCACTGGGAGTCGCAGGGTGCTGGTGGTCAGCAGCTGGACCTTTCCAAGGGTGCCAGTGGTTGGGCAAGTATTTCTGGGGACTTGCAGAGCTCCCTGGGGAGCAAAGGGGTGGGAAGTACAAGGCATTCTGCGCTTGTGGTGGGAACAAGTGAACCCGTCTGCAATGAGTAGGAAGAGGTCCCCTCCACAGGGGTGAGAGGCTGGGCCAAGCCAAGTCAGTTTGCCTCTTCGGGTGGCAGACCTGTATATACATCTATGCCTCAAGTGCCTGAGGCCGCAGCCAAAACATCTTCCAGTAACTGAGCACACACAGTGGGCCAACAGCGCGCTCTAAATACAAAACCAAACAGTAAAGTTAACAGTGAATGAAGGGTTAAAAATAGGAGGAAGACACCTTCTCTCTACCTCAATGGCAATTACTTTATTTATTGAGGATAATCCTTCTAGAAGTAAATTTGCTGATACAAATATTTCTTATTTGACATAATAAAAACATTTTATATATTTTATGTCCTCTTGCTTTTTTCCGTCAGAATATCTCTGAAAGGTTATACCTTGTTGTTTTCTTTAATCAGTTCCTCTGCTGATGGGCATTTAGGCTGTATGCAGACTTTATTTAATTTTTTAAACCACATACAGTACTCCTGAGACAATGCATAAGGAGGATTTTACGTGCTTGTGTCTGTAAACTGTTGGGATAAATTCTCCCACCTCAGCATTTGATTTCTGGGACAAAGTATGTATCCATTTAAAATGTTAGTCGATCTTAAGAACTACCCTCCTAAAGTTCACACTGGTTTCTCATGGTCACAAATAGCCTGTGAAAGTCACTATTTCACTATTTCCCTGCATCCTCACTCACACTGCACTTTTTTATCTTAGCCAAACTGAGGGGTTAAAAAAAAAAAAATGCTGTCACTTTGGAATGAGCCTCTGTAATTAAGTGAGACGGAGCATGTTTTCTTACTTCCATAAGAGGCTGCATTACTTTTCTGGGAAGTGTCGGTTGATGCCTTTGTCCATTTCCTGTCAGCACCCCACCCCCGTGAGGAAACGTGCCCCAGAAGTGAAAGGACATGTCCTCATCGCATGATGAGTAAGAGGCAGAGCAGAGGCCCGAGCAACATCCGTGTTGTGGAGTCAGCCCTGGGTTTGACTGCCCTCCAATGTTCACCAGCTTTGGGAGAGACAGGAAATACCTCAGCACCTCAGTTTTCCCATCTGCGAGTGGGAATAACAGCCACTTCCCCAGAGTCACCTGATGAGCAACAGCAGAAGGGCCTGGACCTGCGCCCAGTGGCAGAGGCTTGGGCGGTGGCTTTTGTTAGCGGAAAACGGAATTTATTGGCGCAAACCTGGCCTGAGGATGCTGGTAATTTCAGGAGTCACCCTCCAGACAGCTGTTGTTTTTAGCTTTTGATAAAAATAACAACAAACTTAGATGCCAAGCCCTGGTAAGGGCCTTGCTTGGGTCTCCCCTGCATACCTGCTATGATAGGCATTTTTCTTTCTTTTCCTTTCCTTTTTTTTTTTTTTTTTTTTTTTTTTTGAGACAGAGGCTCGTGCTCTGTCATTCAGGCTGGACTGCAGTGGTGCGATCTCGGATCATTGCACCCTCCACCACCTGCGTTGAAGAGATTATCAGCCTCAACCCCCAAGTAGCTGGGACTACAGGCATGCACCACCACACCCGGCTAATTTTTGTATTTTTTGTAGAGATTTTCGGGTGAAACACAGTCGCCAGACCCCACAGGCAACTGAGGCCAACCCAAGGGGAGAGTTGCAGGGTAGGTGGGCCCGCAGCTTGTATGCGCCAGGCAGGGCATGCTGCTGTGGATCTGCACACCGAGGAACTGCATGCACAGACACTCAGGACCTGCCTGCCACCCCCAGCTCCTCAGCCGGGCCTGTGTCCCACCCCAATCCACCGTTGTGCCCATGCTCTGCTTTCTGTGGTCAGGCCTGGCCTGCGCTGGGCTGCTGCTGTCCTTGCCTGCCTTAGCAGCTGGCTCAGGGTGGCCCTCGAGCCCTCCCTCACGCACCGTCCCAGGCCTGCTGCCTTTCCAGTCGCACCCCTTCCAACTGCTCAGGTTAGACCCCTCAACACACTGCAGGCCCGGTGCACACTCACCTGCTGGTCTGCTAGGACCCAGTTTCCCAAGCCTAGAAAACCACCCATTATGGCCGTGGGCACAGTTTGACGCCCTGACAGATTCCTGAGTCTGCAGTCTGCCCTCTTCTCACAATTCTGACCTCCCCAGGGGCTCTGTGACCCTGCCTGTCCCCCACTCAGGGCCTGTCACAGAGAGGTGTTTGCTGAGCCACTTTGAGGCGGGTGGATGATTGCAGGGATGACCCAAGGTCCCCGCTCCCAGGACTGCCACCATTCCAATACCAAAAGAGCCTTTAAAAGCCTTCACTCAGGAGTTCCTGGTGTAGAACGTGGCATGGACTTGGAGGCCAGTAAATACTAAGTTGAAATGGACAGGAGTCAACCCCAAATAAATTCTAAAGGCACAGTTGCTGGGCCCCAGGAATCCCACCTAGTCCTTCCCACCTTCTCACGCAGCTGGGGTTCATTTTCATATCCACTCCCTCCCCCTACCCGCCTCCCCTCTCATCTTGGCCTGGGGTTTTCTTCAAATCCTTACATAATCTGAACTTCTGAGAGAATGCCGGCTCCTGTCCTTAGTTACTATACATTTTCATTTTTCTACATTCTTCCAGAACAATGTTCCTATACAAAATCTCAACCGATGGCAGAAACTGGCATGAGCCGGTTTCCCACGTGCAGGCAGAGCCTGGCCCACCGACACTGGGTTCCTTCTTGGGCAAGGCGAGGGTCAGGCGGGTCCTGGCATGACTTCTCCAGCCCCTGGAGAGCCTGTGCAGTTCTCACCCCTTCACAAGTGAGCACTGGGCTTGGTGAGGGGTGCCTGCCTCGCCTGGCGTCCCCCAGCTGCAGATGGGGGCAGAGCAAGGTTTGCTGCTGACCTGCCTGGCTGTGTAGTCCCTGCTCCCTCTCCCGTTCTGCTGGTGTCACCACCCCTCCTTCAGAACTCTCTATGGAATTGCATTCTGGTCTCTCTTGCTTCCACTTACGCATGTGAAAACCAGATGTACTTTCTCTTTTCTTTTCTTTTCTTTTTTTTTTTTTTTTTGAGATCGAGCTTCGCTCTTGTTGCCCAGGCTGGAGTGCAATGGCACAATCTCACTGCAACCTCCATCTCCTGGTTTCATGCGATTCTCCTGCCTCCGCCTCCCGAGTAGCTGGGATTACAGGCATGCGCCACCATGCCTGGCTAATTTTGTATTTTTAGTATAGACAGGGTTTCTTCATGTTGGCCAGGCTGGTCTCGAACTCCTGACCTCAGGTGATCCGCCTGCCTCGGCTTCCCAAAGTGCTGGGATTATAGGCATGAGCCACTGCGCCCAGCCTACCAGATGCCCCTTCTCTTATTGCCAAAACACTGTGGTCACACACTGCTTGGGGCCCGGTAGGCACAACACTGACCCTTTCCAGGGCTCAGAGGAGGAAGCGCCGTTTTGGGGCAAGTAGAGCCAGCCCTGGACAGGGTGGCCTTGGTTATCTCCCTGCATCCCTGGCGCACCCTGATGGCGCCGTTTATCTGCACTTTGCACATGATGGTCTTGACTGACACATCCTCGCGGAGAGCCACTGCCAGGGCACCTCACACCCGCTGCTCTCACATGCAGCGGACATTTTTACGAGGGCCTCAAGCACAGGGCCTCCGGCTGACCCAGCCCAGCACTGCCACTCTTTCTCCTTGAACTCTGGAATGGAGAATCTTCACATTTTGTCAGCAGCTGATGGGCACATGTATTCTCAGCAGAGTCTTAAATGGGGGGAAATTATGGGGTTGCCAGATCAAAACCTGATAAAACAATGATGCCTCTGGTGTGGGGTCCAGCCGAGCCCTTCTCCTGTATTCACCGGGCAACAGGGGCCCACTGGATGTGAAATCCACTTTCACTCGAGAAACTCTCCAATGCTCTTGCTAAAACCTACACACAGGCCTCAGCAATGCTCAGAGTTTCAAGTTCAGGTTCCCCTTCTGTAATTTTTTTTTAAAACCTTTAGTTCAAATAGACTTTGTGTCAATTTGCTAGTGATAAAGGGTTAGCCTTGAAATCTGAGGACGAGGTTTTGGGTCTGGATCCACTATGAGCTGGCTGTGACCTGGGACAAGTTGCTGGTCCATCGTCTGAGACAGGGATGGCTTCACGGGGATGGGACCCGCCCAGCAGGGTCCTGCACTTCCTTGGTTTAACGCTCTGCCACTGCCATCTTCAAATTCTTCTCTTTCAAACAAGGGGCCTCATGTTTTTATTTTGCACTGGGCTCTGCAAATTCTACAGCTAGTCCTGAACCTGTCAACGGCGCTAATAATAGTCTCTACCTCAGGGCTTTGTTCGGAGGATTCAGTGTATTCTCATAGATAAACATCCTAGTGTAGTGCCTGGTATGTGCTTATAATTGTGCTTCATTGCTTCCGCTCACCGAGTGCTTGCATGTGTGCTTAAACGCCAGCTTCCTCCCCGCTGCCCTGCTCCCTCCTTGCTTCCCAGACTCCTCTCTGTTTGCCCTTTTGCCACTGAAAATCATACCCAATGACAGGGGGCCATCTTCATCTGCGTGGTCCCACAGAGACCAGGGCAAGGCCCTCACTCCTGATGCTGCTCCTTCGTAGTTTTTATTGTTTTTGTTTTTCTTTTGAAATGGAATCTTGTCCTGTCACCAGGCTGCAGTGCAGTGGCGCGATCTTGGCTCATTGCAACCTCTGACTCCCTGGTTCAAGCAATTCTCCTGTCTCAGCCTCCCGAGTAGTGGGGATTGCAGGCGCCTGCCACCACGCCCATCTAATTTTTGTATTTTTAGTAGAGATGGGGTTTCACCTTGTTGGCCAGGATTGTCTCGATCTCCTGACCTCCTGATCTGCCCGCCTTGGCCTCCCAAAGTGCTGGGATTACAGGCGTGAACCACTGCACCTGTCCTCCTTCGTGTTTTTATCCAAAAGTCAGCACTGCAGTGGAGACAGCCCAGAAAACACAAGCAGGCCCTGCTCTTGGCCACACACACACCAGCTGTGTGACGGGGAGCAAGCCTCTTACCTTCCGGAGCTCCACTTCCTCACATCACCCTGGAGAGAGGTCATCTTCACCCCCACCTCATCTGGGCAGCAGTCCCTCAGCCACTCATACCTGGACCGTCTGGTTCTCCATGGAGAAGAGCAGGCTCTTTGAAAGCACCCTATGAGTGAAGGAATGAGTGAATGAGTCAGCAGATGGATGGAGGGATGTGAAGGTCCATCCATGTAGTCAAGCAGGTTCTGCAGAGAGGGCCCTGGACCCCAGCATTTACTGCACCCTCTCCCTGCCCTGGGCGAGGCCCTGACCCTGGTGCACTCTAAGCTCCTCTCAGCTCAGCCCCCAACCTCTCCCCTGCCTGCCAGTGCCCCCTCCGCCCAGGGTGAAGGGGGCCTCCTTCCCGCAGCTCCCCTGGCCCTCATGCGCTCTACCTTTCAATGTCTTCTTTTGGCAGTCATTTCTCCTTTTTCCTTCATGCTGCCCTTTGAATGGGCTTGGAGCTGGGTCTCTCTAAGGTTCTGGCTTCTCTGTCTGTCTCTCTCTATTTCTCTCTCTCTCTCTGTCTCTCTTTCTCTCTATCTGTCTCTGTCTCTCTCTCTCTATCTGTCTCTCTCTCTCTCTCTCTCTCTCTCTCTCTCTCCGTCTCTCTCTGGAGAAAGCTCCTTCTCAGCCTTTTCCAGCCTTTCCAGGTCCCAAACTCCTGGGAGGGGAGCCAGGCCTTGCTTGATCATGCCCTGGATGGACTTGTCATCTGTATCCCCTTCCTTCAACTTCTGCAAAACTTCTCATTTTAGTGAAATTAATTTCAGTTATGGCTGAAAATCCTGAGTATTCCCTTTTTAAAAAATTTTCATAGTCTTTTTTTTTTTTTTCTTTTTCACTGATTCTCTACACGATCCTGAGCCATCTTCCTCCTCTGGTGACTGTAGCCCTGTCTCGCAGAGTAGACATGAGGCTCCACTCCACAGATGCCATCTCACTTAGCCCTCTGGCAGCCCCGGGGAGGTATTTTAATCTCCATTTTGCATGTGATGATACCGAAACTCGCAAGTAGATGTGACTTCCAGAGAACGTGCTAGCCCCTCGCACCCCCTTCTCTTCCCCCTCTACACGCAGGGTCTCTGGAAGGCTCAGCCAGGGCCTGACCCCCGGACGCAGTGCTCAGAGCCCACAAGGCTTCCAGAGACCCACAACAGTGTTAGAGCTTCTTTCAAATCAGAAGGAAGGAAATGAACCTTTAAGATCAAATAGTACGTTTGCCTTTATACCAATGCAGCCGTGAAATATGATTTCTCATATTTGGGAGGAGAAGGGACCCATAAAGTAAAGCACCTTGGCCCGTGGAAGTCACCTGTGACCTGAGCTCAGCCCATTGGAGGCTGAGGGGCCGGAGCCCACTGCCTCTGCTCGCCCTGCCTGAATCTGCCCCCGGCTCCCAGGGCTCTGATCCTCTGCGCTGGCAGTCCTGGTTCCCTAACAGTCCTGTCTGTCACCGCAGGGCTCCCTGGGCTGGACAGCTGCAGGGTCAGCCTCTACCTCTCCTTGTGGGACTTCACGAACACAGCTGGAGCAGATGCTAGGGAGGCTCAGGCATGCACTACCTGCTGTCTTTCTCTCTCTCTCTCTCTCTCTCTCTCTCTCTCTCTCTCTCTATCTTTCTGTTACTCTTGTGTCCTTTTAAGTCAGAAGATTAGGCTACTCCTCACTTACAAGTTTAAAAATAAGTTGTCTTTGGCCTATTTCATTTTGCAGAAGCAATTCATGTTCACTGTAGAATTGTAGGAACAAGATCAAGAGGAAGGATGTAGGAAGAATCTCTCTGGGGAAGAGGGTGACTTTGAGATTCCGTCTCTTGCCCTGATCTGAGCTTTCAGTTACCTGAGGTACAGTACAGTAAGATACTTCGAAACAGACAGAGAGAAAGAGACTAGTTCCTATAACTTTTATACAGTAGATTGTTACAATTGTTTTACTTCGTTATTCATTATTGTTGTTAATATCTTACTGTGTCCAATTTATAAAATAAACTTTATTGTACTTATTCGCACATAGGAAAACTATCATGTGTGTAAGGATTGGTGGTATATCTGGTTTCAGGCATCCACGGGGGGTCTTGGAAAGCATCCCCTATAGGTAAGGGGGAACCACTGATTCATGGGACAGATAGGTGATCACCCAGTTGCAGCTCAGAGGGAGATTAGGACACAGATAAGACTGGAGGACATCAGTGTAAAGAGGCCACCCTGTGAGGGGTCCAGAGGGGAGCCCTGGAGAGCCTCTGAGTGCATTGATCACCTCAGATGGGGGCCCAAGGGATGCCAACGCAGGGCAAAGCACTACAGCAGACTCAGCACCCGCACCTAGGGCTGTGTACACCCTGGCAAGCACCCACCCTCCCCTGCTCCACACCTACTGAGGACATGTGACACACACAGTGCCTCCTTTAATGCTGAAGGCATGGCTCAGATGCAGATATTATTAATTCCAGTTCAGGAAGATACAAAGTGAGGTTCAAAGAGGTGATTTCCCCCGTGCTTCCCTGTGCATCATTGACATGCTCTCTCCTGGAAGCCAGGTGTGTCCTCCTCCAGCTCTAGGACTCTGCAGCCTGCCCTGCTGGGAGGGGGCTGCCCATGACCCCTTACCCTTCTGCTCAGCTCCTTACAGCCCTGAGGTCACTCTCCTGGTCTCTGAAGAAAAGGCCTTTCTCTGCTCCCCCTACACCCAGAACCACTTGTGTTCCCTCTGCCGTCCTCTGCAGGCATCCACCTGTGGCCCAGCAGCTGTGAATGCAGTGCTCAGAGTGGTACACAAGAGCTGGGTTGTGAGTGTCCTGCCAGCCCAGGCCAACCCACTCTTCCCCCGGGGAAGCCGTGGGCAGCTGCCTCCCGAGGTCACTACAGGGGCACTGGGAGGGAATAATGTCCCCACCAACTCTTGGCCAATTCCTGGAATGCCTCCACCGCGGAACCACCCCTGGGCTGGCAACTTTGTTCTGTGTTAAAATACAACAAGCCAGCCGGAGAGCCATTGTCACTGCATGACTGCAATTTCTGTTACACTTTGCTAGGCACGTTCAAATCTGTTTCCTCTCTTCATTGGAGAGATATTAGTCTCCGTCTTTCGCAGGTAAATAAAGCAGATCCCAGGAAAGCTCAGTGATTTGGCAGAATTTACACAACCAGGCTGCAATAGAGGGAGCCAGACTGGACCAGTCCCTGGTCCCTGACTCTTTTGTGAGTGTACTGTTCAGGCCACAGAAACTCATTCATCATTCTTAAGTGGGAGGGTCTGAGGCTGAAGAATCATTGGAAGTAAGAAACTGTGATGTTGGCCTTCCATTCTCCTGCCCCCGTCCCCTCCCTCCCTACACACACACACGCGCGCGCACGCACGCACGCACACACACAAGCACACACACATTTCTTCCTACACACCACCTCCTCGCATTTCTTAGCAGCAGGCAGGTATCAGCCCCAGACCTGAGGCAGACCCTTGGGGATCTGGTTTGGGACAGGGCCGACAGGGATTTGGTCCATGGATCCTGCTGACCTCCCAAAGATAACTAGAAACAAATGTAAGAACTGCTGCCTACAGCATCTTTTGGCCTTGGGTGTGAGGTGCTCCATGCTTTGCAAACTTTTTCTACTCCACTATTTTTAGGACTCTGTTCCCATTTCTTTGCTCAGTGCAGAGCATCTGCCATGTAGACTAACCCCTCATAGCCTCTTCTGTCTGCTTGTCACTCAAGGTCATTGTAGCCATCGGACCCCACCTAGCAGACAGAGGATTTAGAGATACATGGATTTAGAGAATTCAGCAAGGCTGTTTTGCTTATTTTTGGTTTCGGTTCAGCACTAAGTCTCCCATACCCTCCTGCAATGAATCCCTCCTGAGTCTATCAGTAAAGAAAACAGAAACAGCCTTCCCCAATCATACCCCAGTAGTTAAATATTTGGGTTAGTTTCCAGATATGACTCCTACATGCATTGCCTATCACATGATCTGGAGTCCTTTCCTTTTTTTTTTTTTTTTTTTTTTTTTTTTTTTTGAGACAGAGTCTCGCTCTTGTTGCCCAGGCTGGAGTGCAATGGCATGATCTTGGCTCACCACAACCTCCGCCTCCTAGGTTCAAGGGATTCTCCTGCCTCAGCCTCCTGAGTAGCTGGGATTACAGGCAGGTGCTACCACGCCTAGTTCATTTTATATTTTTAGTAGAGACGGGGTTTCTCCACGTTAGTCAGGCTGGTCTCAAACTCCCCACCTCAGGTGATCTGCCCACCTTGTCCTCCCAAGATGCTGGGATTACAGGCTTGAGCCACTGCACCTGGCCTGTGGAGTCCTCTAAGTTCCAAGTCTGCAGGTTGAAGCAGGTGACCTGAGCCCCGAGCCTTGAGCTCTTCATCCACTTATAGTGAATCCAGTCATGAGCCCTACCATTCAGGTCATCCCAGTTCAATCTGAGGCATTTGATTTTAATCCAGGGAGTCCCTCCTGTGTGCAAGGTGCTGCACAGGAGACATAAAGGGACAAAGACTATATCTTCAAAGGGGCTTCAGCCTAGTTAGGAAGGGGAGATCCAGCAGCGTCAGAAAACAGAGCAAGTCAAAATGCTGGTTAGAGACACAAGGCCCAGCAGACTGCTTGCTACACCTGGCTCAGGCACAGGTAGCAGAGCAGTGCCAGGCTGCTGTGAGATTCACCTCAAAGAACTTTCAAAAGAAGGGGCTCCTCGCCTGGGATCCCCACCCTAAAAGTCACACATACACAGAAGAGTGCCACAACTACAAATCTCTATTGCAATATTTTTGTTTTTTACTTTTTTTTTTTTGCAGCAGTGGTAATTTTATAAAATTAATTCTTACATGAAGTCTAGAAATACATAAGAGATAAAAGTCCATCTGACCCAGCTGAGTAACGAGTAAGGCCTGGTGACCACACCCCGAGGGCCCCTTGTGATGGCTCACTGCCGAGACAAGTTGGAAGTCTCCTGCCTGGTGCTTTCCAGAGCCAGAGCAGTTCACTGATGCTCAGCCACTATTTGCTCTCAAGGAGGACACTTTGAGGCCTGGATCTCAGGTGATCCCTCCATAGCAGACATCCCTACCCCATGCAGTTGTAAAATGCTCTCATTGTGGTTAAATATTTGCCTGCAGCCCACTACAACGCACACACAGCTGTTTAATCACTTTGCCAATTAATTCCATGAGAAAAATGCGTATCAAACTTCAGAAGCTCTACGCTCAAACTCCAGAAAGAAAATATGAAATGTTAAAAAAGAACCGGATACAAAATTTGATTGCGAGAGCAATTCATCCACAAGTAATTACTAATCCCTTTATACATCCCTGGTTCCACCATCGTGGGAAACTCCTAGGGTTACGGTGGGTTTCCCCTGCCATCAGTCCTCAGAATTGAGAGGGGACAAAGGTGTGAGATGAGATGGCTGCCCTCGAAGCATTGCTGGGCTTCTTGGGGCAGCAAGGTTCACATCACGACAGGAATAAAAAGTATCCAGTCTTCCCGGTAAGAAATTTCTTATCACACGAATTCAGGTTTCAGATCCAATTGCCTACGACTTACTGTGATTAGTTGCTGAAATGGCTACATAACTACCTAGCTATTTAGAGAATAACTTCAAGGAGTATACTTCCCCCCACGTAAATGGGTGCTTTTCTAGCTAATAGGAGATGATAGTAAATTTTGACCTAGCTAGACATAGTCTCAGCTTGTTGAATTAAAATCTTGTGCTTGAAGAGACAAGTTGTCAGTGATCAATGCTGACTGCCAAGGATGCTCTCACTCTGGAGAATGAGTTGGTAAAGACAAGTTGCAGGGCTACACAGCAGGAAGAACAGTGCTAACGTCCAGAGCTCGCTATGTGCGCAGTGTTGCCTGGAGACCTTTGTCCCTGGTCATGGTCCTGTGCTGCGAGTGGGTGCTCCGGGCTGTGCCCCATCCTCAGGGTACAGGACATGTCTGTGAGTGTCAGGGTTGTGATTCCAGCCCAGAGGTTCCAACCCCTAGGCTATCTCTTAACCCCTGCACAGCACCACCCCTCATATGTGCAGAAACTGGGGAGTTTCAAGGAAGAACAGAGTATCCCTTCCCAGGAGGAGTGAGAGAAAGTTGGTTCAAGCAGGCTGTCGAGTACATTTATTTATATCAGGCTTTGGTAATTCGCCCTGGGTCATTTCTTATTTCAGAATCCTGGAGCAGTTGAAAAACCCTTTTGGGACAGGCTATTTTTAAACAATTTATTTGAGTGAAATGAAGCTTGTCACTCACTGAGAAAACCAACAATGCTAGAGGAAGTCAAAATGCCTCTTTCAGGACGTGGCGGTCACAGGCGGATGAAATCCACGGTATTCCTTCCAAGTTCCGATGAGCTAGTGTTTCCTGCTCATGGGCACTTCTGAGCCCTTATTATTATTATTTCCTGGAGGCTTTTGTCCTCTGCCTAACTCTCTTCATGGTCCTTTTCCCCTCTGTTTCCAGAGTGGTGCTTTGGTAAAAGCCTTCTCTGAGGTTGCAACATCTCAGAGGCACAATTATCTGAGTTTCTGGCCACATCTCGTCTTCCTCGACCCAGGGCTGTGGGAACAGAGGCTGAACTGTCTGGTGGATGAAAGGATGAAAGACTGGCCTCCCACTGCCCTGCCTCCTGCCCCGGGAGCCCCAGTCGTTCTCAAAGACGGTTCTCCTTTGAATTCCCTTCATGTGAGGCCCTCCCCAAGGAGAAACAGGTTCTCTCTGTCCAGTTCTTGATGCTTCCTTCTGAGACCACAGTTCCCACTCAGGGAGTCTTGTGCTGCAGCATGCCACTGCCCAGAGCTGCTCCAGCCTCCCTGGACCAAGCCCTCAGTTTAGCCAGGACTCACTTGCATGGGGCCCTTCTGGGACACCCCCATTCCACCCCGGGGCTCAGGATTGCCTGGAGAAGTCTCACTGTGCAGCGCCTCGCCAACCAGTGCACCCACAGAGGGGCACAAGGAGCCCATTAGAGCCACCCACCTCACCTCCCCATTGCTGTCTCGGCCCTGCCATGAGCCAGTGAGGGTGGCCTTGGGGTACTGGTTTCGTCCCCTTTGGTCTCTGCTTCCCCAGCAATGCCTGTGTCCTCACAGGCACTTCTGTAATCCCTAGAAGGGGCTGAGGCAGCAGGGATGTGCCTGCGCTCTGACAAGCAGCAAGATATCACATGGGTCACAGGCCTCGAGAGGACCAGTCTGAACCACAGGCACAGCTCAGCCTCTTGGTGGCTTAGTCCCCACAGGCACCTTGCATGAGAGGCTGTGGATGACGGCCCAGGCCTAGCACAGGGCACACACTCAGTAGATGTTAACCAGCGAGGAACCCGAGAGACTCAGAGACAGGGAAACTTACACAGGAGGGCTGCAAACGGAGACCCACCGCCAAATCCAGCTGCCCCCTGTCTGCACACATGAAGCTTTCTTGGGGTACAACAGCACCTACCATTTACGGAGTGTCATGCACTGCTTCCCTGCTACAACAGCAGCATTGAATCTTTGCCATAGAGACCGGTAGTCCCCAAGCCTAAACTATTTACTGTCCAGCCTTTTATAGACTCCTGACTTTAACCAAGAGACTCTCTGGTGGCACAACTTCTAGGCCGGGGCCCACCTGACCCTGTTGCACCTCAACCCCATGAATGGATGGGAAACCATGGAAGAAAAATCCACCCCGAGGTCAGGGAGCAGGCAGCAGCCAGCGAGGCCCACTCAGGCTGGGGCCCACTCACCTGGGCCCACGAGAAGAGCACCAGTTCCCGTTCCCTGACCTGCCACTGCCCAGGCCGCCAGCAGGCAGGAGGCGCTCTTGTAGTCTTCCCCTCTCTCCTGCCCTCCTCCTACCTCCTCTGGAAATACAAGCACTTGGGGCTTTGCATCTGCCCTGTAGAAAATCCCCACCTCACTGGGCAGGTGCAGGAGGGACAGCCAGAGCAGGTGCAAGCGTGCGAGGCAGGCTTCCCTGAGCCCCACAGCTAGGGACAACCAGCTAACACCCAAGTTCAGACAACAGCACATTATCGCAAGCACAGGCACAGGGGAGCAGCCTCTCCACGCGTGGGCCAGGTGTCAGCTGTGCACTTGCACGCTTCCTCATTGAAACCTCTCCCTACCAGGAGTCCATCATTCAGATTTGGAGATGGAGCCTCCAAGGTCGATGTGTGTCCACATTCGTCCAGTTATAACCTGGTGGCTCCTGAGCTCAGCTGTGGTCCCCTGGAGTCCACACTTCTGCCAACTGCCCCAGCACACCTGTGGCCTGGGAGCTCACATGCCACCAATGGTCACTGAGCACCAGCCGTGTGTCGGGCCCCGGCCAAAGCTCTGGGAATAAGACAGTGAACAAACCGGCAGAATCCCAGGAGGAGCTCACGCTCTGGTGGGGTGGATGCATGGGTAGAATGTTCAGTACATCGCTGAGTGGACAGTGAAGCCGGGAAGGGAGATGGAAGGTGAGGGGTGAGGGGTGCCATCTTATAGGGTGGCCATGGAAGGCTTCACTAAGGGTGGCGATGTTTGAGAAAGTCCTGAAAAAAGTGTATGATCCAGACATGGGGTCATCTGAGGGAAGCATGACAGGCAGAGAGCACAACAAGTGCAAGGGTCCTGAGGCAGCTGCAGGCCTGGTCTGACCGAGACACATCCAGGGCCAGGTGGCTGGGGGAGGAAGGAGGGAAAAGGTAACTGAGAGAGGCAGGTAGACAGGTGAGGTGACAGAGAGATGAGGGGACCACCTCCTGGCACCTGTTACAGCATCCAGAAGTCCGCCATCCCCGCTAAGTCTTGGAGCCTTCGAGCCCCCTCCAGAAGTCTCGTGACTCTGAAGAGGTGCCCTTCTGCATCTCACCTTAGCTCTAACAGGGGCCTGAGAGGAAGGCCTGGGCAACCTGTGCATGAGGTGGGAGCTGGGAAGGAGGAAGAGGATAGTGAGCCCTCCTGCAGTCCCTGAAATGGGTGGTTCACAGAGTGCCCAATTTGCACATGCGTCCACGTACACACATATGCACACACGCTCACACACATACACGCTTACACATACACACATACACGCACACTTACACACATACACACACTCAAGTACATGCTTACACACATACACGCTTACGCATACACGCAACTTACATACACACACGCACATGCATGCTTACACACACAAACACATGCTTACACACATGTGCACACATACACACACACATGTGCATACATGCTTACATATGCTCATGTGCAACACATATGTACTTACACACATACACATGCTTACACACATACATGCGTACACATACACACACTTACACACATACACACTTACACATGCTTACACATACAAACACATACTTACACACACATACGCACATACATGCTTACACATACATGCTTACACGCAACACACATACGCACTTACACACATACACACGCTTACACACATACACACACACACAGAGGCCAGTTTTCAGAGCCTGTCTGAAATTGTCAGTTGCATCTTTTGGGTGCCTGGCCCTGCAGGGAGTGAGTGTGAGTGTGGGTCCCCTGTCCCCTCAGCACCTGCAGTCCACAGAGCACACAGGACCCTTAGGGAGCAGGCAGAATGTGCATGGGCCCCTCACCCACAGCTCTGGGTCAGTGCAAGCCCTAGAGGCATCAGCCCGGGAGAGAGCACAGAGCAGTGACCTTCTTCCCTTGGGGTGGAAGGGCTGACCCAGCAGTGGACAGAGAACAGAACTGTGAAAGGATGTGGATACAGGAGGTCTCGACCCACTGCTTCTAGGTCCAAGCTGCCACCTAACCTGGGGGAGGAAGGCCAGGAGCCACATTCAGACCCACCCACTCTTCCCTGGCACAATGAAAGCACAGCCCAGATACATGGACTCCTTCTCCTCTCTGAAAACAGAGAGGCAGAGAGAGCAGCTTGGCTCACACAGCTCAGGCTAGAACCCAGTATTCTACCACCTCAGTCTTAGCCTCACCCATGTCAGAGGTGCAGACTAATGTAACTCACCCAGAAGGCAAGTCACGCTCGAGGTCAGGATCCTAAGACCTAGAAGGGTATTGGGAGGTGCTTTTCATCTGCTTAATGTAATGAACGGTCCAGGGAGGTCTAGTGAGCGAAGCCCCTCCAACCCAAGCACAAGCGCTCTTTCTGTGTGCCTCCTGTCCTCAAGTAATACGATGCCAGGACAAGAATCCAGTTGCTCTGGAAGTGACTGACTCCTGATTCCCGCGCTTCTCATCTTCACCTAACGTCTTGGAAGTTGGCCCCTGGGCATCTGCTGTCTCTACTTGGAATCGCTCATGCACACCAAAACACATCCACATTTCTTACCCCTGTGTCCTCACCACAGCCTGGGACCGTGGCGGGTGGGGGTGGAAAAGGTGATCACGTTCGCTGAGCCCTTCCTGTGCCAGGTGAGCTGCCAGTGTGATTTCCGGAGGAGAGTGTCATTACGCCCTTGTTTAAAAGACAAGGTCTGGGGTCCTAAAACAACTTGGTATCGTGAGTGTTCCTAAATAAACGAGATCGGAAAGGTGTGAAATAACAGTCCTAAAGCCACAGCAATAGCAAATGGCAGAGCCGCAACTAGAATTCAGGTGTTTTCCACAACCTCTGTCCCGCCACAGACTCATGGGCAGGCAGACTGTGCCAGCTCCTTCTCTCAGTTCAACCAGGTGCTTTAGGTACCATAATTTTAAGTGGACAAATGGTTTCATGCTTAAGCACCTCCAGATCCTCTCCACGAGATGCACACATGTACACATACACATACACACACACTCACACACACACACACACGTGGGCACAGGCACACTGTTAGGAGACTTAAATGACACCTCTTCAATCTAGGAGGGTTGGCCTCTTGGATTTAACCTCGAGTCTCTGCTGTGGGGCCTGAGGGCTCCCAAGTGGTTCCAGAGCAGGGATGCCTGTGGCACCTTGTCCTAAGAAAGCCCGTCTCTGAATAGAAAGTGAGACACCTGCCTCCTGTCTGCAACATCAGGACACAGAGCCCGGTCTCACGGGCAGGCAGCTCGGTGGCTGCATCTGAGTGTGCCTGGGCACTGTATTGTAACATTTCTTCCAAGGGCCATTTTTCCCTCCTCTTATTCAAGCTGATGGAAATGGCTCCTCCACCCAAGCCTGCCTCTGATAAGCCTCCGAGCGGGAGAAGCAGCAGAACTGAGCCTCTTATCAGACAGCTGCAGGGGGACCCGGTGGGCCTGCGCTGGGTGGCCTGCTGCTGATAAAGTGGGCCTGAGCCAGCCGCTCACCAGCTGCTCCCTCAGACCCGTCCCCAGGCCCCAACCTCTCAGAAATAGGAGCAGCGAGACCCAGAAAACTTCTTTACTTTCTGAGATACCAAAGCAAGGCAGGCTTCTGGTGGCCATAGGCAACAGGACCTGTTTGGAAACCAGAGGGGATACAGGCTTGGCAAGGCCACGGGTGAAGAAAGGGGCACTAGAGAGGCCCTTGGGCCCTGAACGTGGTGGGTGGGAGCTGGTGCCTCCCACAGGCGTGACAGGATTTTGTGTATGCTCAGAATTCCCTGTGAGGCAGACGCTACGGCTCCCATGTGACAGCACTGAGCCTCAGAGAAGATGGAAGCTTTTTTTAAGTGTTTTGTTCCTTTAAGGTATAATGTGGTGTGGTCGGGTTGGAAGCCAGGTCTGCTGGTGCCTAAAGCCCAAGCACCTTGCTCCTTCCTGGGAGCTCTGGCTAGAGGGGTTCATCCCTCCAAATCCCACCCCCGCCACACACACACACCCTGTTCGAGACAGCACATTTTATCTTCAGAAGTTAGCTTTTCTCCTCAGCTTCTGTTACTGTTAACCCCTCAACACATTTGGTGAGTTCAAACAAAGGCCAGACCCGCAGTGGAGCTGTCATGCAACACTTGGGACATACTTATATTCAGATAATTTTCATTGTTTATCTGAAAGTCAAATTTCACTGGCTTCTTGTATTATGTCTGGCAGCTGTAATAGAAAAGGACCTGAACATGGGTGTTTCTGAAAGGGTCCCAGATGATTCCAAGGTGCAGCCAGAGCTGAGCACCCAGGGCAAGTGGTGCCTGCTGAGCGCGCCCACCTGCTGCAGCCCTGCCAGGCCCCGCCACAAAGCCCAGCGTGGACGGACCCTTTCTCATCAGAAGCATCCTCCAAGGGGCTTTCCCTGGTTCCCTTCCCATCCTTTGCATCCATCTCATGGATTCCTCCCACAATGAACAGAAATCTATTTTGTATGTAACTGTGGAATCTGAGACCCATCTTAATTTTTAATTCTTTACTGTAATTGTGGAAGTGATTCAATAACCAGGCATGTAGAAACATAGAATAATAAATGATTATTCATAACTCTCCTACATCTCCCATCACACTGATGTTCCCTTCATTCGCTTCTACTCACACTCCTGCCTAAACCCCAAATTCTCAGACCACCAGCCTCTCCTACAGCTCCTGCCTCACATCTAGACCCTTGCCTCTGTCCATCACCCACTCCTGTGAGCCTCTCATTGTGTCATCCTGATTCTTTCTCAGTAGCTTCTAAGTGCCATTCTAAACAATGGGCTCTCCTTTCCATCCCTGCCCTGCTTCAAAACTCTAGAGAATTCCCTCCTCTATGACCTCTTCACCTGTCGTGGCTGTTCGTCACTACCCGAGAAAACCCAGACTTCTTAGCCTGGTCTTTAGGATCCTTCATTGCCCATTCCTCACCCAAGCAGGTGAGTAATAAGGTTGTATTAGTGATATTCACCATAGTAGTGATGGTGGAAGAAGTAATAAGACGAGGAAAAGAAAAAGAGAAAAATAAGCTAATGATATGTACTGGGTTTAGCCATTTATATTCTTTCATTTATTTCCTCCTAAAACCACAGCTTTTATACTTCCCAAAACAACTCTGAAATAGTTACATTGAAAGTGTTAAAAAAAATTAATGCATTTGTTTCATTATGAAATCATCTATACTTGAAAATGATACAATTTTGAAATCTATACAACCTGGCTTCTTGCAGTTGTGCCATGAGCCCTCCATACAACCTGGCTTCTCTAGGAGCCTCTAATCCTGATTAGACAACCTGGCTTCTCTAGGAGCCTCTAATCCTGATTGAAGAAACAGATCCACCCCTGTACCTGCCTCATGTCTTTTTGGGTAACTACTTTCACTCTGTTACTTGGTTTGCTTAAGCAAAGGCTTCTTGCCTTTATCAAGGAAATTAGCACACCAGCCTGACAGAAGAATAGATTGTGTTGGCACTTACCCTTCTTCTCCTAAGATTAAATGTTAGCTTTCAAACTTGCTTTTGAAGTGCTAAGAACCCTGATGAGAAATGATGAACAAAGTCTCCTGTTTACATTGGAAGCATCAAAACATCAGAACTGGGCCAATTCACGCATTCCTGTTGGTCACTAGACATTAACTGATTGCCCAACTTCAACCACATCACCTACAAAACCCTGAAGTGAAACAAAGTCTAAGTTAGTTGACTTTTCTTTGATTAGTCTCCAGCGCGTTTATCACTTTCTATGAAAGAAACATCTAATTTAGATGGCAGTTGATTTGTGTCATGGGATTTCTTCTGACAGGGGGCAGAGTTATGTATGTGTTTATGGCTTCTTTGCTTTTAAAAGATTAATGTTGAACAAACATAAATCACAAGACCTGGACAGGTGGCTGGGAAGATGGAGCAAGAGCTTGCCAGGGTGATGGATTGAGATGTATTTTAGAGGATTTTCATCTGCTAGAAACACAGTGGGAAGATGGGGCTGAGGGGTGGTGGGGCAGGGACAGTGAAGGGAGATGGCTTTTTCTCCCTAAGCACAGAGAAAAGACAGGATGGGTGCTTGAGCCAGGGCAGGTGGCTTCCTGGCTCTGTTTCAGAAGCAAAATGAAATTGAACTGGTAACTTCCTGAAGCTCCTTTCCTGCCCTGATACCCAGAAGACAGGATTGGAGGACAAAGGAGGGTTCACAGCACAGCTGGAAACGCTCAGGGTACCCAGCTGCTCCAGGAGAGAAAGTGCTCCCTGCCTGCCCCAGTCACAGGATCTGGCACCTGAAGCCAGGCTCCCACACCGTATCTTCCCACAGAGCAAGTCTAGGCTTCTGTCCCCCGAGGCTGTGTGTGTGTGTGTGTGTGTGCGTGCGTGTGTGTGCCTGTGTGTGCCTATGTGGGAGAGTGTGTGTAAGAGTGTATGTGTATGAGTGTGTGAGTGCATGTGAGAGTGTGTGAGTGTGTCAGAGTGTGAGTGTGTGTGAGAGAATGTGTGTGATAGAGTAAGAGTGTGTATGTTAAAGTGTATTAGAATTTGTGAGTGTGTGAGAGAATGAGAGAGGAGTGTGTATGTGTATGAGTGTGGGAGAGTGTGAGTGTGTGTGAGCGTGTGTGTGTCTGAGTGTGTACGTGTATGTATATGAGTGTGAGTCTTTGTGATTGTGTGAGTCTGTATGTGAGTGTGTATGTGTGTGTTCTTGTGTATATTCATCCTTAAATATACGAGGACAATCAGAGTAACTCCCATGTGCCGTGCAACGCCTCGATAGCCACACTCAGTGATTTGTGTGTGTTACCTGCTGTAATCTTTCACTAGGGATGAGCACGCGAGGGTCTGGGAGGGGGCTTGGAGTCGGGACACGGAGCACCAGGACTTAACTGCCAAATCTCTGGCACCAAAACCCATGTTCCCTATGCCACCTATCAGGATGCACCCTTAAAGCACTTTTAAGATGCATTTTGGAAAGAGTCATTTGTTGGTGTGCGTTTGTCTTCACCACCGCCCCAAACATAGCTGCCCAATATTCAGATGAAAATGCCCCCCGTCGGCCGGGTGCAGCGGTTCACGCCTGTAATCCCAGTACTTTGGGAGGTCAAGGTGGGTGGATCACGAGGTCAGGAGATGGAGACCATCCTGGCTAACGCAGTGAAACCCCGTCTCTATTAAAAACACAAAAAAATTAGCCGGGCGTGGTGGCGGGCACCTGTAGTCCCAGCTACTCAGGAGGCTGAGGCAGGAGAATCGCTTGAACCCAGGAGGCGGAGCTTGCAGTGAGCTGAGATGGTGCCACTGCACTCCAGCCTGGGCCACCAATCGAGACAAAGAAAGAAAGAAAGAGAGAAAGAGAGAAAGAGAGAAAGAGACAGAGAGAGAGAGAGAGAAAGAGAGAGAGAGAGAGAGAGAGAGAGAGAGAGAGAGAGAGAGAGAGAAAGAAAGAAAGAAAGAAAGAAAGAAAGAAAGAAAGAAAGAAAGAAAGAAAGAAAGAAAGAGAGAAAGAGAGAGAAAGAAAGAAAGAAAGAAAGAGAGAGAGAGAGAAAGAGAAAGAGAAAGAAAGAAAGAAAAGAAAGAAAGAAAAAAAAAGAAAGAAAGAAAGAAAGAGAAGAGGAAGGAAGGAAGGAAGGAAAGAAGGAAGGAAGGAAGGAAGAAGGAAGGAAGGAAGGAAGGAAGGAAGGAAGGAAGGAAGCAAAGAAAGAAGGAAGGAAGGAAGGAAAGAAAGAAGCAAAGAAAGAAGGAAGGAAAGAAGGAAAGAAAGAAGGAAGGAAGGAAGGAAGGAAGGAAGGAAGGAAGGAAGGAAGGAAGGAAGGAAGGAAGGAAGGAAAGAAAGAAAGAAAGAAAATGCCCCCCGTCTTTCCAACAGGCTTTCAAATACGAGTCTGACATAAAACACAAATCACGGCATCACCAACGGCAATGGCTAAGATGTACAGTGTATACACTCCCCACGACTTTCACAGGCATCCTCTCCTGCAGGCCTGGTCACGTCAGTACCCTCTGCTGCAGGCTCCCTCCCCATCCCACTGAGCCAGTGTGCCCCTGGCTGGCCAGAGTAGGGAGAAAGCAGTGGCCTTTCCTGAAGCCTTGAGTTCTCACGGAGCCCTCCCTGGCTAGGCAGGAGAAGGCGGCTTCCAGGGAATGAAGAGAAGCGGCCCCCTGCATCCTGCTCCTGCACTTTTCCTTCCTTCCAGCATTCTTCGCCACCGCATCTCCACCCGTTGGGCCCATAAACCGTGGGTCCTGTTGTCTCTGGGCCACTTTGGCCTCCCCTTCCTGAGCACATCTCCTGGGCAAACGCGGCCATCTGCCTTGGGATGTAGCCACGAACCTCCTCCTTGGAGCCAATCCTCCTGAATGTTTGAACTGAGCTTCCAGGCAGCAGAAAGTTCCCTCCTGCCTCCTGCCGCCCCTGTGGTCCTGCCCACTCCCCACACGGGCTCTGCTGCTCCTGCCTGTCAAACCCGGTGGAGGAAGGAGAAAAACACTTTCCACATCCTGTTCACCAACTGATGAGCCTTCTGGAAACCCAATAACAAAGTGTACCTAACTAAATCATCATTATTTACACATGCAGCCCGATTGAGGACATTTAGTCATGTAATTAAGTACCTAATTATGCTGAAAATGCAATTATATGATTTTTTAAATGAATTAAGTCCTCCAGAGAAGTGGTAAAGATTAGCACGCAGCATCTGTCTGGGGAGCAGGGACCTCGAAGGCCACCCAAATGTGACTCCAAGCTGCACAGGGGCCAACTGGTCTGAACCCAGATCACATGTGTGAGCACACACGGGCCCACACAGGCTCACACACAGAGGATGCCAGCTTCACCTCTATGTCTCCAGGACTGTACAAAGGTCTGCACACCAGGAACTTAACAAATGACAGTCATTAATGTCATTGGAAGCATAGTGTATATCTATGGAGTGACTATTGAGTGACTTAGAGAATCTTAGGGAGGTTTTTTATCCAGCATCTGAGAAGCAGGTGTGTAGAGAAAGAAAAAAAAAATGAGAGAAGGATCAGCCAGGACATGTCAGAGGATATTTTAACCAACATCACTCATTCATTCAGATGCTAGAGCAAAAAAAACACAGTCAGTGTCTTCCAGGAGCTCAAAACTTAGTGCAGAGTCGGCCGGGCCTGGTGGCTGACACCTGTAATCCCAGCACTTTGGGAGGCCGAGGTGGGTGGATCACCTGAGGTCGGGAGTTTGAGACCAGCCTGACCAACATGGAGAAACTCCATCCCTAAAAATACAAAATTAGCCAGGTGTGGTGGCGCATGCCTGTGATCTCAACTACTCGGGAGGCTGAGGCAGGAGAATTGCTTGAATCCGGGAGGCAGAGGTTGCAGTGAGCCAAGATCGTGCCACTGCACTCCAGCCTGGGCAACAAGAGTGAAAATCCATCTGAAAAAAAAATTAGTGCAGAGACAGAGAAAGCATCTTAATGGTGACATGAACAGGTTGTTCAGCAAACTACAGCCCGTGGGCTAAATGCAACCTGTGGCCTATTTTTGTACAGTCGGGTAAGCTAAGAATGATTTTTACCTCTTTAAGGTGTTCCCTCACTTCCACCCCATGCAACTCAGGTTCCAAAACCACAGTATTAATCACTCACTGTACATCTAAAACTCCAGTGGGGGGTCCAGAGTGATCATTGCGTGCAGGAGCCAAACCTCATATTTCTTTACAAATATGGAAACAAAACGGTAGAGCCAATTTGTTGATGAAAGAAAGATTCATTATATCTTGGAAAAGAAAGCCAACGATGTGGATAAGGATGAAGAGGTTGAAGATGGCCACAGGAATTGTCAGAGGAGATGGAGAAAGATGAAGCCAAGAGGAGAAACTGAGTCTCCACACTTCAGTGTAGGGTTTCCCTCCATGAGGCCAAAATCCAAGGGAAAACCCAGAGCCTCCCCTCAGATAATCCTGGCAGGGGACTCTCAATGAGTGTAGGAAGTGAGAGGAACATTTCCAGTGCCTCTAGGAAACTGTTTGCACTGGTGATCCCTGAAAGGACAGCTGAGTAGCACACCAATAACAAACTCAGGCAGCTCAAGAAGCAAAGTCTGTGGCCAGCAGCGCTGTGACTCCAAATGCCCAGCCTCTGACCTGCTCCCTGAGAGGTCAGATCTTCCCTTCATTTCCACCTGCAGAAGCAAGGGACTGGGGGTGAACCATGGACTGAAGCCACAGCCCACATTTCTCAACCTGCAATTGCAGCCCAGGGAAAGGGTGTGAGGAGCTGTGGTCACTGAATGCACTCTCTCTTTTCCACAACATGCATGTCTTTCTTGGAAATGAAAACGGCTACTTGGAGCATCTCCTGACCAGGTTAGGCAAAGGATGTGTGGACACAAGACTCAGAGGGCCATTCAGAGAAGGTGGCCACGGTCCTACTATCCAACCACAGCCTGATGCCAGCTCGCGGGAGACACTGCAAAGCAGGTGCAGGCACCCAGCAGGAACCTGAAGCAAGGCAGGCAGGTCAGGGCAGCGGGAAAGGACCTTGACAGACCTTCTAGTCGGCGACTTTGAAGATTCTGCAAGACAATAGCCAGTTCTGAAGATCCATCCCCATTTCTTCACTGTAAAAGTAACACATGTTTTTTGTAGATGACTTGGAAAACACAGACAGCCATATATTAGAAGAAAACAAAACCACTCCTAACCCATCTACTACTTAAAAGCCAGTACTTAACATTTGATGTGTATTTCCTTTCATTCCTTTGTCTTAAGACTTTTGTGGAATATTTCTCATCGTTTCTATTTAGAGGGTCTTGTTTTCTTCACTTAACATCATACCCTAAGCATTTCCTCCGGTCACTAAGTTCACGTGCACCCCTTCCCTCATTGCATAATACTGGGTTATATGCGGGTATCGTAATTTACATAACCAATGCCCAAATACGGAACATTTAGATTGTTCTAATTTTTCATTTTAGACTGCATTGCAATCTACTTTCCTGAGCCTAGACTTTTGTTCCTCTTCCAGATTGTTTCTCTAGGATCAATTCCTAGAAGTGGATTGCTTGATTCTCAGGGTGATACATATGCCAAATAGTGTACCAGAGTATTGAAGGTACTTGTTTCTAGGAATCCCATTTTGACATATGGACGATCAGAATAATTAACGTTCAAATAGCTTGACCTATGTCAGGCACTGTGTACCACAAACTAGCTTATAATGAGGCTACATGGTTGTGCCACCGGGTTTTACACGTGAAGAAACCGTGGTTTGCAGTGAGATGAGATTGCGCCATTGCACTCCAACCTGGGCAACAGAGCAAAAACTTCGCCAAAAAAAAAAAAAAAAAAAAAAAGGAAAGGAAAAGGAAAAGGGAAAGGGAAAGGAAAAGAAAGAGAAAGAAAAGCTACATAGCATTCCTCAAAATAGTCTGGCCATGAGTGTCGCCACTGAGGTGCCACTCCCTCATCCCTCACCTGTCTGCACCATGCCTGGCAAGTGTGCTGACTTCACAGCGGGGTGGCCAGATGCCTGGCCCTGAGTCTGGCAGATGGGTGGGCCCAGGAGCACGGTGTGCAGGATTACACACCCTCACTCTCCTCGGGGAGGTGTCTGGATGGAGCTGAGGCTGGAAATAGGTGTTCCAGGGTGTTCTGCACTCCAGCCACCTCTGGTGGAGCTTGGAGCTGGCAAGTCAAGCAGATACTGATTGGGATACACGGGCCTTCCTGGCTCCTCAGGACATCTGCACACAGCCATTTCCTTTGCCATTTTGGTGCCCCAAACACCTGCTTTTGGAGACGCATTTCCCTGCTGCCTCACTGGAGCTCAGCTATCCTTAAATCAATCAGCAGTGGTCTAGTAAGTGGATCAGCTGGGAACACGTGCTTAATTTTCCAACAACAAGGCCAAAAAGACTGCAATCTCAGGAGCTATAGAGCAGAAAGGCATGTGCATGGACCAGACCCTGGCACAAGGGCCCCAAATCCCCAAACCCAGCACCAGGCATAGGAGCAGGCAGGGGACAGGCAGAAGGAAAAGATTCTCAGAGTCCTCCACTGTGCCCAGTCCCCATCTCTGTCAGGGTGGGGTTCTTGCGAGCCTGAATGCTGACTCACTCTCAGACGGCATGTCCCGCTTCTCCCCTCAGCTTCAGTTCCCTCTTAAGGACTCTGTTCTCTTTCCGCTGTGAAGATCCCTCAGCGTGATGCAGATGCAGGGGCAAGTCAGAGGTTACACGGCGGGGACTGCCCTGCTAGTGTGCTGAAGCCGCCAACTGTTCAGGGCAGCTTTCTGCTTCCAGGAAGAACACGTTATCTCGGCTCCTCTCAGCAATCTGGGCATTGTCTTAAGCCTGAGCTTCTTCAGTTGCCTGCTGACCCCAGACACCCTCTCCAGTTCCTACCCATCTTCAGCAGCCAGATGCTGACCGAGCCCCAGGAACTTCCCAGACATAAGAGCCACTAGAATCGCCTCCTCCCCACACTTCCTGCCTCTTTCAAATTTGATTTCCCTAGAAATCTTCCAGCAGGGTGTGTCTGCTGGGGGTCAGGCTGGGGAAATTGTGGTTCTGCTTTCCTTCAATCTATGCCATGAGTAAAGAAAGATATTTGTGACCAGGTGAGGTGGCTCATGCCTGTAATCCCAGCACTTTGGGAGGCCAAGGCGGGTGGCTCACGTGAAGTCAGGAGTTGGAGACCAGTCTGGCCAACATAGCGAAAAACCCATCTCTACTGAAAATACAAAAATTAGACAGACGTGGTGGCAGGTACCTGTAATCCCAGCTACTCAGGAGGCTGAGGCAGGGAGAATCACTTGAACCTGGTGGGCAGAGGTTGCGCCATTGCACTCCAGCCTCGGTGACAAAGCGAGATTCTGTCTCCAAAAAAAAGGATATTTGCTGCTTTCCTGATGAATTACAAATGCTGCACCATCCACAGGTGACAAGTTCCTCTCCCCAGTGGTGGACAAGGGTAACTCCACCTTGCTCAGCCAGGCTTTTATCCCCAGATTCTTCCTCTTTCAGGGTGCCTTGCTGATTTCTGCTGTTGTCAGCATCCTGGACTTAGGAGTCGATGGTTCCGCTTTTTCATATTGTCTCCTCACAATGAAGAAAAAAACTCTTTCCTTTTACTTAGATATTGTAGCTCAACTGAGGCAGATTGGTTATGGTGTTGAAGTAAGGTTGTGTTTAAATTTTTTTTAAGGCTCAGGGGGAATAACAGGGAGTCTATACAGAGAAAACCCTGGAACCAGAGAGTTCAAGTTCTAAGTCACGGCAGCCTCACTTTCTTTCCAGTTCTCCTCCTGGGAGCACATCCCAAAAGCAAATGACTAGGTATGAAAAGTTCCGCAGCAAGACTCCAAGATGTAGGTAAGGAGCAGATGTCCTTTGCTGACTCTGCTTTCTGAGTGTTGAGCCTCTGCTTCATCCCAGTTTACTGACATGGGAATGACTGTCTTCTCCGGGGCAGAGAGGCCACGTCTCCTCCACACCCACCCTTGCAGGCCTCCACACTTCCATCCAGATGGTGCAGTGCAGCCTGCATGGGTCCAGTCCTGTCATCCATGTGGTGTTTTGGTACCATAGCCACAGATAAGACTGGACAAGGTTTAGGAGGAGGAAAGCACTGCGGATAGTCTTATATAGGGTGTCAAAGCAGTACAGCTAAATTGCACAGCACCTTGGCAGCCCTGGGGATTGTTGGGGGACTGTTTGTAAGGTCACCCATATGGACTTTCAGGGCAATCATATTGACCTTGAGACTTTCAGACACGTTCTGAACAGGCAGGTCAAGTTCACATCAACCTCACCTGTGTATTCCATCTGCAAGACCAGATGAATGCACATGTGCTTTCTGCACAGACGGGAAGGGTGGCCATGCCTGAGAGTGAAGGCAGATTGAAGACCTCATAGCATACATCCAGCAAGTCCCTGGAGCCCATGGTGATCAGGCATCCAGGAAGGCTCTCCACCCAACCCAGAAACTTACTGACCACTCTATCATCACAGCCTTCCCTTCATGTATCTCTCCCACCACCATGCCCACTACCACACTGGCATTGCCCACCCGCTATCTCAGGACAGACTTGGGGCCACCTCTTCCAGGAAGCCTTTCCTGAGGACACTGAAGATCTGTGGGCTCCAACAGAGAGCAACCTTTTCCTAACTTACCCACATGCATTTGTCCTTGTCGGTTACACAGCTTGCTCCTGACGGCAGGGGCTTGGCCTTAACGATAGAGCATATGGCTGGAGTGTAGGTGCTACAAAAGGTTTGCTGAAGGAAAGAATGAACCAGCACAATTATGAGTACCCCCACTGCCACAGAATCTAGAGTCCTGGGGCTCAGTCTCACGGTTGTGTCTCCACAAGTCTCCAGACCACCTCGTCAATGCTCATTTTGATGCTTCATCACACAGAGACTGTGGGCAATCTGACTTTTGCACCTCCCCAGCCAAGTCATATGCTTCCTGGAGACACACACCATGTTCTCCTCTTCCCTGCAATGCTAGGGCTGAATAAATGCTAACTGCTCAGCCAACACCGACTGGCTTCTAGGAGAAATGGATGGGTAGGTAATAAGCTATTTATTTGTTTCTTGGGGGCACTTTACTCTGAGACCCTAGAGCCTGTACACTGCATCTTTTCCGGAAGCAGTAATAGCCAGCCATCAAGGGCAAGTAAATGCATTTGACCTTTCCTACCAAACAGAAAAGTTAGTTCATGTACTTCAACTGTCATCTGATTTCTACTTCACTTGTGTAAGGACGCTGAGGAATCCAGAGCAGGAAGAAAAACCACAGTGCTAGCTGTGAAGCACTTTCCACGCCCCCAAAGGTTACTGTTCCTTCCCCCATAGCTGTCCGGCTCTTGAACCCCAAATCAAACTTGCACAAAGCCTTGCTGCTTCAGAGTGCTTGGTAAATTGACTTTTCTTTTTTTTTTTTTGAGAGGGATTCTCACTCTGTTGCCCAGGCTGGAGTGCAATGTTGCGATCTCAGTTCCCTACAACCTCGACCTCCCAGGTTCAAGTGATTCTCCTGCCTTAGACTCCAGAGTAGCTGGGATTGCAGGCACCCGCCACCATGCCCAACTAATTTTTGTATTTTTAGTAGAGACGGGATTTCACCATGTTGGTCAGGCTGGCCTTGAACTCCTGACCTAAGGTGTTCCACCCACCTCAGCCTCCCAAAGTTGGGATTACAGGCGTGAGTCACCGCACCCGGCCTGGTAAATTGACTTTTCTAACCAGGCCCGTAAGTTCCTCTCAATTGAACACTCTGGGTAACTGGCACAGCACCTGGCCAACTGTCAAGCAGTCGACGCTGCCATTGCTGCTGCATCACTGTCACCAACAAAGTTTGTCATTGCAGGAAGTCTCCAAGTCCCCCATGAAAAACCTACATTTCCTGTCATGATGTTGAGGCTGAGATCATCTTCCTCCTCCCAGAACACTTGGGGGTTCTAGTCTGAAGCCATCCTCACTCTCACTCCCCTCCTTCAAGCCCTCACCCTGTGCCTGAATTATTCTTTCTTTGCTGGACCAGATGGACAGTGGAAGACAGGAAGTGGGGAACTCCTTCAATAACGCCTATGGCAGAGGGGAGCCATGGGAGTTGGGTACGGAAATGTAAAGACCAGCCCATGCGGGAAAAACAATAACTTTTTAGCACAGTGTCATCTGAAAATGCAAGAGAAGAGAGGCTCTTGGTGGCAACAGAGGAGCGTGACTTCCATCCTCAGGGCTAGCACCTGACCCCTGCTCTCCATCCACATCAAAAAAACACCACTGCCCCCTGAGAATCCATTGCAGCTGAGGTCCTTCACCCCAATAGCTGCACTCAAGCTGCCAACTGAAGCACAGAGCACTGCCCGCACTTCAGGGTTGTGCATGTGTGCCCCGCTGCCTCCAGGGGTGGCTACCTTCCGCCAGAGAATAGACAGCTGACATCCTGAGGACACAGAGAGTTGTAGGGATGACTGCAGCCAATGGCAAATTCTCTGGATGAAAAGCCATTCCCAGCTCCACAAAGATGAGCATAGTGAAGGCTGCAGTTTAGTTGGTTTGTGGTTCCCCAGAGGCTTTCAAACGTTCAGCAGTTGTCATTCAGTGCCAGGCACCCAGTACAAAGCTGAGTATAGAGTTGTGAGCAACACAAGCCCGAACGTGTGGAGCTTCCTGTCTGGCGGGGGTGTTGCAGGGGGCAGCAGGGGACCTTGCAACCTGGAGGAGGGCTCGGAAGAAAAAAAGTAGGATGCTTGGGTCTTTCCAAAAAATGGGTCCTCTCATGTCTGTCCAATCGCTGTGCTGGGTAATTGTCTATTTCTGATACCAGACCCAAGCTTGGCCGTAATTAACACCTTACTCTGCCATAAACGCACCCCCAAGGCTGCCCGCAGATCACCCTCATCCTGGTTGCTGAGCTCAGCATGAACCTAATCCCAACCTCAGAAACATCCCTCAGCTCCAGCAAGGGGCAGGCTTTCATTCCAGGCCCCTTAAGCTGCATGCAGACAACCACCTACTTTCTGGGCAGGACCTGAGCTCACTCAGCCAGCCTTCTCCAAAGACCTGATATCACTGATGCTAGCTGAATGAGCACAGGGCAAGGGAGTGCGCCGAGGGGGACTCTCACCCCGCCATCTCCAGAAGCTTCCGGAGCCTTGGAGCCGTGGATGGCAAGCAGACACTGGGGAGAAAGCTGAGAAGTGGGGAGAGCTGCCTTAGATGCTGAGCTCTCTGCCTGGAATGCTTATATGCTTTGTGCAGCAAAGTCCTATTTGTCCTTAAAGGACCAAGCCTGATGTCACTGCTTCCGGAAGCCCTCCTTACACCAGCACTTCCCAGCCTAGAGCATGCGTCAGAATCTACTATAGTAATTACTGGGATCCAGTCCTAGTGCTTTTCTTCAGTAGGTCTGGGCTGGGGCCTGAGAATTTCTATTTCTAACAGGCTCCCAGAGGATGCTGTGTGTTCAGAGACTATGCTTTGAGAACCACTGTCTCACAGCATCTGCACCTTCCCAGACATCCTCTCTATGCTGACAATGATCTACTACTATAGGGCAGCTCTGGTCAGGCTAAAGTGCCACTTCCCTGGAGTCTGTCACATTGGGAGACATGTGTAAATCAAGCTGCACACACTTGGAGGACATGGGGCATGGAGGGAGTAGTTCCAGCTGAGGGACTTTCCTGCCCACCATGCTCCTCAGTGGGCATGAGCATGGAGGGAGCCCACATTGGGAGGCCCAAGTGCAATGTCCCAGAGGTCTCAGACCCCACCCATCCCCCAGCCTGGCTGGCCTGCTGAAAGTGTGTATAGTCTCCCAGTATACAGATGTGGGTACAAGGTCCCTAACAAGCAGCCAAGAAATGCACCCCAAGTCGTTCAAGCCAAATGGAAAGCAGCTTACCAAGGCTCTCCACTTGGCAGTGCGCTACAATACAAATCACACTGACTCAAAGCTGCCAGGACTTCAAATCACTGACTTCTGACTCTCAAGGTAGCTGTACAAGCTGTACAAGCCGGGGAGAATAACACTTTTCTGGGACTCAGCTGCCAAATCTGTAAAATGGGACTAATAATAACTCCTATGCAATGGAACTGTTGGAAGGACTGAGTTAAAATACATTAAATGTCGAGAGCAGAACCTGGCACTTAGTATGAAAGTATTACTTGTTTTAAAGGAAGAGGAAATAACAGTCTCTTCTAACCCTGATTCTGTTGGACAAACTGGCATAAGAAATGTTGTCTTCACCAGAAAATTTCTGAGGGCAGTTCTGGGTATTTGAGCTTCTGTAACCATCCATGTCTACTTAAGCAAGGTGTTATTCTTTCTTTCTGAACTTTGAGGTGCTTGGTGATTGGAAAAGTCTAGAACCCCACCACTGAATCCATTCATTTATATATGCGTACATTTACTCATGCATTCAGTAAATATTTACTGATACCTACTACCTACTACATACTAAATTGGAGGCTGCACTTGTTCACACTGTATAATAAAGTCCAGCACCCACCTGAACTTGCTGTGGTCCTGCTTCAGGTCTTGCTACAGAGAAGCACTGTGAATGCTGGACCCTCCACCCTACCTGGTTCCTGGCTCCCCAGGCCGTGACTCCTGGCGAGTTCACTGGGTCCCTTTGCTGACTTGATGCCTTGTATTATCTTCTTCCCCACCTCTAAGCTCCTTGCTGGCCCCGGACACCCCAGCTTGGCCCACCTGCTTCCTACTGTGGACCCCTAGCAAGGAGTCTGTTCTCCCCTCACCCACTATGACTCCTGACACCAGCAGCTGGTTTCTTATAAGAAAGAGGCATCTGGCAGCTGCACTGGGGAGAAGGACCTCACAGCACTATAATTAAAGTGATTTTCTGAGTGGAAATGACTATTATGAAGCATCCTTCTCTGTTTTATTATGCAGAGCCATTGTAATGGGAACATGGGATTTCCTATATTAACACTGATATTTCTGTGATCCAATAAATCCTTCTTCACAATCATCTCCCAGAGGAGAGAAGGCATTCTGTGCAGCAGCTCTAGGAAACATGCAGGTCTCCAATGTCCTACACATCCCAGCCCTCTTTGGCCAGGCCATTAAGCTGTGAAAAAATGCATTCAGTAACTTGGATAGTGTCATAGACTGGTCCTTCCCACAGGACAGTCAATGGAAAGACCTAAGGGAGGGCTTCTGGAATGACTCCTCAGACAGGAGCCCCGGGAAGGGCTTCTCCAAGAGAGAACGTGTACTCCAGAGGCAAGAGCACTGGCTAAGTCCTGACCTGACATTGGATGAGCTGTGTGATCATGGGCACATCACATCTCTGAGCCTTGGTGTTCTTCCTGCGACATGGACCAACAACACCAGGCACCTCATAGGATGACTGTGAAGACTGCATGATACAGTAGATAGAAGACAGCTAAAGCAACACCTGGTGCTATGGTTTGGATGTGGTTTGACCCTGCAAAAGCTCATGTTGAAATTTGATTCCCAATGTGGCAGTGATGGGAGGTGGGACCTGGTGGGAGATATTTGAGTCATAGGGACAGATCCCTCATGCATAGATTAATACCCCATTGAGGAAGGGAGGGAGTTCTTTCTGTCATGAGATTGGACTAGTTACCTGAGAGCAGGTTGTTATAAAACCAAATTCAGCTTTCTAAACTCTCTTGCTTTCTGTATCACCTGTGATCTCTTTGCAAATGTCTGCTCCCCTTCTGCTTTTTGCCACGAGGGGGAGCAGTATGAGGCCCTTACCAGAGGCAGCTACCCAATTTGGACTTCCCAGCCACTAGAACTGTGAGCCAAATAAACCTCTCTTCTTTATAAATTACCCAAGTATTCAGTTATAGCAACACAAAGTGGACTGAGACCCCTGGTGTAAGCATCAGATACTCCACAAACATTCTGTCGTAAACACAACAAGAGTCCCTGCCTTCATACACACCACAGATAACTGTTGAGCATCTACCAGGTGCAGGCACCACCCTCAGTGCAGGCATACGGCAGAGAACTCGAATGGGCCTGGAGTGCCCTGGTGGTTCAGGTTCAAACAGGTCCATCCCAGTCAGTGACCAACCAGAACCTGGCTCCTGGGCTGTGCACCCCTGCTAGGATTCGGTGGGTGCACTACACTGCTTCTGTCCACTTGGGCCTATTGACAGAGCTGCTCTCACCTGAGCAAAGGATGCAGCTTGGGCCAAGGTGCTGCTAGGCATGAAGAGTCTTCCTCTCTGACCTCAGATTCTTGTCCTCTGTTCACAGGGCCTGATCCAGGGATGTCCCCCACCTCCACCACAATGGACATTACCACCACTGACGGTGAGCTCTCATCGCACAGCCCCACCACAATGTACACTTCTATCACTGCAGGTGAGCTGTCGTCACAGAGCCCTTCAAGCAGCCAGGGTGGGGGGCCTTGGTGAAAACATCCAGGGAGAACTGACCTAAGGACTTGGGCAGAGGGGGTTGTGGTCATTTTTTCTCTCCTTCAGAGGTGCTTTTGAACATGAAATGGAGGAGTCTAGCCCTGGGTAAATATATATACATATGTACATCATACATATCTGTGTATATATTTATTGGCCTTCCTCAGGGCTGTTGACTCACAGGAACTCAGGGGCTGGAGAGGCAGCAGCTTTGGTGAGGGAGGTTGAGGGTGGAAGTGGGATGAGGGTAGACTGACAGGGCTACTTAGACTTCTCCACCATCTCCCTCATCCCACGTTATTTTCTGCCCTGGGTCCATGCCCCCAAACTCTCCATCCTCAAGGAAACTTGAGCCTGCCTTTGCCTTTCTTTGAACCCTGAACAAGTGGATCCCCACGGGTCATGGCTGTGACTGCAAACTGTGTCACGAGAACAACCAAGTTTGGGAGGTGCTGTGTGCTCTGTGACCTTCTTTGAGATCCACACTTCTCAGCAGCTTATTAATAACTAGGAAACATCTACAATTTAAAAAGAAAGAAAAAGCAGAGGCAGCAAGTAACCAAAGACACCTGTTGGACTCTGTGTACCCTGGCATTCTCCAACTAATTGCACTGCTGAGCATTTTTCTTCTTAGATGGTATTATTAACATTATGCAGACGTAAGTGTTCCCCTGAAGGCAGTAGGAAGTTTAGGAAATTGTTCTATAAAGGTGGGACTTGGGAGCAGTTTCAGACTTTCCATATTCTTCAGCAGTCCCTCCCCAAGGCCTCCACATAAACCTGCATTCTAAGAAGAGACAGAGGCTTGTTCTGCAGCTTCAAAGTAAATGCCCAAACTCAAAACAGCCCTGCCCCATGAGACTGCTGTCCCATCACTCTCAAGGCCCTGAGTGATCTGACCCCTCCTCAGTCGCCTCACACTGTACTTCCCCATCCCTCTGGAGTCCCAGCAGAAGTGAGGGGTGACTGCTCCCCCACCCACACATAACCAGCACCTTGTCATCTTCTGCGTTACCCTCTCCCACTTCAGTCCTTTGTGTGGCCAAGTCCTGCTCCTCCTGCAGATTTGCTGCAGTCCTCACTCCCCAGGAGGGAATGGGAGCAGGGTAGGGTGAGGAGCAGCCATCAGGCCATTGAAAAACACAAACCACACAACCTGTCCCAAGCACAGTTAATAGCCTCATCTTTTTTCCCCCTGTATAGTGTACATAGAGCAACCAGCTCTGCCCTGTTTTCTGGAGCTTTCCTGGTTTTAGAAAGGAGGAGCTCCAAGCAAGGTTCTGGGAACTGTTGCAAGGACTGAGTCAAAATGCATTAAATGTTGAGACCAGCACCTGGCACCTAGTAAGCAATTATTAGTTGTTTTAAAGGAAGAGGAAATAACAGTCTCTTCTAACCCTGATTCTGTTGGACAAACT
Organism: Chlorocebus sabaeus; assembly: GCF_047675955.1. Taxonomy (NCBI): domain Eukaryota; kingdom Metazoa; phylum Chordata; class Mammalia; order Primates; family Cercopithecidae; genus Chlorocebus; species Chlorocebus sabaeus. The sequence continues at coordinate 4,713,957 of NC_132913.1, read as the reverse complement.
GACATAAGAAATGCTGTCTTCACCCGGAAAATTTCTGAGGGCCGTTCTGGGTATTTGAGCTTCTGTAACCATCCATGTCTACTTAAACAAACTGTTATTCTTTCTTTCTGAACTTTGAGGTGCTTGGTGATTGGAAAAGTCTAGAACCCCACCACTAAATCCATTCATTTATATATGCATGCATTTACTCATGCATTCAGTGAACATTTATTGAGTACCTACTAGGTGCTAGATACCAAATGGAGGCTGCACTTGTTCACACTGTATAACATAGTCCAGCACCCACTTGAAGTTGCTATGGTCCTGCTTTAGGTCTTGCTACTGAGAAGCACTGTGAATGCTGGACCCTCCACCCTACCTGGTTCCTGGCTCCCCAGGCCCTGACTCCTGGTTTGTTCACTGGGTCCCTATGCTGACTTGATGGCTTATATTATCTTCTTCCCCACCTCTAAGCTCCTTGTTGGTCCCGGACACCCCTAGCGTGGCTCACCTGCTTCCTGCTGTGGACCCCTAGCTGGGAAGTCTGTTTTCTCCTCACCCACTATGACTCCTGACACCAGCAGCTGCTTTCTTATAAGAGAGTGAAAAAAAAGAAGGAAAGAAAGAAAAGACGACAGGAAGGAAGGAAGGAAGGAAGGAAGGAAGGAAGGAAGGAAGGAAGGAAGGAAGGAAGGAAGGAGGGAAGGGAGGGAGGGAGGGAGGGAAAGAAAGAGAGAGAGAGAGAAGGAAAGGAAAGGAAAGGAAAGGAAAGGAAAGGAAAGGAAAGGAAAGGAAAGGAAAGGAAAGGAAAGGAAAGGAAGAGGCATCAGGCAGCTGCACTGGGGAGAATGACCTCAAAACACTATAATTAAAGTGATTTTCCGAGTGGAAATGACTATTATGAAACATCCTTCTCTGTTTTATTATGCAGAGCCATTGTAATGGGAACATGGGATTTCCTATGTTAACATTGATATTCCTGTGATCCAATAAATCCTTCTTCACAGTCATCTCCCGGAAGACATACGGCATTCTGTGCAGCAGCTCTAGGAAACATGCAGGTCTCCAATGTCCTACACATCCCAGCCCTCTTTGGCCAGGCCATTAAGCCGTGAAAAAACGCACACAGTAACTGGGATAGTGTCATACAGTGGTCCTTCCCACAGGACAGTCAATGGAAAGACCTAAGGGAGGGCTTCAGGAATGACTCCTCAGACAGGAGCCCCGGGAAGGGCTTCTCCAAGAGAGAACGTGTACTCCAGAGGCAAGAGCACTGGCTAAGTCCTGACCTGACACTAAATGAGCTGTGTGATCATGGGCACATCACATCTCTGAGCCTTGGTGTTCTTCCTGTGACATGGGCCAACAACACCAGGCACCTCATAGGATGACTGTGAAGACTGCATGATACAGTAGATAGAAGACAGCTAAAGCAACACCTGATGCTATGGTTTGGATGTGGTTTGACCCTGCAAAAGCTCATGTTGAAATTTGATTCCCAATGTGGCAGTGATGGGAGGTGGGACCTGGTGGGAGATATTTGGGTCATCGAGGCCAATCCCTCATGCATAGACTAATAGCCCTTTGAGGGAGGGAGGGAGTTCCTTCTGTCACGAGACTGGATAGGTTACCTGAGAGCAGGTTATTATAAAACCAAATTTACCTTTGTAAACTCTCTTGCTTTTTATATCACCTTGTGGTCTCTTTACAAATGTCTGCTCCCCTTCTGCTTTTTGCCACGAGGGGGAGCAGTATGAGGCCCTTACCAGATGCAGCTGCCCAATTTGGACTTCCCAGTCACTAGAACTGTGAGCCAAATAAACCTCTCTTCTTTATAAATTACTCAAGTATTCAGCTATAGCAACACAAAGTGGACTGAGACCCCTGGTGTAAGCATCAGATACTCCACAAACATTCTGTCATAAACACAACAAGAGTCCCTGCCTTCATACACACCACAGATAACTGTTGAGCATCTACCAGGTGCAGGCACCACCCTCAGTGCAGGCATACGGCAGAGAACTCGAATGGGCCTGGAGTGACCTGGTGGTTCAGGTTCAAACAGGTCCATCCCAGTCAGTGACCAACCAGAACCTGGCTCCTGGGCTGTGCACCCCTGTTAAGAGTCATTGGTTGCACCACACTGCTCCTGTCCACTTGGGCCCATTCACAGAGCTGCTCACACCTGAACAAAGGATGCAGCTTGGGCCAAGGTGCTGCTAGGCATGGAGAGTCCTCCTGTCTGACCTCAGATTCTTGTCCTCTGTTCACAGGGCCTGATCCAGGGGTGACCTCCGCCTCCACCACAATGGACATTACCACCATTGATGGTGAGCTCTCATCGCACAGCCCCACCACAATGTACACTTCTATCACTGCAGGTGAGCTGTCGTCACAGAGCCCTTCAAGCAGCCAGGGTGGGGCATCTTGGTGAAAACATCCAGGGAGAACTGACCTAAGGACTTGGGCAGGGGAGGCTGTGGCCATTTTTCCTCTCCTTAGGAGGTAGTTTTGAATGTGTAATGGAGGAGTCTAGCCCTGGGTGAATATATATACATATGTACACCATACATATCTGTGTATATATTTATCAGCCTTCCTCAGGGCTATTGACTCACAGGAACTCAGGGGCTGAAGAGACAGCAGTTTTGGTGAGGGAGGTTGAGGGTGGAGGTGGGATGAGGGTAGACGGACCAGGCTACTTACACTTCTCCACCATCTCCCTCATCCCACGTTATTTTCTGCCCTGGGTCCATGCCCCCAAACTCTCCATCCTCAAGAAAACTTGAGCCTGCCTTTGCCTTTCTTTGAACCATGAGCAAGTGGATCCCCACGGGTCATGGCTGTGACTGCAAACTGTGTCACGAGAACAACCAAGTTTGGGAGGTGCTGTGTGCTCTGTGACCTTCTTTGAGATCCACACTTCTCAGCAGCTTATTAATAACTAGGAAACATCTACAATTTAAAAAGAAAGAAAAAGCAGAGGCAGCAAGTAACCAAAGACACCTGTTGGACTCTGTGTACCCTGGCATTCTCCAACTAATTGCACTGCTGAGCATTTTTCTTCTTAGGTGGTATTATTAACATTATGCAGACATAAGTGTTCCCCTGAAGGCAGTAGGAAGTTTAGGAAATTGTTCTATAAAGGTGGGACTTGGGAGCAGTTTCAGACTTTCCATATTCTTCAGCAGTCCCTCCCCAAGGCCTCCACATAAACCTGCATTCTAAGAAGAGACAGAGGCTTGTTCTGCAGCTTCAAAGTAAATGCCCAAACTCAAAACAGCCCTGCCCCATGAGACTGCTGTCCCATCACTCTCAAGGCCCTGAGTGATCTGACCCCTCCTCAGTCGCCTCACACTGTACTTCCCCATCCCTCTGGAGTCCCAGCAGAAGTGAGGGGTGACTGCTCCCCCACCCACACATAACCAGCACCTTGTCATCTTCTGCGTTACCCTCTCCCACTTCAGTCCTTTGTGTGGCCAAGTCCTGCTCCTCCTGCAGATTCGCTGCAGTCCTCACTCCCCAGGAGGGAATGGGAGCAGGGTAGGGTGAGGAGCAGCCATCAGGCCATTGAAAAACACAAACCACACAACCTGTCCCAAGCACAGTTAATAGCCTCATCTTTTCCCCTTGTATAGTGTACATAGAGCAACCAGCTCTGCCCTGTTTTCTGGAGCTTTCCTGGTTTTAGAAAGGAGGAGCTCCAAGCAAGGTTCTGGCAACTGTTGCAAGGACTGAGTTAAAATGCATTACATGTTGAGACCAGCATCTGGCACCTAGTAAGCAATTATTAATTGTTTTAAAGGAAGAGAAAATAACAGTCTCTTCTAACCCTGATTCTGTTGGACAAACTGTCAAAAGACATGCTGGAAAATTTCTGAGGGCCGTTCTGGGTATTTGAGCTTCTGTAACCATCCATGTCTACTTAAGCAAGGTGTTACTCTTTCTTTCTGAACTTTGAGGTATTTGGTGATTAGAAATGTCTAGAAGCACACCACTAAATCCATTTATTTATATATGCATGCATTTACTTATGCATTCAGTGAACATTTATTGAGTACCTACTAGGTGCTAGATACTAAATTGGAGGCTGCACTTGTTTACACTGCATAATAGAGTCCAGCACCCACTTGAAGTTGCTTTGGTCCTGCTTCAGGTCTTGCTACTGAGAAGCACTGTGAATGCTGGACCCTCCACCCTACCTGGTTCCTGGTTCCCCAGGCCCTGACTCCTGGTGTGTTCACTGGGTCCCTTTGCTGACTCGATGCCTTGTTTTACCTTCCTCCCCACTTTCACACCTACCTAGGCCTACCTGCTTCCTACTGTGGACCCCTAGCAAGGAGTCTGTTCTCCCCTCACCCACTATGACTCCTGACACCAGCAGCTGGTTTCTTATAAGAAAGAGGCATCTGGCAGCTGCACTGGGGAGAATGACCTCACAGCACTATAATTAAAGTGATTTTCTGAGTGGAAATGACTATTATGAAGCATCCTTCTCTGTTTTATTATGCAGAGCCATTGTAATGGGAACATGGGATTTCCTATATTAACACTGATATTTCTGTGATCCAATAAATCCTTCTTCACAGTCATCTCCCGGAAGACATACGGCATTCTGTGCAGCAGCTCTAGGAAACATGCAGGTCTCCAATGTCCTACACATCTCAGCCCTCTTTGGCCAGGCCATTAAGCCGTGAAAAAATGCACACAGTAACTTGGATAGTGTCATACAGTGGTCCTTCCCACAGGAGAGTCAATAGAAAGACCTTTGAGGGGGCTTCAGGAACGACTCCTCAGACAGGAGCTCTGGGAAGGGCTTCCCCAAGAGAGAACGTGTACTCCAGAGGCAAGAGCACTGGCTAAGTCCTGACCTGACACTGGATGAGCTGTGTGATCATGGGCACATCACATCTCTGAGCCTTGGTGTTCTTCCTGTGACATGGACCAACAACACCAGGCACCTCATAGGATGGCTGTGAAGACTGCATGATACAGTAGATAGAAGACACCTAAAGCAACACCTGGTGCTATGGTTTGGATGTTGTTTGACCCTGCAAAAGCCTCATGTTGAAATTTGATTCCCAATGTGGCAGTGATGAGAGGTGGGACCTGGTGGGAGATATTTGAGTCATAGGGACAGATCCCTCATGCATAGATTAATACCCCATTGAGGAAGGGAGGGAGTTCTTTCTGTCATGAGATTGGACTAGTTACCTGAGAGCAGGTTGTTATAAAACCAAATTCAGCTTTCTAAACTCTCTTGCTTTCTGTATCACCTTGTGGTCTCTTTGCAAATGTCTGCTCCCCTTCTGCTTTTTGCCACGAGGGGGAGCAGTATGAGGCCCTTACCAGATGCAGCTGCCCAATTTGGACTTCCCAGCCACTAGAACTGTGAGCCAAATAAACCTCTCTTCTTTATAAATTACCCAAGTATTCAGCTATAGCAACACAAAGTGGACTGAGACCCCTGGTGTAAGCATCAGATACTCCACAAACATTCTGTCGTAAACACAACAAGAGTCCCTGCCTTCATACACACCACAGATAACTGTTGAGCATCTACCAGGTGCAGGCACCACCCTCAGTGCAGGCATACGGCAGAGAACTCGAATGGGCCTGGAGTGCCCTGGTGGTTCAGGTTCAAACAGGTCCATCCCAGTCAGTGACCAACCAGAACCTGGCTCCTGGGCTGTGCACCCCTGCTAGGATTCGGTGGGTGCACCACACTGCTCCTGTCCACTTGGGCCCATTCACAGAGCTGCTCACACCTGCACATGCAGCTTGGGACAAGATGCTGCTAGTCATGGAGAATCTTCCTGTCTGACCTCAGATTCTTGTCCTCTGTTCACAGGGCCTTATCCAGGGGTGACCCACGCCCTCACCACAACGGATATTGCCATCATTGCAGGTGAGCTGCCGTCACAGAGCCCTTCAAGCAGCCAGGGTGGGGGGCCTTGGTGAAAACATCCAGGGAGAACTGACCTAAGGACTTGAGCAGGGGTGGCTGTGGCCATTTTTTCTCTCCTTCAGAGGTGGTTTTGTATGTGAAATGGAGGAGTCTAGTCCTGGGTAAATATACATACGTACGTACATGGTACATATCTGTATATATATTTATCAGTCTTCCTCAGGGCTGTTGACTCACAGGAACTCAGGGGCTGGAGAGGCAGCAGCTTTGGTGAGGGAGGTTGAAGGTGGAGGTGGGATGAGGGTAGACGGACCAGGCTACTTACACTTCTCCACCATCTCCCTCATCCCACATTATTTTCTGCCCTGGGTCCATGTACCCCAACCCTCCATCCTCAAGGAAACTTGAGCCTGCCTTTGCCTTGCTTTGAACCATGAGCAAGTGGATCCCCACGGGTCATGGCTGTGACTGCAAACAATGTTTCAAGAACAACCAAGTTTGGGAGGTGCTGTGTGCTCTGTGACCTTCTTTCAGATCCACACTTCTCAGCAGCTTATTAATAACTCAGGAAACATGTACAATTTAAAAAGAAAGAAAAAGCAGCAGCAGCAGCAAGCAGTCAAAGACACCCGTTGGACTCTGTGTACCCTGGCATTCTCCAACTCATTGCACCACTGAGCTTTTTTTTTTTTTTTTTTTTTTCTTGAGATGAAGTCTCGCTCTGTCCCCCAGGCTGGAGTGCAGTGGCGCTATCTCGGCTCACTGCAAGCTCCGCCTCCTGGATTCATGCCATTCTCCTGCCTCAGCCTCCTGAGTAGCTGGGACTACAGGTGCCCGCCACCACACCTGGCTAATTAGATGGTATTATTAACATTATGCAGACAGAATTGTACCCCAGAAGGCAGTAGGAAGTTTAGGAAATTGTTCTATAAAGGTGGGACTTCAGAGCAGTTGCAGACTTTCCATGTTCTTCAGCAGTCCCTCCCCAAGGCCTCCACATAAACCTGCATTCTAAGAAAAGTCAGAGACCTGTTCTGCAATTTAAAAGTAAATGCCCAAACTCAAAACAGCCCTGCCCCATGAGACTGCTGCCAATCACTCTCAAGGCCCTGAGTGATCTGACCCCTCCTCAGTCGCCTCACACTGTACTTCCCCATCCCTCTGGAGTCCCAGCAGAAGTGAGGGGTGACTGCTCCCCCACCCCCATATAGCCAGCACCTTGCCATCCTCTGCGTTACCCTCTCCCACTTCAGTCCTTTGTGTGGCCAAGTCCTGCTCCTCCTGCAGATTCGCTGCAGTCCTCACTCCCCAGGAGGGAATGGGAGCAGGGTAGGGTGAGGAGCAGCCATCAGGCCATTGAAAAACACAAACCACACAACCTGTCCCAAGCACAGTTAATAGCCTCATCTTTTTTCCCCCTGTATAGTGTACACAGAGCAACCAGCTCTGCCCTGTTTTCTGGGACTTTCCTGGTTTTATAATGGAAAATATCCAAACAAGCTTCAGTCCTGGGATATGATTCTAGACTGTCTGCAGAATGCTTAGTAGCAGAACTGTGGGGAAGAAAAAGAGGAGGGAGGGAGGGAAGGAAGGAGAGGAGAGAAGGGGAGAGGAGGATCATTTTAGGAAGGCACAGGTTACAGGGCCAGCACACAACAGGCTGGTGAAGCATGGGGAAGGAATGAACTGGCCTGTCTGGCGTTGGTACAGTTGTCTCTGATGTACAATCGTTCAACTTATGAGTTCTTGAGTTTGCAATAGCGTGAACGCAAACACATTCAGTAGGAACCATACTTTGAATTTTGGACTTTGACCATTTCCCAGGCTGGCAATATATAGTATGATGCACTACATTATAAAATATGGGTCAGATGATTTTGCACAACTTTAGATTAATGTAAGTGTTCTGAGCCTGCTTAAGGTAGGTTAGGCCAGGCTTTGATGCTCAGTAGGTTTGGAGTATTAAATGCAATTTTCGTTTACAATACTTTTAACTTATTATGGGCTTACAGGAACCTGGCCCCCATCATAAATCAAGGAGCACCTGTTTTGGTTGTGGCAGCATATCTGTCCTCACACAAACCCTGTGGGTCTTGACCCCCATCCCAGGTCCCAGGGCCTCTGCCTCAGACTGACCCTTGCACCTCTTCCCACCTGCAGGCGTGATTGCTATTGTGGCCATCGTCCTAGTCTGCCTCCTCTTCGTCTTGCTGCACTACATGTACCGGCACAAGGGCACGTACCACACCAATGAGGCCAAGGGTACGGAGTTTGCTGAGAGTGCAGATGCAGCCCTGCAGGGCGACCCTGCCCTCCAAGATGCTGGTGACAATAGCAGAAAGGAGTACTTTATTTGAGGGACAACAGACTTCACTTCCCTGAATGCCTCCTCCAGCTCCATCGGGAAAAACATACCCCATCGCCCAGCAGCACCCCTACTGATACCACCAGGCAGAAAGAGAGACAGCACTTGCTCCTTCCCGAGATAGGCACCTGAAAACACTAGGTGTCTGTCCAGGGAGGAACGGAGGAGGACTCGCGCTGCAAGGGGCCTCTCCCAGGGACCCAGGGAGGCGGTGGCCATCCCAGAGGTCACCCTTTGCTTCGCGGAGGTGGGAGAAAATCTGGGCACACGGGGCCCCCTGGGTAGTGCAGGACAGTATCAGCTCACTGGCAGGAAAGTCCTTGTTGAGGGAGAGGGGGTGCCGGGGTACCCGGGGGCTGGGGAAGCAAGGAAATAAGTCATCTGTGTGCTGACTGGGGATAATGGCATCAAATGTCAGTCCTTGACATTTGGGGGAAACAGCAGGTGCCGGAGCTAAAAGGTACCTTTGTCTCCCATTGATCCAGCTCAAAACGATTGGAAATAAATTTGAAATGTAACCGAGCATTCGGAGTCCAACAGTATTACTGTAGTTGTCTGGGGAAAGATAAACGCCACCCAGGGCTTGCTTTTCACCTGTGCGATGTTATGTTCTCTGACGGGGCCTGGACAGTTCATTTCTGGCTCCGGTCGGGGCCAGTTCTCAGAGAGCACAGCCAGTACAGGCGGCTCCCAAGCCTGCCAAGGGAGGAAGGACAGTGAGCAGCTTTCCTTTCCCTACAGGAGCACCAGCTGCACGAAACAAAAGGAAGGGTGAAATGTCCCTCTAGAAATAGCCTGTCCCAGCAGCCAGGGCACCGGCTGAAGTGTTGATTTTCCAAGGTGCAGTATGAGAACAAATGGACCTGATCCAAAAATATGAGTGAATCTCATCCTTCCAGTCACAGTGACCATGATACCCCGTGGTGCAGAGCTCTACTCCCTGGCTTTGGGTCCCAGCTCCCCTTTCCTGGTCCCAGGACCTTGAACAACTTGGTTGACCCCCCTGGCCTCCGTGTTCTCCTCCCTTATGTGGAAATGTTGCTGATAATGGCACCTCTGTTGTGCTTGACTCCAAGCGTTGAGGGTCAAGTGCTCAGACCTCCCTATCTTCCAGTGTCAACAACTGCGTGCAGCAGTAAACAAACATTCCACATTGCACTACTTCTGCACACTTCCTGAGGAGTAGCCATCATTCAAAATAACAGAGTAACAGAAAGAGATGAACTGGTTAACCATTCCCTTCCAGGCGAGTTTTTCCAAGATTCCCAACAGCTCAGCTGTCACTCCAAGGACCAGCAGCTGTGAGGTTAAAGACTGCACGCCAGGTGCTGGGGTCACCTAGGTACTCCCTGGGGCTGCGGCTTCTTGAGGCTGCACCATCTCCACCTGGGGGTTGGCAGAAAGGTCTCAGAGATCTCCCTGGGAGGATTATGGGGAATGCGAGCTCAGTGGAAGGTCCACCTGCCAGAGGAGCTGGCAGTCCTGGGGCCGTGGTCGGGGAGATGAGCTGGGAGCTCACAGAAGCAGTGACGGCAGAAGCCTGGTCCAAAAGTGAGAACTTTCCCTGGTGACCCAAGCTCGCAGGCCTTCATCTATGAAATAAAGGGCTTAACTATACCTGCATGGCCAACACTGATCTTCAGAACAGCAGCGTGGCAAAGATGGCAATAAACAGTCCCAACAAGTATGCGTAAGTCAGTTTTTAGAAGACGATGTATCATGCAAAGTGAAAGCAGTGCAGGTTCCTCAGCATCTTCACTGGCCCAGTGTGGATGCTGGCTCTGGTGGGAGGGGAGCAGTGCACACAACCTTTCCCAGGCGTGTTGAGCCAAAGACTCCATTTGCCCACAGGATACCTGCTAGGAGCTCATGGACCAAGTGGTCCTCGGAGCACATTTTGGAAACACTCAGGTAAACGGTTTCTAACATCCCTTCCTGTGGCAATGCCATTTCAGGTGTTTGAGCACCCATATCTTCCAGGTTTGGGAGCACAGATCACTGTCCGGTGAGCACAGAGGAGGCACCAGAACCTACACATAGACATGCGTTGGGGTGAAAAGTTTCCAGAAGAGGATGAACCCGGGGCTGTCCAGGCCTCCTAGACAGCGGGTGCCTATGTGGGGGAAGGATGACGGTAATTCATTCCTTTCTCCCTCACTGGGCCCAGGAGCTGTCTACACTAAGCTTGACTCCCTGGCCACTCACCTCCCCTACCTCACCTCCTTTTATCCTCACTCTTTTGCCTGCACAGTGTCCTGGAAAACAATTGAAACACAGTCTGCTCCCAGTCCACTGGGTCCGCAGACCCAGCCAGGATGAGGCTCAGCAACGGTAGTGATGACACGGAAGTTGCAGAGCTGGGCTGTCCCAGGTGGCCTAGCTCGGATGCCACAAGGAGGGAGCTGTCACAGGCTAACTGCAGACGCCAGACGGCCACACCAGAGAGCAGGACAACTTCAAGAGATAATGCACACACACACAGAGAGAGTGCACGCTGGTAGACACTGGTGGGCAATTAATAATGCTCTCTTAGATTAGGGACCAGGTTTTTAAATCTTTGATCCTTCCTCCAGCGATGCACTAACTCATTCTGCAGCATGCCTGCAACCAATGTTGGTTGCGGTAAATAACGCACAAATTTGCACACACCGAAGAGTCAGAAAAAACTGTTAAGAAGGAAGAAAGAGGAGAGGAAAGGAAGAGAGGGGATGGGGCAGAGAAGGGCTGGAAGAAGAGGGAAAGGCACAGAGCTCTGTCTGTAGAAAATCCCAGCTTCTTTGCATGTAAGCCTCCTTTAATCCTCGAAATAATCCTGGCAAGTGGATATCCTTATCCTCCCTTTAGATCTGTAGAAATTGAGGCTCAGAAAGGTCAACGAGCTTTGCTGGAGGTCTCACAGCTGCTAATGGCAGAGGAGCCATTTAACTCAGGCCTGTCTGGCCTCCCTTCAGCAGGTTGAGATGAGTCAGCAGGAGCTCCCCAGGGAGCAGAGCAGGTGGCATCAAGACTCATGGATGCTGGCATGACTCACCAGTGCTGGGATCAGAGAATCCTCAGCCAGGTCTCTGCCACCCAGTGGCCCTGAACAGTGATGGCCCAGGCACTTCTGCCAGCATCCCCCATCCCCAGTCAGAGCTGGCCTGGTTGAGAGGTCCCTCCTCGTGCTGGGGAGAGATGATGCAGTGGAGCCTGCTTTTGGTGGGACGATTAGCTTATAGAGATAGCAAGTGCTGCCAGCCCGGTCACACCTCATCCACACTTCCAGCACCCAGGACACTTGCACCCGGGCCACTCTTATGAAAAGGAAAGTGATCATCTAGATTACATCAAGCCAAAGCTTCCCTACCAACCTTTCTTAGATGATTTGTGCTTCTTCAAAGTGCTCATTCCCAAACTAAGAGTATTTAGTGATTAAATTTCGGATCCAGAGACAGATAGGTAATATATATGTGTGTGTGTCTGAGTATATAGCTGTAATCCACGAACATTTATTAGGTACCATGTAAGTGTTGGAATTACATAGCTGAATATAGCAGCCTCTGCCTTCAGGGGTCCATGGCTTAGGGGAGAAGATAAACATGTAAATGTATATAAGCTCTAAAGTATTATGGATGCTGAGAGAGTAGTGATACAAATCAATTTAAAACACTAAGGAGAGAGAGATCAGTTCTGTCTTGCGAGTGAGATGGACTTAGGAAAGGCTTTAGAGAGGAAGGGAGGCTTGGGCCAGTTACACAGTATATAAGGGCTTGACCATAGAGCGGCTTTGGTCCCAAGCTAAGAAATTTGGACTCTGTTGCATAGGTAATAAAGAGTCACTGAAGGAACAGGTCAGTCTCTATCATACGGATAAGATAATGATCAAATTAAACAAGACAAAAGATAAAAATGCACCATGGAAATTCACAAAGGGGCTTCGAAAGGTCTAGCAAGGCTCAGACCCTGCCCGTGGAGCTGGAGGCCTCCCCACCCTGGGGCTCACCCGCTGCTCCAGCTGCCCCATTGTTTAGTCTGAGTTTCACATGACTCGGCCCATCCTGCCTGGAGAGAGATGGATCTCATCCATTCCCCAGAAGCAGCAGCAGGAGGTCAAGGCTTTGAGCCAACTGTTATGTAAATATTAAAGAGAATTTTCTCTTCTTTTTTAATGGAAGGAACTCCCCTTCATGATTTTATCTTTTTGTCCTCCCTGGAGAGAGGCTGCTCAATTGTTTCCATTCCTTACCTAAATATTTTTATCATCGTAGCAACGGGAATGATTTAGGGGCCAACAGGATTTTAACTGGCCCCGTGCCACAAGTGGAACTATAGGCATTTAATGTTTGCAATTTAGCATGTCAGCACGATGTTATGAAAAGAGAGTGGCTCTGGAATTGGACAGACTTGGACAAAAATCTCATCTCAGACACTAACTAGCTCTGTATGACCTAGGAAGAGTTACTTAATTTTCCGTGCTCCAGGATTCTTACCAGTGACATGATGGCCAAAATATTTGCGTTTTCATGTTTTGAATAGTAATTTAAATGAGGATATAAGCTTGCCAAGAACTGTGAAGGGTCTGAGGTTTTGCCCTGCTTTTAAGTGAGCAATTTGGCCTATACCAGTTTCACAGATGCTGACATAGATGAGATTCCTGGGTCAGAGACAAAGGCACGTACAGCCCAGCAAGCAGTATGACATCAGCATATTTGAATGACATCTCCTCATCTCCAAGTTACATGTGGGAGATGTGGGTGATCTCAGAGGATGTTTATCCATATGGTGGGTTGAGTTCCAGAAGAGAAATCTTGAACCAAGAAAATCAGAATCTCATAATGGGCAGTAAAATGCCTGCCTTTTGCACTGGATGGAGCTACTACTTGGTCTTCCAAGTCTGTTTAATACACAAACAGCCTGGAAAATGTAGTCAAGAACGCAGTGCAGTTCCTGCCTCACTCAACAGATGTAAAAAATGCAAGAGACCCTTGGAGAATTGTCTCCCAACAAGGTAGGCACTGCCTAACATCATGCCTGGTACCTGTGAGTACTCAATAAATATGTGTTGAATGAACAATGCAATGAACTAAATAACAGGGCTCATAGTGAGTCGAGATTGTGCCACTGCACTCCAGCCTGGGTGACAGAGCGAGACTCCGTCTCAAAAAAAAAATTAGAAAACTTTTCTTCTCCATCCTCTGGCCAGTGTATGAGAGATCCCACTGCAGGCTTGTCTTTTTTATTGGTTTGCTATGACAGGAACACATAGAGGCATACAGCTGTGAAAATGTCTTGGTTCATGGGTGGATCCATAAATCCAGAGCCCTGGCAAGAAGGTTGGGTGGAGTTCGCCAGCCTCTATTCTAAGATCATCCTGTAATCAAGAGGTCTCTTGCCAACATTATAGACCTCCAAAGCTGATGTTAAGCTATGCAGATCTCCTAGTCGTTTTAGAACCAAATACATTACATTAGCCACCTTTTATTTTTTAAGTAGCTGAAATTATTATCATTTTTTCGCTCTCAAAAAGTACTTAGAAACAAGTTCTATATACAGCTCTCTCAAGATAAAGCATCCTGTGGGCTTACTGAGACGCCCTAAGTCAGAGTCAGGTCACTCCTTTCTCTAGGGAAGGACCATTTTTTTTTTTTTTTTTTTTTTTTTTTTTTTTTTTTTTTTTTTGAGATGAAGTTTTGCTCTCATTGCCCAGGCTGGAGTGCAATGATGCAACCTCGGTTCACGGCAACCTCCGCCTCCCAGATTCAAGCAATTCTCCTGCCTCAGCTTCCCAAGTAGCTGGGATTACAGGCACCCACCACCACGCCCAGCTAATTTTTTTTGTATTTTTAGTAGAGAAGGGGTTTCACCATGTTGGCCAGGCTGGCCTCGAACTCCTGACCTCAGGTGATTTGCCCATCTCGGCCTCCCAAAGTGCTGGGATTACAGGCGTGAGCCACCGCGCCTGGCCTGGGAAGGACCATCTTGTTCATAGCTGCCATACATGGACATTGTCTTCTTAAGGTAACAAATGGAGGTGTTACGGTGAAAGGATGGTAGACATCCAGACCTCAGCTCCCAGGCAGAGATAACACCCACTAATTCTTTCATTCAGGACACGGATGTTCTCTGCATTGACACTACAGGAGGTGCAATGCCAGAGACTTGGAGCTGAGCAAGGCCTTGCTGGCTCCCTGGAGGACACTGGCTGCAATAAGAGATGTGTTAAAATAGTTCAAGCTGCAAGGGGTCCATCATGGAGGACCAAATGGACTGAGGAGAAGTCAGGGGAGGATTGTTGGAGGGAGAATTCTGAGATGGGTTTTGAAGGAGCTATCTAGGTGAGGAGACGACAAATGCAGAGAAATCGAGGAGATATTGGAACCTGCAAGTATGCAGTTCTTCCTGTAGCTTCAGGCACGTATGGAAGTAACCGAGGATGACTCCAGACCCAGAGACCGTAAAGAACGAGGTAATGAGAGGGCTGGCCACTGTGCCGTAATTGAAGGTGGTAAGAGCCGTTTACAGGAGGAAAGTGAGAGGAGATATAGTCAGATTTGCAAATCACGTTGCATCCAATGTTGAGAGGAATTAGAAGTTGTACTCTGGGGACAAAGACAGCCTAGAAATTACTGAGGCCTGAATAGGGAAAAGCACCTTATGAGAGATCTCTCAGGATGGAGACAAAATCCTCTTTTTTTTTCTTTTTTATAAAAATATGGAACGCTTCATGAATGTGCATGTTATCTGTGCACAGGGGCCGTGCTAATCTTCTCTGTAGCATTCCAATGTTAGTATATGTGCTGCCTAAGTGAGCACCAAAATCCTCTTTTAATGCAATTGTGAATCGATATGACCCTGAATTGGTTATGAAACACCTTGTGTACAGAACACAATAGCCCCTAGAGTAAAAGATCGAACTAGACCTGTTCGGTTTGTGGATGAAGACCGTCCATCTGCCTTTGTAACTAAAATCTCTACGGAATAAACCAAGTTTTTAAGTATCACAGAGACACATCTGCAATTCCTCCATAGCAAAAGATACCTAACTAGGATCCCAGAGAGAAAAGGAAAGCAAAGGATTTAGAAGGGCTACCCCACGAGGCCTGGCCTCTATGCCTCTGGGAGGCCAGGGGGAGGCTATTCCACCCAGGCTTTTGACCTGAGTCAGAAATTCTACCCTGCAAGTTTTCTTCTTCGGGATGAGTATTAGAAAGCTCTCTGCCAAGTACGTCCCTCCAGGCGGAGAGGAAGCAGGGAGAATAGTGAGAAGGCCCACCACCTCCCCTCTTCATCTGGAGACAGGAGAGCAGAAAGGGGTGCCGAGGCATGTGTGTGGAGTGTGTGGTGGGAGGGACACATGAGGGAAGAAAACATAGAGGATTCCAAGCTCACTACTCTTCCCCAGCTCAGCTCTGACACCCTTCTCGGTTCGGAATGCCATCCTGCGCCCATGCGAGAACATGAGACCAAAAAAAAGGCTGTGCTAGAAGTCAGGCAAAATACCCAGGAGGGTTTCAGACAATGTCACAAAATCCACTATGGGACTTGTGTCCCACTTTCTCATTTTCCTAAGAAATGAGGTCATGGAGATGCCAGAGGGAGCAGGCGTCACGTAAGTTGTAAGTACCGGATACCTGTGCGATGCTAACATCCGTTCCATACTTGGCACCTGTGCAATGCCGACTAGCTGTGGAATACTAGCCACCTGGGCAATACTGGCACCTGTGCAATACTAGCGTCTAAGCAGTACTGGACAGCTGCGTACCACTAACATCTGAGCAATATCAACACGTGTGCCATGCAGAATACCTGTGCAATACTGGCCCCTATGCAATACTGAGCACCTATTCTATACTGGGCACCTGAGCAATACTGGTACCCGTGCAATACGGACAGCTGTCCAGCATTAGCATGTTTGCACCTGGGCAACATGTACCTGTGTAATACTGGGTAAAGTTGTGCAATACCAGCATCTGATCAATACTGGCACCTGTGCAATACGGGATATTTGTGCAATACTAGATACTAGAGCAATACTAGGCATCCATTCAATACTGGGTACCTGTGCAATTGCTGGACACCACATGTGCACTGACAATTGAATGAATCTGTTGGTGTCTTGCAGTTGATATTCACTAGGTGAATAAGACAAGGAAGCTTCTGGGAGATGACATGGAGCAGAGTCAGGTGGCTCTCCTCTTGGAGCTTTGTTCCTCACTAGTAAAAAAGGGGTGATAGGCCGGGCACAGTGGCTCACACCTGTAATCCCAGCACTTTGGGAGGCCGAGGTGGGGGGATCACTTGAGACCAGGAGTTGGAGGCTAACCTGGCCAACATAGTGAAACTCTGTCTCTACTAAAAATACAAAAATTAGCCAGGTGTGGTGGCACGTGTCTGTAATCCCAGCTACTCAGGAGGCTGAGGCAGGAGAATTGCTTGAACCCAGGAGGCAGAGGTTACAGTGAGCCAAGATTGGGCCATTGCACTCCACCCTGAGTGACACAGTGAGACTCTGTCTCAAAAAAAAAAAACAAAAACCAAAGCAGAAAAAAGGCCGGGGGGTGGATTAACCTTGTTCCTTTCTTCTTCCTTAAACTTACAATTAGCCAATGTAGTGAGATGCAGAGGTGCCTAAAAGTAAAGAAAGCTCTTTACCATGAGTATTTTTCATTCTTTTCAATACCCTGTTGAAATGTACTATCAGAAATTTTTTGTTTGTTTGTTTATATGGAGAGAGATTTTCCCCTCACAGACATGTTTGATTTTTAAAACAAGGCTGGAGATTGTAAATAGCAAAGCTGAATTGGAATTCTTGGCAGCTAACTGCAGCTACCCCCCAGGGAGGTAGAAGGAAGTTGTGTAGCTTGTTTATTCCACCCACTATTAATCACCTGCCATTGAAAAATGATTCTAACAGGAAAAAAATGTACAGCTGCATTACCGATCAAAAAATACAAATATATACATGTATATTTGTATATACGTGTATATATACAGCACTGACCCTTGAACAACACAGATTTGAACTGCACAGGTGCACTTGTATGCAGATTTTCTTGCACTCTGCCACCCCTGAGACCCCTGAGAAAGCAAGACCAACCCCTCCTCCTCCTCAGCCTACTCAACGTGAAGATGAAGATCTTTCTGACGATTTACTTGCACTTAATGAATGATAAATATATCAAATATATTTTCTCTTCCTTATGATTTTCTTTTTTTCTTTATAATTTTCTTGAGACATAGTCTCTCTCTGTTGCCCAGGCTGTAGAATCATACCTCACTGCAGCCCTGGACTCCTGGGCTCAAGCCACCCTCCCACCTCAGCCTCCCAAGTAGCTGGGATTACAAGCGCAAGCAGTAAGGACCTCATCCAGTCCTTATGATTTTCTTAGTAATGTTTTCTTTTCTCTAGCTTACTTTATTATGAGAATATACTATGATACATATAACAATTGATTAAGGTTATAGGTAAGGCTTCTACTCAAGAGTAGTCTATCAGTAGTTAAGTTTTGGGGAAGTCAAAAGACTTATTCATGTATTTCTGACTGTGTAGGGATGGGGGTGGCACTCCCAACCCTCACATTGTTCAAGGGTCAACTTTACAGAGATGTAGCTATAGACAGATAGAATAGATTTAGATATAGCTAAAGATAGGTAGATGTATATGTATACACTTATATATATGTACACATGTACGTGCATATATATGTGTAGTAAATATGGGTGTACATGTGTGTATTGCATTTTAACATATTAATTAGGGCAGAGATCATTTAGAAGAATCTTACCCAAAGTCACTAGGCTCGCACTGGCTGGTGAATGGAAACGTGGGCATGACCTCTCTGACAATACATTTGGTAGTGAGCCAAGAATCTCGTAAATGTTCGTATTCTTTCATCCAAAAATTCTACTTCTAAAAGTCTATCCTGAAAACAATATGCTGAAATACAGATCAAAATTTCCGTTTAAAAAAGGCTTATAATAGCTCTATTCGCATAGAAAAAATACAGAACTATTTAAATTTGCATCATTAGGGGAATGTTAAGAGAATTATGATGCAGACTTGCAATTAAATATTCTACAGCAAGAAAATGATGTTACAAAGAATTTTTAATACGTTGAGGAAATGCTTGTGATATAATGTTAAGTGAAAAAACAGTAAAATACACAATAATACCCACTATAAACTCAAGCATGCCAAAAAAGCACAGAAAAGATTGGAAAATTTCACCTGCATATTAAGGGTAATTACTTACGGTGCTAAGACCACTAAAAGATGTTCCATCAAAATCAAGGAAGTTTTCCAAGACCCCACCCGCTTCAGAGGCCGAGACAGGAGGCAGCTTCAGGCTGTGCCTCTTCTCTTTGCCTTCCAGGATCAGACACCTTTGTGGGTGCCTTTATGGGTCATTGTTTCAGATGCTTTTCTCCTACCAAGTACTTTTCCACATCCCCTACCAAAAATATATAATAAAAAGAATTTTAAAAATTCGATGAGCCTCACCAAGAATTGGCACTCTTGTAAATTACAGAGTATTTTCCAGCCCACGCCCAAGGGGGTGGTCTTTAGAAACAAAAGAGAAAAAGTGAATCATCATGATTATCACCCAAACTACAGTCAAGGCCCTTCCTTCAGAGAGGGATTCCAGACCTGTGCCCAGCTGCACTGCTGACATGCCGTGGGTGTCTGGAAGCCAATTAGGGTGGGACTGACTGGTGAAATGGGAGAGAACCAGGGCCCTCAGCTGATAGAAGGCACAGAAGAGGTTACGTGGCCCAGCTAAGAGACGGGGCAAGGGCTTTTCTGAGGCTACACAGTGCATTAGACATCAGTTCTGACTAACATTTCTAAGTGTACTAAGCATTTACTATGTACCAGGTATAATCTGTTAACTCATTTAATGCTCAGAACAATCCTTTGAGGTAGGTATTATTATTTTCTCCCCATGTCACAGATGAGGAAATAGAGAAAATAAACCTTAGAAAGCTCATCCAAATTGCATAGAACAAAGTGGCAAACCCCAGAGCTGAACCCAGGCTTCAGCCAGTACATGTAATAACTACACGATGTATTAGAAAATGCTAGCTCTGAGACGGAAGATCCACACTGAGATCTGGGAATGTGGGGTTTGTTTAACCAAGGGACCTGCAGGAGAATTGCTCTAAGAGGGCCCAGACACCCTCCTGCTTGCCTCAAGGTGAGTAGGGACACCAAGCCGGCATCCCCATTTGCAGAGGTGGCATCTATTCCCATGGAAGTAGGTGCTTCCCCAAGCAAACCCTCAGGAGCAGGGCAAACATGTTCTCAGAGATACCCCACAAGGTAGCTGTTCCTTTGGGATTTCCCTGCTTTACCGGAGATGTCTGCCTGGGATGGGATAATGGATAATGGAGGGGGTAATGGTACATCCTTCCAGAAATGTCTTATCTGGATACAAACACTCAATTCTCAGGATAGAGGGAAGCCCTGGGGGATGGTGTTGCCCTGGATTCAAGCGGGAAGCTTTGCTCCTAGGACAAGGCAGAGCAGCACTTGCAGGGCCCTGAGCCGGCACACCACCACCCACACACCATAGTGGCAGAACACACCTTCATTCCAAGTCACCAAGCACGCACGGAGGACCTGCTATGTGCCTGGTCCTGTATGCACACTAGGTCTACAGAGAACAATACCTGTCCTCAGGGAGGTCCCAGAGGCAGCAACAATAATAGAAACTAACCCCAAAATGGCCATAAAGCTTGCTAACTACAGGGAGAGAGAAAACTGCAAGATGCTTCAGTGTATGACCCAGAAGATGGCAGGATGGAGAGAGAGGAGTTGGTCAAGAAAACCTCAGAGGAAGAACTCTGTTAGTACTGCATGGGTAAGGACGTATGATTGAGTTATCAGATTTATCGCTTATCTGAGCTAGCAAATGGGGGATTTCAGGAAGAGGTAAATGATTAGGCAGAAATGGCTGTGACATGTCCAAAGCGCTGTGAGTCGCTGGAGCGTATAGGTGGAGCGGGGAAGGTGGCAGGAGGCAAGCCCAGAGAAGGAAACAGGAAGATGCTCACTGACAGCCCTCCAGGTCCAGCTACAAAGTTTCTACTTTGCTCTGTAATCAGGGGGATCCCCAGGAGATTCTCAGCAGGGAGTGGCATCATCAAATTTGGAATCCAGAAACATCACTTTTAGTGTCATCAGATGGACTAGAGGGACGCTTCCCTCACCACAGGCCAAAATGATGGAAATTCCTGCTGCTTTTCAAAGTTCCTAATTTAGACGAACCCATTATCTCTAGAAAAGAAGTGAAGAGCATGCAAATACATTCCCTGGGTATCTCACCTTACAATTCCTTAACATTCACCTACTAAGACGTGAAAGCCTACAAACATGTAAACATTTACAGCACATGAACCCATACCCCTTTCTCAGATTACGTGACAAAGCAAAACTAGGCTCAAAGATCATGCAGCAAAGGAAAGCTCATTTAATTTAGGCTTAATATCATTATTATCACTTTTTTTTTTCTTTTGAGATGGAATCTCACTCTGTCGCTAGGCTGGAGTGCAATGGCACAATCTCGGCTCACTGCAACCTCCGCCTCCTGGGTTCAAGCAATTCTCCTGCCTCAGCCTCCCAAGTAGCTGAGACTACAGGCGCCCGCCACCATGTCCAGATAATTTTTGTATTTTTAGTAGAGATGGGGTTTCACCATGTTGGCCAGGATGGTCTCGGTCTCTTTTACATACTTTTAGAAGTAATGTTTTCTGTCAAGATAGCGCGTGTAAACTTCCCCTTTAGATGCATCACTTCTGTTCTAAATATATGGTTATAAAAGACAAAGCACAAAAGAGGGAAAGTAGCCTCAGATGCAAGGAGGACGTTTCTGTGGACTCAGAAAAGAAACAAAGATGCAGAAAGGCACCAGCTTGCTGACTCAGGAAGTAAAAGTATTTGCCTGGCAAGGGAGACCCAGAGTTAGAAAACCAGACTCTGATAGCAAATGGGCTTCCTGAGCACCAAGTATGATAAGCAAAATTAAGTCCTTACTTCAGATGTGTGTCAAAGATACATGGAGGGCTGAGTAAGGAAAGCTGGATTACATCTAGCCAGACTTCCAGAAGGGGAAGAAAGAAATGGTGGGAGGGAATAGGTGACTGAGAATTTTCCAGGATTAACTAAAGACACCAATCTTCAGAATACAGAAATCCCAAAGACCCAAATAGGATAAATACAAAGAATCCACACCTGACATATCACAGTGAAAGTGATAAATACTGATGAGAATAAGAATATATTAGCAGTAATGTGAGAGAAAATATAGGCTAAATTTTAATGTATCAACAGTATTTTGGCAAATGTCTTCTCAACAGCAACAAAGGAAACCATGAAAACTGAAATAATATGTTCAAGGAGAAAGCAGAAAAAATTGTCAACCTAGAATTCATATTTGTCAAGAACATGATGAAAATATATAAGTAAATCTAAACAAATACTGATTTTACAAAAATAATAATAATTATTATGTCCAATAAGGTTAGAAATATGGTAAAACTTAAAGACTGTGCATCAATACTGTATTTAGAAAGGAGTTAAAATTAACATGCTTTTGGGTCCTATATTGTTTGGGGAAATTATAATTTATTAAATTTTGACTTTGATAAGTTAAAGAAACCTGTTAAATAAATGACAGAAAAAAATGTATAAATTCTAAACCAGAGCCCCCAAAAAATGGAATAAGAAAAAAATATCTAATCAATTCAAAAGAAAGCAAGAGAAACAAATATAGAAAAGATTGGACAGAAAGTACAAAGTGAGTTATTAGAAACCATTATATTAGAAATACAATTAATGCAAATCTATTACATTTTCCACTTAAAAAAGAAGATTGTCATAATAGAAAAGTAAAACATGCTATTTACAAGAAATAGGTCTAAAATATCAATGCAGAAAAGATAAAAGTAAAAAAAAAAATGCAAATACCAACTCCCCAAAGCTAATATAATAGTTATAAACTTGTATGCACCTAGAAATACAGTTTTGAAATATATAAAGCAGAAGTTGGCAGGAACTTCACAGAGAAATAGACAAATCCACCATTATTTCAAGAAATATTGACACAGCTGTCTTGCAAAGAGGGAGGGGAAAAAGGAAGGGAGGGAGAGAAGGAAGGAGACACACAAGATTTGAAAAATACACCAGTCTTGATATAATGGAGATCAAGAAGGAAGGTAGGTAAGTAGGTGGATAGGAAGGTAGGTAGAGATGATAGAAGATAGAAATAGACAGATAGATAGATAATAATTAATATCCAGAGCATACAACAGTAAAGAAATACACATTCTCTTCAAGTCTACATAGAATATTTACGAAAATTGAGCTGGGCACAGTGACTCACGCCTGTAATCCTAGCATTTTGGGAGGCCAAAGCGGGCAGATCACGAGGTCAGGAGTTCAAGGCCAGTCTGGGCAATGTAGTGGAACCCCTTCTCTACTAAAAAAATAAGAAAATTAGCCAGGCATTGTGGTGCGTGCCTGTAGTCCCAGCTACTCAGGAGGCTGAGGCACGAGAATCGCTTGAACCCAGGAGGCAGAGGGTGCAGTGACCCGAGATTGCACCACTGCACTCCAGCCTGGGCGACAGAGTGAGACTCCATCTCAAACAAACAAACAAACAAAAAACAAATATTTACAAAAATTGTTAACATACTAAGACCAAAAAAAAAAAAGTCTCAACTACTGTCAAAGGATTGGTATCTTGGTGTCTCATAAACCCTATTCTCTGGCCATGACGAAATTAAGTTAAAAATCAATAACATAAAGATAATTTTTATATATATATATACACACACACACACATTACATGTATAGAAATATATATATATATACACACGCAAATTCAACAACATACTTCAGAATAACATGAGTCAAAGAACAAATAATGGAAATTAGAAAATATTTAAAAGACTGCATATAAAAATGAAATGAAATGCTAATTTGACTTCAAAGGGTCTTCAAAACGTTCACAGAAAATGTGTATTATAAAAAAACTAAGCGTGGATTTCTAAAATTTTTTGCACCAAAACAAACTCATACTAACTTGTTGTAACATGTCTGTTAGGATCTAGTTTGAGACACTAAGAAGGATAAGACATCACTATGAAAAAGGCCCTTATCAAAGCAACATGAATTCTGCTAAAATTGAAGCAAAAACAAACGCAAATTTGTGGTGAAGCTTAGGTGAAAGAAGGATGAAATTATTGATGTCTTATGGAAAGTTTGCGGAAACAATGCCCCCAAAATCAGCAGTTTGCATATGGATAACTTCTTTAAAGAAAGGACAAGAAGATGTTGAAGATGAAGCCTGTAGTGGCCAACAATTTGCATCAACTTATGAGAAAAAAAAAAATATTGCTCATGCCCTAATCGAAGAGGACTGATAATTAACAGCAGAAACAAGAGACAACACCATAGACATCTTAAATCATTCAGCTTACAAAACTCTGACTAAAAAATTAAAGTTGAACAAACTTTCCACTTGATGGATGGCCAAGCCATTGTGCCCAGATCTGCTGCAGACAGGACCAGATCTCCCAATGGAAATTTTAAACAAGTGGGATCAAGATCCTGAACCATTCCTTCAAAGAACCACAACAGGAGATAAAATGTGGCTTTACCTGAAAGCAATGGCTACCAAGAGGTGGAAGCGGTACAGTCAAAGCAAAAGCGGAAGGGTCAAGAGCAGAGGTCATGGGAATAGCTTTTCGAGATGCTCAAGGCATTTTGCTTGTTGACTTTCTGGAGAACCAAAAAACAATAACATCTACTTATTATGAGAGTATGTTGAGAAAGGTAGCAGTTTCTGCTCTAGCAAAAAAATGTCCGGGGAAGCTTCCCCAGAGGGTCCTTCTCCACCATTACAATGACCCTGCTCGTTCCTCTCATCAAACAAGGGCAATTGCATGAGAGTTTTTATGGGATATCATGAGGCATCTACTGTCCATCCTGATTTGGCTCCTTCTGACTTCTTTTTGCTTTCTAATCTTAAAAAGTCTGTAAAGAGCACCCATTCTTCTTCAGCTAATAATGTAAAAAAGACTGCATTGACATGGTTAAATTCCAAGGACCCTCAGTTCTTTAGGGATGGACTAACTGGCCAGCTTCATTGCTTACAAAAGTGTCTTGAACTTGCACTTATGTTGGGAAATAAAGTTTGTATTTTTAATTTTTATCTTTTAATTAAATTTTCCATGAACTTTTTGAAGTTCCCTTGTATAGATGGAAACGTATATTCTTAAATGTTAACAGTAGGAACAAGAAAGGCTACAATTTAATGAACTAAACATCTTAAGAAAAACAATAGAACAAACCAAAAGAAAATGGAAAGGACAGCACACTAAAGATGAAAGCAAAAATTAATGAAAAATAAGCATACACAATAGCCAAAAAAAGGCTAAAAATTGGTTCTTTGAAATGGTCAATTTTAAAACTTCAGGCAAAAGTCATCAAGAAAAACATGAGAGAATGCATGAATAAATAATTTAGGAGTAAAAGAGAAAACATAACTTCAAATTCTGCAGCTATTAAGAAGGCAATACAAAGACAGTAACATTATACCAATAAACTTGAAAACTTAGATAATATATGCAAAATCACTAAAAATATAAGTTATCAACGCTGAGGAAAACTAAAAAACAAAAATTGTGAATGGTTCTACAACCACTTAGAGGAGCAGTAGCTAGAGAGATCTCTCCCCACAGAGAGAGCACCAGGTCTGAGTTCCACAGAGAGCTATATCAAATACCCATGAGATGAGCAATTCCAAATTTACTGAGAATCCTCCAGAAAATAGGCAATGGGATCATTTTATGAAGCTGGCATACCATGGATACCAAAATCCAACCACAACCATATAAGAAAATAAAATTACAGGCAAACTGTCTCTCATGAACCTAGATGTAAGAAAATCTTAAAATATATTAGCAAACCAAATCCAGCAATGTATAAGAAAGCTTATATATCACCATTGGGTTTATTCTGGCAGTGTAAGGTGGATTTAACATTTTTTAGATCAGTGAATGAAAGTCATACATTCACAGTTCAAAGGGAAAGATCAGTGTCTCCTAGTTAAAGAAAAAGCATTTGATACAACTTTACTTTCATTATAAAAATTCCTAGCAAGCTAGAAATAGAAAGTTTCTCAACCCAATAATGCAAACATCACATAGAAGAGTGGCATGTTAAAAGCATTTCCTTAAGGTTAGGAGGAGGTAAAGGGCCCATTATCACTGTTTCCATTAAACATCATACTGTGGGTCTCAGCTCCCAAAGAAAGGCAAGGAAAATAATGTTATGAAGATCAGGCCAGAACAGCCAAAACAGTCAGTACTTGCAGATACTATGACTGTCCGTGTAGAAAACCCAGAGAATCTACAGGTGAATTATTGAATTAATAAGAGAATTTAGCATTACTCTGTAGATTACTAGTAGAGGTCACTTTTTAAAATTGCATTTCTACACACTAACAACATTTTAAAATATTATTTTTAAAAGTATCATTTAAAATTATTTGAAGCTTATAAAGTCCACAAGAATAAATTTAACAAAGGATATCCCTGACCTATATGGACACAATTATAAACCTGATTTAAAAACATTAAAGAATATCCGTTGTCTATGTCTTCAATGCATTCCAAAGCACGCAAAGCACTTCTGTGTTTTGAACACAAAAGTGTTGGATTTTTTGTTTTTGTCGTGTTGTAGTTGTGGTTGTGTAGTCTGATCTGCTGCTTCTGATACTGACAAAGAGGAACAAAGAGTAAGAACAGCCAAGACAGTCCTGAAGATGCAGACTTAGACAGGAGGACTTACCCTGTCAAAGACTAGGAATTATCATACACCTCAAATAATTAGGCAATGAGGCATTGGTGCAGAAGAGGAGAAAAGACAATTGGAAATGGGTCAGGAGCCAAAACATAGAGCGGCACATCCATTCAACCTAACTTGTGACGGAACTAGATTGTACTTCTATGAGAAAACCCTGACTTTTGAGGAAATAAAGAACATATGTTTCCTAAGGTCTTGGTCCTTCTCTGAACTTTCTCATCTCTGCTATTGGTGCTGGTGTCTCTAGGCCCAGGAAGATCTGGGGCCCAGGCCTCAGGAAGGGGCACCGTTTGGGCGGTGCTGGTGCATCTCAGGGGAACAGTTCAGAGGCTGCAGTGGAAAGGAACTGTTGCTACTATGAGGAAGAACCAGGGCTGGGTGATTCTCCCAGAAACAGGGAGGAGACAGAAGGGTCACAGGAAACAGGGAAGAGCGATCCCCACGCTTGCCTCACAGAGGCTCATGGGGGCCCTGCAGCCCCCAGTTGGAGGAGCCTAACAAAGAGAAGCTGGCGAGGCAGAAACCTGGTTTGCAGTCTCAAGTTCAGCATTGCAAAATGAGTTGTAAAAGGGTGGAGCTGGGACTGAGAGACAACAGCTTCATATGAAACTGACACAACCACAGGATTCAAGAGCCAGGGTGACCTGGTGCCTGGGTCTCTCTTGTAGACTCCCTGTCTCTGCACTTCTGACCCACATTTTGTTCCAGCCTTTTCCTCACTTCACGCCTCTGCCTCAGGCTGCTCACCACTCATCTGCTTCCTCTACCTTACTGATTCTTCCAGGTTCAAGCCAAATGGCAACCCCCTCCCCAGGGCGACCTCAGCCTGCTCCCAATTCCTTCCTGGACACTCCGAAAACATGGCTTCTGAACTCACCACCTCTGTCAGCTTTGCCTTGTCTGTGAGAGCCTTGGGACACCAACAGGCTAGAGCACAAGACCTAGGGTCCGGGATTCAGAGGAGGGTCCTGATGCTTACCCAAGAAACATCATCTCCTCCCACTTGCCATCCACACTGGCCCCAGCAACCAGGATTGAGTCAGCGCCTGAGCTTTGCTCTAGCAGTGCAGGTGGACCAGACTTCCTCTGAGACTCATCGATCAAAACACCACTTCACTGTCAATCATGGTCCCATGAAGCCCTCGATATCTGAAGCCTCTGACCCCTGTTGTCCACCTTCCCAAAGTGCCACGGGACCATCAGCACAGTGACTCATACCACGTTTATGCCAAAGCAGCACTAAGTTAGCAAATGAGGCAAAGCAACAAACGAAGTAGATTCCTATGATCATTGTTGCCATGTGTGAAAACCAAACGCCAACTCTCCAGCATCAGCTCTGAGACATGGGGGATAAAAGAAAAAAAAAGTCCAATGAAAGTCCTAACAGTAGTAAGAGTAACAGGAACAACAGCTATTATTTAATGTGCTAAGCACCATACTAGGCACTCAGAAAGTATTATCTCATTTAATCCTCACACAGCACTACGAGATCATTATAATTACCCCCACTAGAGAAATCAAAGCTCTGAGACTTAGGGAGTAAACAAGACAAACGAAAAACGAGCCCACGGTGACAGAACTGGTCAATGTCATGGGCCGGTATTAGCAAGGATGTCTTCGGCAATGAGTTCACGTTCAGGGAAATGACAGGGAAGATTTTCCTAACAAGTGTCTAGTGTGCCTATGGCAGTATCTTTGTCAGCTCAGGTTGCCACAATAAAATACCACAAACTGGATGGCTTCCACAACAGACATTTATTCTCACAGCTCCGGAGCCTGAATGTCCCAGATCCTAGCCTCTGATGAAAGCTCTCTTCCTGGCTGGCAGAACAGCTGCCTTCTTGCAGTGCCCTCACACGGTGGAGGAAGAGAGAGATTAAGAGAGAGAGAGCTCTCTGGTGTCTTCCTATAAGAGCATCAATTTTATCATGAGAGCCCCACCCTCGTGACCTCATCTAAACCTAATCACCTCCCAAAGGCCCCCAGCTCCTCCTAATACCATTGCATTGGGGGTTACGGCTTCAAGGCATGAATTCATGAGTCGGCAGGGTGGGGGGTGGGGACACATCTAGTCCATAACATAGAGAGTCGCTCCATTTCTCTCTGTAGGGAATATTTCATTTCCCTTCTTCAAGGGCACACCCCCCTCCCTCTGCTGCTCTGCAATTTACATAGTACCCTCCAGGTTCATGCAGACACACCCTCCGGCCACAGTTGATTGGCCCAAGGGGAAGTACCTGATCCAAGCTCAGACAATCACAGCACTTCACACCCACCCCATTTATAGTTGATTCCTTCCAAAGAGGGCATTTGGCTCAAGTTGGGCGGACTGACTCAGGGCCCTTCAGTGGGATTTTTTAATTGAGTCCAGAGAACGTATGTCTCAGTCCTCCTGTGCTGTGGTGGGACGCAAGGTGGTGTCAGGCAACTCCGTTGAAAGCTCTGGGCAAGCGTGTTGCCCTCCATAGACACAGTGGAAAAAAAATACAGTTTTTAAAATGAAATCCTAGAGAGGACCAGTATAACTTGGTCACATATGCAGGTATCACAGGCTCTGTCCTCATGAATAACACTTGAAGAAACTAGGGGAAGGAAATTGGCAGCCTCCTGCACTGAGCCTCTAAAACAGAGCTCCACCTCCCACCCACAGTTCTGTAGGCTTTCAATCTCACAGTGCTCCCTGCACAGGGTTTTCAAAAACATTGGATTACTTGCCCACACTTAAAAATTGGAAGACATCCCATAAATATCTGCATTTCTGGATTCTCTTGAAAAATTAGAGAAGCCGGAAATAGTAGGCATTTTCCTCTGCTGCAACAATATGCTGGAAGCACGTGACGGTGCCTGCTTCAGGCTGGGCACATTCTCCTGTTGATTCCTGTCTTCTCTAAACCCCATCCCTTAGCCTACCTGAAGTCACACGTTGGCTGCCGTTCCTCACTGTCTCTGCACTGTTCTTTTATGGGAGATAAAGAGCTGGACTAGGAAGGCCGTGCACTTTGAGAAGTTTGGGAGAGAGTGTGTTACTTTGTAGGAGAAAAGAGGGTTCCTGCATGATTAATGAGAAAACAAAATCTGTGCCAAAATAACACAGTTGAAGACGTCATTCTAAAACAAATGACTGTCAGCTCGTACATCGTGCCAGGTCCACTCAGGGTGAGGCTGGGTGGCCCTTCTGAGTGTGTGGCACTCAGCCGCAAGGGCTGCTCCAGAATAGTAATCAGTGTGGGCAGCAGTAATCCAAACTCAAGGCCAGCGGTTAGGACCCAAAGGGCAGCTTGTGCTATTCACATACAGAAGGTGCACTCTGGGATTTATATTCTACTGTCTTGGTTTTGTTTCTGTTGTTATAACAAGTACCTGAGAATGGGTAATTTATAAAGAACGGACGTTTCTTTCTCACATTGGTGGAGGCTGGGAAGTGCAACAACAAGACCCCAGCAGGTGTGGTGTCTGCTGAGGGCCCAGCGTCGCTTCCATGATGGCACTGCGTGGCTGTGACCTTCAGAGGAGAGGAACACTGTGTCCTCACATGGCAGAAAAGGTGGAAGGGCAAAAGGAGACCTACCTAGCTCCCCTAGCCCTTTGATCAGTAATTAATTCCATCCATCAGGCAGGGGCCTCATGGTCTAATCACTTTCTGGAGGCCTCGCTTCTTTCTTTTTTGTTTGGTTTTGTTTTTGCTTTTGTTTTTGTTTTTTGAGATGGATTCTCATTCTGTCACCAGGCTGGAGTCCAGTGGCACGATCTCAGCGCACTGCAACCTCTGCCTCCCGAGTTCAAGCAATTCTCCTGCCTCAGCCTCCTGAGTAGGTGGGACTACAGGCAGGTGCCACCACACCCAGCTAACTTTTGTATTTTTAGTAGAGATGGGGTTTCACCATGTTGGTCAGGATGGTCTCGATCTCTTGACCTCGTGATCTGCCTGCCTTGGCCTCCCAAAGTGCTGGGATTACAGGCGTGAGCCACTGTGCCTGGCCTGCCTCACTTCTTAATACTGCTGCATTGGGGATTAAGTTTCAGCATGAATTTTGGAGGAGACACAAATATTCAAACTATAGCATCTACATATGGAAAATTAACTCATGAGACTGGGTTATGAAATGCATTGATCTTGCTTTGTGTCCCTTGAAGGTCTGTGGCCAAGAATATCAAACTCCTCATGCTTACAGGGAAACAAAAAAATATCCAAGAAGTAGAAACATAATCTTCCAGGAAGGAGTTAATGCTCAAAAGGTATGTTTTCATCAGTAGGACTTGGTAGGATGTAAATAAAAATTCATGTATCTTATTTATCTAGCAGTGTTGGCCTGCCTGCCTCATCAGGAACACTCACAATTTCTAATAAAAAATTCAATTTACTAACTCACTTTTCATCTGCTATCCTGTGCCTCTCCACTCCCAGTCAACCATTTCATAAAAGTCACCATGTCAGCTGGGCGCAGTGGCTCATGCCTGCAATCCCAGCACGTTGGGAGGCCGAGGCAGGTGGATCACAAGATCAAGAGATCAAGACCAGCCTGGCCAACACGGTGAAACTCCATCTCTACAAAAAAATACAAAAATTAGCTGGGAGTGGTGGCATGCACCTGTAGTCCCAGCAACTCAGGAGGCTGAGGCAGGAGAATTGCTTGAACCCGGGGGCAGAGGTTCCAGTGAGCTGAGATTGCGCCACTGCACTCCAACCTGGCGACAGAATGAGACTTTGTCTCAAAAAAAAAAAAAAAAAAAGTCACCATGTCCCACCTGTCCAGCCCACATACATTCCACTGGCTGTCAGGAGTAGGTGGAGGAGGCTTTTAAAGGCAAAGAAGTGTAATAATAGCTCTTCATTTAGCGCTTAGTGTGTACAAGATATGTGTTGCATATGCTGACCTGGCCTTAGTGCACATTATCTCATTGAATCCTCATAATAACCATGCATGGGGTGTGTTATTTCATCTTGTAGTAAATAAGGAGACCCTGGCTCCCAGGGGTCAGGGGCTCCAGCACACTTGTTCTCTGTTCCTCAAATCAGTCAAGCACTTTCCACTTCAGGGCCTTTGTGTTTGCCGACTCCTCTCTCCAGAACACTTCTCCCTGATCTTCAAATTCCTGGCTCCTTCTTATCCAGATGCCAGCTCCTCAGAAGTCTACTCTGGTCATTGCACCTGCTCTCCTCTCCCCAGCCTGCTCCTTCGCTTCGCTATGTTACTCCTTCACAGGTATCTAATAAGCATTCTCTGTCTGAATGACCCCTGATCCTGTGATTCTTTGGATTTTTCATGTAACTTTCTGCTCGGAAACCTCTCCTAACTCAAAAAGGTAACCTCAAGATCAAATTCACACTGGTGCCTATAGCCCTCAAGGTACCCCACTGTCTGGGGCCAGCGAGCCCTTCCAGGGTTGTCATCAACCTATCATCTCTTCAACCACCCCCAACCTGACCACACAAATGAGAGGGGCTTTAAATACACCCCAAGGGCAATTTAAAAAGAAAAAGGGAGCCCACGGACGTGTGCAGTGCAGGAAATGGGCAGCCTGGCTCTTCAGACACAGTGAGTGACAGAGTGTGTTACAGCCATCAGAGGTGACCAGGGAAAAGGGAATGGTGAGGGGTGTTACAGGACACGTGGGGTTGGGGTGGGTGCTGTGGAGGGTGATGCGGTGGCGAGTCTCGGTATTTGGGCTGGTGCTTCTGTTGATGGTGGGGTTGGAGTTGTGATGGGCTGATCTGCCAATCTTGGAGTTGGGATGGGGTATTAATGATAACGGTTGTAGTTTTGAGGTTGGGATGGGGTAACAACAGTGGTGATGATGGTTATGTTTATTTGTTCATTCATTTACTCATTTCTTTTCAGCTGACACTCACTCATTCGTATGGACATTCATTTTTTTCTTACACCGTTTGTTTGGAGGCAGCAGAGGTGGCAGTGAGGACAGATAGAGATGGGGTGACCGAGATGGTCGGCATCACAATGGGACCATTTGCATCCAGCCCCTGATCACTGAGCTGACAGAGCTTCAGGGTCTTCCTCGCAGGTTCTTCACCTAACTCACTATCCAACTGGGATAACCCAGAGGTAACCCAATCCCAAGGCCCTTGGCAATCATCACATCCCTTAGGACACTGGAAATGATGCAGATGTGTTGGTCGAGGGACACACAGGACTTAGGTGTGGAAAACCTGTGACTCTGAGAGTGAGGTGCTGGACAAATCCCCTGTAGATAGATCCAGGCGCCAGTCCCACAGGGCTGCTTCACCCCCACTCCTCCCAGGCATCCCCCCACTGCCAGCTCACAGAAAATTAGCTGAGGGATCAATCTGCTTACCACGCATTGTTCCAAGGCAGCTGATGGCAGAGTATTAATAGCTCAGTGGCCCTGGCAACAGCCAGCTGGAAAAAGCAGGCAGAGGCTGTTGATAATCTAGCTGTGGAATCTTGGGCCTGTGCATGTCACCCTGAGTGCTCTGAGGGCAGAAAAAGTCCAGGGTCCCTCTGCTGAGCCATGGACCCAAATGGGCCAGTTTGCGGCTGGATGAAACTCAGTCAATAAGAGCTGAGCAGATCAAGTCCAATCAAATGAAGCTCACCCCCAATCTTAGCCACTTTCTAAAGAGGGAAGAGGTTTCAGGAAGGAAGATGAGAGCCAGTGACCGGGATTGTGCTATTTTTGGAGGGGTGCAGGCATGCAATGAGGTCTGCAATTCTTTATTTGTTCATTCATTTACACATTTGTTCCTTCAGCTGACACTCATTCAAACGGGCATTCATTTTTTTTTTTTATGCCATTTGCTCAGTCAATAGAACACTTGGCTGAGCGTTTCAGGACACAGGACCTATAAGAGGCAGGAGCACCTGGCTTTAAGCTGTGAAGCAGGATGTAGCAAATATGCTTCCAGGAGTACAGTCCTTGAGTGAAGTAGGAAGTCAGGGGATTGGGATGAGATTAGCAGGGAAGGCCTCCTGCAGGCGGAAAAGCGCGAGGCACTCCAAGCTGAAAAAATGTCCTAAGCAAAGGGGAGGTGGCAGACACGGAGAGAGTGTGTTCAAGGTGAATGGAACAGGCTACCGTGGGCCTTGAGGCAAGGGGGAGAGCTGGCTAGAGGTGTGAGGATGAAGGAGGGAGATGCCTCATCCAAACCCTGACCCAACACTCAGACTCATCAGCCTGGACTCCCAGCTGCTGAATCTTGTGCAGAGGAAACAAGGTTTGAGGATCGTTGTGTTTTGGGCAAACAAAGGAGGGTCCTGTTTCCACGCGCAGGGAGAAGAGGCAGGACAGTTGTCAAAAGCGGTCAGAGCACAGAAAAGTTGATCAGCAACCAGATGCATCTGACTCACCTGGAGAGAATTCCAACACCGTCACAGCCAGTCCCCACCTCAGACCCCCGAATCAGGATCCACAGAGGTCAGCCTCAGCATGTCCATTTAGGGGAAATAAGTGCCAGGGTGAACCCGAAGACACGTGATTAGGAAGCAGCACTCTGAGGGAACATGAAAAAGCCAAAAAGGAAGCCGACAGACAGAGAATGTCCTGGGATGACCTGGTGTCATCACCTTCATTTTCAGAGTCTCACCCAACCCATAACAGACTGCGCAGTACTTCAGTATCGGCAAGCAGCGCCAGAACGCATTCCGAACTGCCTGGCTGGGCCTAGTGTCTTGCAGAGCTGCAGCCTCCATCTGAGAACTGATGGCGGCCTCCCACCTACAAGGCTTTTCCTTCGGCATGCTCAAAGCTGGCCCCCTCCAGACTCCATCCACAACCCCCCTGCAGGGAGAGACTCCGGCCATCCCTCTCATGGGCAATGTCCAATAGGCTGCAGCACCTTCCAGCCGTCGTATCTCTATCAGTATTGGCCTTTTGTTTTGTCATCTGCCACCTGCCCTGTGAACATTCTGCAGTGACTTGAGCTGAGGGGAGCCCCTCCAGGCTTAGTCACACAGCCCAGAGAAGTCTGGAGGCTGAATCATAGGTCAGAGAGTATCAGGGCTCCAGTCATGCCGGTTCCAGTCATGCTGGGGCCAGCAGCACTCTCTGGATAGAGAAATTCAAGCTGCAGTTCCTTCTCCCCTCTGACCCTCAATGTCTTTATGAGTAAATGAGCTGGTTGCATACTATCTCCAAAATCCCCCCAGCTGCGAGACTCCCTGTGAACTATGGAAAACTGGAGTCTAATTTCTTCAGTTGGCCTTTGGCTACTGAGCCTCTCCAAGCAGAGGCCAACTCTTCAGTCAACCTTTGGTTATGCAGGTCAACCCTAAATCCTCTTCTAAAAAGGTAGAGGTTGAGATAAGGAGAGGTATAGTCCAAAGTGATACGAGAGACCATCTGCCCAGGAGTGGAGGATCAGGCCTGGCCATTAGGATGGGTTGCCTTGGCTTTCTCTTTGGTCCAACAGTGTTTTGGGGTCATACAAGCTCAGGGAGGGAGTTCAGGACCATGGGAGACTCTGTGTGTGGAGAGGGGGCAGGATAAGCTAAGCCCTGCAAAATGGAACAGCAAATGGGACAGAAAGGAAAGACCCTGTGAAGGACTTCTAGATGATAGAAACAGCAGTGACTAATCTCATGTGTGTTTATTGTTGATTGATTGAATTGGAAAGGGGAATATATGCAACATGATTTAAATTTCAAGGGCAACATTCAACACGTTTAGACCAGAAAGCAAATCTCCCTTTCATCTTTCTCTCCAGCAACCTAATCCCCACTACGTAACAGGGTACCTGTACATCATTCCTTAGATATTCTACGTGTGTGCATGAGACTCAGGGTGGAGCTGTCCTCTTCTCCACTGTAATCTCCCAGGTCATGCCCAAGCTTCTTAAGGAAGTCTTGTTAAATGCCAGATCTTAGCGTTCGTTATGCTTTGGGCAAACAAAGGAGGGTCCCGTTTCCATGCGCAGGGAGAAGAGGTAGGGGTAGAGCAGGACAGTTGTCAAAAGTGGTCAGGGCACAGAAAACCTGATCAGCAAACTAGACGCAGCTTCAGCAAGAGGGGATGAGGTGCCCCAGGTCAGATTGGCAGAACACAGGCAGAGTCTCTGAGGATCCTC
Organism: Chlorocebus sabaeus; assembly: GCF_047675955.1. Taxonomy (NCBI): domain Eukaryota; kingdom Metazoa; phylum Chordata; class Mammalia; order Primates; family Cercopithecidae; genus Chlorocebus; species Chlorocebus sabaeus. The sequence goes on along the minus strand of NC_132913.1, from coordinate 4,678,817 downwards.
AGCAGTGCTGGGCAGAGTGGCTCTGAGTCTGGTATGTTCTGCAGCTCTAACTTTCCACAAGGAGCAGTTTAGCTGCCAAGAGAGTTGGACCCCCTGCTGAAGACTGCCCCCAGTGCTTTTAGAAAGTACTAGTAATGAACAAAAAAAAACACAAGTGATATGACTAAGTGGTTCCATGCTAAGCTCCTGGACCGGGCAAAACCTGGAGTGAGAGCACATTCCTCCAGGAATTCAAGCATCTGGTGCACATTTGAAGAGTCACACGGGAGATGGGGGGCTGTTGGCCAACAGCTGGAAACAGGAAACATTTTTCCCTCATTGGCAACCTTGGGGTAATAATCACTGGCAAGATTAGGCCTAGGCAAAATGAGTGCAAAGAACTCGCCACACCGCCTGGCAGAGCAACAAAACAGTTCTTCCCGATCCATTAGTTCTTGCTTGTGGCTAAGCACTGTTCACTCCAGAATGTCCCCCTGTGGCTAATCGAGCCCCTGATTCCCCCAGGGTCTCCTTTCTTCCTCCCGTAGGATCAGCTCGCCTTCTCTTCCTCAGTGGACCAGACACTCAGTGGTCCAATGGTTCCCTGGGGATTCCCCGAGCCTGGCTGTGAAGCAGGATGCAGATGCCTCTGCGTCCATGCTCCTATAAAAATAGCACTCCACAGTCATCATCATCATTTCATTGTGAATCCCAACAGAGAGACAACAGAAACGACCCCTCAGGGATTTCTATGATGTGTGGGATGCAGCAGATGCCATGGGCCTATCCAGATGCCCCTCCCACCCATGTGTCTGGAGCACAGCCCACCCTCTACCCTGAGGCCCAGAAGAGCAGCCCTCGCCAGCCCGCACTGCCTGCAGAGTTCGGGCACAGGGCCAGCCCTGGCCAATAGCACTAATAGGAATTCTGCCATGGACTCCAAGGAAAAGATTTTTTTCCCTACTGATAAGGAATGGCTGAGTAGGAGAACTCTGTTTTTCTGTTGCATGGAAAGGCCGCAGTCTTCCTGCAACCACTGAGAGCAGCATCGCAGCAGACAGCAGTGGCAGAGGGGAACGATGAAAACTCAGTGGGGTCCCTGAGGACCTCTGGAGCCACCACTTCAACTCTGAGACCACCCACACCTATGCTTTTGCTGTGGCATATCACACATGTCCTTGTTCTTACAGCTGTTTTACTTTAGGTCTTCTTTGCTCTCAGTCCAAAGCATCTTGAATTGTTGTTGTTGCTTCAGTGTTGGTTTCCAAAGCCGTCTTCCTGGTCGTTGTTCCCTATTTCCCTGCTTGAGGAAGCCAGTGGAATGGGTTTCTCCTCTGCTCCCTCCCTGAGAGGATGACTCGAGCACACTCCCTGCTCGTTCTCCTCCTGTCGGTCACAGAAGCTCGGGGCTCAAAGGAGTTAATCAGAGCAATAGGTAGGAGCCAACCAGCACCCCCAATCCTCAAGCGGTCATGTGCATCCCAAGAGAAAGACTGTCGCAAAATAAAATCTGTCCATGCTCCTTTCCCATGCTTGTCATGCAAATGCTTGTAGCCTGACCTCAGCAGAAACCATCCACACCCCAGGCCTTCTGAGTGTGGATGTTCCAGCTTTTTCCTGCCAAGACTCTGGCTGCCAGGACCCAAAGCTGTGCAGAGAGAATAGGCTGTCCCAGGAAGGAGGTTCCATGTTCTCTTCTGTGGAGAGCTGAGTGTGGCTGATGGGCCTGGGCAATGGTGAAGCAAAGGGCTGTGTAGTCCTTGTGATTGGTCCATAGACATTTAGAATCTCTCTCTAACTTGAGGACCAAGGTTCTATGGAGGCAGTAGCCTCAGTGAGTGGACCGGAGCAAAAAAGTGTAAAAAATTATGTCACCTGGGAGGAGCACTGGCCCTAAGGAAGAGAAAGAGCTCCCTGTGGCAAAGCCTACCAGCCTGGACAGAAGCAGAGGAGGGGAGCAGGAGATGGCCAGGAGTGAAGGAGGAGGGTAGAAACCTCTCACTCTTGCCTGCTCCTCTCCGCTTTTTCTCCCTTCCTCCTCCTCCAACTTTTGTTTTCCCACCTTTCTCACTTCCTCTCCAGCACTTTAACCTCTCATTTCTCCTGTTTGTTTCCTCTTCCTCTGTTGCTACTTCCCTTTTGATGGCTTCATCCTCTCTCTCACCCCATGGATGAGATGTCCTGAAATGAAATCCTGAGAAGATGATGCCATCAACAATCTGACCTTAAGCTGCTGCAGCTTCTGACAACCGTGGGCAATTGGGGCTTTTATTATATTATTAAGCCCTAGCATTGCAGTTGCTAGTTATAGACTAGTATTCAGAAACAGTGTGTGCAGAAGGATTTAAATTGGAGGTTGTCTGAGTTGCCAAAATATATAACAATCAGAGAGTGTGACATTAGCAACGTGGCAGAGTAGGAAGCCCTAGATCCTCCTTTCCTCCACAAACACACCGATTCAGAAATCATTCTGAAATCAGGAATTACTAAAATTATTGATTATTGAGACTCACTGAAAGGCTCCTGCACCCCCAGAGAATGTGAAACCAGACTTATAAAAGTTTGTAAAAACGTTCAGGACACCCTGCATCAGATTCTGCCCCCAGAACAGGATCATATGATTAGAAAAGACTCCACGAGCTCCCAGCTTCTCCTGTAAAGGGCAAAGTTTAATCCACTATTCAATGTCCCAACTTCCACAGGAGGATCTGCCAGAGAATTAAGTTTGCCCTGCCAGTCTTGGGACATGGATAGGTCTACCACAGCCTCATAGCCTGAGAAACAGTGAAGATAGCAGCTTGGGCTGATAAACAGCATAGCCCTCTTCCTTCTGGTTAAACACAGAGCTAGTGGACCAAAAAAAAAAACAAAAAAAAAAAACACACAGCTGCCTGCTTCTCCTTGGGGGAGAGGAAGAGTTGATAAAAGCCCTCAGAATCTCTGATGCAGCTGATGGTTGGGAGTCTTCTGTACAGGGCCAGTCTGAGAGACGCTGCTTTGTCTCAGGCACAAATACGAATACAGAGTCCAACAAAATGAAGAAGAGGCAAAGTGTTCCAAACAAAGAAATAAGAAATATCTCAAAAAACTGGCCCTAATAAAGCAGGATTATATGATTTACCTCACAGAGAATGTAAAATGGTTCTTTTAAAGATGTTCACCAAGGTCAAGAGAACAATGCAGAAACAAAGTGAGAATTTCAACGAAGAGACAGAAAATATTTTAAAGTACCAAATAGAAATTATGGAGTGGAAGAACACAATAACTGAATTGAAAAATCCACTAGAAGAGTTCAATAGCAGATTATAACAAGCAGAAGAAAGAATCAGCCACTTGAAGACAAGTTCCTAGGAACAATTCAGTCAGAGTAGAAGAAAAAGAATGAAAGGGAGTAAAGAAAGCTTAAGGGAATTGTGAGACAGTTTCAGGTGAACCAATACATGCATTATGGAAGTTTCAGAAGGCAAAGAGAGAAAGAGAGAGAGAGAAAGGATCAGAAAGTTCATTTAGAAAACTAATGGCTAAAAACATCCCAAATCTGAGGAAGGGGTTGGACATCCAGATCCAAGAACACCAAAAAGTGAATCCAAATATATCTACAGCAAGACTTAACGTATTCAAATTGACAAAAGTCAAAAACAGAAAGCTTTGAAAGCAGGGAGAGAAAAGCAACTTGTCACATAAAAAAGAAACTGTGATGAGACTATCAGTGAATTATCCAGCAGGAACTTTGTAGGCCTGGAAACAATAGGACAATCTATTCAAAGTGCTAAGAGAAAAAGACTGCCAACCAAGGACGCTATACCCAGCAAAATTCTCCTTCAGAAATGAAGGAGAGATAAAGATGTTCACAGACAAACAGAAGCTGAGGGAGTTCTGTACCAGTAGACCTGCCATCCAAAAAAATGCTAAAGAAATTTTTCAAGTTGAAATAAAAGGATACTAAAGAGCAATATGATATCATTCGAAAGTATAAAACTCATTGGTACAGGTAAATACACAGAAATGTAAAATACCGTATTACTGTAGTATAAAAGTGGGTAATTCACTTTTAATTCTAGTATGAAAGACAAAAGTACATAAAGTAAACTAAAACATGTTTAAAGATTCACAGTATGAATAGATCTAAATCATGACAGCGGTAACAAAGTGATCAGAGAAGAAATTAAAGTGTACAGTTTCTATATGTAATTGAACTTAATTTGTCATCAGCTTAAAATAGACTGTTATAGTTGAAGACAGTTTATATAAGCCCCAAGGTAATTATACAAATAAAAATAGCTGTGGAAATTACCCAAAAGAAAAAAAGAAAGGAATTAAAGCATATCAATACAAAAAAAAAAAATCATCAAAACACAAGAGAAGACAGCAAGAGAAAGAAAAAGGCAGATAAAAGAACTACAAGACTAAGAGAAACAACTAACCAAAAAATGTCAATAATAATTTTTTCTCTATCAATAATTATCTAAGTTTAAATGGATGAAAATCATTATCCAAAGACATACAGTCACTCATTTTTTTTTAAAAGACCTAATTATATGCTGTCTACCAAAAACTCACTTTAGATTTAAAGACACACATAGATTCAATATAAATAGATGAAAAAGATATGCCAGGCATGGTGGCTCACACCTGTAATCCCAGCACTTTGGGAGGCTGAGGTGGGCAGATCACGAGTTCAGGAGATTGAGACAAATCTGGCTAACATGGTGAAACCCCGTCTCTACTAAAAAAATACAAAAAATTAGCTGGGTGTGGTGGTGAGTGCCTGTAGTCCCAGCTACTCAGGAGGCTGAGGCATGAGAATGACATGAACCCAGGAGGTGGAGCTTGCAGTGAGCCAAGATCATGCCACTGCACTCCAGCCTGGGCAACAGAGTGAGACTCTGTCTTAAAAAAATAAAAATAAAAAAAAGAGACTTCATGTACATGGTAACCAAAAGAGAGGGGGTAGTTAGACTTATATCAGACAAAATAGACTTTAGTCAAAACTTTCACAAGAAACAAGAATATTTTATAATTATAAAATGGTCACTTTACCTGGAATATATAATAATCATAAATATACATATACACCTAACATCAGAGCACCTAAATATATAAAGCAAACATTAATAGAACTGAAGGGAGAAACAGACAGCAATGCAACAACAGTAGGAGACTTAAGTACCCCACTTTCAATAATGAATAGAGCATTTATACAGAAAATAAGGAAACAGGGGACTTGAGAAACATTACAAACTGAATGAACCTAACAGATGTATACAGAACATTCCATCCAACAGCAACAAAACAAACATTCTTCTCAAGTGCACACGGATCTTTCTCCAGGATAGATAACACGTTAGGTCACAAAACAAGTTCTAACAAATTTAGGAAGACTGAAATCATAGCAAGTTGTTTTTTTTTTCCTAACCATAATAGAATAAAACTATAAATTAATAGCAAAAAGAAAACTGGAAAATTCACAAGTATGTGGAAATTAAAGATGTATTCTTGAATAACCATTGGGTTAAAAAAGAAACTTTTAAAAGGAATTAGAAAATACTGTAAGACAAACCAAAAACTGGAAACACAACATACCAAAATTTACGGAATGCAGCAAAACAGTACTAAGAGGAAAGTTCATAGGGATAAATACCAAATTGAAAAAGAAGAAACATCCCAAATAAGTAGCCTAACTTTATACCTCAAGGAACTAGAAAAGAACTAACCACAAAGTTAGCAGAAGGGAGGAAATAACCAAGCTTCATAAATAAAATAGAGAATAGAAAAACAATTGGAAAAAAATCAGTGAAATTGAGTTGTTTTTCTTTTGAAAAGAATAGAACAAAGTTAACAAACCATTACCTACACAAAGGAGAAAAGAGAGAGGAGACTCAAATAAAATGGTAAATGTAAGAGAAGACATTGCAGCTGATACCACAGAAACACAAAAGATATTACTATAAACAATTATATGCCAAAAAATTGGAAAACCTAGAAGAAGTTGATAAAATTTTAGAAACTTGCAATCTACAAAAGCTAAATCATTAAAAAACAGGAAATCTGAATAGACCTATAAATGATATGAAGGTTGAGCCAGTAATCTAAAATCTTCCAACAGAGAGGAGTCCAAGAAGTTTATTTAAAATAGCACGAAATGAATAAGATACCTAGGGATTAACCTAAGGAAGAGAAAGACTCGAATATTGAAAACTACAAAATATTGGTAATAGAAATGAAAAAAGATACAAAAAATGGAAAGATAGCTTATGTTCATGTATCAGAAGACCTAATATTGTTAAAATGTCCAACTACCCAAAGTGATCTACAGATTTAAATCAATCCCTGTCAAAATCCCATTGGTATTGGTTACAGAAATAGAAAAAAAACAATTCCAAAATTAGTATGAAATGAAAAGCCATGAATAGCCAAATCAGTTTTAAGAAAAAAAAGACCAAAGCTGGAGGCATCACACATTCTGATTTCAAGCATTGATGTTATGGACTCGTCTGCCAGGATTCAATTCCAAGCTCCACTGCTCAGCAGCTGTGTGACCTCAGGTAATACATGTAACCTCTATGCCTCAATATACTGAAAATAAAATGCACATGATGATGACATCAGGTTCATCAGGCGGTTGTGAAGCTGAAGGATGTAGCTAGAGCAAGGCTGGCACAAAGCAAGGACTCATGATATGCAGGCTGCCCTCCTCCTGCTTCTATGGTGAACTTCTCACAAATTGAGTATGTGATACCCCCCAACACCTGTAAAACTCACACATGAAGGGGCTGAAGAAACTGGGCAAAGAGCAGGCAGTACCCCAGGCTCAGTTAAGGCATCTCTGAAAGCAGGCTGGGAAAGAAGGCAGCAGAGCCTCCAAACAGCTCAGCGGGCAGAGGCGGCTCCATTGTGAAGGCCCAAGAGCTAGGTTGCCCTAGGAACCCTGCAGAGGACACAGCTGAGCCAGAGGTCAGAGACAGACACAGACCCAGGATTCTGAGACAAGTCCTCGTCTCTGTCCCTGGCCAGCTGGACCAGCAAACCAGAGCTGAACAGGATGAGGTCTGAGGCCCAAAGAGCTCTCCTTTCATCCTGCGGTGACATGCTGCTCCCAACACGCCAGGTACAGAAGGGGCCACCTGCAAAGGCTGAGATGGGGGTCTCAAGGGACAGAGCCCAAATTGACCCTGTGAGGGAGGAAAAACAGGCAGAATCCTTGGGGAAGGTTTGGAGACACCACTCCCCTCTGGAGAAGTGCCGGACCTGTCCTATGAAAACCGGGGATACGAGAAGCCCATAGAAGCAGGGAGGGGGATGCAGCCTAGGCCTCCTGTCATCCCTTTGCATGGCTCAGCCACAGAAGAGGCTGCACTCAACCCCAGCAGAGAAGCCTTCAAGATAAGGCAGGAACACGGGAGAGAATCTGTCCACTGCTCACTCGAGCCAGACTCCCTAGAACAGAGGGCCAGCTCCTGAAATCACCATGGTGAGCGTGTCCACACTCCAGTATCAGCACACGCTGCAGATCAGGGCTGCTTTTCTGCAGATGCCATTGCTCTGCTCAGTAGTAACCAGTACACCCTTGATTGTAGCACAGCGTGGTCTGTGCTGACGGTGGGAAAGTGAACAGTCTGACCCAACCTGGGATCAGCACAGGTAGTGCAGGGGAGCAGTCATGGAGTATGCCAGAACCCTGCATGGGGGCCAGTGGGCAGAGGTGCATTCCAGGCAGTTCCAAAGCCAATCGGTAAGAATAGTCCCATCCAGCTCCAGCGCAGGTGCCCTGGGCAACTCGTTGAGCAACAGAGACACTTGGATGATTCACCAGGAACCAGCCTCCTCTGGGCTCCAGGGTTAAGGCAGCCTCTGATGGGGTCAGCTGGACCCAGGGCCCACCACAGACTGAACCTCCCATGCAAGGTGCCTACAACAGGGGTTCACACTCCTCTCCAGTCCCCCCGTAAGCCTGCTGACTTTCAGAAGCCCTTGTCATGCCTTGGACATGAGACATTCACTGAAGTTAGATGACAGTCAGGAGAGATCTCTGGTTCCTCTCTAGTGGTCAGTAAATGTCACAGGGAAATGCCCTGATGCTGTCCCTGGTAAGGAGGAAATGTGAGAAACCCAGAGAGAGCCCTGGAAAACAGCCTACAGAGGCCTGATGGGCAGAGCCCGATCATCCTGCACTGTGGCGCTGGGGCTGGGGCTTCCTGCGCTGCTCTGTGGGTGGGGACAGTCACACACCTTCCAGCTCACCTGAAAAATGATGGGGTAGATCCTCACCAGGGTTCTCAACCCTGGCTGCCCATGAAAATCTCCCCAGATGAGGCTTGTGAATGGAGGGTTTGGACTGGCACACCTCGGGGTCGCTAAAGAGGGAGGACCCCTCAGCACGTGCTTCTGAAGCCAGACAACAGATTTGCACCAATCACAGCATCTCCTGTGATGGGTCCTTGCCAACCTGAAACTGGTCCAAACAGCCTCCGGATCTGACTCCCAATTTTTAAGAAATGTGGGGGATAGAATAACAAGTTAAATTATACCACAAAGATGCAATTGGCCAGACCTAGTCCGTGGGACATTCTACAAAACAAATAACCCAGTTTTTTTCAGCAAATAAAGGAAAAAGAGGAGGAGAAGGGAAGTGTTCATGGTGAGCCACTGGTGCTCAGTAAAGTCTTAATTGCTCCCCTTCTTCTTTCCAATGCTGAATACGTAACCAAGATCAGCTTATCTCTTATTTCACAGAACACTCTCTTTTTACTTTGTCCAAAGCTTTCTCTCTGCTAATTAGTTGTTATTTCATAATATAGTCTTAAGAGTTCAATAAAAGCATGCAGAAGGGGCATTCAGTGATTCAGTGGGGGTGGAATGTGGTGGTCCTTGGTGAAGTCCCCTGTCCGTCATGGGCTAGCTGCCGCTGAGCTGGTCTGAGCTGGGATGGTCACAGGGGAGCTGTCACCAATGCAACAGGGATCCTCGGGTAGAGGCGGCCGCCTCGGCAGGGAGGGGCTCACAGAACCGGTTTGGAAAGGTCCGGGTGCCAGAATGGGAGGTTCACGGGGTGAAGGCAGGCCAGCACAGTGAGGGGCTGCTTGAGGGTGGGAACCAGGAGAAGACCCCACAGCACGCCAGAGGAAAGGCCTCTGCCCAGGTAAGGGAGCAAGGCCACCTCAGCACCCAGCAAGAACAGGGGTGGCAAAAACATTCTCGGAGAAGAACCCAAAAGGATGCAGCAGCAGCAGGCAGTGGGGCAGAGGCGAGAGGAAGCTGGGACAGTTCCCACAGGCCCAGTCCAATGTCCTGGGCCCCAGAGCCACGCTGGGCTGCTCTCAGGCCATGAAAACCCTGACAGCCCCAGCCCTGAGTCCTCTGCTTTCCACCTGCACAGCCCCAAGGGAAGGATGTCCACCATTGTCACCCACCCTGCCACCCCAAACCAAGCATTGTCTCCTCTGGATCAGCTCAGCCCTAGCCCTGCCTGCAAAAGAAGGAAGGGCAGGCCGGGCATGGTGGCTCACACCTGTAATCCAAGCACTTCGGGAGGCCGAGGCAAGTGTATCACCTGAGGTCTGGAGTTCGATACCAGCCTGGCCAACATGGCAAAACCCCATCTCTACTAAAAAATACACAAATTAGCCAGGCGTGGTGGCGGGCGCCTATAATCCCAGCTACTCGGGAGACTGAGGCAGGAGAATTGCTTGAATCTGGGAGGCTGTGGTTGCAGTGAGCCGAGATCACGCCACTGCACTCCAGCTTGGGTGACAGAGCGAGACACCGTCTCAAGAAAAAGGAAAAGAAGAAGGAAGAGCAGTGTGTGTGTGTGGTGATGGGAGGGGAGGCAAATGTGTGGGAGACCAGGCACCATGGTTCATTCCTACACCAGTGGGAGCAGAATAGGGTGCAAGGGCAAGGAGGGTCACTGAGGATTCGGGTGGCATGACAGGTGGTAAAATCCATCTCTCCTCGTGCACCCTCTCTGTGCCAGACCCGTGAATGTCCAGTAGATCTAGTACGTCCAACAGCAACTTCACTGAATGACAGAAATTAAAGACAAGGACTCTGAAGTCCAAAGAGGTGTAGTAATTTGCCCCAAGTCCTAGAGAACTCTCTCGATCTCACTCATTGTGATCTATAGACATTCTCTTTTTCATCACAGCACACTCCGGCAAGGCAGCCAGGGTTCAGGTGGGTGGGGCCGTCTACACAGGGGCTGCTTGTTCCAAGAACTCAGTGGAGGAAGAGAGGCTGAGGAGCATCAGGGATGTTTAGGGTTCGATGGAGAGAAGTGATGCAATCTGCTCACCCTCTACCCAGGGAGGTCAGGGGGAGCCCACTGCTGAGAAAACGTGGGGCGGGGGTGGCTGGAAACGCTTAGGAAGGATAGTGAGGTTTATGGTCCTAAGGGAGAAGCCAGTCAGAAAAGGGAGGTCCCAGTGAAGAAGGAAGCCAGGCGATTGGCTGACAGGAAGTGGTGGTCTGGGAGTGTGAGGTGGCATCAGCAGGTCTGGGAAGCAGGAGGAAGATTCTCGAAGATGAAGCAGCCAGCACCTCCTAGAGGCCCTGCAGAGGTGGAGCACTCAGGGCAGACAGATGGCTCTGCAGGGCCTGGAGGGGACTCTTGCTTTGGGAGGCGGCTGCAGAGGCCAGCAGTACAGACACTGGCATTTGTAAGAGAGAGAAAGCTGCCATGGCACCCAGGGGAAGGAGGCCAGAGAGGTGAGCGCAATTGCTCAGGACCTGGGGCAAAAGTCCTGCTCCTGTGAGGGCAGGGAGGAGGGGGCAGGCGGCAGAGTCCCACAAAAGGAAAGTTGAGTCTCGGGAAAGCAGCTGATGGCGTCCCTAAGTCCCACCTAAAACCCCCGCGATTCACCCAGCTCTTCAATCATCCCACACACGTACTGTGTGCCAGAGTCTGGTGACGGGTACTGGCTGAAGAGATGAGCAGGAAACCGTCCACCCCTCCGGGCCGTCTGGTGGGGAAGATGGGTGGACCCTCGTGGATGGGAGTCACGGCAAAGAGCTTGCTAAGACCCTGCCCAGCCAGGCCTCTGGGAGGAGGATACAGCTGCACCCCCAGGGACTTGGAGCCCAGTGGTAACTGTCTGCAGGGAGCCTGGGGAGCCTGAGAGAGGGACAGAAAATGATGCCAGACAGGCATTCTGGGGCAGCCTTTATGTGCTATTTTGTGAAGTCATGTAAACCAGGCAATGGTTAGGAAGGAATTATTATTTCATTTGTAAATCAAGAAAACTGAAGCTTACTGTGATGGTTAATTTTATGTGTCAACTTGGCGTGGCCATGATGCCCAGATATGATTCTGGATGTTGCTGTAAAGGTGATTTTTGGGAGACATTAACATGGAAATCCATGGGCTTTGAGTAAAGCAGATTGCCATCCACAAAGCAGGTGGGCCACATCTAATCAGTTGAAGGACTTAATTGACAAAGATGGACCAAGCAAGAAGGAATTCTGCCAGCAGATATTTTTGGACTCAAACTGCAACTCTTCCTTGGGTGTCTGGCCTGCTGGCCTAACCTACAGATTTCAGATTTACCAAGCCTCTGCAATCACATGAGACAATCCCTTAAAATCTCTCTCTCTCTCGCTCCCTCTCTCTTTCACGCCACACACAAACACACACATACAAACACACCCTGTTGCTTCTGTGCTTAAGTTCTATGCCCAAAGACACGCCAGTCGTACGAGGCTAGCAGATCTGAATCTAGGACAGTTTGAAACCCCCTTAGCTGCCCTGGTCCACAGTAAACTTCACACTGATCCTTCAAGAAAGCAGAAAGAGGAAAGAAATAAAGAAAATAATCAGAAATATAATCTATTTAGTCAACATAATTGATTGTCCTTTCTTCTGAGAAATTGTTTTCCTTCTCTCAGTGTCCAAATGGACTTTCCTTGGAGAAATGATAACCTCTGATTAGCAATCGTTGACTTTTTTAATGTCTTAATTTGGGAAATGAACAGATGAAAATCCTTGTAATATATCAACTTTTAAAAATGTCTCAGGCATCTCAAAAAACGTAAAGTCTAGGATCACACTTCCAGGTGGCATGCTTGCTTGGACAAATGCACCTGACTTGAGGCTGTATTTCAGCAGCAGAAATGGCAGGGTGCAGGGACACAGGTCCACGCCAGTCCCAGCAGAGAGGCAGAGCATTTGTGCCTGAGGAGGGAGCAAGCAGCAGAGGCCTGGGACTGTGGAAGAAGGGAAGCTGGCTGCCCGGGAAGGCTCACCTGCCTCTGCAGCTCTGCTCCCATCTCCTCAAACAGTGCTGTGTTTCCTGCTGCGTAGCCCGTGTGCTGCCACTGAACAAAACTCAATTGCCTAGATTAACTTGGCACTTCGATCATGCACTTAACCTCTGAGTCCCAGATATTTAGTACAACTAATGGCACCACTGCTGGGCTTCTTTATTTTACAGGATTTCTCCTCTCAGCCTGTGCCCTGGGGTTGCTGCTCATAAAGGCCTCCCTGCAGCCTATCCCCAGCCTTGTAGGCATAAGCATCACCTTCTGTTTCATCTCCTGAGATATTCGACCCTTGCTCCTTCAGGGTCTGGGGACTCCTGCAGCTTCAGGACCCCTAAACATTAGATAGATAGATAGATAGATAGATAGATAGATAGATAGATAGATAGATAAATAGATAGATCGATCGATCACACCCATAACCTGTTCCAGTTTCGAGGACTTCTCTGGCCAGCAGTGTGGTCTTTGGACTGAGGGCCAGCTATGGGGTCCAGCCATATGGACCAGTTATGTGACTCCTGCGGGTCCTAATAGTTCAAATGTAGATCAAAACACTTTCTCTTTCAATGTCAAATATGGCCAAGTGGAAGCCAAATAATACAAAGTGTATCTCTGATTCAAAACTTCTTTTCTCTTTTAATTTTACTGGTGGAAATATTCCCACACCACCCTGTCTTCTAGGATCCTAAATTCAACTGAACACACAACTATGGGTGGGGATAGTCTTTCTGGTTTACCATGACTGTGCTGTGCTGCCCCTGGACATTCTGGGGACAGAGGAAGCACTCTGGCTCCTCTAAAGGGACTTAGACTGAGTGTTTCCTTTCTTTCCCAGTAGCCTTTCCTTCTCTCTTTCTTTCCTTCTTTCTTTCTTCCTTTTTTTTTTTTTTGTTTTAGAAATAGAGTCTTGCCCTGTCACCCAGGCTGGAGCGCAATGGTACGATCTCAGCTCACTGCAACCTCCACCTCCACCTCCACCTCTCAGGTTCAAACGATTCTCCTGCCTCAGCTGGGACTACAGGTGCATGCCACCGCGCCTGACTAATTTTTGTATTTTTAGTTGAGATGGGGTTTCACCATTTTGGCCAGGCTGGTCTCAAACTCCTGACCTTGTGATCTGCCCGCCTCCGCCTCCCAAAGTGCTGGAATTACAGGCATGAGCCACCGCGCCCAGCCTCTCGGAAGCTTTTCTTTTGACCTTGCCCCCCCTAGCGAATCAGGGCAGCCTGGAGGTGGGGTCTGAACCCAAAGTGTCATACAGAAGGAATGTGAGTTCAGAGCGTGGCACACACACAAGACCTGCAGAGCAATACAGGTGGGGATGCCACATGAACCTGATGGGTAAAAGCACCAGGGAACCACCAAGGCAGGTGGAATGAAAGCTCAAGGACAATCTGAGGTCAGGGGGCTGCTGCAGCTTTTTAACATTTCTCACTCCGACTACTGTGGGTGAGTTGAGTGCATTGAAAACCCAGAGACGGGGCATGGGTCTCTTTCTGTTGTTGTTCTTTTCCTTTTTGCCAACCCTTAGGTACACATACCTGCTGTTGTCTGCACGTCTGTGGAGAGCAGGCCTCCTCGTCACAATGACCACAACCACCACTACCATCATGACCGCATACGCCTTCCATGAATCTGCTATGACCTGGAGACAAAAGAAATAGAAACTTCTTATCTAACTTGGGATAAAATAGGAATAACTGAGCTGAAATGAGAATGCTGGAGCCTTAACAAACCTCAAGTACCTAAATTTTCCTGCATAGCCCTTATGCCAGCAGTTTGACTGCTTGCCAGCCTGTGGTTTCAACTGGAAGCCCTTCTCACATCCTGTCGCCACTTAGAGAAAGCATTTACAACCGTAATAACAACAGCTGTTTATTGCACACTTGCCACAGGCTAGGCTCTCGGCCAGCCCACAGTATACACATTTAACCCCTTTCAGTGGCCCTGAGAGATTGGGCAGGTTAACTCCATGGAACATGATGATGCAGCCTCGAGGCAGTTAGGAACCTTGCTCGGGCCCCACAGCCAGTTAGTGATGGAGTCAGGATTCAGTACAAGGACTTTCTGACTGCAAAGCCCTTTAATGTTTCTCCCAATACTTCCTGTGACCTGCGCATGCCTGCAAGAGCCGCAAAAAGCCTTACAGAGACAACTGGGGGATTGAGGTTCTTGCCACACTTGCAATTAAAGCACACTTCATCTGAGGAAATTAGCTTCATCCACTGCATAGATAGATACATAGATAGATAGATAGACGACAGAGTATGATAGATGATAGATAGATAGAATATAGATTGATTGATACATAGATGATAGGTCAATAGATGATAGAAGATAGACAGATTGAGATACATAGATAGATGGATGATAGAAGATGATAGATTGATAGATGATATAAAGTGATAGATGATAGATGATAGATTGATATATAGATGATAGATGATAGAATATGATAGATGATATATAGATGATAGATGGTAGATAGATGATAGATTGATAGATACATAGATGATAGATGATAGAATATGATAGATAGCTAGATGATAGATGATAGATGATGATGATAGATAGATAGATGGAAGATAGATTGATAGATATATAGATGACAGATAGATGATAGCTAGAAGATAGATTGATGGATACATAGATAGATATATAGATGATAGAGAGATAGGTGATAGAAGATGATAGATGATAGAAAGATAGATGATAGATACATAGATGATAGATAGATAGATGATAGAATATGATAGATAGATGATGGATAGCTAGATAGATGATAGAAGATGATAGAGAGATAGATAGATAGAGAGAGAGAGAGATAGATAGATAGATAGATAGATAGGCAGGCAGGCAGACAATAGATAGGTAGAAGATAGATAGATTGATAGGTAGGTAGGTAAGTAGGTAGGTAGATAGATAGATGATGATAGAAAGATAGATGAGATAGATGATAGACTGATAGATACATAGATGATAGATACATAGATGATAGATACATACATACATAGATGATAGATATATACATACATACATAGAAGATAGATAGATAGATAGATAGATAGATAGATAGATAGACAGACAGACAGACAGACAAGAGATAGGTAGAAGATAGATTGATAGGTAGGTAGGTAGGTAGGTAGGTAGATAGATGATAGATGATAGAAAGACAGATGAGATAGATGATAGACTGATAGATACACAGATGATACATACATAGATGATAGATACATACATATATAAATAGTAGATAGATACATACATACATACGTACGTACATAGATACATAGATACATAGATACATACGTACGTACATAGATACATAGATACACAGATAGATACATAGATGGATAGATAGAATGAATGGAAACTTGTTTTGGAAGACTGTTTAGCAATATTTACCAAAGCTGAACATAAACCAACCCACTCCTAAGTATTTTCCCAACAGAAATGTGTATCTATATGCACCAAATGATGTATTCAAATGTGTTCGTTCCAGACAATCTGTAGTATCTTTAAACTTGGAGCAATGAGATTTCCACCAACAGAAGAATGGAGGTTTACATGGTGTGTGTTCATGCCATGGAATGCTGCTAGCTCCCTGTGGCAGTGCAGCAGAGCCTCCTGCAGAGGACATGGAGCCGTAGGCGGAAGTCAGTACCCTAACCTTCCTGTGTTGCCCCACCTTTTCACTATGTGTCTTCCCACCAGCATGGGACCTCCTTGGGGATGGAAAGGGCCTGTATTTTTCTTATTTTTACTCTAGACTCACTCAGGTGCCATCAACTATGGGAATACTCCCTGGCTTAGTTGACTGTTCCCTTTCTGTGTCTCCAATATATTTCATCTTTCTACTTTCTTTATTAGACAGTGTTAAACTTGTCTTATTAGTTGTCTGCTTTTTTTTTTTTTTTGAGTCAGAGTCTTATTCTGTCACCCAGGCTGGAGTGCAGTGGCCAGATCTTGGCTCACTGCAACCTCCACCTCCCAGGTTCAAGCAATTCTCCTGCCTCAGCCTCCCAAGCAGCTGGGACTACAGGTGCCTACCACCATGCTGGGCTAACTTTTTTATTTTTGGTAGAGACAGGTTTTGGTATGTTGGCCAGGCTGGTCTCGAACTCCTGACCTCAGGTGATCTGCCCACTTTGGCATCCCAAAATGCTGGGATTACAGGCATGAGCCACTATGCCCAGCCCTCCTTATCTGCTTCTTAAGGACTGGAATTGTCTTTTATCTTGTAATGTTTGGGCCTACAGGATCCAACCCTAG
The DNA here is from genome assembly GCF_047675955.1 of Chlorocebus sabaeus. Classification (NCBI taxonomy): domain Eukaryota; kingdom Metazoa; phylum Chordata; class Mammalia; order Primates; family Cercopithecidae; genus Chlorocebus; species Chlorocebus sabaeus. The sequence continues at coordinate 4,662,314 of NC_132913.1, read as the reverse complement.
AGAAGAGCACAATAGCTGTTTGTTGCATGGATGATGATGAGTGGTAAAACCAGTCCAGGGCCTGGAAAAGGAGTATGGGAGCTAAAAAGGAACCTAAGAAAGAAGCAGACATCCTCAATAAGAGAGGTCTTACAACATTCAGAGATTGGCCCTCTAAGGAAAGAAATTGCAGCTGAGGCTGGGCGTGGTAGCTCACACCTGTAATCCCGGCACTTTGGGAGGCTGAGGCAGGTGGATCATGAAGTCAGGAGTTCGAGATCAGCCTGGCCAACATGGTGAAACCCTGTCTCTACTAAAAATACAAAAATTAGCCAGGCGTGGTTGCAGGCACCTGTAGTCCCAGCTACTCAGGAGGCTGAGGCAGGAGAATCGCTTGAAACTGGAAGGTGGAGGTTACAGTGAGCCAAGATTGTGCCACTGCACTCCAGCCTGGGCAACAAGAGCGAAACTCCATCGCAAAAACAAACAAACAAACAAACAAGCAAAAAAAAAGAAAGGAATTGCAGCTAAATGACTAAACTTGTTTTCGCCTTGGCTGGACTCTCACTTTGGTCCCACTGCCACCCTCACATGGATGCCAAGGGACCTCCTTGGACATACCATCCCCACGGAGTTCACAAGCTGGTATTTTGGAAGGTGGGCCCAATTGGTAAGGAAAGGAACTCTACAAATTTTACTAAATCATAAGGGAAAGGAAGAAAGCTAAACACAGTTTTCTCTGAACAAAAATACAGCTTGGCTCACATAACACAGGCCATCTGGTCACATTCAAGTGAGCACATTCTCCAAAGCTCCCAAACCTGTACTATGCCATATTGGACACTAAAGATAAGAAGTTTGGCTTGGATTTCCTATACCACAGTTATCTTTTGCTGCATAACAAACTAACTCAAAACTTGGTGACTTAAGGCAAAAACTATTTTTCATTTGCTCAAAATTCTGTGAGTCAGCCATTTGGCCCAGGTTCCAGTGGGAGGTCCTTCTGTTTGTCTTGTCTGAAGATACATATATGACAGTGGTCATCAAGTGACTTAAATAAAGCCAGATGGTCAAGGATGCCTTCAATCGCATGTCTGGTATTAGCACTAACTAGGGGTTGGTAATTGAGGGAATCTTAGCTGGGAAGGATAGTCTCTGTTCAGTGTGGACTCTCAACCAAGAGGAAGCTAGATCAGCCTTTTTCACATGATGATCCCAAAGAAGTATGCCAAAAGAATGAGAGCAGAAGCTGTAAAGCCTCTCGAGGCCTAGGCTCAGAAGTTACACATCACTTCTTCTAATTCTTTTGGTCCAAGCAAGTCACATGACCAAGCCTGCAGCCGGTGTTCAAGGACACTGCTTACATGTGAAATGGCACAATGGCAGCCACATGGCAAATAATCTACAGGAGGCATTGCTTGCTTGCTCTACAAACCCAGTCCCAGGTTGCTTCCATGAAATGGATACCATCTTTAATGCCCACCACCCAAGAAAATGCTGACCCCTTGGCAATTGTCAGTAACTGAGAGGAAAAGACTAGGAAGTACAAACTTGGTGGTAGAAATGAGGAGTTTGTCACGCCTGTAATCTCCGCACTTTGGGAGGCTGAGGCAGGCAGATATCTGAAGTCAGGAGTTCGAGACTAGCCTGGCCAACATGGTGAAACCCTGTCTGTACTAAAAATATAAAAATTAGCCGGACGTGGTGGCACACACCTGTAGTCTCAGCTACTCAGGGGGCTGAGGCAGGAGAATCGCTTGAACCCAGGAGGCGGAGGTTGCAGGAGGTTGCAGTGAGCCAAGATCACACCACTGCACCCCAGCCTCAGTTACAGAGTGGGACTCCATCTCAAAAACAAACAAACAAAAAAAAAGAGTTTGGATTAAGGCCCACTAAATTCCAGATGCAATCAACGTGGAGATTCAATCAGGCATATATGAATCTGTAATTAAGAGAGAGGTCCTAGAAGGATATAAACATTTGTGAGTCAACATTACACAGATAATGTTTAAAGAAAAAAGACTAAAGTCACAAGAATGTGAGTGTATGTAGAAAAGTGAAGCAGTCATAAAATTAAGCCCTGGAGCATTCCTTGCAATAAGAGATCAGAGAATTAAGGAGAAATTAATGAAAACTGAGAAAGAGTGGTTTATGATGTTGGAGAAAAAAACAAACAAACAAACAACAGTGTAGTGTCCTAGAAGCTGCACACAGAAAATATATCCAGAAGTAGTAAATCATTTTGTCAAATACCACTTATAAGTCAAACAAGGACCAGCAATTTAATTTTTGGATGGTAAAAATCTGCCCCCAAATGTAGGTGACCTTTGGTTTGATTATTAGTTTTCAGATACAATACCAAAAGTACAATCCATGAAATTTAAAAAGTAGAAATTTGTACTTTATTAAATTGAAAAGCTTCTGCTCGGTGAAACACAATGTTAACAGAATCAAAAGGCAAGCCACAGGCTCAGAGGAAATATTTGCAAAACACATACCGCATAAAAGACTTGTCTCCAAAATACACAAAGAATGCTTAAAACGCAACAATTAAAACAACCCAATCAAAAAATGGGAAAAATATCTGAACAGATATCACACGAAAGAAAATATATAGATGGCAAATAAGCATATGAAAAGGTGCTCAATATCATTTTATCATTAGGGAAATGCTAATTAAAACAATGAGATTCCACGACACACCCATTAGAATGGCTAACACTCACAAACCTAACTACTCACCTATTGCTTTGGGAATGCAGAATGGTAGAGCTACCTTGGAAGGTGGTTTGACAGTTTCTTAGAAAGCTGAACATAGTTTTACCCCATAATCCAGAAACTGCATGATTTGGTGTGGCTGTGTCACCGACCCAAGCCTCATCTTGAATTGTAGCTCCCATAATTCCCACGTGTTGTGGGAGGGACTCTGTGGGAGACAATCAAATCATAGGGATGGGTTCCCTCATACTGTTCTTGTGGCAGTGAGTAAGTCTCACCAGATCTGATGCTTTTATAAGGGGAAACATTATTGCTTGACTCTCATTCTCTCTTGTCTGCCACCATGTAAGATGTGCATTTTGCCTTCCACTATGATTGTGAGGCCTCCCCAGCCGCATGGAACTGTGAGTCCATTAAACCTCTTTTTCTTTTTTTTTTTTTTTTTTTTTTTGAGAAGGAGTCTCGCTCTGCCGCCCAGGCTGGAGTACAGTGGCTGGATCTCAGCTCACTGCAAGCTCCGCCTCCCAGGTTCACGCCATTCTCCTGCCTCAGCCTCCCGAGTAGCTGGGACTACAGGTGCCCACCACCGCGCCCAGCTAATTTTTTTTTGTATTTTTAGTAGAGACGGGGTTTCACCGTGATAGCCAGGATGGTCTCGATCTCCTGACCTTGTGATCCGCCCGTCTCGGCCTCCCAAAGTGCTGGGATTACAGGCTTGAGCCACCGCGCCCAGCCTCACATATGTCTTTATCAGCAGCGTGAAAATGGACTAATACACTGCACTTGTGGATATTTACCAATTGAGCTGGAAACTTATGATGACATAAAAACCTGCTTGTGAATGTTTATAGCAGCTTTGTTCATAATGACCAAAAAGTTGAAGCAAACAAAATGTTCTTTGATAGGTGAATGAATAAACAAACTATGGTACATTCATACGATAAAAAATGTATTCAACAATAAAAAGAAATGAGATATTAAACTGTGAAAGACATGGATGAATCTTAAATACATATTGATAAGTGAAAGAAGCCAGTTCTGAAAAAGCTATATACTCTATCATTCCAATCATATGACATTGACAAAAAGATCAATGGTAACTGGAGAGAGGAGACGGTTGAATAGGTGAAACATGGAAGATATTTTAGAGCAGTGAAATGTTTTGTATGAAGCTGAAATGGTGGATATGTCAACATTAAGCATTTGTCAAAACTCAGAACTTTAGAGCACACAGAGTGAACCTTTATTGCATGCAAATGTTTTTGATAATTATTTTATCAAAATAATTTTGATAAAATGGTTGAGGGACACTGGACTGCAAATGCAAGCCATGGCAAAAGAATCTGACTTACGAATGCGTGAAACCACCTCACTGAAGGAAACGGGAAGAAAAGAGACTGACCTAAGTAACTTTGGAAATGAGTGGAGTCTGTAAGACTAAAGACGAAAGAAACTGTACATAAATGCTAGCTGATAAAGTTTTCCCCCAATGGGGCACTGGCTAACAATTCTGATATCACAGCCAGGTATGGGGACTCACGCCTGTAATCCTAGCACTTTGGGAGGCCAAGACTGGCGGATTACCTGAGGTCAGGAGTTCAAAACCAGCCTGGTCAACATGGTGAAATCCCATTTCTACTGAAAACACAAAAATTAGTCAGGCATATTGGTGCACACCTGTAATCCCAGCTACTCAGAAGGCTGAGGCAGAAGAATCACTTGAACCCGGGAGGGAGAGGTCGCAGTGAGCCAAGATTGTGCCACTGCACTCCAGCCTGGGCGACAGAGTGAGACTCCATCTCAATTAATAATAATAATAATAATTCTGATATCACTGTACACATCTATTGGAATTGAACAATCAAGTAAAAGAACGGGAGATGGTGGAAGCTAGGTTTCTCACTGTTGGAGTGGGGGTTTAAAGATAAGTAAGAGAAAGAGACTAGAATTATTTATATGGTAATGGATTAGAGTCAGATAATCAGCAAGGACCCATGTTAGCTTAGTCTATGTAGAGATGGTTACATACAGAAATAGGAATAGATATGTATACATGCACAGGTTAGTATACGTTTAAAGCAATGACATCCCAGTAGCAATGAACACACCTAGTACCCAGAGCTTGGTTTCTACCAACATATTTCAATAAAAGGAACCCAGGGATCTTTGGATAAATGGCTGATTCTAGGACTAGGACGGGAACATCCTGTAGTGTCCAAAACATCTTACAGGGCTAGAAAGTAGGGATCTTTGGATAAATGGCTGATTCTAGGACTAGGACGGGAACATCCTGTAGTGTCCAAAACATCTTACAGGGCTAGAAAGTAAGAAAGTGCTCAAAAAAAAAAAAATGATAGGGGAATACCAGAAGATCACAATAGCCACCTGAAAGAGCTTTTGATTGACAAATCTGTAATTTAAGCAACAAGATAGTAATATTAGATTTTAATTCAAAGTATAAATTAAATGTTCAAATTGATTTAAATAAATGATTGACTAGATTAATAAAAAATGGTGGAGAAAAAGGTAAATAGGTCATGCAGAATTCCAGATCATTTGCATAGATAGTCAGTTTCCAAGGAGTTGAAGCATAACTCCTCATTCCTTTAATGTAAGCTGTGCAAAGTTGCTTCCTTCCAAAAGGTATGTTATACAAAGAGGAAGAAGAGTTGGAAAGAATAACTTTAACAATTCTTTTTGGAGAATTATTCAGAAAGGTCACTAAAAAAAATGGACAAATGCAGCCATCAACAATCAAGCACTACCACAGCTTTGATGTGGATCAACGTCAACATCAACAGTGATAAGTCATATTGACAGCATGTACCCTTGATAGGATGTGTGAAAATCACACTTTTCTTCTATGTCCTTCCCTCAAACCCATAACTCTAGTCTAGCCATGAGAGAAACATCACACAAATCTCAACTGAGAGACTATCCACAAAATATATAACCAGTAATCCTCAAAACTGTCAATGGGATCAAACCAAGGAAAGCCTGAAACTCTAGATGCAGTGACATTGCACTAGATATAATTGGTGTCCCAGGCCAGCGTGGTGGCTCACGTCTGTAATCCCAGCACTTTGGGAGGCCAAGGCAGGTGGATCACTTGAGGTCAGGAGTTCGAGACCAGCCTGGCCAACATGGTGAAACCCCGTCTCTACTAAAAATACAAAAATTAGCCGGACATGCAATTTTTGTCCAGCTGGCACACACCTGTAATCCCAGATACTCAGGAGGCTGAGGCAGGAGAATCATTTGAACCCGGGAGGCAGAGTTTGCAGTGAGCCGAGATTGTGCCATTGCACTTCAGCCTGGGCAACAGAGCAACACTCCATCTCAGGAAAAAAAAAAAAAAAAAATTAATTAATTAAAAAAAAAAAAAAGATGTAATTGGTATTCCAGATGGGATCCTGTGACAGAAAAAGAACTTTAAGTAAAAAGTAAGAAAATCTGAATAACAAACATGGAGTCAAGAAAAATGACAACTTCAAATGATAGAACAATGTTGTTGCATTTCTACTTGCTGGCCCCACACCCTCTCAAGCTTGGTGGCAGTCTTGAATATGGCAGCCCATATTCCCAGTGTGGGCGCCCCAAGTCCCTAGTTCAGAGAGCAGAGCAGGCCTTAATTCCAAATTCGTGTTTGTCTGTTCAAACACATTACAAGTATTTGAACGCTCAAAACATGACAAGTCAAATGAAATCTGCGTCCTCTGGGGGTGAAAGGTTCGAGTTGAGATATAGAGTAGAACCTCTAAAGTCAGAGAGGAAAAGCTGCAGAGCTTCTTTGAGAAATTGGAGCATTCAGAAGAAGCACCTGTGTGTGCCGTGGAATTTAGAAAGCCAGTTGCGTGCCTGGAACAAGATGCATCTCAGAAAAAGCCTGAGAAAATCCTAAGCTTTCACCGCTGGCTGATCTCTAGGACGAGCAGGATGTGAAGGCTAAGGTAGAGAAGTAAACAGCCTGGCTCACCAGGGCCACAGCACAGAGCCAGTCTGCAAAATACAGAGAGCGGTGGGGTTTTGCTGTTGTGTGTTCTCATTTTTGTTTTGGATCTTCTTTGTTTTGCTTTTAACCACTGATACTCGAAAAAATATCTTTCAAAATCCTAACTGAACACAAGCTCACGGAACAAACTTCAGAGACCACACAAGACAAAAAAATAAAATAAAATACAGTGTTTGCAAAAATTATCTGGAAAGTTCATTAAACAAAGGGACAATGGCAGCCTTCAACAATTAAAAACAGCAAACTCTAGTGAAGGGGAGAATCAGATTTCCAGAGATGCCACCTTATGACACCCAAATGTCCAACTTTTAACAAGAAATCAACAGGTCTAATAAAAAGCTTATGCTATTAGGCACACCATATATAAAGATGTGATTTCTGAAAACAACAACATAAAGCAGGGATAGAGCTGTAGCGGAGTAGAATTTCTGCTGTTGAGGCCAGTCAGTGGTATTCGTCCTGGAAGCCCTAACAGACTAATACAATCTGAAACCAGCAAAGAGATTGAATCAGCAATAAAAACAATCTCCCAGACTGCTGACAAGGATGTGGAGAAATTGGAACCTTCATTCATTACCAATGGGAATAAAATGGCTCAGCCACTGTGGAAAACAGTTTAACCTTCCCTGAAAAAACGAAACACTGAATTACCCGTGATCCCAAAATTCGACTCCTAGGCATATTCCCCAAAGAACTGAAAACAGATACCCAAACTAATACGTATGCAAGTTTTGTCCATATAAGCACTATTCACGTGGCCAAAAGGTGGAACGAGCCCAAATGTCCATGATAAACAAATCATGGTATATATGTACAACAGAACACTATTCAGCCACACACCTGTACTGATACTACAACATAGATGAGCATTGAAAACGCTATGTAAGTAAAAGCCAGACACAGGGTATACTGGGGAAAATTCCTTAAGGGTAACAAATTTGAAGTGATGGAAATGTTTTAGAACTCAACAGATGTGGTATTTAGCCAACATAGTAAATGCAGTGAATGCCAAATGGCTAATTTTATTTTATGTGAATTCCACCTTTTTTTTTTTTTTTTTTTTTTTTTTTGAGACAGGGTCTCACTCTGTCACTCAGGCTGGAGTGCAGTGGGATGATCTCGGCTCACTGCAACCTCCGCCTCCCGGGTTCAAGTGATTCTCCTGCCTCAGCCTCCCGAGTAGCTGGGACTACAGACACACACCACCACGCCCAGCTGATTTTTGTATTTTTAGTAGAGACAGGGTTTCGCCATGTTGGCCAGGCTGGTCTGGAGTTTCTGACCTCAGGTGATCTGCCCCTCTTGGCCTCCCAAACTGCTGGGATTACAAGCATGAGCCACCACGCCCAGTCACCTCAATTTTTTTAAAGGGCAACATGAGAGATCCTTGTGCTGACCTGTTCTGTATCTTGACTGCAGTGGTTGGAGCGTGGCCCCACACATGAGACAGCACAGAACTAAATGCACACAAACACACCTTCACACACACACACACACACACACACACACACACACACGAGTGCAATAAAACTAGGAAAACCTAAATAAGGCTTGCAGGTTGTATCAGGGTCAGTGATCTGGTTACATTGCACTATAGTTTTCCAAGATGTTGCTTTAGAGTCAGCTGGGGAAGGGGCACACGGGATCTCTCTGTATTACTTCTTAAGCTGCATGTAAAGCTGCAGAAACTCAGAGGGATGGCCTGGCCACCATATTTCTGACCATAAAAGGCCAGACGTGCCTCTTCCTGACAGGGTCTCCAGGAATTGCACCACTGACTATGATTCACCACTGACTATGCTGGTGCCTGTTCATTTGATATCGTGACCGTTTTTTCTCAAACTGCCTGATTTTACATTTTTCCCTATGCCTAGGGCTGAACATGGGTTCAAAACATTATTTCCTTTTTCAGAATCAAGTATTTTAATGAAATTCAATATTGCAGCTTTGCAGTGCCCCTCTTGGCTGGAGTGACAGCTCATCAGCCACGTGCATGCTTGGTGTTTCCACAGGGGAAGGAGGAATACAATTTTCTTATATTGTCTCGATTCCCCACCTAGGGAAAAATAAACTAGCAAGGGGCATCCATTTTTAGGCATAAATCTCTGTTTTTAAGAAGTGAAGGAAGACTGGCGATGCAGCGGCTGGCTCCGCCTGTCTGGCTCCCACTCGACTGCTCATCTGAGAGTCCGGAGGGCTATGATTTAATTGCACTGAGACCCTGGGAAGCTGCTTCCTCTCTCCTGAACTTGCTTCTCTCATTTGTACCCTGTGGAAGTTAGACTGGCTCCTTTAAAATGTCCCTTCCAGCTCTAAAGTTCTCTGATTTTTATTGCTATTATGAATCCAAGTTCTGCCACTCACCAGCTTGGCACTGATGTAACCCCTGTGAGCCCCAGGCAGTACTATGTCCATCTCTGCTAAATCAATAGATAAGTAAGGCGGCTGGAATTCTGACTGGATTTTATCGAATCTATAGTTTGAGGAGAACTGGCGTCATACTACTGGGTCTTCTGACCCATGCCTGACATATACCTCGCCACTTATTTAGATCTTTAGCTTCTCTTAGCAATGTTTTGTAGCTTTCAGAGTACAGGTCTAGCATTTTGCGGTCAAATTTATATCAAAGTATTTAAATTTTTGTTATTCAAAGATGTTTGTTATTTTAATTTCTGATTGTTCATTGCCAGTCTACAGAAATGCAATTAACTTTTCTGTATTGATCTTGAACACTGCAAACTTGCTAAAGTCAGCTATTATTTCTAGTGCACTCAAAACTAAAGGTAGATTTACTCTTTTTGTATTCAATCTGGATGATCTTTATTTTGTTTGCCTGCCTAATTGCACTAGTTAAAACTCGCTAGATCCCAGAAGCTTTCCCGTGTGGCCTTGAGCAGGAATTCCCTTCCCAAGTGGAAATTTGGGGATATCTCCCCCAAGAGGAGGGATTATTTCATGGTTTATAGGTACCATATTTTCTTTATCCAATCATCCATTGATGGACACTCATGTTGGTTCCATATCTTGGCCATTGTGAATAGTTCTGAAATAAACATATGAGTGCAGGTGTATTTTTTATATAATTCCAGTGACAGGATTGCTGGATTGAATAGTGGTTCTATTTTTAGTTATTTAAGAAATGTCCATACTTTTTTCCATAGGTGTTGTATAATCCCTGTTTTCCATAGGGGGTACTAATTTATATTCCCACCAACAGTATATAGCTATGCTCATGTAACAAAACTATACTAGTACCCCCTAAATCTACACAAATTTAAAAGGGCATTCAAGTTGATGAGAGTTTCATTAAGAGCTTTCTGCAGAGTGAAATGGGGACTCAAAAAATCGCTTCTTCTCATGGACCATCTTTCCAAAGCACTGATGGCAACAGGACAGGTAACACTTGAAGGTGCAGGTGCTCAGAGCAACTCAAGAGCATGTGCAGTCAGTGGTTGGATCTCTAGAATTTCAAGCAACCCAGGTGATCAGTCTGTAACAATGCCTACATGGGCTCTTTAATTCAGTACTTTATTGAGAGAACAATGAGAATTGACTGTGAATAATTAAGCCCATGCTTTAACATGAAAATGCTTTAGCAGAAATGCAATTAATTGTTCTGTATTGATGAAAATGGTATTTTATATCCATGAAGATGATATGGAATGTACTCTCTGTTAATTAGGTTATCCTGCTTTTTCAAGCCGGGTTCAAATAATGTCACTCCACACCACATAGCTGTCCATAGAACAAACAGGACCTCTGCATGCCCAGATTAGGAGGAAGCCCAGGCCCACAGAGCCATTCTCTCCACAAACATCACCTTGAGATGCCCTCCTTTGACACCCCCACATACGTGGGCTTCTCACTATCTTCCAAAAGTCAAAGCCTGGCCATCTTAGCGCACCTCTGGAGCCAGCAGACAGGGCACATCTGGGCACCCCAGGGCTTCCCCAGCCTCCCTGAATGCAGACTGACTTGAAACTGTGGTGCTGTCATGGTAGCCTGGGCTGCTTGTTTCTTCGGATCCCACAGGCACCTCCTCAGGCTGAAGGGGACATGCCTTCATTCAGGGCATCATTCAGCCTGGCTGTCGCAGGCCCAAATGCACCTAGGGGTCCCCAAGCAATGGACGTAGGGCTCACCAGTAGCCTCTTTTCCCTGCACCCACCTTCCCCTCCTGTGGCTGGTCACCCCCAGCCCTTGTGCTTGGGCTCCAGAAGAGAGGGTAGGCAGTGGGGACTCTCCAGTTCTTAATCAAAATGTTTGCTTTTCTGTTTGATGTGATTCTTCTTGGTATAGCTCTGCTGGCTGGAGCCAAGAGTGGAGTACGTAGAGGGAAATAAAACCAAGCTGAATCCTTAGCAAGGGATCTTTTCCCTTTCCAGCAAAGAGGGTCCTCTGCTCTGATCCAAGTGTGCCTCATTCAACTAGAATGTCTTCTCATCTTTCTCTCCTGTCTCTCTCTCACCTCCCCCACAACCCACCAAACACACACACACACACTCAGTGAGCAGCTTCCGTGGGTTATAATATTAACCTCCAGTGCCTTTCACCAAAGCCCTGATGAGAAGCCAAAGCAGAGATTCTGAGGACACCACATGGGCCCCCAGCCGTGCCCACTCCTCAGCTCACAGAGCTTCCTCAGTAGCCAGCCCTTACAGAGCAGTCAGCTTTTCAGAGGGTGTGCTGTCCTCCAGCAGGCTGCATTGCTGTGTGACCAGCAGCTCCACGGTGGATGAGGTTGGTTCCTGAGGCTGCACAACCTGTCCCCCTGCAGAGATTCGCTCTAGGAACCCATCGGTACCATCTACATTTCCTCTACTTTCATCAGAACACGAACGTTTTAAACCCCAACTGATCACACACGTCACTTCCAGATTGCACTATGAAAACATAGACCCCTTTATGCTTCCTTCTAACCACCACTGGACATCCCCTCTGACAACACACAACAGAGGATTACTCTATAATTACTTCCTGGCTCACAGATTAATCTACATCAAGATTTCCTGTTGTTATAGAAATATTCCTACTCGCTATCTTTTTTCCTCCTCTATTGAAAATGCGTAGAGGTTATGCTCCTCTTCTGGTAGATTAGAAAGGTGAGAAATCAAGAAGTTAAGTAAGTTGGCCAACCAGAGAGTCTCAGTGTCTCCATCTTTAAAATGGGACTAATATCACCAACCCAAGGAGGGGGTCCATGTGGGTTAATGGTGTAGGGAGAACAGCTACCACCATGGTCAGCAGGTAGTGAGTGCTCAGAATCATATCCCAGCTGTTACCCGCATGGTCATCAGAGACACAGAGCGGCAGAGGCGGAAGCTCTGACTTTCCCCTGGGTCACGTGAACATCTAAGGCTCCCCATCAATATTCTGAACATGGTGGATGCTGACCCCTAGGGCTGTCTGGGAACTCTGTAGGGTGTTTGGGGTTATCAGTATAATGGGTGGCACTTCCGCAGTACCTGGAAGGGTCCCAACTTCTCACTTCTGAATGTGCTGCTGGACATGTGTAGAGATGATAGGCCTGTTTATTATTTGAACTTTGTGTCATTTTACATATAAACACAAAGCATATTCACCTAGTTTCACCTACTCTGAGTTTTCCAATGCAACAATTACGTGAATCAAGGGAAGAATTACTCCTTTACCAAGAATTGCTCTTCTTTTGGAAAAACCCTGTCACAATGGCAATGCGTTTCCAAGAATTTGAGTCATCTCCAGCCCCAAACACCTGGACACACCTGTATCTGGGGCTGTCACCGCAGTCCCACAGTGGAGTACCTGCCATGTATAAGTCCTTCAGCCACTCTTCAAACTGTCAAATGTAAAGAAAATCTTCAACAAAATTTTTGTCTTCTTTCTCTTCATACACATTTATTCATTTTAAGTACGTGCAAACATTTGATTACTTTATTACATTTTCTAGGAAAACCAGACCTAAGCAATTATAATATATTGTATTTTACTATGGATTGCTTTGCTTTTATTTCTCTTTTCTACTATAATTATTACGCTCAGGGCTTCATTGTCTTTTTAAACAATTTTGTGTACAGGTAAGTTATGCTATCTATATTTCATTTTTGTATAATAAAGAGAATGTTACATAATATTTGATACAGAGCGGATATTGGATCTGTTGGTCTTGAGAAGCACCATTATGTATTACTTAACGCCCCCAAGTATTCTGCCCTGCAAGAAAGCTCTTTTAGTAAAGGAAGAATGGGATTCGATTGTGATGAAGGATAAACTAACTTGAAGCTGAGGAGTTAATGTGAGCTAGACACACATTAAATATTTAGCTGCATTAGAACAACTGAGTCAGCATAAACCTCAGGTCTTAGCACAGGTGTCTGATGAGATCACATTCCCATCAGCCTTTGTATTATTAGGAGTTAAAGAAAATTATTTTCTTTTAGCCACTCTCCCTACACCATTAACCCACGTGGACCCCCTCAGGCTCGGGTTGGTGATATTAGTCCCATTTTAAAGATGCAGACACCGAGACTCTCTGGTTGGCCAACTTGCTCAACTTCTTGATTTCTTGCTTGTCTAATTTATAAGAAGAGGATTATTACCTCTATGCATTTTCAATACAGGGGGAAACTAGACAGTGATTATAAGTATTTCCATTACAAGGAAATTTGGATATTTATCCAAATAAGGAAATAAGAATGTTCACCCAAATTAACATTACTTGTAAAGCAGTTGTCTCAATGAACATAATTCTCTCTTGGTCATCTAATTGATCCTCAAGAAAGATAAATCGGAATAACGAATGTCCAAACAAACGAAGGCATGATTGCACAAATAGAGAGGCTGTCGGGGCAAGGAGGAAAGCTCACTGAACTATCAGCAAGCACCTGTTCCAGGCAGGACCCGAAGACACTTGAGGCTGTGTACGGTCTGGAGTGGGCCTGTCTGGCCTCTGGGTCTGAGCACTCCCCTCCCATCTCTATCCCCTACCCAACCCCCGCCGCCCCACAGATCACAAATCCCTACATTGAAGGAGAGGTGGGAGTCATTCCTAAGGGGGGAAGTGCCCAGGTGAAGGGCTTCTCATGCCAGGGCCTTTCAGCCACCACTGAAGATGCCCACCTTGATGCCCTCAGACAGCCTTCTTGCTAACAAGGGCAGGCCAGTCCTTCATCTGTCAAAATCCTCTCTCCTGGGCCCCACTGCCTCAAGGACTTGCCAGTTAATTTACTCAGCAGATCCACCTGGGGGTGTCTGTTCTTTCCGTGTGCTGGAGACAGGTGTCTAGCAAAGCAACCACGGTGCCTGCTCTCATGGAACTTGCAACCTGGCAGGGGGCAGATGTCAGATGGAGGAATAATCACATACACGGTGTGCAGTTATAACAGCATGTGAACCTGTGAAGGATGTAATATGGGCAGGGGCAGGCATCAAGAAAGGTTTCCTTGGGAAGCAGTGCCTGCACCGAGAGTTGGAAGTTGGGTAGGAGTTAACTGGGAGAAAGGGAAGGAGAGGAGGTGGTGGAGAGTAATGGGGGGCCCTGTGGGAAGGCCCTGTGGTGGGTGGGACAGCATCAGACCCAACTGTCCCACAGGCCAGAGTAGAGGAGGCAGGGGCATGAGGTGTGGCTGGGCAGCAGGTACAGACCACGCCAGTCCTGTAGTCACATCGAGAGACATTATCTTCAGAGTGATGCAAACCCATGCCAAAAGTTTACACAGGGGAAGCACATGGACATTTTCACATTTGGGAGCAATCACTGTGGCTACAGACTAGAGAAAGCTGGATAAAGAGTGGAATAGCAATCTGGGAGATCAAGTAGGAAGCCGAAGCCACAGCCATCAGCCACAGCCACAGCACGCCAGCACTCAGAGCAGGTGATTTTGGAGAACTCCAGTCTGAGAGGCAAATCCTCACTAAATGGGAGGGACTGAGAGTGTCTAGCATGCCACCTCTCAGACCCATGGGCCCCTAAAGTCCACCCTCCAGAGAGTGCCCTCCTTGTACATCCCTCACACCTGACCATCCAGCCTCTGGTCAAGTTGTTCTGATGATGGTGAGGGGGTATCACTGCTTTACGGAAAGTTCCAAACACAGAAAACTTTTTCCTTATGATGAACTGGGATTTCCTGCCCATCTCTTGGACCTCCTGCTCCCTTCAGACACTCAGTATAGCTGGTATGTTCCAATCTCCCCACCACCCTCTCCCCTCCCAACTCCAGGAAATCCGTCTGTGGAAAGAACATAGACTTCGGGGTCCACTTACCAAGAGATGACCTCGGGCAGACACTTAACTTCCCCGAGCCTGTTTCCTCTTCTGTAAAACTGGAGGAGCAGCCCATACAACACACTCAAGGAAGGGGATTCCAGGAGCTGGCAGCGATAATCCCGCCCAACACTTAACAGCTCTCAAGGAGCCAACCGCGGGCCGTACCCTCAAACACTGCTCCTGGCTCCACTGCTGGATCCTGGGTGAAAAATCATCCTCACTCCTCAGTGGGCATCTTCAAGGTCTTCCAGGGAAAGGGCACGTTCCCCCACAGGCCTGGGGCCCTCCTCCCTGGCCCTGCCCCAACGTGAGGCAACCCTTAGGAAAAGCAGCAGGGCGGCAGGGGCCGAGGAGGCCAGAGGGACCCAGGAAGGCTGCCTTAGGCCAAGACTGGCAGCTGGAGTGTGGGCCAGGCACTCGGGAGTTCAGCGAGTAAGTAAGGAGCCCAGGCCTGCAGCCGGGGACCCCAGGTAAATAGGCTATTGCAGCCACCTGGATTGCATGAGCCATCCATACTCAGTGCGTGGGGCAACTTTGGGACACTACCCTATTCCCTGCTGGGAGGAAAATAACTCAACAGGGACATTTCTGCCCTTGCTTCCAGGCCCAACTGTAAAGCAGGAAGCCACTGCTTTACAGGGCAAGTCTGTGGTGCGTGTGCTGTGTGTGTGAGGAAGGGAAGGTCAGCTTGCCTGTGAGTGTGGGGCTGGGGATGGGGGCACACGCGCCTGGAGATGCCTGGGCCTGCGCTGCACACACACGACCCAGCTCCCTGATCTCGGGGCTGTCACATGGACGCTGAGGCATGAAACAAGGCACCCTCTCCTGGGCTGCCCAACTTCAGGTGGGGGAACTCATTCAATTCTGCCTACACTGTTTGCCCAGGTTTGAGCAGTGAAGAATCAGGCTCCATAATGCCCCTCAGCTGGGTGGGCAAGCCCACCGCTCCAGCCCATCCCTCCTCACAGGTGCGCAGCCCTGACCTTCACCTGGAGCTTCCGCAGACGCGGCGCCAGCTGCAAGCCGTTCTCTGGAGGATGAGGCAGCTTCCAGGTGTCTCCAGGATATTTGCCTCAAGCCTCACCACACCTGCTGGGTGAGAACGACCAAAGGCAAAACTGAGGCCCCAGAACACACAACCGGACGAATTCAGGGCACCTTCCTGACCCTCGCAAGATTAGCCAGCAGGCCCAAGATTGGATGCAGCTGCTGGGCAAACTGACACCATTTGATGACTTTGGCCGGGCGCGGTGGCTCAAGCCTGTAATCCCAGCACTTTGGGAGGCCAAGACGGGCGGATCACAAGGTCAGGAGATCGAGACCATCCTGGCTAATACGGTGAAACCCCGTCTCTACTAAAAAATACAAAAAAAACTAGCTGGGCGAGGTAGCGGGCGCCTGTAGTCCCAGCTACTCGGGAGGCTGAGGCAGGAGAATGGCGTGAACCCAGGAGGCGGAGCTTGCAGTGAGCTGAGATCTGGCCACTGCACTCCAGCCTGGGCGACAGAGCAAGACTCTGTCTCAAAAAAAATAAAATAAAAAATAAAATAAAATAAAAATATTCAAGAGCAAGCAAAGCACTGTACTCAGTGATAAGAGCATAGCAGTTACCCCCACAGCCACGTGGAAGCCATGTCACCACTTACTCATTGTGTGACCTTGGGCAATTTAATTAACGTCTCTAAGCCTCAAAGCCCCATGTCTAAAATGCAGATCTTGATAGTACCTACCTCAGAGGTTTGTGGTGAGGATTAAACGATAATCCATGAACAATGCCTGGCCTAATAAACATGCTTGATAAATGTTACCTGTTGATTATTGTGACAGTGAATAGTTAGCGGTGGGTATTAGAATCCTAATGGTGCAACTGCAGCTCAGGGGGGTCGGGCAACAGGCTGAAGGCCACCAGCTAGGCATTGGCAGGCCCAAAGGCAGTGTGGGGTCTTATTTTTGCTGCCATGGGACAAGTGGTGGGCCCTGGTATCTGGCAGTGCCACAGGGGCCCTTGTTTGCCAAACACATCAGCTGCTGCTCAGGCATAGCCACGGGGCCAGTCCCAGGGCACACAGCATCCCAGCTGGGACAGAGAAGGAGCACCTGGGGCCAGGGCTTCACCAGCCAGTCTGCCTCCCTACCTGGACCTTCAAAACAGACTCAGTCTCATTAGAGCAACAGGAAGTGGGACCCTGATCTTACTCCAGTTTCACACCACACAGGCCCAGTTTGGGGTTGTGCCAGGGCCTGAGTTAAGGTGCCCTCCAGGGCACTGGTTACCTCCTCACACGGTGTCCTCACTCTACAAGTCTCCAGGAGACATCCCTGTCTCACCTTTCTGGTTGTGATGATTTTACTTATCTCTTAGAAACAACAGAAGCAACCACCAGCCCAGGGTTTACCTTGTGCCAAACACTTGCAAGTGCTTTACGTGTCTTAATGCTTCAATCTCATCACACCCTGAAGGGGGCACGGTTATTATCCTCATGTTACAGATTAAAAAACTGAAGCCCAGCTTAACCCGAGAGGTTAAGTAACTTGCCCACAGACACACAGCTAGTAAGTGGCAGTGCTTGGATTCAAATCCAGGTATTCTGGCACCAAAGGCTGGGTTTTTAAAAATAATTTCAAATTTACCAAAAAAAAAAGTTGTAAGAATATTGCAAAGAACCTTCTATACCAATGGTTAACATTTTACTCTATTTTTGTTTTATCATCATCTCTTTTTCATTCCTTCTCTCAGTTATTTGAATATTTAAAAATATGTTGCTGACATGTCCCCTAACCCCTAAATGCCTCTGCATGGAAAACCTAAGAATAATGACGTTCGCTTACATATCCAAATTGCATTTATCAGAATGAGGATATTTGACACTGATGTGATACTATTTTCTACTCTAAAAAACTTATTAATATTTCATCCATTCCTAATAATACTTTTCTTGGTGACTATATTTTGTAGTAAATAATTTTTATGTCTCTTTGGTTTCCTTTAATATGGAATGATTTCTTGGCCTTTCTTTGTCTTTTATGATACTGACATCTTTTAAGAGTACAAAGCTTTTTAAAAATAAAAATCCCTTAATTTGGGTTTGTCTGATGTTTTCTCATAATTAGATTCGGGTTATGCATTTTCGACAGGAGTACTCAGAAATGATGTGCTCTCAGCCCATCATATTAGCAGGCACATGATTGAGACTTAGCCCCATTTCTGGTGATATTAACTTTGATCATTTGGTAAAGGTGATGCCTGCCAGGCTTCTCCACAATAAAGTTGCTCTATTTCCCCTTGTAATTAGTGTATGTAATTTGTGGGGAGATACTTTGAAAGTGTGTAAATGGCCTGTTGTCATCAAACTTTCCCCACAGCCTTAGCACCCACTGACAATCCCAACCTGAATCAAGTGATGAAGGGTGGCTCTTGAAAGTGGTGAAGTGTGGCTCTCCGGCTCCGTCATTCTTTCCACATTTCCCTTCTCCCCCATTCATTCATTTACTATCAGTAGGGACTCAAGGATTCTTACTTTCTTCATGCATTATACGTCATCACTATCATCCTTTATTTTGATGCTTGAATTTTCTCAGGAGGTGGCCAGTGGGCCCTTCCTCCTGGTCCCTATCATTCTTGAAACACTCTCTTTCCTGCACAAGAGATTTCAGCCTCATCCTGTATTCTCTCTGTCCCATGGTCCCAAGGAGCCCTTGTTCCTTTTAGTTGACATGGTTGTTAGAAACCAAGGTTTGCACACCAAAGGTGCTCATTACTGCTGCTGTGTCATTGCTTCATGTCTTGTGCTACTCCCTCCTCCCAGGATGTCTTCCCCGTCATCTTTCCAGCTAATTCTTACCTCTCCTTCAACTTTCCATTCAAATGCTGCCATCTCTGGAAGTCAGCCCGGACTCCCCTGTGCTGACTTAGAGCTCTAGGACACCAAGGACACAGTCCTGTCCTTGCAGTCATAGGGCCACTTAGAATGCCCTGTTGACACCTCTGTCTGCCTCCCTGAGCTGAGCTCCTCTGGGCCAGTATTGTTTCCTATTCACGAAGTCTTTGTTAAACCAATTATTATTATTATTATTATTTTTTTTTTTTTTTTTTTTTTTTGTCGCCCAGGCAGGAGTGCTGTGGCCGGATCTCAGCTCACTGCAAACTCTGCCTCCCAGGTTTACGCCATTCTCCTGCCTCAGCCCCCCAAGTAGCTGGGACTACAGGTGCCTGCCACCTCACCCAGCTAGTTTTTTGTATTTTTTTAGTAGAGACGGGGTTTCACGGTGTTAGCCAGGATGGTCTCGATCTCCTGACCTCGTGATCCACCCGTCTCGGCCTCCCAAAGTGCTGGGATTATAGGCTTGAGCCACCACGCCCAGCCATTAAACCAATTCTAATTCTGGATAAATGCCTGAGGCATACTCAATAGCACCACCACTTCAGACATGTTACAAATACTATTTGGTGTATACAGGTTCCTAGTTCATGTTTATCCAGGCCTTTCGATGCATGGAAAATCAGAATGGGGTGGTATCTTCTGAAGACTTGTCTCTCTGACCTCACACCCTTCTCTTGGCTCCCCATATGGCCTGCAACTAGCCTTGAGGAAAACCAAACTGCTTACTTTTCACATGTCAACATGATGCTTTCCTTATACATTAAACTGATGACGATCATCCCTGTAAGGGCACTTTGCATGTCACAGCAACATTGCTCATTCCTGACAAAAGACGTAAATATGCCTGTGTCTGCTTCTTTGTCCCTAAGCTAATTGTTAGGTGAAAAATAAATATATAATGGACAGAATTCTTTTTACAGAATATTAAGATCTGAGATTTTATCCATTCATTCATTCACTCACTTATTAAACATATATATATAAAAGACATCTATTTATTACTATTAGCAATAATTTTTTGAGTAATAGAAAGACAATAAATCATGATTCCTGCAGTCAGGTGGCTGAGAGTCTGTCTGGAGAGATAAAGTATGTAAACAGAATAACTTAATACAATAAAGAATGAGATAAATGGTGTAAGGTAGAAATAAAGTGTTTGAGAAAAGACTATTTCTCATTAAGAGGATCTGTTTGCTAAAGAGTCTTGGAAGCACAGACAATAGCATAAAGATGACTACAAAGTTAAAGGGAAGAGTGAGAAGTCTATTTTAATTTAGATAGCCAAAGTGGTCCACTGTTGATACAGTTTGGCTATGTCCCCACCCAAATCTCATCTTGAATTGTAGTTCCCATAATCCCCACGTCATGGGAGGGACCTGGTAAGAGGTAATTTAATCATAGGGGCAATTACTCTCAAGCTATTCTTATGATAGCGAATGAGTTCTCATGAGATCTGGTGGTTTTATAAGGATCTTTCCCTCTTTTGCTCGACACTTCTCCTTGCTGCTGCCACGTGAAGAAGGACGTGTTTGCTTCCCCTTCTGCCATGTTTGTAAGGCCCCCCCAACCCTGCAGAACTGTGAGTCAATTAAACCTCTTTCCTTTATTAATTACCCAGACCCAGGTATGTCTTTATTAGCAGCCTGAGAATGGACTAATACAACTGTCTGTTGCTGTTCCTTTAAGCAATGATGCAAGTAGCTCTCTTGTTCCTTACATTCAGCCACAATACTCATGTCCATCATGGCTCAACACTAACCATGTTGTGTCAGGTAGGTGGGAGAGAATGGCTGCAAATCCCCTGAGAGCAGGAGGGAAGGAGGAGGGAGAAGGTGTAGTTTGAAAAAGAACCCTTCCCTCAATATTCTAACATATCTCCCTACTGAAACAATCTTAGAAGTAAATTGTCTGCCTTTTTAAAGACCTGAAATAAGAACATAAGAACAATGATTTGCTTCCAAAAGCCTGAGAGAAGTGAGTCCTACAACCTTGATATAACTTACAAAGTTAAGCATTGAAAACAACTTCATAAGATAAACATATTTTATAAGCCTAATTTCTGAGTCAACACATAAATAAAAACCATGTGTATTTTGTGAAATGACATTCATTATATAACCTTAAAAATAACAAGAAATCACTAAACCTCTAAAACACTAACAAATAAATAGATATGTTACATTACCAGTCCCTAATGAGGACTGATAGATAAATAAAACAGTAGACTAACAAAAATAATAGAAAAAAACATGCACTGATTTTTTGCTTTTGGTTTGATATGGCTGCTTAAAAAATTAATTTGCATTGTAAATATCTTATTTCTTCATTAAGTGTATGCTTTTTGCCACTGTGGCATCTCTTTGCTCACCTCTGCATGCTGGGGCTAAGGTGAGTTCTTCCATCTCTTTGTTTACTTGCCTTGCTCTGTTGAATAATTCACTGCTTCGTGCAGGAGTTTCCAGGGGCTGCAGAGCAGAACTCAGAGCTGATGGAGGTTGTGAAGCCCAGGAGTGGCAACTTTTTGCCTTTAATTAAAGTTCCTGCCCAGCTGATCCCGTGCCCGAGCCAGGGAAGCAGCCTCTCTCTGACATTCTACATGAACACAAACAGCTTTACAAGCCAAGGAGTTGACTCCTTCACCCTACCAAGCTCCTGCCTCTGCTAGCCTCCTGTAGTGTGAAACACCTCATAAATTAGAACAATTTATGAAGAATCATGTTGACAGACAGCAAAGGCTGTCAAACACAAAACCAAAAAAAAATCATGCAGGGTATATTCCATCTCCAGCCTCACTGACTGAACATGCAAAATGGAGACAATTAAGCGACATTGGAGAATGCACCTTTTGCATCTCACCTAAACCCATAAGAATGCGCTGGAATGTTCGCATCTCAACTGGACAGGTGAGTCAGAGAGCCATGAAATGCATCTTTCAGACACTTTCAGCACCAGAGTTTAAAATCACACGTCCATAGAATATTCCTCGCAGGCTGGTTCAGTGCCGATGCCTGTACTGGGGACACAAAGCTGAGTCCCCCAGACAGCCCTCTCCTGGAGGAACTCACAGAGAGTGGGGGAAGAGACAAGAAAGGAGACGAGGACCAAACACTGGGGTAAAGGATGGGAACAGAGAAGTATAGGGGAGGTCTTGAGGACACACAGAGGCTCTTTCCCAGGGAGTCAGATCATAACGCAGAGTGAGTGGAACATTCTGTGCAGGGGAGACAGCCCCAGTAACGGCCTAGGAGTGAGAACTGGCCTGACTAAGAAGAGAATAGAATATGTACATTTCAGTGTTGTTGGGGCCCAGAGTTCAAGGCAGAGAGGAGAGCTGAGGCTGAAGAAAGAGTTTGTGGCCAGATCCTGGACAACCTCTTATGTCAGGCTAAGGACCGTACTCGTCAGAGGAGGAAATCAGCAGTCAGAAGACCCCAGTGCACAGAGATCTATGGTGGAGATCTATGGTGTTGGTTGGTTGATCAGTGTCCCTGAGGAGAAAGTGATAGGCAGCCTACTAAATGCTTACTTGATCTGTGTCATCAGAAGAACTCTAGGTCCACTGAACAGATTCTGACTTGAATTACCAAAACAGAAAATCTCCCCAATCAACTGATTCCCAGACAAGCCAAGTTACAGATCCAGAGCCCCCTGAACGCAGGGGAGGCCAGGTCCCCTTGAGGAAGGACCCCCACTATACTGCCCAAAGTTTACACTGTTGATCTTCTGCCCAGCCCTCCCCAAAGGAGCCTATGGCCATATACCGACTGTGAACTGGAGGAAAGGAAATAATTAGACCTTCTGGGAACTACTGGACACTGGCTCTGAACTGATACTGATTCCGAGAGACCCCAAACATCACCGTGACCCACCAGTCAGCATAGGGGCCGATGGAGGCTGTGTGGTTGATGGAGTTTTAGCTCAGTTCCATCTCACAGCAGGTCCTGGGGGTCCCCAAATGCATCCTGCTGTTGCTTCCCCAGTTCCGGAGTGCATCATTGCCACAGACATACTCAGCAGCAGGCAGAATCCCTAGGTCAGTCTCCTGGTCTGTGAAGTGAGGGCTATGATGGTGAGAAAGACAAAGTGGAAGCCACTAGAATTGCCTTTATCTACAAAAATAGTAACCCAAAATCAATTCCACACTCCTGGAGAGAAGAACATGCAGGGGTGGTGATTCCCACCGCATCCCCCTTCAACATGCCCATTCGGCCTGTGCAGAAAACAGATGGATCTCGGAGAATGACAGTGGGTTATCACAAGCTTAACCAGGTGGCCACTCCAATTGTAACTGCCGTTCCAGATGTGGCTTCATTTCTTAGACAAAGTAACACATCCCCTGGTCCCTGCTCTGCAGCCATGGATCTGGTGAGTACTTTCTTCTCCCTCTTTACCTGTTAGTAAAGACCACAGAAGCAGTCTGCTTTCAGTTGCCCAGGCCTGTCTCAGGGGCATATCTCAAGAGTATAGCAACTCTCCACCCTTCTCTCATAATTTAGTCTGCAGGAATTTTGATCACTTTTCTCTTCCAAAAGAGTCCATAAAATTGATGACATGATGCTGACGAGTGAGCAAGATGCAGCAACTACTGCAGGCATGTTGGTGAAACATTTATGGGCTAGAGGCTGGGAAATAAATCCGACAAAAATTCAGGGTCCTTCCACTTCATCAAAACGTGTAGGGGCCCAGTGTTCTGGGACGTATTGAGATATCTCCGCCAGTGTAAAGGACACATTATTGCACCTGCCCCTCCCAAAACCAAACGAAGGGCACAGCACCCAGGGGATGGTGGAGGACTTGGATTTTAGTAGCAACGTATTCCTCATTTGGGTGTTCTACTCCAGTCTGTTTCCTGAGAACCCTGAAAAGTTGTTCATTTTGAATGGGGAATGGAACAAGAAGGAACACTGTGCAATGAGTCCGGGCTGCTATGAAAGCTCATCTACCACTTGGGCCACTGAATCCAGCTCGAAGTGGCAGGTACAGGGACACTGTTTGGGGCCTGCAGCAGGCTCCTACAGGTGAATCATAGTCCAGGATTCTGGAGTAACACTGAGCCATCCTCTGCAGATAACTACTCTCCTTTTGAGAAAGAGCTCTTGGCTGCTACTGGGTCTTAGTGAAGAGGCCAAGTTTCCATGCAACCTTAGCCCCCCATCATGAGTGGGATATTATCTGGCCCATCAAGCTCTAATGTTGTGCAGGCACAGCAGGACTCCATCATCAACTGGAAGTGGCACCTCACCTGCCTCACCCTGATCCCAGCCTGCTCAAACCCAAGGCCCCTGCACCAGCCTGAGGATCAAAGGTGGGGTTTGAAATCCTTCCTGATACCAAACAGTAAAGGTCAGAGGCGCTTTAACTCAGCCTGACTCTAAACATCGTACACAGAAAGAAGCACCTGCCCCTGAAGCCAGACCAGGCTCCTGGAGAGGGATGATTAGCCCCCTATCACGGAGGCTCTGGGTGTGGACGGCTGCGCAGAAGCCAAGGGCACAGTGGGCCGAGTTCATGTGCAGGGAGCACATTCCATTGTTCTTGCTCACATGTGTGGATACGGGAATTTGCGGGCCCCATTAATAACAGATTACCACAGAAAAATTGAAATGTTTGTGCTTCTGGGAGTTTGCCCCATGCTACGTGACACTCCCTGCATAGGTGATTTAATGCCGTGACTGGGAGGCACTCAGAATGATATATTAATTTATTGGCATTCAGATTTATGGGCTTCAAGACATGCTAACTGGATATAATTAAAATTACCCAACCTGACCCTTGCTGTCCTCCAGGCTGTAAGACAGTTGAGAAAATTTATACTTCTCTGCAAACTTGGAGTGCCTTGGAATCAGCCCAGTTTTGGGGTGACTGTGCTGCCTCATTCAGTCAAGGGAAGAAGGGAATAGCAGATATTAGCCACATTTTAAAGCCCTTATTCAAGTTTCGGAGGCACTTTTCTGGCTTACTCTATAGATCTGATAATGTCGTAGTCTCTTAAAGATTGCTGCGGAGGCAGTGACACAAAAATAAAAGGATTAATCAAAAGACAGTTAAGCTGGCTAAAAGCAACTGGGTCACAGGGCTTCTAAGCCCAGTCTCCAAATCACATGAGCAGCAGCTACTGAAAGCCCAGTACATATATGTATCAGATCCTCAAGGTGGACAACTTAAACCTGTGCGATGTTTAACTGTCAACCATATCTCAATACAGTTGGGGAAAAATAAGAGAAAACTAATTTACCATGTTTTTTTAAAAACAAGTGAAAACATACATTAAAGGCCCCACCCCCTCCAAAAATATTTTCTCCAACAGCAACCAAAGGAAAAGCAGGCCACAAGCTGGTGCTCTACACACCCAGACAGGAAGCCGCCCACCTCACCGAGGCTAACGTGCCCCACCCCAAAGAACACACTGGAAAGTCTGAAAAACCCTGAGCATTCTCACGAGCACCCTCAAGCCCAGAGTGAAGAAAACTGGAGTTGAAGGAGTGAGGGTCTTGTCCTTTCTTACTGAAAAAAAGTAGAAGAGGTTGCTGGCTACCGGGACGTGAGTAAAGTTCTAACCCTCCCCTAACCCCACCTCTAGTAATGGGGAACAGGTTCATGCAGGCGTTTTCCCCAGTGTCAACACTTCAGCCATCTGAGGCGAGCCCCAGCCCAGGGCTCTCAGAGCCTGTACCCTATCCATCCCTGTGCCATGCCCTCAGGCTGCAGTAATCCAGTGAAATAGAGGCTGTCAAGGGGGAGGGGAGGTAAGGGGCCTCAGATAAAGAAGAAAGTCACCACAGTGTTGAGTGGAGCAGACAGAAGCTCTGGACAATGCTGCCTGAGCAGAAGCCAAGATTTAAAAACAAGATTCACTTACACAAAGGAGTAACAGATGTGCACAGTATACACTAACACACACACACATACACACACAATAACAATGAAGAAAAGGGAAAGAGCATGCAAGAACAAAGAACCCTACCTAGAAGAAAACATCACTCAAGGAGTGAAAAGAAATGTTCCAGAATTGCTTTAAAGTACAACTCAAAAGGTTGTAAAGTCAATAACAGGAGAGCTCAGTGACAGAATGATAAGACAGAATGAAGTGGAAAAACATGATAGACATACAGAAGCAAATTAATATCAAAACATCATTACAGGTAATACATTAGAAACAGCAGAAAACAGAATAAACACTGCTGAAAATAATTGCTTATCTGCGGGAAAAGCTTCAGAAAATGTTTACTTAACAACACATACAGCACACTTACTGCATGCCAGTACTGTTCTAAGCACTTTACTATTAATCCTCATAATAATCCTGAGGTAAGGACAAGTATTATCTGCATTTTACAAAGGAGAAAAACAAGAAGCAGAGAGGTTAAGTATCTTCCCAAGGTCACACAGCTAATATGTGGCAGTCTGGCTCCAGAGTCCTTGCGATGAACGACTTCACTATGATGAGTAATAATAATGTTAAAAATCCATAATAATAAAAATCACAACCACTTTTCCATGACTTGCTCTGGTCTAAGCACTGTTTCTTAAGAGCTTTACATATATTAAGTCTTTTAGTCCTAGGAGCTGTCCTGAGATAGGTATATTATTCCAACTTTATATGAGGCAGCAGGCTCAGTGAGGTTAAGTGACTGGATAATGAACACAGATGAAGAAAGGAAATAGAGCAGAAGAGATACGGTAGTTTTCCTTTCTCTGAGGTTTCCATTACCTCTGATCAACTACAGTCTAAAAATATTAAACTGAAAATTTTAGGAATGATCAACTCATAAGTTTTAAATTGTGCCCTGTTGTGAATAGCAGCGATGAAATCCCACCAACCGACTCCATCCCATTCGGGACGTGAATCATCTCCTTGGTCTCATGCATCTGCGTTGTATATGTGACCTGCCCATTAGTTACTCAGTAGCCATCCCAGTTATCAGATCAAATAAATATATAGCACAGTTGGCCTTCCATATCCATGGGTTCCACATCTGTGAATTCAACCAACTGTAGATAGTTGGTTGACACACACGAAGTGGATGGTTGCAACTGTACTGAACATACACATACTTTTTTCTTCTTATTATTCCCTACACAATATAGTCCAGCAACTATTTACACAGCATTTACATTATATTCGGTATAGTAAGAAATCTAGAAGTGATTTAAAGTGTATGCGAGGATGTTTGTAGACTACATGCCAATACTATGCCATTTTATTTAAGGGGCTTAAGAATCCTCGAATTTTGGTATTCAGGGGAATCCTGAAGCCCATCTCCCATGGATACCGAGGGATGACTATATATGTTTGCTACTATCCTCAGTTTCAGGCATCCATTGCGGGTCTTGGAATGTATCTCCTGTGGATAAAGGACACCACTATAGCAGCGAGGGAAAACAGACAACAGGAATGAAAGCCTGTCCTAACACCTGCACTGGATAATGTCTTCTTAAACTTTCTGAAATTGCCGAGAAAAAAAAAATAGTCTGTAGATTAAAAGAATGCACATTCTGATCAGGGAAATTTTTCCATAAAGTGCATAATACTGAAATATCTTATTTCCTAAATAACTATTAAAATTAAAGAATAAGGAAATAATTTTCCAGCCATTCTGACAGACAATAAATAACCTAGAAAGGTAAAAAAATAATATATCAATCCAGGGCAATAGCGAAATCAAAGACAAGGGAGCATTGTCTACAAGTCCTGAAGGAAATAGCAGATCATAATATCCAGGCAAGACGCCATCTAAGCATAGAAACCGAGATGACTTTTAATATCACTTAGGCAATAGGTAAACTTATGCAAGCATGAAAAAAAAAGAAGCTCAGAGATTACCAAATCCAGTAGTCCTTCCCAGAAACAGTATTTTGCAAAAATATCTAGATATAAAAGGAATCAAAATAAAAATTCAGGGATGAAGAAATGATAATTTTTTTAAATGGTGGTGAGCGTAATATCCAGCCAAGACGCTGTCTACTTATAGAAACCAAGATGACTTTTAATATCATTTAGGTAATAGATCAATTTACACAAGCGTGAAATAAGAAGCTCAGAGATTACCAAATCCAGTAGTCTTTCCTTAAACGGTATTTTGCAAAAAGAAAAAAGAAAAAAAATCTTGAGGGATGAAGAAATGATGATTTAAAAAATGATGATGAGCAATGAATCTGCTTACATCTATAATGAATATTGAACAAATATAGAAACCCTGTTTACATAATAGAATATGGATGCTGTATGTCCAGAAAAAAATAAAACACAAATAACAATGAAAAGTTGTTCAGAGGTGATACAGGGGGAAAATGCAAATGGCACTGATACTCTCATCTTCCATAACTGGGAGTCAATCAATACTGTATAAAATTGAATAGCTAAAAATGTCTTCAACCTTGTAGTGATTTAATAATCTCTCTCCTTTTTAAACTTGACGGGATCTCGCTTATGTTGTTTCCTCCGAGAGCCTTCATCTAGACCTGGGTAGCAGTAAATAATAATGAAACAAGCCATCACCTGTGGCGTGCTCATTTTGCATCAGGCTCTGCAGCAAGCCCTGAGATGCCCACCAAGCCTGGGGTCTGAAGGATGTCAGAGGGGTCTAAGTCTGAGCAGGTGGTGGAATGGGCCTGCAGTTGTAGACCTGGAATAGCCCAAGTACTCTGAAGCCACTACTGGGCTTCCAAGCACTGTGCTCACTTTGCTCCTAACCAAGCCGATCGGCTGGCAGCAGCTAGGAGTTCCATTTGAGATCAGGCGTCACAGAACAGGGACAAAGCAAACTGGCAATGGTCGTGGTATCAAGGAGTCAGTCCTGCCGAGTCAACTCCTGTTCACTCACCTGGGAAGAAGGCAACACATTTTTGAAAATATTTATATATAAAATTATTACACAGTGTGAGGTTGCAAGTGCAAAGAAACAGAAAGTGCATTTAAAAAGTTCTAATGGCAAGTACTGTTTGTGTTTAAAGAGATGATTCAACATACAACGTAGAGTGAAGGCTGCTCTCCAGATACCAGGCAAAGCTCCAACAGTGCTTGCTGAGCTGCCAGGCTGTGGAATTGGGGGGTGGGGTAAACCAAGTTTACTTTCATCTCCAAGGCCACAAAGACTACGAAGGCCACAAAGATGTCAATCTGGGATGTTCCCTAACTCAAAAAACATGGAAGGTATCTTTTAAAAATATATATATATTTTCTATAATTGGACATTATTTCAAGCCCCAATTCTGCTGATTCCAGAAAATGTAATCACATTGCTTCCTTTGGTCCCCCCAGGGAGAGTCCAAATGTTTCAGAGTCAAAGTCTAAATTTAAAAGCAGTTGGGTTAAAAGAGGAATTACCAAGAACGAAATCCACACTGTTACTATATCAAAATATCACCAGCCCCTTGGATACAATGTATATGACTGCAGACAGCACAATCACACACAGAAAGAGATGCATCTCTGTAATGAGAGGGATAAGCTGCAATTTTCTGGAAAATCTCCTCACACCTTCCCCAGCCCGCCACTCCTCCCCTCTTCAGGATCCTCTAGGTTTCGCTGGCCTCCCTGATGTGGATTCATGGACTCTGCAGAGCTCAGCTCCCTGCAGCTCTGGGTGCTCTGATGTGACATCCTTGGGAGGGAGTCTAGGCAGAGTGTCCAGTGCTGTGCTACACATCGGGATCCTAGGTCTGCACCCCACCCCAAGGAGGACACAGCAAGCCAGCGTGGTGTCAGTGAGGACCCCCACCCCCAGTGCCTGTGCCAGGAACAGCCCCTGAGAGCAGGACCTAGAGCCAGCAGCTTCTACCCAGGTAGAATGTGCTAGACACTTAAGACTGAAATCACGTTTGAGTCAACTGGCCCAAGTGTTCACCATCTCACATTAACAGACAGCGGGGCCCAGTAATTCCACCCGTCTTGTGATGTTGGTTTCACATGATTACCCACCTTCCCTGGCGTCATCTCTACACTGGCGAATGATTACTGTACGGAAAATTAAATGAAAACATTCCCCTTTGCAGCAGTTGTTGCTCCTCCATCGCTTGCTCTTGTGGGCTCTCGCTCTCTCTCCCTCTCCCTCTCCTTTCCTCTCTCACTCTCGCATCTCAATGATTGGTGCCTTCTTTTGTAAACAGGGACAGCAGTAGCCCCATGACCACCTGGAAAGGAAGCCCCTTCCCCAGGGGCAGTAGCACAGGAGGAGGCACCTCCTGGGGGCCCCAGAGTGTTTTCTCTGAGACAGCAATGCGTGAGAAGACTCAGAGGAAACACAGACAGACCTGGAGTCACGGGTGGGCTCCAATCCTGGCCCATCTGGAAATTTGCTCTGTCTCCTTGCAGAGCCTCACTTGGCAAAAACTTGGGTTGCTTCTGACCACATCTCCTCTCAGGGTTGTGGAGGCTCAGATGGAGGACAAGTACACGTTCGGCACAATGCCATGAGCACAGTACTGTTGGGAACCTCCCTGCCCACCCCCTTACCCAGCCCTTTTGTTCTGAAGGAAGATGTATTAGTCTGTTCTCACGCTGCTATGAAGAAATACCCGAGACTGGGTAATTTTTAAAGAAACAAGGTTTAACTGACTCACAGTTCTGCAAGGCTGAGAAGTCCTCAGGAAACTTACAATAATGGTAGAAGGCACCTCTTCACAGGTTGGCAAGAGACAGAATGAGAGGCAAGTGAAGGAGGAAGCCCCTTATGAAATCATCAGATCTCATGAGAAGTCACTAGCATCAGAACAGTATGGGGGAAACCAACCCCACGATTCAATTATCTTCACCTCATCCCGCCCTTGACACGTGGGGATTATTATGATTACAGGTGAGATTTTGGTGGGGACACAGAGCCAAACCGTTTCAGAGGAGAAGGTCAATAAGGGCCTGATCAGTTTCTTATAGACCCCACCCCATGCTTGGCACCCCTAGACACTGCACATGGTCACCGTGACCTTCTGGGCAGTCCCTCTCTGCCACTTGCTGCTCCCCAGGTCTTCCCAGATGAGGAGAGCCTGGCTCCACCTCGTCCTCTGCGTCTTTATTCTACCAAACTTCCAAGGACAGGGGATTCTGTCATTTCTGGAATAATTCCTACTTAAGTTGAGAACGTGGGTATTTCCAGGAAATGAATTAAACAGACAAACTTCCTTTGAAAAATTTTGCAACAGCCATTTCAGAGCTTCAGTGAACCCCAGCAGGCATATGTCAGGGGTTCAGTGAAGCCAAGAGGAAGCTGTGTGTCCAGGAGAGGTGGAGGCCATGGAATAGCCCTGCACAGCAGGTCTCCTTCCTCACTGTCCAAGTCTCTAATGTGAGATATTCGAGGGGTTGTATGACCCCATCATCTCTTTTAACCCCTGCACAGCTAATTTGAGGTGTTGCTTCTGTTTTACATATGGGAAGCCAAGGCCAGAGGGTAAAAGAATTGGCCCGAGGTCCCTGGAAAAGTAAACAGAAGACGTAGGGCCAGGAGAAGGGTCAGCCTGTCCCCAAATCCTGCATGCTTTGTAGGTGCCACCATCCTTCATGAAGCCTTTCATCTGTTGGAAACATGATCTCTTAGAGTCAGGTCAAGAATGGAGAAGAGACGAAGGCACAGAGATGAACATGTCATGAGCATGATCTGGAGTTAGCCCCACAGCACCTGCCTGCGGTGGGAATGTGCACCCCCAGCTCACAAATGAGGAGGCTGAGATACAGCTTGGTTAAGTGACAAAGGTGGGAGTCACTCAGAAGCCCCTCCCCTACCAGTGGTTCTGGGGAAAGCAACAAGATGAGACCCAACCAGCCTTTACAGCAATGGACCTGATACAGCTCAGCAAAACATACCCTCTCCCTGGCCTGGCTGCTGAGCAACTTTCCACCCGCCTGCACCAACACACTGGACCCCAGGGTATGCTGGACTCTGTGTGGGCACCAAGGAAGACTGGATCTGCCAGAGAAACGCATTTGGCTCACACTGTCCCTATCACACTGATCTCATCTCTCCACTGTACTCCTGAGTCACAATCCATAAAAAAGTGCTCAATTCTCATGGGCCCCTACCCCATTCTTCTTTTCTGTTCAAGCCTCACACCTTGCATCCTGTCTCCACCCCATGACCCGCTGCTCTCACCGGGTGTCTCACAGCCTCCTAATGACCACATCCTATTCAGCCCACAGGTCTGGGACCCTCCCACTACCTGGGACCACGCCCTTAACTGTCAATAAGTGTACAGTAAGACAGAGGATTAGCCTTCTCTCACATAAATAAAGTCCTAGAGGTGAGCTGTCCCAAAGGTGCTGTGGTGACTCCAAGGTTATTAGGGACTCAGCCTCCTTCTACCCTTCTTCTCTGCCCTCCTTAGCACATGGATTTGCTCCTCTGGTAACCTAATGATTCAAGGTGGCTGTGAGAACTCCAGGCATCACATTCAAGTTCCAAGTATTAGCAAGGAGCAAATGGGGAAAGACAGAAGATTCTCTCAGCAACCCTATATAATGACTTTTATCTTACTTGCTACTCCTACATGCTGAGAAGCTGGGAAATACGGTTTTTCATCTGGGGCTATTGGGTATTGAACTGCTGTGTATCTTCCTTCTCTCCTTGGATGCCTTATCTCCTGATCTCATTGCCCTTCTCTGGCCATCCCTCCTCTGCCTTCTCTTTCAATACTGGGGATTTGTGGACCTCTTTCTCTTTTCTTTGCTCAGCCTTTCCCAAGGCAATCTCGTCCACACTTGTTTCCAGCTATCTTCTCTTCCCTGTCTCCCCTGTAGCTTCTGATGGTGGTCCTTAGTCCCTCGGTCTCTGCATGCCTCTGACTGCTAGCCTGCCAAGGCTGCTTCTCATGGATTGGCTCTGTGTCTTTGTGAATTCCTCCAGATCTGGTCTTCCCAGTATTATCTTCTTATTATTATCTATCTCCCATCAAGACTTCTTAACAAACACAGTCCTCTAATTGAATGATTTTCCAACAAGGCTGTGTTTTTCCTACTGTGACAAATCTGTCACTTTCTGCTACCATCCTCTATTTTGCCTGTGGTATGTCACAGTCAAGAGGGATTGGAGAGCTGGGAGGGCAGGAACCAATGACACTAAGCCAGTGTCCCTCTACAATCATACTTGCTGGCCTGGTGCAGGCCACACTCAAATTCAGTGAAATCACCTGTCCCACTGTGTGCCTCTTTCCAGCAGTGCTCGGCTATTCAGGGGCGGGTGGGGAGAAAGCAGAGTGAAGGGAGGGCTCACCCAGGAGTGCGGCTTTACCGGATTTGCTGGAGGGAAAAACAGGTGAGGAAGTTTAGGGTGTGGGAAAGCAAGCATGAAGGATTGCACCAGGAAACATAAGAGGAATGCCAGGGTCTTATCCTCCTGGGTCAGGAGGAACGAGAGGGCAGAAAGGGGCTGCTGCCTTGGGAGGATGTAGAGGGATGAGATCTAAGGTCCCAAGATGCACAGCTGTGTGGGAGGAGGGAAGCTTTAAGCACAGAGTGGAGGGAGGGATTTGGAAATGACGAGTTCCCAGCAATAACAAGTTTCCAGACTGATGTGGGGCATGAGCCGGCTGACCTGAACCTCCAGAGATGGTCCCCAGAGAAAACGTCAAGGAAGACAGAGGCTGGAAGTCAGCATGTATCAGATAGGCCATCGCGATGAAAGTTGACACCATAAAGAACAAGCGGAAAGCAGATCTGGAGGCAGGTGCATGCCTCGGGTGTCAAAGAACAGGTTGGGCCACCAGAGGTCCCAGTCCCCGAAAAGGCCACAGGCGGTGGAGCAAGGCGCCAGCAGAGCTCTGACTAGAGGGCACATGAGTGGGGCCAAGAGGCAGCAGTGGTGCAAGGACACCAAGCCCTTTTTCTCCCCTTGGGGAGAAGACAGCTGCTGTGAGGACAGCAGCCCCATGACAGGAGAGAAGGGGCATTTCCGTGACAGGGAGCAGTGAGAGCCAGGGTACAGAAGTGGCTGGAAGCCTGATACTGCTTCCATCACTTCTTCATTTAGAAAACCTTTAAAAGTGCTTCTCATATGCCAGGACTGGGGTCTCACCTACAGCATGAAGCCCCTGCTCCTACAGCGTGGAATCTTCTGCCCCCAGCCATGTGCTCCAGCCTCTCCAGTGTGTGAATACTATTGACCCACTACACACAATATCACCACTCCCAGCAAACACACACATTTACTTGCACAGGCACATGTGCACACAAACACACACATGCACACAGTGAACCTGCATCCACACACTCACTAACACATGGTCACTCATACACACACACACACCTGCACATATGCACACACACCCTAGAAGAATCAGTCTGTCTTAGATCCCAGGACCTCTTCTGACTTTATAATTCTTGGTATTCCTTTTGGCCATGGTGGGTGGCTTAGTGTGGTGGGAGGGGGGCAAACAGAAAACAGGAGTGCTACGGGAGGCTGGCTTATATAGTTTCGAGGTCTCCTCAAAGCCCCTTTCTCTGGGCTCCCCGGTGACACATGGACAGTGGTTGTCATTAGTACCATTGGCCATTTTTCCAGGATGCCACCTTTCTGAGCCCAAGGCAGATGGCACTTGCAAGCCCCTTGTGGTTGGGGCAGGTGGGGCTATGTTACTAGCTCTGTCCAGTGAGCTGTGAGCAGAAGGGATATGCCAAGTTATCTCTAAAACCCTGCTCTGTTGTGACACAGACAGGCCACATTGGACTTGGGGCCACTTTGTCAGCTGCACATAAGTGACGGTGATGAGCAGAGCTCCTGCTGACCACAATGACCTGAAGTGCAAATGAGAAATAAACTGTCCATGTTTTGAGCCACTGGTCTGTGGGTCGCTGTGACACCACCTAAGCTAGCTTGTCCTCACTGAGGCAGGTTTGTCTGTCCTGCTAAAGGCACTGTGAGCTTCCAGCACATTCTGGAGCCAGCCTGGTTCTGGGTATCCCTCCAACCAACTCACGTTTCTTCAGTTTTCCATTTGATGGATACTCTGGCTCTCCTCATTCATTCATGTTAGCAAACCCTCCAGAAGGTTGTCACTCTGTCAGGCCTCCTGCAGGGCGACAAAGAAGAAACATGCCTTGCCCTGCCTTCGGGACATGCCCTGTCTTCTGTGGGGTATCAGGAACAGGTCGGTGCTGCACCAGAGGGATGAGGGGAGCCCAGGGAAGGGCACCTAACACACTAGCAGTCTAGGCAGCTTCCTGGAAAAAGTGATGACTTAGTTGATTCCTGAAACCTGAGAAAGTATTGCACACAAAAAGAGGAACAGTGTGTTCAAGGCAAGTGCAAAGGCTGGGAAGAAAAAATGGCAAATTATGGGAGTACCTGTGTGCCCGTCTGTTGTGTGTGCAGGCACTGCTCACGTGCACATATATGGGTGTGGACACAAGTGTGTGCATGTGTGAGTGCTTTGCAGATGTAGCACAGTGGGTAGAGGGAGGCAATTGTGTGTCCAGAGTTGAGACTAAAGACTTGATCGGGACAGCCAGGGGCGGTGGTTCAGGCCAGTAATCCCAGAACTTTGGGAGGCCAAGGCAGGTGGATCACTTGAGACCAGGAGTTTGAGACCAGCCTGGCCAACATGGTGAAACCCCATATCTACTAAAAATACAAAAATTAGCTCAGCGTAGTGATGTGCAACTGTAAGCCCAGCTACTCAGGGAGGCTGAGGCACAAGAATCCTTTAAACCCAGGAGGAGGTTGCAGTGAGCCAAGATTGCATCACTGCACTCCAGCCTAGGTGAAGAGCAAGACCCTGTCAGGAAGGAAGGAAGGAAGGAAGGAAGGAAGGAAGGAAGGAAGGAAGGAAGGAAGGAAGGAAGGAAGGAAGGAAGGAAGGAAGGGAGGGAGGGAGGGAGGGAGGGAGGGAGGGAGGGAGGGAGGGAGGGAGGGAAGGAGAGAGAGAGAGAGAGGAAAGAAGGAAGGAAGGAAGGAAGGAAGGAGGGAGGGAAAGAAAGAGAGAAAGAAAGAAGGGAAGAAAAAGAAAGAAAGAAAGAAAAAGAAAAAGAAAGAAAGAAAGAGAAAGAGAGAGAGAGAAAGAAAGAAGAGAAAAGAAAGAGAAAAAAGAGAGAAGAAAGAGAAAGAGAGAGAGAAGGGAGGGAGGGAAGGAAAGAAGGAGGAAAGAAAGAAGAAAAGACAAAACAAGATTTCAAGATGTCATAGCCTTGATCATTTGATCAGGGGCAATTCATGGTAAGGGGTTTAACTTCATCCCAGAAGGCACTGGGGAGCCATAGAAGGTTTAGGCAGGAAGACTGTCCAAGATCGCTTTCTGCTTTGCCCTCTGGCTGCAGGCACAGAGGGCAAGTCCTGAGGCTGTTGTAACAACACTGAATGAAGATGCCCCACCTAGCCAGGGCAGAGCTGGAAGAGGGAGGGATGGAGTCCCCAAGAGTCCTGTAGGAGAAGAGAAGGATGCAGGAGGCGGCATCTCCATGAGGCAGGCGGGTGTCTTGGGGATGGGGCGCGTGACCTCAGTGAGAACATGAAGCCAGGAGACGGGCAGGATTGGTGACCACCATAAGCCAGGCATGGCTCCCCCCCGGGTTCAGCCAGCCTGAGAGGCACACTGAGGACCTCACTCCAGGGCCACACAGCCCAGTTTCATCCCAGCCCCCTGCGAGTCTCCGGAGACAACCACAGGGAGTGTGTCGCGATTAATTCCCGAGTGTGCCGCGATTAATTCCCGAGTGTGGTCACTCTGGACAAAGCCATTGGGAGCAGAAAGGGTATAGCACACCTATACGCATTGTACAGCGGGGAAAGCGGGCAAGGGGTCGCTCACAGACGCCTTCTGGCCCCAGCCCCGCCCAGGCGCTTGGCCAGCTCTCCCGGCTCGCGCCCCCGCCCCACCCCCGCGGTCTGGCCCAGTGCCAGCACCCTCTCTGCTCTCCCAGCCAGGCACCT
The DNA here is from genome assembly GCF_047675955.1 of Chlorocebus sabaeus. Classification (NCBI taxonomy): domain Eukaryota; kingdom Metazoa; phylum Chordata; class Mammalia; order Primates; family Cercopithecidae; genus Chlorocebus; species Chlorocebus sabaeus. Next base: position 4,625,627 of record NC_132913.1, on the reverse strand, counting down.
TTGGGCTTAGGGATTCCTTGGAGGGAAGCCCGCCGGGAAGCTGAGGACAGTGCTCACCGCCCCCGGTCATTACTTCCCGGGACCCGGACCCTAACCCTGCGCCCCACCTCCACCCGCCCCTAGCCAGGTCCCGGCTGTGCAGCTGGAAATGATGAGCAGCTCACTGCTGTCCCTCCGTTCGGCCTTGGACACGTCGCCTGAACTCCTGGGCTCCACTGTTGTTAAGTGGGGGACAGCACTGTTTACTGGGGAGGAAAACTCCAGGGCTGTGGACCCTGGGGCCACGCAGGGGTTGGGAGGGAAGGGCAGGGACTGCGGGCGGTGTCCAGGGTCTGCGGGTAGGCAGGGGGCCTGGCCGCGGAGGCTTCCCCAAGTCCTGCGCCTTCCTAGAGGGGAAGGGGCTCATCTTGGCTGGCACAGCCACCGCGGGTACCGAGGCTCCGGGACGTGTCCGACCATGCCTCCTGCGGTGGTCCCGGGGCCACCCTGCATTGCGCAGAGGTCCCGCTTCCCGTTTTTCCTCTGTGGTTCAGCTCATTACTCTTCCGGTGACCCTGGGCATACCACGCTTACTCTCCAGGCCTCAGTTTCCCCATCTGTGCTGTGAGGAGTGGAAGGAACGGGATGGCTAGGAGCCTTTTAAGCCCGAGTATTCCACGTTCTTTCCGGTCCCGCTGAGCCGGGAGGCGCCAGCCGAGATGCACGTGCCGCGCGCGCCCTCCAGTGCCCGGTTCCCGCTTCTGCACGGTCCTTGCTGGGCAAGGGCGCCCCAGGAAAGGAGGAAAGGAAGAACTCCGTACATTGTCCTTATTGTGGAATGATGAACAAAACAGTCAATAGGGAAGGGAATGGGTAAACAAACCTCAGAATGAAAGAATAATAGGAGAGTGGTCATGAGTGCGCCAGCGCATGAATGAATGGGCTCCAAATGAATGCCCGCACAGAGTAAATGAACCTCGCTGGTGTCCCTTTTCAAACATGTCATTTATAACAAAAGTCACACAGCAGATAAGACTGTGTCCATGGCTGACATGAAATCCTGCCCACCCTCTCTTATCTGCCCGTCCCCTGGTGTGAAACTTCTCTGTGTGGTCAACCACTCCGAGTCCTCCTTTTATTTCGTACCTCTGCATCAACTTTTCCTGTACTGGAAAGCCCCTCCCAACTCATGTGGCTGCCCCTCCTTATCCTTGAACTGGGGCATGACCAGCCCTGTGAGTTCAGCCCCTTCATCCCTTCCTGGGGATACCTGCTGAGGAGCTTCCCCATGGTCAGGGTCACACCCTCTATGCATCTCTCCCTCCAAGCCTTATTCCCCATGACCACCAGGACATCTAAGGGGCACATCCCCAGGGTCTTAAGTGTTTGGCACATAAGAGGTGCTCAGGACGTAGCTGAGGAATAAAGGTAGTAAAGAGGGCAGTGTGTCAGTGACCTGCCTACACAGAAGCTGCTGCCCCCAGAAGTGAACTCCCACTCTGGGCCCCATCCACCTGCTCTAAAGCTGACAGCCAGAATCCCTGGCCCCAGGACAGGACAGGAGAGCAAAGGTAGGGAGAGCCATAGGCACAGGATCCCAGCCAGGAGAGTCCAGCAGGGTCCATGGGGGCTGGCAGCTTTGCCCACCCCCCTACTGACAGAGTTCACGGTGGTGCTAGGGGAGATGCCTGTTATTAAACAGGAGCCCATTCCTCCCCCACTGGCCTCACCATGATTCCCCCAGGCTGGGTCTCACCTGGGACAAGAAGCTGTGTTAATTAGCTTTGATGGTAATCACAGAGCAGCAGCACAGGGTGGCGCTTTCAGCCTCCAGTGCTAACAGCGTGACCTCCCTCCTCCCCAGGTCCTGGCAATCTACTTTCCCACTGCCTTTGTTCAGGGAGCCTACAGATTTCAATACAGCACAATTAAAGGGGCTCCAACAGAATAAAAATAGTGTCTGATTCCAGAAGGGCTTCTTTGCTGTGACCCGACAGTGTCTCGGCTGATCAAAGCACAGGCAAGGAGGCCCCGAGAGCTCATTTTCTTCTCCTTATCTGTGTAGTCAGATCTGTTTCATCTCCGCTGTCCGGCGAGCACCATCGGTCACCTCAATTTTCTGGTTATTGCCCTTTCTGAATGTGCACACAGGAGGGGAAGACATGCCAAGCCACCTGGCTTGATTTAACCAACCTCTGCGGTGCCTTGGGTGGGACAGCCCCTCAGGCAAGCCTCAGAAGCAGCTCTTGAGTGAAGCAGACAGGCTAGCTGGGAGGCTGGAGACCTGGTCTCCTCCCCGGACCGGGCACTCATTGTGTGGCCTCACCAATCCCAGGGAGACCCTGAGAGTTGCTTCTCACCAGCAGGATGGGGAACCAGAGTGCACACTGGGAGGGCCATGCAGTGGCCACGCAGTAGCTGGGGAGAGCGTGGAGCCAGCAGCGTTGTTTCTACAAACCTGCAGGCTGCTCCTCCACTCAGCCCCTCATGGTGCACTCCATGTATCCCAAGCCCAAAAACCTATGTCCTAACACAGTAAACTTCTCCTCTTTTTAAAGGATGAAATATCTGCAGCTGGATGGGGACCGGAACCTAGGGCCATCTGGCCCCAGAGCCCAGATTTTCCAGTATGTAGATGTCTATTTCCTCCTGCAAGCATACCACCTCCAATAGTCTCCCTAAAATGCCAGCGGGTCTCTCTTCGAATTCCTCCAGGAACTCTGGAGATGGAGGGCAGCTCCTTCCATTAATGGTTCAACAGATAAGACTTCTTAGCAAATGGTTCTTTATGTGGAGCTGAGAACTGTCTGCTTGTAATGTAAACTCAGAGCGCCCATTTCCCCCTCAAGACCACGTGGTGAGTCCGCTCCTGTCACTCACAGTGACTGTGTAAGTCGTAGATAGCCACTGCCTGTCTCCCCTCCCCTGCACCCCTCCAAGCTCAGCACCCCACGTCCCTTTGTGGGCCCTCAGTGTTCATGTCTCACCCCTCGTTGCACCCACCTTCTCCCACAAGTACTGGCTTTTTTTTTTCAAGCAGGGAGTTAGGATGGCTGGAGTCATGGCAAAAAGCTATCTCCCCTGTGGTGAGTGCTGCAAAATCCTTGTGATTTTCTGTCCCAGCTCTCACGTCCCAGTGACACACACTGCTCCCAGCATCAAGCTGGGGTAGGGATAATCCTCCTCCAGCACCTTCCTTCTTCCAAACCCTGCCACCAGTTTCCACCTGCCTTTGGCCGCTCTGCTGTGCCTCCCTACAGTTGCTTTCAGCACTGTGTGCAGAGTCACCTGTGGCGGTGTGTGTAGCAGGAGCTACTGAACCCTTGCCAGTAGGAGGGCCTGCACCTGATTTCAGTTGTCAGTTTTCTTCTAACCCAGCCTTCAGTCTGAGCACCCCAACTGATCATCACACGTTACACCATCTCTCCAGGTCACTGGTTCCAGGAATAATGACAGGTGAAGTGCCCCTTTTCTCCATCACCACTACTACCACCCAAGTCTAAAATAAGAACCAAACCTTTTCTCTCTCATCGTTTTAAAATGTTATTGGCAGAAATTCCACGGTAGCACCTATACCAGCCAAAAGTGTCTCAACACGGGAGACACCAGGCGGTCTCAGCCTATACAAACCTGTTCCCTCATCCACCCCCACCCTGAACAGGAGCCTTGGAATGCTGGTTCCCTGTCCAACACGACTGTCCAGCACTCCATGGCAGCCAAGACTCTCCTAGCCCCAGCCTGTGAGCCCCAGCCGCCTCCTCCAGCAGTGGCCCACCGGGGGTGAAGGTCCTAAGGTCCCGTCCCAGCCTCTGGAAAGCCAGAGCCCACAACAGCTACAGTCCTGCCCAGCCCTCCAGGTTCACCAGGCAGATGCATCTTTAGAACCTTCTGGGGCCTTGAAGTGCAGGGGTAGGGGCGGGTACTCCTCCTTTTTGGGCCCACAAAACCCACTTCTTACTCTGGCAGTTACTGAGATGCATTATCCAGACCCCCTTCAAGAGAGGACTCACTGCTCAGTAGCACAAGGAGTGGGTTCCCTGGCACCCCAGATGCTAACTCCTTCAGGCTCCTCAGCTTTCAAAGCAGTCATATTTCTCTGGGTCATCCATGGCCAATAACTGAATATGCCAGGGGCATGAGGGCCTGGCCATGTCCCCAGCGCAGACCTGGATCAGGCAGGAGCCAGGACAGGCAGGACCCGGGACAGGCAGCCACTGCTCTGGAACCCTCCCAGTGTGGATAAAGACTTGTCGGGCCTCACTGGTCTGGGGACCCCTTGCCTGGTCCTGCTTTACTCTTTTCCTTCCATTGGTGCTACTCCCTGGTCAATCTTTTTTGTTTTTTTCCTGAGATGGAGTTTCGCTCTTGTTGCCCAGGCTGGAAGCTGGAGTGCAATGATGCAATCTCGGCTCACCACAACCTCCGCCTCCCGGGTTCAAGGGATTCTCCTGCCTCAGCCTCCCAAGTAGCTGGGATTACAGGCGCCTGCCACCACCCCCAGCTAATTTTTTGTATTTTTAGTAGAGACAGGTTTTCACCATGTTGGCCAGCCTGATCTTGAACTACTGACCTCAAGTGACCTGCCCACCTCAGACTCCCAAAGTGCTGGGATTACAGGCGTGACCCACTGCGCCCGGCCCCCTGGTAAATCTTTATTCCCCCTGCTCCATCCATCCAACACATTGCTCTGGGAACACTCTTCCTGGCCATCCCTTCTTGCCTCACCATCCCACAGTCCACCACCTCCAGCCTCGCACCTGTCACCCTCCCTCCTTCTGCACCTGGGTCTCCACAGACATGGCACAGCCCTCCCTGCTCTCCAAAATGACCTAATCATCACCACCACCAGTCAAGCTAATTCTCACCTTTGGGTGGCTCTATCTCCAGGCCCTGGAGCACTGCCAGGCACGTCCTTGCCCTCTCCATAAATACTGTTGAACGAATGAACAAATGGATGAATGACCGAATGAGCAACCATGGCAAGGAGTCCCGCCGAGGAAGGGCAGCGCTCCTCCGCAGCGATGCCCAAGGGGACAGGAGCGGAGGGAAGGCACCCAGCTCCCACACAGAGGCCTCTCAAAGGGAGATGACTTTAATCACCATGAGAGGGGGCAGGGACTCTGCACCAGTGACAGGTTTTAATTTGTAATTGTTTCCATCCTCATTTCCCGCTTCTGTTCCACTGACAGGCTGCCTGCGCTTAAATCAGCTTTGTCCTTTCTCCTCAAGGAGAAACAGACTTCCAAGAGGGAGCCGGCGGTTTGTGCAGGGGAAGTCCTGTGCGGGGACATGGGTGACAAGGGGAGGCTGCTGGACGCAGGAGAATCTGGGGTGAAGCAGATGCACCCTGTCTTAGTGGCAGGGGTTGTGTGCATACGCCTTAAAGAATCTTATTGCATGCAGGATGTCCCTGCACAATGAGATTCTATGAGGATGGTCGTATTACTCCCATTTTTAAGCTAAGAAAACTGAGGCACAGGGAAGTTGAATATCTCTCATGAGGCCACACATGGAATGCATGCTGGGGGTGGGATTCACACGGGGGCCAACTGACCCCAACAGGAGCGTCTATGAGGACCTGAGACTGTGGCGGTTGCTTGCAGGGTATGGTTGAAGTTTGCTAAAGCTGTGGTCCCCACCCCTCACCACTTGCTGAGAGCCATCCACTATCCCAGCATTGGTGCTGTGATTGTGAGCTCTCAGATGGCCATTAACCAGATTCAGTAATTCTGCTGAGCACCTACTCGGTGCCAGGCAGTGAACAAGGAGATACAGGCTTGCTCCTGCCCCAGATGCCAGGGCAGAGGATGGTTACAGGCAAAGCCTACGCACCAAGCAGGTGTGTACTGCAGAGACAGGCATTAAGAGCTTTCTGGGAAGGCAAAGAGGGGAAGGCAAGTCTTCCTGAAAGGAGGATCCAGAAAAGCTGGTTTGAAAAGACCAGCAGTATCTGGCCATGCACCATGAGGTCAGGGACCACCAAGCAGAGGGAACCATGTCTGGTTCCCAAGGGTGCACAGAGTGGGAGCAGGCATTCAGAACTGGCAGTGTGAGTTGGGACTGGGGGTGAGCCCACCCGGGGAGGAAGGGACTAATGAGGGGCTCAGGGCAGGTGGTGGCTTACAGGAGCCAAATCTTTTGAGATGGGCTCTGGTGCTCAGTTCCCCAGGGTGGACAACAGGTGCCGGTGGGCGCTAGAAGCTCTCGCAGGGATCCTCACCCACTCACTGCCCTCCCTCTGACCCCAGGAGCCAAGTGTGGACTGCAAAGTGCTGAGGTGAAGAGGAGATTCCATGTTGGGTAGCACCTTCTCACTAGCTCCAGACAGCCACATTTAGAAGCCAAGAATGGGACAGCAGCCCAGATGGTACCTGATGTGTTAAAAGTGTCTGTCTTGGGCACTGCACAATTCCTAACACCTTGCACAGTGCCAAGCACATAACAGGGACTCAACTAATACTAAATGAGTGCCTAGATTGAAGAATAAATGAATGAACACACAGTGGAGCACGGTTTGTTTATCAATCCATTCTGCTACAAAGGAAGCACTGACCTGTACATCCATCAGCTGACACACCTCTCTCACTGAGACAATCACACACCTGTACACACTCCCAAGTTCATGCACATGCACACACAAAAGAACACCTTGACAAGCACACACACACACACACACACACACTCACACTGGAGAGGTGGCTTAGTCACAGATGCCAATTCATAAACAGAGTGCAGGGGCGGGGGACGGTCTGCCAGTTAGTGCAGGTCACCCATTAGTGGTCCCGAAATTGATTTAGTTGGTCATGGACAGTGTTCTTTCAAAACGGATAAAGGAAGAACAAGAACAAAATAAGAGAAAGCTAGAATAGCCCCTCTCAAGAGGTCTAGACTAGAGAGATAGAATAGCCCATCTCAACAGGTCTAGACTAGAGATAGAATAGCCCCTCTCAACAGGTCTAGACTAGAGATAGAATAGCCCATCTCAACAGGTCTAGACTAGAGATAGAATAGCCCCTCTCAACAGGTCTAGACTAGAGATAGAATAGCCCCTCTCAACAGGTCTAGAGATAGAATAGCCTGTCTCAAGAGGTCTAGACTAGAGATAGAATAGCCCATCTCAAGAGTTCTAGACTAGAGATAGAATAGCCCATCTCAAGAGGTCTAGACTAGAGATAGAATAGCCCCTCTCAACAGGTCTAGACTAGAGATAGAATAGCCCATCTCAAGAGTTCTAGACTAGAGATAGAATAGCCCATCTCAAGAGGTCTAGACTAGAGATAGAATAGCCCATCTCAAGAGGTCTAGACTAGAGATAGAATAGCCCCTCTCAACAGGTCTAGACTAGAGATAGAATAGCCCGTCTCAAGAGGTCTAGAGTAGAGATAGAATAGCCCCTCTCAACAGGTCTAGACTAGAGATAGAATAGCCCATCTCAAGAGGTCTAGACTAGAGATAGAATAGCCCCTCTCAACAGGTCTAGACTAGTGATAGAATAGCCCGTCTCAAGAGGTCTAGCATAGGTGCTGGCTCCAGGGGTGTGTGCACCTGTGCTCTGCTACTCCTCACAGTGATGTTGCTGTCCAAAGTTGCCAGAGCAGCTGACTAGCGGCACCACTTGCTCATGCTCTCGGGTGCCATCTGGAAGGAAAGCAAAGGTGTTCTCTGCTGTGGCTGGAGGCATGTCAGCTGGGCTTCAGTAAGAACCCTCTGGCTGTGGATTCTCTTGCTGTGCTGCGGCCTCTCTGGTGTGGAGAAGGCCATTTTCCCACTGTGTATAGGGACTCACTCCTCATCAGCCCCTGTCCTCAAATGTTCACAGTCTAGTTTTAATATCCGAAAAGGGCAACAAAGCTGCAACTGAGAGTGATAAGAGCTGCTGTAAGCATACATACGAGGTTTGGTAGGGATGCCGAGGGCTGTCTGGGGGTTCAGTGACAATTTCCTGACAGTTTTTCATGGGTGTGACATGGACATAAGCCCTTAAAAATGGAGAAATTTAAGCATATGGGAAAAGGGGGAGGCGAAGGGGCCGGGGAAGCAGTGGGGATGGGAGGGAGGGCACTCCAGGTGGAGGGAACAGCACAGGAAAAGGTACAAGAGCTTGGGAGAACACAGTGCTTTCTGAGAACAGCAGGGACTTTTGTGTAACCTGAACAGAATTTCCACTGGGTGTGTGGCACTGAGACAGCAGCTGGAAGGATGGGTGGGCTGGGATTTGGTGCACACATGCTGTGCCTGCCCACTCAACTCCATCTGCCTGGCTCCAGGGAGGAAGATGGGAAAAGACAAAGAGACGTCTCACAGCCTTACAGCTCTTGGGATGTCCTCTTCCTCTCCATGCCCCATGCTCTGGGTCCTGGTTTGGAGGTCTCTGCTCTGTTTTATAATATTTGCATCATTTAAGGAAGCACTGAGCATTCCAGAGCCCTGAGCCCTGCAGACCCTGTCTGTACACTCACTCCTTACTACCAATGGCGGTAAAGGAAGAGTAGGCCCAGTCTGGGCCCCAGATAGTGCCCAGAACTTTATTCCTCAGGATGCCAACATGGATCATTCATGGCAGCATCCTGGAGTGGTGCAAACCAGCAGGCCCCATGTTCCCATGGAGTGATTTCACTGAGTGGAGCTAAGACGAATTTTCCTCCAACCTGCACCTCAGAGGAATCGTCGTGAGTTAGCTTCTACTCAGTGCAACCATGCAGACCTCACCGTCTCTGCTGCATGCCTGCTACTGCAGCAACGGTGAAAAAAGACCTGCATCTTGGCTCTCTTAGAGCACACACAACACAGCCACATGGGGCCATGCTGGACACTGGTCAGTCAAGGGCTGTTGTGCAAGGCACTCCCAGGTCCTCAAACCTGTGAGGGCAGCTGGCTCCTCCTTCATAGCCTTGGCACCTGCCAACCAGCCCCCCAGGCCCTTGCCCATTTCTCAAATAGTTTTCCATAAAAGACAGCTTCCTCCTTGTGTTAGTCAGCATTCTCCAAAGAAACAGAATCAATAGGAGATATATAGATGATGATTGATTGATAGATAGATAGATAGATAGATAGATAGATAGATACTTATATACACACATACATACACACGTGTTTACATATGTAATAAGGAATTGGCTCACACAATTACAGGGTTAAGTTCCAGGCTCTGCATTCTGAAGTCCTGAGAACCAGAAGAGTCAATGGTGTAAGTTCCAGCCTGAGCCTGAGTTCAAAGGCACAAGACTGATGTTCCAGCTTAAAGACCATCAGGCAGAGAGCTCAGGTTCTCTCTTGTTCATTCTTTTTTCTGTTTAAGGCTTCAACTGGCTGGATGAGGCCCACACTGGAGAGGGCCATCTGCTTTATTCCATGTACCCATTCAAATGTTAATCTCATCCAGAAACATCACATGGACACACACAGAATCACACTTAACCAAATATCTGGGCACCCTGTGGCCTAGTCAAGTTGATGCATAAAATTAATCATCACACTCCCTGAATGCGTGTTCATCCCCTGCAGTTATGATGGGGAAAACACTTAGGACATGCTTCCCTCCCACCAGAACCTACATCCCATGGTCCCAGGCATCCATCCTGTCTCACTCACTGCTAACCTTGGGCCTGGCACTAGCACAAACAGCCACCCAAGGATAAACACACATGGCATACACAGAATGCATGTATGAAACACACAACCGCAGGGTCTGTGCATACATGCCTGAGTCCACCTGCGTAGCTGTGTTTGCATGACACCTGCCCACCAAGCACGCACAAACATGCTCATCTAGCTGCACTCCCTGAGTATATGGGTGAGTTGAGGAAATACAGTGGTGAAAGCGATTTGGACAGAACAGGACTAATGACTGCACACTCTGGTGGAGGTGCCTGGGAAAGGTTGTCGAGTGAGTAAATGAATGACTGCACCAAGGTGGCAGGACCTAGGTGTTTCTTAAAAACAGTCTCCTTAGCATTTTTCTGCATTTTCCAAATAGTTTAAAGTGGATTGTATGTTACCTATAAAATGAGAAAAAATAAACTGTAATAAATGACCATTGTTTTCATTTTTCTAAATGCTAATTTGTGAAAGTCTCTGAGTCCTCTCCCCTGTCAATGTTTTTCTAGTCTGGGGCCAAGAAGGGCATCTTTCTTTGCCAAGTGACCACCATGTGGGCCTCCTCACCCTTGTTCTGAATACTAAGTTTCATTGTTTAGAGAGGAATGAAAGGCTTATTTCTTATCAACTCACTCAAGGTGGTATCTGCCCTCTCATTTAATCTTCACAACCACCCGTGGGCAAGGCAGGCTGACCACACTTCACAGAAGGGGAAACTGAGGCTGGAGGTGTTCCTTGCCCTTGTCTGGTGCACAGACCAGAGCCGAGCCCCACCACACCTGCCAGCCAGACTCAGAGGTGGAGAAGACCTGGAAGTGGCTCAGCCCGCGACACACAAAGTAGTCTTAAGTCCTGATTTCTGCCAAAATCCCTTTCACAACTGTTTTTCCTCAACCCATCTGTGTGCTCAAGAAGTACAGGTAGGTGAGTTTGTGTGTGCTTGGTGGGCAGGTGTCATGTACACGTAGGCATGCAGGTGGACTCAGGCATGTGTGTGCAGGCCCTGTGGTTTTGTGTGCATTGTGTATTCTGTGTACCATGCATGTGTTTGCCTGTGGGTGGCCCTTTGTGCTTGTGGGATGCATGTGCGTGTCTGTTTCATACTTGGGGGAAGGCACAGGAGAACAAACAATATGGTAACTGTTCCCCAGAAGTTTCCAGTGTCATTAAGGAGAAACATTAGATGAAACAAGGTGTTCGGGAAAAGCATCACCTGCAAAAAGTTAAGTCAGGTGACCTGTCCAGGATGGGGCACTGGACCTGGGTCAGATGGGATGAGCTGAGGAGCTGGGAGGGCCTCATCCAGCCCCATCATCTATGAGCTGGGAGATTCCACCCAATGGACTGGACCTCTCGGCTGCCTTGTCTCTGAGAGAAGGCAGCGAGGGGCTCCCATGAGATCACTCTGACATGGTAGCACCTGGCCCACAGAGAGAGCCAGCAGCATTAGGAGAGTGGCCTTGGATACAGATTCAGGGGAGAAAGGAGGTGGCCGAGAGCCAAGCACTCAGGAAGGTCTCCTGGAATAGGCCAGTTGAGTCAGGTCCTGGAGAATCCATTGCAGAGCAAGGTATAGCTCAGGGCGGCCAGGAAAGGCGCAGGATGCCAAGATCACATCAAACCAAATCAGACCTCACCTACTCTGAATGACAGCTGCATCGTGCAGACCCACCTGGAGCCTCCCACCAGCCTCCCCAGACAGCCCCATCTGCTCCTGGCCTGCCTCAAGGCTGGCTACCCCAGGCCAGCTCCTTCACCTCTCTGGGTGTCCTGACTTTCATCACAAAAGCCCTGATCCTTCCTTGCACGATTGCAGGGGCCAGGACCAAGGAAGGATGGAACACGTACCTCTCTCAATTTAAGGAGAAAATAAATGTCATAGTAAAAACGAGAGGAGCAGGGCTCTCGTTTGTCTGTGAAGTCTCATGTACAGGGAGTTTTATCAGCCATGAAATTAGCCCTTCATGCTGTCCTACGCCAACAGCCTGGTGAGGGCTGCTGGGAGGAGCTGTCTCAGCACCACCTGCGAGCCTCAGGGGACCCCACTCCCCAGCCCAGACTGCCCTACTGCCCTTGGATGATATAAAACACAGCCTGTTTTGTGGCTGCCACTGACATGGGCCACCAGGTCACACACAGGACAGCACCAGGCACAGCAAGGACACAAAAGTCCTGTCCCTGCCCTACACTGGCCCCAGCTTCTGCAGAGCTGTATTGGAGGGGCTCCTGAGTCAGGACCATAAGGAGGCCAGTCTCTCCACATCCGTGGAGGCCAGCATCATACATACATAATTACACATATAAACATACCTTGGAGTCTTTAACGGTTTTGGCTTTGGGATGACAGCACGAGGCAGTAGGAAACCCAGGAGTTTTACAGAAAAATCTGGACTCAAAGCCTGCTGCCCAACCAACTAAATGTTGCTGTGGACAAGTTCCTTCATCTCTCTGAGCCTTTGTTTCTTCATCTTTAAAGCTGGGATCACATCACCTCTTCTGCAGGTGGAGACGATCAGAGGAGGCAATGCTAACTCAAGGGCATGCCCTCTGGGTGCTGGGGCCCACTGCCCCTGTTCAAGGGGCTTCCTGAGCTTTGAGAAGACTGGGAATGGGCTGCTGTGTCACTGAAGAAAATCACATGCACACACACACACAAACACATGTGCACACGTGCACGCACACATGCAACCACACGCACACATGCACACAAGTATTCTAGATCCCTGAGGCTTGCAGTGCACGTATCCTAATGGCTCCCTCCACAGGAATATTTTTCTGCGTCTGCCTATATCTGAGATGAATTCTGGCAGCATCCACAGAATCAACTATCTGACCCAGGTATTTCAGGATGAACGAGCATCAGAAATGTTTTCCTCCATTCCTGCCCTTGCCTGGCCCAAGTGTTATTCAGGTGATTGCCCCATTCAAAAGGAAGAAAAGATCCATTCACATTCTCTTTGTTGCTTTTCTCTCTCTCTCCCCATCTCTCCCTCCCTCCTGTCCATCCCTGGCCCTCTCCCTTCCTCCCTCCCTTCTTCCCTCCCTCCTTCCCTCCTCTGGGACAATCTTCAGCTGGATGTGGGGTGACCAGAAAGTCCCTCTCCCACCCTCTCTGCTACAGAACAATGAGACTTGAGCTGACCCACCAGGGTGCAGGGACTGAGGCCAGCATCCCTCACAGCGCTCCTTGGGTTTTTGGACCACCAGGGTCTCCAGTTCTACAGCACACGCACCCAGCCCATCCCAGCTGGCCCTCAGCCCTATCTTGCTGGAGGCTGCATAGCCAGAATTTACCTTCAGTCAATGACAATGGCATAAAGTAAGGTTGAGCCACAGGTACCGCAGGGCTCATGGGCATCCTTGGGCCCAGGTGGCATCTCCGCACAGGGGCCTCTGTGAGTCACAGCATGACGCCGGACCCTCTCAGGAGCCAGAGCACCCTCCTGTACTGAACAGTCTCAGCCACCTGCCTCAGCTGCTTTTAGAAACCCAAAAGCTGGGAATCTTTTCTACCGAAAACACTCAGCAATTGTACAAAGGGGACTGTCTTTATGAGATTAAAAACAAATTGGGCCGGGCGTGGTGGCTCACACCTGTACTCCTAGCACTTTAGGAGGCTGAGGCGGGTATATTGCCTGAGCTCAGGAGTTCAAGACCAGCCTGGGCAACCCCCATGGTAAAACCACGTCTCTACTAAAAAATACCAAAAAAATTGCCAGATGTGGAGGCATATGCCTGTAGTCCCAGCTACTCGGAAGGCCGAGGCAGGAGAATTGCTTGAACCCAGGAGGCGGAGGTTGCAGTGAGCCAAGATCACGCCATTGCACTTCAGCCTGGGCGACAGAGCAAGACTCTATCTCCAAAAAATAAAACATGATAAAAATACTAAACAAGTTGATGAGAATCGTGTGGAGGAAGCCACGTTGTCAAGACTCAGATTCCAGCTCCACCACTTACCTGTTATGTGACCTCAGGGGATTTGGCAAGCCTCTTTGTGTATGGATGTCTGCCTGTATAAAATGAAGATGATAACAATGAGTCAATGCAAAAAGCAGCTCAAAAGTATCAAGCACTAAGGATGACTCAAAAATGTAGCTATTGATAGGTAGAAATGCATTTGGCTTCTGTGTTCTTTCCATGTGTGCCTCTATTCTCTGAGCCGACGGCAGGAGCACACACGATAGCAACTCAATGTGGTTAAAGAGGAACCTTCATGAGGATCTGAACTGTTACCAGGCAACACTTACCTACCTCACTCCTCCCAGTGAGCCCATGGGAGCTCAAGAATAACAGTAGAATGTCCTGGGAATGCAATGTTTTGAGATAAAGATAAAAGATAAGAGATGAAAGATAAAGATAAAACCCAAGGGGGATGCAATAGCACCTCTCCCACTTATAGACCAGGTAACCGACACTTGGAGGGTGAAGCCTCTCTCTGGAACGGAAACCTGGTAGGTGACAGCTGGCCCTGCTGTCCACACGGCAGCCACTGGCCAGTGTGGCTATAAGCCTGTGAGTGCACCTCCTGTGGGCTGAGATGTTCTGTGCGTGTAAAACGCTGGGTTTAGACAACTTATTCCAAAAAAAAAAAGAGATAAAATATCCAACTAGTCTAAATAAGGATATAAAATATCTAACTAGTATCTTTCATAGTTTAAGTTGCAGTCATATTTTTATATATGGGGTTCAATAGACTATATTATGAAAATTAATTTCACCTGGTTCGTATTTTTTAAACACGGCTACGGGAAAATTTAAAAATTACATTTATGCCTTACATTTGATTTCCATTGGATACGCTGAGCTAGACGGTTCCTTCCTTGGCATCAGCGGCAAGTCCTCTCCCGGGATGAGCCCACACAGTGTGCCACCGCTAACAAGAACACCTTCAGAAAGTCCAAGGTCTACCCTCAGCCCCTGAGCTCCTGTGTGGGCTGCAGCTAAGGAGGGCACCAGCGCCTGCCTCCTGGAACCTGGGGACCTGAGAAGCAGATGCCTTTGTTTCCACTTCAGCCTGCTGCCTCTTGGGCTGCAATCCCTACTACTTGCATGAGTCCAGTGAGAATGAACACACACACACGTTAAGCAATGAGATTTTATTATTCACAGTAGACAGCAAGGGACAGCAGAAGCATAGGATTCATGGCAAGCTGGTTCTCCAAGGCTCTAGAAGCTGCCTGGGGTGGATGGAGTCTTGTCTGCCTTTGCTCCCACCTGCACCACAGCTGAGGTACCCTGGAAAGCAGCCCGCCCAGGGTTTTATAGCCCAGGGACAACATGATTGCTGGGCTAAAATGTTGAAGGAAATCCTGTTTCTAAGGGGACAGAAGCAGAGCTGGGCTATTCCAGCCAGTTTCTCTTTATCTCAGAACATTGCATTCCCAGGACATTCTACCGTTGTTCTTGAGAAGTATGAGTGAGAAAGGAGAAAGAATTGGGCTGTTCCAAGGCCACCCAGAGAACCGTCCTGCAGAGACTGCCCTGTGGCTGTGACAAGTCCAACCCTTGCATGGCTTCACGATCCATCCTTCTGTGTATCACTTGTTCAGAAGGGGTGACCCAAAAACCAAGTCCATTACTCACTTCGAGGGAGGTGCATAAGGAATGCCCAGGAGATGGAGCGAGAGGGATCTGGAAGAAGACTCCTCTATAGAAAGGCTGATTTGATAGCGCTGTTGTATTTTTCTTACCTTCCCCTTAAGCCAAATGAAGGGGGCTTCATAAGAACCCTGTGGAGAGCTTGGTGCGTGTCCCCAGGGGACTCAGGGTGGCCCTACCTGGACTCCCAGCCAACACAAACTCTTGGAGACCGTGTCCTTCCCATGAGCCAGGATGGAGCCCACATAGGGAAGTGAGAGAAGGGCCTCTGGGGACACATGTACCTCAGGGGACCCAGAGAACCTCTGGAGCCCAGGCCAGGAGTATCCATATAGGGACTGTAGTGAGAGATCCCAGTCCTGATGCCCCAGGCAGGGGTCAAGTCCCCAAAGCCACCTGAACAGAACCCATGACCAGGCCCAGAGCACCTCACTGCTCACCTTTCCACTCATACATCAGGGCCATGGCACATGTGGAAATGCTGTCATCTGTTACAGGCTGTGGTACCCCCAATAGCTCCAGTAACCACTCCCCTTCGACCTCTGAAAGAGAGCTCTGACTTTTAGCTGGGCACAGGGTTGTGCCCCATAAAATGCCCCTTCCTCCTTTCCCTTGCTCTAGGTGTGAGCGTGGCAGTGAGTGCCACAGGTGTGTAGAAATAGTGTGTGGGTGCCCAGAAAATCTCAAAAGGGAGCAAGCACAGGAGCCGTTTCCAATTCTACCTTGTTTGGATGGTTCACCACTAAGTCTGCTGCATTTTCACCCGAAGTCTGAGTCATATTTGCAAGGACAAAGTATTTTCAGGTGTCAGGGACGTTGGAGAGGCCTGGGGCCAGAGAAACAGTGGGAGGCAGGTCACAGGGGGCCTGGCACAGCCTCCCAGGAGTGCTGAGTGCCAAGGATGATGCAGGCAGGACACTGACTCCTACGTGTGTCTGTTTCCAGAAAAGTCACTCCAGAAATCGGATGCCGGATCAATAGACCCGGCAGGACGCAGTGGCAGTCTGATCTTAGGTACAGGCGGTGACGATGAAGAAAAGTAGAAAGAGGGGACAAAGATTAAGAAGGTTCTAGAAATGGACTTGGTGATTGATCAGCCCCGGGTGCTAAGAGAAAAGTGGGGTCCAAACCCAGGCACAGGTTTGGGCTTTGGCAGTCTTGTGTCTGCCAGGTCCGTTCATGAAGAGGAAGAGGGAGAAGGCTGCAGAGGGAGGCAGGCGGGGAAGGCATGATCACAGTATGGCTGGGCTAAGGTGGGAATCTGGACGTGTCCAGTAGGCAACTACGTGCACAAGCCTGGGGCTGAGGAGGGAGTGATGAATTGTCATAATAAACTGCACTTAGAGGGTGCTTATGAGATACCAGAGTATTCCAAGCACTTTCATGCAAACCATTATTATCCTCTTTATACAGATTTTTAAAAATGAGGCACAGAGAGTTTGGGAGTCCAAGCTCTTAACCACTGTGCTGTGCTCCTCTCCTAGAGGAAAACATGAGAAGGGCTGAGAATGGCCAGTTCCACAGTCAGGAGGCCATGGGCGCCCTGAGCTAGAGCAGGTTTGTGGGGGTTATGGAGGGCAGGTACCAACTTCAATGGATATGGGAAACAGCGGGTAAGAGAAACACCACAGCTGTGGAAGACAGGCAGGAGGAGAGGAGGGTGATAGCTGGAGAAAGCTGCTGAGTGGAATTTTCTCAGCATTTGAGGACTTGAGTGGCTTTAAATGCACTGGGAAGCAACACACACAGAGGCCCGGCGGTATAGGATAGAGAAAGGATAGTCGATAGCGTCCGTCCCCAAGGAGGAAGGAAGCGATGGAATCTTACAAGGTGGAGGAATTACCCCACTGAGGAAGAGAAGAGGAAGAAAGGAAGAGAGGCAGAAGAGACGAAGGCATATTGGGGAGGGGGAGAGGAAGGGGCCAAAGCAGGACCCACACAAGTCAGTTTGTTAACCTCTGGCAGGGAATTTCTGTCTGACAAAATCTTCTAATTGCTTAGCAAAAAAAAAAAAAAAAAAAAGGAGCAACCGTCCCTGAGATGAGGGGAAATCATGAAGCCGTGGCAGGTGCAGGAAAGAAGCAGGGTTTCAGCGGTAGCTGTGGTGACAGGGACAGTGTGCTGGCCTGAGACCCCCTTCCTTCCCTGGGGAATAACTTGAGGCTCACAGGTCTGGGGCAGTGATCAGAGCTTGCTGTGGAGATGCCTGCTGAGCTGGACACAAAAAGTTTCCTCTAGGTCAGAGCTACTAATTAGATCACTAAGAAAATAACAATAAATTATAATTTGGCATGAAATAAGGCGCTCTATGGACCTCCATCTGCCTGCCTCGGGGATGCTCTCTCAGGGAAGAGAGGAGCTGGGACAGGGAGAGGACAAGATGAGAACTCTCCATCCTGCCTCCTACCGCAGAGCAGCGGCCTGGGGTCAGCAGCCACCTCTGAGCAAGGCAGCAGCGACTTGCGGGACTACACAGCCCTGCCCAGCACTGGAACACGTGGAGAAATAGCCACAGCACTAATTACCAGGCAGAGCACTGATATCCCATAATTAAATTAATTCAATAGGTTCCATAAAATAAAACTAGCATGACCACTCACCAGGCTCCCCACACAAGGTTGTGATCGTCTCATTTCAGGAATATTTATTCACTCCAGATCCCCAGCACTTTCCAGCCAACAGGGACTGTTCACTCTTGTAATTTAGTTCTTTTTTTTCTTCCTGTGAAAATAAATTACCTAAACAAATTGAAAAGAATAAACAGCTTGAATTGCAAATTATAAAGTTGCCTAGTCCAGCAGTACAGGAGGTCATTATTCACAATATGTCATTGTAAGATATGTTAATAAGGAAATATAGAAGAGAATCAATTTTTGGTCATCATTAGCGTATACAGTACAAAAAGCTACAGGGTATTCAATTAATTCTAGACCACAATTATGAAGCAGGAGTTTTGCGTATAAATCAACTTATTACATTTTGTTGCTTTCAGTGTACTAGGAAATCCCATTTCTAACCAGAGTTCAGAGGGAGGATGAATGGCTGCTTGACCACAGGCTCAGCTGCTCCAAGAACTTCTGTGGGTACTTCGACCCCGGAGGTATTTCATAAACTTCTCACATCCAGAAAATCATAATTACCGTCCTAGCAATCATCTCCCATTTTTTTCCCAGCTGCCATCTGTCAAGAAGTGCTGGCCACCTATACCTCCTGGAACTTATTCAGTTGCTAATTAATCCCAGAGGACAGCACAAGCTACGTGGAAATGCATTATTTTAAGAAGATGGAAGGAAACTAGCTGCTGTAAGATACTACATGATGAGGGCAACCCCCGCATCACTGTGGAAGAACAAAATGATGGAGGGAATGATTTGCAAAATGCAAACTACTCAGTCCTTAACATCAAGTGCTGGAGATGGCAGTTGTGGAGTACAGTGTGTTTAAATCACGCTTCGCGGACTGCTGGGCTCTGGGGGCATTCCCCAAGGTCTCTTGGTGCGTTTTTCCACAAAGCGTTTGCTTTCAGATCCTTTTGGAAAATCTGTATGTTCTGTTTGTCAACTCAGTTTCTTCCTCTTCCACCCTCGAATCATATGGTCCTCTTCTCTCTGAGTGCACTGCTGGATAGAACTTCTCTACTTGATCATGCTTCTCTATTTGCCTTTAAATACACACCTCCCAGGTCTTAAAAACAGGAGAATGTCCCCGAGCCCCATTTTCCTCTTCCTCTGAGGACAGGACTGCCGTTTTGGTGCTACTGTCCTCAAGGGTGGGTCACCTCCTGTCCTCTCTGCTGGCCTGGCAGCTTTTGCCCTCTGCTCCTTCCCTACCTGCCTCCCTTGCCTACAAAGCAGAAGTGTGACCAGTTAGGACCTTCTGAGCAGATCCCTACTGACAACGAGGCAGAGAACACATTAGGGCTGGGGCTGTGGGACTCATCTGAGCCACTGCTCTGAGAACGGTCAACTCAGAAGAAGGCCAAGCCACCACGTATGAAGACCACCCAGTCCTGGACATCCTCTGAGCCCCTGGACCTGGCCATGCCTATGCTGTCTTGCCCTAGACTTTCAGTTTTAGGAACCAATATGTTCCTGTTTGTTGTTAAGCTAATTTGAGTAAACCCACTCCAATTGCAAATTTAAAACTTTAAATTTGATTTTAATTCGAGTAGATTTAAATTTTAACTTGATTAAACCCACTGTCAATTGCAAATTTAAAAGTCCTGCCTGGACAGGACTTGGCCTGGCCCCTTGCTGCCTTTCCTCTGTGTTGCTGACCTAGCACCGCCCTCTCCCTGCCCACATAGCAGCTGGAGCCTGGTAGAAGTTGCACCTTTATGATGGCCCTGGATCCTCTCCTGGATGGGGTGTTCTGCATCCTACACCCAGCAGGGTAAGAGTGACTTCTGGTCCCAGCTACTCGGGCGGCTGAGGCAGGAGAATGGCGTGAACCCGGGAGGCTGAGCTTGCAGTGAGCTGAGATCGCACCACTGCACTCCAGCCTGGGTGACAGAGCGAGACTCCGTCTCAAACAAACAAACAAAGAGTGACTTCTGGGATAGTAGAAACTGCCTACAGCCTCAGCAGCACCCCACCCCACCCTATGCTCCCCACTACAGCCCAAAGAGGGGTCTTCTGTGGCTCCCTAGGATCTAGGAATCACAGTTCTCCCATTTATTCTTCCAACAGATATTGTTGAGTGCGCTGGTCACATGGACACCCCCAGAAGTGAGGCAGACATGACCATGGCTCTGTAGTCTCCCGTCTCACTGATTCCTCTTCCTCCCACCCCAAGTGCAACTTCACTTTCACGTGTGCACACACAGAGACATGCACCCAAAGAGCATGTGTACATACACATACATGCATGTGAAGACAAATATAACGCACATGCACACAGATGTCACCCATGTGCACATCATTCACACAAACACAAGTGAACACATATGCTGATGCACCCACAGTCATGTACATGTATGTGCACACAGAAACCCAGATGCATGTGCACACTGGCACGCAGACACAGAGGCAGCCATACTGAGCAGCTCCATGTCAGCACACATCTCCATTCTTCACCACCTCCTCTCTTCCACCTTCCCCTTCCCCTGGCTACTGCTAAAATCTTTGACTCAAGCTCAGCCACCTCTTCCAGGAAGCCTTGCTCTGCACGCGGAGGCCCCACTGAGGCTCGCACTGGCCCTACTCTCGCCACCCCATGCCGTAGCCTGTGGAGGCCCCGTCTGCCCCCGGAAGCTGTGGTCACTTGCTCCCAGCACAGTTGGCTGCCCAGAAGAACCGGATGAACCTCTGCAAGTGACCAAGTCCTTGAATTTCTGGAGGTGACCCACTGGGCTCCTAGATTCCTTGTTGTGGATACTGAACTTAAAGAACTTGTTTCCCAGACTGGAAGAAGAGAGGCCAGCCTCAGGAAAGCTCTGCGGGAGCCCATTCCCAGGCAAGCCCCAGTGAGTTATCAGGCACCTGGGAGCGCAGTCACAGTGCTGAGGTCAACGCCATCCACTCACCAGGGACATCCACCAAGTCCGCCAGGACGAGCGCCTCGGCCAGCTCTCAGAGGGGGCAGGGGAGTCAAGACCACCTCCCTCAGGGCGGCCTGGAGAAGGTAGTCAGGCCGTCCACTGCCTTCTGCTCTTCGGGTTCCAGGACAGAGCCCGGAGTGCCAGGCTGGATGTGGCTTGGAGACAGCAACCCTGAATCACAAAGCGTCGGCTCCCCAGAGCCCCTCACGTAAGACCTACAGCACCCTTACGTACAGATGGACTCGGCCCAGATTCCAGGGTGTCGGGCAGCAGTGGGAGAGCCTGGGTGGGTCACCTGGAGTGTGAGGGACCCTGTGGGGGGGTCACACTGTGTTGGGGTTGTTATGTGTGGGACAGTCATCTGGTATGAGAGTTGCCCAGTGTGAGGGAGTCACCCCCGTGTGGGAGTCACTGTGTGTGTGGGAGTCACCATGCTGTGTGAATCACCTTGATGCAACTCGCCTGGGGTGTGAGTCCCCTAGTGTGAGTACCCCCGTGTGAACCATCCTTGGTCCAAAGACAGAGAGGTCCTCTCCCCATGAAGACCCTTAGGCTGCTTCTCCTGGACAAGGCAAACAGGCTCCCACTGCCACACTTCCTGCTCAGACCCAACTCTTTGGCTTTCTGTGCTCAGAGAGTTTCCCACCCTACTACCTCCCCTCTTGTGAGTCTTTCCTTGGAGACCCAGGATGGGGCATGGACCCTCTCTCTCATCTTTGACTCCCAGGGCCTAAAATGAAGAGTAACTTGACACAGGCTTCAGCAAATGGATCATTAGTTCATCAGTTCACTCAGCCCTTAGTTCATTTGTTCAGTGGTCACGTGGAGACTGCACGTTGTGTGTGTCTAGATTCCCGAGAGCCCTGTTAGGTGGGACACCAGACTCAAAGCACAGAGCTCTGTGCCCTGCTCCTGCAGGGGTCCCCACGCCAGATAGCCATGCAGACCATTTACACAGGAGTCCCGTCAGGCTGGTCTGCCCCAGAGACTCCTGCCCTGCATCAAAGCTTTCTTCCCCCGCACCCCCGCCACCCTCCACCACACACACACAGGGCAGAATCAGGAATAATCAAAATGCATGATTCCAGGGAGAAAGGGAGACGCAAGGCCCCATAAGATGGTCTGCTGGAATCTGAAATCCCACTGGGTTGCCTTCCCAGAACCCCCCACCTGGGAGGGGCATGTTCCTGAGTTAGGTGCTAATTCACTCCAGCCAGGGCTCCCAGGGGAACTTCCAGGCCTTCCACTTTCCCCCTTGGCTGCACCTGAAGAGGGCAGTTTTCAGGCTAAGCATCTCATCTTTCCTCCTTCCTGTAGAACGCTGGGGTCCAATGGTCATTTTAAGTCTCAGTTACAAACTATTTTGGCCCAGACTTTTAGTGTCTTTGGCAACATATCTCTCTCAGAAACCTAAAAATCTAGGCAGCTTCTTACCTATTTAAAACTAAGCAGCTCCATGCCCCATTATCACACCGGAGTTCTTGAAAAATGCCTGCCCTCTCTCTCTCTCTCTCTCCCCCTCCTTCTTTCTTCCTCTCTTTCTCTCTCTCTCCACCCCCATCCCTTAATTTCAGCTACCCACACCTCTCCATCTTTTCTCCAAGGCCCATTTTGAAAATGGTTTATTGGTCATCATCTTAATCCATTCAGAAATGTTAAGCAATGAGTGTGATGAACAAGCTCTTGTCTTGGTACTGGCTGCAAGTCTGGGTTTTAACTGTCCTTTCTTGCTCAAGCATTTTTCAATATTAATTTTTACTGTTTGGAATTGGAAAGCAGTTGCCTCATTCAGATGTACGGGTCCCCAGATTTCTCAACTTTCTGTTCTCTTTTATTTTCAGCCAACTGCAGCTAACACACACTACTGCACTCTGTTTTCTGAGCTCTTCTCTTCGTTGGGAAATATCTGTCTTTCAAACTATTGCAGTTGGTGCCATTACCAGATATTTCACATGATATGAACCACTACCCTTCCAGTCTCCACTATAGACTGCGATATCCTCTCCTGTGCTGGTGAGACTCGGAGAAGAGTAAGTTCAGTGAGTGGGAAGAATAAAATATACCGAAATAATTTTGAGATGCCTATGAGATGTACACTGTAAGTCTAGAATTCAGGGAAGGGATTAACGATGAAGGTATCAACACAGGTGCCATTGTACTCTTGCTTGTGTGTGTACTGAGAAGCATGAATAAATAAAATACCAGATGAGTTTATCCTGAATGATTTTTAAAATTTAGGATCTCTTAAAGGAGACATTTTTCAAACTAAATACAACACTGGAGATTCTGTTTCTCTTAGGCAATCCCTCCCCCATTTCTCACCCAGATCTTCAACCAAAGAATCATTGCCTTCCAGGGCACCGTTACCAGGAGAAACAGTGCGGCATCTCTGGGGTATGCTGGAGAATATAAAAGCTTGCGAATCTCTAGTCACCCAAGATGATCTACATCCATTTCAGGTCGAACAATCTCTGACTGTATAACTATAAATTAAATGCAACATGCCTCTTTTATTACAGACATTCTGAAATATTAAAGAAGGTTAATAATTAAAGGTAAATCTTGAACCAGTTCAAAGCTCCAGCACGAATGATTTGAGCCACTTGACTATTTCAAGATTTCCCTATCATGCACAAATTTCCCTCTCTGTCAGTCCTACCGTCATCCCTAAAATAACATTACGAGCTGCATCGCTTTAATGCATCTTTAGAGACATTTCCAGAAACCTGCAGTGGTTTTGTTCAACTGTCTGCACTCTTCTAGGTTCAGGTAAACAATCACTTTGAAATGTTTGGGTCCTTTCTTTAAATAGACATGCGTAAGTATGTCATCCATATACACCAGCAACCTGGCAACATGGCGTTTAAATATTTCACTGTTCGAGTAAATACATTTGATGCCTGTGCTCCAACTTGAATTAAGTATTTATTCTGCATCTTTTCCCAAGGCTCATTTTAAATCCAGGCATTTATCAACCTGTTAAAAAAAAATGGCATCACATCTCTAGGATCTTCTAGAGCTCAGTTCTAGGCCTGGGCTGGCCCAGAGTAACCTAAAAGTACCATAAAATTCAAAAGAAAAAGTGAGACTGTATATTGACTACCTGTATGACAAATAAAGAGCTACTTAACGGGACACTAAAGACAGAAGGAACACTAGGTCCTATGACAGAAGGAACACTAGGTCCTATTGTTTAAAACAAATTCCAAACTAAAAATGCAGACCATGACTAAAGGAACACTGTTTTGGAAAACCACAAAAATATTATGGGAAAGCATACATTCATCTTGACAAGCGCCTTTTACAAAATCATGGGTCCTGGAAAAACACTCTCTGGGTATATGATCTGGATGGAAGCTATGAGTTGTCACTGTCCTTTCTTGCTCAAGTCCAGTGAGAAACTGAATTAGTTGGTCCCTGGGCAAATAGTATTGGTTTCTAGGCAGAGCCACAAGGCTGAGAGGATGCCCAGAGGAGAAACATGCTCTTTGCATAAGTAACAGGTGGAACTGAAGTGCGTTTTTGCCTGTTGTTTAGTTTGAATTTTTTGGAGACTCTTCCATTCCTTCACTTCCTTGATTCCCTTTTCATACCAGCTGATGTGCAGCCAAGGTCTTCCTGCTACCTTTTCCACCTGTCCTTCTCCGTTGCCTTCATCATTGCTTTTTCCACAACCAGTTCCCAGCGTGTCTTTCCTCCTTCTCCCTGGGCCATCATATCCCCGCCCACAACTTCACCACCGCATCACTCAGTGGTTTGACCTTGCCAAGGTCCTGTGAAAGCTGGGAGTTTTCTATTCAGAAATAAATTCACGTGCTCACACATACTTACAAAGCTTTGCATTCAGTTCAGGGAGGCACTGGCTCCAGCTTGAGAATCCCCCACCCACCTGTGTATCAGTGACTCCCAGCTCCCCATCCTCCACCGGACTCCTCCCCAGGATCCCCAAACAGACTGCAGGCCTCTATCAGTACGGTGACGGCCACTGCTCTCCATGGAACCCCTGACACCTACACTGTAAGGACTCAATGCACATTCGCTAAATGGTGAAAGAGGAACTTTAGAATGTAAAAATGCATAAAATACACTTTAAATACGGAGGAGGGTTTTCAAAACAGACCATAGAAAGTATGACCTTAATGACGGAAGAATGTACTTAGGAGAAAAATTGGAAGCAAA
The DNA here is from genome assembly GCF_047675955.1 of Chlorocebus sabaeus. Lineage (NCBI taxonomy): Eukaryota > Metazoa > Chordata > Mammalia > Primates > Cercopithecidae > Chlorocebus > Chlorocebus sabaeus. The sequence continues at coordinate 4,600,735 of NC_132913.1, read as the reverse complement.
CACATTAAAATTTACAAGTAGGATATTTTCAGGGGGTAAAATTGAAGGTGATTTTTATTTTATTCTTTAAACTTTATTTTGTAATCTTAAGAAAAAGCAGAGGCAGAAGCATAGCTTAGTGAGCTTTTGTCCTATGAACTATTGTGAAGGATGAAAGTGCCAATCCTGGGTCTCCCCATTGTCCTCTGCGTCCCCGTTACCCTCTTTCTTATAGAGCGAGTCCCAATACTCCAAGCTCTCCTCTCTCCCCTTGAGAGTTATGAACAGCTTTTAAATTTAAGGGTACAAACTGAAGCGTCCAGGCACCCCAAAGTTCCCTGCCTTCTTTGGGAAATCCAGGCCCATTAAAGCAGGTGGTCAAGCTGAGGTGGGGACAGAGAGGTGGGAGGGACGGAAGCAGACAATTGGTAGTGCAGGATAGCTTTCTCCCAGGAGTTTGGGGGATTCCGCAAGAGGCAGACCCGTGCTCCATTTGGCTGTGGTCTCCCCAGAGAGCCAGGACCCTGAGAAACGCAGCCCTGAGGCAGCAGTGGACTGAGACTCAGGAGCCCGGCACTGGGGCACCTCCAAGCCCTGGATGCTGGACCTGAACCACAGTGTGAACTGTGGAGCCTGCTGAGAGAGCTGTCTGGCCCTGGCTCTGGCTTTGGCTCTGGCCCCAGCAAGTCCGGGATGTTCATAGGCGCTTCCAGATGGGAGCAGGGAGCTCCAATGATAACTGAGGAGACACAGCTCAAACAGCCTGACCTAGTTCAATTTAGAGAAATAAAACAAAATGACGGTTTCTGTGCTCGAGGGCTTACAGCAAATTCCTACCCACCACCTGTGTGGGGCAATCTGGCATATCTGGCTAGTGGTCGTTTCCTGCCTCTGCGGGAATCAGCCTTTGGATTCTTAGTGCAAAACACCTAAGGCTGAAAGGCACCTTGGAAAGAAGCCGATCCTGTGATCTGCAAGCCGAGTTCTGCAGAGCTGCTTCAAGTCCGCTGCAGAAGCAAAAAGAGGCAGAAGGCAGGGCTCCCCTCCACACACCTGGCTCCCCTCAACCCAGCCAGAGCAATTTCGCTTTTGCGTTTCATTTAATACAGTTCCCTCCAAGTCCATTCGCCAGAGGACTGAGTGGTTGCAAACTAAGGAGAACACTAGCCTCATGGAGGCCCAGGAGGGAAAGTTAGTCCTTGCCCTGGGGAAATACTGCAGGGCCTGGACTAGAAGCCGGGACTCTTGACCCTCCATCCAGGGCTCATTTCACCTTTGCCATTTTCTCCCATAAGGACAGGACAGAAGGTATAAGGAGCGTGTCTCTGTGCGATGGGGATCAGCTCGGCTATTTCTGTGATCGTAAAATTGCCTAACCCTTTATATCTCTCCAGGCTCAGAAGTAAGTACAAGTCTCTGACAGAGAGAAGGGCATTTTGGCAGATTTCCACAGACACATTTATGTTCAAAGAATGGTAAAGCACTACATTCGTAACAGTGATCAAAAGACCCACACACTCACCCTTTTGCAAATATCCAGCCCCAGGGCCAACCACTGCCATGCAAACCAGCACCAGCACCCTTTCCCAGTGGTGCAGGAGAGGTCTGCTATCCGCCCATCGCAATGGCAGGCCCATCCACTGGCTTTGCAGCCTCCACCCCACTCCCTTCTAGTCCATCAAGGCTAGAAAATCAAAAACAGGACCATCCAGACACCCTCACAGCAAGGGCTCCAGACACGGTTGAAGTTCTACCGATCAGACACACTGCCACAGACTTTGGTTGAGACCTGAACCCCATGCGAAGAGAGGCAAAGCATTCACTGGCTGGAGTGCTAAGGCCAGTAGCTATAGTGGCAGCCTGTCCTTTCACTCAGTGGGGTCCTGACCTGGCAACCGGAAAGGAAAGTGGCAGGTTTCCGTATTGCTTTGCAGTGATAGCCACAGACTTCTTCAACGCAGCACAGTGATTCTAGGGGCTGAACGTTATTCCTGGGAAACTGATGGAGGTTCTTCTCCTACGGCCCTATCAACCATTCTGTTTTTTGGGTTCTTTTGTTTTGTTGAGGCAGGGTCTCGCTGCTGCCCATACTGGAGTGTAGTGGCACAATTGAAACAGGAAAAGTCCCCCTGTCCCTCTTGCAGGGCGTGCGATGGGGGCGTGGCTCGCTTCTTCATTGTCCTGCTCTCAAACCTCTAGGGCAGCATACAGGCAGGTTGTAGGGTTCCGACCCCAAGGCAGTGTCTAGAGGTGAATGTTTACAGCCCAAGCCCCAGTGGGCGTGGGTCACAGGGTGCTCTTTTAGTTTTGCTCTTTTAGTTTTGCCGCCTATAGGTAGCTTGTGTTAACCAGTTCAACTAGACCCCCGCCTTTTGGCAAGGACAGAGAGCTTTCTGTATCTCTGGGTTATTGCCTTGGTGGACCAGAAGAATCAGAATGAGTGCCAGGTTTTCTTGAGTGGAAGTAGTAGATCGGGGAAGCCAGAAGGGGATGAAGTGGGAAGGTTTTCCCCCGGAGTCAGGCTATCCTCCAACCTCCCCTGGCCAAACTCCAAGCCAAACTCTGTGCCACTCCGCCAGCCAATGGCCTGCCAGGTTGCAGGTGTGCTCCTAAGCCTGTGCGTGCCTCTCCACGTCCAGCCGCCAGTGTGTTCCTCCGCTGATGTGCTCCTCACGACGGCCAGCCGCTTCTGCCTCTGCTTTGGTAGGGTCTTTGGTTTTTATAGGCACAGGGTGGGGGTGTGTCAGGTCAGGGGAGGTCTTGAGAAATGCAACATTTGGGCAGGAAAACAAAAATGTCTGCCCTCACCCAGGTCTGTGGGAGTGGAGCCCTAGCCAGGGACCACACCCTACCCTACCCAGCACTTCCCCTCCCCACTTCCAGATCATTTAAAGGGACCACCCTCTTCCCTTCCCAGCACTTCCCTATCATAATCACAGCTCACTACGGCTTTGACCTCCCTGGCTCATGCAATCCTCCCACCTCAGCCCCCCAAATAGCTGGGACTACAGGTTTGCACTACTACATGTAGCTATTTTTTTAATTTTTTTGTAGATACGAGGTCTTGCTATGTTGCCCAGGCTAGTCTTGAACTCCTGGGCTCAAGTGATCTTCCCACCACAGCTTCCCAAGTGTTAGGATTACAGGTGTGAGCCACTGGGCCTGGTCCCAGCTGTAAGCACCTAATTCCCTGTATTAGAAATACCTGTGCTTAGCCCAGCTAGTTGGATTCTGTTGCCTACAACTTAACCCTTAATGAACTTTGGCATTTTTGCCAATCTGTCAGGTAAGAAAAAAAAACTATTCGTTTTAATTTTAATTTGATTTTCTCTCAACATGAGTGAAGTTCAAAGTCTTTAAGTTTAGGAGGCATTTGTATATCATTGTCTGTGAACAGATTGTGTGTTTTCAGGATGTTGTTTCCTACCCCATTAGTCATCCTTATTCTCCCATTATTTCTTCTGTTACCTTCAAAGCTTTACTGTTCTCATTTAGGTCTTTAATGCAGCTGGATTCTCCATTTGCAGATGGGTAAAGGCAGGTAGCCAGTTTCCTAGATCCTATCTACTTATTGATTTATGTGTGTCTTTCATCAAGTGTGTCATAGGCAGGGGTTTGTTCCTGAGCTAGCTAGCTATTTATTTTATTTATTTATTTATTTATTTGAGACTGAGTCTCACTCTGTCACCCAGGCTGGAGTGCAATGGCATGATCTCGGCTCACTGCAACCTCTGCCTCCCAGGTTCAAGTGATTCTCCTGCCTCAGCCTCCCGAGTAGCTGGAATTACAGGCATGCGCCACCACGCCCAGCTAAATTTTGTATTTTTAGTAGAGATGGGGTTTCACCATGTTGGCCAGGCTGGCTGGTCTCGAACGCCTGACTTCAGGTGACCCGCCCACCTCAACCTCCCAAACTGCTGGGAGGTGTGAGCCACCACGCCTGGCCTCCTGAGCCATTTCTACTATGTTCCATGGGTCTGTTTGCCTGTTTTTGTGCAGGTGCCACCATGTTTTCACTGTAGTGATGTTGCAGTGCTTCTTTATATACAGTAGAGCAAGTCCTCCCTCCTGGCTCTTCTTTCTCAATATCAACTATTTATAAATGATCATTCTTCTCTTTAAATTTAAACATAATTCTATTGGAATCCTTAGACTATCAACCTAGACTTTGTATTGGAATTGTATTGGATCAACAGATTAATAGAGAGAATATTAACATCTTTATGAAGTTAACTTATTAAATCACGAGTATTTACTCAGATTTTTATGTCCATTAAGTGTTACAAATTATCTCCATTGATATTTTGTGTAACCTCTGTTAATTTCTAGGTACTTTATAGTCTTTATAACCATGGTGGATCTCTTATTTTTCTATTGTATTTGTGGATGGTTATTGATGTTGTGGATAAATGCTATTGATTTTTGTAAATAGACCTTGAATCTAGCAAGTCCAATGACTGTGCTTATTAGATTTAAGTATTTTCTGTGATTATCTGTGTATAAACTCATCTGTAAATAGAGTTGTATCTCCTCTTTCCAAATGTTATAATCTTGGTTCCTTTTCTTGTCTATTTTATAGAACCTTTAAGATCGTGTAAAATCTGGCAGCAAAAGAGGTCATATGTAATGTTTTTCTTAATTCTAAAAGTAATGCATCAAAAATTTCTGCATTAAGTGTGATGTTTGCTGTAGGTTTCTGGTTTACAAGTTCTGTCAAGTTAAGGAAGTCCCTTTCTAGTCTTACTTTGCTAAAATGTTTTGCACAGCTAAATGGTGTTGAACCACCAGAATGGCCACATTGAAAAAGACTCACTGACACATCAAGTGTGGATAAGGAAGGGAACAACGGCTTTTGGGGTATGAATTGACACAACCACTGGGGCACACACAGTCAATTATTGTCTTCGTCAGCTCTAGCTGCTGTAACAAAATACCAACATTGGGTGACTTAAACAACAAACACTTATTTCTCCCAGTCTTGGAGGCTGGAAGCCCAAGACTCAGGTGGTGCCTGTTGAGGACCCACTTCCTGGTACATAGGAGATCGTCTTCTCGCTGTGTCCTCTCATGGCAGAGAGGGGAGGCAAGCACTCTTGGAACTCTTAGAAGGGCACTAATTGCATTCATGGGACTCCACCCTCATGACCTCATCTAATTTTTATGACCGCCCAAAGGTACCACTTCTTACTTAATACCATCACGTTGGAAGATAAGGTTTCAACACATGAATTGTGAGGGGCAAAATCACTCCGTCCACAGCAGTTCTCACCCAGAATCTTCAACCCCTTTTCAGCCCCAGTTTCATGGTGCTCTTAACCCCAGCTTCCCACAGGAGCAACTCTTTTTCAAAGGATGGGCTTCATGCATCTAGGACTGCTTTGCACACACGGGCAGGAAGCCAGCAATGCATGAGTGTACACCCGCCATGGGCAGCCCTCCACCAGTGACTGGCAGGAGAAGAGGTAAGAAAGCCTAGCAACGTTGCCCCAGCTGGACAACTCCGAGGCATGATTTACATTCCCAAGTTCTCCTGTGAGATCTACAATGCTCTCCTCCACGGGACTTTGCCTTAAATCATACCCTTACTTAGATTCTTCCTTTTGTCTGTCCTGCTTGTCCACTACCTTGCCCATTTCCTGAAGGCACACCCTTAATAAATCCCGTGTATGTCAATGCTCTTCTCCAGGTCTGCTTCACACCCTTGTTTTTGACTTAAGACAATCACTTTAGCCAAGCACAGTGGCTCACGCCTATAATCCCAGCATTTTGGGAGGCCAAGGCAGGCGGATCACCTGAGGTCAGGGGTTTGAGACCAACCTGGCCAACATGGCGGAACCCCATCTCTGCTAAAAATACTAAAATTAGCCAGGCGTGGTGGCTGGCACCTGTAATCCCAGCTACTCAAGAGGCTGAGACAGGAGAATCACTTGAACCCAGGAGGCAGAGGTTGCAGTGAACCAAGATGGTGCCACTGCACTCCAGCCTGGGCAACAGAGCCAGACTCCTTCTAAAAAAAAAGCAGTAACTTTGGAAAACTGCTTGGCAGCCTGTATAAAAGCCAAATCTGTGCATCTGCTGCAACCACAGTTCCACTCCTGGGTACACACAGCAGAATGCATACAACAAACATGTACAAAAATATTAATAGTAGCATCATTCTTAATAGTCCCACACTGAAAACAACCCGCATCATCAAATTGTCCAAATGGGTAAATGAAATGCCTTGTACTCTCAGAATGAAATACTACCCTGCAATAAGAATGGGCGAACTAAACTACTGCCAACAAAACGTGGATGATGCGGATGGATCTAATGTCGCAAGGAAGAAGTCGGACACAAAGTGAGCACACGGTCTGACTCTGTTTATATAAAGTACAGACAGACTAAACCGATCTATGAGGTCAACTTCATTTTTTTTTCACATGGCTACTCAATTGTCCCAGTACCATTTATTGAATAATAAATCTTTGCTCTGCTGATTTGAAATCAAGACAGTGGCTGCCCTTGTCAGAGGTAAGGGTTGGTGACTAGAGAGGATACAGGGTGATATTTAGGGTTATAGGGGATGGGTGCCTGCGTGCGTCCGGGTTATGAGGACTAATTAAGCTCTACACTTAGGATTTGTATATTTTTCTGTTAAGTATATTACTCATCAATACATTTTTAATTAGAAAATAATGAGGCATTGAACTTTACCCATTTTATTCTGCATATATTGACATAATTTTATTGATTTTTTTAAATGTTGGAACATCCTTATCCTCTTGAGATAAACCTTCTTTGGGCATGATAAATGAACTTGTTAATGCTTGTTGCATTTAGTTATTGTCATTATTATGATTATTATTTTTATGATTATTATTTTTTATTATTGTTGCCTAGGCTGGAGTGCAATGGTGTGATCTTGGCTCACTGCAACCTCCACCTTCCAGGTTCAAGCGATTCTCCTCCCTCAGTCTCCTGTGTAGCTGGGATTCAGGCATGTCCCACCACGCCTGGCTAATTTTGTATTTTTAGTAGAGATGGGGTTTCTCCATGTTGGTCAGGCTGGTCTTGAACTCCCGACCTCAGGTGATCCGCCTGCCTTGGCCTCCCACAGTGCTGGGATTACAGGCGTGAGCCGCCACACCTGGTGTAGTTATTGTTTTTATCTCTATTTTGAAAGGTGAAAAGAGCCTATGATTTTCTTCTATTCCTATACAGTGTTGGAATACTGGTTAAACTATGAGCTGAGCAATTTGATATCCTTTTCTGCTTCTTGGAATAGCTAGAATAAGATAAGAAATACCTCTTTATTGATAGTTTAGTAGAGCTCACACATTATCTGGATTCGGGTCTTTTTGGTGGGGGAGAAAGATTAAACTATCCTTTCTATTTATTTATTGTCTATTGGAATGTTAGCATTTTCTATTTCTTCTTCCCTCTATTATAACACTTTCTAATCTTCAAAAAATGTGTCCATTTTGCCAGAGTGTTCAAGTATATTGCGTAGTTTCTGTGTGTAATTTCATGGTTGTATTTTTTCTCCTGTTTTAACACTCTCATTCATCTGGAATTCATTTTAATTTTTTTTTTTCATGTGATTACCCAGTTGTCCCTGCATCACTTATTGGATAGGACCCCCTTTCCTCTGGGAAGCCATTGATGACAGGGTGAGAGTAACCAGTGGCGATTCCATTGCTCACTAGAACATCAGTGGACTAAGAGGTGCTGAGACAGACAGAAAAGGTGTGAGCCCCCTTGCCATTTCCTCCACCGAGAAGACAGAACAAAAGAAGAATCAAACAAATCTGCGGATAAGCACACCCAGACAGACCCCCCTGCCGGCCTGTCTCCTGAAAGAGGGACCCACTGGGGAATGAGTCACTGAGAATCAATCACACAGCAGGAAGCTCAACAGAGGCCTATCTTCTGGTACTTAGGAAATGAGGTTGTAAGAACAACAGAGCTGGTACCCCTCTGTTTTCTCCCTCTGCATTCTTCCGTGTCATAAAAAATGAGCAGGCAAGTTCCCCAAAGTCAGGAAGCACCTGTGACTTACTTTTCAAGGACACTGGCTTGAAGCTATGCTGGGAAAAAGCCCAAGGCTCCAGGTAGGAGGTACTCGCCTTCGACAGCAGCAACGGGTCCCAGTCTCAGGGATGGAGGGCAAGAGGGAGCTCCCTGACAGAAGCCTCGAGTTAAGCCTTCCCCTGGTTTGGGCAGAGTAGGGCATATAAAGGAACCCACAGGTCAAATCCAGGGTTGCTTTCACAACACGGACAGTGGGCAGCAGAGGAAGAGAAGGGACGAGATTATTCACTCTTATTGGACTACTCCACCCCCACCCCCGTGCGTGTATCCATTAGGAAGCATTGAGTCAGGAAATGTACCCCTTCCCGTGTTCATCGGAAGGAAAGGGGAGGAAAAAATGAACTTTTAACAACAAACATTTTTCCTTTCAGTCTAACTGGGCTACTTAGGCTTTGTGACCACTCCTGGACCAATAACAGACCACAACAAATCCTGTGCCTTGATGGGCTTTAACTTGGCTTTTTAGGCCAGTCATAGGCAAGGGATAGGACAATCATGATTGGACGGCGCTTTACCTGGGTCCAGCCCTGTGTGCTGTTTACCGAATACACTCAGGAGGGTTACATTCCTGAACCAAATAGAAAATGTTCTGGGCAGGAGTGATGGACTGACTATATGCTGGAGAAGCAGCCAGCAGCACTCAGGACAGAACTTTTTTTAAAAAATGTTTAAATGTTACGAATTGTGGTAAAATATATATAACGTAACATTGACCATTTTCACCATTGTTAATTGTACGATTTGGTGGCATTAATTACATGCACAATGTCGTGCAAACATTAACGTTTATTTTATTTATTTGTTTATTATTTAGAGACCAAGTCTCACTCCATCATCCAAGCTGCAATGCAGAGGCGTAATCTTGGCTCACTGCAACCTCTGCCTCCCTGGTTCAAGCAATTCTCCTGTTTCAGCCTTCTGAATAGCTGGGATTACAGGCGCGTACTACCATCCTAGCTAATTTTTGTGTTTTTAGTAGAGACGGGTTTCACCATGTTGGCCAGGCTGGTCTCTAACTCCTGATCTCCGGTGATCCATCTGCCTCAGCCTCTGAAAATGCTGGGATTACAGGTGTGAGCCACCATGCCCAGGCTATATTTCTAAAACTTTTTATCACACACACCCCCGCTCCCCTGTCCAAAAGAAACTTTTTAACCATGAAGCAGTAACTCTCCATTCTCACCGACCCCCTGCCTCTGGTAACCTCTAAGCTACTTTACGTTCCCATGAATTTACCTATTCAAGATATTTCATATAAGTGGAGTCACCTGACAATATGTGTCCTTTTGCATCTGACTTATTTCCCTTAGCATGTTTTCAAGGTTTCATCCGCATTGTGACATGTATCAGAACTTTGTTCCTTTTTATGAGTAAATAATATTCGACGTAGATAACACACTTAGCTTATACATTCATCTCTTGATGGACATTTAGGTTGTTTCCATATTTTTTGCCTATTGAGAGTAGTGATGCAATGAAAATTGGGGTATAAGCAGGGCATGGTGGCTCACATCTGTAATCCCAGCACTTTAGGAGGCCAAGGCAGGCAGATCAGCTTAGGTTGAGAGTTCGAGACCAGCCTAACCAACATGGAGAAACTCCATCTCTACTAAAAATACAAAATTAGCCGAGCATGGTGGTGCATACCTGTAATCCCAGCTACTTGGGAGGCTGAGGCAGGAGAATCACTTGAACCCACGGGAGAATCACTTGAACCCAGGAGGCAGAGGTCACAGTGAGCTGAGATTGCACCATTGCACTCCAGCCTGGGCAACAAGAGTGAAATTCCGTCTCAAAAAAAAAAGAAAAGGAAAAGAAAATTGGGGTATAAGATCTGAGTTTCTGTTTTCATTTCTTCAGGGTATATATCTTGGAGCAGAATTGCTGAGTCATAGAGTAATTCTATGTTTAGCTTTTTGAGGAATCACCAAATATCCACAGAGGCTTCATCATTTTACATTCCTACCAAGAATGAGCAAGGGCTCCCATTTCTCCATGTATTCAGTAACATTTGTTATTTTCCTTTTTTTTTTTTTTTTAACATCATAGCCATGCTAGTGGGTGAGAAGTAGTTTTGACATGCAATTTTCTAATGACTAATGATGTTGAGCATCTTTGTTTTGTGCTTATTGGTCATTCATGTATCTGCTGTTAAGTTGTAACAGGTTTTTATAAATTCTGAATAGTAAACTCTGACAAAAATTTTCTCCTTTGACCAAAACTTTAATCAGGTTCCTAAGTCCTTTCTGACTAAGCCTGACCTTGTGCTCCCTCTCTGTCCTTGTGGAATCTAGTTTGAGAAAAAGATCCTGCTAAGTCAGTTTAACCAGAAGCCCCATATACTTGATATTTCCTCTCAGTCGTTTTCCATCCACTGACCTCAACCCTGCTCCTTGGTTATAAATTCTCACTTGTCTTTGCTGGAGTCAGAATTGAATCCAGTCTGTCTCTCCCACCGCAAGACCCTGTGGCAGAACTCCCTGTACTTATCTCCATGGCACCCTTGAATAAAGTCTGCATTTCCACCTTTAAGAGTGTCATACATAATTTTTTCCTTAAAAACGGTTATCAGATGTATGATTTGAAAATATTCTCTCTCATTGTGTAGTTTGTCATTTTACTTTATTGATAATATCCTTTGGTGAACAAGTTTTTAATTTTGATGAAAACTAATTTATCCACTTTATCTTTTGTTGTTCATGCTTTTGGTGTTCTAAGAATTCCTTGCCAATTACACAGTCATGAAGATCTATCCCTATGTTTTCTTTTAAGGACTTGAGCACTTAGATTTAGATTGTTAATATAATTTTGTTATTTTTTCTCTATGGTGGAGTATATTTGTATATGGAAGTAGAAGTCCAACTTAATTACTCTGCATTTTGAAATCTAATTATACCAATACTATTTGTTTAAGAAACTATTCTGTTCTCATTGATGAGACTTGCCACTTATCAAAATTCAATTGCCCATAGATGTATGAGTTTATTTCTGGGCTCTAAATTATATTCCACTAGTCTATTATGTCTTTTTTTCTTTCTTTCTTTTTTCCTTTTTTTGAAATGGAGTCTTGCTTTTCTTGCCCAGGCTAGAGTGCAGTGGCGTGATCTTGGCTCACTGCAACCTCTGCCTCCCAGGTTCAAGCAATTCTCCTGCCTCAGCCTCCCAAGTAACTGGGATTACAAGCACCCACTACCATGACTGGCTAATTTTTTTCTGTGTTTAGTAGAGACAGGGTTTTGCTATGTTGGACAGGCTGGTCTCGAACTCCTGATCTCAGGTTATCCACCCTCCTTGGCCTCCCAAAGTGCTGGGATTACAGGCATGAGCCACCACACCCAGCCTATTATGTCTATTCTTATGCAAATGCCACATTGTTTTGGTTACTGTAGCTTTGTATTAAGTTTTGAAATTGAGAAGTGTGAAACCTGTAACTTTACTCTTCTTTTGCAAGTTTGTTTTGGCTATGCAGAGTCCCATGCAATTCCATATGAATTTGAGGCATGGTTTTTTTCATTTCTGTAACAACAAAAACAAAAAGTCTGTTTGATTTTGATAGAGCTTGCATTGAATTTGTAGATTGCTTTTAAGAGTACTGATATCTTAACAATATTGTCTTTCTATCCATGAACATGGAATGTCTTTCCATTTATTTAGATCTTCTTTAATTTCTTTAAGCTATGTTTCATAATTTTCAGTGTACATGTTTTTCACTTCCTTGGTTGAATTTATTCCTAAGTATTTTATTCTTTTAGATGCTATTTTATATAAAATTGTTTCCTCAATTCCTTTTTGAATTGTTTATTGCTGGTGGACAGAAACAAGTGATCCTTGTGGGTTGAGCTTATGCCTAGATATTTATGTGTTTTCTACTCATATGACCATATTAGCTGTGAATAGAAACAGTTTTACTTCTTACTTCCCAAGTTGAATGTATTTTATTTCTTTTTCTTGTCTAATTATCTGGCTAGAACTTCCAGTATAATGCTAAATAGCAGTGGTAAAAGTGAGCATCTTTATCTTGTTTCTGATCTTACAGAGAAAGCTTTTAGTCTTTCACCATTGAGTATGATGCTATCCATGGGTTTTTAATAAATGTCATTTAAAATATTAACAAATTTTCTTCTCTTCTTAGTTTTCTGAGTGTTTTTATAGTGAAAGGATACTGGATTTTCTCAGATTACTTTTCTATATGAACTGAGATAGTCATGCATTTTTTTTTCCTTTTTGCTGTCCATATGATGTATTACACTGATCATTTTTCTTATGTTGAACCACCCTTGCATTCCTCGGATAAATCCCACCTATGCATGGTGTATAATCCTTTTAATATGCTGTTAGGTTCACTTTGTTATTATTTTATTTATGCTTTTTCATTTATATTAATAGTGTATATTGGTCTATAACTTTCATGTCATTTGATGTCTTTATTTGACTTTAGTGTCAGGGTAATGCTGTTTTCATAGAATCAAGTAGGAAGTGCTACCTCCTCATCTATGTTTTGGAAGCATTTTCAAATGATTGGTATTAACTCATTCCTCTTTGGTAGAACTCACAAGTGAAGCCAACAGGTCCTAGGATTTCTTGGTTGGGAGGTTTTTTATTACCTATTCAAACTCTTGTTATAAGTCTGTCCAGAATTTAAATTTTTTCTTGAGTCAGATTTTGTAATTTTGTGTCTTTCTAGGAATTTTTCCCTTTCAGCTAAGTTATCTAATTTGTATACAGTCGTGCATAGTACTCTTTTATTTCTTTTTTATTAAGGTCAGTAATAATGTCCCCACTCTCATTTTCTATGTTAGTGGTGTCCTCTCTCTCTTGCTCTCTCTCTCTCTGTCTCTCTCTCTCTCTCTGTCTCCCTCTCCTCTCTCCCTCCCGCCTCTCTCATCTTGCTAGAGGTTTGTTGTTCTATTGTTCTTTCAAAGAACCAACAGTTGATTTCATTGATCATTTATATTGCCTTTTATTCTCTCTCTCTCTCACTCTCTCTTTAAGTAGAGATGGGGTTTCACCATGTTGGCCAGGCTGGTCTTGAATTCCTGGCCTCAAGTGATCCACCCGCCTTGACCTCCCAAAGTGCTGGGATTACAGGAGTGAGCCACCCCACCCAGCCTATTCCCTATTTCTATAATCTGTGCTTGAATATTCAATATTTCTTTTCTTCTGCTAGCTTTGATTTTAGTTTGTTTTTCTAGTCCCTCAAAGTGTAAAGTTAGGTTATGGATTTTTTATCTTCCTTCTTTATTAATGGGAAGTTTCCTCTGAGCGCTGCTTTTGCTGCATCCCATAATTTTTGTATGCTTTGTTTTCTTTTGTTTGGGTTATGGATTTGAGATTTTTCTTCTTTTTTAATGGGAATTTATGGCTGTAAGTTTCCCTCTGAGTACTGCTTTTGATGCATCCCATAATTTTTGTGTGTTTTGTTTTTCTTTGCATGTATCTCTAAGTATGTTTTAATTTTCTCAGTGATTTATTATTTGATCCACTGGTTACTTAAAAGTGTATTGTTCAATTTCCACATGTCTATGAAGTTTCCAATATTCCTTCTGTTAATGATTTCTATCTTTATGCCATTGTTGTCTGAAAAGACACTTTGTGTGGTTTTAATTTTTTAAAATTTGTTGAGACTATTTTGTGGCCTTACATATGGTCTCTTCTGGAAAATGTTCCATGCACACTTGAGATGAATGTATATTCTTCTGTTTGGAAGTGGAAGGTTCTATATTTATCTGTAGGTCTAATTAGCTTATTATGTTGTTCAAGCCCTCTGTTTTCCTACTGCTCTTCTGCCTAGATGTTCTATCCACAATTGAAAATAGTAGAAGTTTCCAACTCTCATTTTAGAACAATCTATTTATCCCTTTGAGTCTGTCAGTGTTTACTTCCTATATTTTGGGGCTTTTTTGTTTGGTTCATATATGTTTATAATTGTTAGGCTCTTTAATGAATTTTGCCTTTTGTTGATATATAATACTCTTTTTTGTCTCTTGTAGAAGTTTCTGACTTTAAGCCTATTTTGCCTAATATTAATATAGACATCCACCTCTCTTTGGGTTACTATTTGAATAAAATATCTTTTTCCATCTTTTCATTTTCAGCCTACTTATGTCTTTAGAACTAAAGTGAATCTCTTGTAGATAGCATATAGCTAGATCATGTTTTTCAAACTACCCTGACAATCTCTTTTGACTGGATAGTTTAATCCATTTAAAATTAAAGTCACTGATGATTAGGAAGGACTTACTTCGGCTGGGCATGGTGGTTCATGCCTGTAATCCCAGCATTTCAGGAGGCCAAGGTGGGCAGATCATGAGGTCAGGAGTTTGAGTCCAGCCTGACCAACATGGTGAAACCCCATGTCTATTAAAAAACACAAAAACTAGCCAGGCTCAGTGGCACATGCCTATAATCCCAGCTACTCGGGACTGAGGCAGGAGAATTACTTGAACCTGGGTGGTGGAGGTTGCAGTGAGCTGAGATCACACCACTGCATTCCAGCCCGGGTGATAAAGTGAGACTCCATCTCAAAGAAAAAAAAAAGGAAGGACTTACTTCCACCATTTTCTATTTGTTTTCTGTATGTCTCATGTATTTTTTGCCTCTCATTTTCTATATTACTGTTTATTTTGTGTTTGGTTGATTTTTTTGTGAAATGTTTTGAATCTATTCTTATTTCCTTCTGTGTGATTTTTAAATATTTTCTTTGTGATTTCCATTATGACTATACTTAACAACCTAAATTTGTAACAGTCTAGTTGAATTTATAGCAACTTAACTTTAATAGCATACAAATACTCTCCTCCTATACATGTCGTTGTCACAAATTACATTTATATATTATGTGCCCAAGAATGTAGATTTTTAATTAGTTTCTATGCATTTGTGTTTTAAAGCATATAGGAACTGAAAAGTGGATTTACAAACGAATAATATGGAAATAGTGGCTTTTATATTTGCCTGTGTATTTATCTTTACTGGAGATCTTTATCTCTTTATATGCATATCTAGTTTGTTTGTTTGTTTGTTTTTAAACAGAGTTTCCCTCTTGTTGCCCAGGCTGGAGTGCAATGGCATGATCTCGGCTCACTGCAACCTCTACCTCCCAGGTTCAAGCAATTCTCCTGCCTCAACCTCCCAAGTAGCTGGGATTACAGGCATGTGCCACCATGCCTGGCTAAGTTTGCATTTTTAGTAGTGATGGGGTTTCTTCATGTTGGTCAGGCTGGTCTCGAACTCCTGACCTTGGGTGATCTGCCGGCCTTGGCCTCCCAAAGTGCCGGGATTACAGGAATGAGCCACCACGCCCAGCCCTATATGCATTTTTGATGAATGCCTAGTGTCCTTTCTTTTCAATCCATAGGAATCCCCTTGGCTTATTTTGTAGGACAGGCCTAGTGGTAAAAAAAAAAAAAAAAAAAAAAACACTTCAGCTTTATCTTTTTATCTGGGAAAGTCTTAATTTCTCTCTTGTTGTTTATGGAAAGTTTTGCTGTATTTAGAATTCTCAATTGACAGATTTTTTTTTCTTTCAGCACTTTGAATATATCATTCCACTCCCTTTGGTATCCATGGTTTCTGATGAGAAATTAGATGTTAATTTTGTTGACGATTCCTTGCATAGGATAAGTCATTTCTCTCCTGCTGCTTTCAAGACTCTGACTTTCAACAGTTTGATTATAACATGTCTCAGTGTGAGTCCCTTGGAGTTTTCCTACTACAAGTTTGCCTTGCAGTTTTTAAGCTTTTATAACATATAGATGCATGTCTTTCAGCAGACTTGGGAAGTTTTTGGCCATTGTTTCTTTAAATATCCTTTCTGCTCCTTTATTTTTGTCATCTCTTTCTAGGACTTCGGTAAAATATATATATATATACACACACACATGACTGTTGGTGTTCCACATATTCCTTAGGTTCTGTTCATGTTTCTTCATTCTTTTATTCTCCTCATACTTGATATCTTCAATTATTCTATCTTCAAGTTCACTGATACCTGTGTCTGTCTACTAAAATCTGCTGTTGAACACTTCTAGATTATTTTTAATTTTAGTTATTGTACTTTTTACGTTCAGAATATCTGATTGGTTCTTTTTAATAATGTCTTTTTAGATATTCTAAGTTTTAATATTTCATTTATTTATTTCCTTTATTCTTTGTTCATTTTTTTTGTTGTTGTCATTGTTGTTGTTGTTGTCTGAGTCTGTTTAAGCCAGTTATTTAAAACCTTTGCCAAGTATGTTGAATGTCTGGTCTTCCTCAGAAATGGTTTCTTTTAATTTATTTTATTCTTTTGAATAAACCATACTTTCCTATTTCTTTGCATACCTTGTGATTTCTTTTGCAGAAAGCTGAATATTTGAATATTATAGTATGATAGCTCTGGAAATGAGATCCTCTTTCTTCCTCAGGGTTTACTGTTTTTTCTTAATTGTTGAAGTCTGTAGTCATCCTTTTAATGACTTTTGCAAATGATTTTTGCAAAGAGTATTTATTTTCATGTGTGGTCACTAAAATCTCTGCTCCTTAGCTTATGATCAACTTGTGTTTTGATGGATATTTTATTTTTCTTTTTTTTTTTCAAATGTTTATTTTATGTACAAAGAACTATCATGGTTTTTCATTGAGTAGATGCCTTAGATAATCCTTTGAAGGAAGATCATTTAGTCCAACTTAATGAAACCGATATCCTTTGTGTACTGACGGAAACACTGGCAGCACATATTGAGGCCATATTTCTGGATCAGACCGTGCAGGTTTGAACAGACGGGACAAGAGCAAGAACCCTGGTCGAATTTTCGCGGGTGGCTCCAGTACAGCTGCTGGTGACCCATCTTGCTTTCAGGAGGGCAATGAGGTAAAAGCAATGGATATTTTCTTGAGTGCCAGGAGCAGTTTTTTAATTGCCTTTTTTTAAATTTAGCATTAATTTTGTTGCTGGGAATTTTTTACTGTTTTTCCAAAGTTCTGACAAAGTTGGTTCTGACCAGGTTTGCTTGTTTTTCAATGTTTCTATGAGGATACAAATGCTTATGGCTATCTATTTCACCATTTTACTGACATCCGAGTTAACAGGTTCTTTTGAAGAACAGGTCTATAGTAATTTAATAGAGTTCTAGTATAGCCAATGTCAAGCATCTGAAGACCTACTAATTTAATTTAACTCCAATTGTGGGAAGTAGGAGAAGCTGAAATTGTTTAATTTGCTTTGTGCAAGACACTCCACTAATCAACTCTCTTAGTCTTTGCTTCTGAAAATATAGAAGGAAGTGAAGATATGTACAAGGGCCTGGGAGTTCATGGAACATAGGATAAATTCAGTGATGTTAGCCTTTAACATTTTTTATTATCATCTTTGATTATCACTGCTATCACCTCACTCCTGAATCTGTCACTACTCATCCACCCCATTTCTCTGAAGCGAGAGTAAGAGCAGGTAACACAAAGGCAAGATAATTAAGACCCAGGTTTAGTAGCACACAGAACTGCAATCAAACCTTATTCTTTTTTTTTTTCTTTTGAGACAGTTTCACTCTTGTCACCCAGGC
Source organism: Chlorocebus sabaeus (assembly GCF_047675955.1). NCBI lineage: Eukaryota > Metazoa > Chordata > Mammalia > Primates > Cercopithecidae > Chlorocebus > Chlorocebus sabaeus. Next base: position 4,583,141 of record NC_132913.1, on the reverse strand, counting down.
TAGAGTGCAATGGCATGATCTTGGCTTACTGCAACCTCTGCCTCACCCGGTTCAAGCTATTCTCCTGCCTCAGCCTCCTGAGTAGCTGGGATTACAGGCGTGCACCACCAAGCCCGGCTAATTTTTGTATTTTTAGTAGAGATGGGGTTTCACCATGTTGGCCAGGCTGGTCTTGAACTCCTGACCTCAGGTGATCCACCTGCCGTGGCCTCCCAACGTTCTGGAATTATAGGTGTGAGCCACCGCACCTGGCAGTCAAATCCTATTCTTTCACTAACTTACTCTGTGACCCTGATTAGGATACCAAGTTCTCCATTCTCAGTTTTCTATCTAAAAAGTGGAAATGATTCTATACAGTGCCTCCTTGGGTTATTGTAAGGACTGAATGAGCAACGCTTAGTACCTAGCCTGTCATAAGTCCCCCATAAAAGTTAGTATTAATGTTTATGCTCCTGTCCATTGTCCTGGGCTCCATCTTAAAACCTGATAACTACCCTGTCTTCTCACCTTTTGGGGTTCACATGGGACTGTTTTCTTTTCTTTCTTTTTCTTTTATTATTTTGTGTTTTTTTTGTTTTGTTTTGTTTTTTGAGACAGAGTCTTTCCCTGTCACCCAGGCTGGAGTGCAGTGATGCGATCATGGCTCACTGTGGCCTTGAGTTCCCAGGTTCAAGCGATCCTCCTCCCACCTCAGCCTCCTAAGTAACTGGGACCACAGGCATCCACTGCATCTGGCTAATTTTTAAAAAACAATTTTTGGAGATGGGGTCTCTGTATGTTGTCCAGGCTGGTCTCAAACTCCTGGGCCCAAGTAATCCTCTTGCCTCAGCTTCCCAAAGTACTGAGATTACAGGTGTGAGCCACTGCATCTGGCCCGTTTTTGCTTCTACTTGTTCCTGGCCTCTGAAAAAGGCTCAGTCTTATCCAGTCCTGATATAGGGCTTCATTCTTGGGGAACATGTTTGCGGCCAGGGTTCTTGTAGCCCTTCAATGGAGCTGAGCACCAGCCCTCTATCTCCCAGGAAACACTTCCTCAACCTCTCTTCCCCGGCCTCTCTACCCTCAGTTTCTCCTCTTCTGGGTTGTGGACTATTCAATTATTTCTTACCATTCCTTAGCATTTCTCCCTCATGTGACCCAAAAGAGCACAGTTAGGAGTGGGGTGGGAGAAGGATGAAATATTTAAGAGAGCAACCCATGTGTCCCTCCAGTCTGTCTCTTGATCCTCCTATCTCTTCCAGATTCCTTCCTAGATCATCTAGACCCTTTCTTGATTTTTAGTTTCCAAAGACTGTAGGCTCTGAAGGGAAGAAAAATGACTTAGGCCAAATATAATAGATTTAGAAGCATCCAGAAGGAGATGGAACAGAGTTTTCCATTCTCCACCCCTCAAACTGGGGAAGAATATTTTAGTCTAGGAGGAAGGGGTGAGAGCTGAGATTTTAGAAGTCCCTAAGAAAGAAACCTTACTCCCTTCTGGGTAGAAAATAACAAAACCTCCAGCTAGGTTTGAGATAATCAACAGCCAAGGGAAAAATTTGTTTTTCTTCCCAGGAACAACACCAGAATAAGGTCAAGGTCTCAAGGAAGAAAGGTGATGTGTTGTGTTTCGAGGAACAGAGGCAGGCCTGAAAGGAACCTGTAAGTCACAATAAGGGATGGCTTAGCAGTGTCCTTGGCAGAATGACCACTGAAGACAGACAGCTCAACGAGGGCTACTATGAGCAGATCACCCTGAGACTTTTTAATTCCCAAGCTAATAACCCAAGAAAGTAAATCCAAATTCAAAGAAAATGGAGGAACACCAATTTGACTAAAATTATATGTGTGCATCCTCAGCAAAATGGAGTCTCAAATTAAAAATTAAGTTATAAGAAGGATGTGACATTTCTGATCTTCCTGGGTCCAACAAGCTACATGATCATCTACAGAAAGCCCAAGGCTTCTGACTTTTATTTTACTTTTTACACTACAAGCAGCTAGATGGCTAGCCAGTAAGGACAGAGAACAGCTTCCAAAGCCAAAGGAGTTGTATAAAAGGTCACCTTCACAGGAGTCACCCAATCTCACTCTGACCCTGCCTGAAGACCAAATCCAAGTGGAAGCAGAAGGCAAGAGGGGCTGGGTGACATAGTGCATGCATATCTGCTTCCGAGGACCGAGAGTCGGGTGGAGACAGGTGGGGAATGCATTTGGGGAGCAAAGGGAAGGTGTCCCAAATTCCATGTGACAACATTCTCAGTGAAATGAACTAACTGGAAAGATCACTTTCCAGATCTGGTCTCCCCTCAGAGACAGAGGAAGAGCTAAGCCCAGGACGGAGGAGCTGAAGACCACTTTGGGAAGAGCTAAGCCCAGGACGGAGGAGCTGAAGACCACTTTGGGAAGAGCTAAGCCCAGGACGGGGGAGCTGAAGACCACTTTGGGAAGAGCTAAGCCCAGGACGGAGGAGCTGAAGGCCACTTTGGGAAGAGCTAAGCCCAGGATGGAGGAGCTGAAGACCACTTTGGGAAGAGCTAAGCCCAGGACTGAGGAGCTGAAGGCCACTTTGGTCAATACAGCTGAAACCCACAAGGTCATTTATAGAATCCCTTGTCCAAGAAGGAGAGTTAAAGGTTAGAACCAGGATATGAGCCAGAATCTTAGAAAATGCACGGTGGATTATTACACCAGAAGAATGACACTGGTAACAGCGGCAGGTGAGAAAACGAAGCAGAATCAGATATGGGAATAGCAAGAAGATAACTCCAAAAACTTGACCTTCCCATTGGGTTAAGCTTCTCTTTGAGATTAACCTTCTCTGTGGGCATAGGTGCCAACCTATTCAGATCTTTCTGTTTGCCAGAGCAGCATCACCCATGTGAAAGAACTGCCTTGTGGATATCTTCAGGGATGTCTCAGGATCTAGTTACACGTGCAGATTGAATCAGAGTCAGAGAGATGCTTAGGGAAAAGTGGAGTTCAGCTGTGTTGAGTTGCAATCAACTGGTTGACATGCTAATATGCAACTTAATTAGCTGTTTGTTTATTTATAAGTTGCAATTATTGGAGTCAAAATTGTTTTTCATGTCTCAAACATTTTCTTAAGCCTTTGGAAGGTTAAGATAAAAATAATGAAAGGAAGTTCCTGAACAACAGCTGTGTGCATGGCCTGGTGCAGCCTGTCTGAATGAAGTTTGAGGGTAGGAGGCTCCAAGAGGGAAGGTGCTAAGAACTGACGGAATACCTAATTGCCAGACCATATGGAGACATTCAGATTGCTCACAAATATGGGAAAAATTAGTCACAGGTGCACAGAAAGCTAATTAATTTTATTTTAAAAGAGCCGACAATTTACTCCTAAAAAAGTTATTGCACAAGAAATGCAAAATACCACATGGTGTCACATATATGTGGAATCTAAAAATGTCTAACACATAGGAGCAAAGAGTAGAACAGTGGCTACCAGAGGCTGGGCAGGAGAAATGGGGAGATGCTGACCAAAGGCTGGAAAATTTCAGCTAGACAGAAGGGAAAGAAACAAAAGTAAATAAATAAATTGCATATGAGATTTGAAAAACATTGTAGTAGTAAGGAAAGCACTTTTCTGAGTTCTGTGAGCCATTAGAGCAAATTAACAAACATGAGGAGGGGTTTACGGGCACAGATTTGCAATTGGCATCTGAAGTGGGGAGCAGTCTCAAGGGACTGAGCCCTTACCCTGTGGGGTCTGTGCTACGTCACGGTACTTAGTGTCAGCATTAAATTGAATTGTTAGTGTCTGGACCCACGGTATCAGAGGAAAAATTAAGTCATAGTACGATCTCAGGGGGTGAAACATCTTCAGCATCTGAGGAATTAAAATTTGAGGCAGCTCAGGCCAGTGTCTAGGTGGGAGAAGACACACATTTTGTCAGCGCCGAGATCCCCAGATCCTTCTGTTGAGAGACTCCTTTATTAAGAACCCTTGTATTCAGTCTGTTCACTTCAATCACTGATGCTTCCTCTGACTTCAGAAGAGATTTGTTTTTTGGAAGGAGGAAAGTGAACTTTAGAGACTGTAGAAAAGGATTAACAGATAGTTGCTGATGAGGCATAAATCCCAGCATTTCACAGAGTCAAAGGGAAGGATATGGCTCAGTCAGAGCCCCTGGCTGAACCACGTGAAGAGAGGTGGTCCCTCCGGGTCAGGACTAGCCAGGAAGGAGGACACAGGCCTGCCCAGGCTTCCCTGACACCAGAAAGGGGACGAGGGAAATATTGACAATAGGGCGCATCAATGATCATGGGACTGGAGACATAGCAAATTGTATTATATAATAAGGTAATTGCTTTGTTTTGTTCTCTAACTAACATAAGAAAGCTAGAAATCTTTCACGAACATGCCACAAGCCCTGGGGAATGGTCTACACTGGGAAGCGAGGCAGGTGGATCTGCCACCTGGGGTTCTTCCTCCCTGCCCAGGCCATGTGTGCTCTCAGACACCCTCCAGCCACGAGGACTCAGCCCCACTGAAGGGCAAGGGCTCACTGCCCACCCATTATCACCAGGGCAGGTGTGATGAGTGATCCCAGGTAAATAGGCCCCCGGGCTCCCCGCCTTCTGCCCTGCGCAGCCCTCCCAGCCCTGCCCAGACCCCATGGGCCTCCTCCTGGCCGTGGGCACTTTCACCCTTCCTCAGTCACCCTGATGGTGCTGGAGAAAGCTCATCTTTTCAACAGCTGACCACCGTGGGTGGGTTTTCTTCCTTCTGCCAGCTTCCTCTGAATGTGTTTCTCCACTTCTCACATTTCCTCTGTCTTCCCTCTCCCGGGCTCTGTGCTTCTGCCCTTCTCTCTCTGTCTCTCTTTCTCTCCATCACTGTGTGTGTATTTCTGTGTTTTCCCTCCCATGAACCCCTCCCAAAGAAGTGGGGAAGTGAAGGTAAATCTTCTTTTAGAAGCAAAAATACTCAAAAGAAAAGGCAGCCCTTCCTCCACCACCACCACCACAGGGCACCACACCTGGACACTCACCATACTTTGGGGGTGACTGTTAAATCTCTGCTGTCTCTGTCCATATGAGGGACTCTCCTTCACTCTGGAAGAAGGCACACACTCTGGCCCTGAGGGAAGCCTGGCTCCTCCGTGGTCTCCCACATGACTGAGAATGTCATTTGAAGTGAGCTCCAGCTCAAGCCGGGCGTGCTTGAAGGAGGACAGCTCATCCCATCCTCAACGGATGGACCCTTCTTGACCTCCATGCACACCTCTTCGGAGGGGGTGAGAAGCATATACATTTCGAGTATTTTTTGTTTATGATACAGCATCCAACCTATTGAGTTCCAATTTCTATACCTTATATCAAGTCATTCCTGTCTCTGGAGAGTGAGTTACCCTCTGGGCCGATGTGGGAAGAAAGCGGGCCACAGACTTCAACCAGCAGTCAAACCTCAGAGGTCAGAGAGAGAGGACATCTGGCATTTTTTAAGGGGCTTTCCTATGCATCTTACATTTGATCCTACAGCGGAACTGTGAGATGGGTACAGGAAGCTTAGCTGCCTCGGTTTCCCCAGGGAAGCCACAGCGCTGACTACCTTCTTCAGGCCCATGTTCTGTCCAAGGCTGCAGTGGCCCACCAGCCCTGGAAGAGCTGCCAGTCATCAGAGAAGCCATGCTTTCACCTGGCAGTGATGTCCTCATCACTCTGAGAAGCAGTGCTGGCCACCCTTGGGTCACGGGGTGTGGCTGAGGTTCTGCTGTGGCTGGTACCACTGTCCCTGCAGCCCTTTCCTCTCATATTCCTTTGCTCCTAACCAATCCCAAAGTGCTCAGATGGGAAAAAGCATTTACATCCACAAAACCAGGCATCATGGAGAAAGAAACATACATCTGGTCCTGCACGGTTGCCTTTCCAGATAAAAATTGACCTCCACCCAACTCCAGCAAAGCCTATGTCTAAATTCTTAACAGTAAGTAAAAATCATGTCCGTTTTACAGAAGTGGGAACTGAGACTCAGAACGCGGAAGTGTCTTGCCCAAGGTCACACAGCACAGAGCCGGGGCTGAGTGCCGGTCAGCTCAGTCCTTCTGTCACCCCTGGCTGGCTCTACCCACAGCAAGGAAGGATAGTGCTGTCCCAAAAGACACATTCTATCTAAATAAATCCTTCAGGTTAAACTGTGTGATTTAGGGGAAGGATGATCCAGGAAATAATGATTTTCCTTCCCAATAATGTTTAGCGTAGGTTTGGGTTGGGGTTTTTTTGTTTGTTTTTGTTTTTGATAAATTGGAGGGGAGGCATGATGTTAGCGGCATGCATAGAAAATACTAAGTCCTTGGAGCACCTAGCGTGCTAGTTACTAGAACATGCAGCCACCTATGTTATCTTAGTAACCACTAGAACACTGAGTTCTTATGAGTATATGCATTTATTCCATGGAAAAGGAGGGTTATGAGCTTTCAATGCCCTTTACTTGCCAGAGATCTGATTGCTCCTGGGTAGCAACCAGGGTGGGGACCTCCTTTCTGCCCATGGCACTGCTGCACTCAGTCCACCACAGCACACAGGCACACAGTCAGCACTGAGCGGCGGCTGTCCCATGGCTGCAGGTGAGCCTCGGCTGCACCACCAAGTGCTCCTGCACCCCAGGCCTCCCCATGCTCACCAACCCCAGAAAATCTCCCCCTGGATGGTGAACTTGGCAGACAGGGCCTGCATATATTTCACTTCCTGATGCCTCCCCGGGTATGTGCCCATGGTTGGGGCTCAGGGGCACTTGACAGATGGAGAAAAGGGCATGAGCATGGACTGAACAGTCACCCCACTCAGCCCTGCGTCCAGCAGTCCTGGACGTCTTTCCTGCAGATCTTGAGAGATCTTGAGAGTTCCAGGAAGGAAACGGTGGAAAGTTCATCAACTCCCGGGAACCAGAATCACAACTTCTCCCTTGGAATTAATGATAGAACTTACCTGGGAACCAGATTTTAAAAGCACTGTTTGCCCATTGGGAAGTGAATTAGTCAGAACTTCTCACCCAAGGGGTGTGTCATGCTGAGCTGTCCACAAACCTGAGAAGAGTCATGTCCCAAATGGTTGTTAATGGGAGCCAGAGAATGTTGGGCTCACATCCCAGTTCTGTCAATACTGTGTTGTGTGATCTGCATTGGGGCACCTGGATCAACTAAGAGGTTTTGGTGGCAAGTAAAAGAAAACACAAATTGGCCTACAAAAGAGAATTTGTGATTCATATGACTGAAGAAGTCCAGAGTGAATTTGGTCAGTTTAATCGAGAAAATAGCTCCTCTTCCCAGTGATTCTTGGCTCCACCCTCTCCTCTGGGTGACCTTTACTCTCAAGATGACTTCGTTTATAGGAGCAAAATGATTGTGACAGTCCTAGGCCTCTCCCCTGGAAGACCCAGGCCATAGGAAGACACAGAATATGTGTCCAAGAATTCACGGTGGCAAATCAGGAAATTCACTCTGATTAGGCCCCTGGGTCACGTGCTCATGCATGAGCCACCAGCATAACCACCAAGGTGGAACATGTGACTGACTCTGCCCAGGCTGTGAGCCCCTCAAGGGGCCCTTCCTGAGGAGTGCATGGTCCTCCAATGGACACCCAGGATCTTGGGAGGGAAACAGGGAAAAAGCTGGGGAAGGAGGCCTGCAGGAGGCCATGACGGTCCCAAGTCCCTCTGAGACATACTCCAACCATCAAGCATGGCTGGTGATAGTAACGGTTCAGTATATCGAGCAGAGCACTGTGGGTTCAAATGAGATGCGCAAACTCACTTCATAATGTCTGAAGCTCTGTGTCAATGGCTCCTTATTTTGGGGAGATTCTGATAAATCTACAAAACACTCATTCCAGAAAAAGAGAAAAGAACAAATACACAAATTGATATGGTTTGAATGTGTCTCCTCCAACTCTCCTGTTGAAATGTGACCTCCAGTGTCAGAGGTGGGGCCTGGTGGGGGTGGATCATGGGGGTGGATCTCTCATGAATGGTTTGGTGCCCTCCTCATGGCGACGAGTGAGTTCTCACTCTGTTAGTTCATGTGAGAACTGCTTGTTTAAAGGAGCCTGGAAACAACAGGTGCTGGAGAGGATGTGGAGAAATAGGAACACTTTTACACTGTTGGTGGGATTGTAAACTAGTTCAACCATTATGGAAAACAGTATGGCGATTCCTCAAGGATCTAGAACTAGAAGTACCATATGACCCAGCCATCCCATTACTGGGTATATACCCAAAGGATTATAAATCATGCTGCTATAAAGACACATGCACATGTATGTTTATTGCGGCACTATTCACAATAGCAAAGACTTGGAATCAACCCAAATGTCCATCAGTGACAGACTGGATTAAGAAAATGTGGCACATATACACCATGGAATACTATGCAGCCATAAAAAAGGATGAGTTTGTGTCCTTTGTAGGGACATGGATGCAGCTGGAAACCATCATTCTTAGCAAACTATCACAGGAACAGAAAACCAAACACTGCATGTTCTCACTCATAGGTGGGAACTGAACAATGAGATCACTTGGACTCAGGAAGGGGAACATCACACACCAGGGCCTATCATGGGGAGAGGGGAGGTGGGAGGGATTGCATTGGGAGTTATACCTGATGTAAATGACGAGTTGATGGGTGCTGACGAGTTGATGGGTGCAGCACACCAACATGGCACAAGTATACATATGTAACAAACCTGCATGTTATGCACATGTACCCTAGAACTTAAAGTATAATTTAAAAAAAAAAAAAAAAAAAAAAGAAGCCTGGCTCCTCCTCCCTTTTCCCTTGCTCTTTCTCTCAGCATGTGACATACTGGCTCCCCTTGCTTTCTGCTACAAGTAAAAGCTCCATGAGCCTTATCAGAAGCTGAGCAGATGCCGATACTATGTTTGGCTTCTGGTGAGGCCTGCAGAATCACGAATCAAATAAACCTCTTTTCTTATGAATTACCCAGCCTCAGGTATTACATTATAAAAATGCAAAACAGACGAATATACAAACTTTTAAAGGTAATTGCAGTAGCCCATTCATGGTCCCTGCCCATGGACCCTGAGTTCAGGCCTGCTAGCCCCATGCCCATTCTTTCCCAAAGTGCCAGCATTTTTGGGTGCTTTCTGTGTCCCAGGCACTAGCCAGCGTGCTTTATGGATCAATGCAGTCTCATTTAATACTGATGACAACCCTGTATATTATCACAGCCATCATACAGCCAAAGAAACCAAGGTTCAAAGAGGTGAAGTGATTTGAGCAAAGAGCACAGTCAATGAGTGATTGAGCCAAAACCAGATCTCCTGATTCCAAGTCCGGTGCATTTTCCTGTCACTCCCCTGGAACTCCTCTCCACTCTCTCCATTGGAATCCCCCCGTTCATTGAGATGAGGCTCAGATGTACTTCTTCTAAGAAGCCCTCTTTGACTGCCACACAGTGACACCTAATTATACACCATCATACATGATGTGTTACTAGAACATGCTAGAACATGATAATTAGGCATACCTAATTATACAGAGGGGACTGTGGCCTGTCAAGAAAAGGCCAACCAAAGGTTTTTCTTCCTTTTGGCTTTATCAGCAGCAGCTGGAGCCCAGGATCTGCAAGTTCCCTGAAATACATAGAAGCACAGCACCCACGCCATGGAACACTCAAGCCAGGGAGCAGAGCATAGAGCGTGGGTCTGGGGACTCACCATGATGTTGGGGCAGAACTTTCTCCTCTTCCTCTGTGGCCTTGCAGGGGTTGAGCTTCACGCTTACACTCACCGTGCATCTCTCTTGTCACAGTAGCCCTGGCTATTCCACCCCAAGATGGTTCTCTTGTAGGAAGCCAACAAGGTTCGCCATCTTCCTCCTAAGTATATGCAATGAGACTTATTCACGCCAACCTGCCCTATTTAGCAACTGCCCTGAGTCAGGCCCCAGGACACTCTCACTGCATTCCCACAGCAACCCAGAAGAAGAAGGTGGCAGTTTCCATCTGCCAGAGAGGATGTTGAGACCTGCCCACAGCACACACTAGGACCACAAGGCCCCAGAGCCTCATCTACCGTCACAACTCTCTACTCTGCGGCCTGTCCGGGTGAGCCTCCAGGCTCTCTCTTTAGCCCAGAGCTCCTCCTGCCTTGCATTTCCTCTGGCATCATTTCTGGCCTCCCACGTGTGCACACCCAGGGCAGAGAGGTGGTCCCCCACCTGGCCGACCCAGCATGGGCCCATATCACAGCCCAACAGAGAGTCTAGCTAGTGATGTTGCTGATTATGATGGTGATGCTGCCTCTGCTCTGACCTGCTACTGTAAATGCTACAGGTACTGGCACCGCACAACTCAGTCCTCATGGCAGGCTGTCTGGTCTTTTCCTTTTATCAGCTTCTCCTAGATGGCCTGACAGTGCTACCCAACGCTTCCCTAACAAACTCCTTGAGGATAGGGGCTCATTCTCACCTCTTATGCCCAAAGTGCATACAGGAATCTCTGGTCATACAGAACTCTTAACAGTTACTATTGTGAGAATCAAAGGAGGAAACCACTGCAAATTTGCAACACAAAGCGTGTCGGTGGACAGGCGCCCCTCTGCCTCTGCGGTACACATCCTCCCTCTCTGGCTGCCTTCACGTACACATACAGTAATGTGGTGCTGGGCAGGCAAGCTCAGGGCCTCTGCCAACTCCTGTGATGCCATCCTGGATGCTGGATGCGAAGGGACTGCAGCAGCTCTTCCCAACCGAGCAGAGGCATCCTGGCGCTCTGCAGCCCTTGCTTAATCATCCCCCAAAAGCCCGTGGCAGATGAGCTCTAGAGGAAGACAGCAGTGGGCCTGCTTAATTATCGATGGGCTGGGCAAGCTAGCCCGGCAGGCCTGGCTTCCCGCAGCCCTGGAGGAAGGAGGCCAGCTTGGGTTTGTTAATAAAGACAGAATCTCCAGCCCAGCGGGAACTATGCTGGCAGAGTTCAAAACTCCAGAGCATATTGTACAAAATGCCGTTTTCCCTAGAAATCGAATTGGCATCCTATTTTTTTTCTTTTCTTTCTTTTTTTTTTTTCTTTTTTATTTTTTTTAATGAGACAGAGTTTCGCTCTTATTGCCCAGGCTGGAGTGCAATGGCGTGATCTCAGCTCACTGCAACCTCCACCTCCCGGGTTCAAGCGACTCTCCTGCCCCAGCCTCCGGAGTAGGCGGGATTACAGGCGTGCGCCACCACGCCCAGCTAATTTTGTATTTTTAGTAGAGACGGAGTTTCTCCATGATGGTCAGTCTGGTCTCGAACTCCCATCCTCACGTGATCCACCTACCTCAGCCTCCCAAAGTGCTGGGATTACGGGTGTAAGCCACCACGCCCAGCTGGCATCCTATTTTTTTTACTACTCTAAGCTCTTTACCTCCCTCTCCTCCACTCTCCTCCCTCATCCAGCACCATGCATGCACATTCCTAACTCAACAGCTGGCTTCTAAGTGCCACCCTAAAAGGACTGTCTTCTTTAGGTTCATAAATGAAAAAGAACACGGAAGCCAGCTTGAGGGGCTCCCACTAGCCAAGTTAAGGCAATGCAAACATCAAAAAGAATAATATTTGTAATGGATGAGAACACTTTAAATATCTAAAATCCATGAGTTTGGAAACATCTACAACTCAATGCGGGGTATACGGGAACTTTCTATCTTCATAACTTTTCTGTAAATCTAAAATTAAAAATATATTAAAAAAAGAAAAGTCAGACACAAAAGGCCACCTGATGTAATTCTACTTCTATGAAATGTCCAGAATAAGCAGCTCTACAGAGACAGAAAGCAGGTTCATGGCTGCCAGGGGCTGGGCCAAGGGGGAAAAAGGGGGTGACTTCTTAAATTGGAGTGATGAAAAGTTATGGAACTAAGCGGTGGTGATGGTTGCCCAACAATGAAAATGTACTTAATGCCACCAAATCATATGCTTTAAAATGGTAAATTTTGTGTTCTGTGTATTTACTACAATAAAAAGGATAAAAGTTTAAATGCATACATTGTAGCAAAATATGTACAGGAATTTGTACATTTGCAAGAAATACAGTAACGTCTTGAAAAACACCAGAATGACCAAGGAGCCAAATCCTGAATATTGAAATCCTGCAGGACTAATGACCAAGTTTCTTAAACAAACAAAAAGACATGAAAAGGAGCTAGGGAGATTAAAAGAGGTATAAGAGACAAATCAGCCAAACGTAACAAGAAACCAGTCAACTATAAAAAGACATTTTTGAGACAATCAGGGAAATCTGAATCCATTCTGGTATTAAGGAGTAATTATTTATTTGATAGGCTTATTTTGGTATTGTGGCTATGCTTAAAATAGAGGCTAGACTGACATACGCAAGCAGCTATTGCTGAAATAATATGACATGGAATTTCTATTAAAATGAGATTTGTTCTGTGTAAGGAGTATATAAGGATTACTCCTCTCTATTCTTGGTGTGTTTGAAATTATCCATGATAAAAGATTAAAGTTCTTTTTAAAGCGCAGAAATAGTGATCAAAGGAAAAATAACATGCATTAATTACTGTCCTTTGCATCTGAGGACACCCCAATAGCTCTCACCTCTGGCGGAAGCACCCACATTAAAGCCTGGGCCCCATGTTAGCTCCAGCCTCTCCAGTGCATGGTGCTCAGGTGGGCTGGTCACACCTGGGGGGCTCTCACTTGACAGGACATGGTGGGCTTCTCTCATATTTCTACGTTGCAGACACCCAGGAGGTATATTTAGAATGATGAACTCGATCCAGTGAATAGCATGGGGGGAATCAATACTTTCAAATGAATCAAACAATGAACCAATGTGGGATAGGATGGATATTAGGAAACTTTTGGAAGAGATGGTGTGAAATGGATAGAATGAGATGTGTTGAACTGAGCCGGCTGGGAAAACATGAGTGGAATGGAATGATTTGGATGGGATGGTTTGAAATGGAATGAAATAGTAATTCCAATTTCTTTATGACAGTGGCAAAAAGATGGAATGGCAATAAAGTAATAGAAATCTCAAAAGACTTAAATACATATAAGAGTGACTGACTCCAAAGGGATTATTAAGAAGCAACTGGGCCGGGCGCAGTAGTTCACGCCTGTCATCCCAGAACTTTGGGAGGCTGAGGTGGTCAGATCATGAGGTGAGGAGATCGAGACCATCCTGGCTAACACAGTGAAACCTCATTTCTACTAAAAATACAGAAAAATAGCTGGATGTGGTGGTGTGCGCCTGTAGTCCCAGCTACTTGGGAGGCTGAGGCAGGAGAATCCCTTGAACCTGGGAGGCGGAGGTTGCAGTGAGCCGAGATCGCGCCACTGCCTGGTGACAGAGTGAGATTCCATCTAACAACAACAACAACAACAACAACAACAAATCAGACCCCAAACATAGCTAAACACCTGTTGCACTGAGTTGACTGAAATTAAATCATCCTTAATTTTTTGCCAACGAATCCAAAAGATCAATTGCAGCTTCATCAATAACCATGATGAGATATTTATTTACCCACGCTCCTCATCCTCCACTAACTGAAAACAGACTTCTGAGCTGTGGGTTTACATGAGAGAGCAGCTCTGATGATTGTATTTCTCAGACTCTTATTAAAGAAAGCTGCCGGTCACCAAGTGCAAGGAGAAGAGGGGCCTCTGTCATAGGCCAGGGACACATAAGAGAAGCAAGACCCTGGGAGGGAAATGAGGGTCTAACATATTTTTCAGTCTTGTGGTGGATAAACGATGCTCACAAATTCTTTGACACTCCTTTGGTGAAGAGATGCAATATTTATTCCCTCTCCTTGAATCTGGGCAGGCTCTGCATCTGCTTTCATCCATTAAATGTGTCAGAAGTCATGCTACACCAGTTACCAGGCCCGGGCTTTGAGACTAGCAACCTCCACATCTCATATCTGGGCACACCTGCTTTTGGAGCCCTGAGTTGCTGCGGAAGAAGTCCTGCTAGCCTGCTAGAAAGACAACCTGGAGAAACTCTGACTCCACAGAGAGGAAGTGGGCCCCACTGAGCCCAGCCACAACCTTCTCCGCCCTTTGCCCTTTCCAGGCATGAGTGAAGACTTTTTAGAACCTCCAGCTGCCTGAAGCCAGTCAATGCAGCATGGAGCAAAAGAATCATTCCAATGAGCCCTATCCACATTCCTGACCCTCAGATAATGAGCATAACACAATGAGTAGTTTTAAGACACTAACTTGGGGTAGTTTCTTATGTAACACTGGATAATTGGAACACGTGATGTTCTCTATTAACGTGATGCAGATACAGTAGTCCCTGCTCAAGTCCATGTAGAATGAGGCTGGGTGCACAGAGCCAGCTTTGTTTCCTGCCTTGCTCCACCTGGTGACCAGGTGGCTGGACCAGAGGAGGGGATATAGGGACAGGAAGCAGGGCAAGGTCAAGGCCACTTGGCTACCGAACCAGGGTCCTAGTCTCCTCGGCACTGAGTCCCGAACCTTGATGCGAGAGGCCACAGAGGTCAGGTAGGGTCTCTGTCATTCACCTGTTTGCCAGGAGACAAAGGAAAACTCTGAACAAGGGAAAACAAACAGAAAAAAGAACAATGGGCTTGGAGACAGCCCCACTAGGTGACCTGGAACAAAGTGAGCCAAATTTCTCCTTCCTGAGAATAATGATGGCTGCCATTATTGAGCTCTGACTGTGCACAAAACCCACACAAGCACTAATGTAAGTCACACATCCTCACAGCGACCCTAAGACACAGAAGCTCCTACTTCTACCGTACACAGCTGGAAGAGCCATGGGCTGCCCTCTGGGAGCAGCACAACAGAGAGAAAGGAACACACAGGCTCTGGAATCATAGCAGCCGGATTGAAAGCCCACACCATTGCGGGCCACATCTTCCCCAACTGCAGTCTACTCATCTGAAGACAGCATAAGAAGGTTGGCCCCACTTGAGCTTGACATGAGGATGACATGTCATGGCATATGAAAAGTGACGGGCACAATAGAGGCTCTTGGTAAATGTTGGTCTCTTTCCTTAAACCCTCAGACAAAAATTCCCAAACGTTTCCAGGTTGAACTTTATAATTTAGAAAACAGTGAAATGCTTGGTGTGTTGTTTTAATTTTGTTTTTAATCCAGAAAATCCTAAAGGAGCCAGTAAAAATCAGATTGTTTTAAGCAATCCTTCCCCCGTGTTGTGTGAACTTGGCAGAGCAGATGTGCAGAGCTCAGGCTGCTGAGGTCATGGGAATAAAGGGCCAGCAGGGCTCCAGACTTGGAAAGAGCTAGTTTGGTAACCTGGTTTTACTGCTTATTCACTGTGAGACTATGGCAACTCCCTGCACCTCCCTGGGCCTCAGTTTCCCCACCTGTAAAGTGGCGCTACTAAGACCTCTCTTGCAAAGTTGTTGTGAGGATTAAATGAAATAATACATAGCAGATGATAATTGAATAATGGGTATCACCATTACCACTGCCACCATCGCACCTTCTGCAGAAAGGACCCTCAGGCCTGGAAGAGAGAGAGAGCAATATGAGAATAGTGTGTTATTGTTGGCCATGGTGAGTGTGCTTGTGATGAGTGTGCTGGTAATGATGGTACCATCATCACTGTCACTACCACCATAGCCATCATTGTCACCTAATCAGCAACACCACCACTATCACTACCACCAACAATATCATCATCATCCCAGAAATACCATCATTATCACCACCACTGTCACCAGCAACACCAGCCATTGCCACCATCATCACCAACACACTCATCACCAGCATTAATAGCACCCTTACCTGCACCAACACCAACACCATTGCCAACAATAACACAAAGGCTAGCACTAATATCATCATTAGCATCAAAAAGACGAAGATTTGTCTCAAACAGCTACACCACTTCGTGAAGAAAAGGGGAAGGGAGCCCGAGAGAAAACTGAAAAGTAAGAGAAGAATAGGTGATCAAGACAAAAAGAAGAGAATGATGATAAACTCCCAGCCTCCAAGTGACTGATGTCTCAGTGTCAGCTGAGTTCAAAGTTAGTTCAGGCCTAGAAGCCTAGAGAAGAGGCTTCCTTTGACCAGGAAGGGCCCCCGGAGCCCTGGAGCTGCATATGAGAAGCTGAGGCTTGGTCTCTCTTCCCCCCACTTCTAACCACCTGCCTCATTTTGCTCTCCCAGCTCCTTCCCCATCTGCCCATCTCCAGTGGCTGAACCCATGCACCCCAGACCCAGCATTGCTCAGCTATTTGGTGAATGAAGCTGTTATGGCCCCACACAGAGGGGCCCAGTCTCAAATCTCACACACTGAGCCCCAGACGGGGACCCTGGAAACCCAGGTTCCAGCCACAGGGACCTCCAGGAACCTGGGGGACCCAGCCTTGATTGAACCCTGTGCCAGCTCACGAACTCAAGTGAGACAAAGTGCAGGGCCAGGAAATGCTGGAGGGGACTAGAAAAAGACCTCCGGGGAGAGCATAGCGCCTGCTCACCACAAAAGACAGCCCATAGAACCAAAGGCCTGCAGGTGGGGAGGGCCATCAGAGAAGAGAAAAGACCACCTTGGAGAGGAAAGGGGCCTGGTGTCTTCCTGTTCCTTCACTGGCTAACACCTGCGCTGGGATTATCTGTGTGAGCTCGGGCAAGCCGGCAAACCCCACTAGCCCCCTTCAGCCTCCCTGTCTGTAAAATGGAGGTGATGCTCACCTGGCAGGGTGAAGAAGCTGTGAAGGTAGAAAGCTCTCCTGACACACTGGACACAGCCCCAGTGAGTGCCTGTGGGATGGATGAATGTGTGAATGAACGAAAGTCTCTGCACTCCGGGCAAGCAGCCTCCCCACTCAGCAGCCTGCCACCTTGGGCTTTGGGAATGCCTGGGGCACCATCACCCACGGCTGTCACGGCCCTGGCCTGCCTCGCTGACTCCATCGGACAGTCTTGAGGCCGAATTTATATCTCCAGCAGCTCAGACTACTGTGCCGTAGACCCGAGCTTCTGTTCGGTTCAGCCAGACACTGCCTTAAATGTATGCTGCCAGACTTCATTAGGGCCCAAGTTTTCCAGAACCATTAAAGGTGCGGGGAGAGAAGAGGGTGCTTTGGAAATGGAGTGTGAAATAAGGTAAAGGAAAGTTTAATGGGGCTGGAATCAAGTCTGCAAAGTACCTTATTAATAGTTATTTTATTCCTTGTCACACTGCTTATTAAATGCATCCTGGCTCTGACGCCTCTGCGTTCCTGCCCACAGCTCTCATCTTGCAGTAGATGTGTGCTGAGTTCTGGGGCCCTCTCGTGGGCTCATCTTCTTTCCTCTGGGGCCTGTGGCTGACCCTGGGGAGGTAAAGGCAATGATCTCCTAAGCAGGCCCTCACCAGAGTGGGTGATACAGGGGTTCTCCCAGGGAGCATGCAGGACCTCATTCTGTGGGATATGGAGAGAAAATTTAAAAATAAATCACAATGCCCAAAGCTGTCACCCTGGAGGTGAGGGTAAGGGATCCTATGGCAAGCTGTCAGTCAGAAAAACGTGTTAGCAGAGGCACCAGGATCGTGATGGAACCTGAGAAATGGGAGTGAGAGCAGGGGACACCTTGGTTCTCCTCCAGGAGAGAGGTGTGGGGCACCAGCACGTGGTACACATCTTCCTGCCACATGCCAGGCCCACGCTAGGGGAGTAGGATTCTGGCCTGCCCACAGCCAGATGCACCGCTGAGGACCCCCAACCAGCCCATCCCGGCATGAAGCAAATGCTTAACACACCCCTGTGTTTTGGGCCCTGGCTCGATCAGACCCCCTTGCCAGGAGTGATCACAACATCCACGCCAGCCCTCTAGCCCAGTTCCTGCATAAGACACTGGCATGAGGGTTCTGTCCTTTGGTGGGACAGCTACCAACTGGGCTGACATCTACACACTGGGAAGTTCAGTGCCTGGGAGTCGGCCTCCCTGAAAACGGCAGCTTTGCTATTCCTACTAAACGGAGGCTCGAGACTGCAGGGCAAGGATCGGATGGGGCACTGCCCGTTCCAGGCTCTGTCAGCAGGGACAGCTAGCGGGGTGGCAGCATCGGGCTGGCTCTGGGCTGCACAAAGAGGTTCATGAGATCATCGGACCAAGCTCCCAAAAAGCAGATGGTTGGTACCGTGGAATCAGAGGGGGACAGAGCCTGGGGCTGGGGAGATGTATCCTAAAGGGGATGGCAGATGGGCAGGAAAAGTCCACAGCCCACTGGGGTGGATGGGCAGCCCTGAGCTACCAAGACTGCCTGCTGGCAGAGCTCTGTGTGGCCCCCAGCTCAACCTGAGCTTCCAGGTCAGGCATTGCCTCAGGCCCTACACTGTGCTGGGCTGGCCTACGCTCACCCAGGTCAAGTTGAAAGTGACAGTACGAGTTGGAGCCTATGTGAGATGTGGGCCAGCCTTGAGAGGACAGAGTGGCTGCAAGCCCTGGGACCTTCCAGGTTTATCATTCATCAGCTGGTGCCTCAGGCGACCACCATTACTGCACAGGCAGAGGAAAAGGTGCCAGGCCCACGGCAGGGTGGTGGGGCTGAAAGGCGCCTTAAAGATCCCAGGGCCTGGGATGCTATTCTTCTAATATTCTGATATCCTAATTGTCCTTCCAGAGCAATCCTAATACTGAACACTTACCTACTGCTGCCTCTGTCACGTGTGGTAGATACACCTTAACCCCCGAGGTAGTTCTACTGCTAAGCTCACATTATACATGAGGGAACTGAGGCACAGAGAGGTCAAGTAACTTACTCCATCTCACACAGCTATGAAGTGGCAGACCCAAATGAGAGAGGCGGAATGGCTCCAGAGTCCACTCAACTCTACAGCTCACCACCCTAATACTCTGGCTGACGACTGGCTACCCTTAGGCACCTCAAAATTGACTGGGGGGCAGAGTTGAGCTGGGTCAGATATGGAGGCGTGGGGATGCCCAAGACAACTGTCCTTGAGGGTCCTGCCTGCCCTGCACCTTTGGCCTGGCCCCTCTTAGCTCAAAGACATTCTGTGGACACCTCTGAGATGACAGCGTGATGGCTATTTCTGGGCTGCAACCTCCTGCCTCCTCATCCACACCCTGAGAGTGACCTCCATGTGCTCTGGGGCAGTCCGAGTCCTCCAGGTGACACATATTCCTCCTAAAACATAGGAGACACTTCAAATTGCTGCCACAGACCTGTGTCCTTATCCTGGTCTCACCCCTTCTCAGTTATGCTATGAGACAGCGACAACTGCCACAGGTCAAACGCCTATACCGGGCATACTGAGGGCTCACACACAGCCATTCTCTCCTTTACCTTCACGACCACCTGGAGACTCGGCCTCAACCCCCTGATCTCAGCTGAGGTCCAGGGAATATAAATGACAGCATGAGCTCATGCGGCAGCTCGGGAGAAGTGAGGCTAGGAAACGAGGCTGTGAGATTGCAAAGCTCCCGCAGCTGCTCAAAAGCTATATGAGGGTTATGTTACAATTACTGTTATGTTCTGCTGAGCAACTTCAGCCTTCCAGAATATGTTCACATTCATCCCCCATTTGGCTCTGCCACTCACCCTGAGTTACTCGCCTCCCCTGGAGAGAAGTTCCCTGGAGAGTAAGACAGTGAGATTCAACATCAGCATCCCAGGCCTGTCATTTCCTACTCATTTTATCAGCCAAGAGGGGACGAGCCAGGCTTTACCATCTCTACCTTACAAACGAGGAAGCTAAAGTGTGGGCAGCTCATGCAATCTGTCAGCCAACATACTGGAGTGACCTACTAGGAACGCACAACAACAGCAACATAATAACAGCAGCAGTTTGAATTATTGAACCACTGTCAGCCACATGCCAAGCACTGCACTAAGTCATTACAGATATTAGTTTATTTAATCCTCACGGCAGCTATAAGTGAACTGTTACTCAACATTATGACCCTCAATGTAAAGATTAAGAAGCTAAGATCAGGACTCAAACCAGACTCCTAGTCACTTACGGTGTCTAGTTCGGTTATTTTTGCTACTCTTTGTATTCATTCACCGATTCGTTCATTCCACACTTCCCTGGATGCCTAGTCCAGGCACAGGACTCAGTCCTGGGAATACAGTAACAAACAAGAGAGACTGAGTCCCTGCCCCAAAGCAGCTTGCAGACCAGGGAGTCATGCAACCAGGTGGAGTCCCCTAAAATCCTGGCAATCCTGGGTCATCAGGTGGGTCCAGGAAGAGGTAGAGATCTCAGCTCATCATCACCTGGTTTTCTCCAGATCTCCGGCAGGATATATGGTTTAGCAAGGCTCACCAAAAGATGTGCTTGTGCTCATAACATGAACTTCTTGTTCCCTTAACTGCCTCTGTCTTGTTTTTTCTCCACAATCAGCCTTATTTTAATCTATATACCCAAAGGCAGAGAGAAAATGGCATGCTCTTAATGAAGAAGAAGAAGATGATGATGATGAGAGCAAAGAAGGTGCAAAGTAGGTTCCTAAATTCCAGGCTGGCATTTAAACCCACTCAGGTGATTCGAATTCATTTACTTCTCTTGAAGTTGGAATGACAAGAACATATATTTCCCTGGAAATGTAGCACACTAAAGCCACTGTAAATAAGGACCTGAAGATTCGCACTTTTATTTATGCAATGATCTATGAGATTCCCCGTGTTCTCCAGCTGACTGAATCCCAGAATCTGGACAGGGTTGGTCGTGTTGACATTTCAAACCCTATCCGTGTAATGCAAATTCCCAAATTCGTGTCTCCGAAATCCAGCCCTGTGAATCCATCTGATCTCAATCTGGATAGGCTCCAGTAACCATGGCAACATGATAACAATGGGAACATCATTTTCTTAGCTCGTCCCCACCCACCACCAAAACTCTTACTCCTGCTGGATCCCCATTCTTAGAGAACGGTACCAACATCCCCTGAGGTCCCACGCAGAGCATTATGAGTCATCTAAGACATCTGGCTCTCATGCAGCTTTGTCCTCATCCTGTTGTCAGCTGATCCCCAAATGAAACCTGCTCAGATTCCCTCAAATGCATGCTTTCCCCTCTCTCCAACCCAGGACCAGTCCCTGCAACAGTCACCTGCTTTCAGGTTGCTCCCCACCAATAAGTCTACAGTGACTTTTAAAAACACAATCTGCTTATAAAAGATAAATTTCTCAGCCCCGCTTACAGTCTCAAATACTCCACTTTCTGCACTCACATGTGTACATGGCTCCCAAAACTCCTTACTCCCCTTGCTTCTGGGCTATGTTTGTACCACTCCCTCTTTGTAGAGCATACTTTTCCCATCTTCTTTGCTGGATAACCCCTATTCGAACTTCAAGGCCCAGTGCAGACATCACCTCTTCCTAGAAGTCTTCCAGGACTCCAATCCAGGATTGGTTAGGCACTTCTGAATTGCAACGACATCTCGACCATAGCATAGGATGCATCACACCATATGAGATATGTCTGTCCACCTGGTTCTCTGCCAACTGAACTGTGAGCTTCCTGGGAGAAGGAACCATTTCTTTTCTTTTCTTGTGTTATTAAAAACACACAGTATGCTTAATCCGTGGGAGAACTCAAGAAATGCTTGCCACATTAATCAACAAATGGATGAATGAAGAAACACACAAATGGATCACTCATGTCCATTCTTCTCTCCATATTCCTCCCAGCTATTCCAAAGATCTCTGGATTACAAGATACTTTAGTTCCCTATCATCTTGGTTTGTTCGTGATCATTCTATGAAATGGAAGACTCCAAAGGTCTACAACATGGTGTAGTGTTTTTCAAACTTTCATGAAAGAAACTTTAAAAGTACACTTTTAATCATAATTCAAAACACATACACCTACAAAACCAAACAAGTATCAAAAAAATTTAGTCAGCCAGGTGCTGGTGGCTCACGCCTATAATCCCAGCACTTTGGGAGGCCAAGGCAGGCCAATCACCTGAGGTCAGGAGTTGGAGAACAGCCTGGCCAACATGGTGAAACCCCATCTCTACTAAAAATACAAAAATGAGCCAGGCGTGGTGGCGGGCTCCTGTAATCCCAGTTACCCGGAAGGTTGAGGCTGGAGAATCGCTTGAACCCAGGAGGCAGAAGTTTCAGTGAGCTAAGATTGTGCCACTGCACTCCAGACTGGACAGCACAAGACTCCATTTCAAAAAAAAAAAATGTAGTTATATAATATGCAATGCATCTCCTATTTCCTGTCATTTGCTGTTATACACTATTTTATTCTATTGTATTTTATATCACTTTTTAATATGCTGGTCATAGCACACCAAATTGATTTTATGGCCCACTACGTATGAAATACAGTTTAGAAAAACATTGCTCAAGAATACAGTCCTAAAGATTTTGACTCCAAATTTCTTGGAAGTATGAGGTTACAATCATTCATCCATGCTTTGGTAACATTTCGAATTACCTTATAAAAGTCTGGGTTTGAGCAGCACCACTTCCTAGTGAATTTCCAAGAAAATATTAGTTGCATAATTTACATTAAATAATTAAATATATTTTTTCATTCTATACAGCGGTTAGATATAAACTAATTACATTTCAGAGGACAGCTGCCAAAAATGACAAGCCCAGGTATCAATCTCTTACACTGTTCCTTCATGAAGATTTTATTTTTTACTCTTTGTGCTTTCATTCCTTCTCATCTGAAGGCTAAATGTCAATTCATAAGAGCCTTGCCTAAGTGATGTTGGTGGCATAGTGGTGAGCATAACCGCCTTCCATAAAAGCCTAGCTTAATCATATTATTTCTATTTTCTATTTCTACATTCCTTTGAACTGGTATCATGGACAATGATAGTCGAAATCATTGTACACTCTTTGACCAAGGAAGAAAACAATGCAGGCATCTGTCAGTGTGTCATTACAATGTCTAATATACAATCAAAATTACTAAGCTGTGTGCAGTGAGTGGTGCATGCCCCCAGCTACTCAAGAGGCTAAAGAGGGAAGATCATTCGAGCCTAGGAGTTTGAGACCAGCCTGGGCAATATAGCAAGACCTCATCTCTAAAAAAACCTTTTAAAGAAAAAGTAGCCAGACATGGTGGCTTGTGCCTATAATCCCAGCTACTCTAGAGGTTGAGGCTGGAGGATTACTTGAGACCGGGAATTTGGGACCACCCTGGGCAATACAGTGAGACCTCATTTCTAAAAATAAAACTAAGCCAATAATTAGCTGGACATGGTGGCACACACCTGTGGACCCAGCTACGCAGGAGGCTGAGGCAGGGGTAATGCATTAGCCCAAATTACTAAGTACGAGAGGAAGCAGGAAAAAGCCAAAATGAAAAAGAGAAGTCAAAAGAAATAGGTCCTAACATGACCAAGACAAAGACTTTAAAACAGCAGACAAAGACTTTAAAACAGTTAACATACTATAGTATGTAGCACATTTAAGAACACAAAGGAGCCACGTTAACGTAATCTGAACATTTGTAGGACGCAGCTAAAGTGATGCTTAGAGAAATTTTGAGTTTTCAATGCACATATTAGAAGAAAAGAAAAGATAATTTTAGTGATCTAACTTTCTAAGAAACTCAAAACATGAATCAAAACCAAAGTAAACAGAAAAGAACAAAGTATAAAGATTAAAACAGAAATCAATAAATTAGAAAATAAAAAAGAAAATAATAATAAAACCAAAGTCTATTATCTTAAAGAATTGAAATTGAAAAAAGTCTAGAAAGACTGACCAAATAAAGAGAAAACACAAATTATGAATATCAAAAATAAAAGAAGATATATCAGTAAAGATCCAATAACTATTAAAAGAAAACTAGCAGAATAGTGTGAAAAATAATGTCAATAAATGTGACAACTTTGGTGAGATAGACTCATTTCTTGAAAAACATAATTTACTAAAACTGACACACACAAAAATAGAAAATCTGAATAGCTTCATTGTATGAATTATCTATTTCTGGGTAATAAATATTGTTCCAAAATAGAGGAGCTTAAAATAAGAAACATTTATTATTTCATAAATTACTGAGGTTAAGGAACCCAGGAGTAGCCTCACTGGGTGGTTCTGTCTTAGCGTCTTTCCCAAGGTTGCAGTCAAGTTGCCAGGCAGGGCTATAGTCACCTCAAGGCTTGACTGGGCTGGAGGATCCACCTTTACTCTCACTCACAGGGTTGTTGGCAGCCTCAGCTCCTGGTTGGTTGTCAACCAAAAGCTCTATTTCTTTCCACAAGGGCCTATTCACAAGCTTCCTGGGTGTTCACACAACATGGCTCCCGGCTTTCCTCAGAGGGAATGATCTAAGACAGAAACATAGCTAGAAGCTGCGGTTATAATACACTCATAAGTGGCATATCATTAAGTCTGCTGCATGTCATTGGACACACAGGTAAACCCTGGTACAATGTTGGAGGAGACTACACAACTACACAAGGCTGTGAATACCAATAGGGAGGTATTACTGATGGCCCTCCTGGAGATCAGCTACTACACCTACACCTATAGTTATTAAAGAAATTTAATTCATTATCCAAAAACCCCAAAAAGAGAACTACAGATCCATATAATTCTACTGATAATTTTTTTCAAACATTAAGAAAAACTATTTCAGAATATGTAAGAGGTAAGAACATGCGTCTACTCATTTTATCAAATCAAAGTAACTCTGATGCCAAAGCTTAACAAAGAATTAGAAGATAAGAAAATTAGACTCATCTCCCTCATGATCATATACACCAAATTCTTAACAAAATATTAGCTGTACATAGCATTAAGTTCACCAAGTGGAGTTTATTCAAGCAATGCCAGGTCAATTCAACTTTCAAGCATTAATTAATATAATTCAGTACGTTCACAGAATTAAATGAGAAGCCCTGTCTGATCATCCCCATAGTTAAGAGAAAAAGCACTTGACTAAAAATTCAACACTTAACAACAACAACAACAACAACAAAACACTCCTGGCAAACTAGAAATTAAGGAAAAGTTACCAATCTTGTAAGGAACATCTACCAAAATTCTACATCTAAAAATCATACTTAAGGGTGAAATAGTAAATGCTTTCTTCATAAGCATGCCTGCTCTTACCACTTCTATTTGATATTGCTCTAGGGGCCTTAACCAATGCAGTAAGGCAAGAAGAAGAAATTAAAAGGCATAAAGATTACAAAAAATAGAAGCAAAAAAGTTTCTGTTTTCAGATGACATGATTGTTAAAAGGAAATCCTGAAGAATCTAAAAACATAATGAAATGAATAAGTTAATTTAGCAAAGTCACAGGGACAATGTCAATAATCAAAATTAATTGCATTTCTATATATTGACGGTAAACAATTTAAAAATTAAGTTTGAAAAACATACCATTTGCAAGAAATTTTAAAAAATAAAGTACTTGAGAATAAATATATGAAAGGACATGCAAGACCTCTACGCTTAGAACTATAAGGCATTGCTAGGAGAAATTAAAGACCTAAATAAATGGCAAAATATATTACATTCATGATTTGGAAGAGTCAATATTGTTATAATGTTAATTCTCCCAAATTAATCAATAAATTAAATATCAGCCACATCAAAATTTCAATAGACTCTCTGATAGAAATCAAAGTCTTTATTTTAAACTTTATTTTGAAATGCAAAGGACTTAGAGTAACCAAATCAGTCTTGAAATAAAAGAACAAAGTTGGATGACCCACAACTCCTGATTTGAAGACTTGCAATAATCAAGGCAGCATGGTATTTACATAAACACAGACTAATGGAACTGAATAAAAAGTCCAGGCATAGACTCACACACATATAGTCAATTTTTGACAGTCATTAAAAAAATCTTATGGAAAAGTCTTTTTAAAAATTAGTGCTGGAACTGGAAAAACACAAGGTAAAAAAATTAATCTCAAACTCTACTTCATACCACACACACTCACACAAATGAGTTCAAGATGGATCAGAGAGCTAAACAAATAGTTTAAACTGTCACTTTTAGAAAAAAAAATATGGGAAAATACCTTCCCAGCTTTGGGATAGGAAAATATTTTTTTTATAAAAGACACTATTTCTAACTATGAAAGAAGAAAACTGATAAATCAAAACTTTATCAACATTTTTAAATGTTTTAGCTACAAAAACTATATAAGATAGCTAGAAATAAACTTAACCAAGGAGGTGAAAGATCTCTACGCTGAAACTTTAAAATATTGATGACAGAAATCAAAGAGGGCACAAACAAATGGAAAGATATCCTGTGTTCACAGATTGGAAGAAATAATGTTAAAATGTCCATACTACCCAAAGCAATGTACAGATTTAGTGCAATTCCTATCAAAATACCAATAACAGAAATAGAAAAAACAATTCTAAAATTTATATGAAACCACAAAGTACTTTGAATAGCGAAAGCAATCTTGAGCAAGAAAAAGACAGCTGGAGGCATCACACTGCCTGACTTCAAAATATGCTACAGAGCAATAGTAACCAAAACAGAATGGTACTGACATCAAAACAGACACACAGACAAATGGAACAGCAGAGAAGCCCAGAAATAAATCAATACATATATATATAAAACAGATGTACCTACACACATACAAAAAAAACGCCAACTGATTTTTGACAAAGGTGCCAAGAACACACACAGGGAAAAGGACAGTCTCTTCAATAAACGGTACTGGAAAAATTGGATATCTGAGAACAGAAGAATGAAACTGGACCACTTTCTTTTGCCATTTAAAAAATCAACTCAAAATGAATTAAAGACCTAAATGTAAGACTCAAAGCTATGAAACTACTAGAAGAAAACTTAGGGGAAATGCTCCAGGACATTGGACTGGGCAAATATTTTTTTGGATAAGACCTCAAAAACACAAGGCAACAAAAGCAGAAATAGATAAATGGGATTACATAGCACTAAAAAGCTTCTGCCCAGGAAAGGAAACAATCAACAAGGTGAAGAGGACATCTACAGAATGAGAGGAAATATTTGGAAAGTATACATCTAATAAGGGGTTAATATTCAGAATATATTTTTAAAAATTAATTCAACAACAAAAACTCATAATCCTATTTTAAAATGAGCAAAAGAACATGTTAGACATTTATCAAAAGAAGACGCACAAATGGTCCACAGGTATATGAAAACATGCTTAACATCAGTAATCATCAGGAAAATGCAAATCAAAACCACAATGAGGTAGCATTTCACTCCAATGATAATGGCTATTACCAAAAGACAAAAGATGACAAGTTTCAGTGAAAATGTGGAGAAAAGGGAACACTTACTATATACTGTTGGTGGGAATGTAAATTAGTACAATCATTATGAAAAACAGTATGGATGTTCCTCAAAAAATTTAAAATGGAACTGCCATATAATCCAGCAATCCCACTACTGGGTATATATTCAAAGGAAGTGAAAGAAAATCAGTTTGTTGAAGAGATATCTGCACTTCCATGTTTATTGTAGCACAATGCACAATGGCCAAGATATGGAACCAACCTAAGTGTCAATTAACAGATGAACGGACAAAGAAAACGTGATATATACACACAATAGAATACTATTCAGCCTTTAAAAAAAAAAAAAAAAAATCCTATCATTTGCAACAACATGAATGATCCTGGAGGACATTATGCTGAGTGAAATAAGCCAGACGCAGAAAGACAAATACCGCGTGATCTCACTCACATATCTCACTCACATATTGTATTAGTCCGTTCTCACATTGCTATAAAGAACTACCTGAGACTGGGTAATTTAGAAAGAAAAGAGGTTGAACTGGTTCACAGTTCCTCAGGCTGCACAGGAAGTATGACTGGGGAGGCCTCAGGAAACTTACAATCATGGGGGAAGGTGAAGGGGAAGCAGGCACATCTTATGTGACTGGAGCAGAAGGAAGAGAACAAAGTGGAGGGGGGTGTGTCGCACACTTTTAAACAACCAGATCTCGTGAGAACTCACTCACTATCACGAGAACAGCAAAGGAGAAATCTGCCCTTGTGATCTAATCACCTCCCACAAGGCTCTTCCTTCAACACTGGGGATTATAATTCAACATGAGATTTGCGCAGGCACACAAACCCAAACCACATCACATGTAGAATCTCAAAAAGCTGATATCATTTATAGAAATAGAACATTGGTTACCAGAGGACAGGGAGAGGGAGGGGAGGATGGAGAAAGGATGGTTAATGGGTACAAAGTTACAGTTAGAAAGGAGGAGTATGTTCTGGTGTAGGGTGACTATAGTCAACAATATGATACTGTGTATCTCAAAATAGCTAGAAAAGAAAATTGTCTATGTTCTCATCACAAAGAAATGATAAATGTTTGAGGTGACAGATACACTAAATACTCTGATTTGATCATATCGTAAGATATGAGTATATCAAAACATCATATTGTACCCCATATATATGTACAATTATTATGTGTCAATTAAATCTTTTTTAAATTTCCGAACAAAGTTTTTAAATTCCTTTGAAAAATCACTAGCTCCTCTGATTTATGGTGTTCAAGTTCAGAATCGCATGCTACTTAATGAAAAATGTTTAATTTTGTTTATTCAAAGGCACTATTCAGAAAATGAAAAAGTAAGTGATAGACTGGGGAAAATATTCACAAGGTATATATCTAATACAGGGCCTCTATTCACATTATGTATTTTTAAAGTCCTACAGATCAGTAATAAAGAGATAAACAACATAATTTTTTAAGGCCAAAAGACTTGAGCAGGTGAAGATATACAAATGGCCAATAAACACATAAAAATTTCTCAAGTTTGTTTGTATTCAAGGAAATTAAAATTAAAACCACAATGAAATACCACTTCATATTCATTGAAACAGTTAAATTTAGAGAGACTGCCTTAATCAGTTTCAGGATGCTATACAAGATACCATATACCGGGAGGTTTAAACAACAGACATTTATTTCTCACAGTCCTGGAAGCTAGAAGTCCAAGATCAAAGTGCTGGCCAATTGGGTGTCTGGTGAGGACCTTTTCCCTGACTGCTTGTTGTATCTTTGTATCTTCACATGGTACAGAGATAATCTCTCACCTATCTCTCTCTCTCTCTCCCCCCCCCCCCCCGCTTTTTTTTTTTTTTTTAGACAGAGTCTTGCTCTGTCACCCAGGCTGGAGTGCAGTGACACGATCTCAGCTCACTGCCACTGCAACCTCTGCCTCTCCAGTTCAAGTGATTCTCCTGTTTCAGCCTCCAGAGTAGCTGGAATTACAGGTGCATGCATCACCACATCCAGCTAATTTGTTTTGTTTTGTTTTGTTTTGTTTTAACACAGGCAGGGTTTGTACTAAAATATGTTGGCCAGGTTGCGCTCGAACTCCTGACCTCAGGTGATCTGCCCACCTCAGTCTCCCAAAGTGCTGGGATTATAGGCATGAGCCACCGAGCCAGGCCTTCACAGCTCTTTTTATAAGGGTACTAATTCCATTCCTAAGGGCTCCACTCTCATGATCTTATTATCTCGAAACGACCCACCTCTAAATGCCATCCCACTGGGTTTCCATATGTGAAATGCGGGAGTACACACACGTCCAGTCCATAGCACAGACTGACAACACCGCTGCTTGGGAAGGATGTGGATGACGAGAATTCTCACATACTGCAGGTGGAAATGTATAGCAGCACAACCACTTTGTAAATCTATCTGGAAGTTTCTCTACACTTCCATTACCCTATGACCTTGCAATTCCACTCCTGGGCATTTGCCAAAGGGAAAAGAAAATATATGTCCACGCAAAGTACCTGTGAAATATTGTTTATAGAAGCTTTGGTCATACTATTCAAACACTGGAAATGACCGATATGTCTGCCAACTGGAAGAGATTTTTTCAAGTTTCCACATCATCACATATGCAACAACATTCTAGTCAATGAAAGAAACTAGACACCAAAGAGCATACACTGAAAGCTTCCATTTATATGAAGTTCACGAACAGGTAAAACTGATCTTTGATGATAGACATCAGAAGAGTGATTGTCTATGACAGGTGAGGATTGATTCAAAGGGGGCATGAAGGAACTTTCTGGAATGATGAAATTGTTCTTTATCTTGATTGAAGTGTATGCATTTGTCACAACTCAGTGGGTCATAAAATTATGATTTATGCAGTTCACAGGATATAAATTTCATCTCAATAAAAAGTGCCATGAGACCATTGTATTTATGCTGAGCAAGCAATCACATTATCTGAAGCATAATATTCAAGATGACATAAAAAGAGCCCGTCCCAGCTGGGCTGCCACCAGGCAGCCCCCACCTGTATCTGCTTTCTCATGAAGCAGAGCCTGTCCATAGGCCAGCTGTGGTCTGCAGTGCTTCCATGTGGACTCATAAAAGCAAAGGCGGTTTCTTGCTTGTTCTCTCTCTCCCCCAGTTCCAGCCACTGAGAAGGCAAGACCCCCAAACTGTCCCCTCCTGTCTCCTTCTCTTAGCAATAGTAACTTCTGATCAGAAGTTAGCCTTCTGATCAGAGCCCCCCTGTCTGTCCAAGCTCTACAACTTGCACTAGGGCCTCCCCCCATCCCTCTAGAGTTGGTGCTATCATTCCCACCTTTGTGAAGACACAGAGATGGCAGGTGCAAAGGCGTCAGGCCAGGCCTCACAGCTTCCCTCGACTCTGTGATCTCCAGCAGGGTTCCTTGAAACTCTGGCTGAGAAGGGACAATCATATGCCCATGTCATGGTGGAAAGAGGGTGAGGCGAAGTTTCCGAGCTGGCTGCAGCCCAGTCAGGTCAGCTGGTTCTCCTCCTGGCTGACCTGATCCACCACTGGGTCTCCCAAGAACACCACCCGAGTGCCTGCCTGGTGCCTTTCATACAGCAGAGGAGAGAAAGACAAAGGAGGAGGAGGAGCAGGAAGGGATGAGTCTGTCAGCTACCAGAAAAAGACAAAACCATCTTCCTTGTGCTTGGACTCACACCATCTCCGACAGAACTGGTTTCTAAAGCAAGTGAGCCTGACTTCTGGAATCACACACAGCCCCCAGGCACTGCCAAGAGTAAGCAATGGGAAGAGAATGTCTAGGCTAAGGGCAGTGCTCCGTCTTCTGCTGGTGCTCTGTGGTCATGGAAACAGGCTGGGCCAGGATTGCAGGACAGATGGGAAGGATCACGGAGTGAGTCCTAGATGTCACTAGGCTTTGCTCAGCCCCACCCACTGCAGAGCATTCTCAAAAGGTCTCTGTCACCCACTAGGGGACAAGGTGCAATGTGACTCCTTGCCTTCACAGTGGCTGCACTCCAGTTAGGGGACATGCCCAGCTCACCCACTCTAGTAGGAACCAGAAAGGATGGCGACCCTTAGGAACCCAGAGACCCGCCTGGTCCTGTTCAAGAAACAGAGCTCAGACCCACAGGTAATGAAGGGGAATTCACTTTACTCGCAACTCTGATGAATGTCAGACTCCAAATGCAGCACATGCCTCCCTGTTACTCTCACCCTTGCCCCAGCGCCCGTGCCAACTCCCCTTCTTCCCCTCCCAGTCTCAGCTTCCACATTGTCTCCTGCTGCCTCTGCCCAACCTTACCAGGGAGTCCAGACTTTCATCATCTTCTTTCCGTTCTCCTGATTCTGCATCACAGAAGCCAAAACATCTGACTGAGGGAGGGAGACCTCTCCTCATGGAGCACAGGATGGGACAGCTAAGAAGGTGGTGGCCAAAGACCAGATTCTAAATGGTACATGACGGGCAGGAAAGAGCTGGGAGCCTGGGAACACCTGCCAGCTCACCAAGACGGCCCCAGAACAGACAGGGTTGTGGGGTGCCGCTCAATTTCAAGGGCTCCAGAGCTGAGACAATGAGGAAGCAGCCCTGGAGAGACCTTGGAAGATGAGAAGGGTGGGGGATGCAGAGAGAGAGAGAGAGAGAGAGCGCATCCTAGGAGTGGGGGAGGGCAGCAAGCACGCATTCAGCTGTACCCAGGATGGATGGAGCATGACTGTTCATTCATACACTCAGTGACAGGCAGCCTCCCAGGAAGGGCTGTGTTTTGTTCAGTGATTTGTGCTTTGCTGAAGCAGCAGAGATTACGCCTGGCTCCCTGGGCAGCTGCTGCTGGGGTATTCCTGAGTGTGGAGCCAACAGGAGCCTGGGTGGGGCAGAGGCAGCCTCAGTCACTTTGGGGAGAGTCAGAAGAGGGCACTGGGCCATCGAGGCCACAGGCAAGGGCTTCTCCTCTTTGGTCAGAAGGGTGTGGAAGGAGTTATTCTGAGACAGCCCTCAGCTCAGGATACTCGTATCCTTCAGACTAAGTCTCTTCTGTACACCTGAAGGCATAGGTGCAGGTTCCTATCCAGCAGTGAGATGTTGAGGAAGGACCTCACCCGCCAGGTCTCTAGGCACACCTTTGTCGTCTGTCAAAGTCACTGATGGGAACATCAACCAAATGCACACACACTCAGAGCTGACACAGCCATCTACTGTGCAGGCAAATACTGCGGCTCTGTTATGGGTCTCAATGTCTTGATGGACAAATACCATGATTCCTTTCAAATATATGGCACAGCACCTCCTGCCAATCACTTCTGTGAAGTTGCTGAGTGACCACAGCCTATAGCTTTCACGTGTTAAGGATCAGGGCTATGGGGGTCTCAGTGTGAGGTGGTGAGCATCCTCTCTTGCCTGCACTGCAGTCCTTACAGGCATCAAAGCCTCTGTTTTAAACACTAAGTCTATGGCCTTTTCCCCCACGATTATCCAGCTGACTCCCTGATGTGGATGTGGCCACACAATGAGCTCCCTGCTCCAGGAATCCCTGCAGCGAGTGGTTCATTGTTTGACTACAGGGCCCTTTCTACCCTCCCCTGGCACTTCATCCCCCAACATACCCTTATCAGCTCAACCTACCATGTCCCTGAGTCTATCCCAACCATATCACATGCACCGCATTCCCACCACCAGTCCATCCAGCCTTGGGCTTTTAAACTAGCAGACGACCCCCATGCCAGGAAGGGCCCCCCAGGAAGAGGAACTCTCTGCCAACTCCCATACAGCTCAATCCTGAAGGTGTCCAGAACTTGTTCACTGCCTCCATATTTGCTTTTTTCCCCCTAAATTGTCTCATTCTCCTGAGTTCTAGATCCTAGATTCAGCTCCAGTCCACAGCAGGATGCTTGGTTCATTACCTGGACCTGCCCCTTGGACACCACACGTCACTCAGCTCTTTGTCAATGTGTATCCCTCTGGCTGCATCTGCTTCCCCAGGGACTGCTCTGGGATCCAGCTTTACTTTCCTGCATGGCTGGTGTCCCCAGCACATCAGATTCCAGACATTGCGCCTTTGCTGGCAATAGCCCCCACCCTCAACCTCTCTCACCAACCTACCACCTCCACCCCAGCCCTCCCCCTTCTCAACCCTCCACTCGGCTCTCCTGCTCCCCATTACTCACCAAGACAGGGCTTGCAAAACTCGTGTCAGGAAGCATGTTGAGGGCCATGGCAGTATCCCCAGATCAACCGCCTCTCACTCACCAAGTCAATTCACTTTAGTAAGGGGAGCTGAACTGGGCTCATCCAGCCATGCCTGGTGTGGCCATGTTCACAGCACAAAGTGTCCCTGTGCTCTGCAATGTAGCAGTGGTTGGCATTGATTGATCATGGATACCATGCCAGATGGTGCAATAGGCTTCACACAGATTCACCTCCTCTTTGCCACCAACCTATGAAGTTCATTTCCAGATGAGGAAATGGAAGCTTACAGAGACTGAGTAGCTTTCCAGGGTCACATGGCCAGAGGTCAATTCAAACCCAGCTCTGTCCAGGCCAAGGCCTGGGTTCCGAATTATTCACATATAGGGTTTC
The DNA here is from genome assembly GCF_047675955.1 of Chlorocebus sabaeus. NCBI lineage: Eukaryota > Metazoa > Chordata > Mammalia > Primates > Cercopithecidae > Chlorocebus > Chlorocebus sabaeus. The sequence continues at coordinate 4,549,393 of NC_132913.1, read as the reverse complement.
ATAACATTCCCCCTTAATGGGAGATGTATTCATTCATTGTTTTCTTCAACAAATATTTGTTTAGCACCTACTACGTGCAGGTCACTGTGTTAGGCATCTGACATTAGGAACAGAGTGAGCCAGTTCCCTCCCCACCATGCTCTCAAGAGTGTTTAGTTTACAGGGATATTTATGTCCACAGAGAAATCATGAACAAGTAAACAAATGAGTAATATAACTTCTAGAGCCACAAGTACTATGAAGAAAATAAAATCTGATGGAGACAGAATGAATAATGAGAAGAGAGAGGAAGTAATTTTTTAAGCAGATTATGGGCAGAGGCAAGGAACCTTCAGCCAAATATACAAATATCTAGGGGAAGGTATTTCAGTCTTAGGAGCCCCTGGCACAAATTCCCCCAAGGCAAGAAGACTTCGCATGGTAGGAAAACAGAAAGGAAACCAGTGGGATTGAAGTGTGGGGACTAAGAGATGGAATCATATGAGATGATGTCAGAGGAGTAGGCAGGGCCAGTGTTGAAGGTCTGAGAGGACTTGGAAATGTTAGATTTTATCCATTTTCAGTGGACTAAGCAGAAGACTGATACTATCTTCTACATACCTGTTTCAGTGGAAAGGGATTTTAAAAGATCCTTGTAATCACTGTGTAATGCATGAATGGGGCTGTGGATGGGGTATAATAAGATGGGCCCTATAAGACCCTTGCAGAGAATTTTTGGGTCTGGTTTCAAGAACAGCCAATGACCTACTGACGGGTTAGACATTGGAGAAGAAGAAACAGAAATTGAGGGAAAAGAAGAGTAACTGCTAGAATCTGTGCTTGAGAAATTAACTGTATGAATGGTGATAAAATTAGCTGAGATGGGAAAAACAGCAAATCAACAAGTTAGGGTGGGGAGTGTTAAAATCAAAGGTCACAGTAAGCATGTTAACTTTGGGGTGCCTATCAGAAAATGAATGGAGAGACAGCACAGGTCCACCAAGTCTCATTGAATGTATAATTCCAAAATCTACAAACACAGAAAACCAAACGGTGTTTCGTAATTCACTTACCAGTAAATTCTGACCTGATATGAAATGAAGCTCAGAGAAGGAACCGGATATGGTTTGGCTCTGTGTCCCCACCCAAATCTCATGTCAAGTTATGCTCTTTAACGTTGGAGGAGCAACCTGGTGGGAGGTGATTCAATCATGGGGGTGGACCTCCCCCTTGCTGTTCTCATGATAATGAGTGAGTTCTCACGAGATCTGACTGTTTAAAAGTGCGTAGTACCTCCTCCTTCACTCTCTCTTCCTCCTGCTCCCACCATGTAAGACGTGCTGGCTTCCCCTTTACCTTCCTCCATGATTGTAAGTTTCCTGAGGCCTCCCCAGCCACGCTTCCTGTACAGCCTGCAGAACTGTGAGTCAATTAAACCTCTTTTCTTTATTAATTACCCAGTCTTGGGTAGTTCAATAGCAATGCAAAAACGAACGAACACAGAGGCTATTAACAGATTTTTGTAATCCCACTTAGAGTGAATATCCACGTTTCACTGCAGAAATATCAATATGTTTGATTACAGGATGCTCTAACAGATCCTGCTGTAAGAAATTATAAACCTGAATGGAATTGGAAATACAAGTCTAGAGCTCTAGGGAAAGGCCAGGGGCTCAGGGCTGAAGATTAAAAAAATTAGGACCATCAGCACCAAGGTGATATTTAAAGCCTCGACACCAGACTTTACCTTGGGAAAGACTGTACATAGAGGAAGGCCAGAGCCTGAGCCTGAGAGGCACCAGCGTTTAGAGGGTGTGCAGAAGAGGTGCAGATTTTTCCCCTGACTGTACAGAAGTGAACACTGAAGCTTATGGAGGGAAAGCAGTTTGCAGTGGTTGCAGAGCTGTGCAGACATCAGCAGGCTCCGAGTTCTGGGCCCCACCTCCGCATGGTGAGCTGTTCAGTTGGCCCTGAAACCTACTGAGATTAAATGGCCCCTGTGGGGTGAACCTGCTGTATCTGAGCACATCCACTCTGAGTTCTAAATCTTCACAATCTTGGGTATAGTATCCCTGCTGCCAAGCACTGCTCATTTCCTCCCTCCCTGAGCCACCAGTGTGCCCTGTAGACGTCATGCGTCATATGGATTTGTGATCAGCTATTTGTGGTCTGTTCCTCCCACCAAGTTGTGCAATAATTGAAGACAAACGTTATATCTTAATCATTAGAAACTCAGTAAATATGTGTTCAGGTGTCCTAAAATCCTACAGGTGTTCAAATACACGTAGGAATCCCCTCCACTGTATCAATTCAGCCCACAGAGAAGTCTGTGGCATCAACAGGAAAGATACAAACCACGCTGACCCCAGCTGAGCCTCGCCCTCCCCCGTGTTAGATAAATGAGCCAAAGAAGACTGTTGGGTCTTGGCCCCTAGGTTGGTTACTTCTTCACAGCAAGCTAAGACCCATTAGTTCAAAAGCCTGCTGGAATCACATTCAAATGTTTACACATTCAGCTGTTTTAAAATAGCCCAAATAAGTAGATTCTCAGCTGTTTATAGCCTGCTTACTTTGCACAACCTGCCGAATTGCACCCAGCATCTGCAGCCACAGATAAGATCAACCCAAGAGCTATTAAGACCCCAAGCTGTTGCTGCCCTTTGGAGCTCTCTGAGCTGAAAAGGTGCTAAACAACCTCACCTAGACACAGGAACCCCTCGTCAAGCCCCCTCTCCCCCAGGGGTTCCCTTGTCCTCCTCCTCCTCTAGGTGGTAACCCTCATACCAGAGCCTCTAGATGGCCTCTTGCTGTGAGGGACATGAGAATCTGTCAAAGCGTCACCCACATAAAGCTTGTGTTACTATTGCCACCTCATGGTCAGCCCCCAAATCCTTCAAACCTACACCAAGGCTGTCAGATTCCCCACCCACCTTCCCTACACAGAGCCTGTCAGCCAGGAACTCTGCTGAGACCAGAACCTCACCCCGCGGCAGTGAGCAGCTCCAGCATTTGAAGGAAAGTGCCTATTTTCCAAGAGCTTCTCATGACTTTCCCATGCCGATCATTACCCTTGCCCCATAGATGAGCATGGCATAGGTCCATCCATCACACATTTTGAGTACCTACCTCGTGTCAAGCTCTGACCTAAGGCATTGAGGAGTCACAGTCCAACAAGGGAGACTGACATTTAAACAAACCCTTTCAAGGTGTGATGCTTGGATCCTAAGGGGTGAAATACTCTGAGAACAGACCTTTTAAGGCAGAAGTCAGTATGTTCCAGCCAGGCATGAGAGGGAAGGGCACTGCAGTGTGTGCTCAGGAGGAACCTGGAGGGTTTGGGAAGCTGCAGGTGGCTGCGGTTGGTGGGAATAGGAGGCAGTGTGTGCCATGAGTGGGAGCACCCAAGTCTGGAGACCCTCCTCAGCCAGAAGTTGGAGTGCCTGAAGGTTTTTGGCAGAGAATGATAACCAACTGTACGCTTAGGTCAGTGGCGCAGTGGGTCTACCTTCTAGAAGACTCTCTCTGGAACTCTGTTTGCATGGAGATGTCATGTTCACCATCTTTCCAAGGCCTGGGCCTTCCATGCCTCACCTAGGCCTTGGGAGGGGGACAGTTCAGGTCTCTGTAGCTCTAGGATGCTCAGCAGTGCCCACCTTCCAACTCCTGGTCAGCACATGACCAGCTCACAGGTGGCTAAAAATAGTCCAGCCTTGGACACCCTCACTGATGCTTGCGGGTGGGAGGAGGCCAGAGCAGATTAGTTTGGGGATCCCCCAGGTCCCAGCTGTGCAAGCATGACCCAATTTTTAGGCAGGTAATTTCCATGAGAGGTGGCTTCCTGGCATTCAGGGACCAACGCTTGACCTACTTCCCCGCCAACCCTTCCCGCAGAATGGAGATGTTTCAATAGGGACCATTCCCCTCCTCCCCGACTTTACTAAGACAATTCATCTCACACCTGCCCTTGGTTAGTCTCTTAAGGCCCCTGGGCCTTTGGGCCACTCCTGTGCCCTGTCTTGACTGAATGCAGAGGCCAGGCCACCCGACCAGTCATGGATCACTTTTGTGGGCTGGCCCCTCCACGGCTAACAGTAGCCCTATCCGAGTCCACGTGAGGAGGGGACTGGAGGGAAGGAAGAAGGAAGTAGAGCACCACTGTAGGAATCAAGATAAACAGAAGTGCCACGTAGGGACATTGTGCCCACAGCCACTGCCCTTCCCCAGCAAAGCTGAAGAGTGAGAGGTTCCACAAGTACCCCTCACAGACTGGGGACACCTCCAGGGTGGAAGCCTGGCACCCTGCCTGGCTACAGGCTGGGTGCACTAGAAGCTGCAGGCTCTCTGTGGGTGAGCCCAGAAAAAAGAGGTTTGTGAGGAGATGCTTGGGAGAGGACTTGAGATGTACCCCCAGAGCTGGGGGGCTGAACGTGGATGTGGAAACCAGTGCGTGTTTCTCCTTTGGGGATTTCTGAAGGCAGAATACTCATTGAAGCTTATAACGATGGCGGGACACATTGAGGGCACACACCACCCAGGTCTCCGTGCTCCTTGGGAGGCAGAGTTGGACCCTGGCAGTTCTCAGGCTTCATGTCAGGGGATTTCAGGGGTTAGAGGAGGAGGAGGCAAGGGCTGTGGTGGCTGCTGAACCCAGACAGATGGAACCCCACCCAGAGAGGCGTCTGGGATGCGGACCCTGACAGGGCTCAAGGGAAGCTTGGCCATCCTCTCTTAGAGAGTCTCTGGAAGGGCAGAGTCTGGGGTAAAGCAGATGCTGACCCTGGGCAATCCCACGTATCATGCACACAGAGTCCACCTGGCAGAAGACAAAGCCAGGCCAAGCCGGAGCAGCCTGGAGCTGTCCCCCACCAACAGGTGGCCCATCCCGTGAGAGTCCTGTGGCCATGTCTCCATCTGGAAGACGAGAGGTCCACGGCTGTCTCACATTTCCAATGTCCTACAACTGAAGCATGGACTGGCCATTTGTTCCAGAGGTGCAGACAAACGTTATCCCCGTTTTGCAGATTGGGAAACAGATGCGCCTACGAGTGAAGGGATGAAACTGAGGCACACAGCCTGGGAACGCCAGAAGCAGCTTCGATCTCTGAGGTTTGCACTCCTAACCGCTGCTTCCCAGGGCAGCTAGAATCCCTGGGCATGGTTAGGCCCCTGAATGTACTCCCGTTCTTGGCAGCTGTTTCTAATAGTCCAATTTTTCCATGAAGCTGACATGCAAGTCATTATCCACAGGGTCTAGATTCCCTGCAAATAGACACTGTCATTGCTTGCTGGCTGAATGGGATATCAGGATCCCTGTCATCTGTCATCTGGCCAGGCTTCTACTCTGGTCCCTCCCTTCCCTCACTTCAGTGCTGCAGGGCCTATCAGTGCCCACTCCTCCATTCTGTTTCTTGCAGCCTCAGGGCTCCCTGGACTAGTCCCAGGTGCCAGTCTTTACATTCCTTTGCTTAGGGTCTTTCTCTGGCTGCTGAAGCACAGAGGTGCTGCGGAATGAATCCCCCTAGAAAGCAACCCCTAATCAATGACAGGGTGCAGTGTGCACATATCCCAGCTCCCTCACCCTTGGGTGGGGTACTTGTGAGGTGTGCATTCTTCACTGGCCCCAAAGTTCTCCAGTGGGAGTAAACCCAAGCATCCACTGCACTAATTTGCTTGACAACCAAGGCGTCCTGCCCTTCCAGGCTCCCCTCCCATTTCCTACCAGTGTGGCATGGGATCACCTCCAGAAGAATCCATATTTGTCTGAGGGTTTTTTGCTGGGGAAGCCAAACAAGGGTAACCCGCCTCCGCCTCCCTTCCTCCAGCCAATCAGAAAGGAAATGGGTTCTAACTTATCTGCCCCCTTTAAAGCCCTTTCTCCCTGCTTTCCTCCAGCTCCAACTGTCCAGCCCCTCCTAAGCTCCTGCAGTGGAGAGGTCCCCCTCCCTCCTGCCCCAGAGAAAAACCTGTTGGACAGATGAAGAAACCGAGACACAAAAAGATTTAATGACCCTGACCCTGTGGAGAGCTGTCCCCACCGGCCCCCTCCTCACCACCACATGGGCAGGAAGATCGCTTGGGGCTGCTGGGACCTGAATACATTTTTATTTCCTTGGGTCTCCTCACCCGGCATCTTTCATGCCTGAATAATATGTGAGATATTTCTCCCTCTTGTTCTCTCTGCCTGTTTCATCTTTCCAGGCCCAGGATGGCATGCTGGGGTCTCCAGGTTCCCACCCTCGCGCAGGCAGCTTGCCCCAGAGCACACTGGGGCTGAAATGCCATCTGTCCTTCCTGTCCGGGATGCTGACCTGCAACTCTGCTTGGCAGGGATTTGTGGGCACACATTAAAACTCAGGTAGGATGTTCTCCCCCTTCTGTCACCCCTGGCACCTTAAAAATCTCTCATCTAATTTGTTTTTGAGCTTGAATTTTACTTCATTGCTTTCCGCCCATTCTCATAACCGCTGAGATTCTGCTGAATTCTTTCTGTTATTCTCACTGGTGTTTACGTTCCCTCCCAATTTCATATCCTCTCTGAATGTAATTAGCAGTCTGTGTATTCAAATCACTAAAAAGGCTGTCAGGGATTGCTCATGGTGAAGGCCGATGGCCTCGCCTCTCTCCAGCCCCACTCACACACACACCACGCATGCATATTGCCCACTGCCCGGGTGCCTGGGTACCACCGTCTTCTGCCACCCTGCTGCAGCTTTTTGAACAGGGCTGAGGGAAGCTGCTCCAGATGAGCCTCCAGACTGCCCCACGCTTGGGGTGACCAAGGGACACTTACAGTCAAGGTCATCCAATTGCCCCACACCACATTCCTTCCCCATCTCTGTGCATGTGGCTAACCGCTCTGAATAACAGGCTTTTCCTCTGTGCAGGAAGGACAATGGCACCTGCTTCTCACTCTGTGTGTGTGGAGGGGAGGTGGGAGTGGGAGGAGGAGAGATGACATGTCCACAGCAAGCAGCCGGGAGCTGGGACAGAGGAGATACTTAGTAAAAGCTTACTTCTTCCCCCAGTCCTCTGAATCAAGAACAAATGTGCACCGTGGGCTTGGGTGAGTCTCTCCACTTCTGCTATGGCTAATGTGGTCATAAGGAGATTTTGGGAAGAAGATGAATTTGTCCAAATCCCTCCCCAAACTGTAGCTTTGTGAGAGTCCATTCCTGGATACCAGGCTCTGAGCAGCCCACTTCCAGGGATATGCAGCTCTTGGGGTCATGTCTAAAAGGGGAAGGTCTCATTGGTTCTCCACAAAAGAGCTTATCTTATTTTGCTTCTGCAAGTATACCCAGCAGCTCACAATGCCTGGCACACACTGGCTGTGGCACTAACAGCCAGCGAGTCAATGTCCACAGCCCCCTTTTTCTTTAACAATAGAACACCTGGGTTGCAGCTGGACCCCAGGTCCCCTTGCGGTTGGCTGTGACCAGACAACCAAGTTCTGGTCGATGCAACGCATGCAAATTTCAGGACATATCTTTAAAGAGAAAGAGATGTCCTTCCCTTCCCCGTCCTCCTCTGCCACTATCCAGAAGGCAAACTTGAAGAAAGGAGCTGGACCAGTTCCCTTGGACTATGTGATAGAAACTGCACACTGAACCCATCAGAGCAGAAAGAGGGGAGTCTGAGTCCAGTGCTGTCAGGCTGCACAGCAACCCTGGCCACCTGCTGGACACCCACATGACAGGGAAGTCCAGTTCTAGCCTATTAGGGCACTGGTTTATATTTTGTATATTTTGCTTATCTGCCCAACAGATATACATTACAGTGGGCATTTAATCAATATTTATTGACTGAATAGCAAACTTTAGAAATCATGAAGTTTTTCCAGAACAGTCACAATAAAAATGAACCATACCTTGTATTAGGATTAACTGCAGGAGACTGACCTCTGGGATGGAGCGTGAGGACCTCAGCAGATGTTCTCCCTAGCAAACAACCGTTCACCTAGAGAAAGTTATAAAAATAATCATGTAAAGTCTCTGGAAATTGCTCTGCTGACATACCAACATGGAGAAGCATTTATTCAAGAAAATCTACCAAATCATCATAAGAACAGGGAGCATCTGCGGACAGAACTAGCTCAGCCCCCAGTCCCAAGCTCTGTCTTAGAGAAAGCACTCCAAGGGCTAGAATCCAAGTCGGTACCACCAAAAAGACAGGGATCCTCCTCTCTCCAGCTCCCAGTCTAGAGCTACAGCTTCTCCTGGTTACTGAGCCCTGCTCTGGGCAGGTATGGGCAAGAGGACAGGTTCCTTGAACTCATTCTGTTCTTGGATTCTGATGTTTTGACATCTGGGCCCTTAGTAGCTCTGAGAGGCTCCCTGCCCAGGGCGAGGCAATCCCTGGAGACAGTAAATGACCAGCTATTGTAAAATGTGGGTTTTATTGTAACTCAGGTACAGTGAGGCCAATAGCCTGGACACGACTGCCATTGAAAAGATAACTTGTTACTCACAGCCATGGAGAACTTTGAAAGAGGAAGCCAGGCTTAGTTGGATAAAGTTGGCCCAGGGATATGTCCTATTAGTCAGGGTTTTTGCAGAGATACAGAGCCAATGAGTTAGATATAGATACAGATAAAGGAGAAGGGATTTACTATGGGATTAGCTCACACAACTACACAGGCTGAGATGTCCTGTGACCTGCTGCCTGCAAGCTGGAGAACCAGAGAAGCTGGTAGCTTAGCTCAGTCCAAGTCTGAAGGCCTGGGAACCAGGAGACCTGATGGTGGAACTCTCATCTGAGGCCAAAGGCCTGAGAACCTGAGGGTCGCTGGTGCAAATCAGGAGTCTGAATGCTGGAGAACCTGGAGTTCCGATAAGCAGGACAACGGTGTCCTAGCTCTGGAAGAGACAGGGAATTCACTTTTCCTCTTTTTGCCCTATATGGGTCTTCAGTGGATTGTACGGTGCCACCTACATTGGGGGAGAGTGAACCTTCCTTTCTCAGTCTATCGACTCAAATACCAGCCTCTTCCAGAAACACTTCACAGGTCTACCCAGAAGTCGTGCTCTACCCGCTATCTGGGTATCCACTAACCCAGTCTAGCTGACAGCTAAAATTAGCCATCATATGCCAAAATCCCTAGCAGAAGAAATCCATTCATTGCACTGGCAGTGCCAAGAGTGGGGTGGTCCGGTACCTCCTCCCCCAACCCCCTCATGGGGTGCACAGAACAGGGCTGCCACCCCATACTAGGGTGCTAGGGTGAGGCGAGTGAAGTACTCACTTCAGGTACAAAATTTAAAGAGGCACCAAAACACTCAGTAATCAAGGAAAATAATATTTATTGTATCTGTATTACATTATATATTATATTATAAATAAAAATATAATAAATTAGAATTTTATATTTGTAAACAAATTATAAATAAAAATACTTTTAAGTCTAAATTAATGCAAAAAATCATAATGAATAAAACATTTAAAAAGATAAGATCCTAATTCCCAATTTTTCCTTTTGCCCCAGGCTCCAGAATGACCCCCTACATATATGCCATTAGTGAGGGGCCCAGAGCCAAAAAGAAATAAGTGAGCAGCGCTTGGGCCTCTGCGATATCATCTGTTCTGTATTGAAACTCACTAAAAGGAAATAAAAGAACATGGAAATGGCAACGTTCTAAGGGGGAAACAGGCAGCCTCAGAAGGAATGAGGCCAGAATGTTCCCAAACACTCAGTCCCCACATTTCCAGCCACTCACAAAATAGAACCTTCTTTCAGACACTGAGAAGACCCGTCCACATGGACTGGTGCATGTAACCCCGTAACAACACCAGATCTTCAGTGTTCTTCCTGTCTGCATTCTATAGATGAGGAAACAAGGTCCCGAGGCACTCTCACACAGCTGGCGTGGGGCAGGCCAGGAATAGATCCCGGACCATCCACCACAGACCCCTGCTCTCAGCATCTACACCCCACTACCCATCACGCACGGCCACAGTACCACTCTCCATGGTCAGCCTCCACGCCTGCACTCCGGCTGACCCCCCTGCACCTGGGCCACGGCCCACCACGCACGGCCACAGTACCACTCTCCATGGTCAGCCTCCACGCCTGCACTCCGGCTGACCCCCCTGCACCTGGGCCACTACCCATCACGCACGGCCACAGTACCACTCTCCATGGTCAGCCTCCACGCCTGCACTCCGGTGACCCCCCTGCACCTGGGCCACTTGCCCATCATGCATGGCCACAGTACCACTCTCCATGGTCAGCCTCCACGCCTGCACTCCGGTGACCCCCCTGCACCTGGACCACTACCCACCATGCACAGCCACAGTACCACTCTCCATGGTCAGCCTCCACACCTGCACTCCAGCTGACCCCCCTGCACCTGGGCCACTACCCATCACGCACGGCCACAGTACCACTCTCCATGGTCAGCCTCCACGCCTGCACTCCGGTGACCCCCCTGCACCTGGGCCACTACCCATCACGCACGGCCACAGTACCACTCTCCATGGTCAGCCTCCACGCCTGCACTCCGGTGACCCCCCTGCACCTGGGCCACTTGCCCATCATGCATGGCCACAGTACCACTCTCCATGGTCAGCCTCCACGCCTGCACTCCGGTGACCCCCCTGCACCTGGGCCACTTGCCCATCATGCATGGCCACAGTACCACTCTCCATGGTCAGCCTCCACGCCTGCACTCCGGCTGACCCCCCTGCACCTGGACCACTACCCACCATGCACAGCCACAGTACCACTCTCCATGGTCAGCCTCCACGCCTGCACTCTGGCTGACCCCCTGCACCTGGGCCACTGGCTCCTGGGTTCCTTGTACCTCTCAGATTTGGGCTCGTGGAAGGATCTGCATTGATTAGAATAGGGAATGGCCAAGGAAGGGGTCTGAAAAGCAAGTGCTTTCCCATTTGGCCAATGAGACAATATAGGAATGAAACGTCCTGGGTCCAGGTAGCCAAGGCGGCACTGAGAATGAAAGATCCCAAAAACGTGAGCTGAAAACAACTGTCCTCTGTGCCTGAGTAGTTCCTGACCCATCCCTAGTAGTCAACAAATGTGAGTTGACCCTCCAGTGAATTAATGCAGGGTTTCTCAGCCTCAGCACTGTGGACAGTCTAGGCTAGATGGTTCTTTTTGTTGCCAGGGGCTGTCCTGTGCATTGTCTGTTTGTTGCCGGGGCTGTCCTGTGCCTTGTAGGACATTAAGCAGAATCCCCGGCCTCCACCCACTAAAGGCCAGTAGTACCTTCCAGCTGTGACAACCAGTAACCTCTCCAAACATTGTCAAATGTCTCCTGCAGGGCAAAATCACCCAGCTGGGAGCCACTGTGTTAATGAAACAAAGAATAAAAACATGAACAGCTACTGGCCCTCTTAAAGAAGACGGGGGCCCAACATGGCACTGAACAGAGCCAGATGAGGGTTGGTGGGCAGAAGGAAGGCCCTGGAACATCTCTATTAGGAAGCTGAGATCAAGTCACTGTGACTTCTTTCCCCCGTCATCAAACTGCCTATCCATAGCAAATCTGCAAAGTGTGACACTTTCAACAGCAACAAATGACCTATCAGAGACCCAGCCCAGGGCTACGAGGACTGTCACTGTTCCACATGGCTGCCTGACTTATGCTTGGACCAGAAACAATTCACTACTTCTCCTTAAAAGAGGAATTTCCCCTCAGAGTGATGGATGGCCTGCCAGTCGCCAACCACAAACCAACCCTATTTCTTACCCTTCACTGGGCTGTGCCACTCCAGGGCTCTACGGTAAATTAATCAACAATTGAGAGCAGGTTGGGCAAAGATGCAGGGTGGGGGGTTCAAATCTCCAAATTCAAAGAGACAAGGCCAGTCAAATTATGTTTCCAGCCTCTGCCCCATCAGCCAGTGCTAGCTGGTGTCCGATTAGGAAAGGTAGAGGCAGGCAAGCCTTGCATATTTGGGACTTGGAGTCACATGTCCCCAGCTGGAGTTAGCCTTTCCATTGGTCCTTGAAGTTTCCTGTAAAGAAAGAGTATGGAAACCACAATAGGATGTATTCAACACCTTTCAGATTGGCAAAAATTAAGCCTGACAACACAAAAGTTGATGGAAATATGGAATAATGAGAGCGCGTTGTTTGTGGACATGTAAACAGGGAAGCATCATGGAAGATGATTTGTGACTGTCCTGTGACTTGAACATACACACGTTGTGTGGCCCATCCATCCTCTTTCTAGATACCAAATGGGAATCAGCAGGAACGTGTGAGTAGGATCACCACCACACATGTAGAAAATGCAGCGTTGCTCACAGAGTATGAAGACAGGAATCCCCCGAACATCCATCAATAGGAGGACGAATGAACAGAATACTATATCAAATAGAGACAGATTTCACAAACATAGTATCCAATGGAATAAAAACAGCCCAAAGGGAATGGGTACAAAATTATTCCATTTCAGATAAAGCTCAAAAACCTGCAAAACTAAACATTATAACCTTTAGAGATACATTCCCATGTAATAAAACTATAAAACAACAAAAACTACCCCAAAAAAGTAAAGGATTGATAAGCTCAATTTCAAGAGAGTGATTGCAATTGAGAAAGATGTGCTCTGGAGACCTCGGAGGTACTGGTAATGTTCTATTGCTCAAGCTGTGGGGTGGATGCACAGGTGTTCACAAAGTTATTGTTACTGTTCAAAGCACATATGCAGATATTACTATATATTTATTCATATGCTTGAAATATATTTTCTAATAAAAAATTAAGGGGTGTGGATGAAATGGCGGAAGGAATGGTTAGCCTTTTCAGAGATGTTCCAGATGAGGTCAGAGTCCCTCAAAAAGATATACCCTGTAAAATCAGGCTGACCCTCCACACAGCAAAGGCCCAAGGACTGCCCTTGCACAGGATCACCCAGTCTGCTAGGGGGCACTCCTTGGGAAGCCAAGAAATGCCTGAAGCTAAAGGAAAAGGGAAGGGACTGTCTTCCAGTCTCTGCTGCCTCTGATCCTCCTCCACAGAGCTAGCAGTGTGGACTATGTGTCAGGCAGTTAATCCTACAAGGGAGGCTTCATCATACCCATTTTACAAATGAGAAAACAGGCTTAGAGAGTTGATATTACATGCCCAAGATTACACAACTACTAAAAAATGTAGACAGTCCCTAACTCTAGCCTGTCTGATGGCAAAACTTGACCTGTTTTCCATACTCAGGGCTCCCTGCTGAGTGTCTTCATTCACCAACCCCCTGCCCCAGCGACCACAGAAATGCCTTTGGAGACACAAATGGACAAAACCACCCCTTCCTCTCAGGCTGCTTTGCATAAGCTCAAATTAAAAAGAAAAATTTTAATTCACCCAGCCCAGCTGCCAGGCCATTAGCATAGTTGGGCAGTTTATTTTCATGCTGCTGATAAAGACATACCCAAAACTGGAAACAAAAAGAGGATTAATTGGACTTACAGTTCCACATGGCTGGGGAAGCCTCAGAATCATGGCGGGAGGTGAAAGGCACTTCTTACATGGTGGCGGCAAGAGAAAAATGAGGAAGAAGCAAAAGCGGAAACCCCTGATAAGCCCACGAGATCTCGTGAGACTTACTCACTATCATGAGAATAGCACAGGAAAGACTGGCCCCCATGATTCAATTACCTCTCCCTGGCTTCCTCCCAAGACACGTGGGAATTCTGGGAGATACAATTCAAGTTGAGATTTGGGTGGGGACACAGCCAAACCGTATCATTCTGCCCCAGCCCCTCCAAATCTCATGTCCTCACATTTCAAAACCAATCATGCCTTCCAAACCATCCCCCAAAGTCTTAACTCATTTCAGCATTAACCCAAAAGTCCACAGTCCAAAGTCTCATCGGAGACAAGGCAAGTCCCTTCTGCCTATGAGCCTGTAAAATCAAAAGCAAGCTACTTATTTCTAGATACAATGGAGGTACAGGTAATGGGTAGATATAGTTATTCTAAATGGGAGAAATTGGCCAAAACAAAGGCGTTACAGGACCCATGCAAGTTTGAAATCCAGCAGGGCAGTCAAATTTTAAAGCTCCAAAATGATCTCCCTTGACTCCAGCTCACACTGATGCAAAAGGTGAGTTCCCATGATCTTGAACAGCTCCGATCTTGTGGCTTTGCAGGGTACAGCCCTCCTCCTGGCTGCTTTCACAGGCTAGCATTGAGTGTCTGCAGCCTTTTCAGGGGCACGGTTCAAACTGCCAGCAGATCTACATTCCGGAGTCTGGAGGATGGCGGCCCTCTTCTCACAGCTCCACTAGGCAGTGCCCCAGTAGGGACTCTGTGTGGGGGATCCAAGCCCACATTTCCCTTCCACACTGCCCTAGCAGAGGTTCTCCGTGAGGTCCCCATCCCTGCAGCAAACTTTTGCCCAGGCATCCAGGCATTTCCATACATCTTCTGGCATTTTCATACATCTTCTGAAATCTAGACAGAGGTTCCCAAACCTCAGTTCTTGACTTCTGTGCACTCACAGACTCAACACCACTTGGAAGCTGCCAAGGCTTACAGCTTCCACCCTCTGAAGCTACAGCCCAAGCTCTACTTTATCCCTTATCCAGCCAAGGCTAGAGTCACTGGGAGAAGGGGCACCAAGTCCTGAGGCTGCACACAACATGGGGACTCTGGGCCCAGCCCACAAAACCACTTTTTCCTTGTGAGCCTCCAGATCTGTGACAGGAGGGGCTGCTGTGAAGGTCTCTGACATGGCCTGGAGATATTTTTCCCATGGTCTTGGGGATTAACATTAGGCAGTTTTAGACATGTTCAGTTTGAGATGTCTATGAGACATCCAAGAAGAGATGTGATGTATGCAGTTGTTGAATCTAGAAAAAAGATAGACTTCAAGAGAGAAGTCAAGGCTGACTTACAAAATACTCCACATATGCCATCATCAGCATATGTAGAGTATTTTAAATTCATGAGACTGAATGTACTCACCCGGGAGGAAAGTATAAATAGGGCAGAGAAGAAAGGAGCACTGGGACCCCCTGGCATTAAGAGTTACAGAGAGAAAAGGAGGAAACAATATGAGACCAAGTTGATACAACAGTAATTCAACTGCTACATACATACATACACATCTTGTAAAGTTTAACAACCTCTAGAGATAGATAACATAATCTAAAGTCTTTGCAAGATATTTGCAATATCCATCATACAATTAAAAATATACTAGTTATTCAAAGAAGCATAAAAATGTATCTACAATTGAGAGGAAAAGCATGAATAATGTTGATCATCCAAATTTTGGAATTAGAAGACAATGACTTTTTTTTAACTGTTATAAATATATTAAGGAGTTAAGAGGAAAAAAATGAATAGAATGGGTGAGCAAACATATGAAGGATTTCAAAAGAGGAATTTAAACTACAAAATGAGAACCAAATCAAAACTCTAGAACTGAAAAACACAATACACAAATGAAAAATGTATTAGATAAGTTTAGCATCAGACTTAACACACAAAAAAAACAGTGGATTAAGGCATATTGCCAGAAATTATCTAACTAAAACACAGACAGACAATTTTTTTGGGTCCAATACTTATGGAGCAATATCAAAGAAAGAGAGAGTTGGAGGGTAGAAGAAATACTTGAGGAGAAAATAACCAAAATTTTTTCCAAAAATTGATGAAATATCTAAACCCAGATATCCCAAAGTGCCAAGCAGTACAAATACAAAGAAGACCATTCCTAACATGTCATAGGCAAAGTGCTGAAAATAAAAACTAAAGAAAAATATTTAAGTTATCCAGAGGCAAAGGACACTTTATATCTAGAGAAACAACCACATTTCAACCAGAAAAAAAAAAAAAAAAAAAAGGAACTGAGAAGACAAGCATACAATCTCTTAAGTGCCAAAAGGGGAAAAAAGCAAACTCAGAATTCTGTCAGGTAAAAAACACTTTAAAAAATCAAAGCTAAAAAAAAAAATCTTTTTCAGGCAAATATAAAAAATGAGAAAATCTATTGCCAGCAGATTAGCACTACAAAAAAGTGTTAAAGGAAGTCCGTCAGACTGAACAGAAAAGATGCCAGATGAAAACCCAGACATGCAGGAAGAAATGAAAAGCACCGGAAGTGCTAAATATGACTGTAAATATAAAAGAATACTGTTTTTAACTAATTTCTAAAAATTATTGTCTGTTTATAATAAAAGTAATAAAAATACATAATAAATATATAGAATGTATAATATATGTAGAAGTAAAATATAAGGCAGTCATAGCCAAAAAGGCTGGAGGAAAGGAAAATTACTTTATACATTAAGCAATATAATAATTTATGGTAGATTATGATATTTTTGCTTACGTTAGCAAAAATAATACTGATAATACAGAAAAGCATAGCTAAATAGTCAGCAGAGAAAATAAGATGGAATTTTTTTTTAATTTCTTTAAATGCTAGATTACTCCAAAAGAAGGCAGGAATAAAGGAACAAAAGAACAGACACAAATGAACACATATAAAACAAATAGCAAGATGATAGCCTTAAATCCAACAATTTCAATAATTATCTCAAATGGAAATTAAGCACTTAAAAGACAAAAATTGTTAAACTGGATTTTTTAAAAAAACAATCTATAATTCTATGCTATTTACAAAAGACAGAGTTTAAATCTAGCTAACGATGTAAGTCAAAAGAAAAAGAGAAATATGCACTTTGTAGAAACTAGTAACAAGAAAGTTTGAGTAACTAAAATAATAATAGCTATGGCAGACTTCAAGACATGGCCAGGGATTCAGAGGAATCTCTCACAACAGTGAAAGGATTAATCAATCAGGAGCATATGACAGCCCTAATGTGGATGCGTCTGACGACAACGCTTTAAAATATATGAAGCAAAATTTAACAGATTAAACAGGAGAAATAGACAAATTCACAGCTAGAGTTGGAGACCTTAACACTCCGTAATTGGTAGAAAAAGCAGATTTTTAAAAATCGGTACAATATCAATGAACGAAGCAACAAAACTAACACATTTGGCCCAATTGATGCATGTAGAACACAAAATGCACACTCCTTTTAAGTGCACATGGAACGTTAACCAAAATAAACCATATGCTGGTGCATAAAACATGCCTCAAAGGATTGAAATCTTACAAGGGAGGCTTTCATGCACTCTGGAATTAAATTTAAAAAAAAACAAATAAGCAATTATTTTAAAAATTAACTAGGAAAAAAATCCCTCCAAATATCAGAGCAAAGAAAAACTCAAAAGGAAATCATTAACTCTTCTTATCTTTATCTACACAAATCAAAATGTGTAGAAAACAACTGAAGCACTGCTTACCAGGAAATTTATAGTTTTAATTTTACGTAAAAGGAAACAAGACAGTTTTAAATCAGCGGATTAAGCTTCCACCTCAGAACGAAGCAAAAGAAAAACAGAGTAACTCGAAAGCAAATAGAGTAATAAAGAAATAATGAATATTAGAGAGTTTTTAAAAATCACAAGAAGGCCGGGCAGGGGGGCTCACGCCTGTAATCCCAGCACTTTGGGAGGCCAAGACGGTTGGATCACTTGAGGTCAGGAGTTGGAGACCAACCTGGCCAACATGGCAAAACCCCATCTCTACTAAAAATACAAAAATTAGTCAGGAGTGATGGCACATGACAATAATCCCAGCTATTCAGGAAGCTGAAGCAGGAGAATCACTTGAACTTGAGAGGTAGAGGTTGCAGTGAGCCCAGATCGTACCACTGCACTCCAGCCTGGGCAACAGAGCAAGACTCTGTCTCAAAAATAAAAATAAAAATCACTGAAATAGAAAATACACTAGCCATGAAGAAAATCAGCAAAGCAAAAAATCAATTATTTTGTGAGATTAATAACAGGAATGATCCAGAAAACAAAATAAAATAAGGGAGAAATTAGCAATACCAAGAATGAAATGAAATTAGAAATGTTCTGCAGACATCAAAAGGATAATAATAAAAGTATTACGAACAACTTTATGTCAAGAAATTCATTAACTTAGATGATAGAACAGTTCCTTTAAAAATGCAACTTCCCAAAACTGTCACAAGAAAAAATAAGAATCTCAAGAGCTTTCTATTTTTTAAATAGAAGCTATAAATTAAAATAGTCTCACTTTAAACATTAACAAAAAACCCACCTAAAGCAAACAAACAAGCCTCCAGACTCAGATGGCTTTACTAGTGAATTCTACCAAATATTGCACAAAACAAAAAAAAACTTATACAAACTCTATCAGAGAACAAAAAACGAAACACTCGCAACTCATTTTATGAGATTAACAATCCTAATACAAAACTTTGACAATAATAGTACAAGAAAAAAAAATTGCAGATTAATATAAATAGAGATGCAAAAAATTGTTAACAAAATATTAGCAAATTGATTCCAGTAACAGATGAAAAACAAATGTATGGAGTATATCATAGGAATGCAAGGTTTGCTCAGCATTAAAAATTCATAAATGTTGGGTACCAAAAAAAATAGAAGGAATGAATAAGACCTGCTATTTGATAGCACAACAGGGGGACCACAGTCAATAATAACTTAATTGTACATTTAAAAATAACTAAAAGAGTGTCATTTGATTGTTTGCAACACAAAGGCTAAATGTTGAGGGGATGGAGACCCCACTCTTTAGAATGTGATTATTACTCATTGCATGCCTATATCAAAACATCTCATGCACCCCATAAATATATACACCTATGTACCCACAAAAAAATTTTTTTAAAGTAATCAATATAATTCAACATATTAACACAATAAATATATAAAACCATGTGATAGTCTCAAGAGATTAAGAGAAAGCATTATTCGCCTGGGCGCGGTGGCTCACGCCTGTAATCCCAGCACTTTGGGAGGCTGAGGCATGTGGATCACAAGGTCAGCAAATCGAGACCGTCCTGGCTAACACAGTGAAACCCCATCTCTACTAAAAATACAAAAAAAAAAATGAGCCGGGCGTGGTGACGGGCGCCTGTAGTCCCAGCTACTCGGGAGGCTGAGGCAGGAGAATGGCGTGAACCCGAGAGGCGGAGCTTGCAGTGAGCCGAGATCCTGCCACTGCACTCCAGCCTGGGCGACAGAGCCAGACTCCGTCACAAAAAAAAAAAAAAAAAAAAAAAGACTTAGGAGTTATTCATAAATAAAAATTCTCAGCAAGCAAAAGATAGAAGAAAATTTCCTCAATCTGAAAAAGAATTTCTATGAAAAATACATAGCCGACAACATATATAAGGATGAAATATTCAACATTTGCCCTCTAAGACTAGGAACTAGGCAAAGATATTCATTCTTATCAAGTTTATACAGTACAGTACTGAAGGTTTCAGTAGTCCTCTAAGGCAAGACAAAGAAAGGACATAGGCCATCTTTATTTGCAGATGACATGATTGTAGAAAAATCCAAAGAAACCTACACATTTATAGAATAATTAGTGAATTTAACAAGATTGGAGAGTTAAAAGTCAAAATAAAATAATCAGTATTATTTTTAAATACTAGCAACAAATGGAAAATGAATTTTTTATTAAAAAATATTGTTTTTGCTATGGTTTGAATATTTGTCCCCTCTGAAACTGATGTTGAAATTAATCCCCAATGTAGCAGTGTTGAGGGGTGAGCCTTTAAGAGGTGATTGGAGGCCGGGCCCTGTGGCTCATGCCTGTAATCCCAGCACTTTGGGAGGCCGAGGCAGGTGGATCACGAAGTTGGGAGTTAGAGATCAGCCTGTCCAATATGGTGAAACCCTGTCTCTACTAAAAAACACAAAAATTAGCCGGGTGTGGTGGTGCATGCCTGTAGTCCCAGCTACTCAGGAGGCTGAGGCAGGAGAATCACTTGAACCCAGGAGGTAGAGGTTGCAGTGAGCTGAGATCATGCCACTGCACTCCAGCCTGGGCGACAGAATGAGACTCTGTCTCAAATAATAAGGAGAAGAAGAAGAAAAAGAAGAGGTGATTGGATCATGAGAGCCTTGCCCTTATTAATGCATTTATTCATTCATGGATTAAGGGGTTAGTGGATTGTTTGGTTATCACAGGAGTGCAACTGGTGGCTTTACAAGAAGAGAAAGAGAGACCTGAGCTAGCCTGGTAGCACCTCAGCCTCCTCACCATGTGATACTGGAACTCTTCAGAGAGTCTTCATCAGCAAGAAGGGTCTTGCGAGAGGTGGTCTCTCAACTTTAGATTTCTCAGCCTCTATAACTGTAGAAATTAATTTCTTTTCTTTATGAATTACCTACTTTCAGATATTCTAAGTAACAAAAATGGACTAATGCAATTTCCAATAGCATGCAAAAAAGTAAATATGTTGAAACAAATTTAACTGATAATTGTGCAAGACCTCTATACAAAAAATAGTATATAACATTGCTAAAAGAAAGTAGAGACCTAAATAAATGGAAAGATATCCTATACTCAAGGATTGGAAGACTATTGTAACAGATGCCAATTCTAATCCAAATTGATCTATAGATTCAATGAAATCACCAGTCAAAACCCCAGCAGGATTTATTATAGAAACTGACAAGCTGATTCTAAAATTTATACACAAATACAAAGGACCTAGAACAGCCAAAGCAATCTAGAAAGAGAACAAAATTGGAGGACTTACGGTACCTGATTTCCAAACTTGATTTGAAGTTACAATTATAAAGACGGTGTGCTATTAGCTCAAGGATAGAAAAAGACATCAAAGTAACAGAAAATAAAGTCCAGAAATTGACCCACACCCATATGGCCAAGTGATTTTTGGCAAAGGCACAAAAACAGTGAGGAAAGAACAGTATTTTTAACATACAGTGCTGAAATAACCGCATAGCATATGGAAGAAATTAACTTTGTCTATCACCTTGCACCATTCACACAACTTCATTCAAGATGGATCATAGCCTTAAATATAAAGGCTAAAACTAAAAATATTCTAGAAGGAAAAGTAGGAGGATATTTTTACAATCGTAGGATTTATTAGACAGGTCCTAGAAGCATAAATCATAAAATTTAAAAAACGAATAAATTATACTTCATCAAAATTAAAATATTTTGCTCATAAAAAGACACTACTCTTTTAAAAAGAGAAGAAAAGCTATAGATTTGTCTGTGATACAATTATTGAACCAAGTATCAGACCAAAAAATTACATCCAAAATGTATAAAGAACTCTTACAAGTCAATGAGAAAAAGACAGACAACACAATTATTTTAAAGGAGAAAAAGAAAATAAACAAATGGCCAGGAAGTGCATGAAAAGTGCTTGAAAACAAATGGCCAGGAAGTGCATGAAAAGTGCTCAACATCATCACCTGGGACATGCAGTGATGTCATTCACACCTGCACAAAGGGCTAGAATTAAAAATTTACAATACCAAGTGCTGATGAGGATGTGGAGCAATTGAAATTCTTATGTGTTAGTGTCAGGAGGGTGAAAAGGCTTAAAACACTCTAGGCAAGGTGATTAGCAGCTTCTGTTGAAGTCAAACAAACACCTACTCTACACAGGAATATAACCAAGGGACATTAAGGTGTAGGCCCACAAGAAAACCTACATAAAAATGTTCATAACAGCTTTATTCATAATAGCTCAGAGCTAGAAAAAAAAATATATATATATATAAACAGGATAATCAATAAACAAATTAAACAAATTGTAATATATTTAAACAAGGGTGTCCCCACAAAAACTAATAGGCTGAACCACTGATACTTGGGTGGATCAAATCTCAAAAACATTGTTTAAACAAAAGAAACCAGACACATTCTATAAATAGGAGGTTCGAGAGCAGGAAAAACTAATCTACTGTGATGGAAATCAAAACAATGACTGCCTTGGCTGAAAAGGATTGAAAGGTAGCTTTTCAGGATGATGGAAATATTTTATACCTTGATTTGGGTTCATGGGAATACATATACTGTCCATGGGAATACATATTTGTCAAAATCGTTGAACTGTACACTGAAATCTGTTTACTTTCCTCTATCTAAATTTGCCTCAATTTAAAAATACCAAACATTTTAAAGTGAGAAAATGACAGGAGGAGCTTTGGAGTCAGTACACATACAAGTGTTTCAGGAAGCTTTGCTACAAATGGGAGCAGAGAAATGGTATAGTATGTTAGATATAGTGAACTCCAAGTTTCTCTTCAAATAATCAGTATGTCAGCATGTTCAGCTCTCTTATTCTTTGGTTCTCCATTTTAAAGTTTAACTTCCTGGTTCTCTTCGCCCCCTTGCCTCTAGTTTCAGTAAACAACTTTCCCGCCAATTCTAATCAGTAGTTAACATCTGTTCCCCAGGTCATCTGCTCTGACCTGAGTTACCCCTGGTCACCTGCTCCATCCTAACTCATCCTGAGTCACCTGTTCTATAACTGCCCTTACTGCCAAACTACTAACCCCACCACTCTGGCTTGTACCCCTGCTCTCTTAAAAATAAGCAATTGGAATTAGCTTAGATTGTGTGGTTCAACCCTAGCCAATAGGGGAAAAACACAGCAGTAGGGGCTACCTGCATCAGGAATAAGAACCCTTTCCCTTCCCTCGTTCAGGTGTGTTCTCACCATTGTACCATCCACGAGTTGCACCCTTCTATAAAAGTAAAAATTGCCTTGCTGAGAAAAGTAAATTTATGTTCGAGTGCTTTTTCTTCTTTTCAGCACTGAGGAACAAGCATTTGTTTCTAACAGCAGCTGATGGGACAATGTGAGGAAGACATATTTGTTTATTTTTTAAGACAAGAGAGATGACTGCACAGTTGAATGCTTATGGGAATGAGCCAGGAGAAGGGCAAGGACTGCTGGAGTGATTTCCTGGAGAAGACAGAGGATGTGAGCTCTAGACCCCCAGATGTGGGGCTGAATTGAAGTTAGAACCCAGGTGGACCCTCTATGGCAAAGGGGCAGGAGGGCAGAGGATGTGGGACAAGATGGTAACAGGTAGGGGATGATAAGCTGGGGTCTGTGGATGTAATCTCTTCTGATTGTTTCTCCTTTTGCAGTGAAGTGGGAAGGAAGGTTTTCAGAGGGAACATGAAGATGAGGGAGGAGATTGTGGAGGAAAGGATGAAAGAGTCCTTTAGGATCTGGGAGAGGGCTGGCCTGCAGCGGGAGTCCACCAACCATGGCCCTCAGGCCAAATCCTGCTGCTGCCTGGTTCATATATGGCCCAGGAGCTAAGAAAGGATTTCGTATTTTGTAATGGCTGAGAAAAAAAAAAAAAAAAGTCAAAAGAATAACAATTTTTTGGCATGTGAAAATTATATGAAATCTAAATTTCAGTTTCCATACATAAAGCTTTATTGGAACATAGCCACACTTCTTCATTTCCCTAGTGCCCGTGGCAGCAGTGTTGAGCGAGAGCAGGAAAGATGGGTGGCCCATAAAGCCTGAAATATTTACCACCTGGCTCTTTACAGCCCGTTTGCCAAACCAACATGATTGCTGGGCGGAATGAAGAGTTCACTTTGGGGACTGTGGTCTTGAGTTTACAGTGAAACACATCAATGTAGTTGTATGATTTTTGTTGTCTGCAATGTGGCAATAATTAGGTCACAGTTTGGTTGCTGATTTAGTTAAATATATGTAGAGTTTCTAGCATAAACGAAGTATTTATTCAACATGAAACCCCTCACCTATTACCACTACCTCCTCTTGAGGCTAAAATGCACCGAGGAGGTGAAGTGCAGAGATTACAGTGGGATTCTAGTCAGATGGGGGCTGCCTCCTGAACCAGTTTTTCCCGTTCCAAACTTCTCCTCTGTAAGCCTGGGCTTCTTTTGCATCCCCTCAGGGTGACTGGTCAGCTTCGCTTGCACAACAACTACAACAACCCCAATTCAAAACTATTCTGACCTTGCCACTTGCAGGACAGTCCTGTGGGTGGCCCTGGGTCAATCCATTCTCTCCCACTTTCTCTCTTGTAGTTCTCAAGAATAACCATAGAATGTGCTCGGAATGCAACGTCCTGAGGAAGGAGGAACAGCTCAGACCAGCCCCAGCTCTGTGCCAGTCTTTCCTGCAACAGGACGTCCTTCAGTGCTTTAGCCCAGAGTGTCCTGGTGCCCTTGGGGTATAAAACCCAGGGCAGGTTGCTTTCCAGAGCCCCTCAGCTGTGGTGCAAGTGCACACGTGCAGACAAGAACCCATCTGCCCTGAGCAGCTTCCTGAGCCTCAGGGGACCCTTGTCGTGAATCCTAGCTTCTATTGCCGCTTGCTCCCTGTCTGTGAGTAATCAAGCTGTTTCATGTAACTGTGTGAGTGTTCCATCTTACCAGACTTGAGCAAGCAGTAGAAATTGCATCCCGAGTCAGTGTGCCAAAATGGTAACCCATGCACAGTAAACTGCTTTGCGTGCCTAATCCTCGCTGGCAAAAAGAGCTGTGACCCAGCGTCTGTGGGTTCAAGAACTTAGATTCAGGGACCAAAACGAGTAGGAGCATTTTGGAGGAGCTTCCTCCACCCGGCCCCTCGCCACCCTCACCGTGAACATTCTCCCACCAATGCAGTTTCATAAAACAAACACAAGAAAGAGTTTGAGGGAGTGCCGGCGTCACTGTTACTTCCCATGAACGAGAAATGCCATAGCCTTTTTAAGACGTTTTAGAAATTTTAATCCAGTAGCAAAAAAAAAAAAAAATCATTATTTTCTTAAATTTAATTAATTTACTAAACTCCTCATGGTTCGTTGGATTCAATCCTGTATCTGTGATCTTTCTGGGTCCATTACACTCATGGGATTCGACTTCATCTCTTCGAACTCATAAAAATCTCATCAAAATGGAAATAAAATGTGATTTTGAACTTTCTAATGCAGGCACCCATCCTGGCTCCCCAGCACTCTGGAATTAATGGCCTCTCTCCCCCACCCTCTTTGTCGAGAACACTTTAGTTCTGTGCCAACGGGATGGGGAAAAAGATGTTGTCATGGTGAACAGTCCCTGCCCATTCAGTCTTCCCAGCTCCTGCATCACACAGGAGGGACACTGAGAGGTATGCCTGTCCACAGAGCCAGCACTCGCTATGGCCGGCTCTTAGGATTCCACGTCCCATGGAGATTTTTAATTTTTTAATGAAAGGAAGGAAAGGCACTGTCCCAATTAAGGAAAAGAGTAGAATCACTTTTGAGCAGGCTTCTGCACAGATGTGAGGTGTGGCGGGCCGCGTCCCCAGGGTGGCCACACAGCCAGCCCTGCCTGTGCTCCCCGCGCACCTCCCGCCCTCCCTAGGTGCTGGCTCAGTACCGGCCTCATAAGCTTAGGACAGCACTGAATGGAGGTGCCATTATCTCCATTTTTTCCAATAAGAAATTCAGAACCAAAGGAGGCATTTAGCAACCTGTCCACGCTCACACAGCCAGCAAGGGACAGAGCAGGGCTGGTTACAGCAGATGAGGTCAACCCCAGGGATGATAAGCGGAGGCCAAGCGTCCTCTCCAGGCCAGGCCTGGGGCCACATGCCGTCCAGGCATGACCTCGTTCACTCTGCACAGCTGCTCGAATGGTGCCACGATTACCAGCCCCAGGTTACAGATGGGTAAACAAAGTACAGCAGTGAAGCCTCCCAAGACCACAGCCAGAAAGCGGCGGAGCAGTCACGGCGAGGGCTGTGGACTCCCGGCCCCAGAGCCCACGCCTTCTATCATCAGGTCCACACCTGCTGGCTAAACACGTCCCCAGGACCAAAGTGCGAAATGTACCCTCTCCTCTTGGAATGTCCAAAACAGACTGGTATTTTTCAAGCTGGAATTTTACTTAATCTGAGTGCCTCTAAGGATATCCAAACTTCTAGCCCAGGAAGAGAGTCTGGCGGAATGTTCAGCTTTCCGGTCTGTGCTTCCAGACCTCGTCCCGGGACCGTGGGTCCTGCCTCAGTTCCCAGGTGTTGAGAGAGGAACGAAGGCCCTTCCAACTGGTCCCCAGGGGCTCACGGCCCCCATGGCTGTTCACAGAGCTATTCACCAGTATGCCAGGTCTCCCCACGTGACTTATTCTGAACAATAAAACATAAGGCAAAATAACATGTGTCACTCCTGGGCAGGCGTGTTAAGAGAAAATGCACGCCCTACCACACTTCTTTCCATTCATCTCGGTGATGGAAGAACTCATGTGAGATGGGACCTTCATCAGCCTCGGTCCCCGAGTGACAGTAAGAGTGGAGCCCCTGCCAGCCTTCTGTAAGGAGCACTAAATTCTTTTGTAAAGCCACTGAGATGAGCGGTTGTTTATCAATACAGCACAACCTGGCCAGAACACACAACACATACTCCTACAAACTCCCCAATCATGCACACATGCCCCTCCAACCACACACACATAGACACATACACTCCTACAACCACACACAGACACACACACTCATACAACCAGGCACATAGACACACACATGCCCGTACAGCCATGCACACATACACACAGGCACCTACAACCACACATAGACACACACACACCTACAAACACACACACAAACACACATACACCTACAACCATGCACACATGCACACACATACCCCTACAACCATGCATGCATCCACACACAGGCACCTACAACCACACACACACTCCTACAACCACAGACACACACACTCCTACAACCACAGACACAGACACACACACTCCTACAACCACAGACACAGACACACACACTCCTACAACCAGGCACACATGCACACACATGCCCCTACAGCCATGCACACATACACACAGGCACCTACAACCACACACACAGACCTGCATACACCTACAACCATGCGCACAGGCACACACACTCCTACAACCACATACATAAACACACATACTCCTACAACCATACACACATAGACATACACATATACCTACAATCCTCCCACATACTTGCCCTCACACTCCCATGCACATGCCCCACACACATGCCTGCAACCGCACACACATGCACATACATGCCCTGTGTGGTTGAGGGGCGCACATGGGAGCAAGGTCAGCCTGTATGGGAGCTGCAGGCTGGGCAGAACTCAAAGAATGAGTGGGTGCTCCCCAGATGAAAGGTGGAGCTCTGGACACTCCAGGCATAGGAACAGCAAAGGTACAAGCAGGGTAGGGGCAGCCTCCTGGGCCTGACGGGTGTGCTGGCTGGATGCCAAGTATCTGGCAGGGCGTGTGGCTCAGGTGAGGTGGGAGGTGGGCAAGGCCAGATCCTGACCAGGCAACCACTCACATGAAACCCACTACAGTGGTGCAACCTGGGGGCTTTTAAGGGCCTTTGCCTTTGGGTGGCAAAGAGCAAGCTCAGGCCCTCAGGCTGGTCAGTGACAGGGTCAGATTCGTCTAGGGAAGGACATCTAGGGCAGCCAAGAGAAGACAGGAGACAGCAGGGGCGCGCAGTGGTCCCGCCTGGCAGGGGTGGAAGAAGTGGAAGAGGGGGCAGGCAAGACACAATAGATGCTTCAAAGCTGAGACACACGGAAGAGCTGCCTT
The DNA here is from genome assembly GCF_047675955.1 of Chlorocebus sabaeus. Taxonomy (NCBI): domain Eukaryota; kingdom Metazoa; phylum Chordata; class Mammalia; order Primates; family Cercopithecidae; genus Chlorocebus; species Chlorocebus sabaeus. Next base: position 4,522,001 of record NC_132913.1, on the reverse strand, counting down.
CCTACTGCTGTGTTCAAAGCGCTTCCGCTCCTGACCTCCCACAATCCCCAGGGCAATAGAGCCATTTGCATTCACATGGCTATTATCAAAAAACAAATGAAAAGAAAACAAACAAACAAAACAAAGCAGAAAATAACAAGCATTGAGAATCTGGAGAAATTGGAATCCTTGTGCACTGGGGTGGGAATGCAAAATGGTGCATCTGCTGTGGAAAACAGCAGGGGAGTTTCCTCAGAAAGTTAAACATACAATTACCGTATGACCCAGAAATCCCACGGCTGGGTGTATACCCAAAAGAACTGAAAGCAAGATCTCGAACTGATATTTGCATACCATGTTCCTAGCAGCATTATTCACAGCAGCCAAAACGGAAGCCACCCAAGTGCCCATCGAGGGATGAACAGATCAACAAAATGTGGAATCACATACAAAAGGATGTGGTTCCGCCTTAAAGAAGAAGAAAATTCTGGCACATGCTACGATGTGGATGAATCTTGAGGACCTCATGTTAAGCTAATCATAGAGGGAAAATACTATATGATTCCACTTCTATGGGATGCCCGGAATAGTCAAATCCATGGAGAGAAAACAGAATGGGGGCGCCAGGGGCTGGAGGCAGGGGAATGGGAAGTTTGTGTTGAATGGGGACGGAGCTTCGGTTTGGGGAAATGGAGGGTTCTGGAGATGGACGGTGGTGACGGGTGCACAACGATGTGAATGTACTTTAATGCCACCGAGCTGTATATTTTAAAAGGCTTAAACAGTTAATTTTGTTATGTGAATTTTACCACAATTTTAAAAATTCAGACTTTCTTAAAATCCAGATCTGGCTCGTTGCAGCTGTTGACCATGGGAAATTAATCTCTCTGTGCCTCTCTCTCTTTCGAGATTTCAATGATTTGTGATGACGATGTATGCAGACTGCCCTGCAGGCTGCCTGGCTGGGAGGAGGCATTTGAGAAATGATTAGCACGATCCACTCTCTCCTCCGTGCCCCTGATGTGTGCAGGTTGCAGGAGGTCACAGCAGGAAGAAGGAACCTCTGCCTCATCCTCCAGAGTCCTGTCTGGAATCCATCCTGGGTGAAGACATGAGTCAGCACCCCATAGGCAGGGAGAGAGCGGTTCAGCTCCATGTAGACCCCTGGGCAAGGGTCTTCAGCTCAAAGTTGCCCCCGAGGGAGACCAGGTTGGCCAGGAAGGGCTCCCAGTGGGCAGGACGAGGGGCATCTGCAGCCAACAGAGCCTCCTAACACATCCTGCCTCCATATACCGCTGTGCCAGACAAACAGTGCCACGTTCTGTGTGTTCTGCAACATGGGAAAGGCTGGGAAATGCAAGTCTTGCTCACCTGCAACTACTTGCTTTGGAAAAAATGATAGGAGCTAGTTTTTCTGGGAGCCTGCCATGTGCTAGAAATTTTTTTATAAAATCTCATCAATCCTAATAAGAAATATCCTAAATAGATGTTGCCATTTGCATTTTTGAAGATGAGGACACTGATGCCCATAGAGGTTAAGTGACGCCCCCAAGGTCACATGCATGGCATTGAGAGGGGGGTTGTAAGCCAGGTGTGTCTGGCCACAAAGCCTCTCTCCTTTCTGACATGCCCCAAGATTCCACACCTGGCCCATGGCTCGGGCAGATGGCGTCATCCCCCTGCAGCCATTCCGTAACCCACTCAACTCAGCCTTGTCCCCTTCTCACCCCAAGAACACCACAGATCCCTGACAGTGGGGGAGAGAGAGGTAGGAGGACCAAGCGCACCTGTGCCCTTCTTTGTTTCAACTAGTCAGCTCAGCATCTACACAGAAAGCCCCCACCAGGAGCCCTGAGAGCGTGAATGACCCCCCTCTTGGGCCTCCTGAACCCAAGAGCATCTCTTTGGTGCTCACCTGCGCTGGGCATCCAGCAATAGTTCAGACAAACACCTGAGTAGCCCACATGCCCCGCATCAACCCGGGAGACTGGAGGGCAAAGCACGCTGAGTCACCACAGAGCAGGCCCCGGCTAACTAACGGGGACACATAGCATGGTAAAGGGTTGCATCAGTACCTATATCTGAGAAAGAGCTCCTGGTCAAGGAAGATATGCCTGTCACCCCACCTCCCCACAGAGGGGAGTTCACAAGGATCTCAAATCCCAGGGGAGGCCTCTCCGAGCATGGAAGGTGGACAGCCTGAAAGCCTTCAGAAGAAGGAAGGACAGGCCTGGGAGCTCCACTCCCTAGCAGCCTGCTGACCTCCCCAGATCTCATATCCCAGCCCGCAACCAGAGGCCAGATGCATTGTCTCCCTGAGTTTATTCCCTGGGTCATCTCCAGCGTTCTCCACTGACCCCGAAGCTCTCCTTTTCTGGAATGACATCATGCTTACTGGAAACCCAGCAGCAGATCCCTGGGACCCCACACTCTGTGCTCCCCTGGCCCTGCCACGGCAATAAGTGTCAGGGTGTGGGCTCTCATTTTATGTACAGGTAAATCAAGCACCACAGTATGAAAGGGATTCAGACATCGCCCGCCTCCTACCTAATCAGGTGCCTGTCTGACCTTGACCTTTCAAAGACAGAGAACAAAGGGGACCCCAGTGCCACACAAGCCCTAGGGGAGAGACAGCCTCTGCCCTGAGGTAGGGAAAACAATCGGTGAAGCTCCCTCCACCCATACTGACATGGCTCCCCCTTGGCGCCATCCACCTGTCCATCTCCCACCCATCAACCCACCTATTCATCTATCCACTCACCTCTCCATCTGTTCACTACCCAGCCATCCATCCATTCACCCATTCACTCAATAAACATTCCTGCCTACCTACACTATGCCCGGCCCTGTCCTGGATGCTGGGTGACTACAGAAAACGCAAGGTGCATAGATAGGGTAGGGACCATGTTAGAGGGAGGTAAACATAGCACAGGATAACTCTGGCTGGCTGAGGCCTCAGAGCTGTGCAGGAAGCTGGTCTACGGCTGCCTATAGCTGGAACTCAGCTCTGCGCACATGGCAGTGTCCAGAACGGCCTCCCATGGCCAGGTCTGGACTCCCCAGTCAGACCGTACCCCTGAGGGCAGCTATGTGGCTATTAGAGATTTGTGCCCCACTCGGTGAGGAAACTGAGTTTTGCAGTAGTGGGGAACAAGAAGCCTCTTATCTAGAATGGTGGTGACCAGCACATTTCCAGGCCCGGAGTGCTCATGGCCCTCATCTTGTTCCCTACAATGCCATTCTCCTTGATGGTGTAGGTGATGGTGAGTGAAGGATGCAGCTGGTCCCAGTGAGTTGTTTCTGTGCCAATATGACATCTGTTCCCCTCTGGCAGCCCTACATAGTTGTTTTCAAAATACCTTAAATCTTTCACATACTTAAGTACAGGCGTTCTCATACCAGTTGGTTTCGGGGCACATCAGGGCAGGAGGTGTGGGACGAACGTTCCACTGTAGTTACCTCCTTGACCAGCACAGAGGCCTGTGGGCTACACATTGAGCCCAGACTGGGACCCGTCACCATAAAGGGAAGGGAAGCACCCCCAGCCCTCTCCGTGAAGCAAATGTGATGTGCTTTGAGCCCTGCTCATAACTCTCCCTGACTCCTCTGCCCTCAGATAGAATCAGCCTCTGCGGGACCGACTGACCCTAGAGGTCAGTGACCTCACAGATCTATAGATGGTGGCTCTGTGGCCCCCAGGGAGCAGGTGTCATCTTAGCTTATCACCATCAGTCCTGCAGACATCAGCTACAGTCATCCTGGCCAAGGAGCAGCTGGTGAGTCCTTAAAAGCATTGATACCGGCCGGGCACGGTGGCTCATGCCTGTAACCCCAGCACTTTGGGAGGCCAAGGTGGGCGATCATGAGATCAGGAGTTCGAGACCAGCCTGGCCAACATGATGAAACCCTGTCTCTACTAAAATACAAAAATTAGCCGGGCATGGTGGCAAGCGCCTGTAATCCCAGCTACTCCAGAGGCTGAGGCAGGAGAATTGTTTGAACCCGGGAGGTGGAGGTTGCAGTGAGCTGAGATTGTGCCACTGCACTCCAGCCTGGGCAATAGAGTGAGACTCTGTCTCAAAAAAAAAAAAAAAAGTATTGATACTACTGCCTGCATGGTCCCTTCTGTGAGGGCCAATGGAGACTTCCCAGGGTGAGTCCGACAGAGCCACCACGGGCCACACACATCATGGCTTATAGATGGTGTCCACTCATTAGCCTCAGTCATGCTCACAAAATGCCCTTTACCAATGAAAAAACAGACCAGTGGAGCTCATGCCCAGGCACCTGCAGCAGCTCTGCCTATTTTACGTATCAACTCCAACAGGACACAGGGTGCCCAGGCATTTGTTCAGATATTATTCTAGATGTGTCTGTGGATAAACATTGAATCAGTAGGTTGAGTAAAGCAGATCACCCTCCCTAAGCGGGTGGGCCTCATCCTATCAGTGGAAGACCTGAATAAGAGAAAAGGCTGACCTGACCCGACCTGGAGCAAGGGGGAATTCCTCCTGCCTGGCGGCCTTCAAGCTGGCACATCAGCTCTGCAGATTTTGAACTTGTCAGCCTGTCTCCTCTTTTCTTTCTCTTTCTCTTTCTCTCTCTCTCTCCAGATAGACAGATAGATACATACATAGATAGATACATAGATATAATATCATATCATATATATGTGCGTGTATATATGTGTGTGTGTGTGTGTGTGTATATATCTCCTACTGATTCTGTTTCTCTGCAGAGCCCTGACCATCTCTCTAGGAAGCTTCTGGCCACACTCCCAGTCTCCAAGTTGGGGAGCAGCCGAAGAGGGGAGGTGTGAGGGGCCGAGGAGGCAGTGAGTATGCAAAGTGCACAGGTGGGCTCCACGCCAGGCCCAGTGGGTCCATCCTACCTTGCTGGATGTCCTTATGGGTTTCCACGGGGCCTCGGAATCCTCAAATGGGAACCGGGAGACCCACATCTTAGCTCCCCAAGGCGCCTGGAGGGCTCTGGACAAATGAAGCCTCCATCCGGGACGCACGGACTTGTGCTGCTGCTGTTCCCTCCTGGGCTGGAGCAGGCCCAGCTGGGAGCTCCAGGCCCCTCCAGGGTCCTCCAGGGTTCAAGGCCTCTCTCAAACCTCACTCCTTCACCACAGACCGCGCCAGGGCCTTGCGCCTTATTTTTCTGCTCTTAGAGAAGTTTCTGCCTCAGCAGCTTTCCCGAGCTGAGTCAGCAGGCCAGGCAGCTGTCTGGACCTCCGGGTGGAAGCCCGTTCATCAGCCAGCTTTCTTGGTGCTCGCCCAAGGATGGCTTCGTGGGGGGACGTGCTCTGCAGGCCCTGAACTCTGCACCTCCTGGACCAGAGTGTCTGGGATGCCAAGGGAAGTGGGGGCGTCAGGGGCAACCCACAGGGCAGGCCCTGGAAATCTGCGCTGGAAAGCGCTTCCGCAGTCTTGCAACCCAGGGCCCCGCGCGTTGAACCCAGGAGCCTGGCCATGTCCAGAGAGGCTGAGCGCCCTCTAGCAGCCGGTCACCTGGCCCTAGCCCAGCTGCAAGCAAAGGCTCTGTGCCCAGCGTGACCCGGCGCCACAGGACTGATGAGGCACACGAGGCCGACCCTCCCAGCCCCCCATCCTCGGTGGGGCCCATCACCCAGAGCCCCAAACGCACCCCGGCGGCTCTTCAGCGGGGTGGGCGTGGCCTGGCCGACCAGGTGGTGCAGCCCCACAGCGCCCCCTCGCGTGCGCCCGCCGGCTCGGCCTCAGCTCCCAGCGCGCCTGCTCCTGCCCAAGGCGGGCTGCTGGCCTCCGCCCCAGAAGGGACCGGGCTCTGCCCCTGCCTTTCCGGAGCCCCCTCTGAGTGACCCTCCCATTGGCAGTAAATCGTGCCTGAACTCTCGTATCTGATCCCTGCCAGACTCTTCCCTCTTGCCTCCTCCACCGGCTTCCTCACCTGCAAGAATCACCTCCCCTAAATCACCTACTGATCCCAGGGCAGGCAGAGGCTCCTCCTGGTTCCTGTCTCCCCGTCCCTCCCTCCCCACACCACACCTCCGAGCTCAGGGCCTCCTGCGCCTTCCCTCTTCCCTCTCTCTTCCCGGCCCAAGCCCTTCAAAGCTCAGTCTCCACTCATTTCCCCTAGGGCAAAATGGCATGTGGTTGGCATACACTACATCTGTCTTGTTTTTCCTCCCTCCCCATATTTGTCTCTTGGCTTCTGCTTTCTATGTACACAGTAGTCTCAAGACTGTGGGAGGAGCCCCCTCAGGCCGGAACCCCCGGACTGGAGCACCCACAGACAGGAGCTTTCCAGGTCGACTCCCAGGCCTGCCCCGGCTCCTGCCTCCTGAGACCCGCCGTAAGTCCATTTTCTTCCCGGGCAGCGCAAGGTCCAATTTACTGTCACCTTCAAGGTTGCCCCCATGTGAGTAGCGAGTGAGGGACCCAGCCTTAGCCCTCCCCATTGGCTAGAGAAACCGAGACACTATACTAGACAGGGAGGGAGTTGTCGGTAGTGGGGACAGAGAGAGATAGAGAGAGAGAGAATGTGTGCGTGCATGTGTGTGTGTTGTGTGCGTGTGTTGTGCATGTGTCTACGTGTGTGCTGTGTGCATGTTTTCTGGGGCTCTGTGGGGAGGTGCACCAGGGAGGAAAGCTTTTCTTTTTTCTTTTACTTTTTTTTTTTTTTTTTTTTTTTTTTTTTTTTTGAGACAGTTTCACTCTTTCGCCCAGGCTGGAGTGAAGTGGCGGGATCTTGGCTCACTGTAACCTTTGCCTCGGAAAATAGGCGCCTGCCACCATGCCAGGCTAATTTCTGTATTTTTGGTAGAAACAGGATTTCACCATGCTGGCCAGGCTGTTCTCCAACTTCTGACCTCAGATGATCCACCTGCCTTGGCCTCCCAAATGCTAGGATTACAAGTGTGAGCCACCTCACCCAGCCTGAGGAAAGCATTTCTTCTCACAGCTCCCTGGCAAAGCCAGAATGGAAACTGCAACGGTGAGGTTGAAGGGTGGACGGGGTGTCTGCGAACACATCAAAGGAAAGCAGAAGAGGAGCTTTTCTTCCTGAAGCCCCCATTTCTGAGGGAGTTGCTTTGCATAAGTTCTTAGCTTCTCCGAGCCTCTGTTTTCTCGCCTGTAAATAAGCACATGGATCTCACAGGGTTATGCAAAGGGTTAAATCACATGCTGGGTGTGAAGAATCCGGGCAGTACCTAGCACTCAGGAGGGTTCAGTCTCCCCAGGGCCTGGCCCTGCATCCATGGAGAGAGAGAACAAAGAAATGTGACTTGCAGAAAACACTCCACCCTGAGAGTGACAGCCCTGCCAGGAGACGGCTCAGAGCTGGGAAATGTGAATGCAGTGTTATTAGGGAAAACGCATAAGTGATTTTCAGTATAATTAAGATGGATGGGTCTAATAACCCTGCAGGGCCCAATTCTGAGCCACATTACCAGGCTTTTACGGGGAGTTTCATGCACTCTGCTTCAGTGAGCACCAGAGCCAAGTGCAGGGAAGATGAGGCTCTCAAGCCAATGCCCCTGGACCAAAGCCAGTGGAGGGGCTTAGATCAGAGCCCAAAGAATCTGCAGAACCACCGTGCCCCAAGAAAGTCAACCTAACCCCTTGCCTCTGCAGCACAAAGCCATTCTTCCTTCTCCCTTTGAGACACAGTGCTTCAGTCACCAACAGGACTCTTGTTGGGTTGAATTGCCATCCTATCACCCTGGCAAGAGAGGAGAGCTTACAAAGGAAGAAACTGAGGTCCCAGAGGGCCATGTAACCATGTAACCTGCCCAGGGATCACCCAGCACCTCAAAAACATTATCAAAACTGAGATGAAAGGACCTAAATGTGGTCAGATTCTACCTTCTCCCATTGCAGGTCTCCCCTGTAGCACCAGCCAGACCATCCCATCACTGCTGGATGAGCTCCAGTGCTAAGCCGCTCCCTAGCCCCATCCCACTGCCGTAATAACAACAGAGCTCACCACTGGCACTCATGCTTACTACCTGCTGGCGTGGGCTCAGCTCTTTCCACCACCTATTTTAAATAATTCCCGTTACAACTCTGTTATTACCCCTAGAGGGTAATTGACTTGCCTGAGGCCACGTGGCTGGTTAGGGGCTGTGCTGAGACTCTCCCTGAATCTCTGTGAGCCTGGACCCCACACTGCTGCAGATGGGGTCTCCAGGTGTCAGAAAGCCATTCCTTACAAAGTTGAGTGACCCAAGGCTACCTGTCAGAAAACTGCGTTCCCTCAAGACTGGGGAATCCTCCTCTCCTCCTCTGCAGCAGCTGCCACCACTCTGTCAACTTGGGGCTGCCCGTCCCCAGTCGAAAGCCAACCCCGCTTTCCCCAAAATGCGGCTCACAAGTTCCCCACCCCTTCTTGAGAGAAGCCTGATTCCCCAGTGGGTCACACTCTCGCCACAGCAGAAGGAGGACCACGCAGGAGCTGGGAAGCGTGCTGCCCTGCACCCTACACGGTCCCCACACCTCTGGGCCCTCCCTCCTCTCTCAGCAGTGGGTGTGCAGGCTGCACTGGCCTTGAGGTGAGACACCTGGGGCAGTGCCTTATTCACCCGCTGCTAACCAAGCAGCCTGGAGCAAGCCACTCTAGTCTCCCCAGGCCTCGGTTTCCCCACCTTTGAAATGGAGATAGACATGCCTGCCACACGTGGCTACTTGGAAGACCGAGGGCAACAGTATCTACACACTTAACCCTGTCCCTTTCCAACGCCGCCAGGCTCTGCAGGGCACTGAGCAGGGTGGAAGTTGCTCAGTGGGGAAGGGAAGAGGGTCTTGCTCTGAGGATTTAGCTCTTTGCCCTACAAAGCACACCTGGTCCTGGAGACTTAGGCAAAACGCCAGAGGAGGGGGAAAGCAGAAAGGAAAAATTAAGTGGCAGATGTTTCGTTCCTCAGGGCCTGTTTGGAGTGATGGGGTTTCCTTGCTGTGGAAGGAGCTTTCAAGAACGGCTGCCCCAGCCTGGAGTGGGGCCTGAAGGTCCATGCTCCAAGCTCCCAGGATCCACACGGCGCATGGACCCTGTGACACCGCCCGGCACCCCGTTTCTCTGGGCCAGGACCCACAGCACTCCCAGGACCTGAGAGTCTTCCCTTTGCTTCTGGCCTCTGCCTTCTCTGCCTCTCTGGGACTCACCAAGCCACAAGCCAGCCGGCCTTATTCCCTGCACTGGGAACTGCCAGACTCAGCCATCCGTTCTTGCTGGGCACTGAGAGCCTCCTGAGAGGCTCTTAGGTCCATAGATACCCCCAGATCTTCCTACCCAGAATCACCTGCTTAGGGAAGAGCTCCTGGGCCGGGGCATTGGGGATGAGGGGGTTATCTTACAGGGCTTTAGAGGGGAATGCAGGGAGTAGGGTCAGGATGGGGTTCTGATCACCTCACCTTGAGGTTCCTAGCTGTGTGGCCCTGGCAGGTCCCTTAACCTGAGCCCTGCTTCTGGCACATGTCAAGTGAGGATAGCACCCTGCGCTGGCATGAGCTCAGCATGCAGTGGGCCTCTACATGGGGGCCCCAGGCCCCCTGCTGTTTCTGTCTCTGCTGCCCCCTCTGGAGTCACAGAGTTCTCTGGGAGGAACAGCAAGGGAGAGGGCAGAGACCATGTCATCAACTGCTCCCAAATGTCTCTTCTTTGGGTTTCCTGAGGACATGACCATTTTCTAGGCTGGAGCTTTGTGTGGGTTCAATACCCTCTTAAAATCCTGCAAATGACTTTTCCAGTAAAGATTAATGAGCCGGGAAAATGAAACTCTTCACCCACAGCATGGATCTTTGGGTCCAGGATCTGGGTTCCGTCTGCTCTTTCATCCTTGTTTGCCTGCAGGAGCGACTCCCGTTCCCATGGGTCACGTGGGAATGCAGACTTTCCTCACAGGCTGGGCTGGGAGTCCCCCACACTGGTCACCAGACATTGCCACTTCTCCTCAGGGCAGGTCCTTGGCAGGAGCCCCCCACCAGGCCACATCATAAGGTGCCATCTTTGAGGCTGGGAGAGGCCATATAATTAGATCTGTGCATGACCTGTGTGTGGAGGTGACATCTTCCACTTCCCAGCTGGAGGCTTTCAGGACCCTCCTACACTCACTTCTCCCCCTGCTAGGGTGGCCCCTAACACCCAAGGGAGGAACTGTGCCGTCTGCTCGGCTTTTGAGAGGCTTTAATGACCAGAGACCTCTGCCAAGCTGTATGGATAAGTCACATAAAAGACAAAGAAGTATTTGTTGTTTTAGGCCACTGAGATTTGTGGGTGTTTGTTACCATGGCCTGACCTTGCCTACCCTGACTGATACACTTACTGTAAAGATTAAATGTGACTCAGTGGATAGAGCACCTGCCACACAGCAGGCTCTGAAATGATGACTGTGTCCCTTGAAGCATAAACTCCCAAGGGCAAGGCCCAGCCACAGCGAAGAAGTCCAACACCCCCAGCAGAAAGGACACACGCTTGTACGTACTGACATGTAAGTGACGGAGGGCGGATTTTTTTTTCCAAAAAGCAACTGTGGCTCAGACAGTGGCGAGAAGGTTCCAGGAGCAGAGTCTGGGGAGGAGTGGGAGGAGGCATGGAGACCCGAGGAGCTGAGAGCAGATGCCCAAGACCAGACTGACCACCTTCCTCACCACTTTGCAAGGAACCTTCCATCGGAAAATGCATCCCACAGCTCTGCTGAATACTGGAATACAGTCGCTGGTAAGGAGGATAAAGAGCAGGGAGGAGGGAACTGATCAGGAAGGCAAGGGGCGGGACCTGGCAGGCAGCAGCACCCCATAGCACAGCCCCGACCAGGAAGAGAGGGCAGGGCCCCAGTGCACCCTCCCCTGAGTGGTTGCAGAGCCAACAATCCAAACCTAACAACAACCACCGATCCTTCCTGAGCATCTGCCCGTGGCTAGACCGTGGCTGTGCGTGCCCCATTCATTACTCTCCAGTTTCGATCTTCCTAGCAGGCCCTGCAAGAGCCAGCATCAGCTCCCAGGGGTGGCAGGAGGCTCCACATTCCATCGTCTCTGCAGAGCTCCTGGCACGGCCCTTGGCAGGCAGCAGGCACACAATAAATGGCATTTCACAGCCACGAGGGAAAGGCCACATGCCAGGCGAGACACCTGGGGAGGCTGGGAAACTTGCCCAGCAGCCGTGAGTGTGGGATTCTCTTCTGTCATGAGGCCTCTCCTTGGGCACCAGAGGAGTCTCCACGAGGGCCTGGCCCACAGCAGCCCCACCTGTCACAGCCTTCAGAGCTAAATACCTTGCCATATGCTCTGGCCCCAGAGGGATCCACTCTTTCCCAGATGCAAATGCCAATAGCAGTCAGTTCTTGTGATCCGTGCTGGCTCACCCTTAGGTATGGGCATATTCACCCATGAGTTTATGGCACAGACATGTGCCTGAGGTCCCAGTCACGTGGCTGGAGAACCAACAGGAGGAAGCCCGAGCACTACCGCCTGGGACCTCGTATTTTCTACTGATGCCAAGAGACTCCTTTGAAGCTTAGTCAGTGACACTGCAGGCCTTCCCTTGCAGCTGATCCACTCCCCTGCCCCAGCACACTGGCCTACTAGCAGGCAGCTTCCCAGTGACGGCGGTGTCAAAGGGGTCTGGGCCTTAAGCTCCGTGCCTGGCAGGCAGCATGCCCTTCATAGTGCATTGCTGTCATTATTGGCAACTGGGCCCAGCTGCCTAAAGTTCCTTCCAAAGAGAAGAGGAAGGATTTAGAAGATTTGAGGGCCTACATTATGCTAAGCACTTGACAGAGATCTCAAAACTCTCCAGAGGTGGCAGTCTAATTAGCCCCATTTTAAAGATGAAGAAACTGAGGCTCAAGACGTGAAGCATCGAGCCCAGGATCATACAGTAAGGAAATGTCTGCCAGGCATGGTGGTTCACGCCTGTAATCCCAGCACTTTGGGAGGCTGAGGCAGGTGGATCCCTTGAGGTCAGGAGTTCGAGACCAGCCTGGCCAACATGGTGAAACCCCGTCTCTACTAAAACACAATAAAAAAATCAGCCAGGTGAGGTGACAGGCACCTGTAGTCCCAGCTACTCCGGAGGCTGAGGCAGGAGAATCGCTTGAACCTAGAAGGCAGAGCTTGTAGTGAGCAGAGATCGTGCCGTACACTGCAGCCTGGGCAACAGAACTAGACTCTGTCTAAAAAGAAAAGAAATGTCTGAACAAGATTTGAAATAAATCCATCTGAGCAAAGACGGCATGAAGGTTTATTCCCCATTTCCACCATCCTACCCTCCAGCAGGAAGTGTCAGAGTGCACCTTGTCTGCCTTTTTCGCTCCATCTCTTTTTCTTCTTGGAGGGTGGGGTGGGTGGGAGTGGCCACAGTGTTCATTCAACTGGGGCCTAGGCCTGTGAGCTTCTGTGTGGCTTCCGGGTGTTCCGTAGTCAAAGCTCACTTGGAGATCCCAAACTTCTCCATGCACACGTCCCCAGGACTTGGGCCACACGGGCAGCAACAGGCCACCACCACTTTGATTTCCTGCCCTGACTGAGCCCTCCAATCCTGCTTTGCAGGGCCCCATCAGCTAGGGGCCCCACTCGTCCTGGGCCACCACTAATAAGGCCAAGTCCTTCCCCTGTTGAATGAACCAGTCTTTGTGTTGTGCACTTTGCAGAACCCTGTGTTCCCAGAATCTCTTGCTGGACAAAAGGACACAGGCCTGGACGTGGCTTTGCTCTGCTCCACAATATCTGGAGCCTTAACTGGGAACACTCGAAAGGCTTAGGGGCTGGAGTCATATAGAGACTTGTTAACTCGCGTGTTGGTATCTGGACTGGGACCACCATTGCCCAGACCATCCATATGTGGCCTCTTCATGTGTCTAAGGCTTCTCTCGGCATGGTGGCTGGATCCCAAGAAGGAGCGTCCCAGGAGTGAACGTCCAGAGAATGAGCTCCCCAGCAGGACCAGTGGAGGCTGCAGGGCCATTCTCACCTAGACTTGGAAGTCACAAGGAGTCAGTTCTTTTGCATTCTACTAATTACAAACAAGTCCGTAAGGTCAGCCCAAATCAAAGGGAGGAGAACTGGACTCTACCTCTTGTTGGAGGAGTGGCCAGTTCCCGCTGCAGAAGCGTCTGTGGGTGGGACATGAGGCTCCATCTTCTTTGGAAACGTACCATCTGCCACAACCTGAAAGGAAACAGGTGTAATTAGTAAGTTTCAGGGACAGGACCCTTCCATTCCTACAACAATGTTCCTAATGTCTGCAGTATTCTTCCCCACCCGGGGAGCACTACACAGCACCCTGCCTGCCTTGAGAGAGGGGCAGTCACCCAATCGGAGGAGGGGTCTCTAGACCCTCTGCAGTGCCACCAGCCCTGAGAGATGTATGTGGGAAGACCAGAGCCTCATTCTTCCCAAACAAGGAGAACACATTGCCATAGAGAAGGATGTCAGCAGGGCTGGGCAGGAAGCCCTTTTTGTCCTTCAAAGATGCTCCACCTTCCTGGCAGTGGCCATGTGCTCCTGACCTCAGGTGTTTATCATGAGAGCTTTGACGACCACCTCTTCAGAGAGGAGATATAGTGCTCTCATCCTCAGATGTATTCATGGTCCCAAACACAACCCAAAAACCCAAGGAGGTAGTGTAAAGACATCCCGTGCCTGGGCAGGGGGCCTCTATCTCTGCTCCTACTTCTCCAGAGAAGACAAATACCTCATTTGGGAACCAGAGCTTGTCCCATCAAAATCACCTTTGACCGGCATAAATGCAGTCCTTGTCCACACCTGTCTCAGTTACCTTAGAGTTCAGACCTGTCTGCAAGACTCCTGGGGAGGCTCATCTTTACGGACGAGGAGCTTTGTGAGAACGAAGCTATGGTCAGAAGCCAAGAGGGCGATGAGCAGGCATGCTTCCAGGACTGCCACTCACCTCCATGAGAAGATAGCCAGCGGCCTCGGGCCCACTCAGAGCTTGGGACACAGAGGTTCTGCAGTGGGCCTGTGGCTAAACGAGAGGAGCCATTTTTCCTTTTCTCCAGGGCTGTGGTCAGGACCCGGGGCCTCATCAAGGCCATCAAGTGAGCCGTGGGCTCCTTCAAGAAGCAAGAACCCCTTTCACTGGAACAGGGGAGAAGCTGGGAACATGGTGCGTGGGGAGTGGCAGGTGAGTCCAGCGCCACAGAGAGAGGAGCAGGCATCCCAGGCCAGCCACATGAGCTGCATCATGGCATCAGACGGACAGCCCCTGAGGGCCACCCAGACTCTGACAGCCGGGGGAGCCAGGAGAGCAGACCTTGCAAAAAGGAGATGGCCCAAGGAAATGCTATTGTGACTGTAACCTGTTTTTAGAAGCAGGCTGGTGAGGCCTGAGAAAGTATAGGTTACAGCAGATTTTAATGACAGTTTGAATCAACAGAAAACCTGTCACAAGCTGGCATGTCGCCAATTGCCTAATGAAAGACACAAACATGGCCCCTGACAAAGATGAGAGGACGCAGAAATCTCTGTGGGTGGAGAGACCTGAGCAGGCTTCATGGATGCAGAGCTGAACTCAATGTCAGGAAAATGGAAAGAATTCAAGAGAAAGGAGAGTAGGAGTGGGGTGGCGGGCACTGGTCTGGAGGGCACAAAGCATGAATGTGAACCCTCATCTGTTCCCCTCAGGGCCTCAGTCACTTCTCCCTAGAGCAGTGGATGGGCTACACTGAGTCCTGGGCAAGGCCACCGCCAGCACAAGCCCTGATGACTCTCTAGGACCAGAAGGAGATAGCCAGGCGCCCTGTGTTTTGCAGATTCTCCACAGCCACTAACCAGGGAGAGAATGTCTCTGCCCAGTAGCAGAGGTAGACGGGGGAGTGCCCTATAGATCCAGAAACTTGTCTCCTTGAACACCCAAGGTTTCAACCTTTCCCAGAAGCATCATCTCACTTTCAATTCCTCCCAATGCTAGGCAAAATCCTTTTGATGGTCATTAAAATTACATGACTGGCTTCATGCAATTTTAATGTTCTCTACCAACAAATTCTGCAAGAGAGATTCCCCCCAGGCATCCCCATTGATCATTCTAAGTAGATACAACAAAGCATTTCAAGACACAAGTTTTAACCAGAAAGAAAATGAAATGAATATTTCATTTATGATAGGTTATCTGATGATGAACTTTTTGTAATTTTTCCATTAAAAAAATCAAACAACTAAATCCAACCCTTTATAAAGGCATTGACCAACCAGGTGCCAGCCTCTTGGATGTATCAAATGTTCTTTCAAACAAGGTCCCTATAATAACTGGACAGGATTTGCAGGTCAATGACCTCTAAGATGATTTTACCAACCAAATGAGTTAATTTGCTAAGATAGATGCCCTTGTCACGTTCCACTTGTCCCCGGATTTCTAATTGCCTCTATTCTAATATCTCCACAACTCAGCATGGGCAAAACAAAAGCTTGTGCCTGGGACTTGAGATCCTCCCAGAAGATTCCAGGAGACCAAGAAGCATTACAAAGCCTAGATCTGAATGAATTCATGCCCAAATGTTAACGAGTAATCAGAACTTTATGTGCTATTGTTGTATGGCAACGAATCTGGCTATCCTTTGTCCCTGGTACCTGAGAGGGAACCTCTATATCCTCAGAAGTTTCCTGAGTGATAAGAGGGTCTATTATTCATGGTGGGCTTGTGAGACCCTACCTAGCCATATCCTTTTATGTTAACAAAATGACTCAGGATAGGAGCTGACCACAAGAGAAAGACTAACCATGTGATTAGAGGGTTGGGGCTTTGAGCCAGGGAATATCAGCCCAACCTCCAGGGAGGGACAGGGCCTGGAGATCGAGTTCAATCACATGGCCAGTGATTCGGTCAATCACACCTACATAATGAAACTCCAGTAAAAATTCCGAACACCATGTCTTGCATGAGCTTTCTAGTGTGACAAACACCAATTGCCTAGAGGGTGATACATCTTGAGGATATGGAAGTTTTGTTTTGGGGCCCTTCCAGGCCTTGCCTTTCCAGAGATATTGACTTAGGAGAAAAAAACAGGCTTATTCCTCATCCGTGATTCCATACAAAGCCAGGGATAGAGCAACATCTCTGCAGTACTTGGAATCATCCTCTCATCGCAGAGCCCACTTGACTAGTACAGCCTGAATTTATTAATTCAACTATTTCTCCTTCTTTTTTTTTTCTTTTTTTGAGACAGAGTCTCACTCTGTTGCCCAGGCTGGAGTGCAGTGGTACAATCCCAGCTCACTGCAACCTCCGTCCCCTAGGTTCAAGGGATTCTCCTGCCTCAGTCTCCCAAGTAGCTGGGATTACAGGTGCACGCCACCACACCTGGCTAATTTTTTGTATTTTTAGTACAGATGAGGTTTCCCCATGTTGGCCAGGCTTGTCTTGAACTCCTGACCTCAAGTGATCCACCTCCCTTGGCCTCCCAAAGTGCTGGGATTACAGGCATGAGCCACTGCACCCAGCCTCAACTATTTCTTCTAGCAAACCTCAATGCCACATCCCTCTCTGTATACAGTAGAATCTCTTCCTGAATATACTTCCTACACAACTTCTATTATAAATAATTTTCACCTCTCCATTTTCTTTCTGGAACTTGTATTAGCTGGATGTTGGACCTCATGGATTGATTATCTAATTGTATTGTATTTTTATTTTCTATTTCCTACCTCTGTCTTTTTGTACTTCTGTCTGGAAGATTTCTGAAATGATCTCCCAACACTTCTATGGAATTTTTAGATTTGCGCTATCATATTTTTAGTCTCCATTAACTCTTTTTTTTTTTTTTTTTGAGACGGAGTCTGGCTCTGTCGCCCAGGCTGGAGTGTGGTGGCCGGATCTCGGCTCACTGCAAGCTCCGCCTCCCGGGTTTACGCCATTCTCCTGCCTCAGCCTCCCGAGTAACTGGGACTACAGGCGCCCGCCACCTCGCCCAGCTAGTTTTTTTGTATTTTTTAGTAGAGACGGAGTTTCACCGTGTTAGCCAGGATGGCCTCGATCTCCTGACCTCATGATCCGCCCGCCTCGGCCTCCCAAAGTTCTGGGATTACAGGCTTGAGCTCCATTAACTCTTTCTTTTACATAGCAACTTCTTCTTGTCTGGGAAAAACAATATTTTGTCAATTTAGTTGTAATTAGGTTCTATGTAATTAGGGTCTAAGCTTTTTTTTTTATCATTTTTTGTTTTTTTTTTTTTTTTTTAACAGGAGTTGCACTCTTGTTGCCCAGGCTGGAGTTGCAATGGCATGATCTAGGCTCAGGCTCACATATCCTCCGCCTCCCAGGTTCAAGTGATTCTGCTGCCTCAGCCTCCCTAGTAGCTGGGCTTACAGGCATTCACTACCACACCCAGCTAATTTTGTATTTTTAGCAGAGACGAGGTTTCTCCATGTTGGTCAGGTTGGTCTCGAACTCCTGAACTCAGGTGATCCACCCACCTCAACCTCCCAAAGTGCTGGGATTACAGGCGTGAACCACCGCGCATGGCTAGGTTCCAAGTTTTATTCTACTTCTTGTCATAATTCTGTACTCCTCCTTTTTCCTGCTGTTTTTGTTTGCCTTTGTTTTGAATTCTTGCTATGGTTTTTGTCTCTTGGTCATGTTAGAGGCATTCCTTAAATGCCTGGTGGTCTTAGCTGCCCATGATCCAGCCCAAGACACTCAGAATCATGGCATGGAAGGGCAAAGCTTGCCAGCTGAGGAGTGACAAGGATCCCACTGGATTTCTTTATTACAAAAGAGTAGGGAGTTTTGCTTTTTTTCAGGGCGCATTTCACAAAAGAACCACTGCTCTGAACGTGGCTTCTCTGTCTGCACTTCTGTGCAATGCTGACTGGAACTTGTCTATACTCTTTGCCTGCACTGTGGTATTAGGAGCTAAGCCCCTCTGGCTGGACCAAACATGAGACAGCTGTCAGTTTATATATGCCATGAAAACGTGTTTTTTTCCATCAGCTTCTCCTTGGTTGACCCTTTGTGGAAAAGTGTGAAGAGGTTCTGATTCTCTTCACTCAACTAACCCTCTTGCTGTGCTGCTCTTTTCTGCCTCTCAAATTTCAGTCGTGTTAAACTCTTCCACACCAGATGAACACAGTCAAGATAGCTGAGCACCCACCACCAGGCAGTGCAGCCGTCCCTCTGATCCTCACAAGGACTTTCCCTGCTGAGCAAGTGACTCCAAGTTCAAAGGAGGAACTATGTACTAAGGCTCCCACTTAGGTCCAATCCCAAAGCTTGGATTCATAGTGTGACTCCACAGCTGAGCTTTGCCTTGCCCTACAGAATGCACTTTGCCCTGCCAAGAGAATGTGGTTCCCAGGGGGACAGAACACCAGTGTTCCACGTGGAACTTCCAGGCAGGGCACTGGGGCACGGTAGGAGGACCCCAGAAGATGCTGCCTCTCCTGATCATCTGTCTGCTACCCGCCATCGAAGGGAAGAACTGCCTCCGCTGCTGGCCGGAACTGTCTGCCTGGATAGACTATGACCTTCAGATTCTCTGGGGGACCCCGGGGCCACCCACAGAACTTTCTCAAAGCGTTCACTCTCTGTTCCTAGAGGATAATAATTTTCTCAAACCCTGGTACCTTGGTAAGGCACAGCCAGGAGATCGGGAATTGGATCTGGCCTCTTTACCTGGCCTGGGATCTTACTCCCTTGACTTCTCTTTTACCTGTATCTCATCCTCAGATCGTGACCATTTGGAAGAAGAAACAGCCAAATTCTTCACTCAAGTACACCAAACCATTAAAACATTACGAGATGGTGAGGAAGCCAAGAGTCCCAGGGCCTTGGGGCTTGGGTTGACAAAGGCCCGCCCTCCAAGGCATTCTCAGAGGCCCATGTGGCCATGGGTGGGAGGTCTTGTGAAGGTGGGAGATGAATGCAGTCTGTCTCTGTGTGCTCTTTGGAACTTCCATTTAGAAACAAGGGTCTGAAAACCCAACCTTGAGCAAGTTGTAACACTGAACATTCGTTCCCTCCTGCTCTACCTAGATAAAACAGTACTTCTGAAAGAGATCGACATGCACAAGGATCTCTTTACTGCGAGGCTGAATAAGATATCTGATGGGCTGAAGGAGAAGGGTAAGGGGTGGGGACGATCCCCGCACATGGCCCAGCCCTCCGCACCTGCCAAGACCGAAGGCACGCAGAGTCCACTCTGCAGCCCCCTCGACCATCCCCAGGAGCCCCACTCCTGCCCATGAACACCTTCCCCAGCTCCATCTCCTACTTGCACCCCAGACCCCCTTGGCTGTGTCTGCCTCCCCAACACCTCAGTTTCTCTACCTTCTCACCCCTGGCAGCTTGCAATGAGTCCTGTGGTGAGTATGCAAGGGGACTGGGCCTGGGGGAGGGTTGAAAGGCACCTGGCACCCCCTAGCCCCTGTCCCTCCCCTCCCATAGACATACGGTCCACACTGAAGGTCACCAGCTGTGCCGATTGCAGGACTTACTTCCTCTCCTGCAATGACCCCACTATCTGCCTAGGTAAGTGGCCACCACGCTTTCCAGCCTCTCCCTTCCCCGCCCTGCACTCCCAGAGCCGTTACTGTCTCTGTCATTCTCTTTTGCCCAACTCAAGGTTTTTTGTTCTCTATCCTCACCCCGGGTGAAGGCAGCACCTCCTGGGATTTCTTGATCTCCTCATGTCAAGCTCCAGAGCTTTGGAGGCATCTGCCCGTAGGACATCACTCCGGGAGGCCTCTTGGTTCTCAGAGATGCCATGCCTAGAAACATGGCCAATCCCTACCCAGGAAGCTGAGGCAGGAGTGTCGCTTGAACCCGGAAGGTGGAGGTTGCAGTGAGCTGAGATCACACCACTGCACTCCAGCCTGGGCAACAGAGCAAGACTCCATTTCAAAAAAAAAAAAGAAAAGAAAAGAAAAAGTGAAACATGCCCAATCCCATCGAACCCCCAAACCTGCTCTTCCTCCAGGGCCCTTCTCAACAAATGGCCCCACTCATGCCCTCAGCCCCCTAAACCAGGAATCTGCCTCCACTTAGCATGGAGAATCACCACGTCTTGCTAAATAAGTCTTCTATGTGTTCCCATAGCTTCATTCTAACCTCCACTCTCAGGCCTCCTCATCTCCCATCTAACTTACAGCAGCATTTCCCATTAGCCTCCCTGTCCCTCTGGGCCACGTCGCACTCTGAACTCCTTCTCAAGGAGCAGTTCTACCTGTGACACTCCCTGTTTATAACCAGCAGTGGCTCCCAAATGCCCCCAGATAAAGCCCACCCTCCTCGGGGGCCCCCTCCTCCCCAGGCACACCAAGTGCATACGGGCAGCCCCGTTCTTCTGTTCTTGAGCATGTCCTGCGCTGGGGACACAGCCTTGCCCTTGAACTGATCCCTTATTTGTGTTTCCAAGTCCAGCTCAGACTCCTGTTTCCTAAGAAGCTTTCCCTGATCACCTCCCACCCCAGAGGCTTGTCAACCATCCTCACTGTCACTTCCCCTCCCATTTCCTGTCCTATTTCCCTTGAAACCCACACCATGATTGTTTGCTTGTCTAGATATGTGCTGGGCACACAGCGTGCTCAGTAAGCGTTTGCAAACAAATGATGAGTGAACAAATCAAAGAATGAAAGGATGGCGGCCTTCTCTCTGAGCCGAGGTAGCCCTGCCTGGCCTCCAAACACCTGGCTCCCTCTTTCACACCCCAGGCAGGAACCGGCGGATGTCCCTGTGGGCTGTGAGTCTCAGCAGTGCTCTCCTCCTGGCCATAACTGGAGGTGGGTGAGTGAGCTCTCCAAGCCCCAGCATCCCCAGAGAAAACACACCTATTCCCTGACTGACTCCACCCTGTGTCTTGTCCCAGATGTTTCCTTTACTGGCACAGCAAGAAGGAGGCAGTGAAGGTACTGGGAAAGGAGACCCTGACCCAATTCTAGGGCTTCCAGGAGGGAAAAGCTGGGTGTGCCCTGGCAGTAGCAGGGCCTGGAACCCCCGTGCTGACCTCCTGGGGTCTGGCGTGCAGAGCAGAGTGGGATCGAGGGCCGGGAATCTCGGGAAGGCCACACATCAGCCCCCTTATATGCAGACACAGTGGGGCCAGGGACCCGGGACACATAAATGGCAAAGCTCTGGGCCTCCCACCCTCACTACAGAGTGCTATTCCCCCAGCTATCCCTGTACCCTGCACACCCTGCCTTCACCCTCGTTGCCCTGCCCTGACCCGCAGGGACCGTTAACGTGGCTGCCTTGCTCTCTGCTCTGGGTTGGGTTTGGCCAGGGGAGACTCCCGGGAAGAGGTTAGAGGGACAGGGAGGAGGCCAGGGCAGTGGGAGGTCAGGGTAGAAACGCCCAGCTGCTTCTCCCTCAGCAGGAACAGGGCAGCCCGCACGTCCTCCAGAAGTGAACAGAGGCCGCAGCTGCCGTCAGGAAGTTCACTCATCTCTGGGTGCCGGTGACCCCCTCCCCTGACACCCTCCATCCTGGGTCCTGGGGCCCCAAAGCTCTGAGGCCTAGGAGACAGCACTGTCTCGTGGTTTGCCTACACGCACACCTTTAATCTCTTCATTAAAACCCCTCCTCATAGCCGAGTTGACCGTGCCGTCTGTCTCCTGCCGGGTGCTGAGATGAGATCTCTTCCCGAGTTATCTTGAGTGCCACATCCCATCCGCTCACTCTTCCCCTCCTCTCCAGAATCATCCTGTCCTGGTCCCAAAATGATGGTTTTAAGGGCTCATCCAGGCCTCACCTAATTCCAATACCTGAGACGAGGGTGGAGTGGCCTGGGCACCCCCCTCCGCGTCTCAGTTTCCCCATCTGAGCACAAGGAGATGGGGGTGTGATGCTTTCGCCAGGCCGGTGTACCCTGACCCAGGAACCTGCTGGCTCATATTTACTGTCCAGTATTTGGCCATGCCATGGGTGCAAATCCAAAGTCCTCACTCCCCTTTTCTCCTTCAGTCCCCCGAAGCCCCGCCAGGGTCCTCAGCCCAGCTCCTAAAAGGAGACCGCATGTCTCCTTAGGGCCTCCTTGTGCTTGCTCTTCGGAGCTGGCGGCTCGGCCTGAAAGGCTTGGACTCAGGCTGACTTCAGCAGCACCGCCCCATGGTAAGGGCTGCTTCTTGGAAAACAGCCAAGGACTGCCAGAGGCCTAAACATAAACAGAGCATAAATGGCAGCAGGGCAGGGAGTGCCATGGCAGCAGGGCAGGGGTGGGTCCCCAACCACAGGTGCCTCCCTCTAACCCAGCTGGAGGATCCAGGAAGGCTTCCCTGAGGTGGTGTCTTACACCCATGTGACAGCCCAGAGAAGGGCAGGAAGAAAGAGAGGAGTGTTTTGATTGGCGTTGCTGAGGAGCAGAGGTCCAAGATACCTTGAGAGTTTCAGGAATCTCCGGGGATTGTGGTCTGGCTGGAGTGGGTGACACAAGCAAGCATGTGGTGAGAGGTAAGATCCTAAGTGAGGAGAAAGAAGAACTCACAGAGACTCCCAGATCAGCAGGAAGGCGTGGAACCCTGGGAGTCCTGTGACCGAGAAAGAGATGCCAAGTGGATGGGTGGGTGTGAATAGACATGGCTCCACTGAGGCTCCCCTTCCACTCTTCTTGCTTTACTAGACTGGGGAGTCCGCATGTGCCACGGGGCTTTTGAAGATGTAAAGCACTCCAAGGACATCGCCATATAGCAAGGGTGGAGGTGCAGCCATTTTGCATGAATGGGTCAGAGCCCCCGAGCAGGTGGCATAGCTCCAGGGGACTGTGGTTCTTTCCGCATGCCTGGGGGGCTGGTGCCATCCAGGACACAGGAGACGCCAGGCCCTCCAGTCAGCAATGGTGTTTTCCTTTTTGTATTTAAATTAGGACCTAGACCATTACCTCAAAAGTAGCCAGAGTGGCTGTTTTCTGATGCGTGCGGTTAAAAATAGAAAACCCTGAGTGTGATGTACATGAAGCAGGAATTGGTGTGTTTGTCTTTGTGTATGAATCTTCTATCAGAGAGTTTTCTTGTTTATGGGTATATTTTCATGAAAACTGTATATTAAGTTTAGCTAGAATACAAAGGTGAAAGAATTTAGAGTCAGGCAAACCTTGGTCAAAACACAGAGTCTGGAGGACTTCTTTCAACTATGACAGAGCAACTTACAGCAGACTAACACTCCAGGCAAGGGCAACTAGAACTAACTTACAACAAAGGACAAAACAAAACAAAAAGGCTGTTTTCAGCCGTAAGAAGGGGCAGGCCTTGGGCTGGGCACGGTGGCTCAAGCCTGTAATCCCAGCACTTTGGGAGGCCGAGACGGGCAGATCACGAGGTCAGGAGATCGAGACCATCCTGGCTAACACGGTGAAACCCCGTCTCTACTAAAAAAAAATACAAAAAACTAGCCCGGCGTGGTGGCGGGCGGGCGCCTGTAGTCCCAGCTACTCGGGAGGCTGAGGCAGGAGAATGGCGTGAACGCGGGAGGCGGAGCTTGCAGTGAGCTGAGATCCGGCCACTGCACTCCAGCCTGGGCGACAGAGTGAGACTCCATCTCAAAAAAAAAGAAGAGGCAGGCCCTAAGCATTCAGGTCCTGGAGAGAAGGGGTGCCCTGAGTGAGCCCTGTGTCCTGCTGCAGGTGCCCCTCTGCATGGGTGAGCTATTGGAGCAGCAGGGAGACTGCAGGGGCTCGACTGAGGATGACCTCAAAGTTTGGGAGAGCTTTCGGCAACATCACGGGACCCAGGAGACAATACATGGAGTCTGAGTATGCCGAAACAGAGAGTGAAGGATTCAGAGACCTGAAAGTAGGGAGGTGCAGAAAAGTCAAACAAACATACTGCATCTATTTCTTCCCCACCCTCCAAAGCACCCTCATACAACACAGGGCTAAAGACAAAGAAACCAAGCAGACAGTATCTGAAATGCAATTGATTAGAGATTTGGATGCTGGGGAAATAAAAATTGGAGGTTTTGACCCACATAGGAAGATGATCCTTGGGAAATACTCCAGGATATTGGTTGGGAAGGCTATACTCTGAAAGTGGGCACGTGCACAAGAGGCAAACCAGTCCCTACAAAGCAGGAAACTAAGTTTCAAGGCATTGAGCTCCTGACAGAGTAAAGAAGTCTATTATTCCACATTCACTGATGGAGGATAGGATAAACACTTTATGAAGGAAAATACCATCATCTATAGTCACTATGATGTTTGATTTACAATGTCCAGTATCCAAACACATATTAACAGGTATACCCCCAAAAAATAGGATCAAGAGAAAAAACAGACAAAAGAAACAAACCTACGAGTGACCACAAGTGAGTTAGCAGATATTAATGTTAAAATGACTGATTAGTGCTTTCAAAAATATTTAAGATTCCTGTTCAACAAATGGGACTGGAGCAGTTGGACACCCATAGCAAATGCAAGCCTCAGTGTAAGTTTCACACGTCGTAAATTAACTCAAAATGGATAATGGACTTAAATGTAAAATAGAACTATAAAACTTTTAGAATAAAATACAAGAAAATCTTCAGAATCTAGGATTAGGAAAGGAGCTCTTACATGTGATACCAAAAGCATAATTCATGAAAGGAAAAATTGATAAATTGAACTTGGTCAAAACTGAAAACTTCTGTGCTGATAAAGGTCCTGTTAAGACGATGAAAAGACAGGCTCTAGACTGGGAGAAGATATTTGCAAAGCACATCTCTGACGAAAGGCTAGTATCTAAACTATAAAAAGAACTCTCAAAATGCAACAGCCAATGTTAAAAATATCTAATTAGAAAATGGATAGGAAATAGGAAGATACATTTTACACAAGAGGGTGTACCAGTGGCAAATAAGCATGTGGAAACATGTTCAACATCATTAGCCATTTAGAAAATGCAAATTAAAGCCACAATGGCATAGGGTGCAGCTGCCTTATGTATATCTATGTGTGTGTGTGTGTGTGTGTGTGCACGTGTGTGTGTATGCACATGTCCATGCACTTCTGGGAGATTCATTGACAGCATTCCAGAGTAGCCCTCCTCTTGGCCAATGAGCAGAGGCCACCAACATTCCTGCTGACAGGTGAGAGAGTTTGTTAGTAAATGATCATTCATCAGGACTCTGGAAGTGTCTCACGTACCCCCGAGCCTGACCAGTCTGGAGCAGCCTGAACAAGCGTCCCCAGCCTCTTAGCAGGGCTGCCTGCCAGAGCCCTGCCCCACTGCACGCTCCCCTTCCTCCCTGCCCTCTCCAGCCTTGGCTGAATCTCCCAGGCTTTGTTCTCCACACATGCTTTATGGCCCCTCCCTTCTACCTGTGGTTACACCAAAACTCTTGGCTCCACCACATACAGCCAGAGACTCTTCTGGGCAAGAGGGAGGAATCTTCCTAGATGCTTTCTAGTTTCTCAGCTACTTGTCACTTTATCTAATTTAGCTATACCAACCAGGAGCATGCATTACAATCCTCTTTTTGCAGAGGAAGAAATTGGGGGCTAAGGAGAATGTTGCTTACTCAGCCACTTCTTTTTTCCAAAGAGCGTTCTAGACTTTTCCATGGCATCTGAAACCTGGGAACTAAGATGAAGTCTTCCCTCTCCCTTACCCCAGTCGCTACAGTTCATTTCCTCTGTGGGTGCCCGCTTTTATCAACTGAAGGGGTGCTAGCTGGCCCCATCCCACTATGCCCCTAGCCACTGCCTAGTCTGCAATGGAAAATTCCACTTGAGTGTGGGCGTTGCTCTTTGAAATCAGTTTTTCTGTTTCTCCTTTTTAGTCACTCATTTGTTGAGCACCTTCAATTGCCAGGCTCTGTGCTGGGTGCATTATAGAGACCATCCCCAGTCTCGGCATAACCCCCCATAAAGGTTCTCTTCACCTGGGACAGATGTCGGAACGCAGCGTGCCCCACCAGCTGAACCACTGTAAAGTGTGGGTGTGTGCGGGTGATGTGTGCTGGCCTGAACGCATCCAGAGCGTACCGCTTCATAGATGCCGCATCTCAGACCGAAACCCAGAGAGATTAGGCAAAGGTCCAAAGACCTTGCACCAAGCTTTCCTCCTTGTATCCTGACTTCCTGCTGAAACCGCCACAGGCAGGGAGGTGAGAGAGACCGAGGCAATTCTCAGGAATAGAATCTTAGCGGAAATGAGACAAGTTAATGAGAAATGAAAACGTGAGGCTCATCCTGCCGGAAGAAAGGCTGTTCCCATGCTATGGTGTTAACTGGTAGAAACTGACTAGGCTCCCATCCCCTTGATGAGACTTTTAAACAGAGAAAGAACTATATCGTCATGTTTGCTTGCAGTGAAATCTCCGTATTTTTCTCTGCCTTGGGGAATTCAGAAGACTTTCGCTTCTGTTTGTAGTTCGGAGTGGGGCACAGGAGCACCACCCCTGTCAAATGCCAGTTTGGAAGCTGGCACCAGCGGACACGCAGAGACAGAGTCCACACTCTGCAGATCACAGCATCTCTTGCCAAAGGAGGTGAGCCAGGAAGCTGCTAGAAGTCTCCAGGGAGTGGCTGTGACATGCTGCGGAGACTCATCACTGACTCCCCACTCTGCTGATGAACCCAGCAACAGCTTCCTGCACAGTGCCCGCCTGGTTCACATCACCAGGGACCTGTACCCATGGCTGTCTGAGCCCATATCCTCTAGAAACCCCTGCCAGTCCTGGGGACTAAAACCCTTCTCTCATTCCCAGCACCGTTACTCTGGACCATCCAGTGCATCCTCCCTACATTCCACCTCCATTGTCAGTTCTTTTCACGACTATTGTCCACCATCCGGGTCAGGCCACAGTTCTGCACCCACCAACTGCACCTTCCTGGAACCTCCAGAGGGCAAGGGTTGCTTGTGTACTGAGTTTCTTTGTGCCAGGAAGAGCCAGAGATCCCTCGCCAATGCCATCTCCAAATCCCAGACTATGAAAGCGTTGCTCTTTCTATCTCCAACTTACAGGTGAGGGTACTGAGGCTTAGGACATTTAAACGACACTAGCACAGAACAAAGAAGAGCAGAGCTTAGGTTCTCGCCCAGGACTGTCCACCTTTGCAAGTCACTTCACAATGCCACCCTGTCAGGACTGCGCCTGGGCCGTTTGATGAGTCTTCCCCAACGTTTTCAGCTGCACATTTCTGGGCCCACTCTTGGATCTCCTTACGGGTAACTGAGTCAATCCCTTATGTGGGGATTCTTGTGGCCTTTCCTCTCACGCTACAAGGGAATGTCTATAGTCTGGACGTTGCCTCCCCTCTCGTGTGGGTACATGTTAGCTGAGGTAAAACTACACGGACCAGGCTTGGCCTGACGTGGACCAGGCAGGAACTCCCAGCGGAGGCAGGGCCCGGACCGAAGGGTGCTCAGGAAAGGCTGTATTGGGAGCTGACACTCAATCTGAGACCAGAAAGTGGGTAGGCTAGGCAAGAGGAGGAGCAGAGACGAGCCCTCCAAGCCCAGGGCAGTCCATGAGGGTTGCAGAGTGAGTGAGGAGAAGAAGGTAGAGCACGAGGGGAAGGAACCACAGCCCAGGTCATACAGAACTACATGGTTCATGTCAGAAAGCTGCACCTTTTGAGTGAGACAAGGCACTGGAGGGCTTTAAGCAGGGGAACAATATGATCCAATATATGCCTTAAATGACTGATGGTAGAAAAATGGAAATAGGGGATAAGGGTGGGGAGGATGAATGTGGTGGGGTCCCCTGAAGACCACCCTCCGTTTCTGAGCTGGGCAATGCTCCAAGCACATGAACCTGTGGTCCCAGAAGTCCCCTCCACCATGCAAACCACCTCTTCACACCAGGGGCCTAGTGAGCAAGTCAGCAGGATTCAATGGATGGGTAGGAAATTTCAACTGCTGTAACTTAAAAATCTTCATATGCTGGGGTCCGTCTGGCTTCGGTTCTGTGGATCCAGAATGCTCCAGAGAAGCATTAGGGTTATGAGGATGTTTATGAAAATAATTCTTAAAGAGTCTTCTGGTTTCTGATGGAGGATTGAATGTATTTATGTAATTTTTCTCCCTCCTGAAATTCCATTAAAACTATATTAAAGGATTTGTTAAAATCATAAACCCACAGAGATGGGAGAACAGGAGAGAAGACAGCAGCAATTAAACTTCAATAGCTGGAGGTGCCTGAATTAGTAGCCCCAAGACAGTCAGATCCAAAGCCAGCAACAGAGGAAAAGGAGACCCACCCCAAGTGATGCTGCAGAATCCTGAAGGCCAGTCACATGCCACAGGGGAGGGACAGGGACAACAGTGGAAGTCATCGGCCCCTACTGCAAGTGGTGGGAGCGTGCATTATGTATAGAAAAAGTAAAGCAAGAATAAAACCGATGATCTGTTAGTCTGCTGCTTTTATCAACACACATGGACAGTTTTAAACAATAACACTGATGAAATTCTCCTCCCTGCCAGAGTTGCCCACGTTCCCGACCTCATCCACCACTGCTCGAATTCCTCAGGGGCCGGCAGTGCCAGCATCTTCTGTGCTGTGGGTAGGCAGGGGTAGGTTAAAGGAAAGGGCTGGGGGAGTGCATAAGAAACCCCTGATCCACTTTGTGCCCCTGGAAACGGCCCCTCCTCCCCTTCCATAGAAGCCTGCAGTGGCGGTGCCAGACACTGGCAAAAGTGTGAGTATTGGATCAAAAACAGCTGTCTGGGTGATTGTATGCATGTGGCATGATTAATGTAGAGGCCCCTCGCCCTCTGTATCCAGAATGTCAGCAGTGGGACTCTGACCCTTGCGTGAACCATCTCTTTTTATATTCTGCATTCTGATGTTTTGACATCTGGGACTTGCTGACCCTAGAAGGCCTACCCCTCCCAGGGCTAGCTAACTCCTAGAGATTGCAAGCAATCTCATACTCACCTGCGAGTGTGCCTTTCCATTGCAAAGCAACCAATCCAGAGCCTATAATCCCAACCACCTCCTTTATGGGGCTCTCACACTCCAGACCACTACCCACCTACTGTGATACTCTCAGCACCAGGGACCAGAAGTGGGCTCAGCCCCTCGACAGCAGAGGTGGCTGAGATTATTCAAACTACCCATTGTTAAACTCTCTTACACTGTCTCGCCCATTCTTTCCCACAGAAACCACAATAAAGGTTCTTGCCCACATTTTCCCTTCACTCCCTCTGCCTCCTGACCCACGCTGGTGCTTCCCTATGTGGCCCTATGTGGCACATCTTGCCTCCTGATCTGTTGGCCTCACCACACCTGAAAATAATGCAATCCTTTTTTTTTGAGACAGAGTTATACTCTTGTTGCCCAGACTTTAGTGAAGTGGTGCGATCTCCACTCGCTGCAACATCAGCCTCCCAGGTTCAAGCGATTCGCCTCCCTCAGCCTCCCGAGTAGCTGGGATGACAGGCACACACCAGTACGCCTGGCTAATTTTTGTATGTTTTTTTTTTTTTTTTAGCAGAGACGGGGTTTTGTCATGTTGGCCAGGCTGTTCTCGAACTTCTGACCTCAGATGATCTACTCGCCTCGGCCTCCCAAAGTACTGAGATTATAGGCATGAGCCACCACGCCTGGCCTCCAATCCATATTTTAAAACAGCTCTCCATAAAGGAACAGAAGAACTCTTCTCTGTGGAATTTACACAGTCCGAGAAGAAAGACCTAAATATATTCTCAACAAGGGCTCCTCAATGAGTTCTATAGTGAAGCTCCAAGTTGACAAGGCTCGCCCAGGACCTTAGACTTCTGTCACCTGTTTAGACTCCCACTTTTTATCATAAACAGATGACCATTCAGGATAACAAAAACTATAGCAATTAAAAGGCTATAAAACTAATATCTCTTCAGAATTAGATAAGAGAAAATGCTGCATCTGTGAAACAAGAACAGGATGCTATAAAAGAGGAAAATTCAGAGAACAAAATAGGGCTCTTGAGAAATTAAAGCATGATGGCAGAAATGAAAAATTTAACACAAATATTAAAAAATAAGATTAAGGAAACGTCCAAGACAGTAGAGTATAAAGACAAGCATTGGAAAACAGGAAATAAAATAGCAAATTAATGGACATATAACGTGTAAGTAACAGGAATTCCAGAAAGAAAGAGAAGAGAAAATAGAAGGAAGAAAATAACTAATGAAATTAATCAGGAAACTATCCCAGAAATGAAGTTTATAAATTGCTACATTAAAAGGACCTGCCCATTAGCTCAACACAGTGGATGAAAACATACTCTACCATGTCCCTTTTTTGTGGTGATTTAGATCACTTAATACAAAGAAAAAAGTCAAAAAATACCCAAAAGAAAAAAACAGCCCAAACAAAAGATCATATGTCAAAATGGCTTTGGACTTCTTACCAATAACACAGGAAGAAAACAGTAAAGGGTTGCCTTCAAAATTCTGAAAGAAAATCACTTTCAGCCTAGAACTCTATATTCAGCCAAACCGTATGTATGAGTGTTGAGTGGGGAAAAATCATTGTCGGATGTGCAATTTTCAAAAAATATATACATTTAGCAGACCCTTTCTCAAAAGATAAAAAGCTGGAGAATGTATTCCACCAAATGAGAATGAATGCCAAGAAAAAAGGAAACCAAAAAAGGTGGAGGATAACCCAACAGGAGAGAAACAATTAAAGACCCCAGGATAAATGATGTGGCAGATACGGAGGACACCCCATTCATGCCAGAGCAATGACTGAAGGGAAGATGTGCTGTTGGCTGTTACCACCAAGACCCACACTGCCACTGTACCATCTGTGGGTTTTTTTCAACCTCCAGACAAATGGCCTGGGTGACTCAAGCCTAGATCACTGTGTGGATTTGCCTGGTCTGTTCCATGTGCTGATGAAGTTTTCCCGTTTCCTCGATGCTTGCTGTGGGGATCAGCTGAGGGCACTGTCTCAGCCCACAGAAGCATGTTCTGCTCTGACACATTGCCCGGAGGTGGAGCTCCTGAAAGAGGCATGTGGTGGGCTGAGAAGAAGGCACTATGGAAGGGCAGGCTCCTTCTGACTCTATTTCTACCAGATGCCCATTGGTTGGCTGTATCGCAGTGGATCACACCTGTAATCCCAGCACTTTGGGAGGCCAAGGGGGGCGGATCATGAGGTTAGGAGTTCAAGACCAGCCTGGCCAACATGGTGAAACCCTGTCTCTACTCAATACAAAAATTAGCCGGGCATGGTGGTGGGTGCCTATAATCCCAGCTACTTGGGTGGCTGAGGCAGGAGAATTGCTTGAATCTGGGAGGTGGAGGTTGGAGTAAGCCGAGATCATACCACTGCATTCCAGCCTGGGTGATAGAGAAAGACTTTGTTTTGGTGGGGGTGGGGAAGGAATACCTGAGACTGGGAAATTTATTTTAAAAAGAGATTTATTTGGCTCACAGTTGTGCAGGCTTTACAAGAAGCATGATGTTAACATCTGCA
Source organism: Chlorocebus sabaeus (assembly GCF_047675955.1). Lineage (NCBI taxonomy): Eukaryota > Metazoa > Chordata > Mammalia > Primates > Cercopithecidae > Chlorocebus > Chlorocebus sabaeus. The sequence continues at coordinate 4,490,708 of NC_132913.1, read as the reverse complement.
TCTGGTGAGGATCTCAGGCTGCTTCCACTCATGGTGGAAGGCAAAGGAGCAGCAGGCGTGTCACATGGCAGGAGCAGGAGTGAGAGAAAGGAGGGAGGCACCAGACTGTTAAACAATCATATCTGTCAGTAACTCATTACCGTGAGGATGGCACTAAGTCATTCGTGAGGGATCCGCCCACATGACCCAAACACCTCCCACTAGGCCCACCTCCAGCAGCGGGGATCACATTTCAGCATGAGATTTGGAGGGTACAAACCTCCAAACTGCATTACAGCCACAGGCTACAGCCTGACCTGATCCCGTCCTTTTTTTTCTTTTTTTTCTTTTTTAATAGGAGAAAACTTTATTTTTTAGAAACATTTTCCATCACTAACATGTTAAAAGTTTATAGCACCCTGATTGCATGTTTTTTTTTATTTTACTTTATATTCTAGGGTATGGGTATATATCCAAAAGATTGCAAATCATGCTGCTGTAAAGATACATGCACACGTATGTTTATTGAGGCACTATTCACAGTAGCAAAGACTTGGATCCTGTTCTTTTCAAGGACTCTTGTAAATGTTCATCAGAGAAGCTAAAGCTGGACTGCAACCCAGAGACTCCACCCAGCAACTCCACCCAGCTTCTCTAGCCCTGGAAGACTTCATCCAACAGTGGCAGTGCTGCCCTCTCCTTAGGCCTGAGCTTAGTGCTCAGCTTTCCAAAGCAGAACCTCTCATCATATGAGGATACGTACAAAGGAAGCAAAGCCATAGCACACCCAAGTCAGGCACACCCGGAGTTCACTGTGGGCGGAGGGAGGAAAACAAGGTGAAGAGGCAGCACTCAGATGACTTTCCCAGCATTCCCTGGAATCGGTGACCTCTTGTGCCCATGGCAACCAGCTGCTGCTGCCTGCAAAGCTGTGACTGCCAAAACAGACCCGCTGCCCAGCAGTGGGTGGAGAGGAGGAATCTGAGGGGCCCTTTCCTCCCCATTTTTAAACGAACATGAATGTGTAGGAGAGAGTTAAGCACGAAACACTCTGATTGGGAACTTTGTAACCACACTCGGAGTAAAGAAATGTAAGCCCCTCAGAGCCAGGGCCAGGCTGTGGCTGTTGGTGAGAAAATCTGAAAGTCTGAAGGTCTAATGTCCCCAAGGCCGAACCCCAGCAGTGGCTTCAGATCAGAGAGAATAGGCAGCAGGAAACCAGTGGGTCTTCTCATAGCAGGGAACATTTTGAGGGCCTTGCAAATATTCTGGTTGCTCCAGTTCGAGTGCCCTGGGAGTGGGTGGGCAGGGTAGGAGGTGGGCCTTGCCTTACCCCTTTGTAACCTGGGTTGTGCTCTGCCCCTGAGGCTGCAGGACCCCTGGGTCTGTGCTGGGTTGCAGCAGAGGGACCTGTGAGTGGATCTCCCATAGCAACTGCCCATGACAGAAAGTGTGTCTGGGCAAAAGCAAAAGGGCTGCACACCCCACAGCCCACACAGCTTAGAAATGACCAGGCATTACCAAGGGCTACACTCCTGTGCAGTGACTGTGGCTGGCTCCATTCCCAAGGTGAACACAGAACAGAAGTTCCCTTCACAGACCTGTCCTGGAGGGTATAGCCCTAGAGGGCAGGGCCAGGCTACTCTTTCTCCAGTTTGGAGCCTGGTGCATCACCCGGCAGAGCCGAGAGAGGTGGACAGTCTCCCATACCTCATCTCACTGTTCCTCTCCACACCCCTGGGAAGTGGTCTCATCCTCCTGAAGGCCAATGGGCTGCTTTCATCCCTTTTAAAGACCTCCTCCCAGCTTGCAGTGAGCTGAGATCACGCCACTGCACTCCAGCCTGGGCAACAGAGCGAGACTCCATCTCAAAAAAAAAAAAAAGATCACCTCCCTTTTGGAAGCTGAAGTTGGGGGCAATTTCTCACTGGCCACTGTTCCTTATGATCTAAGGGCAAAGTACTCCAAAAGATAAGCCTTTCCCCAGGGTCTCCGGGGTGCCACAGGCCCCAGCTCCTCTTTTTAGAAATAAATCTTATTGTATATATTTAAGGCATGAAACATGGCGTTATAGGACACATGTAGGTGGGTACTCTGGTGAAGCAGAGTAACATAACCATCATCTCACGTAGCTCCTTATTATAACGCAAATTGTCAACCACCTACCCATGTTTATGGAAGCTGCAGCCCCTGTCCATAAAGCCCCATCTCCCTACCAGACAGTCCTCTTTCCAGGCCTGGGATATGAGGAGGAGCCTCTGGCCAGAGTCCAGGCTGGAGTTCAGCACTTCAAGTTCAATCCACTTGAAGCTCTCTCCACCGGTAAGTTTGAGACACACCCTCTATTCCCCTTTAGTCTCCTGGGTATGAGCAGGTAATCCTTCTCTCCATCTCCCTTTCCCTCCCCTCTCCCTCCATCTCTTCATCTCCTCCCTTGCCTTCCCCGCCCCATACCCCCATCATGGGCAGTGTCATTCATGCAGAATGCACTGACAGCCTGAAATCAAATCTAGTTTGCAGATATGTTTTGTTAGGTCCAAAGATCACTTTTAATTGATTTCCATCTTTTAAAATTTGGGGTATTCCACACTAAAATCCTGATTTTAAACATTTTTTAAAGCACAGAATGCAGGACCTTCCTGGGATCCTATGTTTGAGGATGCAAAGGCAGCCGACCTCAGGAGCCCCCACCCTCTGAAGCCAGACTGGCTTTCTCAGGGCTGTCCCTACCTACTCGGTATGATTCCTTGCTCAGCTGCTGATGGCCCTTGAGTTTGTACTCCTCACATAAAGCAATAAGGAGACAAAAATCATTTTCCCAACTCCCCCAAAATGCACAAAGCTGCTCTACCCAGGAGTTAGTACATTTTATTATTTTGAAAGGCTGTTTCTTTGTGTTCATTCTCCCCACTGTTAAAAGACAAAATTTCAGCAAAATGAGTTTAATGACCTAATTGGCTTTTCTTAGCAATTCATAAATCAAGCAGCATCCTATGTATGAAATGGATGCTCCACTGAGCTGAGCAGAGCAGGTAAGTTTTACAGACAAAAAGGGTAGAGGGAAGCAGACACAGAGAACAAAAGATGGGTGCCTTCAAAGTGGCTTTCCTAACAGGGTTAAAAGAGAGGGGACTTCCTTGTGTTGCCTGCAGCTCAGGAACATCAGGCCCCTTCTAATTGGTTGTGATGAATTTTTCCTAATTAAAAAAAACTGGCCCATTTCCAAGTTCAGTTTTATGACGTGGCGCCTAGCACAAGCGACTCCATTCTGGTTTGGTCCCATCTGTGGGGCCTAGGACAAGAGCTCAATCTAAACCAATGGCCTCCAGGATATTCTATTTAAGCCCACCTCCCCCACCTCCAAGCCATGCCATCTCAGGCAGTGTGAAGGTCAGAGGTTCTTCATGCTCACTTTGAGCTACCGCCAGGCTCTGAAACCCCAACTCGGAGGGGCCCAACAAAACTGTGGGACCATCTCCCTCTGTCCTAGACAGCAGGGAAGGGAGAGGATGGCCATTGTGTTGACCAGAGCCAGGCTGCTAGAAGACTCACTGGGACTCTGAGAAGTCGGCAGCAGAGCCTCACCCAGCCACACATTAGCATTAAGCACTGGAGAAGAATGAGCTAGACTCATTCAAGGTTTGGGGGTGTTTTGCTCCCTCACCCCACCACACCCTCACCCTTTCAGTTTACTTCCAAAGACCCACCTGAGAAAAGGCTGTGGTGGTGGGCTGGCTCCTGGGGACTGCAGTCTCCAGGTGAGAGCAGCATGATACTGCAGCTCCCTGCCCAGCACTCCAGCTTCACGTCAGCTCACAGAAACCTCCACCCATGAGCCAGGTCACCAGGCCTGCATCACATCTCATGCCCTGAGGCTCTAGCAGTGAGTGACCATGTCTGGGCAGCCCCAAACCTAGGGATTCTCTATCCACCCTACTGAGGGTCTTTCCATAGGGCCCCAGCTCTCAGGAACTTATCAGCTCTGGAAATCCAGGCAGGTGGCAGAGCTAGGGGGAGACCGCAGGCTTGTCCCACTCCAAAGCCCACACACCCCTCTCACAGATAACTGACAGAAGATGCAGGAAGGGCACCAGAAACTGTTGCTACCATCTAATTCAGTCAGAAGAAAGTGTAGAGATATAAGCAAGCATTGAGTGACTTTATAATCAACGTCTCACCAAGACCTAACTTGAATTCTGTAAGAATCCAGGGAAGGACTACATCAGTGGGTTGAGAGAATCATGAATGGCTTCTGGGCCAAGCTCAAAATGGACATGAAGAGCCTCTGGACTTCATGCTGCTTTTTGCTCGTGGCAGAAGAGGAAGACATGTGAACAAGCCAGTGGTAATGTGGGATCATCCAGGGTGCAGGGAGAGCATGTTCTCACTCTCCATCCCCACCTAATACTGTAGCCCTGACAACAGGACCTACCACTCGTGTCTTCACCAGTCAGGCTGGGACACAGGGTGACAGCAGGGAAGAGCCCACGTTCCTGAGCAGGGCCTCCGCTTGCGTCTTCCTTACCCTGACTTGCCATGCACATGCTTGACTCCAACGCTCACTCTTCATTACGGTAAGTGGGCGCCGATAGCAATTGTGCTGAATTTGCACAGATGTGATTGAATCATGCATCAGGGGTTTCCATTCCCCAAAGGCCTTGGGAGATTGACCCCTGCAATTCAGTCCTAATCAACAATGGAGCACCCATCTGTGTAAAGCACCCTTGGAGGCACTAGGGGCACAAACACAAACACGATCTCATTCCTACCCCAGGAGAGTTCACAGGCTAGTAGAGGAGACACAGGAGAACTACGCACACTGCAATGTGATGAGACAATGTAAAAAGTCCCACTTACACTATGTTTATTTAAGCAAAATCACTGCTGGCCCCATAAGGACCCAGTCAGAGGCCACAGGCAGATGGTGACAGCCAGATTGGGAAAAAGAATCAAGAATTTGTATTTTTCAAGGCAATTGCTAACTCTCTTTTAAAGATCAACTTTCGTCTGATTAATTATCAAAGGAAAGAGAAGACAATAAACCCACTTGAATTTTGTTTAAATACATGGGCTGGCATAAGATTTAATGACACCATTTTCAGAGGAGTATTTAAAATTACAGTTTTCGTTAAAAGAACATTTGCTGAGGTCCCATAAATCTGTCACAGGGGTGTGGGATTTTTTGATAAATCAAATCTCCCTTCTGTAGCTCAAAACTAACACTGGCAATAACTGTCTGATGGCAGCTTTAATAGTAATGTAATGGGGACAGTACATCGAGTCCGTGTTCGGCATTTTACAGTTAACGGCATTGCCTGTAGTTAGGAAAGCTGATCAGGAGAAAAGAATGTTTATTATCCTGTAATTGAAAAGAACAAGGCACATTCCATCTTCATTTAAGGGAAATGGTCCTGTTAGGGTATTTTTGTGAACCCGTGGCCCCATCATCCTTCTCCTTTTTCATTATTCTCAGAACAGCTTGCAGGGACTCAGACTGGAGCCTAGAGAGGCCAAGTGAAAGCTGAGAGACGGATGCTTGCTCAAGGATCGAGGACCACAGCTCTGCCCACTTTGACTATTTGCTGTGTTGCGTGCTGCTCCCACCCAGCCCATAAAACAGGCCTGGCTGTGATTTCTTTGGTTGCCACCTATTCTCCCTAGAAGGAAGGTGTATCAGTCAGCTATAGGTGCATAACAAACCATTCCAAACTCTGTCACTCAAAAGATCATTGCTCATGCATCACTCACAAGATGCTGGTTAGTTAGGAAAGGCCGCTGATCTAGGATGGACTTGGCTCAGCTATGGGTCTGGCTAGGGTTGACTTGTCCCTGTGGCTTGGTCTCAAATCTAATCCAGAAAAGGGACAACAGCAACCCAAGGGAAAGACCAGGTGAAGTGAAGATGGTGAGAAGACAAACCAAACACCACAAGCACATTTCAAGCCTTTCTCATCCATGAACTGCCAACATTCCATCAGGTAACGCAAGTCCTGTGGCCAAGGTCAGCATATATCCATGGAGTGGGAAATATATTGTCTCTAGTAGGAGAGAGAGGGAGCCAATGTTTGCTGAATAATAATCTAAATTCCCACAGTCTGCTCTATCACTTCCTGTGCACATGCTGAACACACACATGCCTTTCCCAAGACTCTCCAGAAGCCTCACCCAATCGCAGCATCAGCCTTGAGGTCCAGGGTCATGTGCATACAGCAGGTCCACAACTCCTCTTTATCCAGAGACCAAGAACTACAACTGTCCAGAGAAATCCAAAACACTTCTGGGAAAATACTGTCAGGCCCCAGCACCCTAAGGGCAGGGACTACCCTCTGATCAGGTCCTGGATCTGCTCCCTGGGGACAACATCCCTGCCATCACTCTCCCAACTCCTGGGTCCACTCCAGAGAAGCTCCTTCCTTCTCCAGCATCCTCCCAATCCCGTGTGATGGGGGCAGTGGGGAACATGCACTTCTACAGCCCTGAAGCAAATCAGGAACCCAGAGATCTGTTGACATCTTGAACCCTTGCCATCTCTTTTAGGCTGGCAGCACTTTTGCCAACAGAGCTCTCTCAGACATGAGGATTTTCCACGGGTTTGATCGTGGCTCCCTCCATATGCCAACAAGCATGCCCACAGCTTCCTTGCGAGGCATGCCCTGCTGTCTAGACTGCATTCCGGTACTTGGGCAGCATGGGGCTCAGTGAGACCATGCCCTCTGTCTTGCTAGGAGCCCTTCTGTCCCCGGTGAGGAACTCGCTAAAGTGCCACCTTCATACTTTTAGAATTCTTACCAGGCCTGTGTCTTGCTCTTGCTCTGGGAGAAGCTAAAGATGAGAAATAGTTTTATTTTCTAACCCAGAAAACCCAAGAATTTCTGAACTCTCGAATTTCCTTTCAGTTCTGGTTACAGACTGGCCAGTTCTTTCCTGACTTCATCCCTTCCCCTGGGCAGCTCATCCTGTGCAGTGAACAACAGATGACTCCACGAAGATGAGGAAGACCACATGCTCTCGCAGAGAGTTCCTGGCATGGCAGAAAGCCATGACACACAGTGCCAAAAACAGAGGGGCCGGTGAGCTTTAGTGGAAGTAGAGGGGAGTGCCGCACCAACCCAACAGAGGAGGCTTCTGAGCCGGTGACACCAATGCAGGCCCTGCAGGGATGAGCAGGAGTCAATCTGGAAGCAACAGAAAGCACAACACACATAAAAGCACAGCAGGCAACTAGGAAAGGCACCGATTCCCAGAGAAGCCATCAACACATCTGAGCCAATGCAGGACGCGCTCACACAGGGCTGGGCCAGACCTGTGCTACACAGGGATGGAGAAGTCAGCCCCCCCCAAGGAGAACACCAGCCAGCTGGGGGGAAAGTGACCAAGAGATCCTGCCCCCAGGGCCGGTCATTGCCCTGAGAAGGCAGGTGAGAGGGCTGAGGGAGCCCAGAAATGGGGAGCTCTCCCGGGAGGTCTCATTGCAGGGGAATCTTGATGGAAGAGCAGAAAGAAGTCAAGCAGAGAGGGTGGGAAGGTGTTGGCAGGGCTGGTTTCTCCTGAGGCCTCCCTTCCTGGCTTGTAGACGCCACCTTCAAGCCGTGTCCTCGCCTGGCCTTTCCTCTGTGCATGCATCTGTGTACCCAGAAGTCCTCTTCTTCTAAGATCGACAGATATCTTGGATTAGAGCCCAATTGTATGACCACATTTTACCTTAATCCCCTATCTCCAAATACAGTCACATTCTGAGGTCCTACTGGCTAGGGCTTCTACAGACGAATACAGGGGGACACAACTCAGCCCGTAACACAGAGAATGTGGACGTGTTCACGCAGCAAGAGGGAATGGAGCCACAGAGAAAACCACCTTGGAGAACAAGTCCAAAGACAGGCCACTTACCAGAAATTGGGACCTCTCCTGTGGCTGGCAAATTTTACCCCCATCCATGCCACACACCTAGACTTCTCCCCAGTGCGTGTCATCTTCTCCTGAGGAGGGAAAACTGTAGGACCCTCCAGGAATGGTGATCTTGCTGCTCCCCTGGACTGGTCTCTGAATTCCCAGGTCCTGGCAGCACAAAGACCCAAAGCTCTCCAGCTCCCAGGTCTTGGGATGTTCCCTTCCCTTCCAGGTGATCTCATAGCCCCGCGGAATTATCCATTTTTAACTTAAATATGAAAAACAATTTTGCCCTTTAGGACACATGGGGGACTCTGCTGGGGACATGGTGGCAGGATTCAGGTCTCCGTGAGGGCTCCTCTGGGCTCTGGAACCCCCTCCTTGATGGCAAGATGGCACTTACCGCCCAACAGAGCAGCCCTGGGTGATGCTCTGAGGATGCTGAGCTTGGCCCCCTCTCCTGCCTTTGCCTATACTCTTCCCTCTGACTAAATACCCTCCCCATCCCTTCTTCCCCAACCCAAGTCCTCATCATCCCCTAGAGATTGCTCAAATCCCGGTGTCCCCAGAAGACCTCCCAGACCCCGGAAGTCCTCACTGATTTCTTGACTCCTTTAGGAACATCTAGCAGTTGGTCAATATTTTGACCACTGTCTTCTCTAATGGTTTTGGAGGTGTGTATCTTTTCCTTCCGGCTGGCTTCATCAGCAATGCCCTGTCGCTCACAGTCTAAGGCCTTCCTCCACCTGGACTCAACCTCTCTTCTGGTCTTGTCCCTAGGTCTCCCCTACTTTACCTCCCTATTCTTACTCTGTAGTATTCACTGTGCCTACCACTCATCCAATTCATCATCAGATGGGAACTGTCTCAACTCTCCAACCTAGGGCCCCCAAGCTCCTGAATGTGACACAGGCATGTCATATTCTTCTGGCGTTCCCAGTAACATCCAAAACGGGAATTTGCGGTCTCTTCTATGGTTGACTAACATGAGGCCCATTTTTCCAGAACAGGCATCACGTATTCTCTACTGTTCACAATGGCATATATTCCCAGAAAGGGCACAGTTAGGGAGAGAAGAGGAAAAGGCACAATCATTTATTAAATGTTGAAATAACACTGTTGTCACCCCACCCAGAGGTCTATTGCAGAGCCCCAACCCCCAGCTGCTGTGATGATTAAACTCATAGCTGCTCTGCCCAGAGGACTGCCCTCCCCTGGGAAGTTACACCTTCCTTCCTGGGGGCAGGCTGTCGGCTGATTGATAAGAGGTACACAACCTGAGCCCCTTTGCTTTAAAATGGGATAGCTCAGTGGTGTCACTGACACTGCAGATATCCCGTAGGAACAGTTTGAGGCTGGAGCCATGTCATTGGTTAGTGTCCACCACCATATCCTGCTTCCCCGACTTTCCTATGGTTTCTCCTTATAGCACACCCTCAATAAGTCACTGGCACAGTAAGTCATTTGCCCTGCGACTAGATAGACCTAAGCCAGACATCTGCCAGCCAGGACCTCTGCCAGCCCCATCACACACATTGGTTTATCAGTCCCCTTAATTATCTCATCCTTCAGTGGAGGGATCAGAGGTCGAGTCCATGCCACCAAGAATGGAGCAATTTTGACCTGCAATTCCATACCCAGTCAAACTATCAATCAAACGTAAGGGGAATTGAAGATGTCTTAAGAGAGGAAATCTCAAAACGTTTTTCTCCCATATACCCTTTCTGTAAAAAACAAAATTGTTTGAGGGAGTACTGCAGAAAAATGTGCAATTCATAGAACAGTAATTCATAATTTTCTTTTAAAAAAATGAATTAACCAAGAAAGAAAGGAAAACAAATCCCTAGATAACAACTGTGCAGCAAGTATTCAAAACAGTCAGTTCTACTTAGGCAGCTCAATTAAACGTACCATTTAAAAGCCAGGTGATCACAGGGGTTTAAAGAGTCATATGTTTTCAATATGGAAAATAAAAGTCTGAGGGCTTGGGTTTTAATATTCCCACTGAGTCAGAAGAATAGACCTTGGGTTCCAAAGGTGAGAAGGTAGGAAAGAGTCCCCTACTTAAAGCCAGCACACTTCAAGGGCTATACCTTCAATAAGATGGAAATGGGCAGAAATGAGGGGAGACAGGAATCTACCCACTGACCCAAGAAGATAAAAATAAAGCTTTTCTCTCTTTGGTCTCTGTAGGCAGATGTTGGAGGAACTCTCTTATGAGGTACCAAAATCCTAGCCCTATATCTCACATGAACTTGGTGTTCAAATTTACACCACTTGCCCGGCACAGGAATCACTTGACTAATAAATTAACTTAAAAATGGTGCAGGATCAGAGATACCTAGGAGAAGAAAACACAAAGCAGTCAACGGGGAGCCCTTCTGTAAACCAGTTTGCATAGGAGTCCCAGGTTGGGACATGGAGCGAGAACCTCTGAAACTGAAGTCACAATCAGAAGTTTTCATCACCATGATCAAGATGTAGCACATGGGATAAATTTGCATGCACTAGAACTTGAGATACTAGAAAGATCAGAAGTTCCAGTAAAATAATTGTATTTGAAAGATTAATAGATAAAAGGACTATGAATCATAAGAAGGAAAGGAAAGATTTGAATCCCTTAAAACTTCTAGAAATTGAATACGTAGTCACTAAAATTAAAAATTCAGTGGCTGAATAAAATAGCATATTAGGCACAGCTCAAAAGAGAGCTGGTTAACCAGAAAATAGAGCTGAGGAAATTAGCCAGAATGCAGCACTGAGAGGTAAGGAGAAGAAAAATATAAAAGAGAAACTGGATCACAAAAGACAAAAAAGAAGATCTAATATATATATATGAATTCTAAAAAAATGCAACCTAGGCAAAGGGGTTATATTTTGACACCAGTTATCGGAAACCAACTGGGTGTCTTATAGTCTAATTCAATTCTGACGCTAAAAACCTGGAGTTAGTGCAGGCCCCTCAGATTAAGGGCATAGTCCTTCACAGGACTGCCCCCCCTTAAGACGTCAGCCACAAGTTTCAGATGTCCTCAAGCCACCTGCACTTCACCCTGGCTGGCTACAATTTCAAAAGTGTTTCATTTCTACCCCAACTGGGTGACTGCAATACATTCTGACACTAACCACCTGGAGTGAGCATCAGATCCCACAAGTTAAAGGGCTCAGTCCTTCACAAGACTCACCTCACATCAAGTCTCAAAGGTCACTCACACTTCTGACTGATTGATAAATCCAGAGGGTCCTACAACCCCTCAAGTTTCAATCATTCATTAGAACAACTGGTAGAACTCATGGAAGTCCTATGGTTAACAGTTACAGTTACAGTTTCCTTATCAAGGATACAGATCAGGGATAGCCAAATGGAGAGGCACATAGGGCAAGGTGGTGGGGAGAGGTGCAGCACAGAGCTCTGATGCCCTTTTCTGATGGAATCCAAGTGCATCACCCCCAAAAAATCAATGCATTCACTGACCAGGAAGCTCCACTGAGCCTCAGTATCTAGAGATTGTACTGGGCGTTCATTATGTAGGTATGATAGCTGCGTAATTGAACTCAATCTCTAGTCCCACACCACTACCCAGAGGTCACAAGTCAGGCTTGCCCAAATTTTCAATCCAGTAATCACATGACTGGTCTTTCTACTGATCAGCCTCCACCCTGAAGCTATCTAGGGGCCCACCGTGAGTCACCTAATTAGTATAACAAACAATTCCTATGACTCTGGAAATTCCAAGGGTTTTTGAAGCTCTGTGATGAGGCAAAGACTAGATACATCTTTTTATTATGCCACAGGAGAAAAAGTCATGTGTGAAACAGTAATAATAATGTCTGAAAGTCTTTCAGAATTGACTGAAGTCATGAATCCTCAGACTGAAATAGCAGTGAGTTGAATCCTAAGAAGGTTAATAAAAATATGTCTATACCAGATACATCATGGTAAAAATGGAAGACATCAAAAACAAAGAAAAAAAATTCTAAAACCACCATAAAGAAAAGACTAATTTACCTCTAAAGCATAACAATTAGCAAAATTCCCAGTCTGTACTATCAAGGCTGGAGGGCAATGGGGAAATATCTTCAAATTTTCTTGGGGGAAATACCTATGAACTAGAATCCCATAGCCAGCTAAACTAGCACTTATGAGTGAGAATGAAATAAAGACATTTTCACACATCAAAGACTGACAGACTCTATGGTTTGAATGTCTTCGTCTCATCCAAAATTTATGTTGAAACTTAATCCCCAATGCAGCAGGTGTGGCCTTTGAGAGGTAATTGAGGCATGAGGGCTCTGTCCCAATGAATGGGATTAGTGCCCTTATAAAAGGGCTTGATAGAGGGAGTTCACGCCTTTTTTTCCTCTCCATCTCTTCTGACCAGTGAGGACACAGCGTTCCCCCACTCTGGAGATGCTGCAACAAGGCACCATCTTGGAAGCAGAGAGCAGCCCTCACCAGACAACTGAACCTACCGGCACTTTCTTCTTGGACTTCCGGCCTTCAGACGTGTGAGAAATACATTTCTATTGTTTATAAGTTACCCGGTCTTAGGTATTCTGTTATAGCCGTACAAAGTGGACTAAGACACAGAATATAACATACTGATGGAAGAAAAACGACAATAGGATGTCTTTCATAAGAAAAGTGACTGACTGGCTTATCAGGAAAAAGTAATAAGCAAATGAGCTGGTAAATACTGACTGACAGTTAAGATATGCAAAATAGCTAAACTGATAGGAATTTTTAAGAAGACAAAACTAAAATAATGAATAAAAGACAGATAGGAGATATCTTTCATGAGAGGAAGATAGAAAAAGCATTGATCTTAGATTTTGTTAAATAAGTAGGAAAAAGTTATAAGTAATCAGTAAATGAATTAAGAACTCAGTCAAATGAATTTGCAGCAGAACAAAAGGGGAAAAAATACTATTTGCTATACTAGCTAATTAAAAGATAGAATGATAAAATATTCCAGGAAGACAATAAAACCAAAAATTGGACATAGGTATACTAATATTATATAAAATAGACTTTAAGGCAGAACACATTCTTAAATGAGATATGGAGATTCATTGCATAATGAAAAGGAATAATTCACCAGAAAGAGAGACTACTTCTGAGCCTATACACACCATCAACAAAACCCCAAAATATATCAATAAAATAAATTTTCTTTTAATGAACAAAATTAAAAGAAAAATTAAGACAGCCACAATTTTTGGAAAGAAATTTTAATACTTCCTTCAAAACTGAGAGCCAATAGTCTTGTGCTCTTTGTACACCCCCACTCATAATTGCAAGAATGGTGCCTTGCTCACACCAGGCATCCAATAATGCACCCGACTAAAAAAAGAAGAAAGGAATAAACGGCTGGTTGAGCCCCAGCCAGAAGGCCACTCTGATCAGGCTCAGAGCTCACACTTGCTAGTCGAGGTCCCTCCAGCCTAAACGAGATAAGCTGGGCACTGCCAGGCCCCACAACCAGTCCCACATCCCAGCTTCCCCCAGACCTGGCATCTAGGGCCCTGACTATGGCCCAGCCATGACCCCAGTTCCCAAGATCTGTCTCTAGAGACAAGAGGGGACTCAGAGTCAACCTCACTTCAAGCCAGTCCTTGTCTCAGACCTTCACCCTCATAACTGGGTCCCCACCCAGTCTTGCCCTACTCATTTTCCCATTTAGCATCATCCACACCATCCTCCGGGCCTGAGATCACGCGTGTGGCCTTCTGTTATGAATTAACATTGTTATTTATTGATGACCTGCCATGGGCCAGCAGAGGACTGGATTCTTTACATACATTATCCCTCTCTGGTTCTTACAAGGAACCCGTGAAATAAATAGAATATTTAAATGGGGAAAATCACGTGGTCCACATCATCCTCAAACCCAGTTTCTGAAATGAATCTAATCCATTGATACAATTAAAATAACATGTTAACATGTAAATTGCTGAACATATCGCTTTCTGATCACTTAACAATCAATGATTATTAGCAAGTAATTACATTTTGTCAACAATGAGACATCTCAGTGCCAGCAAAACCTGAGATGTGTTTGCTTTGTCAACATTCAGAGATCTTCAAAAGTCTACAAGACATAACTGATAATGTCCCAGTTGTATTTGGAAGGGAACTCTAAACCTTTTTCTCAAGTGGTTTGTTTTTTTAAGGTACAGTTTACATAGAGGGAGGAGCCTAAATATTCAGTTTTTATATACCGTACAGCCATACAAGCACCCATATAGCAAGAAAGAGAACATCCCCGGCACCTCTGTGAACTCCCTGTGCCATTCCCAGTCAATACCCCAAGCCCGCCAAGAAGGAACCTTGCAGGAATTGAGGTTTGTCTCCCCAAAAATTCATCTGTTGAAGCCCTCACTCCAAATGTGGCTGTACAATCATGCATATCTTAACAGGGTTACGCTCTGAGAAATATGTTGTTAGCAGATTTTGTCATTATGAAAGCATTATAGAGTGTACTTACACAAACCTAGATGGTGCAGCCTATGACACACCTAAGCCATATGGTATAGCTTATGACTCCTAGGCTACAAGCCTGTACAGCAGGTTGCTATACTAAATACTGTAAGCGATGGTAACACAATGCATTTGTGTATGTAAACGTATCTAAACACGTATGTAAAAGGTACAGTAAAAATATGATATTAAAGATAAAAAAATGATCCATCTGTCTAGACCACTTACCGTGAATGGAGCTTGCAGGACTGGAAGTTGCTGTGGAAGTGAGTGAGTGGTGAGTGATGTGAAGACATTACTTCACACTACTAGAAGCTTTAGAAACACTGCACGCTTATGCTACCCTGAATTTATTTTTTACATATTTTCTTTCCTCAGTAATACATTAACCTCAGCTTACTGTAAATGTTTTACCTTACAGACTTTTTAATTGTTTTTGTTTCTTGTTGGTACATATAACTTTACATATTTGTGTGCATAAAACATGTAATGATCAAGTCAGGGTGTATGGAGTATCCATCACCTTGAATAGTTATCATTTCTGTCTGTTGGGAACATTTCAAGTCCTCTCTTCTATATACTTTAAAATATACAATAAATTATTGCTAATGATAGTTGCCTATTCTGCTATCAAATATTAGAACTTATCTCTTCTATGTAGCTGTGTCAGCGTACCCATTAACCAACCTCTCTTCATTATCCCCTCCCACACACCCTTCCTGGCCTCCGATATCTATCAATCTATTTTATACTTCCATGAGATCAACGTTTTAGTTCCCACATATAAATGAGATCATGTAATATTTGCCTTTTTGTGTCTGGCTTACTTTGTTTAATATAATGACCCCCAGTTTCGTCCCTGTTGCTGTAAATGACATGATTTCATTCTTTTTTATAGCCAAATAGTATTCTGTTGTGTATATATACCCCATTTTCTTTATTTATGCATCCATCGACAGACACTTAGGTTGATTCCATGTCTTTGCTATTGTAAATAGTGCTGCAATAAATAAATATGCAAGTGCTGGTATCTCTTTAATATACTTATTTATTTTCCTTTGGATAAATACCCAGTAATGGAATGACTGCACTGTATGGTAGTTCAATTGTTTGTTTTTTGATAGATCTCCATACTGTTTTCTGTAGTGGCTGTCCTAATTTCTAATTTACATTTCCTCCACTAGGGTATAAGAGTTCCCTTTTCTTTCTCTGTATTTTTGGTTCTGTTGTCTGTGCTTCTGACGTCTTAGCCATAAAATCTCTACCTAGACCAATGTCCTAAAGTGTTTTCCCTAGGTTTTCTTCTTGTAGTTTTATAGTTTGGGGGGAATATGTTTAAGACTTTAACCATTTCGAGTTGATTTTTATATGATGAGAGATAGGAGTCCAGTTTCATTCTTCTGCATATGGATATCCAATTTTCCCAGCACCTGCTATTGAAGAGACTGTCCTTTCCCTAATGCATGTTCTTGGTGCCTTTTTCAAAAGCCAGTTGGCTGCAAATATGAGGATTTATTTCTAGATTATTTATTTTGTTCCATTGATCTATGTGTCTGTTTTCATACCAGTACCATGCTGTTTTGGTTACTATAGCCTTGAAATATATTTTGAGATCAGGTAATGTGATGCTTCCAGCTTTGTTATTTTTGCTCAGGGTTGCTTTGGTTATTTGGGCTTTCTGTTGTTGTTCCATATAAATTTTAGGACTATTTTTTCTAATTCTGTGAAAAATAATATTGGTAATTTGATACAGATTGCACTGAATCTAGATTGCCTCGGGCTGTGGGGTCATTATAACGATATTAATTCTTCAAATCCATGAGAATGAGATGTCTTTCCATTTGCTTGTATCCTTTTTAATTCCTTTTATCAGCATTTTGTAGTTTTCCTTGTAGAGATTTTTCATCTCCTTGGTTCAATTTAGTCTTAGGTATTTTATCTTTCTTGTAGCTATTGTAAATGAGACTGCCTTCTTGACTCCCTTCTTGGCTAGTTCATTATCGGTATGAAGAAATGTTACTGATTTTTGGAATGTTGACGTTGCATCCTGCAACTTTACTGAATTTATTTATTAGATCTGAGAGTTTTTATACAGTCAAGGTTTTTCTAGATATAAAATCATATCATCGGCTGGGCATGATGGCTCACACCTGTAATCCCAGCACTTTGGGAGGCCAAGGAGGGTGGATGAGGTCAGGAGTTTGAGACCAGCCTGGTCAACATGGTGAAACCCCGCCTCTACTAAAAATACAAAAATTAGCTGGGCATGGTGGCATGCGCCTGTAATCCCAGCTACTTAGGAGGCTGAGGGAGGGGAATTGCTTGAACCCAGGAGGCAAAGGTTGCAGTGAGCTGAGCACTGCACTCCAGCCTGGAAACAGAGTGACACTCCATCTCAAGAAAAAAAAAAAATCGTATCATCAGCAAAAAGCGACAGTTTTACTTCCACTTTTCCAATTTGGATGCCCTTTATTTCTTTCTCTTGCCCAAGTGCTCTGGCTAGAACTTTCAGTACTGCAATGAATCATAATGGTGAATTTGGGCATCCTTGTCTTATTCTAGTTCTTAAAGGAAAGGTATTCAGCTTTTTGTCATTCATTATAATGTTATCTGTGGATTTGTCTTATATGGTCATTATTATGTTGAGGTACATTCATTATATGCCTAGTTTGTTGAGAGCTTTTATCATGAAGGGATTTTGATTTTATCCATTTTTACTGCATCTATTTGATGATTGTATGGTTTTTATTCTTCATTCTGTTAATGTGATGTATCATGTTTATTGATTTGCACATGTCTAACCATCCTTGAATCCGTGGGATAAATTCCACTTGATCATGATGTATTTTTTTTAATGTGCTGTTGAATGCTATTTGCTAGTATTTTGTTGAGGATTTTTGCATCTATGTTCAACAGGAATCTTGACCTGTTGTCTTTTTTGTTGTATGATATGCTTTAGCTGTGTCCCCACCCAAAACCTCATCTTGAATTGTAATCCCCATAATCCCCAAGTGTGAAGGGCAGGACCAGGTGGAGATAACTGGATCGTGGGGACAGTTTCTCCATGCATTCTTGTGATAGTGAGTGAGTCTCATGAAATCTGATGGTTTTATAAGTGTCTGGCATTTCCCTTGCTTGCACCCACTCCATTCTGCCACCCTGTGAAGAAGGTGTCTGCTTCTCCTTTGCCTTCCACCATGATTGTAAGTTTCCTGAGGCTTCTCCAGCAATATGCAACTGTGTCAATTAAACCTCTTTCCTTTATA
Source organism: Chlorocebus sabaeus (assembly GCF_047675955.1). Classification (NCBI taxonomy): domain Eukaryota; kingdom Metazoa; phylum Chordata; class Mammalia; order Primates; family Cercopithecidae; genus Chlorocebus; species Chlorocebus sabaeus. The sequence continues at coordinate 4,473,095 of NC_132913.1, read as the reverse complement.
AATTGCCCAGTCTTGGGTATTTCTTCATAGCAATGTGAGAATAGACAAATACAATAAATTGGTACCAGGAGTGGGATGCTGCTGTAAAGATACCCAGAAATGTTAATGTGACTTTGGAACTGAGTAACAGGAGAGGTTAGAACAGTTTGGAGTGCTCAGAAGAAAACAGGAAGTTGTGGGAAAGTTTGGATCTTCCTGAAGACTTATTGAATGGTTTTGACCAAAATGTTGATAGTGATATAGACAATGAAGTCCAGGTTGAGGTGGTCTCAGATGGAGATGAATAACTTTTTGGGAACTGGAACAAAGGTGATTCTTGTTATACTTTAGCAATGACACTGGCGGCATTTTTGCCCCTGCCCTAGAGATCTTTGGAACTTTGAACTTGAGAGAGATGATTTAGAGTATCTGGTGGAATAAATTTCTAAGTGGGAAAGCATTCAAGATGTATTAAAGCATAAAAGTTTGTAAAATTTGCACCCTGATGATGTGATAGAAAAGAAAAACCCATTTTCCAGGGAGAAATTCAAGCTGGTTACAGAAATTTGTATAAGTAGTGAGAAGCTGAATGTTAGGAATACAATGAGGAAAATGTCTCCAAGGCATGTCAGAGACTTTCAAGGCAGCCCCTCCCACCACAAGCCCAAAGGCCTAGGAGGAAAAAATGGTTTTATGGGCCAGGCCCAGGGCCCCACTGCTCTGTGCACCCTCAGGTCATGGTGCCTTGTGTCCCAGCTACTTCAGCTCCAGTCACGACTAAAAGTAAAATTTGGCCCATTGCTTCAGATGGTGCAAGCCCCAAGCCTTGGTGGCTTACAGGTGGTGTTGAGTCTGTGGGTGCATAGAGGTCAAAAACTGAGGTTTGGGAACCTCTGCCTAGATTTCTGAGGTTGTATGAAAACACCTGGATGTCCAGGCAGAAGTTTACTTCAGGGGCAGAGCACTCATGGAGAACCTCTGCTAGGGCAGTAGAGAAGGGAAGCATGCTGTCAGAGCCCACACACAGAGTCCCCACTGGGGCACTGCCTAGTGGAGCTGTGAGAAGAGGGCCACCATCCTCCAGACCCCAGAATGGTAGATCCACTGACAGTTTGCACCATGCACCTGAAAAAGCCACAGACACTCAACGCCAGCCCATGAAAGCGGGGAAAGGAGGGGGATTGTACCCTGCAAAGCCTCAGGGGTGGAGGTGCCCAAGGCCATGGGAACCCATTAGCATGACCTGGATGTGAGACATGGAGTTGGAGGAGATCATTTTGGAACTTTAAAGCTTAATGACTGCCCTGTTGGATTTCAGACTTGGGCATGGAGACTTTAGCCCCTTGTTTTGGCCAATTTCTTCCATTTGGAACAGGTGAATTTACCCAATGCCTTTTCCTCCATTGTATCTAGCAAGTATCTAACTTGCTTTTGATTTTACAGGCTCATAAGTGGAAGACACTTGCCTTGTCTCAGATGAGACTTTGGACTTGGACTTTTGGGTTGATGCCAAAATTAGTTAAGACTTTGGGAGACTGTTGGAAAGGCATGATTGTGTTTCGAAATGTGAGGACATGAGATTTGGGAGGAGTCAGGGGCAGAATGATATGGTTTGGCTGTGTCCCCATCCAAAATCTCATCTTGAATTGTAATCCCCATAATCCCCAAGTGTCAAGGGCAGGACCAGGGGAGGTAATTTGATCATGGGGGTGGTTTCTCCCATACTGTTCTTGTGATAGTGAGTGAGTCTCACAAGATCTGATGGTTTTATAGGAATCTGACATTTTCCCCTGCTTGCACTCACTCTGTCCTGCTACCCTGTGAAGAAGATGCCTGCTTCTCCTTTGCCTTCCGCCATGATTGCAAGTTTCCTGAGGCCTCCCCAGCAATGTGGAACTGTGAGTCAGTTAAATCTCTTTTCCTTTATAAATTGACCAGTCTTGGGTATTTCTTCATAGCAGTGTGAGAATGGACTAATACATGTGTCTTTGTTTGGTTTTGGTATCTGCATAATGCTGACTTTGTAGAATGAGTTAGGGATAATTCCTTGCTCTCCAATTTTTTTTGAATAATCTGAAGAGAATTGATGTTAATTTTCTTTGAATGTTTGGTAGAATTCAGCAGTGAAGCTATCTAGTCCTGGATTTTTGTTGTTGTTGTTCTTGGAACACTTTTTATTACTGCTTCAATCTTATTAATTGTTATTCATGTGTTCAGGTTTTCTATTTCTTCCTGATTCAATCTAGTGTGTGTCCAGGAATTTAACCATTTCCTCTAGGTTTTCCAGTTTGTTAGTGTTTAGTTGTTCATAATAGTCTCTAACGATCTTTGTATTTCTCTGATATCAATTGTAATGTCTCCTTTCTATTTCTGATTTTGTATTTGGGTCTTCTCTTTTTTTCTTTTGATTTATCTAGTAAATGGTTTATCAATTTTGTTTATCTTTTCAAAATCCAACTTTTTGTTTTATTGATCCTTGAAATTTCTTTTTAGTTTATATTTTGTTTAGTTCTGCTCTGGTCTTTATTATTGCTTTCCTTCTATCCATTTTGGTTTGGGTTCATTCTTGCTTTTCTAGATCCTTGAGGTGCTTAGATTGTTTGTTTTAAATCTTTCTTAGGTTGTTTATTTTAAATCTTTCTACATTTTTGATGTAGGCATGTAGGCATGATACTATAAACTTCCCTCTTCGCATTGCTTTGATATATCCTGTAAGTTTTGGTGAGTTATGCTTGATTTTCATTTGTTTCCAGTAATTTTTCAATTTTCTCTTTAATTCATTCCTTGCACCAATGGTCATACAGGAGCAAGTTGTTTAATTTTCATGTTTAATTTCCATTTGTACAGTTTCCAGAATTCTTCGTGGTATTGATTTCTGGTTTTGTTCTACTGTGATCTGAGAAGATACTTGATATGATTTTGATTTTGTTTCTTTTGTCTAGGTTTGTTTTTTGTCCTAACGTATGATCTAACCTGGAGAATCTTCCTGCCTTGATGATAAAAATATGTATTCTATAGCTATTGGAAGAAATGTTCTGTAAAGGTCTCTTAGGTCCATTTACTCTAATGTGCACTTTAAATCCAGTGTTTCTTTGCTAATTTTATGTCTAGATGATCTGTCTAATGCTAAGAGTAATCTGTTGAAGTCCCCAACTACTAAAGTTTTGGAGTATGTATCTCCCTTTTCTGTTTGTTTGTTTGTTTGTTTGCTTGTTTGTTTGTTTTTGACAGAGTTGCTCTCTGTCGCCAAGGCTGGAGTGCAGTGGCATGATCTCAGCTTACTCCAACCTCCACCTGCCAGGTTCAAGCAGTCTTCCTGCCTCAGCCTCCCAAATAGCTGAGACTATAGGCACATGCCACCTCACCCAACTAATTTTTGTGTTTTTGGAGAGATGGTGTTTCACCATGTTAGCCAAACTGGTTTCAAACTCCTGACCTCAAGTGATCCGCCTGCCTCAGCCTCCCAAAATGCTGGGATTACAGGTGTGAGTCACTGCATCCAGCTTCTCTCCTCTCTCTTTAAATTTAATAATATTTACTTTATACATCTGGGTGCTCCAGAGTAGGTGCATGTATGTTTAGAATATTACATCCTCTTGCTGAATGATTCATTTATCATAATGACCTTTTCATCTCTTTTACCTGTTTTTGACTTGAAATCTGTTTTATCTGATATAAGTATACCTACTCCTACTCATTTTTGGCTTTCATTTTCATGGAATCTCTTTTTCCATTCCTATACTTTCAGTTTCTATGTGTCTTTATAGGTGAGATGAGTTTCTTGTAGGTAACATATAGTTGGGCCATGTTATTTACCTATTCGACCAATCTGTATATTTTAAGTGGAAAGTTTAATCCATTTATATTCAAGGTTATTATTAATATGTGGGGGTTTATTTCTGTCATTTTATTAGTTGATTTCTGGTAGTTTTGTATATCCTTTGTTCCTTTGTCTCCTATTGTTTATCATTATGGTTTGGTGGTTTTCTGTAGTGGTAATATTTGAATCTTTTCTTTTTCTTGTTTGTGTGTTTCTTCTAACAGTGGGTTTTATATTTTCATGTGTTTTTATGATGGTAGATATCATTAGTTTGCTTCTGGTGTAAGACTCCATTAAACATTTTTTGTAGGGTCAGTCTAGTGATAACAAATTCCCTCAGTTTTTGCTTGTTTGAGAAAGACTTTATTTCTCTTTCATTTATGAAGGATAACCTTGCTGAAAATAGTATCTTTGGTTGACACTACTTTTTTTTCAGTACTTTAAATATATCATCTCATTCTCTCCTGGCCTGTAAGGTCTCTGCTGAGGAATCTGCTGTTAGTCTGATGCGAGTTCCTTTATAAGTGACTAGACGTTTTTCTCTTGCTGTTTTTAGAATTCTTTCTTCGTCTTCGACTTTTGACAGTTTAACTATAATGTGCCATGGAGATCTTTTTGCATTTTATCTGTTTGGGATTCTCTGAGTGTCCTGTATCTGGATATCTAAATCTCTTGCTAAACTTCAGAAGTTTAAATCCATTATTTTGTTAAATAGGTTTTCTAACCCCCTTATTTTCTCTTTATCTTCTGGGACTCCAAGAATTTGAATATTTGGTCACTTTATGTTATACCATATATCATATGCAGGCTTTGCTCGTTCTTTTTATTCTTTCTTCTTTATTGTTTTTCTGACCAGATTATTTCGAAAGACCTGTCTTCAAGTTCTGGAATTCTTTTTCTGCTTCATCTAGTCTATTGTTGAATCTTTTGTGTTTCATTCATTGAATTTTTCAGTTCCAAAATTTGTTTGGTTCTTCTTTATGATAGATCTCTTTGGTAAATTTCTCATAAATACCCTGAATTGTTTTCCTGATTTCTTTTTATTGTTTTTCAGTATTGTCTTATATCTTACTGAACTTCTTTAAAATCAGTATTTTGAATTCTTTTTCTGGGATTTTACAAATTTACTTTTGATTAGAATCTATTGCTGGGGGATTACGTTCCTTTATGAGGGTCAAACTTCCTTGCTTTTTTGTGTTTTCTGTGTCCTTACATTGATATCTGTGCATCTGGCATAATAGTCACTTTCTTCCAATTTTTTAAGTTTTCTCTCATGGGGAGTGCGTTTTCCTGAAGATGTATCTATGGTGTTGGTTGGGTGGGGCACTTTGGCTTTGATTCTGGGTGCATGCAGTAGTGTAGCCTCTGTAGGATTTCTTTAGCTGTCAACGGCATCAGCGGTGCCTGTGATTTCCTCAATGGCTTTGGGTATAGTTATTAGTGAAGGATAGGGTGAAGTTTTGCTGGGGACTGGGATGCCAGGTGGGTCAATCTTTTGGCCCCAGTAGTGGCAGTGGTGGGCTCAGCATGGCTGTCTTTGGGGTCTAGGGCAGCATCCATTGGCACTGATGTCAACAGGTTCAAACAGGCCAATTCTTGGGCCTCCAGTTGACTTGCTCAAATGCAAGGAATGGCAGCAGTGGGCCAGGATGATGTGCAAGTTCTCAAGACCCTGAGCAGCAGGAATGGCGTGAATGATGGCAGTAGCAGTGGTAGGACAACCCTCTGGGTCCTGTGTAGCATATACTAATGTTGGCAGTTTCTGCGATGGGCTGGGTGGACCAAGCTCCAGGCCTGCAGGTGGTATGTGTAAGTTAGTGCCAGCTCTGTGGTAGTGGCACAGTGAGTGGGCCCAACCTCAGGATGAGTGCTCAGATGCCAAAGGTGGAGGACTGCTCTGGAAGATCTCCAGGCCCCCACATGGCATGCTCTGGCATGAGCGGTTGCAGGCCAGCTTGTCCTCAGGCCCCTCAGTGACACCTACAGGCATTAGCTGGGGTAGGCTGGGGCAGGGTGTTTCCTAGGCCTGCAGTGGAATGCTTGGTTTGTGGGTAGCAGTGGCTTCACTTTGGCCTTGCTCCTAAGGAAGGTGTGGTTGCTTTCAGTGGTAGCAGCCATATCCAGTTGAGTGGAGAACACGTACTTGGCTTATATTTCAGTCCTGGTGGCAGCAGCCCGTGCTTGACTTGAACTTCAGCCCCAGCAGTACAGCAATGATAGCTGTGGGTCTCTGGGGGGACAGGGCTCTATGCATGTGAAAATACATGGTGGCTCCAATGGTGGAAGCAGCAGGGTTACAGCCAGTGGCCCATGCTTTAGCCCCAGCATCAGCAGCCATTTGCAGTGGTAGCTGCAGGTGGGGGATATCACTGGGGCTCCAGGGATACAGAGATACAGACACTGGTTGAGCAGGATACAGTCTTTTGGGGGTTGTGATCTCAAAATGGTGCCTTACTGTAGCTACTTAGGACTGCGGTGGGAGGGAGAGAGCAGTGCGGGACCCACGTAAGCTCCCTCTCTGGAGCAATGCCACCTCACTGTCTCCAAGCAGCTCCCTGTGTTAACTTCAGGGCCCGTAAAGGACAAGTGGCTCTACCATGGCTAGGATTGCAGGAGTCCATGGTGGGAATGTGGACCACTGGGATCTCTCACTTACCCTTTCTCTGCACTGGGGAGTCTCTCCAGGGTCCCAGGTGATCCCAGCCAGGCAGGCTACCTCGCTTCCCTCTCTTTCCCTCCTTTCGATGTTTCCTGTCCCTTCTCTGTTGAATGCCAGTGTTCTCTCTTGGTTTATCTATTGGAAGGGTGATTATCTGCTCACTACTGGGGTTCTTCTTTGTGGAGCTAAGTACAAGATGTCTCTGGTCAGCCATCTTAAGGCCCTTATTTTTAACTTTTTGGCTCTTTTGTAATAACACTTAGCTTAAAACACAAGCATGTTGTAGAGCTGTACAATTTTTTTTCTTTATATCCTGATTCTACAAGCTTTTCTTTATTTTTTAATTTTTTTTAACTTTTTGATTAAAAACAAAGACACACACCCGTTAGCCTAGGCCAACACAGGGTCCGGATCATGAGCATTACCATCTTCCACCTCCACATCTTGTCCCACTGGAAGGTCTTCAGAGGTAATAACCCACACGGAGCTGTCATCTCCTAGGAAAACAATGCCTTCTTCTGGAATACCTTTCAAAGGACCTGCCTGAGGCTGTTTTACAGTGAACTTTTTTATAAATAGAGATGAAAAATATAGCATAGTAAATACATAAGCTAGTAGCATAGTTGTTTATTATCAAGTGTTATGTACTGTGCATAATTGTATGTGCTATTCTCTTATACAAGCGGCAATGCAGTAGGTTTGTTCACACTAGTATCACCACAAATGCATGAGTGATGTATTGTGCTACAGTGTTATAATGGCTGTGATATCACTAGGCGATAGAAATTGTTCAGTTCTATTGTAATCTTATGGGACCTATCATATAGGCAGTCCTTTATCAACAGGAACATCATTTTAGGAGGCAATTAAAGTTGAATGAGGTCAGAAGGGTGAAGTCCTAATTTAATAGGATTAGCAGCAGTTTAAGAAGAGGAAGAGGGAGATACAAGTAGCTCTCTCTTCCCACTCACGCATCAAGGAAAGGCCATGGGAGGACACAGTGAGAAGGTAGCTATGTGCAAGCCGAGAAGAGAGCCCTCACCAGAACCCATCCTGCCTGCACCCTGAGCTTGGACTCTCAGACTCCAGACTGTGAGAAAATAAACGTATGTTGTGTTAGCTACGCACTTTGTGGTATTTTGTTATGGCATCCCGAGCTGGCCAATGCAGAACCTCTATCCTGACATCTGCTTCCCCAGGCAGGTTTGCCTGTGTGGACCCCACCACCCACACATGGATTCCCCCCAGCCAATGAGATGGAGCAGCCAGGGGAGTCATGAGAGCACGTCAAAAATGGCCCCTTCCCTGGTGGGCCAGGGCTGTGACCCCGTGGAGACAAGTGGGGCAGCCAGATGGCTTTGGGAAAGGACAGGAGAGGGGCTCTGTCCCCTGCTACAGCACTGCGGAAACCTCAGCCTCCGCTCCCCATCTGTTCCCACCGAAGCCCGAAGGGAAGGCTGCAGCTTTCTTATGGATAGGCTTGCAGGTTTTCTTTATTTTTAGACGATGTCTCACTCTCTTTCTCCTGTGGCCAGTCCTGTCGGTATGAGAGAGGGGTGTGGGAGGAGGCCAGCTGTAATAAATCCTTAATGAGTTGTAAATCAGTCCCAGAAATACGACAGGAGCTATTTGGCCAGGAAATGGGATTCTAGGTCTCCACACTGGAGGTCTGCTATTTTTAACATGAAGTTAAGAGAGGAAACTGTCTCAAGGTAAGGACCACAGTAAATTCAAACTCACTTTCATTCTTCCTCCTTAAGATTATAGCAGTAGAAGACTGGTAAACTCAAGGAGAGCCACTTGAAAGGGAGGAAAAAATAAAATAAAATCCCAGATAACATACTTGGACTGGGTATCTCCACTCCCTTGAATGCCAAGACTGTGCTGCCACATGGAGAGCCCTGGGCCTGAGCTCAGGGAGGCGGGTCTAGCCTGGGCCCCTCACCAGCTAGCTGGGCGGTCGTGGGGATCCCTACCCCTGAAGCCTCGGTCTCCTCCTCTGTAGCATGAGGGGATCGGGCTTCTTTGCTTTATTGATTTAACATCTGTTGAGACCCATCTGGTGTCCAGCAGTGTTAGACTCTGGGATACAGTTGAACTGACCATGCGCCATGCCCTCCAGTGACCCCAGGAGGTGGCAGAGACCAACAGAAATCCACAGAGTGGCCTGTGCTGTGCAAAGGCTCATAGTGGAGGAGCATGGCGGGAGATGTGGAAGAGGCACTAACTCCAGGCTGCAGACCATGGAAGGACAGACCAGTGTGGTCCCTGAGCTGAGTTTTCAAAGGTGAATAAGAGACATATAAGTTGGGGTGGACGGGACCTCAAGCAGAGGGAATATTGGAGTACCCCCTTATCCATAGTGATATCTTCCAAGATGCCCAGTGGACACTGCAGGTAGAACCAAACTGTATACGTTATGTTTTTTTGTATACACACATCCTATGATAAAGTTTAATTTATAAATTAGGCATAGTGAAAGATTAACAATAAAATAGGAAAACTGTACCTAATAACAAAATAGAAAATTATAAGGATATACTGTAATTAAAGTTATATGAAGGTAGTCTCTACATCTCTCTCCTTTCAATATCTTCTATTAATACAAATAATCAACCACGGTTGACCACGAGTAACTGAAACCTCGGAAGGTGAAACTGCAAATAAGGGGGTCCACTGTGCAAGCAAAGGCGAAAAAGGGCAGGTTTTAAAGGTGGGATTAGCGAAGTAGGCGAGGGCCGGGTCACCGAGGCACACACTAAGGCACACGGCATTTGTCCCACAGCATGACAGCTCCAGAACAGCTTGAGGCAGAGGTGCCACACAGTCTGATTCACAGTTAAGGAAAAGACAGAGAGGTGAGAGAGAAGGAAGCGTCAATAATAACACCTCGATATCTGGCCTTTACCAAGAAAGGCAATGTGAGTGGAAGAGCAGGTGGGGTGAAGTGAAGGAGGAGGATGATGAGTTGAGTTCAGGGCATTGTTGACATCGTGGCTTCTGCGAGGCGTCCACACAAAGGCGTCCTAGGTAGAGCTGCATGTCCCATTGCAGAGCTAGGGAAAGAGCACTCTGGGCTGCAAACACAGACCTGGCAGCCGTCAGCACGAAGTGTGTGCAAACTGTCTCACAACACTAGCATCAAGACGTCCAGTTTCACACCACTGGGCCTCCTCCCTCCCCACGCCTACATCAGCCAAGACCCCCAGTGGCTCACTCAGAACAAAAGAGCGGCAGTCTCCTTTCCCGGAGAGGCAGCAAGAGCCATGGAGTAGCTGGGGCTGCTGATGAGGGGATGGCTCCACCAGAGGCACCCGGCCAGACACAGCTGCTGCCTGCCAAGCTGGCACAGCAGCTGCAGAGCCGCAGAGCTCAGGACAGACCTCTGAAGGAGGCAGGCGCAACTGGCCATGCCTTGTTCCACACCAAGCTCAGTCCCACAGCCTCCGGTCTAGGCCCCTACCTCCCCCCAACCATTGTCATCATTCTCCCCAAAATCCCCACTGAGCCAGGCTGGGGTATCCACCATCCACCAGACACACAGCCAGCAGCCTTCCCAGTTACTCAGACAACCGCCGCCTTCAGCCTCACCTTTCTCAAAAACATTTACTTGACTGTATAGCTTATTATGGTGGGATTATATTTATTTCTCGAAAAAGCTAATATGATTCACATATTTCAAAAATTTGAAAGTACAAAAAGGAAGACAAAGTCTTCCTCCTCACCACTGTCCTCAGCCACCCGGCACCCCAACCCACAGTTCCCCAGGACACTTCTGCCGTGCAATAGCAGGCTCACACAACCCTCACACAAAGGGCAGTGAGCTACGCATGGCTCTGCACCTTGATCTCTTTCATTTAATGATACGTCTTGAAGAGTATTTCCAACTAGCACTTAGAGAGCATTCTCATTCTTTGTACCGGTGCTTTGAGGGTATGTATTACTGTCATAATTTGTGTAGCCCCCTCTCTATTGGTGAATCGCTGGTGTGTGTCCCATGGTTTGCTGTTACTGACAATGTTGTGGTTAATAACAGCACTTAGATGTCATCTCACCCACGTGTGAAAAAATCTGTAGACTAACACCCTAGAAGTGAAAAGGATGAAGATGTGTTACCGTCTCTCAAAAACCACCCAAGAGACCAGCCAGCACTTTTTTTTCTTGTAGCAGAAAAGCTAAAATAGAAGTGAAATGCCATCAGAGAAGGGAAGACAGACGGCAGGAAGCAAGATGGCCCTTGTGCCCAGACTTTCCAGAGGAAGCAGGAGTTAGATAAAGGGGTGGAGGAGGATGAGCAATGGACAGACGCAGAAGGTTGGGTTTTCCCGGAGGCAGACTCAGAAATAGAATCTAAGGAGCAGGATGTTTATGAGGGAATTGCCTTTGGAATCCACATCCTTGGAAAAGAGGGGATGAAGCAGGCATGAGCAGGGGAGAAGCTGGGCAGCCGTGCAGGCCAACACTGTGAGGGACTCAGAGCTGAAGGGAGCAGTCAATGCCTGATGGAGGCAGGGTATTAAGGCCCAGCTATTCTGACTGCATTGGGTAGATCAGGCATGGGCCATGCACCGCCTTAGGCAAAGGGACTCTGCAGTTGAGGGAATCCCTGAAGACAGCTGAAAGCTTTATGCCAACATCACTCACAGCAGCAAGGGCAGTAAGTCCTCCCTGAAAGATAGTCTGGGCAATGCATCTCCATGTCCATCTCAACGGCAGACAGGACCGTGGAAAATAACAACAGTTCCTAGAAAGGCAGATTTAGAAAGAACCCAAGAAATGTTTTTTTACTAATAGAGGTTCAGGACATCAAGGGAGCCCCAGCTCAGTGAAATGGGAGGATGGTTCCTCCATTGAGACAGAGGTGGTGCTGAAACACAGAAAGGCAGCCAAGTGGTACGAATGGCATGGCTGGGGACCCAGTGTCAGCTCCAGGCTCTGAAATGCAGGGCTCCAATCCTGACACTAACCAGGCATGACACTGACAAGTACCTTGGTTACTCTGACAAGTGACTTTACATGGATTCCTCTTGCCCTTTGCTTCCCTCCACCCAAGGGTTGAGCACTGATGTCCATGGTTCTGCTTGGTCATCTTACCCATCTTCTGGGCCTAGAACCCTGCAGGTGGGGGTGAGAAGTGGAAGGGAAATTGAACAGGGTGAAGGGGAAATGCAGGTTAATACAGGATTACACTCTCTATCCTTCAGTTTCCTCAACCATAAGGTGCAGGAGATAAAACTTACCTTGCAGTCTGTCTGAGACTTCAGTGAAGAAAAGATATAAAGTCTCTGGCACATCGCAAGAAATAGTAGCCACCCTTGTTAATGCTGTTGTGATTACAGAAACAGATGACTCTAGAATTCGAAAATTCAACCTTGCACAGCAAGGCTGCAGCCAGTTAATCCCTCAGATTCCCCCTCAGCCCCCTCCCCGCTGGCTGTCACCCTCTCCACAGCACCTGACCATTTCCCCTTCCCAAAGGCTGTGCTACCTACTGGCTCTTAGCAAATCCAAACACAGGTCAGTTGCATTCTAGAGGGATTCTAACATTGAAAAGCCTGAGACACCCAGAGTAACAGAGCATTACTGCAGGCACTTCAGGCCCAGAGAGCTTTTCCTCCAAGCCCCTCTACCCGGCAACCACACTCAAGTGTACACGTCTGTGCACAAAGGTGCGTGCATGCATACGAGACTTGACGTAGCCTCTCTGTGAGACTGAGAGAGCTTTGCAAGCGTCTTAGGTCTTCAGCAAAGTTGATCCATTTCCCAGTGGTTCTCAGGCCCTGTGGTTCTCAAAATGTGTCCCCAGACCAATGACATCAGCCTCACTTGGGAACTTGATATAAATGAAAATGTTTTGGTCCCCACCACAGACCTTCTGAATCAGAAACTTTGGAGGTGAGCCCCAGAAATCTGGGTTTAACAAGCCCTCCAGTTGACTCAGGTACACGCTCATGTGTGAAAACTACTGCCCTACATGGAGACTTTGGGATGGGGGCTGCTGTAGAGAAAGAGGTGGCCCTGGGTCTGCAGTGCAGCTTCTCAGCCTCGTTCCACCCACTGCATTAATAGCAAAGTCTCTCATTGTCTCTCACTAGACCAGTGTCGCTCTCTCATGCCCAGGTTGCTCATCTTTGACTGTTCCCTCTTCAAATAAGGTTCCTCAGCTGCTGGATTGCACTTCTCAAGGCATGGTTTTACTCCTTCACTCTATAGCTCAGACACTTTCAGTGGCTCCCGCTGCCCATAGAACCAAGTACAAACTTCTTGATAAGATCATCGGACAGTCTCACTGAACAACAGGCAGTGTACCCTTTAGATTCACCTCCCATTATCCCAGCCCGGAGCTCATGCACAAGCAGAGAGGACAGGCAGGCAGTGCTGAATGCACTAAGCCCAGTCAGCACACGCCCTTCCACTGAAATGATCTATCACTCTCCTTTTGAAATCTCGTTCCCCCAGCTCTTTTCTCTATTTCCGCCTCTCTGACTCTTCTTTTAGCGTTCATCATAAGAATCGCCATGGGAAGGCTAATTGAGTTTCAGCCCCTTTCCCCAAGACGCCTAAACTCATGGCCCTTTCCCCTGGCTGGACAACATCAAGCCTCCAGAGAGAATAATCTGCCAAATGGAGGCGCTGGTAAGCAAGACCCAGCATCCCATGTTAAGGGGTAGATACAAGCCCAGAGAAACAAGGGTTTTAGAAGAAAAGTAGCTAGTTGCCCTATTGTTGGTAAAACTTATCATCATTTAATGGCCTCAAACAGTGACATTAATAAGCATATCAATGAACCTCTCCTCCCCTTGCAAGTTTGCCAAATGCCAATTAAAAAGCCAGGACCTCTTTCTGAGTGGCATTTGGCAAACTTGTTTGTTTCAGAACCTCCCAGATGTTTAAGGGAGCGCCTCCTCTCCACTGAGAACAATACCAGTTATTACTAAAAACTCCAGAATGTGGTTAAGAAGGGCACAAAGAACAGACAAGAGCCGGTGCAAACTGAGGATGTCTTACTGAAGACCACTTGAAGACCCATCAGCTAGTCATAGCTAACACATGTAACTTACTATATGTTCCCACACTTTTACACATATTAACTGACTTTATCTTCCTCACCTCTATGAAGGAATTTCTATTAGCAATATTACTGGTATATTTTGTACTGACTAATATGATTCATTTTCACTCTGCTTTAAATAAATCAACATTGATTCCAATGGCCATAGTGAACCTAGCTTTGATTTTCTGGTTTGCTTACAACTAGATTGTTGTTACTATGGAATTAAGCCATCATTCATTCATTCATCTATTGAGTGTGAAAATGCATATTAGGTGCCTACTGTGAGTGAGATACAGTGTCCCATTAAGCATACAAAATGAAAAAAAATGACGAAATTCTATGTGTTCCCCAAATCTTTCCATTTTCTTCCTGAACACACACATTTAACTACATTTACGAGCCCCCTGGGACTTAGTCTGGGGCCAGGTGACTGAATTAAGGTTAAGAGAACAAGGGCAGAAGTGATATACACTACCTCCAGGCCTGGTCCATAAAAATCTCCACTCCGTTCACATTCTTTCTGTAGTAACATGGATGGGCACACATGCTGAGGATGGTAGCACCACAAGACAGAGGAACACGGTCCTTGAAAGGCTACATGGAGCAGATTGTCCTCCAACCAGTGCCAACCACATCAAACTTGGGTCATTAATACTATTTTGTGTCTTAAGCCATTGAGATTTGTGGGCTCTTTGTTGCCACAGCTACCGTTACTGAAGCAGGATATTTCCCTGACCCCTTCGCAGGTAGGAAGTGGAGCACGGGGTCACTGGAACTAGCCAGCCACTTCATTGCTAGCAGGGGTGAATTCCACTCACTCAGACCCACTGTGCTTTACCCCTCACGGGAGGGAGAGCACACAGGTGAGTGGGTGCCGGAGCCGGGGCAATCACTTTTGGGTGCTGGAAGGAATGAACTTCGTACAGGCCCCACGGCAGTGTATAGGGAGCTGCCCCCATCCCCTGAAGCCCCAGAGGGAGTGTTACAGTCAGTGCTCTTTTAACTTTGCCATCTGCAATGGTTTAACAGCTCAGTGGAGGGTTAGTGTGACAGCCTTTTGCACCCACACTCATGGCTCCAAGCTCTTGTCCAGTGTCCAGGAAAAATGAAGTCACACAAATGAATTGAAAATGGTAAATGTGGGGAATTTTATTGCTGGTGAAAGTGGCTCTCAGCAGGATAAGGAGTTGAAAAGGGGATGAGGCAGGAAGGCAATACTCCCCCAAAGTCCAGCCACTCCTAGCCAAACTCCTCTCCAAAGTTACGCCATCAAGCTACTTCCCTCTGGAGTCAAGCCACTTCTGTCTGACGTCCAACCATAGTCTCCTACGTCCAGCTGCTTCTCCTCTTCTCCTTCGTCTGCCAGTTGAGCCTGGGTTTTTTATGGGCACAGGATGGGGGGCAGGGCAGGCCATAGGTGGTTTTGGAAAAGGCAACATTCAAGTAGGAAAACAGGGATGCAAGTTCTCACTTTAGGCTGCGGCTCCAGACTTGACGGTGGGGGCCCTTGCCAGGAACCTGCCCTCTTCTACCCAGAATTTCCCTGCCTCCTGTCCCTACCATTACTACCCTCATAAATACTCTACATCTCTGAGATTTTAGTCAATCACTGTTCAGTCTTTTTATGTCAGTACCCCTCCTTCACTACTTTGCCACTGTGTGCTGTAGAGGGGCCAGAGACCCCCTCCAACTCTCCTTTCGCTCTTAGTGGGCTCTCAGGCTGTATCTGGAAACCAGATTGATACCAGGCAGATTAACAAGAAGAAAGCACTCCAATTTTATTAGTTTTACATGTACATAGGGATCTTCACAAGAGAGTGGAGTCCAAAGAAGTGGCCAAAGGGAGACGCTTTTATACTTTTAGTCAAAGAACCATAAATTTGCGAAGAAATGACAGGACAAAGGGGATCTGGCCAGTGCAGCAAATTTCCAGGGGACTCACTTGGAGATATATAGGAGCTGGGGAAAGTGGTAAAACTGAAGGAAGATGAGCATTACTTTTGTGGAAGGAAAACAAATCACAGGACCCCAAAATCACTAAGCCAAAGGGAAAAGTCAAGCTAGGTATTGTGTAGGCAAACCGGCCTCCCATTCTATTCCTTAACAAGATTGCTGTAAAGACTTTTTTTAAAAGCTGCATACCTCCCTCACAGTTTGCCCACAAGGAAATCCCTTGTGGACAAAAGACAGACAGGACTCAAAGTCATCCCTCTGCTCATACGAGATAAATGCATATCTGATTGCTTCCTCTGCCCTGTCATTTCACTAAGCAAGACTAAGGCATAAGTGACTTACGTAAATTATGTATTCAATGAAAGGCTAATCAGAGACACCAAAGAATACAACCATTTGTTCCTTACCTACCTATGGCCTGGAAGCCCCGTCCCCAGCCTCGAGTTGTCCTGACTTTCTGGACCATAGCAATGTACATCTTACATATACTGACTGCATGTGTAATGCTCAAAAATGTATAAAACCAAGCTGTGCCACCTTGGGCACATGTTACCTGAGGCTGTGTCATGGGCATATCCTTAATGTTGGCAAAATAAACTTTCTAAATTGGTTAAGCGCTGTCTCAGACATTTGGGGTTCACACTTTAAGTATGTTTATTCAGGTCCATTGTAGCCCCAGTTCCCAGTCTCTAGTGATAAGGGCTATTTTCTCACCCTGGTCCTGTGAGGGCACCCCTCCCAGAGGAATATTAATAGTTTGCTGCATGCAGAAGACAGGTCAGCTAACCCTTTCTGAAACTACATATTGAATATTTTCCACTTGAAATAATCAATACACCAGTCTGGCGTATTTTGGGATGGTATATGCTTCATTGCGTCAATGTCTTTGAGAAAATTATTTAATCTACGTCAACTGTGATTTGCACACTGGGAAACAGAACTAATAATACTTAAAATATATGGTGGTGGAGAGATTTGAACATAAAATAGCACTGACATTGTCCACGGTTTGTAGCAGATGCTCAATTAATGGTAGTTATCTCTCGTGCAGCCATTCGAGCTCAAAATTTTCACAAAAATAAATGATACTGGATGAAGAAGGAAGATAATTGCATTTTTCCTTGTCCCCTTGGGATGAGTTAAGTCCAGGATTTTCACAGTTTGCCTCAGTTTGGCTTCACACTTCTGTGTTCATCAGGGGTTGCTTTATTTACCTGGATGTAGAATCCAATAGGTGTGAATTCCAAGATAACAGCTCTGGAGGGCTGACATTAGCATTTCAAAAAAGTCGTCAAATGGCTGATGGGAAGTGTTTTCACACACTGCCTAATCTCTTTTCACACATCTATGCTCCAGGCTGGATGCTTTCTGTCACCTGTGGAAGGAATTGAATAGCTGTGAGTTCCACAGCCATGAGGCTTACATCATATTTTAGCATTTCAAAGAGAAATCAAAGGAGCCTTTAGGAAGAATTTCCACATTTCTCAAAGTTATACCTGGGTATTTTCTGGATTCTAGTAAGTTGTTGTAAGTCCAGAAAGAACTGAACTGAGAAAATCAAAGGAAAATACAATTTTGCATGGGAAAGGCCCTCAGAGCCCGGCAGGGCCCTCCTGCCCCATGCTGACAAGGAGTCTCTAAGCCCTGATGTGCCCCTGGTGGTGGGACAGGCTCCCTCAGGGGCAGCTGCACACTGTTGAGCCTGTCAACTTTGAAGATTTTTTCTTCTCTTGGGCAAACATCTGCTTCCCTAAATGCCTGATCATCCTTCCTGGTTATACGTTTTACAGTAAGGCGGAATGAGCTAGAATCCCTGTTGTGGGACAATCCTTCGGACATCTCAGGGCAACTGTTGGAGATGCCTGTCACCCTCAGCCTCACTACCTGGCACCCTCATTCCTTCCCTTTGTCCCAGACATGCCTTCACTGGGAGCCTTCCCAGATATCCTGGCCACTCTCTTTCTAATGGATGTTTTTTTAATATACTTTGTTTTTTAGAGTAGTTTTAGGCTTATAGCGAAACTGAGCAGAAGGCACAGAGCTCCCATATGCCCCCTGCCCCACCTATGCACAGCCTCTCCACCTATCAGCATCTCTCACCACAGCAGTGCATTGCTACAGTTGATGAGCCTGTGCTCACGTGTCACTTTTACCCGGAAAAAAACAGGGCTCCTTCTGAAACCAGTCCAATTGTCCTATCAAACTCATACTTATGGCTTTTTTAATAAACCTAGAAATTCACTCCCTACCCTGAGCTTAAAACTTGTAATTTGTCTCATCTGTGTTTCTTTCTCAGAAAACTGACTCTCAGGCAAGAAACTGAAACTCATCAGATTTCCACTTCCAGACAATGAGATGTCAGCCCCCTCATCCATCATGATTACTTCCTTATCCCTCCCTAATTCCTGGCTGTATAAGCACCCCAATTTTAATCTGTTGGAGAGATGGATTTGAGACTGAGCTCCCATCTTCCTTGGCTGCAGCACCCAATTGAAGCCTTCTTCCCTGGCAGTACTTGCTGTCTCAGTGATTGGCTTCCTGCGCAGGACCTAGACCAAACCCTCAGTGTTTTCGTAACAGTTTGCCTGGCAGGTAATGGATGACTCCCTATGAGAACACAGGTTTTGATCAATAGTTTCATTACTTGGCACAAATAAGAAGAGCACTGGGAGGATTCTCCAAAGCAGTGTCTCCCTGAGAAAAAGGGACAGGAGAGTCTTATGGCGTGATGGGGTGGGGAGAGGGGGCATAGCTGCATGTAGAGGAGGGGTCCCAGTGGTGCAGACACAGTGAGTCATCACGCCATCGCTTGGGTTGCATGTTATGGTAATGAAGCCACAGCTACTCCCAGCATGGAGATTTTAGCATGATCATGAGGAACGTTCACTCGGGTCCATTTATAAGTTGCTGGGGTCTGTCAGGACCTGGTTTCAACTGACTAGGTGACTACATTCCACATACTGTTTGGGGAAAAACAGGCTGCAAGGTAGGAGGCTGTAAAACAGGCTGATTGCTGAAGTTGGTTAAATTCCTATAGTCCTTGGAGACCCTCCCTGTCTGCTGACAACGATCATCCAAAGACCATAGTCTGCATGAGGATTCAGTCTGGATGATGCATATTCTGTGGGTTTGGACAAACGCATAATGACACGTATCCACCATTATAGCATCATACGGCATAGTTCGCTGCACTGGAAATCCTCTGGGCTCTGCCTGGTCATCCCTCCCCACCTCCTATAGGGGAGGAAGATTTCCTCAACCCTTTTGGGGTCCCTGGCTAGGCCCAAAAATAAAACTGACAAGCTCAGTTTTGATCAACAAGAGAAAAGCATACAAATTTATTCAAGAAACTTTACCTGACATGGGAGACTTAATAAAGAAATGAAGAGTCAAAGAAACTGCAAAACCTGTGTGTTTTTATGCTAAGCCTGGTGAAAGAAGTGATGGCTGTGGGGAAACAGCACTGGACAACGTGGGTGTCATCTAACAGTAAAACACTGAGAGGAACTCAGCCTGGCCTGTGTGATCTGGTGCTTTTCCATGTCTCTGGGTGACACTGTTTCCCTCTGAGTATCCAGCTGAACATCTGTCACTTGAGGGTCTTCAGGGCAGAAGGGTGGGAGAAGGGAAAATAGCGCCCATCTCAGGAACATTAGGAGGACTGATTTTTTCTTAAAAAATTTTAAGAATGTAAAGCTCTCAGTTTTTACTTTAGTCTTAATAAACACAGGACCTGCCACACATTAGGTACCCTGTAGCTAATTAATTGATCAAACTGGTTAACAACAAACAAGGCATTAATGCTTTCCCTTCCCAGGGCATCAGATCTGAAAAGCAAAGGGAGCAAGTTGGAGGGGTAGATGTGGGGGCAGAGACAGAAACAGAGAATGTGGGAAAGAGGCAGCTTCCGCACCTCTGGCAAGGCGCCAGTGCACTCACACCACTGGAAGGCTTGGTTGTCTGGGCCAGCAGGGGCCAGCTGCCCACCAGACATTCATGCGCCCCTTCCAGAGACTGAGGTATGGCTGGAGGGCAAGAGTCCCACCAGAGTTGCAAAACCCAGGCTCCACACATCTCAGTGCGTCATGTCACTCATTCCCACTGTGAAATAAAAATAAAATCTTAAGCCCTTGACAGATTGAATGGGCTGCTCCTGGCCAAAGAGATCCCAGAAAAAAACATTTAAAACTAAGTTTCCCAGCCATAGCCATGAAGAGACAGGAAGACTACTCTGTGGATTCCAATTTCAATCAACTCCCTGATGCTGTCACCAGGGTCCCCTCCCTTGTTGCCTTTCAATGTGATGGCTGACCAGTGTCACAAAGCTTTCCTATGACCCTGACAACAGACTGGTTCTGGCCAGTTTACAGAGGCTATGCACAAAGTGCCTCTGGATCCAAAGTTTTACCTTTGGCATGTAGGGCCTAATTTTATTATTTTTCTGTAATGTTAAGTCTCCACCCCAAGGTGAACATGGGATGCATGCAACATGTATGTTTGCTTATCATGCCTGCACAGGACCCTTTTTCATGAATATTCATAATCAACCTATAACCTGTTAGGAAGTTAGGTTTAGCCAACTGGTTTAGCAAAACTCCTTGTCCCCCTTCCTTTCTCACAGTGCCTGCTTTTGGCCTCTGCCTGAGGCTCCACTTCCAAGCCTGCAGGTTGCACCCTTTGTAGAAAGTTTCCCTTTCCAAATTTATAAATCTCGTGAGTTCTAAGTCAATACCACCAATGGCGTGAGACACGAGGTGATGTGGGTCACATCCACGGCAAGCTGCCTAAAACAGGGTCCTCTTCTTCACTCTCACTCTTGCTTTCTCTTGCTGCCAGATTAATGCAGATTAGCAGGATGGATTCATCTCACTCCAGTCCAAGGCACCAGTGTCTGATTCCCAGAATTATACCTCACCTCCCTGAGGATTAGGATAAACACAGCTCCTTTTCCCTGCCCCCATATGAGCTGCTCCAGCCTGAGCGCTCATCCACCCATCTGGTTTCAATCACCGCCTCCTGGCTGACAATTCCCACGTGTGTGTGGAGTCCAGACTCCACACACCTGTGCATCGTATGGCCTCTGGGCTATCTCTGCCTGCAGGCACCTCCAATTCCACACAATGCTGCCTAAGTCAACCCCTTTCCTGTTGCACATCCCACATCATCCACATGGGCACCAAAGCCTCCTCTTCCTCATCATCCAAACCCGGATTCCATCACCTTGCATGTTAACTACCTAGCCAGGTTAACTGTTCACCCAGGTTAACTACCACCCAGGTTGGGTCACCCCTGCTCCAATTCTCCATATCCCCCAACTCCTCCTTGTCCACTCCTTCTGAAGCCCTGCTGTATGTAACTCTGATATGACATCTGCCACCCTACATAACAACTACCTGATCACAGGGAGCACAAACTGTCACTCTAAAGGTCCAGGTCCACAGGCCCAATGCACAAAACCATCACTAGGGGCTACAACTCAGCCACACTGGCCTACGGGGGAAGAAAGGATGTAAAGACCAGGCATATTCCCACAGCCTCACTAACAGGGAATGTCCCCCCTTCCTATCAGAGGGAGGAAGGGTACAAAGTCAGCAGAGAGTGTGCCTGAGCAGGGCGCATAGTGTGTAATATATGCCTGTGCCTAAGTTAACTGTGCTGGGAGCTGTACTTCTCACGCTTGGTGCATCCCTTGGCCATCGTGTGCAAGTCCTGAGTTAGCCAAAGTCTCAGGAGGCCCTGTCGGGACATCTGCTTGGCTGCCATGGTCAGGATCCTGACGCCCAGAGGGGAGACCAGCTGAGCAGTCCGGAATGTAGAAAACTGAACAAGAGTGGTTCCTCTTATTTTTTTTTTTAACTTTATTGGATTGTTTTTTCTCCAATTGTATACATAGCACATTCTCACTCTAAAAAGAAAAGGCCAAACAGAACAGGAAATTATACAGGGAAAGTAAGAATTGCCTGAAATCTCTCCACAGCGGCCATCCTTTCGTATGTTTCTCTATGCAGATTTAGTATTTAAACGCTGATGTTTAAGATACCTAAGTGGAGATTTGTGTTGGGACAGTGATGTGGCTAACAGCATGTTCTCTGGAGCCACACTGCCCAGGTTCCAACCTGGCTCAACCACTTCTGGATTTGTGATCAGGGGCAAGTCTGACCTCCCTGTGCCTCAGTTTCTTCACCAGCAAAATCCAATTAATAGGGCGGTGTTTACCTCGTATGGTTATTGGAGGATTAAATGAACATCCTATGAGGCAGGCACTCTAACTTCATTTTACATTTATGTTTGTCTTTTAAATATATCATCTGCTTATCTAGGCAAGCTCAACTGCACATTCAGGCCAGTGCTGAAGTGTTCAGATCCTTTCCTGTCATTTTCTGTGACTGTAAGAGGTGTCTAAGGCCCACTGCCCAACGCCCAATGTCCCTGGCTTCCCATCTCACAGCTCCTCCCAGTTGCCCCTTGTCCATGGCTGCTGGTTGAAGCCACCCTTGCAGAATCATTGCTTTTCCTGTCTGCTCCTGTCCCTCTCCAGTCCCAGCCAGCTGGGCCACTCTGCAGCTGGGACACAGCCCTCCTGGCCAGGAAGCTCACTCTGTGGTCAGGCCCAGCCCCCAGCCATGTTGGCCCATCCATTTGCCTGGTCAGAGCCCCTCATTCCCTGTGCATACCACTCCCCAAACTGCACATCCAAGAACGACAAAGCCCCCTCCTGATGGACCCAGCCTGCATCTCCACCTGGCCACTGAGTCTAGACACCAAGAACCCTCTCCCCCAATGATATCTCAATGTCCCCATCTATAAAATGGGACCATTGCATACAAAAGCCTCCCTTCCACCCTGACATTGCACATCTGAGACTCTGTCCTGGCCTGTGACATAGATGCTAATTCTACTTTACACCCCTGGGAACACTGTCCTGCTTTGGGCCGTCGTCAGCTGGGCTGTCACCGGTCAACCCGTGCTCCCCCTACCCAGCATGCATGCTTTCAGTCCGGGCCTTTCCCTCCTTGATCTCATTGCCCCCTCCTAGGGTCCTTAATCAGTGTGAGGAGGCAATGCACGTGGCCTTGCTTTGTAGAGGTGCAGGGTTAACAGAATGGATTCAGCAGCTCAGCAAGGTAAGCACACCCCGGTGCTGTACGGTGCTTTGTTGTTTGAGGAGGGCAGTGGGTGGCTTAGATTTTTTGATGGCAAGTTGATTTTTTAAATTATCGGGTGCTAAAATTAGACATTGCAGTATTGGCGATGCCTGTGCTCAAAATGCCCCCTCCTGGCTTTCTAGCTGCTAAACAGCACCCTCCTTGCCCCTGGCTCTCCTGCTTTGGGCTGGTAGAAGATTGGGCATCCTGGGCCGGTTTCCTCAGAATACTCCTGAATTCCTGCAGAGACTGGGAAGGGACCCATCCCCACCAGCTGCAGACTCAGCTGGAGTTGGCTCAAGCTTATCTTCCTCACGGGCGTAAGCTAGTGGGATTTTTCCTGCTGGGCCTTTTCTGCTAATTGTTCTTTATTGAAGTATCACTGACAGACGGTAAAGGACACAAATCTTAAGTGCTCAGCTCAATGCATTTTGACACATTCACACACTCACGTGAGCATCACACAAATGCAGTGAGAGTATTTCCATGGCCACACGAAGTCCCTTTCAGTCACTCTCCCAGCCCCTGCTCAGGCAACGATGGCTCTGATTTTTCAAAATTCAGTGAGATTATACAGTGTGCTGTCCTCTATGTCTGAGTGCTTTCTCTCAACAAAATGTTTCTGAGACATATCCATGATTGCATGTATCAGCAGTTCCTTTCTATCAATGAGTAGTACTCCATTGTAGGAAGGTAACATGGCTTGTACCATCCATTGGTAGAAATTTGGATTGTTTCCAGTTTGAGGCTACAGTGAAGAGACGCTATGGAAGTCCTGTGCGTGTCTTCTTGTGGACATAGTCACTCATTCCTGCTAGGTATATTTCTAATATTGGAACTGTTGGATCATAGGGTAGTTATATGTTCAACATTATTGAGAAGGAGCAAGGACCCCTAAGACCCACCTTAAGGGCCCACAGGGTCATCCCCAAGCATGGAAATGAAGGAAAATCTGAGTCTCTTCAAGGGAAATTCCAAATATCTAGCTGGCCTTGGGAGGTAAATGGGAAATCTGATAAACAAGAAGACAACAGCAGCTTAAAACAATCACCAAGGAAGTTAGAGACACAACACGTTTGGTTCCTATAGAAATTAAAATAACATCTTGAAATATGTCCTTTAGTTGTTTTCCAGAAATGTGGGCCGCCCTGAGATGGAAAATGCTGATTGCTGTCACACAGACCTCAGAGAGGGAGGAACTAGGGACTGAACTCTGACCATAGTGCTTTGTTCTAAATTTCTTCCTGGCTGGGTGCTGTAATCCCAGCACTTTGGGAGGCTGACAGGGGCAGATCGCTTGAGTTTGAGCCATCATGGCAAAAACCTGTCTCTGCCAAGCCCAGTGGCTCACTTCTATGATCCCAGCACTTTGGGAGGCCAAGGCAGGCAGATCACCTGAGGTCAGGAGTTCAAGACCAGCCTGACCAACATGGTGAAACCCAGTCACTACTAAAAATACAACAATTAGCCAGCCTTGGTGATGGGTGCCTGTGGTTCTAGCTGCTCAGGAGGCTGAGGTGGGAGGATGGCTTGAGTCCTGGAGGTAGAGGTTGCAGTGAGCTGAGATTGTGCCACTATACACTGCAACAATAAATAAATAAATATTTCTTCCTGAGGGGCCTGGAGAGAGTCATGCCCACAGGTCGCAATTTAACATTCCTTTTATCTGACCTCAAGTTTTTAGACAAAGCCTCATGTATTTAACCAACTGCAAATCAGAGAATCTCTGAATCCATCTATGACCTGTAAGCCCCCACTTCAAGATATCCCACCTTGGCCGGGCACAGTGGCTCACTCCTGTAATCCCAGCACTTCGGGAGGCCAAGGCAGGCGGATCACAAGGTCAGGAGATCAAGACCATCCTGGCTAACACGGTGAAACCCTGTCTCTACTAAAAATATAAAAAATTAGCTGGGCAAGACTCTGTCTCAAAAAAAAAAAAAAAAAAAGATATCCCACCTTTTTGAGCCTAACCAATGTATAACCTCCATGTACTGATTAACAATTTTGTTTGTAACTCCTCCTTTCTTGCTATATGCCCCTGCCTTTGAAAGCTCTTGTTTGCAATCTCCTGGGGAGTTTGAGCCATGAGCATTAACTGCCCAGTGCTCACTTGGCACCATGCAATAAATGCCTCACTTTCTCTCACAGCAAATCTCAATGTCAGCTTTTGGTTTTGCTGTGGACCCAAGTTGGGTTTGCTACCATTATCAAAAATAGCCAGATAATTTTCCAAAGCCATTGTGCCATTTTACATCCCCACCAGCAATGCGTGAGATTTCCAACTATTTCACATTCTTATTTTAGCCAGAGAAGTGGATGCATGGTGGTGTCTCATTGTGGGTTATTTTGGTTTAGGGTTTTGTTTTATTTTATTTTGTTTTGTTTGCATTTCCCATGACCAATGAGAATGAGCACCTTTTCACATACTTATTAGTCATTCTAATATCTTCTTTTGTGAAGTGCCTGGTGAAGACTTCTCCCCATTGTATAAACTGGGTTATTTCTTTTTTCTTATTTATAGTCATTTATCATATATATTTGTATGGGAGTCCTTTGTCAGACGTATTTGCAAACATTTTCTCCAGTTTTGCAGTTTGCCTTTTCACTTCCTTAGTGGTGCATTTTAATAAGCAGACGTTATTAATTTTTATGAAATTTTTAGGTGAAAAGAAATCTCTTTTTCTCTCCCATCACTAGGTTTATGGCCGAGGCCCCATAACAAAAGGCAAATTAACAGAAGAAAAACATATACATTTTAAATGACATAGAAGTCTCCAGAAATGAAGACTCAAAAGAAAAGGTAAACTTGTGGATTTTTTATGCTAGGTTAGATAAAGATGTGAATAGGATGAAGAAGTAAGATTGGATGGAGGGGGTACAGTCTAATTGTAATAAACTAGCGGAATGTAGAAGGCCTGCTTGTTCAAATTCTTCCCTGTGATAAGGATGCTGCTTTCCTCCAGGTATGGGAAGGGCACATTTCACATGTGGTTCTATGACCTGCTTCAGGGGAAAAGGATGAGGAAGGTTAAAGCGTGACTTTCCCGCTTCTGTACTTTGCTCACATGCCAAAGCGTCACATTTTGGTCCTGAATTCCCTTTACCAAATTCAATTTACCAATTTCTCTTTTCTGACTAATGCCCTTGTGTTCTGTTTGACAACTATTTGATTTCCACGAGTTCGTGAATATATTTTCTGTCTTTTGTTCTAGACACTTTACCTGGCACATTTAGGTTTCCATTCATTTTAAATTAGTTTTTGTGCATAGTTTGAGGAAGGGGTTAAGGCTCATTTTGTTTTCTCCAGCTGTTCCATCACTGTTTACTGAAAACAAATCTTGGCTAGACAAAAGTGGCTCACACCTACAATCCCAGCACTTTGGAAGGCAGTGGCGAAAGATCACTTGAGCCTAAGAGTTTGAGGCTACAATGAGCTATGGTGATGCAACTGCACTTCAGCCTGGAAGACAGAGCAAGACCCTGTCTCTACAAATTAATAAATATTAAAAATAAATTTAAACAAAAAGTATTTTCTTGCTTTGGTGACTTTGTTGAAAATCAGTTTACTGTATAAGTGTGGGTCTATTTCTTGACTCTATCCTGTTTCATTGATCTTAGGACCACACTGCCTAATTTCTGAAGCTTCATAGTATGTCTAAAAATCAGATAGTTTCAGTACTCCAACTTAGTTCTTCTTCAAAGTTGTCTTGGCTTTTCTAGAATTCGCTTGTCAATTTCAATGTGTACAAGTCTGCTAGATTTTTATTGATATTGCATTTAATATAGTGATCTATTTGCAAACAATTACCATCTTAATAGTATTGAGTCTTATGATTAAACATATTATAACTCTCTAGGTCAAGCTTCAGTAATAGCTTATAATTTTCATTAAAGAGATCTTGCATATCTCTTACTAAATTTTTTGTAGGTATCTAGTATTTTTAACACTATCATCAACGGTATTTTTTCATTTTATTTTCCAATTGCTTGTTGCTTCTGTATAGAAATACAACTGGTTTCTATCATGTCATCTATTTTAAAAAAGCAGTTTTATCTTTTCCCATTCTAGCTGTATGCATTTTATTTTTTCTTACCTTATTACACTATCTAGGACCTCCAGTATAAAATTGAATAAAGACCTGGCCTTGCATTTCTTCTAACCTAAGGGGAAAAAAATTTAACGTTTTATGATTAAGGATTATGTTAGCTGTAGATATGTCATAGATACCTTTTATTAATTTATGAAAATTTCTTTCTAATCATCATCAACTGAGAAGATTTATCATAAATAGGTGTTGACTTTCATCACATTTTTCTAAAATTTTTAAGAAAATTATGTTTGATTTTCTGTCTTGCTAGTGCAGTGAAACAAATTGATTTCAAAACGTTAAACCAACCTTACTTTTTTGAAATAAAATGGAGCTGGTCTTGAGGTAGTGTCCCTTTTAAATATTGGTTGATTAGGCTTGATAGCATTTTGTTAGAATTTTTGTATTTTTATTCACTATTTATTTATTTATTTATTCCTTTATTTATTTATTGCAATATCCTTGCTAGACTTTGATATCAGGCTTATGTTGCTCTTATAAAAGAAACTGGGAAATATTTCCTCGTATCTATTCTCTGAGGGAAAAAAATTGTGAACAATTGGCAATTTTTTTCTTTCTACCATGTCAGGGAGAATTCATCAATAAAACCATGTGGACCTAGAGTTTCAAAACTCAGAACAGTTTTTCATGTGGCCTTGAATTTTTTAAAATTTTTTAGCAGTATTCAGATTTTCCATTTCTTGTGTTGGTTTAGGAAATTGTATTTTTCAAGAAATCTGTCCGTTTTCTTTTTTTTTTTTTTTTTTTCTTGAGACGGAGTCTCGCTGTGTCGCCCAGGCTGGAGTGCAGTGGCGCGATCTCAGCTCACTGCAAGCTCCGCCTCCCGGGTTCACGCCATTCTCTTGCCTCAGCCTCCCGAGTAGCTGGGACCACAGGCGCTCACCACAATGCCCCGCTAATTTTGTTTTTGTATTTTTAGTAGAGACGGCGGTTTCACCGTGTTAGCCAGGATCGTCTGGATCTCCTCACCTCATGATCCACCCGCCTCGGCCTCCCAAAGTGCTGGGATTACAGGCATGAGCCACCGCGCCCGGCTCCATTTTCTTTAAACTGTCAAATTATTAGCATAAAGTTGTTTGTAATAATAGTTAATACATTCATATCCCTGAAAGACTGTAGGATCTGTATTTTTTTTATTTTTTATTTTTGTCAGTAGTCCTAGAAATTGACAATGTTACATCTTACCAGAGCCCTGGGTTCTGGAAAATAGCAATCATTAAGAAATCCCCTTACTTTTTGGTATTCCAGAAACAGACTTACTGCAAAGAAACACTGCTCCCTATATAACTTCCCCCATATGACTCACAGATACCACCTTGTTCATCTATGATGAGGTCAAACACAGGCACTCCAAATTCCCACTCTTTGCCTCATAAATTATTAAATTATTTGGTCCCCACTGTTCAATCAGAAGAAAATGCTTGTTAACCTAACCTTAGTTAAGATTCTGTCTTTCCCCCAGGTCCCAGAATTCTCACTCACCTCCTGTATGAGCCAACATATAACATACAGCCCATCTTTAATGGCCTTTCTCAAGAGTAGGCTGACCTCAGGATAAAACATCCTCTAACCTATTGTCTGATCATCTCCCCTCCAACCTGTAATCCTATTCTTCCAATTCTCACACTCTGGGTTCCTTCCAGGTTTGTTTACTCCTCCTTATACAAGAAAAATCCTTTTCTGCTTAACCTTTGGGACCCTTACAGGTCTCCTGGTGAGAGCGTTCTCCTTAATGCAATAGTCTATTTCCCCCTCTTGCAATAATCTTTCACTTGAAGTCTCTTCTTATCTAAATTTGGAGTTGTTTTTTATTTGACAGAATTCATCAATTTTACTTATCTATTCAAAGAAACAACTTTGGCTCTGTTAATTTTATCGGTTGTTGATTTGTTTTTGGTTGATTTCTGCTCTTATTTTCTTCTACCTTCTCTCTGTTTCATTATTTCTTCTGTTTTATGACTTACTGAGATAAAAACTTAGATCGTTTAGTTTAAAACCACTTTCCAATTTAATAGATTCACTTAGTGCAATAAATACACCCCTTTACATCCCACAAATATTCATACGTTGTGTTTACATTTTTGCTTGTTTCAAAATATTGTCTAACTCCCTTGTGATTTCTTCCTAGATCCATAGGTTATTTAGAAGTATGTTGCTTAATTTCCAAATATTTTATAATTTTCTAGGTTTCTATTTTTTTGGGAGGAAGGAGGGGATTTAATATGGTCAGAGAATGTAC
This sequence comes from Chlorocebus sabaeus, assembly GCF_047675955.1. Lineage (NCBI taxonomy): Eukaryota > Metazoa > Chordata > Mammalia > Primates > Cercopithecidae > Chlorocebus > Chlorocebus sabaeus. The sequence continues at coordinate 4,444,134 of NC_132913.1, read as the reverse complement.
CCTGTATCATTTCAATCCTTTAGATGTCATTGAAATGTTATTGTTTTTAATATGCCCCAGGCTATGGTCTATCCTGGTAAGTATTCCATGTGCACTTACACAGAATGCTTATTTAAACAGACAAGTTTCTATGGGTTCTCATGTTTCTGTATGTCTTATAAGCAGAGACACTAATGGCCTTTTTTATTTTTCCAAAGATATTTACATAGCAAACAGCCTTTGAAGATGGAGATAATGTATTCATTTGGAACAGAGGGCAGGTTAATTTGCTGGACGCTGTAATAAAGATAATGACTCCCTCTGGGGCAAAAGTTGAGTAGATTTGCTTTCACCTCATGATAAAAGCCTGAGGTTTCCTAATCTCAAGGTTCCTCGGCTGTGATGCAAATCACTGCTTGCATAGCATCCACCTGGGCCGTACTACATCACCCCAAAGAGAGTTGGCGAGGAAATAAAAGGAACCGAGGCAAACATGAAGCTCAGTATACTTGCTGTGCTGTGAATTATAAGGTTTTTTGTCTCTGATGCGGGGAGTCTCAGGCCTTCTCCAGCAACCGTGAAACTGGGAGGCTAACTAATTAGCATGCAAGTAGGGCAAAATCTAAAACCTTTACTGTTCTTGACATTTATTATGCAGCTGTTGGATGAAATGTTCTGTATATGCTCATTAGGTTAAATTTATTAATCAGGTCATTCAGATCTTATATATCCCTACTGCTTTTTTTTTCTGTATTTTTTAATCAATTACGAGAGAAGGGTGTGTGTGACTTCCATTACGATTGTGGATTTGCCTCTGTCTTCCTGTACTTCTGCCAATTTTCGCTTTTTGTGTACTTTTTTAATAGATGTTGATATGGTTTGGCTCTGTGTTCCCACCCAAATCTCATCTTGAATTGTACTCCCATAATTCCCACATGTTGTGGAAGGGACCTGGTGGAAGATAACTGAATCATGGGGGCAACTTCCCCCATACGGCTCTCTTGGTAGTGAATAAGTCTCATGAGATCTGATGGTTTCATCAGGGGGTTCTGCTTTCGCATCTTCCTCATTCTGTCTTTGCCTGCTGCCATCCACGTAAGATGGGACTTGCTCCTCCTTGCCTTCTGCCATGATCCTGAGGCTTCCCCAGCTAAGTAGAACTGTAAGTCCAATTAAAACTCTTTCTTTTGTAAATTGCCCAGTCTCGGGTGCGTCTTTACCAGCAGCATGAAAACGGACGAATACAGATGGTGTCTTGTTTCCCAGGCTGGCCTCAAACTCCTGGACTCAAGGAATCCTCCCGTCTCAGCCTCCTAAGTCACTGGGACTACAGGCATGCACCAGGGGGCTTAGCTTGTTTTATGTGTCCTTTGAAGATATAATATTGTGTTCAAATTTTTTGGATTATTTGTCATCTTGAATAACCAGCCCTTTTATGATTTAAGATACCCCTCCTTATCTTTGGTAATATTTCTTATTATTAATCTACTTTGAGATTAATACAACCACACCAGCTTTCTTGTGCTTACTGTTTATGTGATATGTATTTTCCATCCTTTTACTTTTAGCAGTAGTTCTATTATATTTAAAGTGTGTCTAAAAAATAGTATGCAGTTTATTCCTATTTCAACAGTCTGTCTTTCATCATAGTACTTTGGTGGTTTTAAAATATGTCCACAGGCACAGCAAAATGACTGACTAGGAGACTCCAAGCTCTCATTCCTCCACTGAAACACACACACAAACTGTGTAAGCCAACTTTGCTTGAGCTCTGGAGAATAATCAAAGGTTACAGCTCCTAAGAAAACATCTAATCAAAAAAAGCCATCTGAAAAATGGTAGGAAAGTTTTGTGGTGCTTTTTATTCATCCTTTCCCCATCCTCTTCCAGTGTGGCAGCAGCCTTGGTCTTGAGTGTCAGCATCCCAGTCTCCATTTCTTTCCCTCAAACCAGAAGGAATAGAGCAGACCCCTATTTGCAAATTACTATGTGCGTCTGTTATAACCTGGCTAAGGAATACCTAGAGGACTGATGTAGGGTACTCATCTCTGTATGGCGTAACTGAGAATGCAGGCAGAAAGAGCAGTGGGCACTTCTCCCCTAGTAGTTTGTAAAGCTACAGGGGAACTACAAGTCAACAGATGTTTTGGGCAAGAGATTACAAGTGGAGACATACAACAGACCATCTAAGGCCCAGAGGAGAAGCTGGAGTGAGACTCTTTGGGAAATTACGACATACAAAGCAGCCACATATGTGGAAGAATTTAGTAGTCTACGCATGGTCAAACAAGATGCATGCTCAGAAAAGATCTGAGATGACATTAAGTTTTCACCTCAGGCTGACTCCTAGACTCAGAGCAAGCCTATCTCTAGACTCAGGCTGACTCCTAGACTCAGAGCAAGCCTATCAAAGTAGCAAAGGAGTGCTCTAGCACAAAGCCTGTCTGCAAAGACTAGAAGAGGAGATTTTTCACCCTTTGGGGCTTCTATTGTGGGGAGGGCTGTTGTTTGCTTGCTTTAGCTCCACACATTCAAGAAACTCTGAAAAACATTAGCTGAACCAAGCTAACATAAAAGAGTGATCACACGTGACAAGGGCTTTGCAAAAATAGTTTGAAAAATTCTCAAAAGAAACTACTACAGCCTCTGACAATTAGAATAAAAAAGAGCAAATGTTGTGAAAAGAAGAAAAACTGTTTTTCAGAGTTACCACATTATAACAGTCAAATACCCAATATTTAATAAAAAGTCACAATGCATAGAAGAAAGAAAAACAAGAAAATATGGCTTGTTCAAAGAAACAAAATAAATCACAGAAACCATTCGTGAAGAAGCCCAGACATCAGAATTAGTACACAAAGACTTTAAAACAACTGTATTATGTATGCTCAAAGAGACAAACAAAACCACAAAGAACTAAAGGGAATCAAGAAAACAATATATGAACAAATGAGAATATAAAGAAAGACATAAAAGTCAAAAAGAGGAGTGGCAGGCAAGATGGCCAAACAGAAACAGCAGTGGTCTGCGACTCCCAGTGAGATCAACACAGAAGGCTGGTGATTTCTGCATTTCCAACGGAGATACCCAGCTCATCTCATTGGGACTGGTTAGTCGGTGGGTGCAGCACACGGATGGCAAGCTGAAGCAGGGTGGAGCTTCAACTCACCTGGGAAGCTCAAGGGGTTGGAGAACTCCCTCCCCTAGCCAAGGGAAGCGTGAGGGACAGTGCCATGAGGAACGGTGCACTCCAGCCCAGATACTACGCTTTTCCCACAGTCTTCATAACCCGCAGACCAGGAGATTCCACTGGGCGCCCACACCAGCAGGTCCCTGGGTTTCAAGCACAAAACTGGGCAGCTGTTTGGGCAGACACTGAGCTAGCTGCAGTTTTTCTGTTTGTTTGTTTGTTTCATACCCCCTTGGTGCCTGGAATGCCAGCGAGACAGAACCGCTCACTCCCCTGGAAGGGGGCTGAAGCCAGGGAGCCAAGTGGTCTAGCTCAGTGGATCCCATCCCCACAGAGCCCAGCAAGCCAAGATCCACTGGCTTGAAATTCTTGCTGCCAGCACAGCAGTCTGAAGTGGACCCGGGATGCTAGAGGTTGGTGGGAGAAGGGGCATCCACCATGACTGAGGCTTGAGTGGGTGGTGTTCCCCTCACAGTGTATACCAGCCCCCAGGAAGTTCAAACTGGGCGGAGCCCACCGCAGCACTGCAAAGCCTCTGTAACCAGACTACCTCTCTAGATTCCTCCTCTCGGGGCAGGGCATCTCGGAAAGAAAGGCAGTACCCCAGTCAGGGGCTTATAGATAAAACTCCCATCTCCCCGGGACAGAGCACCCTGGGGAAGCGTGCAGGTACTCGTACATTAATGTTCATAGCAGCATTAGTCACAATAGCTACAAAGTAGAAAGAACCAAGTGTCCACTGATGAATGAATGAATGAATGAAAATGTAATATATACATATAATAGAATATTCTTCAGCCTTAAAAAGTGCAATCTAATATATTCTATAACATGGCTAAGCCTTGAAAATATTAAGTGTTTGCCAGATGCAAAATGACAAGTGGTGTATGATGTACCTAGAACAGGCAAATTCATAGAGAAAGCAGAACAAAGGTTACCAGAGGATTGGTGGAGGGGAGAATGGAGAGTTACTGTTTAACGGGTACAGAGCTTCTGTTTGGGATGAGGAAAAAGTTCTGGAAATGGATAGTGGTGATGGTTAGACTTTGCGAATGTACTAATGCCACTGAATTGTACATTTAAGAAGTGTTAAAATGGTAAATCTTATGTATATTTTACCACAATTTAAAAATCACCAAAAAATCTTCACTTTTTTAGCACCTTTTTTTTTTTTACACTTTAAGTTCCGAGATACATGTGCAGAACGTTCAGGTTTGTTACATAGGTGTATGTGTGCCTTGGTGGTTTGCTGCACCTATTGACCCATCCTCTAAGTTCCTTCCCCTTGCCTCCCACCCCCAACAGGCGCTGATGTGTGTTATTCCCCTCCCTGTGTCTATGTGATCTCATTGTTCAGTTCCCACTTATGAGTGAGAACATGTGATGTTTGGTTTTCTGTTTCTGTGCTAGTTTGCTGAGGATGATGGCTTCCAGCTTCATACATGTCCCTGCAAAGGACATGATCTCATTCCTTTTTATGGCTGCATAATATTCCATGGTGTATATTTATCACATTTTCTTTATCTAGTCTATCATTGATGGGCATTTCGGTTGGTTCCAACTCTTTGTTATTGTAAATTGTGTTGCAATAACCATACTTGTGCATGTGTCTTTATAGTAGAATGATTTCTATCCCTTTGGGCATATACCCAGTAATGGGATTGCTGGGTCAAATGCTATTCCTGATTCTACATTCTTAAGGAATCACCATACTGTCTTCCACAAGGTTGAACTAATTTACATTCCCACCAACCGTGTAAAAGCGTTTTGATTTCTCCACAGCCTCACCAGCATCTATTGCTTCTTGACTTTAATAATTGCCATTCTGATTGGTGTGAAACAGTATCTCATTGTGGATTTGATTTGCATTTCTCTAATGATTAGTGATGTTGAGTATTTTTTCAACATTTGTTGGCCACATAAATGTCTTCTTTTTAGAAATGTCTGTTCATATCCTTGTCTCACTTTTTAATGGGATTGTTTGTTTTTTCTTGTAAATTTGCTTAAGTTCCTTGTAAATTCTGGATATTAGACCTTTGTCAGATGGGTAGATTGCAAAAATTTTCTCCCATTCTATAGGTTGCCTTTTCACTCTGATGATAGTTTCTTCTGCTGTGCAGAAGCTCTTTTGTTTACATAGATCCCATTTGTCAATTTTGGCTTTTGTTGCAATTGCTTTTGGTGATTTTGTCATAAAGTTTTTGCCCATGCCTGTGTCCTGAATGGTATTGCCCACGTTTTCTTCTAGGGTTTTTATGGTTTGCAGTTTTACATTTAAGTCTTTAATCCATCTTGAGTTAATTTTTGTATAATGTGCAAGGAAGGGGTCCAGTTTCAGTTTTCTGCATATGGCTAGCAGAAAATAATGTACCTTTCCCAGCACCATTTATTGAATAGGAGATCCTTTCCCCATTGTTTGTTTTTGTCAGGTTTGTCAAAGATCAGATGGTTGTAAATGTATGGTGTTATTTCTGAGGTCTCTTCTGTTCCATTGGTCTATATATCTGTTTTGGTACCAGTACCAGTACCATGCTGTTTTGTTTAATGTAGCCTTGTAGTATACTTTGAGGTCAGGTAGCATGATGCCTCCAGCTTTGTTCTTTTTGCTTAGGATTGTCTGGGCTATAAGGGGTCTTCTTTGATTCCGTATGAAATTTAAAGTGTTTTTCTAATGCTGCAAAGAATGTCAATAGTAGTTTGATGGGAATAGCATTGAATGTATAAATTACTTTGAGCAGTATGGCCATTTTCATGATATTGATTCTTCCTATCCATGAGGATGGAATGTTTTTCCATTGTTTGTGTCCTCTCTTGTTTTCTTGAGCAGTGGTTTGTAGTTCTCCTTGAAGAGGTCCTTCACATATATTGTTAGCTGTATTTCTAGGTATTTTATTCTCTTTGTAGCAATTGCGAATGGGAGTTTATTTATGATTTGGCTCTCTGCTTGCTATTTTTGGTGTATAGGAATGCTTGTGATTTTTGCACATCGATTCTGTATCCTGAAACTTTGCTGAAGTTGCTTACGTGCTTAAGGAGATTTTGGGCTGAGATGATGGGGTTGTATAAATATACAGCCATGTCATCTGCAAACAGAGACCATTTGACTTCCTCTCTTCCAATATGAATACCCTTTTTTTCTTTCTCTTGCCTGATTGCCCTGGCCAGAACTTTCAATACTATGTTGAATAGGAGTGGTGAGAAAGAGCATTCTTGTCTTGTACCAGTTTTCAAAGGGAATGCTTCCAGCCTTTGCCCATTCCATATGATATTGGCTGTGGGTTTGTCATAAATAGCTCTTAATATTTTGAGATATGTCCCATCAACATTTAGTTTATTGAGAGTTTTTAACATGAAGGGATGTTGAGCCCACTAGGGGCTCAGCCCCAGGGAGGTCAGGGTTCTCTGTGCCTGAGCCTCTGGCTGGAGTTGTGGGAGTTCCTGCAGGGAGGCCCCACCCACTGAGGAAGGATGGGTCAGGAACAGGCCTGAAGACGCACTCTGACCACAGTCTGCCACAGCCAGTGTCTTGGGCTGTGGGGACACCTCTTGCGACCAAGCCATCCACCGGCCCTTGCTCCAGCAGGGGAAAAGCACGGCCTGACACTCTAGAATTAGATGCCACCTTCACCTGCCCAGGGAGCTCAGCATGTTAGGCAGTTATGAGATCCCTTGCTGGCTGCTGCCCCTCCCCTAAAGAGCTCAAATGGCTCAGACAGCAGGCAGCCGCAGCTGTGGTTCTGGTTGCCCCTCCCGCAAGGAGCTTGGCAGGCTTAAACAGATTCTAGCTGAGAGGCTGTTGGGAATCTGCCTGGCTCTGGGGTGGGGACCCTAGGCCCAGGTGGCATGAATTCACGAGCGGGACCTTCCAATCTATGGGTTGCACAGTTTCCCCAGCTGGGTAGCGCCCTCACTCACTACCTCCCTTGGCTGGGCGGTCAGTGCTCACCTGCCCCGTTTGGCTCTCAGATGGGCCACTCACCACACTGCTCTTCCTTCCTCTCCACGGATCGTGCCAGACACCTAGTCAGTTCTGATGAGAGAATCTTGATACCTTGGTTGCTGGTGCAGGAATCACATGCAAATTATGGTTCTTTTTGATGGGAGCCTCCAATCCTTGCTGCTTCTAGTTGGCCATCTTGGCCCTGCACACCCACTTTTTTTATACATTACTCCCTTCAAAAGGTGGAGCCCAGTTTTCCTCCCTTGAGTGCAGGCTAGACTTAGTGACTCCATTTCCAGATACAGAATAAAGCTTAAGTGATGGTCTATGATTTAGGAGACTAAGTCCTAAAAGGCACTGTGACTTCTCTTCTCTGTCCACTGGACTGCTCCCTCTGGGCAGTTAGATGCCACATCATGAAAACATTGAAGCAGTCACTGGAAAGGCTCTTGAGAGGCAGAGGTCTCCTGTCACTGGCCATGTGAGTGAGCCATCTAGGGACAGATCCTCCAGGTCTCATCAAGCCTCAGTTATCTACAGCTTCTGCTGACATCCTGATTGGCGTTTCATAATAAATCCTGAGCCAAAACAACCTAGCTGGGTCTCTCCCGAATTCCTAAGCTACTGAAACTGTGAATCAAAAATGTTTGTTATTTTAAGCCTCTATGTTTTGGAGTAATTTGTTTTTCAGCAATAGGTAATTCATGCAAGTTTATAGTTCATTTTTACTTAATGTAATTACTATTATGGTTATGTTTCAATCTGCCATCTTGCTTTTGTTTTCTATTTGTTCCATCTGTTCTTTGGTACTTTGTTTCTATGTCCCATTTTTCCTATTTTCTTTTGGATTAACCAAATAGTTTTACATCTTTCATTTTATCTACTCTATTTGCTTTTTGTTGTTTTGTTTTGTTTTGTTTTGGGTTTTTTTGTGTTTGTTTCTGTTTTTGTTTTGCTGTTGTTGTTGTTTTGTTTTTAGTACGCAGTCTCACTCTGTTGCCCAGGATGTAGTGCAGTGGTACAATATCAGCTCACTGCAACCTCCACCTTTCAGGTTCAAGTGATTCTCCTGCTTCAAGCTCCCCAGTAGCTGGGATTATAAGCATGCACCACCATGCCTGGTTGATTTTTGTATGTTTAGTAGAGATGGGGTTTCACCATATTGGCCAGACTGTTTTCAAACTCCTGACATCAAGTGATCCATACACCTTGGCCTCCCAAAGTGCTGGAATTACAGGTGTCAGCCACTGTGCCTGGCCTCTAGTTGCTTTTTTAATTGTAACTCATTGTAATTTAAATTGCTTCTCCCGGGATTACAGTAGGCCTCCTCAATGTATCACAGCCTGGCTTGGATTACTATTATAGAATACTTGTCACATATAAAAACTTTATAACAGCATAATTTCGGTTATCCCCCATTATTCCCTTTGTGCTTTCGTTGCCATCTATTTCCTTCTACATATATTATTAATTTCATTGCATATTTATATTGTTGTTTTAAATAATCAATAGTCCTTTAAGGAAAAAATGTAATTTTTTTTAATTTACCCACATATTACAATTTCCAGTGCTTTTTCTTTTTTTTTCTTCTTCTTCTTGTTAAACTGTAATACTTCACATTTAGCCCAAGGAACTTTCTTTTGTGTTTTTGTAGCATAATTCTGAGGGCCACAAATTGCTGTTTTTCTTTAAAATGTCTTTCTTTTCCTCTCTTAATTTTTGGAGGATATATTCACTGGATATAGTATTCTTGGCTTTCTGTTTTATTTTAATGTTTTTTAAATGGTCTTTTCATTGCGTTCTTATTCCATTTTTCCTAATGGGATGTCACCCTTCATTCTTCTTATTACCCTGGATGTATTATTACACACACATAGCCCAGTTGCTTTTAAGATTTTGTCTTTACCTTTGGTTTTCAGCAGTTTGACTATGTTGTGCTTAAATATTTTTCCTGCTTGATATTTGCTGAGTTTCTGAGATCTGTAGTTGATTTTCTTCATCAATACTGGAAATTTTCAATTATTATATTTTCAAATATTTTTTCTCTTTCTTCTGTTTCTGAGGCTCCAGTTGTTCACATGTTAGACTGCTTGACAATGATCAGTCTTAGGCACTCAGGATGTGATGGTTGTTATGTTTGGTTTTTACTTCCTCTTTTCTTTTTATTCTTCAGTTTGTGTAATTTCTACTGACCAGTCTTTTAATTCACTGATCCTTTCTTCAATTATCCAGTCTAATATTAAGTCACCTCAATGAATTCTTAATTTCAAGGAGGACAATTTTCAATTCTAGAATTTCTGTTTCCATTTTTTTTATAACATTTTCTATCTGTTCACCATTTTGTCCACTTTTCTATAATTTTTTTAATTACTCATTACAGTGATTCTTATTTCTAATTCCAACATTTGAGTCATCTGTGAGTCTACTTCTATAACTTCATTCTCGTTATTATGGGTCATGTTTTCCTGTTTTTTTTTTTTTATGTTTGGTTATTTTTCGTTGTATGCTGGACATTCTCAATGATATCTGTAGAAGTTCTGGGTTATCTACCTCCAAATAATGCTAAGTTTTATTCTGCTAGGTAGTCAAGTTACTGGCAGGGAAGGTCTATCTCAGGTTTATTCTTGATATTACAGTGTTTTCCACTGGGGATGTTATCTTTATACCTTAGATATTGTCTTTCTGGAGTTCATACTAAATGTCAAGTGTGTTCAACAAGGCAGCTAAGCTGGGGTCAGAACTCCAATATCTCCCCAGCACTTTGCAACTTTGGAAAACTCCTCTCAGCTCTAATTCTATGTTCTGGTTACTGTTGTTGTGTAACAAATTGCTCCCAAAACTTAGCAACTTCAAAAACCATTTTATTATGCTTTCAGCTTCTGTGGATCAGGAATTTGTGCAGGGCAAAACTGACTTCTCTTTGCTCTACAAAGCAGTCACTGTCTATCAAGACTCAAAAGGAGAGAAACATACTCCACTTCTTGATGGGAGCATGCCAAAGTCATATTTTTAAAGAGCATGTGGGATGACAGATATTGTTTGACCATCTTTACAAAATCCAATCTGCCACAGTCCCCCAGCAGCTGTTATTGGCTTCTCAGTCTTTTGCTAAATATGAGCAAATTGGGATTTGGCCAAGCTCTTATGGATTTCTAGGCCTTCTTTTCCAAGGTTCCCTCCTCTCTGGTGCCCTACCCCTAAAATTCCAGCCATCTAGCAGCCCCAAATTTCTATCTCTTTTTCCTCTGCTCAGCAAGACCACCTTCCATTTAAGCTCTATTTTCCTAAGCTATGGCTTAAAATTGCCCCCATGCAGAAAACCAGGGTCAATGTGGAGTTCACCTCCTGTGCTCTTCTCAGGGTGTACAGTCCAATGCTGTCCTCTGTTCTGTGTCCAAAAGTAGTTGCTTCAAATATTTTGTTCAATTTTACAGTTGTTAATGTGAAATGGTATGATAGACTGACTCTAAGATAGTCCCCTGTTTTCTCTGACTCTTAATGTTTATGCTCTTGTGTGGTCTCCTCCTCTTGTGTGTGGGAAGGATCTGTGACCTGCTTCTAACCATATAGAATATGCCTGAGGTGATGGGACTTACAAGCATATGTGTACCTGATTTCTGAATATGGTTATATTACATAAGATAGTAGCGCCTGTTCTATTGCAGTCTCTCCCTTTCCCCTGCTGACTTTGAAGAAGCAAACTGTGATGTTATAAGCTGCCTATGGGGAGGGCCATGTAGCAGGAAACTAGAGGATAATCTCTGGCCACAGCCAATGCACAACTAGGGCTCTTAGTCCAACAGCTTTCAGGGAACTGAAAAGACCCCAACCATGGCCAATACCTTGATGGCAGTCTCGCAGAAATCCAGTTAAAGAGTGCCCAGAATCCTAACCCACAGAAACTATGAGATAATAAATGGGTAATATTTTAAGCTATGAAGTTTGTGGTACTATTGCTATGCAGCAAAAGACAATACAGTTAAGTCTGATCCTACCAATCCCTTTGTGATCATCCTTCCTTTGTTGGCAACCATAGACCTCCATGGGCCTAGGAAAGGTTAGGGGATGAGGTGTCTCATGCATCATTAATTCTCAACTAACAGACACCTCGCAATCTCTTTTAGTATATGCCTCAAAGCATCCCCTTCTATCCCAGTATCCAACAGTCCATCCTTAGAGTTTCTTTATTCTTTGAGTTAAACGTTCATCCATTCAACAAAGTTGTACAAAGTCTCCTACATGACGATCCCCATGCTTGGCACTGAGGAACCAAAGATGAGTTAAGCATTGTCCCTGCCTTCAATAAAGGCACAATGCAACTCACTTTATATATTTATCTCATTTAGTATTCACAATAGACCTATGAGGTGGGCACCATTATTGTCTGTATTTTGCAAATTAGGAATTAACACTCAGAAAGGTTGAATCGCTCATCATAGACATATAGCTAATGTGTAGTATAACTGGGTCATCATTTGAACTCAGGATTTTTTATGCCAAAGTCTTCCCATTACATCATACTAAATTACTGCCTAGTGTGGGAGACAGACAAATTTAAAAACATTATTATAACTCAGTGTAATGAATACTCTACTAGAGGAAGCAAGGAGACACTGGGGAGCAGAGAGAGGAAAGTTTTGAAATCAAGAAAGGTGGGAAGTGTACAGCTGAACTGGATCTTTCCGGCTATCAAAGACAGAAGCAGTGCTGGGTCAGAGAGAGCAGCAGGAGGGAAGAGCCACACAGTGCGGCACCTGCCGGGGAGAATCCACTCAGTCATGGTGGTGGAAGTGTGGGAAGAGTGGCACGTAGGGGAGGATTCCAGTCGCTAGGATGAAAGCACAAGGATGGGAGCTAGATGGTGAGGATCTCCCTTATGGCCTGAGAAAGCATGGCAGGATGACTCAGACCACCGAAGGCCATGGGACCTCTGACCACAGGGGAATCTGGGAGATCCAGGGTCAGCCACTCTGCACCAGGCATGCCATGGCTGCCTCCCTATCATTCCCACTAAGAGAAAATGCTCCACCCATGGCCTTTGCTGAAGAGGTGGTCTATTGAACCATGACTATACCCGTGACCTCATGCCTCTGTCCACAGATGACTGACCCAGGACTAGACATTCATTTTCGCTTTCCTCCTGGGTCCATGTAATTAGCACAGCACATCAGGAGATACTGCAGGTGTGGCTGAGATGCAGACCTTGAGGATCAGGACCATCATGGTTGTCCTTGGTTGACCACCAAGGCTGTCCAAAGCCACAGATGAGCCTAGATACCAGAGCATCCAACAAATCACAGACCAGCCAATCTACAGAGGGAAACAGAAGAATGCAGCAGAAACCCAGAGGGACACAGACGTGAAACTCAGACCCCAAAGGGATAGAGGAGGAACGATGGCCTGAGGAACTCCCTCCTGACCCCATTTTTCACAAGGTCAAGTTGTACATCCTGTTCCTCAGTGCCAAAAGAATTCCCTACACACACACACACACACACACACACACACACACACAAACGCTTTTATACATGAGTTAGTTTGACTAGGTTGCTGTTGGTTATGATGAATTACTCCTGTTCTGTTCAAGACTCTTGATTGCAAGTGACAAAAACCCCGCACTGGCTTGTTCCATCATAAAGGGATGTGCTCACTCACATGACTGAGAAGGACGAGGTGGGAGTGGGGTTGATGGCATCCCACACAACTGAATCCAGGATGCAGGTCATGCCCTTGGTGAGCCATTCTGCTGGCAGCCCAGAGTCACAGTCTTCCAGGACGGCTACCCCATGGGAAGAGACAATCTTTCCACTACCAACAGGAGAAAAATCCTGGGGAAAAACTCGTGCCAATCCCTGTGATCTGCAGAAGACCTGAGGACCAGAAGACCTTACCCAAAAAAAAGAAGAAAAAGGAGGTCCCTGCTGGGTGGCCCAATGTAATAGCTACCACATTTCTAAACTAAGTTGGAACCAAAGAACAGGCAGCCCATTCCCTGCAAACAACCTAAGATATACAGAGAATCCATCAATACCTGGTCCACAAAACTCAAGCATGTGAGCAAATGGAGAGCCCTTGGGGGTCTACCCTCTCCCCACCTGCATCCAAACCCCAGGCCAACAGGGGTGCCCCAGATTACAGGAAGCAGCTGGCAGAGCAGAAAGAGTCCAGTCCATCGGAGATCTAGATGTGTGTCTCAAATCTGCTGTTGTAGCTGTGGGATCTTGGGCAAACTGCAGGACCTCTCGGAGACTCCAGTTTTCATGAATAGAATGGAAGAAAAATTGACCACATCACAAAGTAACTGTGAGGTTTACATCATGACGAAAAGGTCTATAATGTTAAATAAAGAAAAAAGACAGAAGCACAAGAGGCAATATTATACATCCAGGTAGGCTGCATACATCCCTGTGAAAAATTCCTGCACACAGAAAACATCAAAAACCATGCAAATGACATCAGTGTTCGTCTCTGGGCAACAGAGCTTGGGAAGAAAGTATTTCTGACTGATCACAATTCTTCCTATCTGTCATCTCATACCTGAGAATTTGAGTTTTTGTTTCTCCAATTCTGCTGTGGCAAGGCCCTGTCACCAACAGCAGGCAATGGTCATACTCATTGGTCAGCTGCCCAAACAGAGGACAATTTCAGTGTAAAGGGCATTACTAAGGATAAGTGAGTTCTGTTACAATGTCAGTATATTCTCCTGTGTCTGCATTATACATGCCCCAACAGAATAAAGGCGTTTTCCTTTAACATCAGGGGAGAACCTTTTTCTTCAGCCACTGGGGAGATGAATCCCCAGTCCCTCATACTGTAAATTCAGTGCTATCTTCCTCATGTCTGCCCTTCCTGCAGAGACAGCAGTCAGATGGCATTCCCCAGCTGCACACGATTCTCCCACACGCCCATCCTTCCAGAAGCCTCCCAGCCAGCCAGCTCCCTGCTCCTCCGCTCCCTGCCATCAATGGCTCAGAAGGGCCCTTCACATGTCAGTCATCCTTGCCCTCCTGCTGTGAAGATTCCTGAGCTACAAACAAAGCAGGGCTTTGCTTCCTGGGCAGGCAGTGGCTTGGCAGAAGCACAAGCTTCTCAGAGAAAGGCCCCTGGAATTCAGAGTCTGCTCTCCCCTTTTCTAGCCGGGTGAGTCCTTCAAGTCACTAACAGGGGGTCAGCTTTGTCATCTATAAAATGGGGGCAATTTTACTCACCTTACAGGGTTACTTTGAAGATTAAAGGCAATGAAAGTAAAGCACACAACCTGGTACCTCAAAAGCTTTCAATGAATGTGGCTTCCCTCCCTGGGAAAGCTAACTCCTCTCTAGCCAGCTACCTGAGCAGGAGCCTCCCTGGCAGCCTCGGAGCCTGCTCTCCGCCTCTGACCCTCTCCTGGGGATTGTAAAGATCTGTAAAAGTCTGGTGGAATAAGTGGTAGCTCCTGTAGCACATGGCTCCATTTGGCAGAGAGGAAGCCGAGGCCCGGAGACATCAAGCTCTAGGGAAGGTTAAAGACGGCCGCCAAATTCTTCATCCCTCTCTCCAAGAGGCGGCATCTGTTTTCCTGCCCTTGGGTCGGCCTGGTCCTGAGAGGTCAGCAGGAGTCCGTGGCAGTGGCTCTGTGCCTATCTGGGTCTGGCCTTGCGAGGAAGCTTCCTCTTCTCCCCTCCTCAACACTGGCTTTTAGGGTCTTCCCTGGAGGCGCACAGCCACAGGAGCGGCTTGCGTGGGCACTGACTAGGGTCGGGAGCACCAGCCAGCTGCCAGTCGACAGTCTGCACCACTGCCAGCCCCGGGAGGGCCAGGCCCGTGAGAGGACCAACCCCATGGAGGACCAGCCCATGGGAGGACCAGCCCTGTGGAGGGCCATCCCCGTGGAGGGCCAGCCCATGGGAGGACAAGCCCCGTGGGAGGACCAGCCCAGTGGAGGGCCAGCCCGTGGGAGGACCAGCCCCGTGGGAGGGCCAGCCCCGTGGAAGACCAGCCCCGTGGGAGGACCAGCTCGTGGAAGACCAGCCCCGTGGAGGGCCAGCCCCGTGGGAGGGCCAACCCCGTGGAGGACCAGCCCCGTGGGAGGACCAGCCCCGTGGGAGGACCAACCCCGTGGAGGATCAGCCCCGTGGGAGGACCAGCTCGTGGAAGACCAGCCCCGTGGGGGGCCAGCTCAGTGGGAGGACCAGCCCCCTGGGGATGCCAGCCAGCCGAGCCTGCAGAAACACCACGTGGATCAGAAGGACTTGGAGAAACGTGCGAGAATAAAATGGTAGTTTTAAGCCACTGAGTTTGGGGTGGCTTTGTTTCATAGCCGTATTAACAGATACCCGGAACAAGGGCTTTGGCGAGGGCCACGCCCAGCGCAGGTCGGGGCCTGGGAGCCCTGTAGGGATCGGACCGGGGCTGGTTTCCTGACCCCAGTCCAAAGCAGCTTTCTCGCTATGGCCGCGCAGGCCGCGGAGCCAACCGCGGGGCTCTATCTCCCCCTGGCGGAGCGGAGCTGGCACTGCAGAGCGCTGCCTGCCAAGCCCGCTCCCCCGCGCCACCTGCCCGCTCTATTTCTGGACCGGGAGCTGGCCCCTGGCCCCCGGAGGCCTTCCGCTGCCAGGATAGCTCGGCTGTGAGGCCGGGCCTGCGGCTGTACCAGCCCTGACTGCCGGGGTCAACAAGAGTGCCAACGCCTGGTGCTCAACCGGGCTGCCAGCGGGGTTGGAGACAGCAGGAAGCACTCTCCTAATAAATGAGGGGCTTCTGGAGAAGAGCTGGAAGCAGGACTGGCACTGGAGGGGCTGCCTTAAGATACGTCTGCCCAGGGGCTCGGCCAGCAGACAGCAGCCTTTCCTTCATCAGCATTGGGCCTTGCAGGGCCTGATGAGGACAGTCCTAGAACGGGAGTGAGGCTCCGGAGCTAAGGGGTCAGCCAGCCCCCTGCCCTCCGCCCCCAGGGAATGCCGCCCAGGTGTAACGTCTGGATTTGTTCATGTAGTAAAATATGCATAACAAGAAGTTTGCCACTTTAACCATGTCGAAGTGGCATTAAGCGCATTCACATTGCTGTGCAACCATCCGCACCTTCCATCTCCAAAACTCTTTGCCTCTTTCTAAACTGAAACTCTGCACCCACAAAACACTAATTCCCTCTTCCCCTTTCCTCCAAGCCCCTGACACCCATCATTCTACTTTCCATCTGTATGAATTCGCCTATTCTGGGGACCCCATGTGAGTGCAATCGTAGTGTTTTGTGACTGGTTTCTTTCACTCAACATAATGTCCTCAAGGTTCATATTCGCGGCAGGTACCTGTATTGTTTATCCATTCATCTGTCGATGGACACCTGGGCTGCTTCCACCTTTGACTATTGTGAATGATGCACTAGGAACGTGGGCATACAGATATCTGTTTCAGTCCTTCCTTTCACCTCCTTCTAGACATTGTAAAAAGCACTCTTTTACCTCTCCCTCTGTTGACTACAAAATAAAGAAATGTAATCCTGCCTACCCAACCCCACGCCCCGTACCAAAGGCTGGCTTGAGATCAAAACTCCCACTCCTAAGCCCCTTGCCTTTCCCACCAGGTTAATAAGAGTGAACGTTGACAGAGCGGTGACCACACGGCACTGCCTTACAGACACTTTCATTCCCTCAGCAATCCTGGGAGGGAGGCATGATTATCTTCTTTACAAAGAAAGAAACTAAGGCTCAGAAAGGGCACGGGCCCCACTGAAGTCGCCGGCTGATAGGTTGCGGAGTCACAACTTGAAGTCAGGCCCACATGAGTCCAAACTGGCTCCACACCCACACCCTGCCCCACACAGTCCCGTCCCAGCCCCCAACATGAGCAGCCCATCCTCTGCAGCTCCCTCCTGCCTCCCAAGCCTGAGTATTGATACTGTTTCTCCATCTTTCATCTTTTTCTTCCCCTGCTGGACAAAAAGTCATGCAGTCCTTCCCTCTAAGGGAGGCTGTGTGGTGCGTGACTGACCCTCTCCCAGATAAGCACCAGCCCGAGTTACCTTGGGAGCCGAGGCACGCCCCAGCCGCTCTCCCTGGTCCCAGCCCAGGATAGCAGTGAGGACTGTGCCCCTGGCAGTGGCTTCCAGGTGATGTTAGGGGAAAGGAGACAAAGGCTTTCTAAACCAGCACCTACTCTTTCTCACCTCGCTGGACGGGTCACCCTCGCCAAGAGGCAGAGCCCTGCAGTGACACAGGCAGCTTCAGCCCCGGGTCCTGCCTGTGCTCCCTGGGAGGTCAGGACAGGGCCAGGTGGGTGCCAAAGTCCAGAAGGAAGGGTCTCAGTCTTCCAGGGCAGCCATTGGCAGAAAGTCCCCGGGGACACAGACACTTGGCTCCACTTGACTCAGGTCTTCGTGTTCAGCCTTCTTGACCGGACCCAGGAGAGGAAGAGGGTGACAGATGGAGTGGCTGGTTCAGCATCCAACTCCCTGGGAACCCCCACCAGGGAGGAGAGGATTCACCTGGCGAATGGCTGGACCTCATACGACAGAGGCGGACACCTTGACAACTGAGTTTCTCCCTAGACACCATCATCAGGGCAGCAGCCAACAAGGCCCAGCAGCGAAGGGCCCGATCCTCTGTCCACAGGGGTGTCTATCGCCCCTGTGCTGGGGTTGGGGTGAGAGGTAGGGGGCAGGTTTCTTCACAGCCCTAGGGAATAGATGTGTGTGCTCTCTGCTGTCCGCTTTCAGATGCTCAAGCTCCAGCTTCAGCATCAAAAAACACACAGAATCTCAGAGCCAAACACCTTGAAGACCATCCCATCTAGTCACAGGTTTTTAACTGGATGATTTCAGCGTCTGTGAGCCCTTAAACCCAAACGAAATGAGGCACAGCGGGGATTTTTCTGGGCAGAGTCTGTAGCTTTCATCATGTACAAGGTGATTCACGATGCGGGAATTGTCCAGACCCCCAACACCCCTCCTTCTCAGGTGGAAAGGTTAAGGGGCTGGGAGGGAAAGGGCCTGTCCACAGTCACACAACACATTGGACAGCAGGGCCAAGCCTGGATCCCGGGCAGCCTGGCCCCAGGAGGGTGCAGAAACCCTCCACAGCCCCCACAGACTCCACAGCCCTGGTCTCGGGAGATAAGAGGACTGGCTGCTAAAGCGGGAGGAGGGGTGGAGGGGAAGGAAGCTGGGCGGTACATGACCGTGGGCGCCTCCACAAGGAAGCAGCTCCCTGCTGGAAATGGAACTGGACCAATGCTCCCATGGGCCTGATATTTACAGGCTTTTTGAATAAACATGGAAATTGACTCTCCCTGGTCTTACAACCTGAAACTTACTAATCCTAGAGCTTTGGGAGGCCGAGGCAGGCAGATCGCCTGAGGTCAGGAGTTTGAGACCAGCCTGGCCAACGTGGGGAAACCCCGTCTCCACTAAAAGTACAAAAATTAGTTGGACGTGGTGGTGGGCGCCTGTAGTGCCAGCGACTCAGGAGGCTGAGACAGGAGAATCACTTGAACCCAGGAGGCAGAGGTTGCAGTGAGCCAAGATGGCGCCACTGCACTCCAGCCTGGCGACAGAGCAAGACTGTCTAAAAGAAAAAAAAGAATCGTCTTTCTTGACTTCCTTCCTGGGAAACCAACCGTCAGGCAAGGGACTGAACTCACCAGATCATCACATCCACCCCTCATTCATCATGATTGCTTCCTTACCATCCTAAGTCCTGTTTCCCTACCTTCCCTGCTATTAAAAACCCCAATAGTAGTTGGTGGAGGAGATGGATTTGAGACTGAATTCCCGTTCTCTTGGCTGGTGTCCCCAAATAAAAAGCCTCCTTCCCTAGCGATACTCATCTCTGGCAAGCAATAGGACCCAGACCAAACCCCTAGTGTTTTTGGTAACAGAAAGCGCTTTGAATACTATAAACTTCAACAAATGTAGGGAGCAGTAAATGAAGAGAAAATTGCCTTGGTCAAAAACATAAGGAATTTGTGAATAAAAACAATAGAAAAAAAAATTTTCCCCAAGACTCCTTAAAGATTTAATGTACTTAGAGCCAGTTTACATACATAATAATTACAGAGTAAAATAAATATATATATATAT
The DNA here is from genome assembly GCF_047675955.1 of Chlorocebus sabaeus. Taxonomy (NCBI): domain Eukaryota; kingdom Metazoa; phylum Chordata; class Mammalia; order Primates; family Cercopithecidae; genus Chlorocebus; species Chlorocebus sabaeus. The sequence goes on along the minus strand of NC_132913.1, from coordinate 4,424,970 downwards.
ATGTGTGTGTGTGTGTGTTCTTTTGGGTCAGATATGCAACCGGAAAAAGCCTAAGAAAAGGGATTATAGAAAGCATTCAGATTTCATGCATATTGAACAATTGACCAAAAAGTAGCGTTTTGAAGGTGCCCGAGTTTCAGAATTTAAATTCTGCCCTCTAGTATTCACTAGATGGAAGAACTTTTCGTCATTGAATGGTTCAACCATGTACATCTTTCACATAACTTCCTCAGTTAGTGGGTGATCAGTAAAATTGCCCAAGCAAGAAAGAGCCCAAGATAAAAAAAAAAAAAAAAAAAAAAAAAAAAGAAAGAAAGAAAAGAAAAATTGGGAACCCCAGCCTTCAAGAAAACAGCGCTGCTCTGTCTACCCTAAGTGCAACAGGGCAGCAGCTTCAGTGGAGGCCAGGCAGGGCCTCCAGAGGCGAAGCCCCGGTGTCCCTCCACGAGTCCCCAGGGCGGCTGTGGTCAGCCCTGCCCCAGGCCTCCTGAGATCACTCTCAGGGAACAGGTTCTGACCTAATGTCCCCCGGCTGCTGCACCTGCTGGGAATGGAAGATAGCCTGGATCTGTCTGGTCATGAACGCTTTTTTAGGTAGCAAAACAACGTAAGGTGTATGTTTTTTAAGACTGCAAATGTTGGAGTCTCCTCTGCAGGCTCCGCAGGCATAGTGGCCAGCCCTTTCAGGCCCCAGCCAGCTTTTTAGCTGGTTTCGCAGAGCCCAACCTTAGCTGAAATTCTGAGAGAACAGGACCTCCCTGTGGGTGGCGGAGCCCGGGGGGCCAAACCCACACCTCTGCCCTCCTTTCTTCCAGCTTTTCTTTTAGACCCGACAGCCTGGTAGGGAGCATCCCAGAGCATGAGGGCTCTGCCAGCAGAAGGCATTTGAATTGAATTCTCGTGAAGGGCCCGGGGGCCAGCTTCCTGTGTCTGTGTAGCCCCCCAGGACTCTTGGAGGCCCGGTAGCCCCAGCAGGGACACAAGCCCCAGAGAGACCCCAGAGAGGCCGAGGTGTGAGGACCCCCGGAACTGCTGGACGGGAGGCGAGAGGAGACCTCGCAGCCAGAAGAGGGGGAGCTGCCCCTGCCCGCCCTGCCCGCCCTGCCCGCCCTGCCCGCCCTGCCCGACTCACGCAGCCAGGTGCCGCATCAGACTGAAATGTAATTAGAGTGTAATGCAAGCCAGGACGCGCGGAGACTCTTAATTGAAAATTCCATTTCCAGGCCCATCACGGCTCACAGCGCCGATGCTATCAGAGATAGACAGGGCCAGCACCCGCAGCGCAGCCCCACACAGCCCATCCGGCCAGCACCACCCCGACACTGCCCCCATTTCGTGCTGCAGGGCCAGCTCAGGGACGTTTCTCGGGGGAGGCCGAGAGGGGCGTGTTGAGGAGGGGTCTTAGCTGAGACTCCCCTGAGTCTCCAGCGCTCCCCCAGGTCACCTACCTCCCAGTCTCTGCAGTCACGTGGGGCGCCTGAGCTGGGGAAACACGCACGGGGTGGGGGAACACGCTGAGCCAAGCCTGGCCCCTCCACACACGTTCTCCTCCCCATGCATCCTCTCGGGTGGTTTATGGTTTTCAAATGTGCATTCTACAGGTGACAGAGCAGTGGCTCTGAAGCTCACTCCTCGCCCACCCTGTCACCCAGCTGCAGCCTGAGTGCAGGAGAGTCACTTTCAAAGCAGGCGTTCTTGTCACTGCTCTGATGCCGCCCAGGCTGCATCTTCTGTAGGGCGCACTTCTTGGGGCAGGGTGGGGGCACCGCCTGCAATGGGCAGCTCCCCAGCCACCGCGATTGATCCAGAAGGTGGCAGAAGCAAGGAGGTCAACGCAAGGCTCCCTCACTCAAACAGGACTTTCAAAAGGACTGAGGCAGGAGCTGGGAGACACTGCAGCAGTGGTCTGGGTTCCACCACCACCACCCATGACGCCAAGGACTTGGCCCTCCTGCCTTCCTCTGCTGCTGTGGAACACTCCATCAGCCTTCCAACGGATGTGGGGACCTGGGAAGGTTGGGGAGGTAGTGTTTGTTTATTTGGTTGCCTCACTTAGCGTGGGTTTTCGTTGCTTGCAACCAAAGAACTTTAGGTAATTAAATCTAAAGAGGTCTGAAAAGGTGTGGAGACAGGGGCTTTGTCATTCCAGCTCCATCCCGTGACTCAGAACTTATCCTTGCATCTCCAATGCTCACCCCACTCAGGCTCCACCACTCAGACCCCTGGCCCTGGAGGTTCCTCTGCATAAGCGCCCTCCCCACCCCAAGCCCCACCTTGCCACCAATCAGAGAAATTCTACCCGTCCTCCAAAGACTCCCTTCAACCGCCTCAGCATACTGTGGTCCACCACAATCCAGCAATCCAAAATAATAACCAAACCCAGCGTGTGGCTTCGTACCGCTATTTCCCTGGCTAATAAGGCCTTTGATCACAGAAATCGCAGAGCCTCTTGTCACCGCACAACACAGATGGTCTAGCACAGGCTGGAAACAGAGCAGATGTACTGATTTGCTTGAGAAGGGATCCTGGTGGAGACGGCGACGTCCTGACCAAGAACCTGTTTCACTTTACAGCTCCACTGCACAGCCCAGACCCCCGTGCGTGGAGGCTTGCAACCAAAGATCTTTAGGTCCTTAAATTCTGTAGGACTGTGCTCTAACCCGTGGAAAGTGAGCCAGCCCACAGCTCTTGAGAAGCAGGTGTGTCCACCCACACCTTCTTTCCCTTCCCTTTGGTTAGATGCAGACAACGAGGAGGCCCCAGGTGATGGTAGGGGCTAAATTCTAAATCGTTGTGTGATGGGAAGTCTCCAGCAACTAAGAACACCTGCTTCAGACAATGACATAAGTGAGAAATAGACTTCCGTTGTGTCTGAGTCATTTGATATTTTGTGGTCCTTTTGTCACAGCAGTTAGTACTACCCAACTCCTGCAGATGCTGATCGCAACAATGCAGGAGCTGGCGATGGGGTGTGTAGCAGAGATATTTGTGAAGACAGCCACAGCGGTTATGGGGCCGGGGTCATAGTAAGTGTGGCAGGAATGGTGGCAGGGATGGTGGTAGTGGTCACCTTAATAATGAGGTGGCCAGTATTGTTAATGACTGTGAGGTTAACTCCAGTGATAATGACACTGCTGAAAAATACTTTCCCTGTTACCACAGAAATGGCAACCAGACCCAAAGCTAAAGAAAAGGATCACTAGGTTCTCCCTATTTAAAACAGGGTTACCAACATTTCAGGGCAGGCACTCCCTCAGAGACCGGTAAGGGTTGGGAGAACAGGTCTCAGCCCTGTCCTGGTGGAGCACCCACCGGTCTGTGTAAACGGAGGGCTGGGAGGTGACAGGTTGCTCCTTCCTGGCTTCCCCACCCAAAGCCAAGATTGGAAGGCAGTGGCAGGATGGCCTAGATGTCCTGAAACAAGGAAGGCTGCATCTCATTCTGCCATTGAACACCTGCCCTGGGATGTGAGGTGGCCCTGCCGGGTCCTCCAGAGAGCTCATCGTCCCTCAGTGTGGGATTCTTACGTGTCCCATAGAGAGCCAGGTGTGGACATCTGCCAAACAGGGCATCTGTGTCCATTAGTGCAGTGGCAGCCACTCAAGAGGGGACTGCAATAGCAGCTGGTTAAGTAAAAATTTAGACGTGTGTGTCACCCCACTCCTTCCTCACTCTCAACATGGGGGTGGACAGGACTTCCAGAGGGGAGGGAAGGGGTGTAAGACTACGCCTCCTCCCCTTCGAGAAGTCACAGCTGAGACTACACTTGGGAGGAGGGAGGAGAGGATATTTCATTTGCATGAGAGTGGGGTTTTAAATCAGAGGGGTTTACACCAACAGAAAAAAAACACACATCGATCACATTGCAATGAAAATTGTCCTTGATATTCTCAAGGGATGGGAAGGGGAGGATGTACAGAGCCCAGGTAAGGCACTTACAGGGGAAATGGAGCCTTTTGTTAAAGTAATGCCCCACCAATTTGAGAGTTAATAGACTGGTTACCTCAAGAACAGGAATAATGGTGGTGATTCATTAATGTTTTTCATGAAATATACACTGTGAGGCTGCCAAGTTGCAGGCCATGAGCTGCTGGGAACAATGCTGGCAGTGGCCACCATGGTGGAAATGGCCATGGTTCTGGATGCTGGGGGCGGGGGCAGTCTCCACTTCCTCAGCCCCTACAGCAGCCTCGGCCCCCTCCCACTGTCATCAGAAATGTCTGTTAGGATACTGGCGCTCACTGTAATTGAGACTCAATCTCACGAAGATTAAGCAAGATTGAAGTTTGTTTCTCACCCATGAAAACATCCAGGGAGTTGGGGCTGACAAGGCAGCTTCCCTCGCCAGTGGCCCAGTTTCCATCTGCCATGCTTTGCTGTCCTCAACATGTGGCTTCATCTCAAGCACAGCCCACACCATCAGGCCACCTCCAGCCAGGCACCGGGACAAGGGAAGAACAAGATGCACGGCACTTCCCTTGATGGGCTTGGCCAGAAATTGCAGGTGTCATTTCTAGTCACATCCCATTGACTGGAACTTTGTTGCGTGGCCATACCCACAACAAGGGAGACTTGGAATGTCCATGTCATCTTTAGCTGGGTGACCGTGTAACCAACTAAAAAAAACTCCATCACTGTGGAAGGAGAAACGGATACTGGAGAATAATTAGCGGCCTTGGCCACATGGTGGCGTCTCCATTCACCAAAGTAATCTTTTAAAAAATATTAAAATCTTTCTATTCCCTTTGAATAAAATCCAGTTCCCCGTGGTGGCCCATGAGGCCCTGAAAGACCTGACATCTGCCCTCACTTAAACCCCACCTTGTACCTTGTTCTGTGTTACTCATGGTTTTCTAACCACACTGGTAGTCTTGAGAGTCCCATGACATCCAATTTCTTGCCATCCTGGGGACTTGGGACTTGCTGTCTTCTCGCAAAAATGCCCTCCCCCGAGTCTTCCTCATCTTGTAGGTTCAGATTGGCTTGACCCCTTAAACAGGCCTTCCTGGACAGACCCCCAACCACCCATCCAGTTACTCTCTATTGAGTCACTGTATGTCTTTGTTTCTAGGGACTTATCGGCACCAGTAATGTCTTGTTTATTTATTAGTTCTCTTACTGCACTTCTCCCCACTAAAATGTAAGCTCCGTGAGGGCAAGACCCTCCTTGTCTGGTATATTCACTGTAGAGCCTCTGCACTTAGCCTAGGTAGGGTCTCATTTGCTAAATAACACTAAGGTGTTCCAAGACTGCCTCCTTCCTTTCCAAGGGGACCATGTGGCTTCATATTTATTCTCCATCACGTATAAAGAAAGTTAAGTTGGTAATTTGGCCCCAAGAAGACCCTCAAATCTACTTACCCAACTAGCTGCTTGATTGAGAATGTCTGGCCCACCACCCTGATGGGGTGGGCCAGACATTCTCAATCAAGGCACCACACAGAGTGAAAGAGAAAAACTGCACGTGGCTCATGATAGGTTTCCCAGCATGGAAATCAGATCACCAGTAAGCCTGGCCCAGTGACTGCCTCAAACTCTTCTCTTAGGGAGGAGTTCATAAAAAAGTAAGAGCACAAAGAGAGAAGGTCTGCTGTGAAGAGGTTTCGGAGTGCACTCCCTAAGGCTAGAGATTTGTGTAGATTAGGAAAGATGAAAACTAAGGCCAGAAATGAAGTAGGGAGGTACCTGCCCACAGAAAGCCATTGGCCTTGGTTGTGGAAGTCAGAGCTGCTGGTCTCAGCCCCACCCTCAGTCACCACATGAACGAGGATAAGTCAGTCATACCTTACTGGGCAGCCGCCTCTCCATCTACTTAATAAGAGAGTTATGCCGGGCGCGGTGGCTCAAGCCTGTAATCCCAGCACTTTGGGAGGCTGAGACAGGCGGATCACGAGGTCAGGAGATCGAGACCATCCTGGCTAACACGGTGAAACTCCGTCTCTAATAAAAAAAAAAAAAAAAAGAGAGAGTTACTACGTTATCTCTAGGGTCCCTTGAAGTCCTGGCAGTCCACGGGAAGAAAGGGCTTCTTTCATTAGCACTAAAGCCCACCAAGCTCTGCACTGAACGGGGTCCCCTCCAAGTGCCTCCTGTCTCCATCACTACATGGATCCTCTTCTAAACACACTGCTGTTGACTGCACCTCTGAGTCATCAAACACGGCAACGGAATCTGAAGAGGGTTCACTTGACAGTCCAGCAAGCTGGTGTCTGAAGCAGCTGGGAGCGGCTTTTTGCCATCTGTGGATCCTTTGCCATAGGAAGGCGAACTTACTAGCACCCTGTCCCGTGCAGCACGCTGGCGAGGGGCCACAAACTGCTGGCTCAATAGTGAGGAAGTTCCTAACAGGTTTGGAAACCTTTTATATCAACATCCCTTACGGGTGCTGAGTGAGCCTGGAGTAGCATCCTTTCTGGCTTAGGGGCTTAGGGGAAAACAAAACTCCAAACTATTTATAAGGGTATCTACCGAAAAAAAAAAAAGAGAGAGACAGAGAAATTCCACCACGAGTGGGGGACAAAAATGTTGAGTATATATTTTACCCCCATCCCTAGACTAGATGCTTTGAGGAGTGAGGTCCAGGTTGGAGTGACAGCTTTAAGCTAATGTCTTCCCACCTCCTAAGTTCCAGGAAATGGTGGGACAGCGCAGGATGGGACGTGACCTGGGAGGATGATGTGGAGGTCAGTTCGTTTTAGAACTGTAAAAAATGAACAAATTTCTAGAAAAACATGACACAGAAAAATAGAAAATCTGAGGACCAGGTGCAGTGGCTCATGCCTGTAATCCCAGCACATTGGGAGGCCAACGTGGGCGGATCACCCGAGGTCAGGAGTTCGAGACCAGCCTGGCCAATATAGCAAAAACCCTGTGTCTACTGAAAATACAAAAATTAGCCAGGCGTGGTTGTGGCTGCCTGTAATCCCAGCTGCTTGGGAGGCTGAGGCAGGAGAGCTGCCTGCAATCCCAGCTGCTCGAGAGGCGGAGGTTGCAGTGAGCTGAGATCACGCCATTGCACTCCAGCCTGGGCAACATAGGGAGACTCTGCCTCAAAAAAGAAAAGAAGAAAAGAAAAGAAAATAGAAAATCTGAATAATTCTATAATGATTTAAAAAATTTAAACTATAAATTAAACAAAAAACTTCCCGCAAGCAAAACATCAGGCCAAGATGGCTAGCCCAGAAATCTGTAGCAAACATTTAAAGAAGAAATAAAGCCAATATTACACACAGCCTTCCAGAGATACAAAAAAGGAAATGTCACCTTAACCATCGAGGCTAGTTTAACATGCAAAATCAATTGATATCATTCCCCACATTAACGGAATAAAGGAAAAAAACCATATGAGTATTTCAAGAGATGCTGAAATGATGCATGTAAATAAATTTCGAGGCCTGTTTATAATAAAACCCTCAGCAAACTTAGAATGAAAGGGAACTTCCTGAATCTGACAGAGTACAGTTTACATCACACTTAACAGTGACAAAATGATCACTTTCACCCTGCGGTCAGGAAGAACACAAAGATGGCCATTCTCACCGCTGCTGTTCAACATTATACTGGAGGTCTTAGCCAGGCAAAGAAAAAGAAGTCAAAGGCATAAAGTCAGGACAGGAAGAAATAGCACTCCTTATTTACAAGTGGTGTGAGTATATGTGCTGACAATACCAAGGGGAAGAAAAAACAATAGTTGAATTTTGCAGGAATGCAGGACACATACTCGATAGTAAAAATAAATTGTATTTCTATACACTAGCAACAGACACTTGAAATGAAACTGAAGAGATAACACCATTTACAATACCATCAAAAAATATCAAAGATAAAGGAAGTCATCCACGCTGTGCTGGAGTTAGCTCATGCCAGTTCATGAGAGCCAACTAAGCATACTTGTGTTGGTTTTCTATTGTAGCATAACACCACGTACTTTGTGGCTTAAAACAACACTGATTTATTACACATTCTGTAGGTCTGAGTCCAGCGGGACATAGTTGACTTCTCTGCTCGTGGTATCAAAGGCTGCCATCAAGGTGTTAGTTGAGTTCTCATCTGGAAGCCTTGGAGAAAAATCCACTGTCAACCTCATTTTATTGTTGGCAGAAATCAGTTCCTTGCAGTGGTAGAAATGAAGTCTCCAATTCCTTGCAGGCCACATTCAGGAGGCCACTCTCAGCTCCTCAAGCATCCCTGCATTCCTCATCACATGGACCCTTCAGCAACAAAGAATTTCTTGCACATCAAATTCACCAAATCTTTTGCCTCATGTTCAGTGACCAGCCAGAAAAAACTCTGCTCTTAAAGAACTTATGTGGTGAGGTGGAAATCACCCAGGTCATTTTCCAATCTAAGGTCAACGGTTCCACCGTCAGTAACATAATCATGGGAGCAAAATTCATCATCTTTGTCGTTTTGGGGATTATGCGAGGTGTGTAAACACCTTGAAGAGGTGTTTACCTCTCAAAGAAGAGGTTCAATTTGGGGAAGATTTCCCAATCTTGCTCAGCACAGTCCATCCTCTGAACCCCAAATATTTACATCTCTCCCAAATGCAAAAATACATTTACCTCTTTCAAGGTTGGCAAGGGTATCATCCCATTAAAGCATCAGTTCAAAGTCAAAATTCTCATATAAATCTCATCATATAAAATACCTAAATCAGGTGTGGATGAACCTCTTAGGTGTAATCCATTAGGTGTGGACTCTGGGGCACACTTTCTCTCCATCCATGGATCTGTGACATTAGAGATGATTATCTGCCCAAAACACTCGTTTCATACAATTGTGGGACAGGTATAGGATAATAGCTATAAGCATTCTGGTTCTTAGATCTGATGCCAAAAAGAGAAAAATGATAAACTGGATTTCACTAAAATCTAAAACTTTTGCTCTGTGAAAGATTCTGTTAGATTAAAATAAGGGAGAAAATATTTGCAAACCACATATCTGGCAAAGCACTAATATCTAAACTATATAAAGAATTTTCAAAACTCAATAGCAAACCAAGAATCCAGTTAGAAAATGGACAAAGGTCATGAACAGATTTTTTGCCAAGCAGATACACGCATGGCAAACAAGCATCTGTAAAGATGTTCAACGTGCATTAACAAACCCAAATTATAACTGCAGTGAGATACCACTACACACCTATCAGAACAGCTAAAATAAAAAATAGCCACAACACCCATTGCTGGCAAGGATGCAAAGAAACTGAATCACTCATATATTGCATGTGAGAATGAAAAACGGGACAGCCACCCTAGAAAACAGTTCAGCAGTGTCTTAGAAAAAAAAAAAAAAACACGTAACTACCGTTCAACCCAGCAATTGCACTCTTGGATATTTATGTCAAAGAAATAAAAACTTACATTCACACAGAAACTTTGCACAAGTATTCACAGCAGCTAGCCAACACCTGGAAAAACCCAGATGTCCTTCAAGTGGTGAATGATTAAACAAACTGCGGTGCCTCCATACCATGGAACACTATTCAGCAGTGAAAAGGACCAAACAACCAATGCATGCAACTACTTGGACAGATGTTCATGGATTACACCAAGTGAAAAGGGGCCTATCTCAAAGTGTTACACGCTGCATGATTCCATTTATGTAATATTCTTGAAACAAAATTATGGAAATTGAGAACAGATTAGTGGTTGCCAGGGACCAAGGAAGAGGGAGCTGGATGTGGGTATAAAAAGGCAACACGCGATCGTTTTGCTAATGGAACTGCTACACATCTTGGTAACCTACAGGCCACATTTGTCCAGCTTCCAAATTAACCCCCTGGAGAAGGTCTAATGATTCATGGCTTACATCCTATCCCTGAGTAAAGAATCTTGAGTCCCTCAAATCTTAATCAGTTCCTCAAACTGATTAATACATAACCTACTAACATTGAAAAAGACACTCATTTGTTTCTGAACCTGTTTTTTCAACTTTTATTTTAGAATCAGTGGGTAGATGTGCAGGTTTGTACATAGGTATATTGTGTGATACTGAGGTTTGAAGTGGAAATGAATCCATCACCCAATAGGTCGTTTTTTGCATTTCTTTTTTTTTTTTTCTTTTTTTAATATTTATTTATTTTGAGACAGAGTCTTGTTCTGTTGCCCAGACTGGAATGCAGTGGTACAATCTCGACTCACTGCAATCTTCACCTCCCAGGTTCAAGCAATTCTGCCTCAGTCTCCCTAGTAGCTGGGATTATAGGTGTGTGCTAATTTTTGTATGTTTAGCAGAGACGAGGTTTCACCATGTTGGTAGGCTGGTCTCCAACTCCTGACCTCAAGTGATCCACCCGCCTTGGCCTCCCAAAGTGCTGGGATCACAGGCGTAAGCCACCACGCCTGGCTGGTAGTTTTTATCAACCCTTCCCTCCCTCTTCACTCTGGTATTCCCCGGTGTCTATTGTTCCCCTTTTTATGTCCATGTGAACCCATTGTTTAGCTCCCACTTATAAGTGAGAACAGGAATCATAAATCATAAAGTTTGCTAAATGTCTTTCATGTAGAACCTTTTAGCCGGTGTGTTATCATCTGTAGCCAATGACTGTAACCTCTGTATTGTACTCTCCAATGAAAAGGACAGCTCTAATAAGAGGTTCCTATCTTCTCCTAAGCTTTCCCATAGAAACATTCTAACTTAGAACAGACTCTGGAACACATTGAATTTTGTTGGTGTATCTGCCCAGGTCAGTCCTCACATTTGGCTTCCAATAAACCTTCATCAAATTAGTTTGGTCAACAATCTTGACTGTATTATGTCAATATTGGGTTGTGATATTTCATAAGAGATAACCATTGAGAGAAACTGGGTAAAGACACACAGAATCTCTTTGTAATATTTCTTGCATGTGAATTTTCAATAATCTCTAAAGAAAAAGTTTAAATAGAAACATTGAGTTGGCATGGAATTGGACAGTTGGTAGAGGCTGACAGAATTTTGAAAGACAAGATAGGAAAAAACCCTTGATTGCTCTGATCAAACTAGTAGAAATATGGACATTATAGACCTTGTTAGTAAGTGCTCAGAAGGTGTAAGGAGCATAATAGAGAAATCCTAAATTGCCTTAGAAAACAACTACATCTCTGTGAGTAGACTGTTAACAGAAATCTGGAATTTAAGAACACTTTTGGACAGAACTCAGAATTAAGTAGAGAGCATGTTATTGGAGAAAGATATATCCTTGTTAAGTGGTGAAAGAAATCTTAACAAATTGTATCCCACAGTCCTGTGGAAAGCAGTACTTGTGACAAACTTGCTTACGTGGCCAAGGAGATTTCAAAGCAAAGTGCTGAAGGTACTCCCTGGTTCCTCCTTGCTGCTTGTAGTTAAATGAAAGAGGAGAGAGAAATTGAGGAGAACAGCTAAACAAAAGGAACCAGAGCGGGATGGCTTTGAAAACCGTCACCTTCTCCAGATGGCAAAAGATGTTAAATGTCATAAATAGCGGCTGAAAGTTTGCTTAGAGAAAAGGCTGCATGTGTGACTGGACAACACTCTGCTGAAAGTCTGGAAAAGTTTAAGAAAAAAAAAAAAAAAGGTTAGAGTGTTCAGGCACAAACAATCCCAGGGCTTAAGGGTGTGAGGATTTTCTCATCAAAGTTGAGGGCTTCTAGGAAGCTAGAAGTTTCCTAGTTGAAGGCTTTCCAGCCTTCTAGGTTTGCTCCTCAGCCACTGAGGAAGAAGAAGTCAAAGATGGAGAAGGCAGTAACTCGAAATAACCTGGGAATGCAACTGTTGCTAATGGAAACAGAACATGCTGCAAACCCATGCCCCCTTCCATAAAGTAGGAAAGCTGCTTCCGAGGGTGGAGCCAGAAGCCACACAGGCCTATTCCCAGGCCGTGAAACCTGATCAAGGATCTCTGGCTACCATTTGCCCGGCTGGATTTCCAAACCGCTTTGGACTGCTGATCACTTTTTAACCTTCCATTTCTTCCTGTTTCGAGCCAGAATACTTATAGCTATTACCCTATACCTGTTTCACGATCGTAGGATGAGAGTTTGGGGGCCGATAATTGTGTCTCTGGTGTCACAGGTCCAGAGATGGAGCAGAAGTGTGCCCAGGAGTTGCGCCTAATGAATTACACCCAAGAGCCACATCCACACCTGATTTCAATTTTTTTTTTTTTTTTTTTTTTTTTTTTTTTTGAGACAAGGTCTTGCTCTGTCATTCAGGCTGGAATGCAGTGGTGCAACCACAGCTGCTGCAGCCTTGACCTCCTAGGTTCAAGTGATCGGTTTCCCCAGTAGCTGGGACTACAAGCACACATGTACCTCCAAGCCCAGCTATTTTTTTTTTTTTTTAATTATTTGTAGACAAAATTTCCCTGTGTTGGTCAGACTGCTCTTGAGCTCCTGGCCTTAAGTGATCCTCCTGCCTCAGCCTCCCAAGTAGTGAGGTCTACAGACATGCAGTACCACACTCAGCTTATTTTTAAATTTTTTGTAGAGTGTGGGTCTTGCTATGTTGCCTAGGCAGGTCTCAAACTCCTGGCCTCAGGTGATCCTCCTGCCTCAGTCACACAAAATGCTTGGATTATAGGCATGAGCCACCATAGCCTGCGTGATTTAGATAGTTTACATGAAGAGATTTTGGATTTTTGGACTGATGGGATTTATATGAGATTTTGGACTTTGAATTCATGCTCTAGTGGAATGAGACCCTTGCCAACCTTGGAAGAAGGTGGATGCATCTTTGCATTTGGGAGAGATGTAAATATTTGGGGGCCAGAGGATGGACTGTGCTGGACAGGACTGGAAATAATCCCCAAGATTAACCTCTCCCTATTTACACACCTTGCACATCCCCAGGAACTTAAAGATGACAAATTTTACTCCTGTGATTAGGTTACTGACTATGGTACCTTTCACCTTAGATTGGGAGATGACCTGGGTGGACCTGATCTTGCCACACAAGCTTGTTAAAAGCAGAGTTTTCTCTGGCTGGTCACTGAACAGGGGTCAAAGCTCTGTGATGATATCCCATTTCATTTCTGATATTGACGGTCTTCTCTTTTTATCTTCATCGGGCTTGCTAAAGCTTTATTGTTTTATTAATATTTTTCTGCTGGGCGGAGGCTCACACTTGTAATCCCAGCATTTTGGGAGGCTGAGGTGGATCACTTGAGGCCAGTCAGGAATTTGAAACCAGCCTGGCCAAAATGGCAAAAACCTGTATCTACTAAAAATACAAAAAAGCCAGATGTGGTGGCAAACACCTGTAATCCCAGCTACTCAAGAAGCTGAGGCAAGAGAACTGCTTGAACCTGGGAGGTGGAGGTTGCAGTGAGCTGAGATCACACCACTGCACTCCAGCCTGCATGACAGAGCGAGACTCTGTCTCAAAAAAATGCATTTTTTCCCCCAAAAAAATGCATTTTCTTGTTTCATTGATTTTGTTTCATTGATTTTCTCTATTGATTTCCTGGGGGTTTTTCTGCCCTTATCTTTATTATTTCTTCTGCATACTTTACATTTATTTTGCTCTTCTTTTTCTAGTTTCTTGAGGTAGATATTTGAGTTATTGATTTAAGACTGTTCCTCTATTCTTATGTAAACATTTAGTGCTCTAAATTTTCCTCTCAGCTGTGTTCCACGTATTTTGATATGTTGTATTTTCATTTAAATATAGTTTTTGTATTTTTTTATTTCTGTGAAAATTATTCTTTGACTTATGTATTATTTAGAGGAATGATTTTGATTTCTAAGTGTTTACAGATTTTTCTGTTGTCTTTTTACTATCGATCTGTAATTTGATTCCATTATGGTCAAAAAACATAATCCGCATGATTTCAATTACTTTAAATTGTTGAGGTTTGTTTTATGACCCAGGATATGGTCTACATTGGTGAATCTTCCGTGGGTGCAAAACAAAAGAAAAGAAACATGGCCAGGAGCAGTGGCTCATGCCTATAATCCCAACACTTTGAGAGGCCGAGGCGGGCAGATCACTTGAAGTCAGGAGTTCAAGGGAGACCAGCCTAGCCAACATGGTGAAACTCCATCTCTACTAAATATACAAAAATTCACCTGGCGTGGTGATGAGGCCCTATAGTCCCAGCTACTTGGGAGACTGAGGCAGGAGAATCGCTTGAACCTGGGAGGCAGAGGTTGCAGTAAGCCGAGATTATGCCACTGCACTCCACCCTGGGCGACAGAGCTAGACTCTGTCTCAAAAGGGAAAAAAAAAAAAAACACAGACCAACTGCAGTGGCCCACACCTATAATCCTAGCACTTTGGGAGGCTAAGGCAGGCAGATCACCCAAGGTCAGGAGTTCGAGACCATCCTGGCCAACATAGCAAAACCCCGTCTCTACCAAAAATACAAAAATCAACCAGTGTGGTGGCACATGCCTGTAGTCCCAGCTACTCAGGAGGCTGAGACAGGAGAATCACTTGAACCCTGGAGGTGGAGGTTGCAGTGAGCTGAGATTAGGCCACTGAACTCCAGCCTAGATGACAAAGTGAGACTCTGTCCAAAAAAAAAGAAAAGAAAAGAAAACCAGCAATATGCTGTCTGCTATTGAGAGTAAATGGACAGTTCTGTAGGTGTCTATCAGGTCTAGCTGGTTTATAGCATTCATTGTTCAAATCTTCTATTTCCTCCAGTTTTCTGATTCTGTCTTCTGCCTTTTTTACTCTACTCTTGAGCCCATCCAGTGAGGTTTTTTTATTTCAGTTAGTGTATTTTTTAGTTCTATAATTTCCATTTTTCTCCTCCTTATAACTTCTTTTACATTGCTGAGATTTTCTACTTTTTCATTTGTTTCCAGAGAATTCACAGTTGTTTGTTGAAGCCTTTGTATGACGGCCACTGTAAAATCCATGCCAGATGATCCAACACCCGATCTCGCTCCGTGCTGTCACCTGTTGATTGCTTGTTCTCATTCCTGCTGTGGTTTTCTTGTTTCTTGATCTGGTGCATGGTTGTCCATTGTAATCTGGACATACGGGACATTATGTTGTGAGAACCCTAGATTCTGCCTAGTTTTCCCCTTTTTAAGGGGCACAGTTGAGGCATAGTACAAGGGCTGGGGTATGTATGGTCAGCTTCACGCTGAACTTACTCACAGCAGCCCCACAGAAGTAGGACCATGACTCACACTGACCCTTGCGGGTGAGTGAGGTGGAAGTGTAGCTCTTCCCTCTATGTCCATGAACAGTTTCCTGCAGCACCAACTTGTACAGGCTCATTGCTTCCAAGTGGGGGTGTGAGATCAGCTGCCTGTGGGACCCCACTGCCAGCACGGGAAAAGAGAGAGGAAGGTGACTCACACTGCTTTGCCACTGCAAGTTGGAGTCGGGAGCCCAGGTGTGGCTGCTGAAACCAGGGAAGAGACAGGAAAGCTGAGCCCCAGCCAGCCCTGTTCCCCACCACCTTTTCCACCACCTTGGTGCCAGGTGAGGGTAGAAACTAATCCCATTCCCACTACCTTAGAAAGTTTTGTAGGGGAGGAAAAGACTCTTTCTCTGCTTTCTTGGGTTCAGCAGCTAAGGCATGCAAATCAAACTGATTTTTAAAAATCAACAGAAGCAAAAGAAAGCAATTTATTTATGCTTGCAACACATACACGTGGGGGTGCAAAGTGTAAGTAACTCAACCAGGTGGTTAGAATCTGGGGCTTAGGAAACCATCTTAACAAAGGGAAATAAATCTTCAGAGAAGTGACAAGAGGAAGGAAAAAGGATTTGGGTTTCTGGGGGCAGTGAAGGTAAATATCTGGGAGAAGCCAGGGCAGATAAGGATCATGTTAATGGGAATTGTTTGTGCAGACCCAACCCAGGTCGCTTTCTGTCTCCAGTGATAATGGTTGTTTTGTCCTCCTGGTATGGGAAAGGGGAGGGAGATACCATCACAAAGGGAAATTTATGCCCTGCCTTTAGGCAGAAATTGAGGGGGTGGAGGATAGAGAGCTTTTCCTGCCTCTGCTGTTTCTCAATTGCCTTCAGCTCAAAATAATCTCTATGCCCTTTGGGGTAGCATATTCCAATACCCTTCAGCTTCGTTGCCGCTGGGTGGAGGGGGAGCTCAGCTTGCTCCTGGGCCGTCTTAACACCTCCCTGGCAGGGGAGCTGGAGCATCACTGGCTTCCCTGGTCAGCACCACTGCAACGTGGAAGGTATTTTCACTGGTGTTTGGCTGGAGTAGGAAAAGTATTGCCAAGAAAATTTCTGTTCTTAAGCCACCCTTTTCCCAGCCCTTTGGGTAGGGGGTATCTCCTGGAGCCTGTTGGTCTGAGCCTGTTGGAGGCTCTGCAGTGCACTACAAAGATGTCAAGGATGTGTGGGAGGCAAGAGGGAAGCCGGGGCTCATCGCTGGGTCCATCCCGTGCCCTGAAGTCCCAAGGCCTGCCTTCTTCTTTACACCTTTCTGAGACCTCTGTGGTCATTTGTTGTTTTATGTCCAAGGACTTTTAGTTGTAAGGGAGAGGACAAGGGAGAAACAGAGCTACTCCACCTTCCTGGAAACTGGGAGCTCCCTCCCACACACATGTTTGTTTGTTTGTTTGTTTGTTTGTTTTGAGAAGGAGTCTTGCTCTATTGCCCAGTCTGGAAAGCAGTGGCACGATCTCAGCTCACTGCAACCTCCACCTACCTGGTTCGAGCGATTCTCCTGCCTCAGCCTCCCAAGTAGCTGGGACTACAGGTGCGTGCCACCACACCCAGCTAATTTTTTGTATTTTTAGTAGTGACAAGGTTTCACCATGTTAGCCAGGATGGTCTCAATCTCTTGACCTCTCCACACACTCATTTTACGTGCTTGTTACAGCAGTCCCACTCTCTCGGGACCAAAATCTGTGTTAGTTTGCTATTGCTACATGCCAGTTATCACAAACTTGGTGGCCTCACACAGCAGTGTACTACTTCACAGTTTCTGCAGGTGAGAAGTCCAGGCATGGAATGGCTGGATTCTCTGCTTGGGTCTCAGTGGAGCTTCTGTTCTCTCTGGGGCTCAGGGTTACCTTCCACATTCACTGGTTGTTGGCCCCAGTCACCTACTTGCTGTTGTGGGGCCAAGGTCCCCATGCTCTTGCTAGCTGTGGGCCAGGGACCACTCTTGCTTCCTAGAGGGCACTCTCCAGTCCCCACCATGCGGCCCTTCCATCTCAGCAGCAGGGAACCTCCCCCAGGTCAAGTACTTCTCATGCTTGGAATCTCTCTTACTTCCCCTTCTGCAACCAGCCAGAGAAGAATTCCTGCTTTTAGGGGTTCATGTGATTTGGTGAGGCCCACTTGTAATATCCTTGTCTTAAGGTCAACTGTGCCACATGTCAACCTAATCGCAGGAGTAAAATCCATCATCTTTCCAGCCCAGGGCTCGCACAGGATGTGTACGGCAGGGGACAGGAAAGCTCGAGGGCCACGTTGGGGGGTCCTGCACCTCTCTTCAACTGCATGTTCACGGACATCACATCGTTAGCTTGAAATCAAGCACGTTGGGTCTTTTTCCACCAGAGAACTCAACAAATGCTAAAAGTTTGGGCTTCTCTCCCCAGGGCAGGTCTACCAGCACACTAACTGAATAAATATAATGGAGTATGTCAAGTCCTCCAACACTGAACACTGCAAAGCATTGTTAGGAAAAATAAAGATGACCTAAATAAACAGACCAACTGTACCAGGTCCATGGGTGGGGAGGACTCGATGTTGTTAAAAGATCAGTTCTCCACGAGCGATCGATAGAGACAAGCCAGTCTCAACCAAAATCCCATCCGTTATGTGCGTGTGCATATGTATAAATTGGTATGTGATTCAAAAATTCATCTGGAAATCCAAAGACCTTTGATAGCTCTAACAATTTTGAAGTAGAAGAAAAAAGTGAAAGATATGCACTGTAAGATGTCAAGGCTTGCTCTAAAATCGCAGTAATAAAATCAGCGTAGTAGTAACATAAGGATAGAGGTAGAGACCAGTGGAACAGAATTTTATAAATCCCAGAAACAGACCCACACATATACAGTCATTTCATGCATGACAAATGTGGGACTGCAACTCAGTGTGGGGAAGAGTGATCCTTTCAAGAAATGATGCTAGAGAAATTACATACCCAGATGGGAAAAAATAAACCTTGACGCCTCTCCTACAAAAATGAATTTGTGATAGATCATAAACTTTAACATCAAAGGTGAAACGCTAAAGTTCCTAGAGGAAAATTCAGGAGAATATCTTTATGAACTTAGGGTAGGCAAAGTTTTCTTAAATGGAACACACACGGTCAGACGTGGTGGCTCACGCCTGTAATCCCAACACTTTGAGAGGCCAAGGAGGGGGGATCATGAAGTCAGGAGTTCAAGACCAGCCTGATCAACATGTGAAACTCCATCTCTACTAAAAATACAAAACTCTGCCAGGTGTGGCGGGGCATGCCTGTAATCCCAGCTACTCAGGAGGCTGAGGCAGGAGAATTGCTTGAACCCAGGAGGCAGAGGTTGCGGTGAGCCAAGATCCTGCCACTGCACTCCAGCCTGGACAACAGAGTGAGACTCCATCTCAAAAAATAAAAAAATAAATGGAGCACACACACAAAAGGAAAATAAATTTAGACTTTACTAAAATTGAGAGCTTCTGTTCACCAAAGGCAAAGATGTAAAGATGTAAAAAAAAAAAAAAAAAAAAAAAGGAAAGCTTTTACCTCT
Organism: Chlorocebus sabaeus; assembly: GCF_047675955.1. NCBI lineage: Eukaryota > Metazoa > Chordata > Mammalia > Primates > Cercopithecidae > Chlorocebus > Chlorocebus sabaeus. The sequence continues at coordinate 4,406,329 of NC_132913.1, read as the reverse complement.
ACCCTTTTAGGGTTTTTCAGCTGAGTCTGAGAATTAAATTGACATAATACAGATCAACAGGAAAAAGCATACAAATTCACTGAATACAAGTTTTACATGGCATGGGAGCCTTCATCAGAAAGTAAAAACCCAAAGATGCAGTTAGAGGTGAGCGCTTACGTACTGAGTTAGACCAAGAGTAGTAAGTTATGAAAATGTGGCCAGGCAAAGGCTTGGGGAAAGGGAGTTAACTGGTGGAGAACTGGCTGAGAGGATGAGGGTTAGTCTAGCAAGGTTTGTTTCTGCAGATTTCCCTAAGTCTCAACTTCCTGTCCCCAAAGATAAGAATGATGCTGTCCTTCTGGTGTCGGCAGAATGCCTTTCACAGGGGAACTTCATCTCCTGCTCTTCAGAGACAGAAGGAAGGTCAGAGTGATCTTGCACCTCCTGTTTTCAAGTGCCTTTAACTCAAAATAGTCACTATGCCAGAGTGTCATATTTTTATCTCCTTCAGAGATAAGCCACAGACTAGAAGTCATTTGCATTACATAAATCTAGCATGAGACTCATACCCAGAATATATAAAGAACTCCTACAAACTGATTAATTTTAAAAACAGTCAATCCCATGGGGAAAAAAATAGCAAAAGACTTATGCTTTATAAAAAAGGATATCTAGATGGCTAGTGAGTACATGAAAAGGTGGCCAACATCATTATTCCCAAGAAAGATGAAAATTAAAACCGTCACAACATACCACTATACCCCCAGTCAAGGTGGAATTAAAGGAACTGATAATACCAAATTTTATCAAAGACATGGTATAACTGAAACTCTTATATACTGCTGGCAGGAATATCAATTAAGATAATCACATATGCCTTATGACCCGCAATTCCACTGCAGGGTTTGTTCACTAATGGTAACATGAAAGACCCTTCAGGCCAGGCGTGATGGCTCACGCCAGTAATCCCAGCACTTTGGGAGGCCACGGCAGGTGGATTACCTGAGGTCAGGAGTTCAAGACCAGCGTGGCCAACATAGTGAAACTCCGTCCCTACTAAAAATACAAAAATTAGCCGAGCATGGTGGTGGGTGCCTGTAATTCCAGCTACTCTGGAGGCTAAGGCAGGAGAATCGCTTGAACCCGGGAGGCAGAGTCTGCGGTGAGCCGAGATCATACCACTTCACTCCAGTCTGGGCGACACAGTGAGACTCTGTCTCAAAAAAAAAAAAAGAGGAAAAAGAAAAGAAAAAGAAAAAAGGCCCTTCATAGAGATTTTATTCATAAATGGGAGCCAAGCCAATTATCCACTGGGACAGAGCAGGAACCCCTCTTAGATGTCTTCCAGGTCCCCGAAGCATGGAAATTACAGAAAACTCTCGAGTCCCTGCCAGGGAAATTCCAGGTACCTATCTAGGCCTGAGAAGTGAGTGAACAACCGGAGAAGCAAGCAGGCAATCGCAGCTTAAACAGTATCTACTCAAGTGAGCTAGAGTTACAGGGTGTTTGGTTCCCCATAGAAACTAAAGATAACATCTTGACATATGTCTCTAAGTCGTTTTTTCAGAAACCCAGACCCCCACCAGATGCAGAACGTCAACCACGGTCAGATAAGGGAGAACGGGGCACTGAACTCCAAATGTTACCAGGAAGTGCAGGAACCCTTGATTCTTTGTCTCACTCAGAGGAAGCACTCTGCCAAGCCACTGATTTACTGAAGGACACTAGCGAGCAGACAGTTATTTAAGGGGAAGTACACTTTGCAAAGATGAGGCAGAGTGGGCTGCTAAAGGGACTGAGCCGGCAGCAGCTTGAGAGTTCTGCGTTGGGTTTTTAGGATGTTGGACTCTTTTCTGAACTTCCTGCCTCTGTCTTAAGTCTCTGCGGTTTTTCTTTGCCTAGTTTTCCTACTTCTGCCTTAAGTCTCCATCCTTTCCCTGCCTAGTTCCCACCCGAGGCTCGTGGGACCCTCCCTTACTATTAGTTGGTGCGCATGCGTGGGTCCAGTGTTGGATACCATCCTGTTTGATGGCTGCATTGCTCATTACCGCCACCCCGGGAAGGCTGTGTAGCACTCAGACCTACACTGACTGTACCTGTGTTATCTCTTAGGAATTTCCTTCTCTGTCCTCCTCCCCTTACCAGCATGCATCTAGCTACATTCTGACACATTAACTGCAGAGTGAACGATTACTGGGCATCTTAACGGGCATGCCTTCCTGTATAGGTACTCCCCTCCTCTCTGCTTGTCTCTATCATGCCTGTTTCAGATGGTCCCTGAGGGGTGAGGTTTTCCAGACCTCCCTACTCTCAGGGGCTCCCCTCTCCTGCTCATGTCCGGCTACCTGCCTGCTCTAACATGACCACCACCACCAGTCTTTGTTCTAAATGTCTTCCGGAGGAGCCTGGAAAGAATCATTCTCACAGACCAAACTTTAACATTCCTTTCTGCTGACCTCAAGTTTTAGACAAAGCCTCACTTCCTTAACCAATTGCAAATTAAAGAATCTCTGAATCCACCTACGACCTGCAAGTCTCTGCTTCAAGATAGCTTACCTTTTGGGGCCAAACCAATGTATGGCCTCCATGTGTTGACTTATGACTTTGCCTGTAACCTCTCTCTCCCTGCCTTTAAAAACCCTTACATACAAGCCTTCTGGAAGCTCAGGTCTTAAGCATTAGCTGCCCAACTCTCTTTGCTTGGCGTCCTACAATAAATACCTTTCTTTCTCTCACTGCAAATCTCAGTGTCAATGTTTGGCTTGCTGCACCAGGCAAGTGGACCCAAGTTCAGTTTAGTAACACCATCAACAGTAGATGAGGCCAGGTGCAGTGGCTCACACCTGTAACTTCAGCAATTTGGGAGGCCGAGGACCTCAAGTAGGCAGATGTTGAAGTTAGGAATTCGAGACCAGCCTGGCCAACATGGCGAAAGCCCATCTCTACTAAAAATGCAAAAAAATATATTAACCAGGTGTGGTGGTGCATGCCTGTAGTGCCAGGAGGGATTGTAAACTCAGGAGGCTGAGGCACAAGAATTGCTTGAACCCGGTAGGCAGAGGTTGCAGTGAGCCAAGATCACACCACTGTGTGGCAGGCCAGTTCTCACTAGCACAGGCCTCCATAATAACTGTTTCAGTACTGAGTGGTTAAGTTAAATATTAAAAGCCAGTGCTCCAGGAACAGAAAACCAAGCACCGCATGTTCTCACTCATAAGTGGGAGTTGAACAATGAGAACACATGGACACAGGGAGGGGAGCATCACACAATGGGGCCCCGGGGAGGGGGCCAAAGGGAGGGAGAGTGTCAGGACAAATACCTTATGCATGCAGAGCTTAAAACCTAGATGACAGGTTGATGGGTGCAGGAAACCACCATGGCACATGTATACGTATGTAATAAACACGCACGTTCTGCACGTGTATCCTACAACTTAAAGTATAATAAATAAAGCCAGTGCTCTTACACAAAGGATGGGATGTAACAACAGCCCATCAAGAGTTTGCCTAGGCCTTTCCTGGGCCCTAATGCATGACAAAATAATAAAGGAATTCTTAACAGAACCCATTTAGGATTAAACAAGTTTTAGTGGGGGTCTGAAGAAACTCCCCAGGCCTCCACAAACAAGTGTATTGAGAGTCTGAGGGAACTTCCCCAAACCTCTGTGATTTAGCAGGAGACAAGATACGGGGAATCACCCCAGCACCTGGACCCATTCAGATGAAGTAAATTTACTGAGGCACCAGAGGAAGGTCTTCAGGACTCAGACCTTAGTTATAGATTAGAAGAAGTTAATCACTTATGTCTTTAGATGAATGCACACTTAACACATAGACATAGAGCTTAAAAGGTATATAAGCTCTGGAAAACTGTAATTTTGAGTTGATCTGGTGATAATTTACAGGCCTTCTCCCCGTAACCGGTTGCAGAAATAAAAGTTTTCTTCCTCCCCAGTTTATCTGCATCTCATTATTGGGTCGTGAGAAATAGCAGCCCAACCCTCAGTTTGGTCCGGGAACAAAATTTGGCGTGCCAGCCAGGAGAAACCAGGACAGTGCTGCATTCAGCAGGCCAGTGGCTTGCCATGAGACAGTCTTCAGGAGGATCCCAGCATCTGCACAAAATTGCACATCCCTTTCACTGCTGGGGAAGAACTGAGATCAGGAGCAGACACGCTCAAAGGGTGAGTTAATTGGATCTTATGCCAAGATCCTATTGTTTTCCTATCTGGGCTTGTTAAGCCATTTGTCTAGTACCGTGAAGGGAAGCAATAGGGCTTCCTCATACACCTACCTTGCATTTTGGTTGAGACTGGGTTTGGAATTGGTTTTAAGTCTGTTTTGCCTGACTGCACTCCCCCTTGTCCAACATTTGTCTCCACTTGTATATCTGCCTTATTCCTTCCGACACCATGTAAACTTTAAAATGGGATTTATTGGGTCCATTCCTGCTGAGAGACCTCTGGGAAGGAAAAATTTTTTTTTAGGAGTTCAGTGGTTAAAAGTCAGCTTAATTAAAAGCTAACATCCAAGATGTGTATATTAATGTGTGCATGTTTGTATTTAAAAGGCCTTCATGTTTTTGTTTTTGTTTCTCTCCCAGGACCTTGTTGTTGTTGTTGTTGTTGCTATTGTTACAGCGTTTCACTCTGTCACCAAGGCTGGAATGATGCAGTGGTGTGATCTTGACTCACCACAACCTCCGCCTCCCAGGTACAAGCGATTCTCTTGCCTCAGCCTACCGAGCATCTGGGATTACAGGCGCCCGCCACCACGCCCGGCTAATTTTTGTATTTTTAGCAGAGACAGAGTTTCACCACATTGCCCAGGCTGATCGCAAACTCCTGACGTCAGGTGATCCACCCACCTTGGCCTCCCAAAGTGCTGGGATTACAGATGTGAGATACCACACCCGGCCTAGGACCTTGTCTTTTTAAGCAAAAGCTTTTTCTTCTCGGTTGACTGAATTCTGTTTTCTTCATTCATAGTTATTACAACAGAAGCTACTCTGGGGTTTTTAAGAAAAGGTGTAATTTAGACACTCAGAAATGTCTTTGTTTGGAAAAAAAATTTAAGTGCATTGTAAAACCATCACATGGTCTAGCCTCATAATAATTCTCCCTTTTTGAAAACACAGGATTCAGTGTGGACTCTGCCCAGAGCTCAAAGATCCAGTTAAAAGATAGGTAGTCAATATCCAAATAAAGTTAGTCTTCTTATACAGTCCTATAATAAATTGCTATAATTTTATGTTTGATCTGGCGTTCATCTTTAATCTCCCTCTAGCCCCACCCAGGCTTTTTCTCTGTGTCACTTAAGAGTTGCTTCCTCTAATATGCAGATTTCGGGACATTTAGCTGACAACTGCCAGAGTAATAAAGTAGGTTATCAAGAGTTTGCAAGTCTAAGAGAGGAAAAAGGAGGTCTTATGAATCTATAAAAATGTATATAAAACTATACCTACAAAATGAATATAAAACTTCTATTGGTATGCCTAATACATCTACATATTTATGTCTTGTGTACACCATATTTTACTGCTGAAAATATGTAGAAGAGTTCTAATTAATAGCTCAAAGAAAAATAAAAGCACTTAACTACTTTAACAGAAAAAAGGAAAAACTGGTCAAAAGCTTTTTAAAGTTTATGTAACAAGTAAAACTTTAATAAATAAGCTAGCTTTAAAAATTATTGGTAAAGTAATATTAGAAATGTTGCCAGCATACATTTTTGTTTGCATTTATTGATCAAGCAATTTCATACTTATCTCTGCCAAACGCTATAAGGTGTCAAAATTTGACATAGAGGCTACAAAACTATAACTCAGTCCCAAACAGAATGATCTTTGCTGGCATAATTTTTAATAAATGAAACGTTAATATTGGTTTAATGAAGATAGCTATATCTTGAATTATTTAGTACGATACCAGAACTTCTTGTGGCCTTAAGCAGTCAAGTCCACAGACATGAAGGAAGTTTGTTCTGGAAAAGGACTGTTATCATCTTTGTTTCAAAGCTGAATTATAAACTAAGTTAATGAACAAGAATAGCTTGGAGGTTAGAAGCAAGATGGAATCAGTTAGGTCAGCTCATTTTCACCATCTCAGTTACAATTTTGCAGTGACAGTGTCATAATTTTAAATGATGACTATCGCAGTTTTCATAAATAATTAGATAAATGTAATGGGGTAAATACTCATAAACAAACATCATAATTTAGAATCTAAAGTTAAATAACAAATATTTCATTATTTGGGTATTTTCCAATAAAAATACATTGTAGGAAAACATTCTTTCTAAAAATTGTGTCCTTTTTCAAGGGTAAATAATTTTTGTCTAATTCAAAGTTTATTTAAAGGTTGTATATAAAACAAGCTGAAAGAAACCAGGAAATAAGAGAGATATAAATAAAGTTATAAAAAATAAAGGGAGATTAAAGATTATTGGTAAAATAAAAATATCTTCAAAAATGTAAACATTTGGTCTAAATTATGCAGGTCAAATATTAGGTTTGCTAAATGCTGTAGTCATAAACTGATTCTTTGACTTAAAAATTGTTCAATTTATTTTGATGTGTTAAATTCTAGATAAAGCCTGGGGACATATGAAATTAGCCATGCCCCTAGCTATACAAAATGTATTAAAGAAAAGATTTTATATAAAAAAAGATCTTGTATGGTAAATTCTCTTCCTAAAGTAAAATAACTGGTTGCTTAAAAAGAGGGATGTTTAGGACAAGTCAGAAAGTTGAGGCATGTTATGGCTTGTCTGTGTAAGTGGTGAAAAAATTTATAAAAGGGAATTTATGTAAGAAATGTTGTACAATTTAAAGGTAATTAGGCTTCCTAAATGCTTTATGACTCTTAGCTGTACAACTTGACCTAAAGCATAACCAAATAATAAAGGAATTCTTAACAGAACCCATTTAGGATTAAACAAGTTTTAGTGGGGGTCTGAAGAAACTCCCCAGGCCTCCACGAACAAGTTTATTGAGGGTCTGAAGGAACTCCCCAAACCTCTGTGATTTAGCAGGAGGCAAGATGAGGGGAATCACCCCAGCACCTGGACCCATTCAGATTAAGTAAATGTACTGAGGCACCAGAGGAAGGTCTTCAGGACTCAGACCTTAGTTATAGATTAGAAGAAGTTAATCACTTATGTCTTTAGATGAATGCACACTTAACATGTAGACATACAGCTTAAAAGGTATATAAGCTCTGGAAAACTAATTTTTAGTTGGTCTGGCGATAATTTCCAGGCCTTCTCCCTGTAACTGGTTGAAGAAATATAAATTCTCTTCCTCCCCAGTTCATCTGCACCTTGTTATTGGGCCACAAGAAATAACAGCCCAACCCTCAGTTTGATCTGAGAACAACTGCACTCCAGCCTGGGCAACAGAGCAAATCTCTGTCTCAGGAAAAAAAAAGAAAAAGGAAGAAAGAAACAGTAGATGGGATATATAATTTATGGCATATTCATACAGTGGAATAACATAGCAATGAACAAAAATGAACTACACACACACAATAATATGGATAAATTGCTCAGTTATAATGATAAGCAAAAACAAACACAAAAAAACATATACAGTAAATTCCATTTATTTGAAATTTAAGAAGAGGCAAACTAATCCTCCTACATATATCAAATACATTTTGGGGATAATTAGGAAAGTGTGGGTAAGTACTGGATATTTGACAATATTAGACATTTGTTCATTTTCTTAGGTGTGACAATGGTATTGTTATCACCCATATGAAATGATTAAGAGCAACATGTCATGATAGGTGCAACTACTTTTAAACTCTTGTAAGTGTGTGTGTGTGTGTGTGTGTGTATGTGTGTGTGTGTACTTTTCCATTTTGGAAAAAAGAATGAGAATGAACTACAGTTTTCTCATAAAGTGCAAGATAAATACTTTATTTTCAAATAAATTTTAATCAAAACATAGAGGAAAAGATTGATATATTTGCCTATATTAAGATTCAGAATTTGTTTCATCAAAAAAAGATCACTAAGAGTGAGAAGAGATAAGCCACAGAACAGGAGAAGACATTTCTGTTTCCTTTATAATAATTCATTAGGTTTTGTATTTAGATCTTTCATACACTTCCCTGTATGTGTTTATATTCCACAATAGCAAATAAAAAGGTTAAAAATGAAATTGGGCTATAAAGGACCAGGTGGATCTTACTTAGCCAGGAATGGCTCTAAGGAATGTTTTTATCATGCTTGTTAAATAGGTCATTTAGCTGCAAGGAATTTAACATTGTTGCCTGCAGAAGCCATTAAAAAGCAAACAAACAAACAAACAATAAAACTAACAAGCAATGTTCTCCAAAGTGCTGGGGAAGAAGAGCCCAAAGGCTGAGAAGAGGTGGGGGCAGCAGCTGGAAAGCCCCTCCTGGAAAATATGAAACATCATGAAGCCAATTAATTTTCCCTGATTGGCATGAAAATTAATTTGCCTAGAATTATTCATGCTGGAGGGTTCTAATTATTCATTTCCATCAAGATGCAAATTGAGTTTTACACAGAGCGAACAAGAGGGACACCAGAGGGAAGTGATGGGGTGTGGTGGGCAGGCCTGGGTTGGCGGGGAACCTGGGATCCAGGTGGTCCTAAGACACAGGAATTCAGGAATACATCTTGAGTAGGGGTGCCTTGGGACCTGCTCGCCTTCTATCTGAAGTGGTTCTCCTCTGAGGAGAGTCACTGAGCCACAGGAAAAGCAGCACAGACAGGCAGCTACTGTGTGCAAGCTGCATCACAGGATGCACCTGATGCCAGGAATGAGCAATGCCCAATGCTAGGAACTCAGAGACGCTCTCAGCTGGGGCTGGTGCCCATGCTGGGGAGAGTTACATAACAAAATAAGAGGATGTGTTCAGTGAGCATCCTTGCCTGCAATGGGTGTTCAGGATATGTTTGATGATTCACTGCTGCATTATTAATCCTTTGGTAGACCACTGAAAAAAGTCACCCACTGTACGAATGATAAAATTCATTAAGTTACACAAGAAATATTTGTTACCCAAATACTAGCTGGGTCAAGCCTGTGTTAGGTACTAGGGATGCAGAGGGGAAAAGTTAGTCTTTGTATTCTCAGGGAGCTCACTGTTGGGTCCTAAGACCACAACAGATCATTAGACTGGCTGAGATGTTTGTAAGGAGGGAGGGATGATGTGCAAGACCTCTGCCATTGAAAACCACAAAGCCTTGTTAAGGGAAAATGAAGAAGACCTAAATCAATAAAAATGCAGAGGACTCAGATAAACCATGGCACTTTTTTCAAAAGAAAAAGGTGAATTGACTTGCTCTACGGCTATCAAAGCATTATAAAATGATGTATTACTCAAGGTTCTCCAGCAGAGCCAACAGAATGTGTCTATGCAGACAGAGAGGTTTATTATGGAAGCTTGGTAACTTCAAAATCTACAAAATCTAGAGCTGGCAGGCTGGATACTCAAGAAAGAGTTACGGTTGAGTCCAAAGGCAAGTTTGCTGACAGAATTCCTTCTTTCTTAGGGGAAGTCAGTCTTTGTTCTGTTAAGTCGTTTAACTGATTGGATGAGGCCACTCACATTAGGAAAGGTCATTTGCATTACTCAAAGACCACCCATTTACGTGTTCATCTCATCTTTAAAAATGCGTTGACAGAAACATGCAGAAAAATAACCAAATATCTGAGCACCATGGCCCAGCCAAGTTGACATAAAATTAATCATCACAGATAACAATTAAGAAAGCTTGGCATTGGCCAGGCACAGTGGTTCATGCCTGTAATCCCAGCATTTTGGGAGGCCAAGGCAGGAGGATCACTTGATGCCAGGAGTCCAAGGCCCTCCTAGGCAATATAGAAAGATGCTGCCTATTCAAAAAAAAAAAAATTATGTAATTTTACACAGTCCAGTTCTGGAGGCCAAAAGTTTGAAATTAAGGTGACAGCCGGGCCATGCTCCCTCCAAAGGCTCAAGGAAAGGATCCTTCCTCGCCTCTTCCAGTTGGTTGCCAGCAACCCTTGGCATTCCTTCGCAGGCAGTTGCGTCACTCCAATTCTGCCTCCAACATGATATGGCCTTCTTTCCTGAGTCTCTATATCCAAATTTCTGTCTTTTTATAAGGACACCAGCCATTGGATTAAGGCCCATGCTAACCCAGCATGACTTCATCTTAACATGACTCTACAGTTATCTGCAAGACTCCACAGCTACGTACTGCGTGTTTCAGTCATTAACAGGCTGCCCATACAACAGTGGCCTCATAAGATTATAATGGAGCTGAAAAACTCCTGTCACATAGTGACATCATACCCATTGTAAAGTCATAGCGAAACGCATTACTCATGTGTTTGAGGTGATGCTGGTGTAAATAAACCTGCCACACTGCAGGTCATAGAAAAGAATAGCACATACAATTATGTACAGTACATAATAATTGATAATAAATGACTGTGCTACTGGCCTGTAATCCCAGTACTTTGAGAGGCAGAAGCGGGAGGATCACCTGAGGTCAGGAGTTGGAGACCAGCCTGACCAACGTGACGAAACCTCGTCTCTACTAAAAATATAAAATTAGCCAGGCGTGGTGGCATGTGCCTGTAATCCCAGCTACATAGGAGGCTGAGGCAGGAGAGTTGCTTGAACCCCAGAGGTGTAGGTTGCTGTAAGCTGAGATCACGCCATTGTACTCCAGCCTGGGCAACAAGAGCGAAACTCTGTCTCAAAAAAAAAAAAAAAAAAAGACTATGTTACTGGTTTATGTATTTACTATATGCAAATATAAAAATGCTAAATATTTAAAAAATTCAGGCATAAGTGTTATAAACATTCAAATTCAGATTCATACACACCAGATATATATAAATATGACAAAGGAGAAAAATAGCAAAATCTCAGTAAATGTAGAAAAATCCTTTAATAAAATTCAACACTCATTATTTAAGAAAAAAATATTTTTTTTCTTAAAAAAATCTTGGAAAGCTAGAAACAAAAAGAAACGTTTTAATGTGGTAAAGTGCATCTATCAAAACCCTACAGCAGCAAATGTCCATAACAACACAAGATGACGAGCATCCCCTCAAGAGCGCGGAGCAAGACAGACGCCTGCCAGCTCATCCGTGCTCTCAGTGCCATCATCACTTCTGGTTAAATTTGTCCTGGAGCTCCTAGCTATGAAAATAGTGTAAGAAAAACAAGTATAAGAATTAAGAAGGAAGTTTTAAAAAACCACTATTTGCAGATGATGTTTGCAGATGTCTCAGATCTCCGGAAATAATAGAGGCACTAATGAGTGAGCTCGGCAGGTTGCTGCTCACGCCCATCCAACAGCACTAGCCAATCAGAAGATTAAATTCTACAAGATACAGACTTTCTAATGACCACAAAACAAGCAGGTACTGGGAGTAAAGGTAACAAAATAGGTGCAAGTCCTTTACAGATTAAAAACATTAACTTTATAAAAAGAAAAAGGAAGCTTAAATAAACGGAAAACTAAAGACGTTCACGTGTGGGATGACTCAATATCATAAAGATGGCGATTCTCCTCCAAATCAGTCTATCAGTTTTAGTTGGCAGTTCCAACTCAAATCCCAAATGATTATAGATGCAAATTATTATGTCATTCACTTAATTATCACAAGTCCCCCACTTCTTTTGCATTATGCAAGTTGCAAGCTTTTTGCCTTTTTTCTCATATTCAGTCTCAGAATGATAGGCCCTTATAAAACGCTGTTGAAAGAAATCTCAACAAAATAAGAAGGAAGTTTTGCCCCTTTCCCTCCAGGTGCAGGAAAGTATCATTAATACCCTTACTTTTTCTTATTTGTAACAAAAGAATATTGAAAGATTTCTAAACTTCAGAAATTATCACTATGGCCTATGAAAATAACTTTTAACTCCTAAAATGTATGTAATTCTGATCAATTTTCTTCCTTAACAGTTTTCTTGCCCTTTAATAATATTTAAATTGATGTCCTTGTTTTCTAAAAGATATAAATATCTATAATTTTTTAATAGGGCAGATGACTATTTCTATTTTCCTTTTCTCTTGTCTGCATGGAATTTTTAAAACATAAAATCTATAACTATGGAATGTCTCATCTATACAAAAAAATATGAAAGTTTTTCTTCAGTTAAATTAATAGAGTTAATCATGGAATTTGACAAACTAAACCCAACGTTCATATGGAAAAACCAAGGAACAACATAGCCAAGCCAAGATTAAATGAGAAAGCTAAGGGATGGTCTCTGCCTATCATACATGAGAACATCATAAGACAGAGAAGAGAAAACACAAACTATGACAATGTGACCTCTACCCAGCGTTGACAGGCTAGATGCAGACCTGGCTGTGTCTGCTCAGGCGCTCCATTCCCTGACCTCCCCTTTAAACAATATCTTCCTGCCTGGACTTTACATCTTCTTACCTGGCTTTAATTTTGTCATGGCACGTCAGCACCTTATATTAAGTACTTAGGTGGTCACGTAGTTTGTTTTACTATCTTTTCCACTGAATATAGGAGCAGTACCTGAGATTAAAAAGGGATATGTCCTAGACTGAACTGTGTCCCTGAAAATTCATACACTAAAGTCCTAGCCCCAGTACCTCAGAATGTGCCTGCATTCAGAGACAGGTCTTTACAGTGATAATTAAGTTCAAATGAGGTCATGTGGGCGGGCCCTAATGCAAGATGACTGATGTCCTCAGAAGAAGAGGAGATTAGGACACAGACACACACAGAGGGACGGCCATGTGAGGACACAGGGAGAAGACAGCCACCTGCAGGCCAAGGAGAGAGATCTCCGGAGAAACCAAACTGCCGACACGTTGATCTCCGACTTCAGCTTCCGGGACTTCGAGAAAATAAATTCCTGTTGTCTAAGCCACTCAGTCTGTGGTACATTGCTACAGCCACCCAGCAGAATACTATTGGACATCTCATAATAATAGGAGAGTTAATTCATTAAGAAAATATAACAATCTTTAAAGTGTCTGTACCTAATAACAGAGCATCAAATAAATGACACAAAAACTGACAGAATAAGTGGAGAAATAGACAAATCCACAATCATAGTGACAATCATAGTGGTAAATTTTTTTTTTCTGAGACAGAGTCTCACTCTGTTGCCCAGGATGGAGTGCAGTGGCATGATCTCAGCTCACTGCAACCTCTGCCTCCCGGGTTCAAGCCATTTCCAGCTAATTTTTGTATTTTTAGTAGAGACAAGGTTTCACCATGTTGGCCAGGCTGGTCTCAAACTCCTGACCTCAAGTGATCTGCCCACCTCGGCCTCCCAAAGTGCTGGGATTACAGTCGTGAGCCACTGCACCTGACCCACAGTTGTAAATTTTAACAGTCTTCCCTCCATAATTGATTGAGCTACTCAACAAAGTATCAGTAAACACACAGATGATTTAAACAACACTTTAACCAACTTAACACAGAGTTTCTCAACCTTGGCACCACTGGCACTTGGGGCTGGGAAATTTTTTGTTGTGGGGGCTGCCCTGTGCATGGTAGCATGTTTAGCAGCATCCTTGGCCTCTATTCACAAGAGGCCAGTAGCACCCTCCCCTCAGGTGTGACAAAAAATTGTGACTAGACATTACCAAATGTTTCCTGGTGGAAGAAAATCACCCCTGGTTGAGAAGTAATGGCCTGTTTGACTTTATAGAACACTAAAACCACTCCCCTGCCTTTTCAAGTGTATGTAGAACTTTCACCAAAACAGACAGTATGGCTCAAGAGATTCCAAAGATTGAAATTACACAAAATATCTTCTCTGACCAAAAAGGAATTTAATTTGAATACTTTTTGTAATTTTGGAAAATCTCTAAATAAATAGATTAAATATTATTAAAATACAAAATATCAATATTTGTAGAATACAGCTAAAGCTGTAATTATCCTAGAAAAAAAAGGTTTAAAATTAATCATCTACGAGTTCACCTTTAAAAATTAAAAAAGAAGTGCAAATTAAACCCAAAATAAGTAGACAAAAGAAAATTGCAAATATAAAAGTGAAATCAATAGAAACAGAAAATAAGCAACCAACAGAGAAAATAAATGAAAACAAAAGTTGGTTCTTTGGAAAGGTTAAGAAAAATCAATACACTTCTAGCTGGACTAAGCAAGACAGAGAAGAGAAAACACAAAATACCAACATCAGGGAGGGAAGAGTAGACACCACTACAGACGCTATAGACATAATGGGATGGAGCAGGGACCCCTCCTCCTGGCCTGCTAGGCCTCCCCTCCTGCTCTGCCAAGCATGGAAATAAAGGAAAATCTTTAGTTTTTTCAAGGGAAATTCCAGACACCTAGCTGGCCTTGAGAAGTAAAGAGCAACCCGATAAGCAAGAAAGTAATAGCTTAAAACAATAGTCAAGGAAGTTAGAGTCACAAGATATTTGGTTCCTATGGAAACTAAAGAGAATATCTTAACATATGTCCCTCAGTTGTTTTTCAAAAACCCAGACCTCCACCAACTGAAAAATGCCATCCGCTGGAACTTAGACCTAACATGAGGGGGAACTGACTACCATTCTTTGTTTTGAATTTCTTCCTGAGAGGCCCGGAGAGGGTCACGTCCACAGGCCGGAGCTCAACATTCCTTTCTGTGGACTTCAAGTTTTAGACAAAGGTTTGCTTTCTTGATGAATTGAAAATAAGACAATCTCTAAATCTACCTATGACCTGTAGGCCCCCACCCCCTGCCTTCAAGATATCCTACCTTTGTAGGCCAAACCTCCATGTATTGACTTACTCTTTTGCCTGTAACTTTTGCTTTCCTGCAATGTACCCCTGCCTTTAAAAGCCCTGGCTTGTAAGCCACCAGGGAGGTCAGGTCTTAAGTGTGAGCTGCCTGATTTTTCTTGCTTGCTGCCCTGCAAATGAACACCCTCCTTTCTCTCCCTGCAAAACCCTGGTGTGGATGTTGGCCTTTACTGAGCTGGGCAAGAAGACCTAGATTTGATTCAGTAATAATAGAAAGGATAATAAAGAAATACCATGACAAACTCCATGCCAATAATTTTAACAACTTAGATTAAATGGAGAAGTCCTTGAAAGACAGAAATCACTGCATGACTGACCTAGAAGAAAAAGAAAATCTGAAAAGTCTTTCATCTATTTTTTAATGACATTACTTAAAACCTTCCCAAAAAGAAAACTCCAGGCCCAGATGGTTTTCCTGATGAATTCTATAAAATCTTACACAAACTATTTCAGCAAACAGAGGAGAAAGAAACACTTTCCAACTCATTTCATAAAGCCACCACAACCCACCAAAATACTTTAAAAACCATGATCAAGTGGAGTTAATCCCAGGAATATGAATTTGGCTTCACATTCAAAAACTAATCACCACATCAATGCCATCAACATCCAAAATCTAATCAACACATTAACACAAAAGATGAGAAAATCACATGATTATATCAATTGATGAAGAAAAACCATTTGACAAAATACAACCACTTGTGATTTTTTTTTTTAATTGGAGTAGGAATGAATGTCCTCAATCTGATAAAGGGCATCTACAAATATATATGGTTAACTTCCTACTTACTGGTGAAAAACTGAATGCTTTCCCCTAAGATCAAGAGCAAGGCAAGGGTGTCCACCTACCGTTTCATTTCAGCACAGTAATGGAGATCCCTCCCAGGCCTAACAGGCAGGGAAAAATTAGTAAAAGTCATAAAGGCTGGAAAGAAATAAAACTGCGTTTTTCACAGAAGATACACTGTGCACATGGAAAAATCTCAAAAAGCCTACAAAAAACTATAAGGACTTATAACTAAATCTACCAAAGTTGCAGGATACAAGGTCAATTAAGAAAACTCTTTTTTTTTCCTTTTCCGGGAGGATTCATTCCTTGTTTAACAGCTTTGGGAGAGTATAATTACATATAATAAACTGCACACATTTAAATTTACAACTTGGTAAGTTTTGATATGTGTGTACGCCTATAAAACCGAAACTACGGTCAAGATTGTGAACATATCCATCACTTCTGAAAGTTTCCTCCTGCACCTCTCTCCCATACTTCCCCTATCCTTGGACTACCACTGTCTGCCTGTCACTATAGAGGTTTTATTTTCTAAAGATGTATATAAACGGAATCAGGAAGTATGTACTTTTTTGTCTGACCTCTTTCACACAGCATATTTTGAGATTCACCCATATTGTAGCAGGTAAACAGTAACTTTTTATTGCTAAGTAGCATTTTATTGCAGGGATATTCCCCAATATCCAGTCCCCTGTTGAAGGACATTTGAGTTGTTTCCAGTTTGAAGTTATTATGAATAAAGCTATGACTATAAACATTTTGTATAAGTTTTTGAATCTGCATATTTAATTTTCTTTCCATACAGGAGCAAGAAGTAAATTGGAAAATAAAATTAAAAGTACAAGATCATTTACAATAGCATCCAAAAAAATAAATTACTTTTATTTCTATTTGAAAAACATTTTTAAATTTTTTTAAAGTCTCTCTTAATGATGTGAAGAACTTAGCACTCAACTAACTGGAAAGCTAGATCACCCCTAAATCTCTCATCTGCAGCATCCCAGATGACTATTTATGGCACCTTTTGTATGGTAATGGCTGTAAATCAATAGTAATCATTTTCTCACCGTAGGCACCATGTCTTATTTCCCATGACTTTGGAGTCATGATACATGGACCGAAAATAAGTATTTTCTGACTCATGGTTGTATTACATAAAGTTCTGGGTTAATCATAGTTAGCTTTGCATTTTTAAGAAAAAAAAAAGAGAGAAAAGAAGGACAAAGAGAAGGAAGGGGAAGGAGAAGGGGAAGAAAGAAATGATATATCACCGAGTATTACCTTTTGCAGAAAGCTGAAACTTATAAACCTGTAGTTCTAGAAAGCCTAAGGCACATGCTCGAACAATCTGAATAACAAATCCCAGGTTATTCTTCTTTGTTTCTAATATTTTTAACTATGGCAAAATTCGCATAATACAAAATGTATCATCTTAGCCATTTTTAAGTATACAGTTCAGTGGCTGTTTCCACCTTCTGGCTACTGTCAGTAACGCTGCTATGAACATGGCTGTACGATGTCTCTTCAACACCGTGCTTTCAATTCTTTTGGGTATCTACCCAGAAGTGGAATTGCTGGATCATACAGCAACTCTACTATAGTTTTCAGTTTTTTAAGGAACTGCCATCCTGATTCCCATGACAGCTGTCCCATTTTACATTTCCGCCAGCAATGCACAAGGGTTCCAATTTCTCCACATCTTCTCTAATACTTGTTATTGTCTGGTGAGATAATAGATGGTCAGATAGATAGATAGATAGATAGATAGATAGATAGATAGATAGATATGAAGTAGCCATCCTACTGGGTGTGAAGTGATATCTTCTTGTGGTTTTAACTCGCATTTCCCTAACAATCAGTGATGTTTTCATGTGTTTATTGACCATTTGTGTATCTTCCTTGGAGAAATGTCTATTCAAGTCGGTCTTAGCTGCTGGGCTGCTGTAACAAAAATATCACAGACTGGGTGGCTTAAAAACAAATATTTATGTCTCACAGTTCTGGGAAGTCCAAGACCACAGTGCCAGTAGATTCGGTTCTTTCATAACAAAATCCTTTGCCCATTTTTGAACTGGGTTTTTTTGAGGTTGTTGGGAAGTTTTAAGAGTCCTCTAGATGTTCTAAATATTAATCCTTTATTAGATACATGATTTGCAAATATTTTCTATCATTCTATGCATTGTCTTTTTAGTCTGTTGATTGTGTCTTTTGATGCACAAATTTTCAAAATTTTTATGAGATCCAATTTGTCTGTTTTTATTACTATTGCCTATGTTTTAGTGTTATATCCAAGAAATTATTGCTAAATCCAATTTCATTAAGCTTTTGCTGTATGTTTTCTCCTAAGAGTTTCATAGTTATAGCTCTTATATTTAGCTCTTTGATCTATTTCGAGTTAACTTTTGTATATGGGGTTAGATAAGGGTCCAACTTCATTCTTTTGCATGTGGATATCCAGTTTTCCCAGCACAATTTGTTGAAAAGATTGTCCACTACCTACTAAATGGTTTTGGCACACTTGTAGAAACTAATTTGACCATTTATACAAGGATTTATTCCTGACCTCTCTATTCTGCTTTATTGATCTATGCCTATCTTTATCCAGTACCACAGTTCTGGTTACTGTAGCTTTTAGTAAATTTTGAAATCAAGAAGTGTGAGTCCAATGTTCTGCTTCTTTTTCAAGATAGTTTTGGCTATTTGGTTTTTCTTGAGATTCCATATGAATTTCAGGATATATTTTGCTATTTCTGCAAAAAGTTTGTTGGGATTTTTATGGGTATTGCACTGAATTTGTAGATCACTTTGGGTAGTATTGACATCTTAACAATATTAAGTCTTCCAATCCACAAACATGGGATGCCTTTCTATTTATTTTTGTCTAATTTATTCCAGCAATATTTTGTAGTTTTCATTGTACAAGTCTTTCACATCCTTGGATAAGTTAATTCCTAAGTATTTTATACTTTTGATAATATTGTATATAGGATCTTTTCTTAATTTCCTTTTCAGATTGTTCATTGTGAGTGTGCAGAAATGCAAATGATTTTTGTTTGTTGATTTTGTATCCTGCTACTTCGCTGAATTCACTTGTTAGCTCTCACAGTGTTTTGTGGAACTTTAGGGCTTTCTAGATATATGATCAGATCACCTGTGAACAGAGATCACTGCACTTCTTTCTTTCTGATTTGGAATGCCTTTTATTTCTTAGTCTTGCCTAATTGTTTAGCTAGCACTTCCAGTAATACGTTGAAAAAAGTGGCAAAACTGGGCATTCTTGCCTTGTTCCTTATCTTGGAAGAAGTTTTCAGGTTTTTACTACTGAGCATGGTGTTGCCTCAGTTTTCATACATGGTTTTTATTATGTTGAGATGGTTTCTTTCTATTCCTAGAGTGTTGCTTCTTTTTTTTGTAAGTGTTCATTTCTGTCAAATGCTGCTTCAGCATCAACTGAGATGACCATGTCATTTTTTTCCTTTGTTGCATTAATGTGATGTTTTATATTGATCAGTTTTCACAGGTTGAACCATCCTTACATTCTGGATATGAATCACATTTGGTCATAGTGTATAATCCTTTTAATATGCTACCGAATTCAGTTTTCTAGTATTTTGCTAAGATTTTTACATCAACGTTCATAGCTTTGTCTGGCTTTGGTACCTGGGCAACGTTGGCCTCACAAAATGAGTTAGAAAGTATTCCTTCCTCTTCAATTTGTTGGGAAAGTTTGAGAATAATAACATTAGTTTATTAAATATTGGGTAGAGTTAGCAGTGAAGCCATCAGATCCACAACTTTTATCAGGAGATTTTTGATTGCTGATTCAACCTTCTTACTAGTTATAGGTCTTTTCAGATTTTTTATTTCTTTGTAATTCAGCCTTGGTAGGTTTTATGTTTCTAGAAATTTGTTCATTTCATCTAGATTATCCAATTTGTTGACATACAATTATTCACAGTACTCTCTTATAATCCTTTTTATTTCTGTAAAATGGGTAGTAGTGTTCCCACTTTCATTTCTGATTTTAGTAATTTGAGTCATCTCTCCTTTTTTCTTGCTCAGTCTTATAAGCTTATCTTTAAAGCATCATTTTACTTAAAAATAGTTCCATCAGTGGGCAAGTGAGGGAGTTGGTGAATAACTCCTCTCTTCATGTCCCACCATATATGGATACCAAAAACAAAACAAAACAAAACAAAAACCCAGGCTCAGAAAAGAAGCAACTCCTGAAAGCCAGTTTTCTTTAGAGATGCATTTGAGATGTTCCACACCAGGCCCCAAGTCCAGGCCATTCTCAGCCCCATCCTTTTCTTCCTAACTCTTTAAAAAGTTGTCCAAGTTCTCAACCAGTTTCCCCTGGGTAGGGAAGAAGCAAGCACTTCCGTTGAGCACAGACTGGACAGCTGACGGGAGAAGACAGTCTTTGCCTCCTCCCCCTGCCTTCTCTGCACTGGGGCTGCCCTACCCACTCCTGCCTTGGCACCGCTAGGGCCCTGATCTTCTGGCTGGGTCAGCCTCTGGCTGCCATTTTCCCCTCTCCCTTCCAAGCATCAGTCTTCTGTGCCCCAGACTATAGCACTGCTCCGGGACTGACTAATCCAATGAAGTTATCCAGGCTAAGACCCTAATGAGCCATAACAGCTTAATGCACTCTGCCTTCCATAAAACACTTGAATCTTAATTCAGTCTTGAGTGCATTAAACCAAAGAAGAAAATAATCAAGTTTCATGTGCTGTGGCAGGTCAGTGGAAGGAGAAGTTTTAGGAGGTGGGAAAGGCCTTCTCAGTCATGGTGCTGGCATTGGGAGACAGCTGACGCACTGCAAGTGTAACCGAGCAGCTCAGCCTCAAACCATGTTTTAAAACTCTTCCCTTTTCCCTTTCCTCCTCCCCTCCCCCAGTCTCAAGATATACCTTTGAGACAAAGTGTATATGCCTTATCTTTCATCTTGAAATACAGCCTGGGAATGTGCTGTGAGCCCCCACTCCCTTTCTTTTCCTATTCTATGCTCCTCTATCTTATGCGCATTTATTTACCTAGATGCTTGTTAAATGCACACCATACTCACTTATCTGGTCATATATTCCTGTAGAAGCTTCAGTGGCCAGATCCTGATATGGACCAGACACCCCCAGCCACGATAGCGCCAGCCCTTCACCAGATAAAACAATAATTCAAGACCATAGAAGTGGATCATGCCAGCTGGCACCTCCTAGCCCCCGCCCCCCCGGTCCCCGCCTCTCATTCCAAACCCTCTCTTTAAAAACCACTGCATTCCCTCCACAAACTGAAGAGCGGACATTTTTGGAAAGAATTTCACTCACTCCTCCCCTTGCTAGCATGAATAATAAAACTCACTCTCTTTTTATCACACCTCACTCTTGTTACATTGGCTCCTTTTTACAAGCGGCGAGCAGCCAGACCCTTTTGCCAGTTACAGAAGTATTGGAAAAGCTGACCAATGTCAGCAGCTAGCAAGGTCGGGGTTGGGGAGTGACAGGGAAGAGGGATGGTGGACTCAAACCTCCCTAGGTGGGAGCAGCCTAGCACATATTGCAAAAGACTTGTAAAATGGCCTCATCTACCTTTTCACCCGCCTCCAAGGATTTCAAAAGGGATTTCATCAACACGCATTTTGCCGGGCACACTGACCCCATCTGGAAGTCATCAAAATCAGTTTTGACTTTTAGAGTGACCAACCCTCCCAGGTTCCCAGGCCTTCTTTATTTTGGTACTGAAAGTCTCATTTCCAGGGAGACCCCTCAGTCCCAGGCAAACTGGGATGATTGGTGACCCTGGATCTCAGAGCCATCTTTGGGTTGCTGTTCAACCCATCTCTGCCTTTCCAGAGGTCCGCCTGTCTCCCAGCTCCACCCTCATGTTCGTGGATGGGCCACAGGGGCTCTCCAGTGCTGGCTTTTGTTCAGCCCATTAGACCAAATATACCAAACATACAGTCCAGTATAACCTGAGCCACTCAGACTCTGATTCTCAGAAACTGACACTGGAATTCAGAGATGGCAACAACAATGGCAAGAAGGTGAAGAATAAGAATAAGATTTGTGAACATCATCAGACTACTTACCACTGCCGGATTCTCTTTAAAATTACTGTCGTGATTTAATCATCACAAACCCCTGTGAGGTAAGTGCTATTGTTCTCACCACTTGGTCAGAGAAGTTGTTAATAGGTAACATGTGCAAGGCTGTACAGCTAGTAAGTACTAGACTGGGGGTCAAAATTCAAGCAGCATGTTTCCCGAGTTCTTCTCACTGCTAAATATTAGTCTACCCAGCTTGACCGCTCTATTCTAGTTCTGCTAAACATGTCCTAGGAAGTGAGTTGTATCTGGGCTGGGCAGCCATGTGTCCCCATGTGTGTGGAGGAGCAGAGAAGGCCAGTGTGTGCTTGTGGGAGACAGAGAGACAGAGAGAAAGAGAGATTGAGAGAGATGCATACCGAGAGAGAAAGAGAGAGACTGAAAGACAGAGAGACTAAGAGAGATGGATAAGAGAGAAAGAAACAGGGAGAAACTAAGAGGCAGAAACAGACAGAGACACAAAGAGACAGAGAAACAGAGTGGCAGAGAGATAGTAGCAGAGAGGTGGAGAAGCAAAGAGAGTGAAGGAGTTAGGAACATGCCATCACAAATTAGCCAGGCGTGGTGGTGTGTGTCTGTGGTCCCAGCTACTCGGGAGGCTGAGGCAGAAGGATCGCTGCAGCTGGGAGGTTGAGGTTGCAGTGAGCCATGGTCGTACCACTGCACTCCAACCTGGACAACAGAGGAAGACCCCCTCCTAAAAAAGAATATGCCACCCCAAAATATGTTGCTACAGCATATTGACTGTTTTGAGTTAAAGGTGATATCACGGTGGATCACGCCTGTTATCCTAGCACTTTGGGAGGCCAAGGTGGGCGAATCACGAGGTCAGGAGTTCAAGACTAGCCTGACCAATATGGTGAAATTCCATCTCTACTAAAAATACAAAAATTAGCCAGGTGTAGTGGCACACGCCTGCAGTCCCAGCTACTCTGGAGGCTGAGGCAGGAGAATCGCTTGAACCTGGGAGGCAGAAGTTGCAGTGAGCCGAGATTGCGCCACTGTACTCTAGCCTGGGCAACAAGAGCAAAACTGTCAAAAAAAAAAAAAAAAAAAAAAAAAAGTGATACCAGGACAGCCGTAATGAAATAACAGGGAAAGTTCTTTTCTTACTGTTTTCTTTAGTCCCATTATCTATAGGCACAGCTACTTAAAGAAACCAAATGGCCAGGATGGTGCCAGAGCTTCTTCATCCCGGGCCAGATATTAAAGGAAGATAAGAACTCCTGAAAATCACACAAACAGGAACAGGTGACCCCTAGTTGCCTTCACATCATTGCCATATCATTATGGTAAAGTTTCACGATAAAATGTTCTCCTCTAAAACAATATCTCCACCATTGTGCATACATGAGTTATATGAAGATGCACATTTGAGAATTGCACCTGCGTGTCTGGAGTCCCACCCTGTACATGCTGCCACTCCTCTGCCACCTCACACCCAGTCCTTAAAAACCCCACACCTTCTAGAAGGTGCACTGAGCACAAATGCACACCTTCTCCATGCCCTGGCCAGAGAATAAAGCCTGATTGCCTTTTCTGATTGGAAGGTCTCTCTGCGTGATGGATACAACGTAGGGAAAGAACTCAGTTTACCTGTGCCAATGACACCTGAAAAACAGCAGATGCAAGAACATCACTCTGGCCTTCCTTCTGTTTCTTAAAAGCTTAAAATTCCTGTGTGAAAATGTCACAACATCATTCTTATCTTCAGGGATAGGAAATTGAGGCTGAGGGAAATCTGCAGAAACAAACCTTGCTAGACAAACCGTCATCCTCCCAGCCAGTTCTCCACCAATGATCTCTCCATCCCCCAAGCCTTTGCCTAGTCACATTTTCACAACTTACCACTCTCTGTCTAATTCCAACATAAGCGCTCACCTCTAACTGCGTCTTTGCATCTTCATTTTCTTATGAGGGCTTCTACGCCACATAAAATTCATATTGAATAAATTTGTATGTCTTTCTCCTGTGGATCTGTCTTACACCAATTTAATTCTCAGAACCAGCTGAAAAACCCTAAAAGGGTAGAGGTTAAAGTTTCCCTACCCTACGAGAAAGATGGAGACAGAGAGAGAAACAGAGAGATGCAGACATAGACAAAGGAAGAGACAGAGACAGAGAAAAAAACAGAGAGGCAGAGGAAGGAGGAGTAACAGGGCCCCACAGCTGGGAGGACCTCTTGTCACCTGACCATGTCCAGCCTTGGTTCCAGGCAGGCCGAGGCTTGACCACACCTCTTGGTCATCACCTCTCCCAGCATCTCCTGCCAACAATACACACACACACACACTCCACACACACACACACACACATACACACTGAGATCCATGGCAGCCTCATGGCCCCCTTGCTGTTCCCTCTGGGTCTCTGCCCTGCTGCTTTCTCTGTCTGGGAGCTCCTCCTCCAGATAACTTTCCAACCAGGCCCACCCTGATTACCACATTGGATCTTGCACCCTCTTTTTCTTGGCAGTACTTAATCACTTTCTAGCATTTCATAATAGACGGATTCATTATGGTTACCACTGACTGTCTACCTCCCCTGCTAGAATTCAGGCTTCATGGGGAAGGCATCTGAACTTACTTTGCTCACAGACTTAACCCTGACACCTAGAACAGTTTCAGATGCATGATAGGCACACAGTAAATACTGGATGGATAGATGGATGAGTGGGTGAATGGATGGATGAATGGATGGATGGATGGATGAATGGGTAGATGGATGACTTGAGTGGATGGATGAATAAGTGAGTGGACAGATGGATAAGTGAGTGGATGGATGGATGGATGGATGGATGGATGGACAGATGAATGGATGAATAGGTGAGTAGATGGATGTATAGGAGAGTAGATGGATGAATAAGTGAGTAGATGGATGGATGGATTGATGGTTAGATAAGTGAGTGGATGGACAGATGAGTGGATGGATGAATAGGTGAGTGGATGGATGGATAGGAAAGAGGATGGATGGATAGGTGAGTATATGGATGGATGGATGGATGGATGGATGGATGGATGGAGGGATGGATGGATGGATGGAATGGATGGAGTGGCTTCTCTTCTTCTGGACATTGCAAGGCATAGACACCAATATTGACACATGCATCCAGCCTGAGGGTGGCTCCCAGCATGGATAGAAGAAAACAGAGCCAAGAGGCTCACACAGAATGGACATGGGAACTAGGAAACTGAGCCTAACACCCAGGCAAATCAATCCCCTGCTCCTGAAAAGCTGCTCAAGTTGGGATTTTGGCCACTGGCAGCTGAAACACCTTCTGTGACTAGGGGCTTAGGCAGTCACTTAAGAAGGCTTCAAGAAATCACTCTATAGAAGTACAAAATTAAAGTGGTAGGTTGGGCTCACCGTGGAGCCCCCACAGGCTGGTGACTTCCCCTGCTGGCCACAGTTCAGGCTCCCTCATGGGATTTATTGACTATCATCTGATGTCAACAGCAGCCCTGGTTAGCATCCTTCTCAGTTAACAATGAATGCAGGGAGCTAAAAGTAACTTTCACCCTTGCAATTCAGGAAGCATCAGCCTTTAGAGGAGTTCACCTGGCCTGTGCAAGGTCACAGCTCCCTTACGTAGGAGGGCTCAGGAAGGTAGGCAGGTATGTGAGGGTGAAAACACATCCCAGCCCACCACATCCTTCACAAGAACCCTTGCTGAGGCTCCTGTCCTTTCATCCCATATCTGCAGGTGGTACTCCC
Organism: Chlorocebus sabaeus; assembly: GCF_047675955.1. NCBI lineage: Eukaryota > Metazoa > Chordata > Mammalia > Primates > Cercopithecidae > Chlorocebus > Chlorocebus sabaeus. The sequence goes on along the minus strand of NC_132913.1, from coordinate 4,380,961 downwards.
TGATGGATGCCTCTAAACCCTGGAGCCACCACACCGCCTCCATGCCTGCTCCAGCTCTGTCTCACTACCAAATCCAGTTCCGCAGGTCCCCAACTGTGCTTTGAGGCTCAGCTACTCCACCAACCTGCAGGCCATCCACACTGGTCAGCTACATGCCAGTCTGATTCCCAGGTTTATCTCCCTCTGACCAGGGCTGTGCCCCTCCCAATATGTCCATCCCCTACTTTACTACCCAAATGCCAACCATTTTTCTCCTTTCTAGGCTCTCCTCATGCTCTGCTTCCTCCAGGAAGCCTTCTCTGATCACCAGCTCAGCCTGAATTATCTTTTCTCTCAGCACTTGCAGTGTTTGGGTCTCTCTGCCCATGTTTACGTCATTGGGTGCAATAGAGTAAACCCTCCACGTACGCTCCCCAGACTGCTGACTGGTCTCATGCTTGTGCTTGCAGAGGTTTGCCTACAAGGAATAGTGCTGTGATCGGCTTCATAACTGTGTGACCTTGGGTAACATCTTACTCAACATCTCTGAGTCTCAACTTAGTCACCAAGAAAAACGGAAATAACATGAACTTCTGGGGATGCTATGGAGATTAAATGAGAAAACATGTCAAATACCTAGCAGGGTTTCTAGAATCTCATAGGCAATCACCATGGTAAGGGGCTTCTTCCCTTTGTCACAAAAACCTACCATGTCCGAACATATCCAAGCATGTTCACTAGACTGCACTGATTCCTTAGACAAATCCTAAGATATTCTAGTGTCCACAAAACTGCCTCCCTTTACAGAAAGTCTAACTTTCAGAAATGTCAGTGGGGACATGAGTTCTGCCACCACCACGGCCCTCCATAAGAGACACTCTTCTCTGCCGAGGCTGAATCCGGCCTCAGAATCTCACCTAACACATTCCTCAAAGTAGCCACTACTGACTAATAAGAGTTGGCAAAAGAGAACAGAAGTGTTTGTCCTCTGTGAGTTAGCACTTTCATCTGAAAAGCAGTTACTGCAGGCCTGGTGTGGGCCAGTCTGTGTGCCAGACCATGAACTATGGTGGAGACAAGAGGAAGGAGAGGGAAGACCTGTGATCCTGTCCACAGGTGCTCAGGTGTGGTAACAACCCAGGATGAGGAAGCTCCAAGTGCTGAGTGGGCACTCCAGGTCTCCGCCAGGTGGAGGAGGCTCTGAGACCTAAGGAATGAGCAGGAGCAGCTGTGAGTCTGTGCATCTTCCCCAAGTCCTTGATGCCTCCTGGGGCCCACCCCAAACAGTGGTGGATGCGACCTGGTAGAAGGCGCCTTGCCTTTCAGGGAACAATCCTTGGAAGTGTCCCCATTGCCCACAGTGGTGACCTCGAAGTCCTACCTTATATTGTTCTTGCCTCCTTTCCTGTTGCCTACTGCCCGGTTTCCTCTCTCCCACTTCCTTTGGGATCACCTCCCAAATAAAACCCCTCCATCCAAGTGGGCACAGCAGCACTGTGCTCCATGGCATGGCCGGAGTGGTCTGGGACTCTCCTGTGCCTCCATGCGTGGGGGTCTGGGGGGAGGGGTAAGATTGAGTGGTCGTGGTGTGGCCCTCCCGGGACAAGGGGATCCTGGGTGAGGGGAGGTAAGCATGGGCTCCTCTGCGACAACAAAGGGGTTTGAAGACCCTCCAGGGTAGAGTGTTGGGTAGGGCCACAAACACTACAGGGGCTGCCTGAGCCCCCTTCAGCACAGAGCGGGGCTGGACAACAGGGCCCCGCGGGAGCAGCCTTAGGGAACAGGCCTAGGTGGGAGGCAGAGGGAGGGGTACAAGGAGAGCAGGCCCCAGTGGAAACCACAGCAGCTGCTTGGTCCTGAGAACTCTGACCGCCCTACCCCAGAGGGCTCCAGAGGGAAAGGCCTGGGAGAAGAGACCCTAGAGACAGATGGAATTCGCAGCCAGCCTCAGCCCTGCGTACGTGCCCGCGCAGGGTTTAGTTGCTGAGGGAGAGCTTGCGGGTGCGGGTGCGGGTGCGGGTGCGGGTGCGGGTGTGAGAGGACAGCTCTGGTCTCTACCCCCAGAGGGGGCTACGGGTGTGTGTCTCCAGGCTCACACTCCCCAACGGTAGGCTCCTTCTGGGCCGTGTCTCTCTAGATGCCCGGAGCCACAGGGGGCTTGGCAGGTGCTTCTGAAGGGGCCAGGACCGGAGCGCCTGGAGACCACCACCGTCCACGTGCGCAAAGGGACGCCCCAGTATCTTCACGCGTGGGCTGCAGCCTCTCGTCCCACGCAGCCCTGAACGAGTCCTGGGGACCCCAGGCGGGCGTCCAGCAGCGCTCCTGCCTGGAAGAGGGGCCGTGCCCACCCTCCTCTCTGGCCCTCATCCTCAGGGTCAGCCTTCTCCCCTCCACGGCCCCATGGGAATTCCATCTGGGCCGCCTCTACCCCTGTACCTTGTAGCCTGCAATGGATGGGTCTTTCTTGGGCCCAGCCCTTTTGTGGAAGCACATCGTACCCTTGCGGGATGGCAGTTCCCACGGAGGCTCAGCTCTACAGCGCCCTTGTGGCAGATTTAATCCCCCCAAAAACCCATGATAAACAAAATATCAAAATCCTAAGTAAAGACAGAATTGATATTACAGATTTTTCCTTTTCCCTCAGGTTGCAGTATCACTGGCACTGATCCTGTCCTTATTTAAATTTTTGATATTTTGCTCACCATGGAAATTTCACATTAACTATTTTTTTCATATTGCGTTAAAATATTGACCACTGAGTATTTTTGGTGCCTTTAAAATGTTTGTCCCCAGGAGAGTGCCTCACTCAACTCACTCTATGCAGCCTCGTCACAGAGCCACGGTGGTGAATGGTTCACCCTCAGACGGAGGGGGGGTCCCACCAAGCCGTTTCCTGCTGTCCCACTGCAAGAGGCATGACAAACCGCCCTGCACCTGAAGTTATTAAGACAGAAGATGAGACCAGGGAGAGAGACAAAGACAGGAAAAGAAACCAAGGAAAACTGAAGGACAAAGGCAGAAAGAAGTGGAGAGCAAACACGGCATGTTCTCACTCATAGGTGGGAACTGAACAATGAGATCACTTGGACTCGGGAAGGGGAACATCACACACCGGGGCCTATCATGGGGAGGGGGGAGCGGGGAGGGATTGCATTGGGAGTTATACCTGATGTAAATGACGAGTTGATGGGTGCTGACGAGTTGATGGGTGCAGCACGCCAACATAGCACAAGTATACATATGTAACAAACCTGCACGTTAGGCACATGTACCCTAGAACTTAAAGTATAATAATAATGATAAAAAATAAAAATTAAAAAATTTTAAAAAAGGAACTCTTTTAGAACTTGTGTAGCACGTTTTCTGGTTTCTACTGGAAGTTTCTTACCCCATCTCGCCCCCTTTCAAGGCTTCCCTTCAAAGAACTAATATTTCTAATCTGCCAGACACAGTGGCAATGTTATAGAACCAAACTGGGAGTCACTCTCTCTGCATAATAAAACCAGATACCCACCCCAAGCTTTCTGCCGTGGTAGAAAGGAGGGTGTTTACTGCAGAGCGCTAAGCAAAGAGAACCAGGCAGCTAACTGCTCAAGATCGGCCTCCTGGATGGCTCACAGGCCAGGGTTTTTAAAGGCAGGGGTAAGTTTCAGGAAAATAGAAGCTACAGGCAAGATCCTAAACCAATACACAGAGGTTACACATTGGCGTCAGCTTAAAAGGATGGGACATCTTGAATGGGGGCTCAAAGGTCATGGGTGGATTCAAAGACCTGACTTGCAATTAGTTAAGTAAGAGAAGCTTTGTTTAAAAATTAGGGGGTCAGCAGCAATACCCAAAGGATTATAAATCATTCTACTATAAAGACACGTGCTACTATAAAGACAAGGGGAACATCACACACCGGGGCCTGTTGGGGGGTTGGGGGGCAAGGGGAGGGAGAGCATTAGGACAAATACCTAATGCATGTGGGGCTTAAAACCTAGATGACGGGTTGATAGGTGCAGCAAACCACCATGGCACACGTATACCTATGTAACAAACCTGCACGTTCAGCACATGTATCCCAGAACTTAGAGTAAATGAAAAAAAAAAAAACTAGGGAGTCAGTAGAAAAATGTTAACTTGCTAGGGAGAGTGACTTTCTTGAAGACCCTCACAAAGAAACTTAGAACAAAGGACAATAGTTGAACTGTAGTTTATTTCTCCCTCATCTGCAGTCTCTGCCAACTGATCCATTCAGTGGGGGTCCTCAGGGGGTCCAAGGTTCTGAAAGGCAACTCAGGGACATATGTTAAGACATTATCTTTAGTTTCTATGGGGAAAACAAACATCTCTGGAGCTTTAAGTCCCTTGGCTATTATTATTAAGCTGCTATTGTTGTTTAACAAGTTATTCAGTTACCTCTGGGTCTACCTAGATGCCTGTAATTTCTCTTAAAGGAACTTTAGGATTTTCCTTATTTCCATGCCTGTGGGTTGGTAGGCCCCTAAAAGGGAGGGGGGGACTGTTCCATCTCAGCAGTACTAAAGTGTGTAATTTAGTAGCTTCTAAAAACCAATTCACTGTTCATCTTGGATTATCTGAGGAGTTGAAATAATCTCGGTGAGGACCAAAAGCACATATTCCTTTACAAGCACATTTGACATCATCTTTGGGATGCATGGCAACCCTGCTCACCTCCACCCAGGTGATGACCTGTAAGCAAAGGCCAAGGTATAGAGGAAGGTGGTCCTCCCTGGAGAGGAGGACTCTCCCTACAGAGGGTGACTTTCTATGTAATTATGAAGTGCATACCCTGGCAGTCTCAAAACTGGCCCAGTTTGAACAGTAACCTGGGTGATCACCATACATGATGGCTGAATGAGTTATTTGAGCCCCAGAGCAATCCCTTGGGGGCAGGCAGAACACGTAAGATTGTGTCTATTTTATAGATGAAGAAACTGAGAGTCAGAGAGGTTCCAATCCTGCCCAGGGTCGTAGAACTACTAGATGGAAGAGCCAGGATTTAAAGATTGATCTACCATGCCATGCAACTGCTATCCAGGTTCAAGGAACCATGGAAAGCCAGTAGGCTTCAAACCAGGTCACACTCTCGCCCGGGTCAACCCACACATCCACCCTAAGGCACCAACCGCACATACAGGCGGGAGGTTTGCAAACCAGAAAAGGGAGGTAACTGGCAGCTAAAGGAGCCAGCTCAGGTTGTCAAAACCCAGTGATACTAGTGGGGTCCCTCTGCTTTTCAGGTGGTAGATTTGTGATAAGAAACCAGAAAAAACTTTCTCTTCTACTGAAGTCTGTGTCCCACAGGCTGGTGCTAAATAATCCCCTTTCTGGCCAAGTCCATTTTCCACTATTGAACTAGAGTCAGAGCAGAGAATGAGACAAGATAAGGCAGGAGAGGTGGGCAAGGATCAGATCACGTAAGGTTTTGGCCCTGTTAAGTATCCCAACAGCAATGGACAGCTGTGGAAGAAATGTTAAGTAGAGGGGTAATATATGAAGAGCCAAGTGTTTGGAAGATTGGGGGGGGGTAAAAATGGAACAAGAGTGTATGCATTCTGGCAGTAGAGGAGAAACTGACCAGATTTAGTTAAGATTGGCTCTGGGAGGGAAGAGAAGGAAGAAGGGGATCAGAATGCCTTAGGCAGCCGGATCCAGTGGCTCACACCTGTAATCTCAGCACTTTGGGAGGCTGAGGCGAGCAGATCACCTGAGGTCGGGAGTTCAAGACCAGCTTGACCAACATGGAGCAACCTTGTCTCTACTAAAAATACAAAAATTAGCCAGGCGTGGTGGTGCATGCCTGTAATCCCAGCTGCTTAGGAGGCTGAGGCAGGAGAATCGCTTGAACCCAGGAGGAGGTTGCAGTGAGCCGAGATTGCACCATTGCACTCCAGCCTGGGTAACAAGAGCGAAACTCAATTTCAAATAAAAAAGAATGCCTTAGGCTTCTGCATGGAAAATGATGCCTTTTATTTAAGGAGGAGCGAGTGTCAGGGGGCCTCAAGCCTTGCATTTTGTGTTGGATAGTGGGCCAGACTGGAGGCGCCTTTGCGAAATTCTTGTTAGTTCCTGTGTAAGCAGCTGTATACTGAGGTTTAAAGCTCAGAGGGGGAGTCTGGGCTGGAGATGAAAAGAAACGGTGAGTCATCTGAGTAAACATGGTCACTGCATTTTAAAACAGCTTTTAGGTGTAGGTTCATTCAAGGCTATGGCCTTCAGCAGAGGTTGGGAGCATTGAGGAGGATAAAGCTTGGCTCATTTCTTTGCACAAAATACAGCCGACCCAGGGAACTGCAATATCGCTTGGAAGTTAAAGGATTTACCCAACAAAATAATATCTTCGAATACTCTATTCCCTTCTCCGTGCTCAGACCAATTGGGTTCTTACAGTTGTACTGCCCACCACCTTACCCACCATCCCGGCTGTCCAGACCTGTTCACCCCTAGTTAATCTCCTCTTGGAAATTCCTCCAGCGGCTTTTGTTTTCAAAGGGCCTGCACAGTGAACCTGAGAGCCAAAGGAAGCTCTGGAGGTGTGATACACCCAGCATCTCTCTGCAATGAAGACACCTCCATCAGTGGCTACTTAGGACCCAGCCTGAGGCTGCTGTGGGGTTGACAACACCAGTTCATTTAATCCTTACGGTCTCCTGGGAGACCAGGGTTATCGCCATCTGAGAGACAGGAAGTCCAGGAGCCCTTGTTAGTGACACAGTAGAATCCGGCATCTATGAAGGGAGATGGCACGAGTGAGTCGCCAGGGAAATGGGCCAGCATGGCCAGTCTGCAGTGAAATATGAAACGCCCAAATTTACATCTTCGGCCTTGGCTCTGCTTTCAAAAGGAATGTTTTTGCTCTCATTTTCAAAGGGAATTGTTTTAGAATTCTTTGCTGTAAAGCTTGTAAGTGCTTTACCCAGGAATACAGGGTCCTTGTTACCCAAAGATGTTGGCACCAAAAAAATAGTCCACTAAAGGTAAATCTGTTTAAAGCAGGAACTGTAATCCATAGGCAACAGTGGGGAGAAAAGCTTATATTTAGACTTTATTTTGAAAAATAAAATAAAAAATTATGAATACATTTCATCTTATGTTCAATGAAACCTGGTTTATAATTATAATGATCCTTTACTTCTGTTTGGGGATCTTCCTTTTTATTATGAAAAACTTCAAGCAGAACAGAAAAGAGAATGAACCTAGATTTCACAGTTGCTAACATTTTTCTCCATTTACTTCTTTTGGCTAAATTATTTTAAGGTAAATTACAGGTATTATGACTTTTCAATATGAATCATTTCAAAAAAAATGACATTTACCTACATAAACACAGAGCCATTATCACACATAAGAGAACCAACAACAAAAAAAAATCCCTAATATCATCTAATACTCAAATCACATTTAAATTTAATGTCATATAGTTGGTTTGTTCAAACATAGAACCAATCAAGAACCACTCATTGCATGGAGTTGCTATGACTTCTAGGCAATTTTTGTTTTTTTTTAGATGGAGTCGTGCTCTTGTTGCCCAGGCTGGAGTGCAGTGGCATGATCTCGGCTTACTGCAACCTCCGCCTCCCGGGTTCAAATGATTCTCCTGCCTCAGCCTTCCTAGTAGCTGGGATTACAGGCGCCCACCACCATGCCCAGCTAGTTTTTGTATTTTAGTAGAGATGGGGTTTCGCCATGTTGGCCGGGCTGGTCTTGAACTCCTGAACTCAGGTGATCCACCCTCCTCGTCCTCTCAAGGCACTGAAATTACAGGCGTGAGCCACCACGCCCAGCCTAGGCCTTTTTAATGTACATAATCAACTTCCCAATATGGTAGACGCTTCCCACATGCCACCATCTAAAGCCATTGATAATCAATAAATAATAAATAAATAGCATTTAAAATGCAGCTCCTCAGACTCATAGCCACACTTCCAGTGCTTACTGGTAGCACTTATATGATAGAGTATTTCTGTAGCCACAGAAAATTCTACTGGACTGTGCTGATCTGGAACATTCCCCTGGCTCTAGGGGTTACTACGTAGAGTACTACATGACATTGACCTGGTGAAGACATCAGGCCAGTTGTTACGTAGAATGCCCCATCTTCTGGATTTTGTCTGATTCTTTCTTCATGATGTCATTTAATTTGTTCTTCTACTCTGTATTTCCTTTCAACTCCAAGTTAGAGCTTATGAGTTGATTAAATTTAACTCTTAGAATGAACAGGGAGTCAAGATACGATTTTTTCTACAAAGTATGTGTAGACAGTATTGAGTGTGACCAAGTGTTCCTGGCTTCAGGTTCAGTTTGTCCAGTGCACTCATACCCTATCCCAGGTCTCACGGTTTTGATATTCAAATTGTTCTTTTTTTTTTTTAGTTGAGCTAGAGTCTCACCCTGTCACCCAGGCTGGAGTGCAGTGGCATGATCTCGGCTCACTGCAACCTCCATCTCCCAGGTTCAAGCAATTCTCCTGCCTCACCGTCCTGAGTAGCTGAGACTACAGGCACACACCACCATACCAGGCTAATTTTTGTATTTTTAGTAGAGATAGGGTTTTGCCATGTTGGCCAGGCTGATCTCAAACTCCTGACCTCAAGTGATCCTCCCACCCCAGCCTCCCAAAGTGCTGGGATTACAGGTATAACCCACAGTACCTGGCCCAAATTGTTCCATTCCGATGTGCCTATTGCACAGAGGACTTCACCAAAGTCACATTTAACTGCTTCAGAAAACTTTGCACCTTCTACAAGACCCTAATTTGGGCTGGGCGCGGTGGCTTACACCTGTAATCCCAGCACTTTGGGAGGCTGAGGCGGGTGGATCACTAGGTCAGGAGATCGAGACCATCCTCGCTAACATGGTAAAACCCCGTCTCTACTAAAAATAATTGCGGGAGAATGGCATGAATCCAGGAGGCGGAGCTGGCAGTGAGCCAAGATAGCGCCACTGCACTCCAGCTGGGGTGACAGAGCGAGACTCAAAAAAAAAAAAAAAAAAAGACCCTAATTTGGCTCGGCAGTATATTTGCACCATGTGAGATTATCAGCGCACTGCGGGGCATGTAACTGGTGGCCAGGGAACACTCCACACAGCAGTGAGGGGCTTGACAGGGCCCAGGGTCATACATGAAGAGCCCACAGGGGGCATTCTCATCTGATGGCAACTGCAGTTGCCTCCTGCACGCTCGTAACTGTGGGCTCTCAGAATTTTTTTAAATGTCTCATTTAAGAACTTCTGATTAAAAAAAAAAAAAGTTAAATTTTAAAAAATAAACTGTGGGAGGATTTTTTTATTATTATTATTATTATTTTTTTTTTTTTTGAGACGGAGTCTGGCTCTGTCGCCCAGGCTGGGGTGCAGTGGCCGGATCTCAGCTCACTGCAAGCTCCGCCTCCCGGGTTCACGCCATTCTCCTGCCTCAGCCTGCCGAGTAGCTGGGTCTACAGGCGCCCGCAACCTCGCCCGGCTAGTTTTTTGTATTTTTTAGTAGAGACGGGGTTTCACCGTGTTAGCCAGGATGGTCTCGATCTCCTGACCTCGTGATCCGCCCGTCTCGGCCTCCCAAGATTTTTTTATTATTTACTTGAGTTCTTCATTTTAAAAATTATTTAAATGACTCAAATGGTAAGAAAAATAGTCTCGATAAAGGTTTAAAACAGTACACAGGACTGACTGATTAAATAAACTATCCTTCAGCCACACAATGGAATATGGAGCAGCTGTAATTAGGAATGAGAAGTGTCTCTGTATACTGATACGGGGAAAAATAAATAAACGAAAGAAGCAAACAGAGTAATATAATATGGTAATTTTTAGGCAAGTGATGGGGAAGTAGATGACAGAGAGGTAGCTAGATGGTAGAGCATTAGTCAGCTGGGACTACCACAAAAAAACACCATACACTGGGTGACTTAAACAATAGGAATTTATTTCTCACAGTCCAGGAAGCTGAAAGTCCAAGATCAAGCTGCCGGTGGATTCTCTCCCTGGCTTGCAGACAGCTGCCTTCTCACTGTGCTGTCGCAGGTGAAGAGAGAGAGTAAGCAGGCTCTCTGGTTTCTCTTCTTATAAGGACACTAATCCCAACATGAGGGGCCCACCCTCATGACCTCATCTAACCCCAATCACCTCCTGAAGGCTCCACCTTCTAATACCATCACACTGGGGCTTAGCACTCCAACATATGAATTTTGGGGAAATACAGTTTTGGGGAAATTCAGTTCACAGTGGATAGATAGATACTAATTGATATTATCAAAAGGAACCATGGGCAGATAAACCCCAAACCAAACTGTTTTAATGGTTATCTATTGGGAGGAAAAAGAAACAGAGTGAACGGGAAGTTATAGAAGCAAGATTTCTGTGACTGTAACTGGATAAATAGAGAGTTTGGGAGGACTATAAATGTTTTATGTGATTTTTAAAAATTAAAGTAAACAAATGAACGAGCCTTCCTGCATATAAAGTGAGTGGCGTAACCACATAAAGGAAACAATTACTTAAAGTGGCTTTAAAACACAGCGTTTTGACTATACATTCCAAGTGAGAGATATGCTACGGACAATAAAAAAAGGAAAAGAAAAAAGGAAAGAAATCATAAACGGCATTCAGTAGCCATATATTAGTATTGACATTTTTATTAAATTACTATGTTTCCATTATTAGGAACCATAATTTTCAGCATAAAAATGACAGTATAAAATCGAGGAAGTTTAAGTAAAAATCTTGTAATCTTAAAAGTGAATTGGAAATTGCAGTGTGAACTCACATTGTGTTTTACTCTTTAAAAAATACGTGTTTTCTAGTTCCATCCACTGAAAAGACCCAGAAGCAATGAAAACCCAGTAACAATGAGCACGCTTACACGGCTGAACTCTCTAGATAACACTTAACAATGAAATTGGCTGATTCTAAATCTAGGGCAAAAAATGTACAAAATGAGACTGGATACAAGTCTCTTATTGTACCAGAAAGTGACGGAGAAATCAAAGACTAAAGTGATACAGGACGGCACGGGGCCCGCCTGCAGCAGCTGGTCAATCATGAAGGGATTAATCGATGACGGCAAGACTCGTGGGGAGGAGGGAGTGGGGACTGCAGGGAGGGTCCCAATAAAAGCAGGGTGGGCCTCAATGAGCACAACATGGAGGGTGCGATTTAAATCCCAGAGCTTGTGGGCAGAGCCCTGTGTGCAGAGACAGGAGTGAGGATGCCACAACCTAGTTATCCCCCAACGTCCCACGCTCTCCCAGGAGGCGGCGGCAGGAAGCGCAGTCTACAGTAAGGGACAGCAGCCGGAGCTGGAGACGGGCTCTGAGAAGAGCAGGTAAAAGCCCACGAGGAGCGGGGACCCTGGCTGGCAGACTCAACTTGCAGGAGCATCAAGTGTAGGCGTGGTTCAAGAACGGGGGCCGCTTGCTCTGCGGTAGCAACCGCAAATAACCGCAGCGACGACCAGGGCAGCCAAGCCATCAGCCAGGACCCCGGGATGCTCGTGGCCCATGATCTGACGCCCTGCCTTTGCGGGTCCTGTACTTCCGCGGGGTCCGGGGTTGTGCAGCCCCTCCCCAACCAGCCCTTGGGAATCTTAGCGGCAGCAGAACCCGCTGCCTCCAGCTCCGACCAGACCTGCATAGGGAGAGGGTCCCTGCACGGGGCGGCCAGCAGGGCTACCCAGCTGCCCCAGGGCCTCGGGACCCCTGGACCTGGGACCCACGCCAGACTCTGCCTTATTCGGTGACCTCCCACCCCAAGACCCTTTCAGGGACCCTGTCTCTGCTCCACAACACGGGAGGCAGGGGCGGGCCTTTTGCATGGGAAGAGCTCCCCCAGCAGGACGTTTGTTGAATCTGGAGGGAGTCGCCCTGCTGATAGCCTGCGCAAGCCGGAGGGGACCCAGGTGCATCCCACTGGCGAGCTGCGCCCGCGGGTGCCGGCAGCAGTGTCCGGGCCATCCTCACGGCAGTGACTCCTCCGCAGCGCCAACGCACCCCATTTTTCGTCCACCCTGCCAGTGGGGGGCGTTTGCTTGTTCTCACTGTGCAGCCACCGCCAAGTGACGCCGCTGCGAAGGTCCCCGCCTTGCCATCCGGGTCCTGCGTGAGCATCCTTATTGGTGCTCAGGACTGGGCGTGCATGGCTGCTAGAGGCGCGCGAAGGTTTAGCGTGGGTGGACGCTGCCCGGGGCTTGAGTGGATTTTAGAGGTCTTGAGTGGCTCACTCTCCAATCAGTGCGTTCTTGAGAGAGCGTGGTCAGCGTACTTGCTTACTTTCAGGATTGCCAGATGTCTTTAACCCTTGCTGATCGGCTGACGCTGCAGCTTCCTGTGGCTTCATGCTCATTTCCCGGAAGATAGCACTGATAGGGTATTGGAAATCCTTATGTAAAGTTTCTGTGCACTGTTTTTGCCCCTTTTCTTGATTTGTTTGAGCTGATTCTTCTATTCTCTTGACAATTAATGTGTTGCAATTTTCACATCTATGTTGCTTTTTCATTAGTAGCATTTCTCAATTCTTTGATTTCTTGAACTTCATGTTGTCCATTTCAGTATGTCTTAAATTACCTGTGACGGTGGACCACTTTTGGTTTGTCCGTTTGTTTCATTTCAATCAATGACACACTGAAATGCTCAAACATTAAATTGTTGAAAAAAACTTAATGGCATTCGCAATCTAAGCCCACCCTCTCCCGCTTTTTTTTTTTTTTTTTTTTTTTTTTTACAGAGTCACTCTGTCGTCCACGCTGGAGAGAAGTGGCACAATCTCAGCTCACTGCAACCTCTGCCTCCTGGATTCAAGTGATTCGCCTGCCTCGGCCTCCCGAGTAGCTGGGACTACAGGCGCGGCACCACCATGCCCGGTTAACTTTTGTATTTTTAGTAGAGACGGGGTTTCACCACGTTGGCCAGGCTAGTCTCGAACTCCTGGCCTCAAGTGATCCGCCTGCCTCAGTCTCCCAAAGTGCTGGGATTACAGCCATGAGCCACTGCCCCCAGGCTAAGCCCCATTTTTTAATCAGTAGATAAAGCAGACATAAAATACATTGAAGCAGGCAGGCAGGCAGGTAGGAAGGGAAGGAAAATACACTGTCAAATTGACATAAAAGTTTCTAAAAGTTGAGTTTTCAATGCGTTTACTTGCCCAGTCACAAACTGAAAACAGAGTGTGCAGATGGCCCTGGTCTCAGGTCTCTCAATACTACTTTTAAAATACTTCAATTTATCTTATTTTCCCCCTCTAGAGTTAATGCTACTTTTTATCTTTCTTGTTTAAGAAATATTTCGCTATTAAAAGATAGCAAAAACACAGAATATCAAAGATATTAAAAGATACCAAAGATATTCTGCTTTTTCCCTAAAATCTTTAGCTTTACCTTCCATATTAAAGCCTTTAATACATCTAGAAGAGATTATGACATGAGTTGGGATTCCAGTTTTTTCCCATGGGTTTCTAATTGTCAATTTATTGAGAAACTTCTAATTTACAAGATCATAAACCAAAGGTCTCTTAATGTGCGGGTCTGTATCAAAAGCCTATATTTTGAGTCAATCATCTATATTTCTATGCTCAAAAACATGCTGCTTAATTACTATAGCTTTAAAATAGATCTTGACGTGTTGTGATTTAATTCTCCCACCTTATTCTTTTAAAATGTGGCTCGGCTTGGCCCTTTGCATTTCCATATACATTTTTGAATGCATATATGTAAACACATACACAGACATACACATACTACACATACACACACACACACACAAGTCAATTTGAAAGGGCTCCCACTGCCCTAAGATGGGATCATTTGAGCACCAAAAAGTCAAGTGATTGAAATGGAATGAAGCATAACAAATATATAAAACTCCCTGAGTTATAATAGCATTTCTAAAACTCTTTGGTCATCCCTGGAATTTGTTAGGACATTAACACATTACTCTGAACATTGGTGAAGTGACAAAAATCAAGCATTCATTCTGTCCTCCTCTTCAAAATTATATTTTAGAGGGGCCAGAGTTGATAAGGTAAAACTTTTTTTAAGAGACAGAGTCCCACTATGTTGCCCAGGCTGCCCCAGGACTCCTTGGCTCAAGGGATCCTCCCACCTCAACCTGCCAAGTAGCTGGGACTACAGGCACACACCACCACACCCAATCAATTAGGTAAATTTGATGAAGAAGTTTGCAATGGGGGGACAGGTGGACCCACACTTGAACCTCCTGATCAATCTTATCATCACTAAAAGTAGAACAAATATGATGAGTCTCACTGATGGGACCCACCAGAAAGTGGCAGCGCCACCTATGAAGGGTTCTTGCCTTAAAAAGTGAACCTAAATCTGATCAAGTCTCTGGATCTAATCACCAATTTATAGGAAATATGAGGGACAGCAGAATAAGTATTAAAAGCCCTCTAGGCTGCAATCAGCAAAATCCAGGATAAGGGCCATTCTACAGATCCAGTGTACAGATCCAGTTTCTCCAGTGTACCAGTGGCATCTGCAAATAATAAAGAATAAAGCAAAAAGAACAAAGGATATTTAAGATATACCAAACAATGTATGGGTCTTGTTTGTATCTTGATTGAGACAAAATAACTCTGAAAGATCTTTTTGAGAATTTGAACATTAATTGTGTTCTAGGTGATATTAAGAAACTAATTTAATGTTGATAGCTGTGATAATGTGTGGTGGTCTTGTTTTTAAAATGATCTAGTTAATTAAAGATACATACTGTGGTATTTACAAGCAAAAGGGCATACTGTCTAGGATTTACTTGAAAAGATTCCAGTTTAAAAAAAAATAATGTGAGAGAAGAGGTAGCTCAAGTAAAGACGACAGAATGTTTATAATTACTGAAATTGGGAAATATGTACACGAGGTTCTTCATTACATTATCCTCTTTTGTGCATGTTTTAAATGTCCCATATTAAAAGTCTTTTATTTTTGTTTAAATTTTTAAAATCTGTAATTTATATATTTTTTATTTTACTTTAAGTTCTGGGACACATGTGCAGAATGTGCAGGTTTGTTACATAGGTATACATGTGCCATAGTGGTTTGCTGCACCTATCAACCCGTCATCTAGGTTTTAAGTCCCACATGCATTAGGTATTTGTCCAAATGCTATCCGTCCCCTTGCCTCCCACCCCCTGACAGGCCCCAGTGTGTGATGTTCCCCTCCCTGTGTCCGTGTGTTCTCATTGTTCAAATCCCATTTATGAGTGAGAACATGCGGTGTTTGGTTTTCTGTTCCTGTGTTAGTTTCCTGAGAATGATGTCTTCCAGCTTCATCCATGTCCTGGCAAAGGACATGAACCCATCCTTTTTTATGGCTGCATAGTATTTCATGGTATATATATGCCATATTTTCTTTATCTAGTCTATCATTGATGGGCATTCGGATTGGTTCCAAGGCTTTGCTATTGTGAATAGTTGTGCAATAAACATACATGTGCATGTGTCTTTATAGTAGAATGAAAATCTATCATTTCAAAAGGCAAATAAGATACTAGGACAAATATTTGTATTTTATGTGATAATCACAGGTTAATATACATTCTAGATAGGGAGTTCTTATGAAAATATTAAGATACAAGTCAACACTCTAAGAGAAAGATGGGTTAAGAACCTGAAAAAACAATTTATCAAATTACAAATCAGTAATAAACTTAAAAAAATTAAAGAGAGTCACTAATTATTAAAGGAATCAATTTAAAGAAGTGACAAAATACTATTTTTAGATCATAGCAGTGTAATGAGAAATAAGCACTCACACATTGCTGGCTGGCTTCTTCACTTTCTGTAGGCTTTTTGATGGATAATTTGGCAGTGTGTATCAAAAACCTTTAAAAAGATGTACTCTGGGCTCCTTGGAGAAATGGCTAGATCTAGAACTGAGGCAAGAAATATGTTTCCTGGAGCATCTTCTAGTGCCAGAAAGTAAAAAAGTACAAATATGATATATATATGATGTTGATATATAATATGTGTGTATATGTGTATATACCTCCCACAATATCCCACAATGATGGGGGCCTGGCATGGGACAAAAGAGCCAATTGAAAGAGCTCCCATTGTGAAAGCTGGAACGATTTAAGCAACAAAATAGCACTGATGTATAACCCAGAGTATAAGGTCAATAACCCTGGGTCCATTCAGATATAAATGAACAATTGAATACATAAATAAATGAGAGATAACAGAGAAACATCACACAGACACATTCCAAAAAGTTTGCGTAATACGTCTCCCTCAAGAAGACGGAACGTAAGTTCCCACCCCATCAGCGTGGGTGTGCGTAGTGACTTCCTTCCAGAGAGCACAGGGTGGAAAGGGGTAGAGAGGGAAAAACTGAACACTACCTCAACCAGGTGACCAAGGTCAACACCAACAGTAAAAAGCCATGTTGACACTATGCACCCTTGATAGGAGGGAAGAAAATGTCACTTTGCCTCAGTGGTCTTCAATCCCAAAACACAAAACCCCAATCTAACCGTGAGAAAAAACACCAAACAAATCCCACTTGAGGAACATTCTGCAAAATGACCTGACCCTTCAACACTGTCAAGGTCGTGAAAAGCAAGGAGCGTCTGAGAATCTGTCACGGCCCAGAGAAGCTAAGGAAAAGTGATGACTAAGCGTAGTGTGGGATCCTGGATGGGGTCCTGGGACAGAAAAAGGGCATTAGGGAAAAACTAAGGAAATCTGAATAAAGTATGGATTTCAGTTAATGATAACGTATCAAGGCCCAGCGCAGTGGCTCACGCCTGTAATTCCAGCACTTTGGGAGGCCAAGGCAGGCGAATTGCTTGGGCCCAGGAGTTCGAGACTGGCCTGGACAATATGGTGAAACCCCATGTCTATAAAAAATATAAAAATTAGCCAGACATGGTGACACAGGCCTGTAGTCCCAGCTACTGAGGAGGCTGAGGTGGGAGAACCACTTGAGCCAAGGAGGCAGAGATTGCAGTGAGCCAAGATCGCACCACTGCCTTCCAGCCTGGGCAACAGAGCGAGACCTGCTGTCAAATAAATAAATAAATAACATATCCGTATAGGCTCATTAATTGTAACAAATGAATCCTACTCATATAAGATGTAAATAAGAGAAGAAACTGGATGCAGGTTATATGGGACTGCTCCCATACCATCTTCATAATTTTCCTACAGATCTAAAAGTGTTCTAAAGTAAAATGGTTACATTTTTTAAATGCATGCCCTTTGTTCCAGCAATTCCATTTTGGAAAATTTGTCCTGAGGAAATAAGTAAAGACGTAAACAGAGAATAAGTTACAGATGTGACCTTTGTAATAGTTAAAACTGGAAACAGCGCAAGAGTGGACAATAGGAGATGTGAGATCCACACAGCGCATGGGAGATGATCAGTCTGAAGAGAGGGGTTTCAGACGTGCAATTAAATGATATTCACCATACTTAAATTTAACTGCAAACTAGCAGGTAAGTGTTAATCCATATTTTAAAATATATAGTAAAATATAGATAAATAGACCGCAAAGAACGCAGAGGACGTATTAACCAAGGCTGTCTTCACTTGGGACATTTTCTGGTTTTCCTGGAAGGAGCAAGCTGAAATTTACAGGAAGGAAATAGACGAGCCGACTTGAGTGAGTGTGGTCACAGCTCACATTGCTTCTCATTGGTCAGCGGTGGAGCTTGATGGTCACTGCCTGTGCTGTTTTGGTTGCTGAGAACTTTTAAAATCACTTCTGCAGGAAGAAAAAAAAGCATATTCATTTTAAAAAATCATTATAGTATTTAATTCTGTGCCAACTCCCCCGACACGTTCAAGATCACATTTTATTGGTGAACATTCCAGGCAACCTCACAGAAAAACTGGGGAAATAGAAAAACCAAGTGTACATTCCCACAGGAAGCCGCAAGCCTGCGTCCTCAGGCGATGTCCCCCTCCACTATCGCCCCTCTCTGCCCCCACTCTCACCAACACTTTTAGTCTCTTTCCCCAGGAAGAAAGAGGTCAACTCGGAGGAGCCAGGGATTCGGCCCACTCTGGACAACACTCCAGAGCCATGGCACCTGCCTGTCTGAAAAAAGTTGTTAAGCAGCTGCCACTGCTTCCTAGTTACTGGCCTCTGCTCGGTGACTGATGCACTTCTAACATCCTTGTCCCAGGAAAAAGACTTTGTAATGGAGAAGAAAGATGGCAGGGATCCTTTCCACGGAATTTCGGCTGTTGTCTAGTGGGCCTTCCAGGAATTGTCTGATTCTATGTGGCTGCACGACTGTGACTGTTTAGTTGGGCCAATTGGCAGCACTGTAGGGACGGAAACTAACTTGTGGAGGGCTGAGGGTGATACAGGTGTTTTCTGTCCATGGTAACGCAAAAGGTGTTCACAGCAATGCAAATGGGTTTTATCCAATGGAGAAGATAAATATTTGAACGGGCTCTCTTGTTAATTACTAGTTAAACAAAATATTTGACATGTATTCATTCTGTATTTATAGCGGAGTCATGATTCTACCTTTTCGGAAATGATCCTCTAGCAGTTTTACTGGTCCTGTGAGAAACACAGTGGATTCACCGGCCAGAGCCGGATGAGCTGCACAGCTGCCAGAGGGCACTTCCGATGCCACCAGAGCCTCAGCTTTGTCCTCCCTCACTTCCCAGGGTGACTTCCAAGCAGCCACAGAACTTCTATTTTACTCACTCTCTATTTCTCTAGTTTTATTTTTCTAATCTTTACTGAATGTGTGTTTGTGGTTTTATTTCTGGTTTATTCCTGACTCTAAGTTATCCCCTATTCCTGACAACAGTGATTGAGAATTTGGTTTTGGGTCTGACCCTTTAGTCATCTCTGTAGATGGATGACATAGATCTAGTTCCTTTCTAGTGAGAGACAACAGGAAATCCAGTTTGTTGGTCCTTTCTTGTTTGTTTATTTTGAGCTCCAGTCAGTTAGAAATTTAGTGCCCGCTGCAAAGCACAGCTCTTTGAGAACTGGGATTGGTAAGAGGGTGTGTTGCTTACTTCTGGCCTTTGGCTGAAGTTGCAGGGCCAAAGCCAAAATCTCTCCGTGTGCCTGTGATCTGGGATCCATGTGTCTGCAAGTCTGCAACTGAGAAAAGCCTTGATCCCTCGATATGTGAGTGTGAAATAAATTAATGAATTCGTTATGTCTCTTAAATCAGAGGAGCTCTGTTCTTATTAGTTTATAGGAAAAGAGGCATTTATATATCTTATATATCTCATATTTCTAGCTTCTAGTGCTTTCAACGTGTTAGGCTTTTTAAAATTTCCTTCATACAGAAACTGCTACCTTACATACATTTTATAAATCCACGTTCCTGTAACTAAGGTAAATCTGTGGCAAGTCAAACTAGCTTAATAATTTTGGTTTTTAAAATACAGATAGGTCTTGTCTTTGATTTACGTGTTAAGTATAATTCAATTGTGTATTTGGTCAAATCTCTCATGGAGAGAATAATCTGGTCTTCTTAAATAGTTTATCAAAACGATAACATTAGTCTAATACAATGTCACTATTATGAAAACTGAATATTGGTATTACTCTAAATTGAATCACTATTTAGACACACCTGTTACCTCAACCTATGTTTTGTAGTATAATTTCTCCAATTAAATAAATTTCCAAGATCTTCAGGTAACTTAGAACGTGGAATCTTTAGATAACTCAGAACCTGACACTGAATAGAGTTCATAGATAATCATCAGATACCTAGGTAAACTAAGTAAGATATAACACTAAAGCATGGATTGCTAAGCATAGTTTTAGGCTTATCCACTTTGGCTTCTTATTTGTATATTCTACAGAAAGCCTGGATCTTTTGAGTTGTGTTGACAGACGTATTCATGTTTGCCACTTGAAGGAGTAAGAGGCCCGTGTGGATGTCGAAGCACGTGGCTGTGTGCTCCTGCGCTCTGCTCACCTGCAGAAATGCTCGCATAGGGCAGCTCTCAATTTTCTGCCACCTCCTCAGCTTTTCCTGTGAAATACAAGTTGGTTACTTTGGATGAAAATTATCTTTCATGTAGGTGGTTGATACACGAAGCAATAGTGACAAAGAAATAAAGCTCTCCGTGTGCTTTTGTTCTGTCACGCAATAAAAAGTAGTTTTGTTCCAGAATACGAATGAACACAGTGAATGAAGGTCTAAAGAAGTGAATTTTATTTGCCTTGGTTTATCATACCTGAGTCTGAAAAGAGACATGAAGTATCTTAGATCTTAGCAAAGGTTCCTCACTTTTGATGGGCTTGCCGCCTTAGCTTACTGGTCACTGCCTTCATCTACAGCAAGGGTCCCCGATCCCCAGGCTATGGTCTGGCAACAGTCCGTGGTCTGTTAGGAACCGGGTCACATAGCAGGAGGCAAGCAGTGGTTACAGCCGTTCCCTGTCACTCACAGTGCTGCCTGAGCTCTGCCTTCTGTCATGGTGGCATTAGATTCTCTTAGGAGCATGAGCCCTATTGTGAACTCACAAGCGAGGGATCTAGGTCACATGCTCCTTATGAGAATCTAATGCCTGATGACCTGTCACCATCTCCCGTCACCCCTAGATGGGACCATCTAGTGGCAGGAAAACAAGCTCAGGCCTCCACTGATTCTATATTATGGTGAGTTGTATAATTATTTCATTATATGTTACAATGTAATAATAATAGAAATAAAGTGTGCAATAAATGTAATGTGCCTGAATCATCCAGAAACCATCCCCTCACACCGGTCCGTGGAAAAATTATCTTCCATGAAACCAGTTCCTGGTGCCAAAAAGGCTGGGGACCGCTGACCTGCAGCACGAAGGCTATTCGTCACCTTCCTTGTGGTCTGCCTGACAGCAATAGTGTGTGTCTTGCCAGAAAAATTTATGTGCTTTATGCTGATTTTATTCAGTCCTTGAGTGTTTAAAAACAAAACAAATACAAAAACTCACTTGTGAAAGAGATGGTTCTTTAAACCCATGTCACCTTCTGTTTACTTTTACATTTGTTTGCATTACTAAAAGAGTAAGCAAGAATTAATTCTTGAGCACCCATGATACGCTCTGAGTCAAGTGCCTACATCTTCTCTGACAACTCTTTTGATTTTTTCCTCCCAGAGATCGGATCCTAAAGATAGAAAGAGTAAAAGAAAACTTTTTATCTTGAACTAAAATATTCTTCAAAACTTCTCAGAGGGTCCCTGGAAATTCACAAAGGTTTGTACTTTCACCTTATGAAGCAAGAGTCAGAGACGCCAGAAGTAATTATCTCTGTTATTCTTTCATCAGCTTCCGAAGAGATGTTCAGCCTCCCTAGGTTAAGTTTGTATCAGTAAACTGTCATTAGTATAAATATTTCAGACACTGCACACTTTGTAGGAAGGCCCTGAAGGTGTGCCAGTGCCCTCGTCACCATCCATTGTATGCTTTACCTTTAGTGAGACACTGATCAAAATGCTCATGAAATACTTATTTCCCAGTAGAGAATCTTACTTTCCTGCGGTTTTGTTTTATTGGTTGCTGTGATAAATTAACCAACAGTCGACTACCAGTAGTTTTGTATTTACTCTGATGTGCACCTGGGACTCTGCTGTAAGCCACTGGCGAGTGGTTGCATCTTCCACGAGGGGCAGCCTTGGAGCCTCAAAAGGACATGTGGGGGCTCTGAGTTGAGAACGCTACAGTGAAACGCCTCGCGGGGACAGGCTCCTGAGTGCACCTCACTTACGCCACCTTCAGATCATCCATCAGATGGAGTCATGACTTCTAGGCCTCTAGGCTCAGAGCACGGGCTCCCTAAAAGTTCTCTCTTGACTGGGATCCAGAGAACAAGAATTATTACTTAGGATTGAATGAGGCAATTTTGTTGTGGTTATTTTTTGGAATATTGCGGATGTTGCTTTGGTGTTCTTTCATTTCTAGATCTGTGAGGAAGCTCCTTCTCTTCCTTCTTAACCTACAATTTAATAGACTTTGCTTTTGTCAATTGAAAAGAATCATTTTTTAAATAGTTTCTTATTTTCACTCGCCCTCCAGAATTCAAAAAATGACTAAGTCTTAACTTTTCATGGAAATATAGTTATTTTCATAAATTCAATGGAGAACTTTTCTTCTTTTGCTGGGATAAAATAGCATTACGCAATAAGGGTTATTTTGGGGTTGTCATACTTGGAAGCAATTCTCATTTAATCAGGTGGGATAAGCCACTTTATATACAGAATTAATGCCACAAAGCTATTGCAGGAGAACATGCCAGGCCCTTGAGTCCCAGCCTCATAGGTGGTAGGGAAGGCGGTTTCCTGCACTCCAGGAGCATCAACTGATGTAGGGAACTTTGAGAAGACAGGAAGCCATCCAAAGTTACAGGTACATAGGTGAGATCTGGTGGAGACAGTTCCTGGAACTCGGTTTCCTAGCAGAAAAAAGAGGCTTTTATAAATCCCAGCTAAGATTTTCTATGCAGACAGACAGAAGTGAATTCCAGGGCCATGGCAGTTTCTCAGTGCTGCACAACACTCTAGATTTGAAAGCTATGGGCCAGGTGCGGTGGCTCATGCCTATAATCCCAACACTTTGGGAGGCTGAGGCGGGCAGATCACTTGAAGCCAGGAGTTCAAGACCAGCCTGGCCAACATGGTGAAACCCCATCTCTACTAAAAGTACAAAAATTGGCTGGGCATGGTGGTGTACGCCTGTAATCCCAGCTACTCGGGTCGCTGAGGCAGGGGAATCACTTGAACCCGGGAGGCAGAGGTTGCAGTGAGCCGAGATCACACCATTGCACTCCAGCCTGGGTGACAGAGTGAGACTGTATCTAAAAACATAAGAAAGCCAACCCAAGGAGTTCTGGAAAGTCTAGAACATTCTCACCGCACCTATGTGAATAGGCCAAACTGAGACCCACTGTCTTGTGATGGAGAATCATTTTTGGAGACTGTTGTGATCCTGGGGCAGGGAGACGAAGATTGTTCAGTTGTGATAGGCTTTAAATGAGCAAAAAACTCAGTGTCCCTCTGATGAGAATCCATCAGAGCACTGGCTAGGGACCCTCAGGGCTTGTCTGATTCCGTGGGGACACATGCCTTCAATTGTCTGGGCAGGGCTGTTCTGCGGGTCTGCGGGGCTGCTGAAGACACCAGAGTTTCCTGTTCCTAGCTTCCTAGCCATGCACAGAATTCTGGCCCAAAGCAACGCACATGCATCTTGTCCAGTAGAGAATACAAAACTCTGTGAATCCAGTTCTGATTTAAACTGCCTGTAACATCTGACTGCTTCCTCATTAATTAGTTAAATAAAATGTGTAGCTTTTCTCTTTGTATGAGATGTGTGCGTCTATATATGTATATGTACAATTTTTTTTAAGACACAGCCTCACTCAGTCAGCCAGGCTGGAGTATAGTGGCACAATCTCGGCTCACTGCAACCTCCGCCTCCCGGGTTCCAGTGATTCTTGTGCCTCAGTCTCCCGAGTAGCTGGGACTACAGATGCACACCACCACGCCCAGCTAACTTTTGTATTTTTAGTAAAGATGGGGTTTTGCCATGTAGGCCAGGCTGGTCTCAAACTCCTGGCCTCCAGTGATCCAGCCACCTCAGCCTCCCAGAGTGCTGGGATGACAGGTGTGAGCCACTGTGCCCTGTCGAATGAATTTACCTTTTTTGAAAGTTGTCCTTCTTACTTCACACAACAACCCTGTGAGTTACGTATTATGGCCACCATCTTATAGGAAGAAAAACTGCAGCCCAAAGCAATGTCTCACCGTCAAGGCAAGATGCTTCCGGCTGGAGAGTCCAGCTCTTGACAACTCAACATCTGCTTCCAAGCTCCTAGACACAACCCAAATATCTGCCTTTCCATCAGCTCTGTGCCCTTGTATGTTCTGGGATCATCCTTTTCTTTGCTCCCAAATAAAACCGCTCAAGGTACCTTCCTATATATTGTGAGGACTTCAAATCCTGCCCCTCTCCCTCCTAGGACCTTTTCCAGGCAGGGCTGGGGAAGGTGGCATTTCTCCCTTTGCTGGGTCAAACCTTCTCCTCTCCTGTAGCCATTCTCCTCTTGGCTCTGGGTCAGACCTAGCACAGAACTCAGCCAGCTCCTGGAGCCCTTCGAAGGAACACAGACACACTCAGGGGATAAGGTTAAAGGTGGGATGTTCAGCCTAGCACAGAACTAGAAGTAACTTACAACTGAGTAGGAGCTGTGGCTGTCCTACAGACTCACCCGCTGTTTGCTGCCTGAGAGATTTCTCGAGGCTTGGCCCATCTTCAGGCCTGGCGAAAGGCCATCTCCTCAGGCTCCTCTCTCCCTCCACACTCTCCCCTTCGTGCTCTTCCTACCCCACCCCTTTTTGGAAGTCCTCCACCCACCTCCCTCATCTGTCCCCGACAGGCAGGGCAAAATTGTCATTCCTTTTTCAGACAGAACAAATCACCTCTTTGGTTTCTTCCACCCAGTCCATGGGGAGGGTGGATTCGCTTTCAGAACCAATCGTGCTCTCTAAGGTCATTTTTTTCCATCCAATGACCTTGTGACTCCGTCAGAGGAATGTTTTGCTTCTTTCTACTCCAATCCATTCCAACTTCAACCTGTAGGCAACTTTTCGAACAGAAATTTTCTTATTATTACACAAACATCAAATTCCCTGACAGAAGGCCTTACCCCATTAGCATGGAATGTGTCTGAACAACACTGCCGCTCGCCTGAAGATGTATCCCCGCGAGGAAATTCTGGAATTTGCTGCACAGCCACAGCCTTTGTTAGAATAAGGACGCACACACGGCACACTGCCTAGATGCTTGTGCATTTGTGTGGGTGCTTTCTGTTGGCTCAAAAAACTATGGACACACATCTTAAAATGTGAGATCCCTGCTGTGGGACCTCATGGTCTCTCATAAAATGCTTGTGAACAAAACAGAGAAAGATTAGCAGATTGCAGGACATCAAGAAGACATTAGATTAGCTAGGTGTGGTGGTGTGCACCTGTAGTCCCAGCTACTTAGGAGGCTGAGTAGGGAAGATCACATGAGCCCTGGAGGTTGAGGCTGTAGTGAGTTATGACCACACCACTGCACTCCAGCCCAAGCAACAGAGCAAGACCCTATCTGAAATTTAAAAAAAAAAAAAAAGGATAAAAGTTGAAAAAGTCAACATTCTGAAAGAGAATATCTAAGATCATGAAGGGCAAGAGTCCACGGTGGTGTGCCCCAGGGCTCCGCTGGTGGAGTTTAATGATTTTATTACAGTGCATCATGTTCATCCAAACTCTTCACTTAAAAATGGGGAAGCTGGGCTGAGTGCAGTGGCTCATGCCTATAATCCCAGCGCTTTGGGAGGCCAAGGCAGGCAGATTACTTGAGGTCAGGAGTTCTAGACCAGCGTGGCCAACATGGTGAGACCCCATCTCTACTAAAAATACAAAAATTAGCTGGGCATAGTGGCATGTGCCTGCAATCCTAGCTACTCGGAAGGCTGAGGCAGGAGAATCGCTTGAACCCAAGAGGCAGAGGTTGCAGGGAGCTTGGATCGCACCACTGCACTCCAGCCTGGGCAACAGAGTGAGATTCCCTCTCAAAAAAAAAAAAAAAAAAAAAAAAAAAAAGAGGCCAGGCACGTGGCTCACGCCTATAATCCCAGTACTCTGGGAGGCCAAGGTGGGCAGATCACAAGGTCAGGAGTTCAAGAGCAGTCTGGTCAATATGGTGAAATCCCATCTATACTAAAAATACAAAAATTAGCCAGGCGTGGTGGTGGGCACCTGTAGTCCCACCTACGCGGGAGGCTGAGACAGGAGAATTGCATGAACCGGGGAGGCGGAGCTTGCAGTAAGCTGAGATTGTGCCACTGCACTCCAGCCTGGGTGACAGAGCAAGGCTCCATCTCAAAAAAAAAAAAAAGATGGAGAAGCTGGGTTTGTGGTCTGCAAGTAGGCTCCTGGAGGTTACATAGTGGGTTTGCCTGTCCCTCCATCTGTCCACCCACCTGGGCTCAGTCTGGATGAAAGGCTTGGACCACATTAGGATGCAGGTTGCCATGGCCGACTCAGAGCGTGCAGAGAGCCAACAACGCCCAACTGCCGGGTGAACTCTAACCAGGTGAAATGTGGCCAAGAGAAGCGCCAGAGCCTGCTCTTGAGTTTTTAAAAGCTTCAGTCCACACAGCCGAAAATGAAAAGATTACTGAATTGGGGCGAGGGGATTATGACTCATTTTCTCTGGTTATTAGTGGACAATGCCCTGTGGCTTCTGCAGTGAGCAGCAGGTGGCCACGTGGCTGGGATCTGAGCAGAGCAAGGCTGAGCATGTCATCCACACACTGAGCCTGGACCCTGGCCTGGGCCACAGAGCTGCACAGGAGGCAGTGTCCAGGCAGGATCAGAGAAGTGGGCAGCTCAACTGCAGGTACAAGCAGTGTGACCAGTGCCACGACTGACAGGCGGACAAACCGGCGCACCTGGAGGAGGCAGGCCCCCCTTGGGCTGGGCCCGTGCACCCTGGAAGGGAGGGGGATTCAGCTGGGAGGGGGAGGGCACCTCCAAGACGCAGGACCACAGCATGGCGGAGGAAAGGCAGACACTGGGAAGCAGACCCGCAGCTCATCCGGGTCACCAGGACAGGCCATTCAGATGGGGGGTAGTGGAAGGTGGGGCTGGAGAGCTGGTCAGGGGCCAGAACTGGTTATGGGATCTGGGCTTGCATGAGCAATGGAGACTATTGGAGGGTTGAAACACGGGGCGATGAGGCCAGAAAGGAAGTTCAGGAAAACCACCCCAACAGCCACGGTGCCCTGCAGAGACTGGCCTAGAGGAAGACGCCGCAGAGGCTGCGGGCCTGACCAGGCCTGAACTAGGAGAGGCCAGTGCGGAGGGAGAAACCAAGGCAGAACTCTCTGAGAGACCAAATCTAAGGACTCTGGCAGGACACAGCAGCAATCAGGGAGCTTCAAGCCACAAAACCCCCCACACATGTGATGCCTTTATTTGTTTCACACAGAAACAAGCCAGATGGAGAGCAATGGGGTTGGACTGCACACTCTCTGCAAAGCCATCCCCCACCTTCTCGCCCTGCCATCCTCGATGAGTGGCTCTTCATCCTCCTGCGTGTGGCCTCAGGGTGCTAAGATGGCTGCTGCACCTCCGGCTCTCATTCCAGGCAGAAGGAGGCAAAGGCCTTTTTCTTTTCTTTTTTTTCCTTTTTTTTTTTTTTTTGGCAGGTGGGGTGGGGGGGACGGGACGGAGTCTCGCTCTGTCTTCCAGGCTCGAGTGCGGTGGTGCGATCTCGGCTCACTGCAACCTCCGCCTCCCAGGTTCAAGTGATTCTCCTACCTCAGCCTCCCAAGTAGCTGAGATTACAGGTGTGCACCACCATGCCCAGCTAATTTTTGTATTTTTAGTGGAGATGGGGTTTCTCCACCATGTTGGCCAGGCTGGTTTTGAACTCCTGGCCTCAAGTGCTCTGCCTGCCTCGGCCTCCCAAAGTGCTGGGATTATTAATAGGCGTGAGCCACTGCACCTGGCCCAAAGGCCTTTTTCTTAGCAAGGCTTTGATGTTTTCTTTGCAAAGGGATGCCCTCTCCCATCTTGTTGGCCAGGACTATGTCATAAGGCCACCCACAGCTGCGAGGAAGGCTGGGAAAATGACTGACTTTAGTGGACTGCATTGGTACCCTGAACAAAAGCAGAATTCAGCTGGGCAGGCGGAGGGGATGAGTATTGGGTGTGCAGCTAGCAGCATGTGCTCCAAGAGGAGGGTGGGGAATGACTCCAAGGACGGCCCACACTTGACACGTCAGCTTAGGGGCACTTCAAGTTCCAGGTGTCCACGGGCATGAGGGAAGATGGACAGCCGGATACCTGGAGGTGAGAACACTGCCCTGAGCCACAGATTCGAGTCCTCAGTTCCTAATGAAGGATGGCCCCTGGAGCTTCCAAGCCATCTGTGACTCTGCTCCATGGAAAGGGCATGTCCTCTAGACCTGGCAACTTGCAAGTAGGTGGAGACACACCAGCTTTTGGGAGACAAAAGCCTGCCACCTTAGCTCTGAATGGCATCTGGGTACCAACCTTGGCCCACCTCCAGCCTATCCTTTCCTTCAAGGAAGAGTTGTGCCCCCTCTCCGGCCACCCCCTGCAGGTCACACAGGGCAGGGACCTGAGATAAACACCCTGGGCTGATTGACAGGGGCCTTTAAGTCTCTACCCAGCCTGGGATTCGAACCCTCTCCATGACAAGCCTGGAGGGCCCTCTGCCCCAATGGACTGGCCCTGGCTGTCTAGGAAAAGAGGAGCATGCCTTTGCCCTTCTCCCTCCAGCGGGTGGCCGATCCTCGGTGACATTGGGGGCTGTCAGGAAGGCAGCTTCCTCACCCGTTGCTAATTATCCTTTTTAATTGCGTTAAGAAGGGCCTCTCCTCAGTGATTTGCTCTTCTGCATAATCAGGCCAAAGAGTACCGGTGGCAGCAGCCCACCTGTGTTCCTTGGCTGCCCATGGCGGCCCCTCTGTGGACCCCCAGGGCCTGAGAGCAGGTAGGCAAGGCCACTTGTCCTGAGTCTCCCAGCCTTCTCGGCCCATCCACAGCTGCTTCTTGAGGAGGGAGCTCTTCCTAAGGATGGCACTGAGCAGCTCCTTGGCAGTGCCTATGAAACCTCCTGATTCCCTCCTCTTTTTTTTTTTTTTTTTTTTTTGAGACGGAGTCTCGCTCTGTTGCTCAGGCTGGAGTGCAATGACAGGATCTCAGCTCACTGAAACCTCTGCCTCCCTAGTTCAAGAGACTCTCGGCTCCTGAGTAGCTGGGATTACAGGAGCCTGCCACCATGCCCAGCTAATTTTTGTATTTTTAGTAGAGACAGGATTTCAGCATGTTGGTCAGGCTGGTCCAAATGCCTGACCTCAGGTGATCCACCACCTCGGCCTCCCGAAGCCGAAGTGCTAGGATTACAGCCTTCCCTCCTCCTTTTTTTTTTTTTTTGAGATGGAGTCTCGTTTTGTCACCCAGGCTGGAGTACAGTGGCTTGATCTCATCTCACTGCAACCTCTGCCTCCCAGGTTCAAGCAATACTCCCACCTCAGCCTCCCAAGTAGCTGGGATTACAGGCGTGCACCACCACACCCTGCTAATTTTTGAGAATTTTTTGGTTTTTTTTTTTTTTTTTTTAAGTAGAGACAGGATTTCACCATGTTAGCCAGGCTGGTCTGGAACTCCTGACCTCAGGTGATCCGCCCACCTCAGCCTCAGAAAGTGCTGGGATTACAGGGATGAGCCACCACACCTGGCCGGCTTCCTGGCTTCCTTCCTCTTAACTGTGGTGGTCACCAGCCGCCCCGGCCCTCCTTCTGCCTCCTCTACAAGCTCTCCCAGTACCTTCGCCTCTTCCCAGCCTGTCTCTCCTGAGCTCCAGGCCTCCCCAGCTCAACCAACCTGGTGTCTGCTTGCCTGTTCAACTGGCTGCCCCTGCCCGAGGCGGCCTCCCAGGTGCCAGCCCCTCAACCGGGGCACCTACCCTGTGCGAAGCCGGATGGCGGCTCCACTTCTGTCCCAGGAACCTCAGATGCACCACACAGACCCACCCCTGTGGCCACTGCTGCTCTGCCTCCCCCAGGCTATGTGCGTCTCAGGGGTAGGAACCACATTTTATTATTTTATTTTCTCTTTTTCAACTTTTCTTTTAGAATCGGGGGCACGTGCAAGTTTGTTACCCAGGTGTATTGTGTGATGCTGAGGTTTGGGGTATGGTTGATCCCATCACCCAAGTCGTGAGCGTTGAACCCAATGGGGAGCTTTTCAGCCCTGCCGCCTCCCTCCTCTCTCGTCTAGCAGTCCCGAGTCCACTGAGCAATGCATTTTAATCTTCTCTGTAACTCAGTGCCTGCCTGGGAAACGGCCAGTGAATGGATACAGGAGTGGCTGAATGACCATTCGGAACACCGGAGCTGCAGATGCAGCACATCCCCAGCGCACAAGCCTCCGAACAGCCCAGCCCAGGAGGGGCTCATCGTCTACCCTGTCTCCAGCGGAGGAGCTTCTGAGACCAGGAGCAGGGGGCCGTCGCATGAGCATTCCCCTGGCACACGAAGGAGCAAAGCTGCCCAGCTGCACTCCATCCTCACACTGCCCCAGGCCAGCCATAGCCTGGATAAAGCAAGGGCCTCAGAAACGTCCCACGTGCACTCGCCCATTCACACTCACCCATTCCCATGCACACTCGCCATTCACCCAGCCATTCACACGTGCACACATTCGCACATACACTTGTGCACACATTCACACAGCCATTCACATACATTTACACACAGACGCACACTCGCACTCACTGACCCATTCACACTCACATTTACACTCACCGTTTCACACGTATTCACACTCACACATTCACACCTATTCACATGCACACACACTCGCACACACGTTCACCTCACCATTCACACACATTCACATTCTCTGACCCACTCACACATTCACACCCACACCTTCACACACATCCACACACATTCACTCACACATTCACATGCACATTCACACCTATTCTCATGCACACATATTCACCTCACTATTCACAGTTCACTCACACCCACACTTTCACACTCACACATTCACACACATTCACACTCATTCACACACATTCACACTCACACCCACCTTCACACTCACACATCCACACACATTCACACTTGCACATTCACATGCACATTCACACCTATTCTCATGCACACACACTCACACATTCACCTCACTATTCACAGTTCACACACCCACACCTTCACACTCACACATTCACACATATTCACACTCATTCACACACATTCACACTCACACCCACCTTCACACTCACACATCCACACACATTCACACTTGCACATTCACACCTATTCACATGCACGTGCACACACATTCACCTCACCATTCACATTCACCTCACCATTCACATTCACACATTCTCTGACCCATTCACACATTCACACCCACACTTTCACACTCACACACATTCATATTCACACCCACACCTTCACACTCACACATTCACACACATTCACATTCATTCACACATTCACACACCCACACCTTCACACTCACATCCACACACTTTCACACTCACATATCCACACATATTCATACTCACACATTCACACGCACATTCACACCCACTCTCATGCACATACACTTGCACACAGACCATTCACATGCACATTCACACTCACATTCTCTGACCCATTCACACATTCACACTCACACCTTCACACTAACACATTCACACACATTCACATTCATTCACACATTCACTCACACCCACACCTTCACACACATCCACACACATTCACACTCATTCACACACATTCACAATCACACCCACACCTTTGCACTCACACATTCACACACATTCACACTCACGTTCTCTGACCCATTCACACATTCACACCCAAACCTTCACACTCACACATTCACACACATTCTCACACATTCACACACATTCACACTTACACCCACACCTTCACACTCACATTCACACACCCACACCTTCACACTCACACATTCCCACACATTCACACTCACACATCCACACACATTCACACACATCCACACATTCACACTCACACATTCACACGCACATTCACACCTACTCTCATGCACACACACTTGCACACACATTCACACCATTCACATGCACATTCACACTCATTCTCTGACCATTCACACATTCACACCCAAACCTTCACACTCCCACATTCACACACATTCACACTCACACATCCACACACATTCACACGCACATTCACACCTGTTCTCATGCGCACACACTAGCACACACATTCACAACGTTCACATGCACATTCACAGTCTCTGACCCATTTACACATTCACACCCACACTTTCACACTCACACGTTCACACATCCACACCTTCACACTCACATATTCACACACCTTCACACTCACACATCCACACACATTCACACTCATTGACACACATCTACATTCACATTCACACATTCACATGTACATTCACACCTACTCTCATGCACACTCACACACATTCACACCATTCACATGTATATTCACACATTCTGACCCATTCATGCATTCACACCCACACCTTCACACTCACACATTCACACACATTCACACACCCACACCTTCACATTCACACACATTCACACTCACACCCACACCTTCACACTCACACATTCACACTCATTCACACACATTCACACTCACACCCACACCTTCACACTCACACATTCACACACCCATGCCTTCACACACATTCACACTCATTCACACACATTCACACTCACACCCACACCTTCACACTCACACATTCACACACATTCACATACATTCACACACCCACAACTTCACATTCACACATTCACACTCATTCACACACATTCACACTCACTCATACCTTTACACTCACACATTCACACATATTCACACTCACACCCACACCTTCACACTCACACATTCACACTCACATTCACACACATTAACACTCACACCACACTTTCACACTCACATTCACATTCACACTCACATCCACACTTTCACACTCACATCCACACTCTCATTCACACACACCCACACCTTCACTCACACATGCACATATTCACACTCACACCCATACCTTCACACTCACACATTCACACTCACACATTCACATGCACATTCACATTCACACCTATTTTCGTGCACACACTCTCACACACACATTCACACTCACCATTCATGCACATTCACTCACATTATCTGACCCATTCGCACACTTTCACACTGACACATTCACACATTTACTCATATACACACCTTCACACACACATTCACATTTGTGCATTCACACACACATTCACACTCCCACATTTACACACATATATTCACACATTTATACTCATATACACTCACATGTTCACATTCACCCATTCACTCACACATTTACACTAACACATTCACACATTCACACTCATTCACAGTTACACATTTACATTTATAGTCATGAACACATTCACACATTCACACTTATCCACACACATTTACATTCACATTCACACACACACACACGTTCACACATCTCCTCGCAGTTCCCATACAGGAAAGTTCCCTAGTCTCAGGGCCCTTTCTGGAAGCCACCATGGAGTGCACATTCCCAGATCTGAGCTCCTAGAATCTATCTCCCCTTCTCGGAAGCCTTACCCCGATTTTCATTCAGGTGTTCACCCCTCCCTCACCCAGTTCAGCCCACCTCCAGCTCCAGACCCTATTTGTCTTGAGCCAATCTACAAGTGCCCCCCCAGGCCACAGCAACTGGTTCAGGATTCAATGATGAAAAAAAATAATAATTTCCAGGGTGCTTCTCGGAAAGAAGTGTGCAGGCATCAAACTCGGAACTACTCAGTCCCAAGATGAAGCTGCTGCCCAGAGGCCAAGGGGGCCGAGAGCATCTCAGAGGGCCTGAGCTGCAGCCACTCAGCACCCAGCACGCCAGGCACAGCAGCTGAGCAGAGGGACCCAGTGTTTGGTCACCGCTCATGATACCCCTGTATGCAGCCTGGTGTTGGGGTGACTGAGCCCAGGGGTATGGGTACTTAAATTTCCAGAGGCAGGGCCAAGGGTCTTCAGGCCAACAAAACTGAGAGAAGCAATACCAACATGATTACCATATCCAATCAAGGACAAGGGCCGAGAGGCCGGGCCAGCAGCACGGCCAGTGTTGGGGCCGCGGTGGAAGATCAGGGAACTGGCAGGAGGGCGGGGAGCAGGGTCGCTGCCTGCGCCAGTACGGATGCTTCTGAGAGACTCTGACAGCGGAGCTGGTGCGGGGCCTGAGGCCTCGGGGCCATTTGCACTGATAAGGTGTGTGGGGGATCATTTTAGCTTCCAAGTTCCATGACTCAAAATCCTGCTCCTGCCAGCAAACGAGTTTGTAACACAGAGTAATAAATAAGTAAATTGATTTTCTGAAGATTTCCATGGGGTTTCAAAAGCGGCCCACACCTTCCAGGAAGCCATGAGAATGCCTCCATGCAGGGCCCGGCCCTCCCTCAGGCACCTGGGGTGCTGCAGCCCACCCCACAGCCCCCACACGAGGGGCGGCCTTCCTAGACCTCACTCTCCAGTCCTGGCTCCAAACCCCCACTGTCGTACCCGCCAGGTGCTGGCTCCGGGAGGCTGGTGGGGAGCCACACAGAGGGCTGCCCGCGGTGGACCTCTTCCCAGGCTCACGCTCGGCCCTCCCAGGGTGTGGGGTCTGCAAGGCCTCGGAGGAGTCCCAGAAGCCACAGCCCTGGCCTGCCTGCTCTGAGAGTCAGGAGCCCTGCCCAGGGTCTGGGACTCCGAGGCCACCTGTCAGCCCAAATCAAGCCAGACTGCCAAGCCCTCCGGGACATTACATGTCCAGCTGCCAGGCATGGAGAGCAGCCCGCACCTCTCCCGGCCCCCACCGTGGCTCACCTTCACTCCGCCTGTTGCTATTTCCTCCATCCTGTCCTGGCCTGGGCCTTCCGCTCTGCCCGGATCTTCAGCTCACTGGCCTGTTCATTCATGCTGCCTGGCTCTGAATGCCCCTTGCACTGCCATGAACCTAGTGACACCCCGGCTCCCAGACACACATCTCAGTTCAGACTTTGGGCCGCTGCCCCTCCCCAGCAGCGTGGGAACCTCACACCTGGCCTCCCTCCCTCTGGAGCCACAGGCTCCCCATCCCCGATCCTGGCCCTGCTCCCTCTGGCAAGCTCCCTGCAGGCACTGACCGTGTGGTACAGAGCGGGGCTGCCCCTTACTCCAGTGGCGAGGGCTGCGGGTAAAGCTGAAAGCTGCCATGGGACACTTCTTGGAATCTTATATTGTCATAAAACCTAATCTAAATGCTTTCTCCTGGATGTGTTTTAGATGAGGTTTGTTTTTATTTTGTTTTGTTTTTTAATTTTCAGGTTGAAATAAAAGCAACAACTCCCCGTGATGGCACTGTGGCTGCACCTCACAAAGCCCAGGGCACGTGCACCCAAGCTCGGAAGTGAGCTGGGCTCCAAGCCGGCTCCACCCACAATGAGCCGTGGACCTTGGGCAGGGAAATGAGGTTGCCAGGGAGGAAGCGACGAAGGAGGCCCTGAAGGCAGGCAGGAAAGGTGGGAGCTCTCCAAGCAGGGGCAACCAGAAAGGGACTCTGTCCCAGCTGCTGCGACTTCCACTGCTCCTGGAAGCCATGGATGGCAAAGCCATCACTATCTGCCCCCCACAGGACCAGGCAGGGCCACAGCAATGACAATCCTGCCACCTAAAGCAAAGCCCAGGGGCTTTACCCTGGAATAAAGCTCAGACTGTGACAGTTACCTCACTCACTGGCTGTAACTAGTACTGAAGGGAGCCATGAGCTCCTTCCACCTGGGAGTGCAGGCTGCTCCCTGGGCCCATGAGCACAGCCCCCGCAGCTCCTGGGAAGCTGGTGCTCCACTGCTGTTTGTCGCGGCCGCTCAGACCTGTCGGAGTCTGCCGATGGAACTGAAGCGCCCAGGGCGGGGTCGGCAGGGGTCATGAGATGAGGGACAAGCCAGGCCAGCACGCCTGCCCCCAACCCAGGCCCTTCAGGTCCCACCAGACACAAGCATTGCCCTTGGTCTGGGGTCAAGTGCTCAGACCCACAGCCCAGTGCCACCACTCACCTGCCAGTAACTGGAATTCCGTGGGCCTCGGCTTCCTCATCTGTGAAAGGGAGTCCTGGTATCTGACCCACAGGTTCTCACGCGTTTATTAGAAATAAGGTCACCCGGCATGGTGGCTCACACTTGTAATCCCAGCACTTTGGGAGTCCGAGGCAGGTGGATCACCTGAGATCAGGAGTTCGAGACCAGCCTGGCCAACATGGTGAAACCCCATCTCTACTAAAAATACAAAATTAGCGCAGTGTGGTGGCTCACACCTATAATCCCAGCTACTCAGGAGGCTGAGGCAGGAGAATTGCTTGAACCCAGGTGCGAAAGGTTGCAGTGAGCCGAAGTCTCGCCATTGCACTCCAGCCTGGGCAACAAGAGCAAAACTCTGTCCCCAAAAAATAAAATTAAATTAAAAAGGTCACTTAGGACAGCATTCAATGGACTTCTCAGGCACAGATGGCTCACCAAACCCCCTCACCCAAGCCTGCAGTCCCTGACCTCCAGCTGACCACTCCTAAAAATCCCAGGGGCCAGGGGCTGAAGCCCTGGGGTGCAGCAGCCCAGGGCAGCGGGCCGTGGGGAGCAGACCATCTCGGTAAGAAAGAAACAGATAATATGGTTCCATCCACACTCACGGACAAGAGGGAGAACAAATACACAAGCGTTTCTGAGTGTTTTTATCGTTTTTTTTTTTGGTTTCATTTTGTTTTGAACACTAAGATTTATTTTCAAACAGCACACAGACCATCTGCGGGGCAGAGCCAGGCTACGCTGGTGTCTGGGCCCCACCCACAGCAGCTGCCAGGAAAAGAGGACCCTTGCCCGGGTGGCACGGCCAAAGCTTCAGGCAAGCATGGTGGCTCGGCAGCCCCCAGCCCCGCCCTGCGGCCAGGCACACATGCGGGCACGGGCAGGGGCGCCAGGAACTCAACTAGGGGACACAGCAGCTTCAGGAACACTGGTGAATTCCGCCGGACTCGCCGGGACGCGGCTCTTTGGAAAACGACCTAATCTTTGGGAGAACGCCCCTCTGCCTGGGGGTCTCCTCTTGATTTCCCTTTGCTCTTCAAAAGATTAAAAACAAAAACAAAACAGAAAAAAAGAACCACACATTTTTCGGGAGGAGGTGTTCTTCACACGCCCAGAGGCTGCCTGGGCCCCACCGTCACGGGACCCTCTCCGTGAAGTTCTCGGGGAAGACCCCGCGGCACTTCTCCAGCTCCTTGTGCTGGTTCCAGTCGCTCTCCTTCACGCCCATGAGCCAGCCTTCATCCTGAGGGGCACAGCACCAGGTCACACAGGGATGAGCAAGGGGCTCCAACCCACAGGGCACGCATCCCACTCCAACCTACTGGGAAGACGGCCCCTCCTCCTGCTGTTCTTGGCCCCTTAGCCTGCCAAGCCCACCTTGAGAACACCTCCTCCAGGCAGCACTCCCCGATGCTGCTGGCTGAGGCTCCTGCCCACGGGCACCACAGGAGCTGGCCTGTCGTCTGCAGGTGGCTGGTTTTGGTGAGTCCCACTGCTCTCTGGTCTGACTGTCTAAACAACTCCTTCAATACCGGTCAAGAGGCTCCCCACCCCTGGGGGCGTGCAGAGCACATCAGCCCTTCCAAGCTTCCAGGCTTCTCAAACCACCCCAGAGTGTTTTGGGAGTGACAAGTTACAAGTTCCAGAGGGACTCAGGGCCATCCCACCAGTCCCTCCAATTTCGACTTGCCCTTTGCTTCAATCCTGACCCCCACAGGGCTTCTCCAGGCCCCAGGCGGGTGACTCCTGATAGTGGCTGGTCCGAGGCTGCCCCTGCAGCTGGGCTGTGCCTGGGGCCTACCTGGGTCTTTGTTATTTCCCTCTGTCATTGTCAACCTCGTCACAGACCTTACTCGTGCCCTATCTGAGCCCCTTCCAGCACCCCAGGGCAACTCCCACTGTGGGCTCTGGGTAGGAGTCTGCTTGAAATCCTACCCAGCCAGGGCTGGCCCACTGGGAGGTCCGTGAAGATCTGGGGGCTTAGGAGAAAGAGCCGAATCAGTGCCAGGCCCAGGAGGTCCTCATCCCTTGGGCCTCCTGCCCCAGACCTCAGTAAGTACCCGGTACCCCTGCATCCCAGCCCAGGACTCCCAGTAGGGTCGACCTCATCCAAGACCCAGCCAGGCCCACTGTCACCCTCAGCCACTCTGATAACCCATTCCTACAGATGCGTTGACGGCTAAACATGTTCTCTGGAAGCAGGAAGAGGCCGGCCAGGCCCTCTGTGCACAGCCCGAGGTGCTCAGGGGCTGAGCCATGGAGGGAGCCAGATGCCCACCTGCACCACCGACCCCCCCCATAAGCAAAGCTGGCACTACACAGCAGGGAGGCTCCTGCCAAGAGTCCACGGCCCCCTGGGCGGGGCAACTGACCCAGATCCAGGAGGGTTCCAGACCCAGAAGGGACACACTTAGCACCCACCCAGGCTCAGCAGGTGCCCTCACTTCCAGGAGATTAACACGAAGCCACAGCAGGAGGAGAAGGGTCTGGAAGGCATCTTGAGTGAGCCTCAGCTGGGGACACAGCTGGGAGACCCATGGCCCTGTGTGGACAGGGCAGGGCCTGCCTCGAGGGACGGCATACGGGGCTTCATGAGCCCAACCAGTGCTCCAGCCGCCTGTGGGGTGGGCACCTTGTGGGCAGGAGGAGTCACGCATCCTGCCTCGGAGGAAGGCAGGTCTCAGGCACGGCCGCCAGGAGAGAAGGCGAGAGAGGCAGAGCTGAGAGCGCCTGAGCAAAGCGGGACGTGGGGAGAAGAAAGCAGAGGCTACAGGAAGAAGGAAGTATGGTGACAGGGAGAGAGAGAGGCCTAACAGGAGAGGGGAGGAGGAAAGGGAGAGGAGAGGAAAAGGCCAGACGTGGAGGGCGGGGAGGAGCAGTCAGCGCGGGAGGCCCGGTGCTCACGGGCCTCTGCTGCCCCCTGCTGGCCTATCCCTGCCATGGCGGTGCCAGCTGAAGCCAGGTGGCCTGCGGTGCCCCTGAGCTCTGGCGGCCCCGCCCAGCCCTCACCTGCTCTTCAGGGTTCTGGAAGGGGATCACCAGCACCACGTCGCCAGCCTTGAGCTGCAGCTCATCTGTGTCGGTGGCCGTGTAGTCGTGCTGGGCCTGTACCTGCGGAGGATGCGGACGTCGAGTCAGACCTTCTGTCCCACCTCCAGCCCTGCACAGAGCAAGGGCCTCACGTATGGGAGGTGCGGGTGGCGATCTGGAGACCAGGAGTGCTCAAAAGCAGCAGGACGGGATGGGGCTCAGATGCCACCTCGCCAGCTGGGAGTGACCGAGTAGCGCCCGCACGACTTTGGGCAAACCACAGAGCCTCCTGAGGCTCCGGGTCTTCATCTGCCCACCAGGGCAATGAGGGACTGCAGTAGTCAGAGGCCGTGGGCTCACCTTGAACATGAAACCTGGGGGCAGGTCCAGGCGCCCGGCCCCACTGCCGCCCTCCACGGTGCCATTCACAGTTGCTGGGAAGGTCTCCACCACGACAGCAGGAAGAGAGCTCTGGTGGCAGAGGTACGGGTCAGCTGGGCAGGGAGGTGGTCCAGGGACAGCCAGGGCCACCAAGAAGAGGGGCGGGGAGGGGAGAAAGGTGTCTGTGCCTGGTGCCAGACCAGCCCGCCTCCAGCTTCCTCAACAGGAGCCAGGCCTGGACCAGCACCAGCAGGGGCCACAGGGGAGCCCCGGGCAGGCAGGCGGGCGGCAGGGAGGAAAAGACAGGGATTCGTCCCTGCTGTCTTACGGAGGCTGCTTCACTTGCCGCCGTCTCCCCTGGCTCCTGGGCTCCAGCCGCAGGTTGGGTCCCACCCGCCACCTCCGAGGCCTCTGCTGGCTGCAACATAAATGCCGGCTTGGGGTCAGACACACGACAGGACACAATCAGGACACAGGAAACAGGCCACAGGAGGGCAGCACCCAAGTGAGAGGGCTGGGGACATCACCGGGCTGGCAGCAGGGTCTAGAGCCGCCCAGTGCCTCGAAGAATCCAGGGAGCCCCTGCTGGACAGGTCAGGCCCTGGGCCCGGGAAGCAGCTGAAGAGTAGGCGCTGGCAGGCCCAGGGATGTGAGTGGCATGCTGTGAAGAAGCCCAGTGCAAGCCCCGGAGTGCCACCCCCAACCCCGCCTCACAGGCCCTGCCCTCTCGGCACCAAGACCTCACCCAACCACAGCCACCGCCCGCCCACCTGCTTGGCCTGGCAGGTGGCAGGAGCTTTCTGAACCTATAGATGGTCCATGGCAGGGGACAGCAGCACACATCTGTCCCAGCCTGAGCACAACCAAGCACAGGTAGTGCGGTGCAGCCTATGTGCAGCCCAAACCCAAGAAGGCTGTGGCACAGCACGGGCACCACGGCAGGCCCTGCAGGGGCCCCAGAGCTGGGCTGACCTGGGCCAACACTCAGACTTGGCCACTTCTGAGTGCTGGAACCAAGTGACTCAACCCTTCTAGCTCCCCATCTCCTCATCTGTCAAAGGGGAAGTGTCCGGCCCGCACGGTGACGATGAAGATTAAATAAGAAGATTCTGGAAAGTGCCTGGCATAAACCAGTAGGTGCTCTAAACGCTCCTCCTCCTACTCTGGGAGGCCTGAGCTGGGAGGCTGTGCTGGGAGGCTGGGCTGGGGTGCGCGAGCAGGAGGGGCTGATGTGCCCAGCCGTGCTCACTCACCCCTGGCAGCCTTGGTGACAAGCCCATGCTGGGGCAGCCTAGCTCAGGACACTGTCCTCACCCAAACATCCATGGTGGCCTGGTCCCTCCTGCAACCCCTCCTCGGGGCTCTCCTTCCATGCTGCACCCCCAGAGACTGGGGACAAGCCAGACAGGGGGCTGGAGGTGGGCACTTACTTGGGCAGGCCCCGGTTCGGCCGTCTGGCTGGGCCAGGACACAGCAAAGGTGCCCTCGGCAGCGCTGGGCTCCCCGGAAGGCAGGCTGCCGGCTGGACTCTCTGTGGGCTGGTAACAGGCCACGAGGAGAGAACAGGGAGGGGGTGGGGAGGCCGGGGTGGAAGGACAATGGGCAGGATCACAAGACAAGAGAAGATGTCACCAGCGGCTGGGGTTGGTGGGGCAGGGTGGGTACCAGCAGAGCCCGGCCGGCCACCCGCCTCCCACGTCCTCTCTCCTGTCACTGCCAAAGGGACAGACAGTGTGTCTGCTGCCCAAGCTCGGCACCTACCAAAACCCACTTGTCAAAATGGCCCTACAGCCCACACCAGGCCGGCTTTTTCTGGCCTCCTCCACAGGGAGATCCTGCCGTGGAGCCTCCAGAGCTCCCAGGAGCCTGGGCTGCCAGCGGGTGCCCCAAGGGCACCTGCACACCCGCCTGCCCCTCTCAGCGTCTCTGCCTTTATCAGGGGGTCTCAGGGACAGAGCCCAGGAGACCCTGTTGGAATTCTGGCTCCACCATGACCAGTTCTTGGGCAAGTACCGAGCCCTCCCTGAGCCTCTGTGTCCTGAGCTATCAGGTGACAGCGACACGGGTCCTATGTGAGCTGGCTTTGCACCTGCCTGCAGGCCCTGCTCTCAGAAGGCACCCAGCCACACCCTGTCTTCCCTGACTCTCTCAAACCATCCATTCCTCCCCTCTCCCCCTCTTCCCAAATAGCTCCCCACTGCCAAAAAGTTCAGAGGGCAAGAACCTTCCACCCAAGGCCCTCCTGCCCCACACCCTGAGGACACTCGTCCATCCTGGGTCACCGACCCGCTTCTGTCCGGAGGCAAACGCTCACAGGCTATGAAAACGAGACCAGATTTCAGGGGACCCCTGTCTCAAGCTAAACTGAGGATCCCCTTTTCCAAGGGCCTGCCAGAGGGAGAAGCAGCAGAATGGCTGGAGATGGACGGCCTCACCAGCTCCCTGTGCTTGAGCACATGCCTGTGTGTGCTGCGTGTGGGGTGTGTGTGGGGTGCATGCACCTGTGAACAGGCTAGGAGGAGGCCAAGGCACGTGGGCCCGGACACATACGGAAGAGTGGCCCCCACAGGGGCTGGACACAGAGCAGATGCACAGCTTACCTCCCAGAGATCCCAGGGAATTGACTGAGCGCAGCAGCGAGGGCGAGAAGGACAGTTAGCACAGAGGTTAGAGACAGGGTGGCAAGCAGTCCCCAGGGACCCTACCCCCGCTCACCCCAGGCCCTCCAGCCCAGCAGGTGCAGGAGTGGCTCAGAGCCAGCTAGACTCCAAGGTTTGCAGGTGACTGAGCTCCTGACACCTCTCAGGGAGCTTCAAGACCCCAGGCCAGGATGCAAGATGAGCACACAGTTGTCGGGTAGTGTTCAGTGACCTCCTACTGAGAGTTCTCCCAGCTGATAAGGGGCTGCTCCCCGCCCTACAACCAGC
The DNA here is from genome assembly GCF_047675955.1 of Chlorocebus sabaeus. Taxonomy (NCBI): domain Eukaryota; kingdom Metazoa; phylum Chordata; class Mammalia; order Primates; family Cercopithecidae; genus Chlorocebus; species Chlorocebus sabaeus. The sequence continues at coordinate 4,339,002 of NC_132913.1, read as the reverse complement.
AGGTGATGAGGGCCGAAGGCTGGGGTGCCAGGGAAAGGGCAGTGACCCAGGCCTAGATGGGGTCACATGGCCAATGGGCAACATGAGCCCAGGGTTGGGCACCTGGAGGCTGGCGGGCCCATAGGCAATGGTGGGCACAACCAACCTGACCGGAGGGCGTGGGTGCCTTCACGGGGCTCGTCACGGGCGGGAGGGGGTCAAAGTCCAGGTCCAGCAGACTGGCCTGCTCCGAGAAAGGCCCCGGGGCCTCAAACTTGGCAGCAGCAGCAGAGGAGGAAGCAGTTAGTGTTAAGCTGGGAGCCCTCACCCCAGGCAGACACTGCAGGCGCAGGCACACGCATGGACACACACACACACACACACACACGACACACGTGCACAGAGCAAGCGCACATACATGCACACACGCTGGCACACAGCCCAGGCACCAGCCCATCCACCTCACACCCAGGAACACTGCCCAAAGCCACGCGCCCCCGCACAGGCTCCTGCACACACCAGGAGGACGACCCCAGTGCCTGCCTCAAACTCCAGTCATAGGCCTACCCGTGGCCACCACCCCGCAGGCCCAGCGCCAGGCCCCAGCTCTCTCCCGCCTCCATCCACAGGCTGGCGCCCCCCACCCCCCGCCCGCCCCGTGCCTGCACCTCCGCTCCACTCCCCGCCCAAGAGTAGCTGATCCTGCTACTCCCCAGTGGCAAGAGTGGCACCAGGCCACAGCCACCCTCAGTGCTCCCGACTGAGAAAGTTCCAAAGGCAGAGACTTCCCACTGGCTTTTCCTCAACCCCAGACAGGCAGGTCACTCTCTGGCAACACCACCACCAGCCAGCTCCGGGGACGGAGGAAAGGGTGGGGCCAACCCACAAAGCCCAAGAGGCCAAGCTTCAAAGTGGGGGTCTTCAACATGCAGGGGCTTCAGAACCACCTGGGGCACCTGGGTTAAACCTGCAGGCCCTTGACGCCTCCCCAGCAGCCACCCCCCAAGATCCCCTTCCAGTGAGCCCAGGAATAGGCACGTGACAGGCATGGCCCCAGGGACGGGACACAGTGGCCCTGGCCACACTGTGACAAGCCTCCCCATAAGCTGGGCCAGACTAGCATGGGAGGAAGGGGCTTCCTTAGAGCCCTCGGCACGGGCGGGAACAATGACTCCAGTGAGCCCTGGGTAGTGCCCACGCCCATGCCCAGGGCACAAGCTGCCTTCTGAGGAGCGGGGAGTGGCTCGGCTCTGGCCTCCATCTTGTACCTGGGGCTTCCCTTTGGGGGCCAGGGATAACTTTGCCCAGGTTTAAAAGGAGAGGGATGTGGCCGGGGTGCTCCCCTCCGGGGCCCTCAGGCAGTGCTGGAAAAGCCCCAGCCCCGCAGCCCAGGCTTCCCGGCTCCACACACTCTTCACAGGCACTGGGCACGGACAGGGCGCCCTTCCACGCAGCCTCCACCATGAAGGGCGTGAGACCTGGGGCTGTGGGCCGGGCTCCCCAGAGGCACCTCCACAGCTGAGCTGAGGGTCCGTTGGGAGAGACCCAAGGCCCTCAGTCCTAAGAACACCCAGCTGTCCCGCAGCTCAGGGGACAAGGCGTGGAGCAGTCCACATGGCCAAGCCGAGGTGTCAGAGAGCCCAGGCCAAATGGACTCATTTCCTGGAACCAGGGGCCCCAGGCCCCAGGCCCCAAGCCCTGCCCTGGGCCCATCCCATCAGCTGACTTTCCTTTAGGTCCAGCCTTGTCTGGGGAAGCCAGGGTGGGGAGGTCACTGCTCTGCCCCATAACCAGCCGTCTCTGAAGAAAGAGCTGTGAGGACGCCTGTGCACAGCTCCTAGTGCCTCCAACCAGTGGGCGGCCAGCGTCTCTCCCCAGTGGCCCCCACCCTGCCCCAGCGACACCCCTCCCTCCCCCCTCCCTCCCGTCTCAGAGAAGTCAGCCAACCCAGGCAGCCATACCCATTCTATGCCGAGGGGAGGGTCACCCGCCAGAGAGCTCACCATCCCTTCGCTGTCCTGCCCTGGCAGGTGGCACCTCGCCATGCAGGCCCGGGACTGTCCCTCCATGCAGGGTCACAGGCTATTCACCACCCCACAGCTGGGAAGCCCGTGGGCACCGGCCTCATGGGCAAGGGCAAGCCCACCCCTGCCCCATGCCCCACCCAAAGGTCATGGCTCCCCCACCCCAGAGCAGGAAGACCAGTTGCCTGGAGATGGCACACGCGGTGGCCACGGAGGCAGGTATGGTATAGAGGGACAGGCGCGCTCAGAACCTGGGTGCAGGTGGTCTCTGGGCCACCTCCTGGCCTGGCACACCTTGTTCTGGCATGGGCCCGCGGCACAGGCCCTAGGTTCCTTTCCTCATCTGTTAAATGGGGGCATGATGCATAATGGGGGCATAATGGGGTATAGGAAGTGGTTGGCACCACTCACCGCTCAGTATTTGCCAGTGTCCATGCCATCCCATCTCCCTCACCTGCACACACACTGGGCATCCCCAGGGTGGAGGCACGCTCGAGCCAGGGAGGTCCTCAGCCCTGACCCCACACTGCTCTTCCTACATCGCCCTCTGCCACCATCCCACAGAGAGGGACTCCCAAGCCTGCCAGGTCCCTGACACCTGCGTCACTCACCCAGACACCTGCAGCCTTGGATCTAAACCTCCTTAGTTCTAGCCCTAGTCTTTGCATAGGGGCTTGAGGCCCACCATCCCCAACCTTCCTAGCAGCGACCACTGTTCGCAGTTCCCAGCAGCCACTCCCCACCCTCACACCCTCCAACCTAGCCCCACTAGGCGTCTGCGCTGTGTGAAGGGGTTTGCTGGAGGCCACCACAGCCTGGACTGGACAGCCTCCCCTACAGGCAAGTCTCCCCATGTGGGAAGGGCCCTGGCTCACCCACAGGAGGGAGGCTGAGGCCCGGATGGCTGGCCTTGAGGAGGCAGTCAGCTCTGGGGAAGTGCAGGGAAGGCCGGCCACCCCTGGGCAAATCTGACAACACATCAGCCCACTCCAGCCCTGGTGAGTGGCGCTTCCAGCAAGACACTCCCGCCAGGCCCCCACCAGGAAGGACGTGAGACCTGGGGCGGTGGGCCGGGCTCCCCAGAGGCACCTCCACAGCTGAGCCGAGGGTCCACTGGGAGAGACCCAGGACCCTCTGGGTGGCTCCTTGCTGAACCAAGGACCCGTCGGGAGAGACCCAAGCCACCCTGGGTGGCTCCCTGCTGCATCTGGGCATTCCACACCTCTCAGGGAGTGAGCACACAGCAGCTGTGCTCTGAAGCCTGGCCGCTGCCCCGCCCTCGAGTGACTGACAGCAGCTGTGGGAGCTGAAGTCCAGGTGCTCCAGCCATTCCAGGGCCTTCCAACTCTCCCTGCACCTGGAAGCCTTCCCTGAAGCCACAGGTCCTCCACACTCCCCGATCCCCTCTGCCAAGTACCCACTGCACCGCAAGGGCACTGCTGACGTGACTGCTGTGCCGGGAGGGGTGGGCACCTTTCCCCGCTGTGGCCCCGCATCCAGCCTTAGCACATGCTCAGAGACGGGTGATGACGATGGAGGATGATGGACGGAGGGAAGGAAGGGTGAGAGAGGGAAACTGACAGTCTCCCTGGCCAGATTCTTGGCTCTTGAGACAGAAGCATAGAGGATGAAGGCCATGCACGCCCTGAGAGGGCAGGAAGAGAGGAGAGCTGGGCCGCGGCGGCCGCGGCTGACCTGGGAGGGGGTGGTCACGCTGATCTCAGGGACAAACGTGTCCTCAAACAGGCTGAGGATCTGCTCCTGCTTGACCTCCTTGGACGGGGTGTGTTTGGGAGGCGGAGGGACTGGTGGGCCTTTCCGGAGCTGTGGGTCGGCGGCGGGTGAGGGGCCGCGCGGGAAGGCACAGCAGAGCACGGGGTTTGGGGGAGACAGACAGAGACAAAGACACGGTTAGTCACACCCCAGGCCACAGCCCCACCCAGGCCACTGAGCAGGGCGCAGCAAATGAAGATTCACTGCCCTCCCAGCCCCCTGACACAGACACCAAGACCGCAGGCCACCCCCGAGAGGGACACTGAGGCAGGAGGTCCAGAAACGCTGTGTGGAGAGATAAGAGAGAGGTGAGGGGAGAGGAGAGAGGGAGAGTGAAGAAGAGGGAGAGAGGCCCCGGGCTGCCCGCTGGCCAACTGTGGTAGGGTCTGGCTTCCACCCGCCTGGCGAGAAGACTGGGAAAGGAAACAATCGCTGAGAGACAGCCGGGCCCCAGCCTCGCTCTGCCCACCTTGCCCTTCCCGCAGGCACCTCTCTCCACCTCCCTCCACCTCCCAGGGCATAGGGCTGCCCACAGGGAGCCCAGCTCAGACGAGTGTGTTCCAGAGGAAGCCAGCGTGGCACCAGGATGGGGCAGAGGCCACACCCCTGCCCACCAGGTGGGGGACCTCGGGCAGGTCACGCACCCACGAGGCTGGGCTTCCTCATGTGTCGGGTGATGACAGCGTCTGCTTCACAGGGGGTTTGTGGGGACTCAGTGAATGAAAACCCAGAAGGCACTGGCACCACGTCCAGGTCAGGGGAAGTGCTGTTCGGTGCAGGCTCCCACCACGTCCTTAGCCCTGCTATCCTCGTCAGCAGCAGGGCAGGGTGGCGGCAGAAAACTGGGAGCTGCAGGAGGCCTGGCTATGAGAACACCGCCACCTGGTCGGCCAGCGCCTAGGGCCCTGCAGACACCTGGAGAGCCCGCTGGGGGTCGGTGGGGTGGAGACAGGGACAGTCCAAAAGCCCAGGACCTGCCCCCTTAGCCATCCCACACTCTCCACTGAGCCCTTCCTCTCTCTGTCCCTTTAAAGGCCCTGCATGGCCACCTGGCTGGGCTCCCCCCTCAGGCCCCTTTAAGACAGAGAGGCCAGGAAGAGGGACAAGAAGCCCGCTCCAGAGATCTGGAAGCTCTGTGGGCTGAGCGCCCAGAGCCTCTGCTAGGGAGGAAAAGAAGATGGAGAAAGAGTCAAGCAGCCAAAAGGCCAGGGAGAGGGAAGGGGAGGGTGCTGCAGTAGGGGTGGGCCCTGGGGAGGGGCGAGCAGTCACAGATGCCTCCCGGAAGCACGCCAGGCTGGATGAGGGGAAGGAGACCCAGGTCCAGGCCCAACCCCCACTGGGCAAAGCATCGGGTCCATAGCTGCCCAGGCCAGAAAGGGGACAGAGGAGTGGGAGGATGGGGGACAACAGCAAAGCCAGAGGAGAAGGAGGGAGGGCAGCGGACCTGCCACCGAGACATCACTCCTACCTGAGATGGGGACTTGGGGAGGGTGGCTCCGGGCGTGGCCCCGCCGGCTGGCTCTGGCTCGTGGTTGACTCTGATCTCGGGGGTGGCGGCAGGGGAGCCATCTGGAGGTGAAGGGCTCTTGTTCCCTTTTGCAGGCGCGTTGTCACTGTGGGGGCAGGACAAGAAAGGGAGCCCAGTGTTGGGGGACTGAGGCACAGGAGACAGAGGGGCAAATGTATTGACATCTGTGTGAAGAGGTGTGTGCATATGGAGGTGTGAAGCCGTGTGTGTGTGTGTGTGTGTGTGTGAGAGAGCGAGCGGGAGGGTGGGGGGAGCCAAGGGACCTGGGCTTGGGGGGCTGGAAGTGGGAAGCCTGCCTCAGAGACAGGAACAGCCCAAGGCGGGACTCCAGGCTGGAGGTCTACAGTCCCCAGGAGTGCAGGCAGGCACCTTGGAACCATCTGTCGCAGAGGCCAGACCAACACCACCACAGGCTCCATGGGGTCCACCAGGGCCCATGCTGACAACCCAAGATCCACAGCAGGAGGAAGCCAGACATCCTAGAGGCACAGTGAGTCTCCCACACCACAGGCAGCAGCCCCTCTGTTCTGCGGGCTGCTCCCCAGCCTACTGCCCCCAGGCCTCCTCGCTGCCCTCCCTGCCGGTCCATCACAGAACCCTGGTACATGTCTCCAGACCTTGGCTCTCCTGTCCTCTAGGCCGTGGGAGGCCAAAAGCAGGGCCTGGACAAACTAAGAGAGGCGTCCTCATCACAGAGGAGTGGGCAGCTGGCGACGGAGGGGACAGGTCCTGAGCCATGGCATTGAGTGCCAGAACCCGAGGGGGAGGTGGTGTGATGCTGTGCACTCCACACAGGGACGAGGGTGCAGGGAGAAAATTCTCTACCAGAACCTGCATAGAGAGGCCTAGAAAGGCGCAGCCCAATATGATTGCCACTAGCCACCAAACCTGAGTTTGGCAATGCAAATTCACATCAATGAAATTTACGTGTAATTTAAATGAAAAGTTCCGCTGCCCAGTCACACTGGCCAGTTTCAAGGGCTCGATAGCCCCATGGGGTAACTGGCGTCTGTGCTGGACAGAGCAGATCTAGAAGCATCCAGCAGGAACCAGTGACCGAGTCACCTGAGGGCAAACCGTGGAACAGCCTAAGAGATGTCGCTGACACCATCTTTCCTTTTGGAATCTGTGTTTTATGGGAATGTATTCTCCTTAAAGAATATATATAAGTATATAGTATATATGTGTGTGTGTGTATATATATATATATAAAAAGTATATAGTATACACACAGAATTTTTTGAGAAACAAAAAACCCCACCGTGCCGCAGTGTCACCTCCCTGGCCCTCCCCAGGTCTCCTTCCCAGCCGCGTCCGCCATTGGTAAGTGCGCTGGTGGCCAGGGCACCACCCAGGGCTAGACAAGTGAGGGGCGCCCAGAGGAACGTGCTAAATCCAGCCAGCTGCTCAGAGGCCTGCCCGCCCCGCACCGCCTCCGCCTTCCCACCCAACACACACACACACCACAGCCCTGCCGGGCAGCACTGCACACAGAGCCAGGTTACGGGTTAGTGGCGTCTGGGAGCGGGCCGCAAGGCGCATGCACAGGGCCGGCCAGGGCGCGGACCTCTGCGCCCCTCCGCAGCACTCACTGCCGGTACCTGTTCTTCTTTCTGCGCAGCCGCGAAAACAGTTTACTTTTCTTTCTGTGGGGACGGACGGGAGCTGGAGGCCTTCATTCTGGAGAAAGGCCAGGGGCAGAACTGGCCCGTCCCCTTCCCTCTTTGCCAACCCCTCTGCTCAGAGGACAAAGGGGCAAAAGCCTCTCCTAAGTGCCAGAGGCCTTGCAGAGGGCCTGGGCCTGCTATCCCAGGGTGCTCCGGCAGGCCCCTCCTGTGACCAGGTGCCTGGGGTGATGCTAACAGGGCCTGGTGAGGGGCAGGAGGCTCAGGGCAGGGGAGAGTCACCCTGCCTGTGGTCCCAGTCCCCAGGAGCTCCAGGTGTGCCCACAGTGCCGGAAAAGGCCCCCAGGCCAGCACAAAGTGCACAAGACGCCACTCGGCTGGAAGGGAGGCTCCTGGGCCTCCACTGCCCCTCTCTCTTCCCTCCACCTCCTTCCTGAGGGGAGCCATGGTTCTGCCCAGGACCGCCACGCTTACCCCCTGCTGACCCATCCCAGTGTTCCCACCTGTGCCTACAGGCCAGGCAGCTGCCCCTCCCTGCCCAACCTTGGATTCACATTTTGGCCTTTATTCCACAACCCCCGCCCACACCCCCCCACCGCCACAACGCCTCCCTCCTCACCTCCCCACTCCCAGCCTCAGGTCACCACGGCCCCTCTCTCAGCCACAACTATTTTATGTTCAGGGAAGTAGGGGGCAATCACCACCACCCAATACCCTCATCATCCCAGGCAATACCCCAGGAAGCAGACAGTCGGCCCGTTTTACAGAGTTCCCCGGTGCTCTCAGCGCTCTGCTGTGATATGTGTGTGTGTGTATGCACACACTCACACCTGTCGCACACAGTCCCCCTCACACACACACACGCAGACACGGCCAGAAGGGAGGGGAAGTCCCAGGCTCGCTGCTTCCTCTGATCCACAGCCAGGAGAGCAAGGCGTTTCCCTCCTCCCCCATGGTTCCCCCTCAGGAAACAGAGATCTCCTTGCAGCTGGGCTTCCCAGGCTGAGGACAGGAAGAGGACACCCATGCGGGTGAGCAGAATGCTGCCATCCAGGGACATGAGCTTTTCCAGGAGCAGGAGAGAGAAGGGTGGTGCTACCTCCCTGCTCTGAGTGGACTGCACACCCCAGAGTCATTCAGTCCTGTTCACACCCCCCAGTCCCCAAAGCTGAGCAGGCTGCCCACCCCAACCCCGGATGCTCCTGCTCCACAATGACGGGGTCCGTCGGCTCAGGGACCCGTGGACTCCCCAGAGTGCTCCTTCCTCAACGAACACAGCCAGAGGGACAGGGACATTTGAGACAGAGACCTGCCCTCACCTGCTTCCCTGAGCACAGACAGGCCAAGACAGGAAGGTCCCTAGACCTCCAAGGCCAAACTCACAGGGGACCAGGGAGGGCACCAACAGGGTCACAGGAAGAAGCCCTGCCCCTGCCGTGCACACAGTCACGTGTGCCAGGGCTTTCCCCGCACGCACCTGGGCTGGGCCTTGACCGTGAAGGTGTTGCTCCCGTGCTGCTTCTCCAGGCTGATCAGCACGTCGTTGAGGTTCTGGTTGAGCTGTGGGAGAGACAGTGAGGAGGTGGGGGGCTTCCAGGGCCACCAAACAGCCCCAGCTTCCCCAAACACCTCTGCTTCTGACCACTACCCCCAGCCCCTGGCCAGGAACAAGCTCCTCTTTTCCCATCTGTGAAAGCAAGGAACCAGCACACCAAACCTAGAAAAACCAAGAGGCAACAAAACGGGGCCAGTGGGCTACATCACTAATGCCTGTTGTCTCTGGAAGCTATCTTTTCCCCTCCTACTTATAGGGATATCCTAAAATGCCACACAGAGCATGAACTATTTTTATACTTTTCTCTTAAAAATTGTTTTGGCAGACTGTTGATCTTAATTGTTAAGGTCATTTTGCCAAGATGCTTTCAGACCACACTGCAACTGCTGGATATTTCACTGAAAGCACAGGCACGAGAGAAGGTTTATTCCTCACACGTGGTGATTCTCATTACTGAGAATATTCCTCTCTTTGATTTGGCCACTAGGGAGCTCACAGCTGAATTTTCATCCTATTTATAAACAACTATGTCCTGTGGCATATATTTTTACAGACTAATTTTATATAAATGTTTCTTCTCTAAAACACCTCTCTCTGTTTTTTTAAACTTTTCATAAGTTGTCTCAAATCTTCGAAGGGAAAGGGGAAAAGGTAAGAAGGAAAGAGAAAGTCTAAAAGGCAAGAAACCATACTCAGGGGTGTGAGTCAGGAGAGGCCCCAAGCTGCTTTTCCTCCTCTGACCCTGGGCCTGGAATCCACCATCATCACTTCATCCCTCTGGGCCCGAGACACAAAGTCAGACCCACCATTGGGGGCGGAGGTGCCAGCCCTGGGTCTCTCCAACTGCAAAGTTCAACACCTTTGCGTTTTAGTTGCCAGATAGGTTAAAATGAAAATAACACAACAGAGAAAGGTAGGCTAATCAGTCCAGACCCTGTCGCACAGTGGATTCATGCAGACGAAACAGGCCTATTTAAATGTCTCAAAAACATGGGAATAAAATTAAAATTGAGAAAATGCTGGTAATTTTTTTCCTACAAATTGAGAAACTGCCACCATTGTCTAACACTGCACTCCCTGGGCCAAGGTTGCTAGAGAACACATTCCCAGTTTGAGAGGGCCTGGTCTACATTCTCAGGTGGTCTGCCCAGGCCAGGACCCAGAAAACGCTCACAGCCTCCCGGCATGCCCTGCTGCACTCCCTGGGCCCAGGCACTCCTGAAGGGGGCTGTTCCACGGGGCATGGAGGGAGCGCTGTGGTCACCAGTGTGTGCTGAACCTGGCAGGGAAGGAGGAGCTCAGGCCGCCCCTCCCACAACTCTGACTCTGACCCTTGGCCAGGGTGGAGCGTGGCCCCTCAGAGGAGTCCCCAGGGCCTACCTTGCTCATCTCCTTGTGGAAGTTTTCCTCTAGGCCCGCGATGCTCTGGAACGTGTTGACGTAGAAACCTACGCGGCTATGGAAGGGCAGAAGGATGGGGGCCAGGTGAACAGGCAGGTCAAGGCAGCAACTCAGAAACACACTCATCCACGAACAACCACACATGCGCACCAGAGACACAAACCCGAGAGGGCCCAGGCACCGCAGCACACAGGCACCGGGCCGGGCCTCACCTGTTCCATAGGGAGGGCAGCTCCTCCTGCAGATCCACATTCATCTCCTCAAACACCTTCTGGGCTTTGATGAGCTCCTCCTCGGCCTGGAGAGCAGCACGGGTCATTCCCCTCTGCTGGGTGTCTGTCCCAGCCAGCCCAGCCCCGTGGCCAATCCACCCACCTCCTGCCCGCCCCTCCTGGCCAGGGCGCCAGGACCAGGGCTCTGGGCAAGACATAGGCTGAACTGGATGCGGACACCCACGCTGGCAACCTCCCCCTGCAGCCCTCCGGGACCCTGAGGACGTCTGAGAAAGGGAGGGCTGAGCAGCCATTGCCAAAGAGAGGCCCAGGTAGCCGGGAGGGCAGTGAGCGGCGAGGAGGGCACAAGAGGGGCCAGTCCGGGGCTTGGTGAGCTGGACACAGGACATGCACAGAGGCAGACCCCAGACCCAGCCAAGTGGGGACCCCGCCCACTTCCACATGAACCCCCTCAGGCTAGGCGCCAGCCCTGCCACTGCCTTCTGGCTCTCAAGGCAGCATCTGTTGCTGTCCCCCACCGCCCCTGCCCCTGAGTGCTCCCTCCCCGTTTCTGAGGGCCAGCTCCTGGCAGCCTCAGCCACCATCCTTCACCTCACCTCCCAGGGACAGTCCTTCCCACAAAGCCCTCTCCTCCTGGGACCTGTCTCCACCAGAGGGAGACCAGAGGCAGCCACTCAGGCACCTCTAGGAACGTCAGGGGGACCCTAGAGGAGGGTGCAGGGTCAGGGAGGAGGCGGCCGGGCGGCTGGGCGGTGCCTGGTCCTACTCCCGGCCCACACCTTCCCCAGGGCAGGCCCTGCGCCCCCCAGGCTGCTCACACCCACCAGACGGTGGCGCTCAGGCCCCATCGCACGGCCACAGAGTGCTGGGGAAGGGACTACAGGCGGCAGGTGAGTCACAGACCCCGCCTGGTGCCCACCCGCCCGCCCGCCTGGGGAAGGGGCTCTGCTGGCTCACTGCAGGAGGACACTGCTGGGGAGAGTGACTCAGAGATTCGGGGTGTGAGTCACAGCCCAGGAACGTGTCAGGCCCCGCCTAGGGAAACTTCCCGCCAGCAGCCTCACGTTCTCAGGCCCCGGCTGGGGCCCGGGCTGGGCTGCCTTCTGGCAAAGGCAGCCAGATGGCCGGAAGGCCACTTAACCACAAAGCACACGATTGCCCCAAGCCCAGCCAGCCTGGGCCCCATCCAGTCTCAGGCAGCAGGACTAGCCCAGGTCAGCCCCTAGCCCCAGGGACTTGGGTTGGGACTAGAGGAGGGGCCACCACGGCTTCTCACAAGTGACCTCCAGCTACTCGCTAGAGTGGGTGTGGGCTCCTTGCCTGACTTTTTAGAATCTAATAAAAATGTAAAGGCAGATTTAGGGGGCGGGGAGAATGTCTATTCAAACATGCATGCCTCTCTTAGATCCAGGGGCCCTGGGCAACCCACACCAGGCTGGAGTGAGGAATACTGTCCCTCCTGCCTCTCCAGGCTATGGCTGGGCCATCTCTGCCCTACTTCTCTGGGCATCCCAGGACCTGAAAGGGGGGCTGCCAACCCCGGTTCTATGGAACTCATAAAATAAGTGACTCCTAGGCGTACTGTTGTGAGCCAAGCACCATCACACATACTCCCCGCCCTCAACGGCCAAGACTGGGTCTAAAGTCCCACATTCCACATGAAGCTGCCTGAACCGCCCGGCTTCTCTACTCACTAGGACCCCCTCTCCATGAGGATGCAGCCACCACCCCCGCAACTGCCCAGATGGCAACGGTGGGGACAGCAGTGAAGACAGCACTGCAGCTTGTCTAGGGGGCACATCTGCCCCCAGCCATGCTCTCACAGCGCAGCAACGCTACAGAAAGCCAGAGCCCGGACAGTTCCGCTTGAGTTCCTGAAGTCAGGACCTGTGTCTTGTATTCCCTCTGGTTGGCATTCCTCATATTCTGGCTCTTTCGGAAGCATGTGGAAGGGGCAGGGAGTAAGGTGAGGGCTGTCTGCCATGAGGAGAGAGTGCCCCCACCCCAGCTCCACTGAAGCTAAGAGTCACGTGGGCCCGGGGTCCCGAGGACAGCACTCAGGACGCTAGGGCAGGTGTGGAGAGCAACTCAGAACTGGCCCAGGGTCCTCATGGAGCCGGCCAGCTCCCCTGCTACAGCCTAGGGAGCATGCACTGTCTCCCCAAAGTCAAGTCCCCCAGCAGGGCAGCCCCGGAGTCCCAGCTGTCCCATCTCACAGCCAGCCAGCTGCCCACAGGTCACTCCAAAGGCTCTCCAGCCTCCAACCAGGTATGAGTGGGGTGGGGACAAGCAGGATGTGCTCAAATAAAGATGGGACCCAATTGAGACAGCCAGTTTGGCCAAACTGTGAAACATTCACAGCCCAGCACCCAAAGATGTGATCGCCTGCCTCACCCTCTTGCTGCTCCCCCAGGGTGGGCGTGGGGGCAGGCCCTCCCTCCAGAGTCCCAACCACACCTGTCCCAGGAGCCCAAAAGCGCTGGGCAGGCCCCATAGCCTCCTAAGGAGTTCTCCTATCCACAAAAAAATGTTTCACCTGTTTCAGGGAAAATTATTCAGAAACCCCAGCCCTCAGTCAGTAGTCCCATTTCCCTTCTAGCCCAAGTGCTAAACTGACTGGCAGGGTGCACCCCCTCCAGCCCCTGGTTCCTCCTCCACCTCCAGAGGCAGATGAAGTCTCAGGCCTATTGAAGGCCCCTAGGCATCACCCCCAGCCCCTGGCTCTCCACGGCCACCCTGATCTCAGGATGAGGCTGTCAGCACTCAGTGCCTCCAAAGTCAGCACTGGCCTAAAAGAAATCAGGCAGCAGATCAGGTGAGAAATTGGACAGCCAGGCCAGGAGCAGCAGCTCATGTCTGTAATCCCAGCACTTTGGGAGGCCGAAGCAGGTGGATCGCTCAGCCCCAGGAGTTCAAGACCAGCCTGGACAACATAATGAGGCACAGTCTCTACAAAAAACGTAGATTAGCCAGGCACGGTGATGTGTGCCTGTGGTCCCAGCTACTCGGGAGACTAAGGCGGGAGGATTGCTTGAGTTGGGGAAATCAAGGCTGCAGTAAGTCATGATCGCATCACTGTATTCCAGCCAGGGGAACAGAGTGAGACCCGTTCAAAAAAAAGAAAAAGAAATTGGACAGCAAGCCATGCCAAGCCCACCCAGAGCGTTCCATGTCGCAGGCACTCCAGGAAAATGATGAAATCAACAGGCAGCTTGGAAAAAATGGGGCAGCTGCCCAGAGAGAAACCCAACCTCCTGGGCCGGGCCCCTAGCGCTGGCCCCTCGGGAATGTGAAGAAGTGTGAGGGCCGCATCCAGGCTGTGACTACGCTGACCCGAAATGTGCCTCAGTTTCACTGGAGAGAAAACCACGTGACCCACCTCTCATAGGGCACTGCATCCAGAGGTCCCTGGCCACACTGTGGCCCATTCGGAGGACAAGGGGCTGAGAAGACCATAGCTCTATGGCCAGGATGGTGAGATGGCCCAGGAGTTTTGTAAAAAGAGCCTCCTCCAGGAAGCCCCCCAGGAACACTGTGGTGCTGGTCACTTGCCCTCCATGAATCCCCAAAGGCCGAGGACCCATGCTTCCCCTCCAGGTCTCAGCATCCCAGCCAGACTGGAGGGTCCTCCCAGTAACTCCTCCAGAGTCACCACGGGGACCACAAGTCCCAGGAAAAGGATGCAGGGGCTTCAGTCAAGAGAACCCCAACCCTTCCCCTAACCGTTGGCTCTGGGGCCCTGGGAGGAAGCTGTGATGTGCCTCTCTGGGCAGCTTTGTCTGCTCAGTAAATTCAAGATGATCTCGGAGTTGTCACGAGGCTTGAAGGACAGGCATGGCAGTACAGGGGCCTGAAGATGTCGCCTCCCTCCCCAAAGGAGCCGTCACAGAGGACCAATGGCTCAAAGGCATTCCTGGACCACTAGGATTTCAGAGGAGTCTCCAGGAACGACCACAGACGCAGACACGGAGTGGGCACACCTACGTCCCCACCCAGGTCACACAGAGCCCCTCAGCCAGTTCCTTTGAACCCTACATTTGACTTCAGGTCTCCTCTGAAGCAGGAGCTCTCTCAGGGAAGGCCTTTGAAAAACCCTGCCCCGGCCGGGCTCAGACACCAGCCCCGCATTCCGCCGCAGGGCAAGAGGACAGGACGACAGACCGGAAGGCGCCAGCACGTGCAAGGTTAGAAGCCAGTGTCACCTGATTTCGGAGCAGGTTAGTTTGAGCTACGAGATGAGCCTGCAGTTTGCCTTGGCACCACTGGGGGGCGGCTTTCTCAAGCAGCGAGACAGGCTGGGGTGGGGAGGTCAAGGCAAAGGAAGGTAGAGAGACCAGGGAGGTAGGGAGAGAGAAACAGAGACACACAGATTAAATGCACGTCCACACGCCCCACGCGCGGGGGCCGCCCTAAGCAGATACGGGCCCTTGAGGCCGACAGAATTAGGGGGAGCCCGAGGGGCCAGGAGAGGGGGTGAACTCCAACTGCAGAGGCAAAAGGTGCTTGTGGTTAGCAGCACAGGGGCCAGCAAGCAAGGCCCTGCCCGGAGGAGGGGGCCGCCCCAGCCCCGCATCACAGGATGAGTGGGGCCAGTTCTGCACCTACTGGCTCGCTCCAGCCAGGGACAGGTCGCCTGGGATCGTGTGACGAATTCCACCCGGCTCGCCAGGCAGGGCGGCGCCGTTCCAGGGAAACCCAAGAGGCCCATTCTCAGGCTGGCTGGTGGCCTGGATCAGGGCTGAGGGGCCGGGGTGAAACAGGGGTGGGGGCAGGAATGGGCCTACAGTGGACCTCACCCAGGCACCCACAGGGGCCTCTCACTCACCGGCCTGGGCCCAGCAGCGTCCCCACCCCCAGCTCAGCCACCTGGGGCCAGGCAGGAGGAAGGCTCCACCCTTAGGGTCCTAGACACCCAACCTCTCTCAGCCTCCTGCAGATGCGGCCCCGACCGGCCTCCAGCCCTTACCTTGGCGATTTTGGCTTCATCCTTCTTTTTGGCAGTTTGAAGGGACTCGTAGTGGTGCCGGGCACTGTCGTAGTCCACCAGCTTGCGCCCCCGTTTGGCGATGCGTGACTAGGGCAGACAGAGGAGGGTGCTGAGCGGGGCCTGGCACCCCTGCTGAGGCTCCAGGTCCAGTGGACCCTGGAGGGACTCGCAGGGCGGGCAGGAGACCCCAGTTCCACAGGAACCCTCCTGGTGACAGAGCTCGCCCCCTCCCGGCAGCCCAGTCCCAGTGTGTGAAACCAGTTCCTTGCACTGAGCCCATGTGTCTGTGTCCACCAGCTGGTGACGTGTCAGCCAAGTCTTTTCCTTGGCCTGGCCCCTGGCGTCTCATCTCCAGAGCCACCAACAATCAGACTCGGGGAGCTTGAGGCATCTGCACTGGGGGCCCCTGAGGCCAGCATGAGCATGACACCCCCATCCTGCCCACCAAGGGGATCTCGTCCAACCCAATGGTCAACCCAGGCTCCCATGTGCACATCACCGGGGACCACTCACCTCGGTGGAGACCAGAGACACTGCCAGCTCCTAGCACTCACCCAGGCCCAGCAGAGACAGCAGGCTTTGTGAATGCACACAACCACACAAACACACCCACACATGTAGACCCAGACAACAGGTGACATGCACACATACCCTTCCAAGCACACATGGTATAAACACAGGGGACCTGCAGGCACACACACGCCTAGGCCCTACTCACCCTTCTACACCTTCCACAATCATAGAGCCAGCCACTCCACAGCAACACACACACACACACACATACACACACACACACACACACACATACACACACACACACATACACACACACATACACACACACACATACACATACACACACACATACACACACACATACACACACACACATACACACACACACATACACACACACACACACACACACACACACACACACACATACACACACACATACACACACACACATACACACACACATACACACATACACATACACACATACACACACACACACACACACACACACACACACACATACACACACACACACACATACACACACACACACACACACACACATACACACACACACTTACACACACACATACACACACACATACACACACACATACACACACACGTGCCGTGAGGCTTCCTCCCATAGCCCTGAGACCCAAAGGGACAGGAAGGTCCCAGCAAGTGGGCCTCTCACCTTGATGTCAGGGAACTGGCCCAGGTACGTGTCCATGGTCAGCAGCGCCTGGTCCACCAGCTTCTGGTGGTAATCCATCCACAGCAGGTCGTTGTTCTGAGACAGGCAAGAGCACGACAGTGCCACCAGGGATGCTGGGCCACACCCACCCCAGTGCTTTCCTCACAGGGACCACCCCCGGCCCCATCTCTTCACAGCTCGGTGGCTTCTCAGAGCCTCAGTTTCCCCATCTGTAAGATGGGGTAAAAGTTCCTGCCCTATTGGGGTGACTGTGAGGATCAGATACACTGAGGACTGGGGTCAGCCAGGGAGGTCTTGTGAGTCATGAACCATAACACACAAATAAGGACAACACGACCCACCATCTGCCCCATCTTGGCGTGAGGGCGAGTCAGGAGAAAGGCCCTCGGAGAGGGAGGGCAGCTTGCCACAGGGCACACAGCACGCGAATGCCTGAGAACCAGAGAGGCTGGTCCCAGAGGGCACGGCAGAGTGGGACAGGAGCTGAGACCAGAGGGCCCTCTGAGAAGGGCAGGGACACCTGTCCCATGCTCACCTCTGCGATCTTGTTTGCCTCATCCCTGCCAGGCCAGTCGGGCTCATACACCTCCTGCAGACACTCATTCAGCTTCTTGGAAGCCTCGTGCATGGCTGTGGGACAGAAAGGAAGTATGTGGGCTCCCACTGATAGCCCTTGTCCCACCCTCCCCAGCTCTGTACCCACCAGCTCTACATGGGCCAGGTGCACCCTGCCTGCCTCCTACCTTTGACAGAGGCCAGGTAGGTCCGGAGATCCTTCTGCAGCCGGGTGCCCTCAGTCTGCAAAGAGAAGGTCAAGGCTGAGGTCAGGGACTGATGGCACACCCAGTCCCTGACCCCTCTCCTTCCTACCATCCTCACACGAATGAACCAGGCTGCTCTCCTGACAGCAGCCACTGATCAGCTGACCTCCCAACAGGACAGCAGCTATGGCCACCACTCCTGCCTCAGGAGCCCTGTGTCCACAGGCACCCTTGCCCATGTTTGTGGGCACCTGCCCTCTTCCAGATGCCATTCTCAGCCCGGGAAGGAAGGCAGGAAGACAAAGATGCCCCCTCAAGGATGACATGCTGGGGTTACGGCTGAATGACACACATACAGCACAGCACCAGTGTGCAGCAGCACCAGCACTCACAGACCTGCCCTCAGACAGCTGCAGACAAGTAAGCAACGAGCACAGGAGTATGGACAAGGCAGGTGTGGTGACCGCCAGGCCCCCTGCTGCACAAGCTCAGGTGGTGCCCAAGGACAGAGAGCTCCCACTGCCTCATACTAGGAAAAGAGGGCCGGTGCGAGCCTGTGCAGGGACAGACCACCTGAGGAAGAGATGGCATTAGAGCAGGGCTGCAGAATGCAGGGGTCATGGCCAGGACTCACTGGCCCAGCTGAGAGCAGGGACATAGGATGTAGAGGGAAAAGGCTGAGGGGGCAGCAGGCTGGGTGGTGAAGCTCCCTGAGCTGGGAGAGTAGCCTCCAGGGGCTTCCTGAGACAGCAAGACCAGTGGAGAGGGTAGAAGCATGGGCCAGGCCACAAGTCCCTCTGCGACATCAACACCAGAGCCAGGAAAGCTGAGTGGAGAACGCCAGGTTCCAGGAGGGGTGAACAACAGGCGATGCCAGCCCTGAGGTCTGAGACCATGCTCAGTGAGCTGTGGAAGTTTCCAGAAGCCATGTGCAAAGAGTGGGCTGCACACGGGCTTTGAGGCCATGCAGACCCGGCTGTGTCCTGTACTAGCCACGCAGCCCTCAGTAAGCTAGTGAGCCCCTCTGAACCTCATTCTCCTCGTCTTTCAGTGGAAGGTGAATGATCCCTGCCTGGCTCTCCTCAGATCCAGTGAGACAGGCCAGGCTCTGGAGCTTGAAGGAAGGCCTCAGGAGATGGGCTTCATGCTAAGGACAGGAACGCGAGGCAGAGACGGGGCTTGGGAGAGCGACAGTGGCTGAGGCTGACCTTCAGAGTGGAAGGGCACCCCCCGGCCTCCTCTGCCTGCTGCCAGCCCAAGCCTCAGGGACACCCATGTTCTGGACACCTCCTGCCCTGGAGGAGGGGCAGCTGGCCATGGTCCCAGGAGACCCAGCATGCCTGCAGAGCGCCAGTCTGGCCAGCTGCACGCTTGCGCAAGAGCTGGAAGGTGGGCCCCATCCGTTCAGGTCAATCTCCAGGCGAAGGCCAGCAGGGACCCGGCCACCTCCACAGGCTCACCCCCAGCACCCTCAAACCCTCTTCTGTCTCCCCACTGCAGGTCTTTCCCCGTCCTTAGGTGGGGCCGCTCTTCCTGCCCTGGTGCCTTGGGGACCAGCACCTTCCAGATGGTCTTCTCAACACCACTGCCTCACCTGGCAGCAAAGAAGCGGACAGAGGGTCGGTGACCGGCCCAGTCACACAGAGACTGGGAGAGCCCACGAGACCCTCCGAGCCTGGGCACGCAGCCCGCAGCATGTTTTGTGGGTAATGGGTAGTGACGTGGCCCTGAGAACCAGCAGATCTGCCTACTATGATGAATGCTTCTGTGTGACAGTAGAGACATCCACAGGGAGAGCTTCAGAGCAGCACATAGAATATATAATTTAAAGAGAAGACAGGTGAAAAAAAAAAAATCTCTACAATGCCTTTAATCCCCCGTAGAGTAGGGTGTAAAACACTGGCTAATCATCATCTTTACGAACACCCCAGTTCAAGGCCCGCTGATATGAGACGGAGTGAAGAAACAGAAGAGCACTCCACGGACACGGAGACCTCCCTGGAATTCCATTCGGGGGTCGGATGGAGACCCTGCGGGGCCGACGAATGAGGAAGGGTCCACCTCACTCCTGACACAGCCACCCTAAGTCTTCACAATTAAAGGCTTTGTTGGTTGAGACGAGGATTAGTGTGTTCATGACGGGATGCTATTGTGTCCCCTGATGTCACCAAATCTTCCAGATCCAGCTTCTCTCCCTGCCAAGCTTCCACCATCCCAGCCACACCTCTCAGGCTCCCACCCACCCACCCCCCGCCGCAGGAGTCCCCACGGGGTGGGTCGCTGTGCTCCCCCGGCCTTGGCCTTCAGGCCGTACCAGGGCTCCTTGTGTTTCCCAAACAACGCTGGGCTGTGCGCCGGCACGTGGCACGCAGATGTGCGAGGGGCCAGCTGGAGCGCTGCCTCCCTGTGCCCACTGCAGCTGGCTTCCTAAGCTCCTCCTCAGTCCCCAGGGTGGACACAGTCCTCCCCCGACGGAGGCCCAGCCAGCTGCCTCCTGCAGAGCAGCGCCCAGGCCAGTACAGAGCAGTGGTGTTTACTTCCAGACCGGCTCCCTCAGCCCCTAAACAGGGATCTGAGAAGGAATTCTCTGGAGGTCCCAGAGTTCACAGAGCCCAGCTGGGGAAAGATAAGATTTGGGAGCCACTGCCCACCTCGGCCCGTGTCCCAGCTACAGGACTTGGGGGAGTCAGGAAGGGCCTGGAGCAGCTCCAGTGCGGCTGGGCTCAGCAGCATCCGGATGCAAGCCCTCTCCAGGCCTCCCTGGAGATCAGTCCCCACGGGTGGCCTGAGCACCCAAGTCCCTGTGTTCCCAGCGGGTCTAGGGACAGGGACGGCCCTCCTGCGTGGACCCCTCTGGCTCCAGCTCTGACTCTCACCCCTCAGCCATCAATTCAGGGGACGACCTTCATGCAATAGCCAGGGATGCCCATTTTGAGCAAAACCTTGGGGAGGCCCTGGGGACAAGGAGTCAGACTTGCCCCACCTCAGTGACAGACAAACAGCGATGACAGCCCTGCGGCCTGGAGAGCTACAGACGGCCCCTAGGAAGAAGAGCTGGGATGCCCTGGAGACCCAGGCTGGCTTCCA
Source organism: Chlorocebus sabaeus (assembly GCF_047675955.1). NCBI lineage: Eukaryota > Metazoa > Chordata > Mammalia > Primates > Cercopithecidae > Chlorocebus > Chlorocebus sabaeus. The sequence goes on along the minus strand of NC_132913.1, from coordinate 4,318,812 downwards.
GAAGGGCCTGTGCTGGCTGTGCGGTGCTCTAGGGGAGGGGAAAGCAGGCCCCATGGGCTCTCAGAGCAGCGGCAGAAGGCAGGGGTGCTCCTGTGACCAGCGCCTGGTGGGCCCAGGAGGGGCTGTGCACCTGGGTCCTTGTGAGATCAGGTGACAGCAGGGTGACCTACACCCTCACCTAGGGCCCCCCACCGCCATAGGAAGTGGTGGGAGTTTCGCTTCTTTAAAGACTGAATCACCTGCCATCTTTGTCCCTCCTAGCACTGGGCCCACTAGGCTTGGGGCTCACAGAATCGGGGCAAAAAAAAGCTCTGCCTCCAGTCTTCCCACGCCCCATTCTCTCTCTCCTTTCCCAGGGCCCCCAAGCCCACTGCAGCCTCCTGAACTCACTTCCCCAACAACAGTGACCTTCACCCCATTCCTGCCTGGTCCCCACCCCCACCCCCACACCCTGCCATCCCCACACACCAATCAAATCCACACACCAATCAAATCCAGAACCAGCTGGCTGCCTTAGCCCCAGCCTTGAACACGACCTTAAAACCCCGACCCCAACTGCCAGCCCTGGCCCCTGAAAAGCCAGCCGCCCCACCAAACCCGAGCCCGCGGGCAGACAGAGGCCCATCTCAGGACTGCTCCACACCCACAGCCCAGCAGCCACCTGGCAGCCTGAAGCACTGGCTATCTTTAGCCCTGGCCTCTCTGTCTAACCCCTCTGTCCAAGGAGCAGTGAGTGACTGCTTGCCCAGAGTCAGAGACCCAGAGAGGGTGACTCTGAGGGACAGTGGACACAGCAACACTGTGGTTTCAGCCCTGGGGCCAGGCCACACAGAGCCTCAGCTCCCAACTGTGCTTCCCTCACTGTCAAAGCTCAGTCTGTTTTTTGTTTGTTTGTTTGTTTGTTTGTTTGTTTGTTTTGAGACCGGAGGTTTGCTCTGTAGCCCAGGCTGGAGTCCAGTGGCACGATTTCAGCCCACTGCAACCTCTGCCTCCCAGGCTCAAGAGATTCTTCTGCCCCAGCCTCCTGAGTAGCGAGGACTACAGGTGCATGCCACCACGCCTGGCTAATTTTGTATTTTTAGTAGAGGCACCATATTGGCCAGGCTGGTCTCGAACTCCTGACCTCATGATCTGCCCGCCTCGGCCTCCCAAAATGCTGGGATTACAGGCATGAGCCACAGTGCCCAGCCAGCTCAGCCTGTTCTAAGGGGCCCCCACCAACTCCACCCCTAACCTATCTCCCCATCCTAGCCAGCTGCCCTCAGGACAAGGGATCAGCTCCAGAGAGGAAACTCGAGAGTGAGCCAAAGGCCGCCGAGCTACACACCAGCTACATAGCCTTGGAAGCTGTGCGTAACCTCTCTGAAACTCAAGTGCCTCATCTGCAAAATGAGGAGACTATCAGCCCCCATTTCAAGGATTGCAAAGATGTCTGTCAAACACAGCAGTTCCTGGCCCACGGCCACAGCAACTAATAAAGGGCCTTCAGAGCAACCCACAACCCGATGAAGCCAGCTGAGTAGGGACATGCCATGGGACTTCCCAGAGACGGAATCAGAACCTAAGACCATGTTTCTTGTTCAAGCCTCTATTTTGCAGGTGAGGAAACTGAGGCCCAAGGGGCCCTGGGAAGGAATTGTCCAGGGTCACAGAGGCAGTAGATATCCCTGCCACAGGGTCTACCTGGGCCTTGAAACTCCTCCCATAACTGGCCTAAAGGACAAGCAGCCAAGGTGGCTCCCCAGTTCCTGTCCAGGGAAGCCTGTCAGGCTGAGCCCCTCTGGCAAGCCAAGGCCGACTTGGCCCTGGGGCCTCTCCCCACTGCTCCCAGCCCTCTCCCAGAATGCTCCCAGCCCTCCCAGCTGTTCCTGGTCCTCTCCCAGAATGCTCCCAGCCCTCCCAGCTGCTCCTGGTCCTCTCCCAGAATGCTCCCAGCCCTCCCAGCTGCTCCTGGTCCTCTCCCAGAATGCTCCCAGCCCTCCCAGCTGCTCCTGGTCCTCTCCCAGAATGCTCCCCGGCCATCCCCCAGAATGCTCCTGGCCCTCCCAGCTGCTCCTGGTCCTCTCCCAGAATGCTCCCCAGCCATCTCCCAGAATGCTCCTGGTCCTCTCCCAGAATGCTCCCAGCCCTCCCAGCTGCTCCTGGTCCTCTCCCAGAATGCTCCCCAGCCATCTCCCAGCTGCTCCTGGCCCTCCCAGCTGCTCCCCGGCCCTCTCCCAAAATGTTCCCAGCCCTCCCAGCTGCTCCTGGTCCTCTCCCAGAATGCTCCCCAGCTGTCTCCCAGAATGCTCCTGGCTCTCCCAGCCGCTCCCCCGCCCTCTCCCAGAATGCTCCCAGCACTCCCAGTTGCTCCTGGTCCTGTCCCAGAATGCTCCCAGCTTTCCCAGCTGCTCCCCAGCCCTCTCCCAAATGCTCCCGGCCCTCTCCCAGCTGCTCCCAGCCCTCTCCCGGCTGCTCCCAGCCCTCCCAGCTACTCCCGGCCATCTCCCAGAATGCTCCCAATCCTCTCCCAGAATGCTCCCTGGCCCTCTCCCAGAATGCTCCCTGGCCATCTCCCAGAATGCTCCCAGGCCCTCCCAGCTGCTCCCCAGGCCCTCCCAGCTACTCCCGGCCATCTCCCAGAATGCTCCCAGGCCCTCCCAGCTGCTCCCCAGCCCTCCCAGCTGCTCTCAGCCCTCTCTCAGAATGCTGCCAGGCCAATTGGAGATGGCTGTGGACGCCTCCCAACAGCCCAGCCTTGAGCCTGCCACAGAGCCAGGCACACACCATGCTCAGCAGATGCCCAAATCAAATCCAGCCAGCTCTGCCCCCACACTAACTGCTGCAGATGCCATTCTCCTGGCAAAGAAGCTTCTACAGCTCCCACTTGCCCCTGACATGCAAAGTTTCCCCGAGTCTGGCCACAATCTATTGCCTGCTCCTATCCCACCCTCCCCCTCCCCCAACTACCCTTACTATGCCTCCTACCAAGGACCTAAAGCGAACATACCCCAACCCTCTTCTTTCCCAGCCTGCATTGCCAGAGCTGCCTCCTCCAGGAAGTCTTACATGATCTTGTCAGCCCAACTGATTATCCTCCTCCAAGCTCTCGTACTCCACAAATTCAGCTTGTGCCATTTTCCACCTGGCAGCTGAATTTTCACAAACTCCCTAAGGCCAAGGGCCACCCACACTCACCAGCTGCTTGTTGAAATTCTGGACGCACTGCTCAAACTGCTCATCCTTGGTCTCATCTGCCTTTCCTAGCTTCTGGAGAACCTGCCGAAGCCAAGAGAGAAGGGAAGAGTGTTACCTTGGAAAGGAGAGTGGCCAAACCAAGAGTGCTCAGTCACCAACAGCACAGACAGGGTCTGGGAAGCCTCCAGCCACCATTACACAGCCCAGGGTCCCCACCCAGGGCTGCAATCCCCCAGGGCATGGCTGGGTCCACCAGGTCTTCAGGCCTCCCCACTCCCTACCCAGGGCTGGACAATAGGCCAAAAATGGAGCTCAGGACAGGCTTGACGTAGTGACCACAGCCAGGAGGAGGGAGGCTTCAAAGACAGCAGGAAGGACTGGGCACCCTCCTTGCTGATCTCACACTGTACCCCTGGGTGCTCCGCCCCACCCTGGCAGCTGAACAGTGAGCCAAGCAGGGGAGCGGCCAAGCAGGGGCAGCCTCACTTCTCTGCATGACTCTATTCCCTGGGTCCAAGACCCATGAACGCCACAGGCAACAGCAGAGCAGGCCCTGAACCGGCAGGAGCCATCCCGGAACAAGGAGGGCAGCGAGGGGTGGCCAGGAACTGCCGGGGGGCCACGCAGAGTCTGCTTCCAATCTGACTGGGTTTTTAGATGTGACCTGCCCCGGGCACTCTGCTCTGCACACCCCACACACAAGGGCACACACATGAGCTCACAGCCACTAGCTGTGCTCCCAACCAAGGGTCTCAGAGGTGGACCTTCCACAGCCCCCCATGATGAGTGGCAGCCGTCCTCCTCCTTCAGCTGTGTTGGGAGGGGGAGGGGGGGTGAAGGAGGTGAAGGATGGGTGGGCAGGGGCAGAAAAGGGGAGCCACACCAGGAGAGGGGAAAGTTCTAGGAAAGGAGGGCGCTGGCCCAGGACCCTGAGAGCATCTGCTGACCACCAGGCTCTCCCAGACTTCCCTCTGTGGGCCCTGCTCCTCCAACCTCAGAGCTCCACATGATGGAGAGAGAGGTGGGAGCAGGGAGACAAAATACAGAGGCAAAGAGCGGTGAGGGGGGCATGGTAGGAAAGAGCAGGAGAAGAAAAAGACAAAGAGCTGAGGCACAGAAAAGCGATGAGGAGTGCCAGATGTGTTTGCAGGAGAGCAGACAGGAAGACCAGGACGGCGGTGGGACACACCTGTTCGCAGCCCGGGAGGCATCTCCATCATGGCAGCAGAAAGGCCAACACTGACGTCTCGGCAGGGGCCTCTCCCAGGGAGTGGGCAAGGCCTCACAAGAACCAGAAGGAAACGGCGGTGGGGGTGTGAGTGGAAAGCGAAGGGAGAAAAAGGTGGGCCCAGGAGCAGAGGGGAGCCCCAGGAGCAAGAGGCCAGCCCAGCAGCTGCCGAGGCCAGCAGGCCTGCAGACATACCCTCCCTTCCAAGACCCAGAGCCAGCCCATGCTGCCAGGAACATCAGCTTTGCCTGCCCAGGGTCCAGGCCAGGGTTCCGGACCAAGGGATGCCTGGTACCAGGACAGAGCCAGGACCCTTCCCACGCTGCTCACCCTTTCAAGGCCTATGCTGCCCGCTGCACTTCCCCCGCCCAGTCCAGGAGCCTTGGCAAGGCCAGCTGCTCTTGGCCATCTCTCACCAAGCACCTGCTCTGTGCCTGGCCTTGGGCACCTTGGCTGGTGCAGCAGAGAGGAATGAGATGTGGGTCTCTGTCTTGACATGAGGGAACACTTAAGGCTGTGGGACCCTGGGGTGGAGATCTCATCTAGCCTGGGCAGTCAGTGGGACTTCCTGGAGTGGGTGGCAGCTCAGACAGAGGGGAGAGGTTGCAACAAAGGTAAGGAGACCACAGAGATGGAGCATCTTACTGGGGGGTTTTGAATTGCTCAAGGTGACTAGAGGTCACAGAGGATGGTGTGGGAAGGTGAGAGTGGCAGCAGGGGGCAGGTGGGCACCAGGAGGCAGCCACCGATGATGCTGTTCTACGGCGGTCAAGACACAGCCCATCGGGCAAGTGCAGCCGGATGCCAAGGGCTAACACTGGGATGAGAGAAAAACCAAAACAAAACCCACATGAGCAAGAAAATGGACACTACACAACTCACAGGCTCCCCACTGCCGCCCCTCCCTAGCAGCCACATCCAGAAGGGACCGTCCAGAAGGTGGGCTGAGCTGGGGAAGTGCCTCACCCGGCTCAGCACAGACCTTGGGTGGGCGACTCAGCCCCTCTGCTCAGGCGCCCGCCCCACAACATCCCCCCATTGAAAGACAGGACTAGACCACCAGATGGAAAAGAATTCCCAGAAGTCTACCAGAGCCACCAGAGAGAGCCAGAAGCTCCCAGAAACAGGGCAGGGGCTGGCCAGCTCCCAAGGCAGGAGCACCAGGCAGGACACCCCTCCACGCCCTGCTCTCCCTCTCCCCAGGAAGACAGACACTCAGCCAGCAAACATCCCCAGTCTACTCCACCCACACTGGCCCCAGGACTCCCAAGGTGTGCAGAGACAGACACACTCTCGACCCAGTTCCCAAACACTGCTGTGTGCTCTGCACCGACAGCTGGAGAACCGGGGAGATTCTCCAGCCCAGGTGAGACTCCAGCCATCAGTGAGAAGACCCTTGGGAAAAGGGACAGCTACTCTCTGAGCCTCAATCTACAAAATGAAGTGAACACTGGCACCCTCATCAAGGATCACAAAGATCATGTCAATGAAGTGCAGAGCAGTACCTGGCCCATGATATTCAAGAAATGGCAAATTCTTGAAAGGCCTGCAGAGCAGCCTTCACACAGCTGGGGGACGGGCCTGACTGACACCACCAGCCCTCACACCGGGTCCAGGCTGATGGCATCCCAAGATGCGAGACAGAAGTCACAGATGCACACGCTCTACCTGCACGTGGCAAACTCCTACGCATCCTTCAAAACCTTACTTCGGTGACATCAGTGTGAACTGTCCCTGATCTCTCCTTCCCTCCAAACACTCTGTACCACTCAGAGCCTGGGACCCTCCTCACTGCTATGTGATGTGCCTGTGCACCTCGATCCCTTACCCTGAAGGAAGAGCTTGAGGTCAGGGACAGTGTTCCAGTCACACCCACACAGGGCTAAGCACAGGACAGACACAAGGCTGCTGCTCATCTGAGCTGTGGGCTTTGAGGGCAGAGACACGACCCTAAACAAAACACCCTTCGTCTCAGTCTCAGGCTCCTCCCAGGCAAAATGGAAGGGTAATGTACAGAAAGCCCTCAGCCCTGAGGGGTGGAGGGCGTGATAGCGTGACAGCACAGAAGCCTGAGGCTGAGCCGGTCTCCCCACTCTGCAGGACCTCAGGCTGCTGAAGCTCTCGGTGCTCCAGTGCCCCTACCTTGGAAATGGGAGGAACAACAAGGCCGCAGCATGGCCGAGGCCCAGGAAGGACTGATGGGCGAGGCTGGCCTTGACCACATGCCATCCTCACTGCACATACCCTCATTTCATCCATGAGGGATGTGGCCTGGGGTCCCCATCCTCAAGGAGCTCCTGGTGTGGCTACCACAGGGAAAAACAAGCTGGGCACCCCCTGCCCTAGAACAGGAGCTGGCACAAGGCCGTGAGGCTTGGGACACAGATCTCCCACCCCATCCGTTCCACACGTGGTTAGTGGGGCCTCCCCTGTGCTGAGCTCACAGGCAGACCACTGAGGGACATAGGGGACTCCAGGTGTCCAAGTGGGGCTGGCCCAGCAGCGACTCAGGAAAACTGGGCAGGACAGTTGTGCTGGGTTTTGAAGGATGAGCAGGAGTTGGGTGAGGAGGAGGGCCTGGCGGCACAGGCCAGGATTTGCACTCTGTCCAGGGTTACTGGGGAGGGCACCTTAGTCAGTTCCACCTACACTCATCACACACTTATCAGGCACACTCGCTCTGGGATAAACAAAGGGGAGCCTTTGATAACTTGGTAGAGGACGGGACACACAGAAGCCCAGGAAGCAGAGGCAGTCACAGAGCCAACAGCCCCAGGAGCCTTATCAGTGCCACGCCCAGTCACCTCCTATCAAAGCTTCCTCTCACCACCAAGGTCAGATGTGAGTGGAGCTAAAGTGCCTTGGAGGGGACACCCCAGGGCAGGGCGGGGCGGGGGAGGTGGCAGGAATGACAAAGTGTGGCCCCGTGGCCAGCTCCAGAACCTCCTCCTGCAAACATCCACAGGGTTCAGCCTCGCTGAGCCTCGGCTGTGGAAGGCAACCAGCCCAAGGCTCCTCCCTAGAAAGGCTGGGAGGTTCACTGAGTTGGCACCGTGCCTCTGGCGCCAGGGCCCACAGGGGCTCAGTGGGAGCGTCCCGTGGGCGGGGGCCCCTCCCCAGCCATTCGCCAAGGCCTTTTTCATGGCCCAGTGAGAGGGCAGAAGGCCCTGGCATCAGCCACTCCCTGTGGGTACAGGGAGTCCTGCCACCCTCACAACAGCCCCCGTGTGGCAGGCAAGGCCCTGACCCACAGCATGAGTCATGGGGCACAGTCAGTGCACGGCCACCGAACCCAGAGGGAGGAAGGGCGCCCAGGCCTGTCTTGTTTGAGCCAGGAGCAGCTCACCACGTACAGCACCCACCCACCATGCATGCACTTCAAGTCACCAGGGCCGCCTCCTCAGAAGGGAAGTGTCCTCATCTCCATGTGACAGATGGCAGGTGAGCACAAACAAATCAGGACACAGCCTGACACCGTCCAGGCAGGAGGGGCCGGGAGTTCCAGCCGCCACAGTGAGGAGGGCTGGGTCTTCGGGCTCACCCGGCTGGGCCCCAGCAGCCCCTCCTGGGGTCTCTGATCCCTCCGTCAGCCCCAAAGACCAGTGGGACCCCGGCACTTGTGGGACACATACCCACAGTCTGAATGGCATAGCCCAGGGCAGGGATAAGCACTTCCCTGGGCCATGAGAAGGACCAGCCCAGGGGCCCGGGAGGAAAGCGCAAGGGAGGAGGGGTGAGGGCCGCATTCCCAGCCACTCTGGTCCTGGCCAGGGCCAGGCAGAAAGCTAGGGGCTCCTCCACCAGCCAGCGGCACCCCTCGTCCCTGCTGCGGCTGGAGGCATCTCAGTGGCTGCAGAGTTCCCAACACCCCACCCCAGCCACACACATGGAAGGGGGGCCTCATCCAGCAAATCTCCCTCCCAGGCACCCACCCCCCAGCTGCTGAGACCCCAGAAAATGCATAAGGCCCTCACCTTCCGCATCATCTCCTCCCCACTCGCCTGCACAGGAAGGGCGGGCTGAGTAGTGAGCCCCGTCTGGCCCCTTCCTCCCAGCAGAGCCTGCGGTTAGGGGCCACAGGCACAGGATGCACACCCTCCTGCCCTGGCGTTCACACCGAGGCTCCCCAGGCAAGCAGACACAGACAGAGGACGGGAGGGCGGGCAGGGGGAAGGCCACTGTCAGACACCCGGCCAGGCTTTCCCTGGGCCCAGTCCCAAGGGAAACACCCCAAGAGGCGAAAGGGAGGGCCCCTAGAACAGGACAAAGGCGATACTTCCCCCAACCCCCGCCCCCCACCTCTGGGTCCAGGCTCGCTCCCTGATTCCCGGGGGCTGTCCCTCTGTCAATCTCTCCTCGCCCCTCCTCCTCACCCTCTCCCACACACAGCTCGGGTCAGCCAAGCTGGGGAGCTGTGGCTGATGACACAGGGCTGGTCTTGGGGGTCTTTCTGCCCTGGTGCTCCAGGGGCCCCTGCAGGGGATACAGAGGGCAGGACGGCCAGCTGAAGGTTTCCCTGGTCACAAGCTCTGAGGTCTTGCAGGGACTCAGCTGGAGATGCCAGAGACATCGCAGGCCAAGTCTGCACCGAGACCAGGGTTGGTATGGGCAAGCCGTGGTGGGCACCCAGGCACGGGAAGGGATACAAGGTCCTCCACCTCCCCTCTCCTGCCCCAAGAGGCTGCCTGCTGTCTGGCACATCAGGCTGGGGTGGCAGTGGTGAAAGGGGTACAAGGGGCAGAGGGAGCCAGTCTGAGGACAGTCCTGTAGACCCCATAGTCACCTAGTTCCCCAGCACATAACCCTACTCCAAGCCCATCTCTCAAATGCGAGCTGCCCCTGCATCCAGACACACGGGACCCCGTCTCCCGGCTCTGCTCACACCTCCCCATCCCCACTCTGACAGTGGAGCCGCCTAAGCCTGCCCCACACCTCCAGTTGGAGGGTCTCGGTGGCCTCCAACAATCTAGGCGCCATGCAGGAGGCCGCAGCAGCCCCAGCGAGAGAGCAGAGGGAGGAAAAGAGGTTCTCAGCCCACCACTCACCTCCACATCTCATGTGAACCTCCCACCTCCTTATTTGCAAAGTATAAACCTCAAAGAATGTAGAGAGGATACTATAGGGACTAGCATCTACCCTTCGCCCAGATTCACCAATCAACTGTTACCACTTGGCCACATTCATTTGCTTTTTTCTTTCTTTCCTTTTCATTATTTATTTATTTATTTATTTATTTATTTATTTATTTTTGCTTTTCTCTTTTCTTGCTATGTTGCCCAAGCTAGAGTACGTGGCTCAATCACGACTCACAGCAGCCTAGACTTCCTGGGTTTAAACGATCTACCCATCTCAGCGTCCCAAGTAGCTGGGACTACAGGCCACTGCGCCTAGCTAGTATTTTTAGTTTTTGTAGAGACAGGACCTCACTATGTTGCCCAGGCTAGTCTCGAACTCCTAGCCTCAAGTGATCCTCCCGCCTCAGCCCCCACAAAGTGCTGGGATTGCAGGTACGAGCCACCGCGCCCAGTCACTCTTCTCTCTATATAAACAGTTCCTGCATTTGTATATTTGCCCAGCCAACAGAAGGTAAGCAGCGGAACGGTCACTGGGATGACCTTCACTCCAGAATACTTCACCCAGATTTCCTAAGAACAAAAACATGCTCTGAAATGCCCATGATACCATGAGCACCCCCAGTACGTCCAATATGTATTTTAAAATACCATCTAACACACGGTCCACATTCAAATATCCTTGGGTGTCCCCCAAATGCTCTTTGTGTCTGGGTCTAGGATCCAACTGTGGCTCACATATTGCTTCTGATTATTGGGTCTCTTGTTCCTTGAGTCCACAATATTCCCCGTATGCCTATTTATCAATGTTATCCTTTTTTATTTTTTTCTTTCGCGATACTGGTATCTTTTTAAGAGTGCAAACCAGTCGCCTAGAGAATGCCCCACACTCTGGATCCACCTGATTGTTTCCTTGTGAGGAAGTTCAGGTTAATCGCTGCTTTGGCGAGAGTCCTGCAGAGGGAGGCTGAGCCTTCCGACCACACTGCAGCTGTCTTAAGCTCCACCGCTGGGCCTGAGTCGTGTTTGCCGGGTCTCTTGGAAAGAAAGGTCACTTTTCTCTTAGTCATCTGCAGGGCAATCACGGTCACTGTGGCAAGGCAAAAAGTTGTTGAACTTTTTGCACACTGCCTTTACTATCCATCATTCTTTGCTGTTCAGTGTGAGGTCTGTGGGCAGCTGCATCACAGTCTTCCGAGAGCCTGGGGGAGAGGAAAAGCTGCAGACCTGCTGAACCAGAGTGTTCCCTTTAACACGTCCCTCTGGCGCAGTGAAGTCTGAGAAGCACTGCAATATCATCTTGGCTGGAACCCACTGTTACCCAATCTCCTCCACGTGACCCGGCATTCCACAAAGACGAGCTTCCCCTAGTCTTGCCTTTGCGAGGAGGGCGGTGAGGATATCGTGAGTCCTTCGTTGTGCGTTCATTATTCATTCTGATGCTCATACGTCCCAAGTGCAACCAGTGGGAGGTTTCGGACACGTCCTCATTCGTCCGCGGGCACTTCCTTACTTTCTGGCACTAGCAGATGCTCCAGGCTCAGCCTGCACTGTCCCTGCCCTAGCCCTGGAATCAGCCATTACTCCAAGGAGCCCCGATTTCCTTTACTGGAGAGGCCTGCTCATCGCTCTTAGGCATTTCAGCTTTCCATCGTGCTCAGAGCCGCAGATTATTACCCCTACTTTAGAGATAAGAAAGGAAAGGCTGAGGCACTAAAGGATTTGGTGCTGCAGCTAAGCAGCAGCAGAGAACAGATTCTGTGGCTTGTGGTGGCGGCGAACAAGCATCATCACTCAGGTCTGTCTGCTTCAAGAAGTGGGAAAGGAGACAGACCACGGCGTAGCAGCTGCCCTCTGAGTCCACCGCAGTGTTCCTTCGGAGGCCACACTGCCTGTGGGCTGTGGCACCTGCCCCAGGCTGGTGATGGCACAAGGGGCAGTTTCCTGGTCTCAGCCAGCCCAGGGAAACTCTCTCCCTCCTCAGAACCCAGTGAAGTCACATGTACAGAGGTGTCGGCAGCTCTGCCACTTCAGAGCAGCAGTGCTTAACCCAGAAGCTAGCACTCTCCTGGTGATGACTGAGGCCTTGTTCTCCCCACCCGCCCCCCACCCATCCCTGCCAGAGCTGCTGCTGCACCCTCAGGCTGGGAGGGGAGGGCACCCAGACCTGCAGCCAAGGACAGAGGGGCTAGAAGGAGGGTCCCAGACTCCCTGAGAAAGCTACAGGCAGCTGGACCCCTTGCAGCAGCCCCAGCTATGCCTGCAAAGGGGAGAAGTGGCCCAGGTCCCTGCTGAGGAGCACAGCCCGGGGCACTGGGAAGTGAGTCCCAGGAAGCAAGCCCAGAACACACAGCACACTTCTGAGTGGCTAGCCACCCTTCAGGCTATGCCTTCCAACTTCTCAAAGGCACCACTATACATAAGTGCATTCCATTAGGAAGCCAGAATGCTCCCCGGCCCTCAGAGCCCCACACAGCAAAGCAAGCTCGGCCGTGTACACGCAGCAGGCGCCCCAGCGTGAGATGACGCCCACACACGCTCACGCACACCCTCCCTGGCACAGCCACCTGTTCACAGCCCTCCAGTCGCTCCTGGGCACAGTAGGAAGGTGGGGGAACCACGAAGAAGCAAGAGGCAGAGGGAGGCCGGGGAGAGCCCGTAACGAGGAAGGAGCCGGAAAGAAAACCAGAGATGGGGAAACCAAGAGCGAGCCCAGGGCAGCAAGATGCACCCCCACCAGGAAGGGCCCAGCACCTCTGGGGGAATGGGGTCCTCCCCCTCAGCTCACACTCTCAGGGCTGCTCCGAAAGGGGGACCTGAGCCAGGCCTCAGCCCCCTTCCCTGGCTCCTCTGTGCCCCCGTACCTGGGGCCTTCATGTCCCCCGGGCTGGATATGAGGTGGTGGCAGGAGGGGCTGGCTTTGGGGACAGGCGTCTGTCAACTTACCTTCCCTTGAGGGAGATGCTGCCAGCTCGGTTCTCACTCCAGAGAGGACCCCTTCCCCATTCCTTCCCTACGGAGCCCAGTTGAGGGCCCCACATGTGCCCCTCCAGGTAAGCTCCACAAAGCTCGCAGCGCAAAGCGTGACCACCAGGTAATCTCTCCTCCAAGGATTCACCTTGGGACGCCCACCACCCTCGAACCCCCTCCGCGTTGGGCTCATATCCCTAGGCCACCCTGAGGTGGCAACTCTTGGTCCCGTTTTATAGATGAAGAAACCGAGGGTCAGGGCGGTCACTCAGCTAAAGAACAGTAGAGCCAGGATGCCACACCTGATCAATTCCAAAGCCCAGACTCAACTTTTGACTCCCAAACTGGGGCACACAGACCCTGGGGGGAGCGGGTGGTATGTCTGGAGCTTGCTGAAGAAGATTCACACTCCATCTTGCTTTGATTCAAAGATTGAACTGGTAAAGAAAACACTTTTGTGACATAACAAACATAGACAGTTGGTGGATTAGAATGCAAAGCTGACAAAGATTTTCGCTATGAAATACAAAACCAGGAAGACATTCCTCCCAGGAAGGCCTGGCCTTGCCCCAACATGTTGATCCATCTTTTTTTTTAGACAGAGTCTTGCTCTGTTGCCCAGGCTGGAGTGCAGTGGTACCATCTCGGCTCACCACAACCTCCGCCTCCCGGATTCAAGCGATTCTCCTGCCTCGGCCTCCAGAGTAGCTGGGACTACAGGTGCACGTCACCACGCCTGGCTAATTTTTGTATTTTTAGTAGAGATGGGGGTGTCACCGTGCTGGCCAGGCTGGTTTCGAACTCCTGACCTCGTGATCCGCCCACCTCGACCTCCCAAAGTGCTGGGATTACAGGCATGAGCCACCGCGCCCAGCCAGTGATCCATCTTTTTCACAAGTCCCTGACCCCCAGGAAGCCCCTGGCCTCGCCCCCACGTGGCGATCCACCTTTTTGACAAGCCCCCATGCTCCGTCCCCTGACACCCGTCCACAAAGACTCATCTCGCTTTTCCGTGGTGGCCTGCTCAGAACGGCTGACTGAGGAAGCTGCCTGGCCTCTCTCGGGAGGCTGTCACTCTAAAATCATCATCTCCTTCCTCTTTTTGGTGATTTTCCCTTTCCTTTGTGAAATACTGGTGAGAGCAAAAAGTGGTGCTGGGTTTTCTCTTTTACATCCTTAACTGACAATAAAAACTTGACCAATTACGTCAGCCCTACAACAATGCCTTGCTGGTCAAAAACGAAAACCCAGAGAGCCCTCCCAGCCCGGCTGGCCCCTGGAAGTCCTTTCTGCATGAGAGCCGGCAGCCCGGGCCTGCCCCTGAGAAAGATGGGGAGGGGAGGGGAAGTGGCAGGGCCTCCTCCTCCACACTCATCTCTGCAGCTGGAAGCGAAGGTTCTCGCCCCAGAGGAGTGTCCAGTTGACTCCAGGCCAGGAAGGCCCCCTCCCCGTCCTCTCTTTCATCCCTCTCAGGGTGCCTGAAATTCCAGCTGCTTCTGTAGATAAGCCTGTGGCCTGCAGCCAGGATGGTGCCACGTGGACCCCAGAGGAAGCCAGGGTGGGCTGTGGTGGCCTGGGGAGCCCAGAGCAGAGCACACAGCACGAGTGGAGGCAGCAGGGGCCAGAGTCAGGTCGGGAGGGGGCTGGGGTGAGCACACTCAGAGTGACCAGTGGGGCTGGACCAGCCAAGGGCAGTGCAGGACGGATGGCAGAGCAGGAGCCGCTCATCCAAAGACCACGTGTGCTCAAAATCCCACCAGGGGAGGCAGGCGTTTCACAGTGAGGAAACCGAGACTCCCATGTCAGTAAGCAATGAGCTACAATCCACACGCCGCCCACCGGTCCCAAGCCCATGGCTTTTATCAGCCACCCCACCACCTTCCACTCAGGAGGGCTGGAGGACCCCCTGAATCATGACTGGCTCCCCTCCCCTCGGGACCATCCACCAAGCTGAGTCCATTCTTAGCCATCAGCAGAACCAGGTGTCCACCAGCAAATAGAGGATTTTCTAGAAGGGTTAGGCCCACCCAGACCACCATCGAGCACCCAGGCCTCCCCCTCCAGCTTCTTCCCCACCCAGCCACCAGCCCCTCCACTGTGAGGAGTCCCACCCCGGAGCTGGGACGTGGCCTCTCGGCTGTGGAGGCTGGTGGCTGCGGTGGTCACACTGTGGGTGAGCTGGCCAGATGCAGGAGGGATCTTCTGACAACTCAGTTCCTTGAGAGCAGGACAGGCGCAGAACCAGGGCCTCCCCTGCCAACTCCCACCCAAAGACGAAGGCGGCTTCCCCTTCTGCACTCTGACCTCACAACAGGCATTTAGAGACTCAGCAACGTGCCCTGGTAGCCGTGTGCCTGGCCCTGCTCTATGGGGAGCCACGCAAGGTCTGTGCCCTGGAGGAGCCAGCGCTCTAGGAGGGAGGCAATGTTGAAAGGTGCCGTGAGCCTCCCAACAAAAATGCAGCGGGGGGTGGTGTGGTGGTTCCCATCTGTAATCCCAGCGCTGTGGGAGGCTGAGGGGGCAGATCGCCCAAGGTCAGGAGTTCCAGATCAGCCTGGGTAACATAGTGAGATCCCACTCCCACCAAAAATAGTTTTAAATTAGCTGAGTGTGATGGCGTGCATCTATAGTCCTAGCTACTGGGGAGGCTAGGGCAGGAGGATGGCTTGAGTTCAGGAGTTCAAAAAATGCAGTGATCCAGGACCACACCACTGCACTCCAGCCAGGACAACAGAGCAAGACCCTAGCTCTTAAAAAAAAAAAAAGGCAGCCGGGCGCGGTGGCTCACGCCTGTAATCCCAGCACTTTGGGAGGCCGAGGCGGGCGGATCACAAGGTCAGGAGATCGAGACCACGGTGAAACCCCGTCTCTACTAAAAATACAAAAAAAATTAGCCGGGCGCAGTTGTGGGCGCCTGTAGTCCCAGCTACTTGGGAGGCTGAGCCAGGAGAATGGCGGGAACCCAGGAGGCGGAGCTTGCAGTGAGCCGAGATCGCGCCACTGTACTCCAGCCTGGGCGACAGAGCGAGACTCCGTCTCAAAAAAAAAAAAAGAAAAAAAAAAAAAAAAAAAAAAAAGGCAGCAGAGCACTACAGGGCTGGGGGTGAGGGGAGAGGGCGGCTGCTGTTAGGAAGGAACTCGGGGAAGTGACAGCTGAGCAGAGACCTGAGGAAGGAGCGAGACATCAGGCCGGAAAGGAAGAAGGAAGAAGGTAGAGCTCACCGGGCCGAGGACGCAGTGAGTGCAAAGGCCCTGAGATGGACGGGGGGGACGCCACAGCCGGTGTGCAAAGCCGGTGTGGCTGAGAGTGGCAGGGGGCAGGGAGGACCAGGAGGCCCCGAAGCACCAGGTGCCAGGCTTCATGCTGAGCCCTTGGGCATGAGTCCATAGCCTCATGGTGGACCCTCCATAACCTCATGAAGGAAATACTATTATATGCTCACTTTGCAGGTGAGGAAGCTGAGGCACAGCCTAACCGACTCCCCAGGGCCACGCAGCCAGACCCAGGATCCCAACCACAGGCCTGGGTCCAGCGGTGAGGAGCTTTAACTGCTGCATATGCAGCCTCGGCCGCCAGGACTACGGAGGCCCCTGGAAGACTCTGGCCCTTAAAACCCAGCATGGAACGTGGAACCCTGGAAAGCTCTGAGCCAAGCCTTGATTTTGCAGCCTGCAAAGCTCCCAGGCTGCCACATGTGCAGATTTCAGGAGCACAGTGGGCAGGGCGCCTGTTCAGAAGCTGACTGCACTGACCCAGGTGGGACGCAAGGACACTCTGTGACCTGAGCTATGAGAGGGAAGGGGGGTCATCACCCCAGATGGGGACATGTGTTGGGGTAACAGCTGGGGTTCACAGTGAGTTTGCAGTGCCCAGAGATGTCCAGGAGGAAGGTGGGTACACAATGGCCAGGAATGCTGGAGTGAACTGGACACACCCCACTGTCAGGTTTCTATCACGCCCCGGCCCCACCCACCTGCCCTTCAATCCCTCCCACTGCCCACTCTGGCTGACCAGCTCAAGGCGTTTAGTCTGGGCAGCTGGCCAGGGACCCCTTCTGGTAGGAGACGCTGCTGGGGCAGGAGGTGCAGGGAGCAGGCCCAGGCTGTGCAGCCCCGGGCAGGTAAGCTCAACTCCCTGACCTACTGGGTCTCATCACTTAGTCAGAGCCAAGAACTCCCTCAAGGGTGTTTAAGGGTGAAGTATGATCATGTAGGTACGAGGGTCCTGCAGAGCCACTGGCACTGGATTCCCCCCATCCCCCCCACCCAGGGCTGAAAGTTCCTGCAGTCTTCCCACCCTAGCCCCCAATGCCCTACTCCCCCCACCCCCAGCCCACATAAGCCTTCCCCGAACCTGCCGCCCGGTGCACCTGCTCCTGCGGCTCACAGTCCACTGCAGCATGGCCAGTTCCTTGGAACAGCGCATACCAGCCACCCACCTTCCTCTCTCCAATCAAGCTCCCCTCTGCAACCTCCTTGCCTGCAGCTCTGCAGGGACCCTGCAAGCCACCCCGTTACCCTGGGCCCCTTCGGGAAAAGGGTAAACCAATAAAAGGCCCCATGGAAATCAACCAAACAGCTGAAGATCATGGCCATCCCAGCAACACCAGCCTGGTGCAACCCACTGTGTGGCCACATGAGGAGCTCTGATGGGCCTTGCCACTATTCCACATCCCAGTGCCACCCCCACAGGCCGGCAGCAAGGGCATGGCCACGGGGCGTCAGTGACACAGGGCGACCCTCCACCACTTCAGTTGTACTGGGTGGGGCTCGCTGAGGACAGCCTGTCTCCACAGGCACGCACCCCACCCTTGGCCCCAGCCCTCCGCCCACCTGTCCCTCCACACAAGTGTGGGTGCTATTCTCAGCCCGGCTCCAGGACGCTGGCCATAAACACAGGGTGGAATCTGCTTCTCCAGCCCACCCGCCTCCCACCCTCATCACCTGCTTCCTGAGCTCAGTCGGGGAACAGCCTGTGCTGGGGAGGAGCAGAGCACCAGCCCAGCCCCAGCCAGGACACAGCTGTGGGTGGGGGGCGGTGACAGCTCCCAGCAACCAGGGCAGGGGAGGGGGAAGGTCTGGCCAGCGCCCACCCGCCTTGGGGCCAAGTGAAGGTCTGAGCTGGGTGGGAGGGCAACCGACCATGGGTCACACACACTCCCATAGTCTTCATTAGGAAACTCTGCCTCCCTAGCAATGCCAGACTATGCTGGCCCTTCACATCACCTCCTCCAGGCAGCCTTCCCCGACTCCACTCCAGGAACAGGGGCTGACTTATTCTTCTGGATGCCTTCAGGTTCTTACACGTCTGTTCCTGTCTGAGAAGCTCAACCTAAACATGCAACCAGGCTATTCATTCATTCCTAAATCAAAGTCCTCGGTTTCTACATCTATGACACTGGAACTAGTAAATGGCGCCTACGGGAGATATGTGTTTATCTCAAACACATCATAGGTATAACTTCAAACAGTACTGTTGTCAGTTCTGCTATTCAAAGGAGTGAATGCCCAGAGTCAGCTTTAGGTAGCGCCCACCCAGAAGTGCCCACTGAGGCGCCAACAGGCACCCCATGCAACATAGTACTGAGGAGGGCTGCCCTCACCCCAGCCCCAGGGCACTCTCAGGCCTTCCTCTGCTCAGTGCTGTTCTAGGGGCTTCTCTGCCTCAGCCTGGCCTGTCCAGCATGCCCTGCCGCTCCACACAAGTGTGGGTGCTGTTCTCAGCCACAGGGGTTCCCCCTCTTTGCAGATGCAAAAACGAAAGCCAAGGCTGGCAGGCTCTGAGTCCCAGAGAAGAGGAGGATGGACCTACTTCGGGTCCAAGGCTGTTTCCACTGTATTTGCCCCCAGAAGTAGGAAGCCAAGGCTGGAGGAAAGTTGGGAAGGAACCAGAAGGGGATGAGGTGTTTGATCAACAGGTAATCAGATCAAGAATAAGGGCTGGCTGACCGGGCGTGGTGGTTCATGGCTATCTATAATCCCAGCACTTTGAGAGGCCAAGGTAGGAGGACTGATTGAGGCCAGGAGTTCAAGACCAACCTGGGCAACATAAGGAGACCCCATTTCTACAAAAAAGAATTTTTTTTTAAATTAGCCAGGTGTGATGGCATGCACCTGTGGTCCCAGATACCTAGGAGGCTGAAGCAGGAGAATCGCTTGAGCCTAGGAGTTGGAGGCTGCAGCAAGCTATGATGGTGCCGTTACACTCAGCCTGGGTGACAGAGCAAGATCCCGTCTCAGAAAAACAACAAAAGAATAGGGGCTGGTGGGTGGGGGGAATGGAACAGAGAGCCAGAGAGAACAAGAACATGTGGAGGGAGTCACGTGGCTACCCCTGCCCTACCCCATGGCCCCTGCCTTTAGCCCTGCCCCCAGCCTTGCCCCTTCCCCAGGCTCTTGGCCCAGCTCTCCGCCTGGCCTCTACCCCCATGCCACCCTCCACCACACTCCTGCCTCCGCCCCTACCCCCGTCCCTGCCCCTGCCCCTGCCCCAGGCCCTGGCAGGTAGAATGAACATTCAGGGGAGCAGAGAGGCTCCGGGCTTCCTCCCCCAACCCTGCCCATCCTGTGCTGTGTGGTAAGAAGGAGCAGAATGAGATAAATGTGAAGGGCTAGAGGGACATGGATGTGGGGGACAAAGGCACTGCGCCCTCCCCACCCGATGCAGGACGTCAGCGCACAGTGGGACAGAAGTGGACATGGCCCAGCCCCACCCTAATGGACTGTGTGACTTCAGCAGGTGCCAACCCTCTCTGGGCATAATCCAGGTCCCACTGACCTTAGAGGGAGGTCACAGGAGCAACGGGGCCCAGAGGGGCTGACAGCTGCTCAGCGGGCTGCCCCGTGTGGGAGGCAGCGGTGCTCACTGCAGGCCTGAACACCTGCCCGCAGTTCTTGGCACCACCAGGCTCAGCGCTGAGGCCGGCCACCAGCTCAGGGCCATGCTGCAAGGGGCAGCAAGGGCCTCCCACTGACCCGCAGCCCGGGCAGGTCACCACCCTTCCAGATGATGCGCCCTGCAGTCTCAGTCATCATCCAGAAAGGTCCCCAGAGTGTGCCCAGGTCCCCTCACTAACACATCCAGGCCTCCTCCAACACAGTGCAGTGCGCTTGGGAAGGGGAGGCAGGGACCCCATGCAGGAGAGAGGACAGAAGTCCCAGAAGCCACAGCCCACGCCTGCACTCCCTGTGCCCGCAGGGAAGAGGAGCTCCTCCCGCACTGTCCCCTCCTCCCCAGGGCCTTCTCCACCAACAGCAGCACAGTTCAACAGTAAGGGGCTGAGCAGACAGACAGAGGGGCCACTCCCTCTAAATAAAAAAGAAAAAAGACCCCAGGAGGGAGCCAAAGGAGTGGGGCGCAGCCTGGGGGCCGCCCACAGATGCGAGGTCAGCCCCCGGCCAACCCCACGCTAGGGCTGTCCACATAGAGAGGGGTCAGGGCGGCAGGGCTAAAGGGGAAGTGGGGGGGGTTACAGTATCACCTGGGGCCTGGCCCCCACAAGGCCCTATCGGGGCTCAGAACGCAGCACCCCATAGTGTGGTGCTGTGGCTGGCCACAGACTCTGAACAGAGGGCACGCGAAAGGCCTCAGAGGCAAGCTCTCCGTGACCTTCTCCCGCCCTTCTGTCTCTCCCCTCTCCTTTTCCCTGCCCAGGTGAGTCATCAAAACTGGAATTTTTCTTTCCCAAGGTGAAGCATAAAGACCAAAACCCCTTTTCTCCAAAGCCAGCCATGAAACCCAGAAAGTTCGCTCTCTCCCACTCCCTTCACCCCTGAAGACCCTCATTCCACAGGGGTCCTGCACGCCATGTGGGAGAAAGGCACACAACACAGAGAGGCCAGAAAGAAGCCAAGCCGACAGGCCTTGCTGGGTTCCCCTCGGACTGTCACCATGAGGTCACACCCTTTGTCCCATCACATGTCTACACGGCTGTCCATTCCTCACCAACTCATGCCTGAAAACCGACAGTTCTCTCTGGGTCCTTGATCTTCACTGTTGAAGGCCCCCGAGTCATGTAAAATGTTGATTAAGGAAATGTGATGCTTTTCACTTGGAAACCTGTCTTTCGTTCTAGTGGTGTCAGCTGTAGCCCTTATGATGGGTGAAGAAGATATCACACGTTTCCGCCCCTGCCTCTGTCTCTAAACAATCCCCTCCCCTTCCTTCCTTCCCAAGGCCTCAAGTCCTACCATCTGGATCCTGAACTAGGCCTGGACTCCCTGGACTCGCCTCAGACGGGACGACCCTAGAGCATACACACGGAGGGCATGGGTGCAGCTGGACACCCCCCACTGGCCTAAGGCTCTGCTCCCCACCCTGGAGCAGGGCTAGTCCACGAGCCGGCACCCTGACCTTCAGGGTCCTCGTGTGTGAAATGGAGACACCTGTTCTCCCATTTAATCCTCATGACAACCCTCCCACGCAGGACATTATCCCACCTCACAAAAGAGGACATTGAAGCTTGGAAGGGGAGTAACTTGTCCAAGGTCAAAGCACTTAGGAAGAGCAGAGCTGGGATTTGAACCCAGGGCTCTGAGACTTGAAAGTCATATTCTTTCCACCTTGCTGCATTGTGTAAGGTGCTTTGCAAAGCCTTATACAAAGGCTTTTATCCTCCGAAGCCTCACACGCCAATTTTACTTGGCACTGTGTGCCTACTATGTGCCAGAAGCCAGGAACACAGGCACAATGGGTCCAGCCTCCCCCTTCAGGATCGAGTCCAGCAGGCAGGGCTGTTAGCCCATTTTATGGAAGTCAAAAGGAGATGAGTAGGGAGAGCAGGAGCAGGAACCTGGGCGCTCCTGCTCCCTGCTAGCCAGGAGGCCAGTGCAACCTGGGAGCTACAGGTCCCTCTCTCCCTGCATGGCTCAGGCACACAGTCTGAGTACTGGAACGGCGCTGAGCCGACTGCAGACTGTGGGGGAGGCCTGCCTAGCCTCTCGCAGCACAGCAGGCAGGGTGACCCGCAAGTGCAGTGGCACAAAGCCGGACGCTGGCATCAGGTTCCGTCCTTGCTGTGAGCAGGGCTCCCACAGTGCTGACTCAGCTCCCCCGGCCCAGCCCTGCAGCCCACACCCATTCCTCAGGGAGGCTTCTGAAGTCGGCCCAGGCCAGACCAGCCCAGGATCAACAGACCCTGCCCACCCGGGTGGTGTTGCCCCCAATGCCCTCAGGAAAGGACCCCCTCAGATGGGACCTCCTCCAGGCCCATGTTCACCAGACCAGGAGGACAGGGTGGGCGGGTCCACTTGGGGAAGGCGGTGACATTCTAGCTCCGCCAGGCTGCCTTCCAGGACAGGCTGCTTCACCGAGTCCTTGCAGGGAGAGGGGGACACAAATAAATAAACTCCTGGCTTGGTTCATATTTCAGAAAAAGAACAATATTTGGGTCCTGTCCCAGGTTCAGCAAATGCATCCAATTAATTGTGGATTCTGTTTCTCAGTTTAGAACAAGAGTCAGCTATTCCTCGTCCTGGGGTCCCCTCCCAAGCCACTGACATCCCCCAGGATCCCTGCAACTCTTTCTTCGTGGGCGTCTCAGGAGCACAGTCAGGCCAGCTTCATTCAAATCTGATCCTCCCAGGTCCTGGGATTCCGGCGGGAACCCGGGTCCCCTGCACCATGCCTCCCTGGCGGGGTCACTGGTAGATCCCAGGAGTGTGGAAATCCCAAAGTGAGGGGCCCGGCTCTGTGGGTTCACCTTCCCTCTGGTGTGCCAGCCTCCTGGAGTCACCCAGGAGCCCCACTCCACCCCCAAGCATATGCCAGGTGTTCCCCAACAACGGCAGCCCCCACACTGACTTGCATTTGAAGACAACAAAGACATCTGCACCTTAACAGTCCCTTCCAAGCTCCTCTTACCACCTCCTTCCCACTCCCTGGACTCGGGGATGGGGGTGGCAGCGCCTGGGAACGGCCAACCCGGGAGGGAGGGAATCCCAGAGTACCGCGCCCACTCCCCACTCTCCAGCCTCTGTTCTCACCTGCCAGATGGGGCCGTAGTTTGGTCCCACCTACCTCACAGGGCACAGAGAGAAACAAATGGAAAGCGGCGGGTGTGACAGTTCCTAGTAAATTACATAATGCAACAGAGGTGCAATGGCTCTGCCCCCCGAACCTTCCAGACCCAGCCGGACCCAGCAGGAACGCAGCTGCTGCCATTCTCACTTACAGGAGTCGGGAGTTCACCTTGTTTTGCTGAGAGAGGAGTCTCCCACTTCCCGGTTCCCAGGTGGGTACACTGAGGCTCAGTGGCCCACCTGGAGCCTGTGGTCTTCCGCTACACAGCAGGTTCCTCCAGTGAGTGAGTGAGTGAGTGAGTGAGTGAGTGAGTGAGTGAGTGAATGGATAAATGATGGCAGACCCTCACCTCCACCCCAGCTCCGTGCCCCTCATCTGGCCCCCTCCAACCTCGGCCCCGCCTGCAATCTTTTGCCCTCTCCTCCCCATTCCATCAGGCTCTAGTCAAAGGACAGCCGACTTCTGTCCTGGAGAGGTGAGACCATCCGCTCCCGATTTAGCTTTTTCAGCCTCTGCAGGTGGTGGGGAGAGAATGGCGGGGAAGCTCACTGAAGTTCACTTTCAAGACACCTGTCCTGAGCACAGACAACAAGCTCAAAACACAAAAGCCAGAACGACACCTGTGGGCTGTCATGAGATGCTCCCTGGGAAAGAGCGTTTGCATCACCCACCAGGGAGGGCAGAGCTCTGTGCTTCCCCCAGACCCTCCACCAAGCCGTGGGCAAGTGACTTGCCCAGCGCCACAGCAGGGGAGCGGACCCAAGGGGATGAATTCCTTCCTCCCTGCATCCTAACTTTCCTCTTCCCCTTTCTCTCATTCAGCGTCTCCCCTCCCTTTGCCCATCTGCCCATGGTCCCAGGCAGGGTCCAGCTCCGAGCTCCATCCACCTCATCACCTGCATCTGGACCCTGACACGGAATTAGACAGCTCAGGCCACTTCAGGTCAGAGAAAAAAGGGGAGCTGCCACGGGCCAGAGGGATAGGAGGCCAAAGACCCCAGGCCTCTCTGTGCCAGAAGGGCCCCAGCTTGCCCTGGACTGTCATCTTGGCCGCAGCCCCAGGGAGACGGCGAGCTGAGCAAAGGTCCAAAGAAAGTAGCAGCAGCTGTTGGAAAAAAGGGCTGGGCTGGCAAAGGCTCTCCTGGCACCCACTCCTGCCAGCCCTGCGGTTCCAACAAAGCTTCTCCAGCCACGGGCCTGGTGGAAACCCCTCACTGCCAGTCACTGCCCCCATCTCCATCCACACAACAGAGATGGCGGCGTCATTCACGTTACTGCGCCCACTCCCCACTCGGGGGTCTATCCTGGAGCCAGGGCTCCCCACAGCTGCCAGGACCACTCCTCTAAGGCCCCTTCCCAGCTCTGACCCAGCTCTGGAAGCAAAAGGACCCCCATGGCCATCCCAATGGCCTGGCCACACAGGGCTGTGCATACACGCGTGCCCTAAAAAGGGTGAGCAGATCCACTGATGGACCTCCCAGCCGCCAGCCCTCCAGGCCCAGCAGCGTCAGCCCTCCTGGTGTCACCCTGGGCTGTGCAGCAGGTGGAGACGCAGGCACGCATGAGACAGGGCAGGTACAGGAAGTTTTCTACCTGCCCTTCCAGCGACAGATGTCATCTGGCCCCTGTATCCCCAGCCCTAACAGGGGTGGACTCCAGGCCCAAGCCCTGCCCCAGACCCTGGGCACAGCTGGATTCTAATCTGGCCCAGGCCACTCCTTCTGGAGACTCCAGGCTCATCCCCTCACCCGCAACCCAGGACAATTAAGACACAGTCCTTTGCTGAGGCCAGACTAGGAGATAGAAGAACAGTTCAGGCAACACGTGAGGAGGGAAGCTGAAGAGCCCAGGGCAGAGCCTGCCTCTCCCAGGGGCCCCAGACTATGGCCCAGGCCCAGCCTCTGCCCATCTTCTCAGACTCAGGCCCTGAATGGGCCCTGACAAGCACTGTTCCCACTGCCATCTGAGCATCTCTCCCCACGTTACCACCTGCCTCCTTTGCCCTCCGAACTTGGCTCAGGTTCCACCTCCTCCAAGGAGACTTCCCTGATTGCCACGGCCTGATGGAAAGCCCCTCAGCCTCCAGTGCCCTCCCCAACCCACAGTCCCGGGATGGGTGCTGTGTGCAAGGCTGGGAGCTCCTGAGAGCAGGGACCCACAGTGGGCAGGCCACAGACAACAGAATGACTAAGGGTATAAATCCGAAGCCATCGCAGCCTCTACCCAAGTGATCTGAGGCTCCTCGGGGGACTTCATTCAGAGTAAGAAGTTGACCCACAGGCCGGGCGCGGTGGCTCAAGCCTGTAATCCCAGCACTTTGGGAGGCCAAGACGGGCGGATCATGAGGTCAGGAGATCGAGACCATCCTGGCGAACATGGTGAAACCCCGTCTCTACTAAAAAAATACAAAAAACTAGCCGGGCGACGTGGCGGGCGCCTGTAGTCCCAGCTACTCGGGAGGCTGAGGCAGGAGAATGGCGTGAACCCGGGAGGCAGAGCTTGCAGTGAGCTGAGATCCGGCCACTGCACTCCAGCCTGGGCAGCAGAGCGAGACTCTGTCTCAAAAAAAAAAAAAAAAAAAAAAAAAGAAGTTGACCCACAAAACAAGGACCATATTTCAGGAGCTAGCGGGGATGCCCCAGGGTCTCTGAGGATGGGGAGGCCTGCAGGGAACGGAAGGCCTGAGCTCCATGGACCCCGGTAGTGAGAAATCCTTCCCCGGCCCCCAACCCAGTCCTGTGGCAGTTGCTGCAGCCGCCCACTCACTCCTCGTAACAATCCAGGCTCGGCACCCAACACTGCGGCCCTCACACTGCAGAGGGGAGATGTCTGCAGATTGGAGGCAGCAGTAGGGGCTGGGCATAGTATGGGGTCATAAATGCCCTCTCCCAGGGGCACCACAGGACAGTCCTCAGTGCCCCAAGGCCACTGTGTCCCTAGGCTCCAAGGCCCAACCGCCCCACCCCCACGCCCCATGCTGTTCCTGTGACCCCAATCCCACCCCACCTGCTGTTGCACTTGGGATCTGGGTCATGACTGGGGCTGAAGGTGCAGGCCGAGGAAGCAGACGGAAGAGGCTTTGCAAAAAGCCAGCAAAATGTACCCAAGGGCAGCAGCTCTCACAGTGACGTCTGGGTCCAGCAAATCACACTGAACCGCCAGTCAGCACTACCCAGTACTGCTGTCACCTGAAAGCTTTCTCTTACAGGACAGCCCCCTGCAGAGGGCCGAGGCCAAGCCCTATTTGGCCTCTGGCCTAAAATCAGGCAGGACTCCTCGGCTGGGCCCGGGACAATCACAAGAACGCCATTCCTGGGCACCAAGTGCTACAGCCACTGGCTCGGGTTAGGCCCCACCACAGCCCTGAGCAGCTGACCACGGCTGCTTTACCACAGGAGAGTGTGATGAGAAGCGATCCTGGGTCCCTCCAGGGCGGGGTGGGATCTGTACCCACTAGCCTAGCCCCAACCTAAATCCTGCAGACACAGCATCCCCCCCCAACCCTGCACCCTCAAACCCAGGGAGCCTCCAGGACCTCTGCCAGCCATCAGTGCTGTCTCCCCACTGCCTGAAGAATCCATGCAGCCACGTGTGCAACAAGTATGCACCTACTGAGAGCCAAGTTGAGGGGATAAGATGCCTTGGTGACCACAGGAGCCAGAAACACACGGGCCTGCCTGGGTCAGGAAGCAAAGCAAAGTGCCCAGAGCATGGGATTCCCCCCAGGAAATCTTTCCAGGGTGCGTGTGTGTGTGTGGTGGGGGGCAGGGTCAGCAGCATGGTTCTTTCCTCTCCAGGAACATTAAAAAACAAAGAGTATGACCATCATCTCATTAAAGAAATACTGTAGCAATAACAGAAACAAAATTAGAGGGATGTAAGCTTTATTTTTACTTACTTATTTATTTATTTTTTGAGACAGAGTCTCACTCTGTTGCCAGGCTAGAGTGCAGTGGCAGGCGCAGTCTCAGCTCACTGCAACCTCCGCCTCCCAGGTTCAAGCAATTCTCCTGCCTCAGCCTCCCAAGTAGCTGGGATTACAGGCACACGCCACTACACCCAGCTAATTTTTGTATTTTTAGTAGAGACGGGGGTTCACCATGTTGGCCAGGATGGTCTCGATCCGTTGACCTCGTGATCCGCCCGCCTTAACCTCCAAAAGTGCTGGGATTATAGGCATGAGCCACCACATCCGGCCTTTTTTTTTTTTTTTTTTTTTGAGACGGAGGTCTCGCTCTGTTACCCAGGTTGGAGTGCAGCAGCACGATCTCGGCTCATTGCAATCTCTGCCTCGTGGGTTCAAGCAATCCTACTGCCTCATTCTCCTGAGTAGCTGGGATAACAAGCGCCGCCACCACGCCCAGCTAATTTTTGTTTCGTATTTTTAGTAGAGACGGGGTTTCACCATGTTGGCCAGCGCTGGTCTAGAAGTGCTGACCTCAGGGGATCCACCCGTCTTGGCCTCCCAAAGTGCTGGGATTACAGGCATGAGCCACCGCGCCCAGCCAAGGGTGTTCTTTTAGGCTGGAATAAACTGGAGACAGCTTTTACTATGTTTTCCCACACAGCGCAGGGTCCTGTCTGTCCTCATTTGCGTGCATGAACCCCCATCTCTGGACTTGTACCTAGAAACCCCAGGTGTTCCCATCACCCCAGAGTCTACCACACACTCCAAAGTGTAAGCCTAGACCCCAGGTGGAGCTGGGGGGCTGCAGGGGCCCCAAATCTTGTTAAATAGGGGATGGTCTTGGGGATCAAAGTCTGTCACAAGGACGCCCCTTCACCATTAGGGCTTTACGCCGGGAGCTCGCTGGACGCCTCCATCTCATTTGCTTGTCTCCAAGGCCTTGCCCCAGGCCAGACTCCGCTACTGATCCTACTGACCACAAGGGAGGAGGAAGCCCCGACGGCCCATTGGAGAGTCACACAACCACTCCAGCCTCAGTTTCTTCCTTTGTGGATGGGACGGATAACACTCTCACCCGTCCAAAGTGATGACGGCATGCAGCCGGCATGCAGGAAACAATGCCATTATGTTTAAGTTAATATTTGACAAAGGCTTCCCTGGGGCAGGAAGAGCCTGCCTTTCTCTCCTCAGCTCCCCAACCCTGACCCCTGGCAGCCCTTGGCAGGTCCACAATCCTGCGGCCTCTCAGAAGCCCGGGTGCTGGCCTCTTCCACAGCACAAACACAGCCGTAGGCCGAGTCCCTCCAGTGGTCTCCACAGGAGCAGAACCTGGAGCCCCACCTTCCATTTCACTTTCACCGCAGTCCCAGTGACGGAGATCATGACCCCTGTTTCAGATGAGGAAACTGGGATTCCAAGAATTCAGTGAGACTTGCCCAAGGGTAGGAATGTGCGGGGAAAGACTCAAACTTAGCTGTCTAGAGCCAGCGTGCTTTCTACCGCACCCACAGTTGCCGCCTGGCATGAGACTCTTCCAAGTGGCCCTCCGCAGCAAAGGCCATCTTTGGCGCCCTCCTCCCATCCTTCAGCGGCCCCTCCTGCCTCCCCCATCCTCCATCCTGGGCAGGAGCCCCTGCCCACCTGCCGTGCACAAACACCCAGCGAGGTTGCACATCTGCCCTCTTAATCCTAAAAGGAGGCTTGCCAAAGAGGCAGCTTTAGGAAAACACAACAAACCAAGGTGGCATCCCACAGGAAGCCGTCCTCCCGTGGGTGCCCCTCACCTGAGACAGGAGCTGCCCACCTGCCTCTCTCCACCCGATCTTCCTGCTGTGTGAGCGCCCACAGTCACGTCCACACCTGAATCCTCAGCCCAGCACAGGCTTCCCACACGGGACACACGTAGGAAGTCCTGAGGGCAGGT
Source organism: Chlorocebus sabaeus (assembly GCF_047675955.1). Taxonomy (NCBI): domain Eukaryota; kingdom Metazoa; phylum Chordata; class Mammalia; order Primates; family Cercopithecidae; genus Chlorocebus; species Chlorocebus sabaeus. The sequence goes on along the minus strand of NC_132913.1, from coordinate 4,290,513 downwards.
GAGTCCCTGCCTCACCACCCCTCTATGCACCTGCCACCATACTTGGTGGTTTCTTCACCATCTCCCCTGGTGAGAATGTCAGCTCCAGGAGAGCAGGGGCTTGGTTCTGTTGACCCCTGGGTCCCCGCTCCCTAGAACAGTGCCCAGTATATGGTGGTGCTCAATATTTGTTGCATGAATAAAGGAATGAATACACAAACTTCATCATATGCCAATGGTGAAAAGTTAAGCCCAGAGACAGGAAAAAGAACTTACAGTTTATGGTGGGAGTAGTCAAGATTCACTGTAACGCTCTCTGAGTCCCAAGCCCAAACCCTCCACCCCCGTACACACCACCCACACACACGCGTGCACGTACACACTCACTGCCCCGGGTCTGTGAACATCATAAGCCTGATCAGCTCCAGGCTCAGGAGGGATTAGCTGTCTATAGAGGCCTGTAATGGACACTCCGGGGACCGGGGCTGGGAAGTGGGGCCATGCGGGGAGAGGGCGCCTCATGTGGACTCAAGGTACTGCTCTGCCACACAGCTGGCATTCAACAAGCACTTGCTATGCCCCAAGCACCTGCCTAGGGCTTTACTTTCCACAACACATGTGTGAAGAGGAACCATTCTTATCCCCTATTTGATACACGAAGAAACAGGGCTCAAGAAGGGTCCGCAGCACGTCAGGGAAGCCGAGAGCCCGTGCACGCTCTGCTGTTCCCTATAGAGATATGAGGACAGAGGGCCTACCTCCAACGGTAGGACTCGGGGATTCTGGAACCTCAGGGACAGTCACACAGCTTGTCAGGGACCAGCTGGGCCAGACGCTGAGTTCGGGGGCAAGGACCTGGTCAGAGGCCAGTGAGAAGGGAGCTCCAATGTGGTGATCTTGAAGAAGGGGCGGAGAGTTCAAACCTCAGCTTCTCCGAGAATCCTTGGGATCCACAGAGCTTCCTGGCCTCCACAACTTCATGAAATCTGGAGGGAATCTACCACCCAGGCACCCCTTCTCTTCAGAGAGCTGGCATCCTCAATGCCCTCACCCCTTTCTCCACACCTTGGACCATGCCTGCGCCTCCTGGAATGCCTTCTCCTTCCCCACGCCCCAGGCAGCCTACCAAGCTCCCTTCTCTGTCTTCCTGGACAAGCAGCCTGTGCCCGACTTGGTCCCTGCATGAGCCAGAAGGCTGTACTCAGGCCATCCACGGCCCCTGGGGGATTGGGGAAGTCTAGGAGCCATGCTTCCAACCTCCCATGCCCAAACGCCTTTACCGAATACCCAAGAGCCCCCACATACCCTGGCCCACCCACAGAAGATGCCCAGCTCAGAAGCCTTCCCTGCAGGGTGAGATGAACCATCTACGTAAGTAACACGGGTCCAGGGGAAGCTGAGACTGGAGAGATGCAGGAAGGGCCTGAGCAAGTTCAGAGGGAAGAGGCCTGGAGCAGGGAGGAACAGACAGAGACAGAGACAAAGACAGGACAGCAGCTGGCAGGGAAGAACCTCAGACATTCAAGGACAGAAGGACAGAGATGGGCCCCAAGATGGACAGAGAAGGGAATGTGGGTAGAGGGGGGCAGCTTTGTGCTAGGGCCTGGGAAGGGGGGGGACCCCTGCAAAGTCAGTGGCCAAGGTAGGGAGACCAGGGCTTCTGGGTGGGCTCCCAGTGCCATCACTGGGGGCCTGGGTGACTTGGGCAGGTGGCTGGGCCTGCCTATGTCCCCATTGTCCTTTCTGTTACAGGGACCATGCACCCACTCTCAGGTGTAGCATTGCTGCTTCTAAGGTTGCTGCAAAGATAAGGCTTGGTGTACAGGCCTGGCTCCTCCGGAGGAGGCTAAGGTGGCTACTGCATGAGGAGACCTTAACCACGCAGCTGAGCATAGTGCAATCCGTGGCCATGCGTCAAGGCTGTAGGAATCGCCACCACTGCACCTTCCTTTGGTGAGCCTCTTCTCATCTTGTCAGCGCTGTGCTGTGCACTGACAACCCTGGGCCCTCCCTCCTCCCAGCTGGCCCTCCCCACTGTCCAGCCTGCACCCCTCCAGCATGCTCAGGGCCTGCAGGGAGGGAGGGACAGCATGCACACTCCCACCCTGCCAGAGCCTTCCTCCTGTGCTCACTGTCAGCCCAGCGCGGCCAGAGCAAGGCCCAGCTCCGTCAGGCTCGCTCCATGAGGACTCCCAAGCCATGCGCCTTCAGGGGCCAGCAGGCCAGATCCCCACCCCCTCGGCTGTCCTTCTCCGCAGCCGCCCCATCCCCCGAGGGGCCCAGCCTGCCAACCTCTAATCCTCACCGTCATCTGACCCAGGCTCCACCCTGCATTGGCTTTGCCTAGCCACCCTTCTGAGGCCCAAAAATGGACACAATCATTTATAGAGGGTTCGACAAGCCAAACGCAATGGGAAGATGACCTCACGGTGCCCACAGGCTCGAGATCCCAGCACACACAGTGCACCCCAGGCATTCCGGGGGCAGCGGCTGGGGGGCCAGGAGCAATGGTGCCATGCTGGCAGGTCCGGGCAACCCTTCCAATTTATTCTCATGCCCTCCTCACACCAAGGCCACAGGCCATGGGACCTTCAAGAAAAAGCTCCAGGCAGGCCAGAGCCACATGCACCCTGCCTGAGACAGCATCGGGGGCTCAGCCCAGGACAAGGCAGTGGGCCTGTGTCCAGGCAGGATTTGATGAATGAGTGACGGCAGAGAACAAACAACACAAATCAATCCACCATCAGCCTGCGTCCGGCCCAAATCCCTTGTTCAAAAACGTTCACTAAGCACCCACTGGGGCCAGTTAACATCCTCGATGCACACACCTGGAGGTGTGCCCTGCCCTGCCCTCAGGGAGCAGCCAGACCAGTGGTGGAGGAAAGAGGGTCAACAGGTAACAACAGTCAAAAAAGAGCTGGCTTGGGACCCTAGGGCCCAGGGTACAAGAGTGCAGGCTGCCCTTGACCACACTGTCACCCTCACAGTCTGGCTGTTTGGGCTGGAAGTGGATGCGGGAAGGCTGGGGGAGAAGGGTGGATGAAAGATACCGGGCATTCTTCCTACACCAGGACGCCAGGACTCGCCCGGCCTCCCAGCACAGCTCCTGCCATCCTTGCTCAGGAAACGCCTTCCTGTGGCCACAGGGAAACGAATTGCCCATGACCCACTGATTTCACTAAGGCAAGGTAGGTGTAGTGGTGGGACTGCCTGTAAGAGACTAGGATTCCAGTTGCATTGACAGTGGGAGTTCGATGCCGCACTGATCACCACCCGAAGACACTGAGGATGACCCTTCCACGATGGCACAGACTCTCCAGGAAGGCACACAGCAGAGGCTGCTGTGGGTTGAGCAGGGCCTGCATCCCAAAGCGAGGCAAAGGCTACCTTCAGAGACCTGGCCGGGATGCCTGTCGTGATGGTCACACTGCCTTGGTTTCTGATGGGGGGGAGGGTCCCTAACTAGTCTCCAGCAGGCAGAGAGCAGCTGGAACACTAAACAGCTCCAGTCTCAGGAAGCCCGGTATGGGCAAGGTCAGCTGTTGGCCAAGTCCAGCATGCATAGCTGACCAACTGTCAGCCAACTGCCCGTGGCCACAGAACAGGGGCTCAAGCGAGAGAGATGGTGGCTCAGGGGCTCAGTGATACATCACCACCTCCTTGGAGGAGACACAGCCCATGCCTACTGCCCTGAGAATGACATCAAAGATGCCGCTGCAGAGAAAAGACAACCAGGGCAAAGGGGACACACCAAGAGCCTCGGGGAGCCAGGAAGGAGTGGGACACCAGTGGGATGGGGGCAGGGAACGCATCTCAGCTAACCAAGCTTCCCATTCATCTCCCTGGCCCTTTAGGGAAGGAAACAGGCTCTGGCCCAGGGCTGCCTGCTTCAGGCACCCAGATGGATTACCCAGTCATGGCAGCGGGGAGCAGGGGTGGCTGCATCTGTGCTGCCACGGCCAACCCCCCCACCCCACAACCTGAAGTCTTCCCAGCCCCCAGCCAGCTATTCCTGGGGCTTTAATCCCTCCTCCTCCTCCTCCTCCTCCTCCTCCTGCTCCCCTGGGGTGGGGGGTGGGGGAGCTGGGTCTGGGCAGATCTGGAGCTTAGCTGAGGGCCCTTCCTTTAATGAACACCCACCCACCTCCTCAGCCAGGAAACACAGGGATGAGCAGCACGGCTCTGAGGGAGGTATGGGGAAGCTCTAGGCGCCCCCCTCTCCCCCCTCCCCCAGCAATCACGTGGTTGCATCCTTAGGGAGCCCGCGGGTCTCAGAAGCAAAAGTCATTGTTTATAAACAGCCACCAGGCCTGGCAGGGGAAGGCCGGCCTGTCCCTGCGCCTCCACCCGGCGGCAGCGGTCGCGAGGCGGGTGGGAGAGGTGGCAGGCCTGGCCGCGGGGCACTGGGGGGCCACCCTGGCAGAAACCCAGATTCTGCAATCTCAGATTTCGGAGTCGGAGTCGGCAGGGGAAGTGGCGTCAGCAGCTGGCGTGATCCAATTCAATAAACCAGAGGTGGCTTACGATAGACAGCTGACCGGGTGCCCACTCCCACCTCTCAATCCCTGCATTTCCTGCACGCTCCGGGCACCCTGGGAGGCCCCGGCTCCATCCCCCACTCCAGCTCTCCGCGACGAGGGGTCGGGTTTCCTGTGGCGCCTTCCACGCCCCTCCTCTAGGCCAGCTCCCCACCCGGCGGTGGGCTCCCAAAGCCAGTGCCCCCACCCGCTCCCCGGCCGCCGGAAACGCTAAGCCCCTGCTGGGGCGAGGGCACCTCCTTGCGGGGTGCACAGCCCCGGGCTCCCGGTGGGGCCAGGCTGGGCGGGAGCTTCCAGGCCGCAGGCACCTCTCGGGAAAGGAAACCCCATCCCTCCTTCGGCCCGCGGAGAACGAAAGTGGAGAAGCAGTGGGAAAGAGGGAACTGCGGGTGCCGGTTCCAGAAGCAGCCTTGGGAGTCCGGGGGAACAGTGGCCCCGCGGGTGGAGAGACAAACTCCCTCTCGCCCCAGCGCCGGCCCCGCCTGGGTTGCCTGCATGGGCCTGGAGGGCGGGGGGTCACCACCTGGCCTCCCAGCCTCCCGGCCCTTGGCCTCCAATGCGGGTTAGCCTGGAGCGCGCGCCTGAGAAGATCCTGGAGCAGGGCCGGCCACTGCTGTGCAGCCGAGCCACGAAGGTGCAAAGCGAGGCCCTGTCCTGCCCCGGCCAGGTGTGGGGAGACAGGACGCAAACCGAAGAGGGCACCCAGAGCGCCGGGGGACGCAACCTGGGGACCCCGAAGCCCCTCGAAAGCGCTCCTCTGGAGGTGACAGCGTCAGATCCCGGCGGAGGACCAGGCCCCAGGGTCGGAGGGTAGGGGGACAGGTGGCCGAGACTGCGCGGCGGCTGGGACTCCGCGGCGGCTGGGGCTCCGGCTCGCTCACCTTCTCCTGCGCGCGGGTGAGCTTCTTCTGCACATTGCTGGCGATCTTTCCCGCCGTCACCCCTTTACTGCCCATCTCTGCCATCGCGGCGCAGGCCTCGCCCGGTGGCAGGGGCCGATCTCGCGCGGGGAGATCTTGCGCGCCGCGCTCCCAGCCCCCAGCCCCGGCCGCGCGTCCAGACCAGCTGCAGCTCCACGCCGCGCACCCGACAGCGGAGCCAACTGACGGAGGCGGAGCGTGCGCCTGGCCGGCGAGCGAGCCAGCGAGCCAGCAAGCGACGCGGGGACAGAAGGAGGGAGAGGGGAGGGGCCGGGCCTCGGGCCGCGGTCGGCGCCCCCCGCCCGCCCCCTCCGGACAAGAAGCTGCCTTTTTAAAGGGCCACTCCGGGCGCCGGCACCGCCAGGTCCGCGAGGAGGGAGGGGCGCGCGCGGCGCTGGGGCTGCGGCGAGCGGGACTCCCCTGACGCTCCAGCGACACCGCCCCGGGGCGGGGACTAATCCGCGGGCTCGGCGTCTCGGTCTTCCCCGCAAGCAGTAACCTTCTGCAACCCAGGAAAGGAGACTAGGTGGAGGAGAGCGAGTGCTTTCGAAATCAAAGAGAAAGTGCGGCCATGGGGGTGCGGCCCTGAACAGAGGAGCCACGGCTGCTAGGAGAGCGCGCCCCGAGCCCCCTCCCTTTCCAGGGGCTCACCGCCCGCCGGGTGCTCGACGCTCCGCCTCCTCCCGGCCTTAGCTGCTCGGGTTTTCGCCCGGATCCCCTAGGCGCCTCCGGGACCTCTCCACGTCTTTGCCTCTGGCGCCTAGCCCAGTACCAATCGGTGCTCGGTCTTCCCGTTCGCTAACAATTTATTATAATAACAACAACCTAGCATTACTGAGCGCTCACTGTGTACTAAGGGACTTGACAGGCATTGTTTCATTCGGTCTCCGTGCTATTCCCACCTTACAACTAAGGCGCCGGGATCAGGGAACGAGATCTCTGCCTCTACCACCCAGTTGCTCCACCACTATACGCCGAGTCGTCTCCTACGCCCAGCAGGAAGGAATGATTAATGATCATTGTTCCTGGAGAAGATAAGGTTATTGCTAGCCAGCTTTGCCAGTAGACCAGTGACGCTTGTTTTAAGTTAATAAATACGTGTTGAGTCTGCTGATACCCACCTCCTATTCAGCCCTAAAACATGTCAGGGGCTACAGCACTTTGCTGCCCCTGGAAATTTCTCAAGAACTGTTGGTTGAGTTGAGCAGAAAGGCTGGTCCCGCTGAAGAGGCCTAGAGGTGCCTGGTGCACACACAGAAGCCAGGGCGAGGGCCTGCAGGACCCCCAGCAGTCAGAGGAGCAGAGCTGGCCAGGGTTGGAGGTCCCTGAGAGGCTTCCTGGAGGAACAGGAAGGGCTCTTGCAGACCAAAAAACAAGCACTTTGTACAAATGGAAAACCGAGTCCCAGGAATGAGAGGTTCAGCCTGGGTTCACACAGGCCATTCCCTCTTCCCTGGAAGGCCCTCCTGCTCTTTCTCTGGCTACTCGGGGTTCTTCCACCACAGCTCAGTGCTGCCTCATGGCCCAGTATGTTCATCTGTCCTCCTCCGGGCCTATTATCATGATATCCCTCGGTATCCCCCAGGGAACTGGTTCCGGCACATCCGTGGATGCTAAAATCCAGGGATGCTCAAGTCCCTCGTATGAATTGACACAGTATCTGCATATAGCCTACACAAATCCTCCAAGATACCTTAAATTGTCTCTAGATTCTTGTAGTGGCTAATACAATTTAAATGTTATGTAAATAGTTGTTAACGCTTTTTTGTTTGCTTGTTTGTTTGTTTGTTTGTTTGTTTTGAGATGGAGTCTCTCTCTGTCGCCAGGCTGGAGTGCAGTGGTTGGATCTGGGCTCACTGCAACCTCCCCCTCCCGGGTTCAAGTGATTCTCCTGCCTCAGCCTTCCAAGTAGCTGGGACTACAGGCAGGCGCCACCACGCTCAGCTAATTTTTGTCTTTTTGGTAGAGACAGAGTTTCATCATGTTGGCCAAGATGATCTCCATCTCCTGATCTCGTGATCTACCGGCCTCAGCCTCCCAAAGTGTTGGGATTACAGGCATGAGCCACCGCGCCCGGTCTTGTTTTTTATTTATGTTGTTTTATTGTTGTGTTCTTACTTTTTATTGTATTTTTCCAAATATTTTCAATCCACAGTGGGTTGGATCCATGGATGCCCGACCCGCTGATATAGAGGGCGACTGTATTCCTATTCTGCAGGAAGACAGACTGAGGTGCCCCTGATGTAGGTCACACAGACAGCAAATGATAAGCAGAGATTCTGCATCAAGGCTTCCTGAGCCAAAACCCTCAAAAGCACCAAGCGCTGCATGAGTGAAAAGCATCTGTCAAAATTATTATAAACTCATGCCCAATTCGTGAGTCACAAAAGCAAAACCTACACAGTCTGGGCTTCTAAAGCAGCTTCCTCCTAAAAGCTCAACATGCTTTCAGCTCATGATCTCCTTCCTCCTCATTTTCTGTTGGTCGTTTCTCTAACCATTCTCTAAAAGCGATTTCTTCCAACACTCCTGTGAGGAAAGGAGGAAATGAGCAAAGTCAAATTGTGTTACAGTCAGCCCCCAGGGAACAGCGGGAGCTTCTGCTTCACTGGACTCTGGTGTTTCAAAATATCGCTTGACAGAAAAATTGGAAGCAACGGAAGTGTTCATCAGTGGGATGGGGTCAGCTGTGACAGCACAGCCACAGGAGGGGCCATTAGGGAATCATTTAAAACAACCGTTACCGAGACTATGTAGCAACAAGAAAATAATGCTTAGGGCATAATTATGAAGGAAAAGAAAAGATAGGAAATTGTACTTGCAACCACATTAAAATACATTAAAAGCTCATGATCAATGTCTTGAAAGAACAATGCGTAAAGGAAGTAAATGTGTTAGGGTCCAGGCATTAAGGCTGACGTCTTTCTCCCTTAATTTCCTAAATATTCTATAATATGACATAATGCCTTGCCTGTAATCCCAGCACTTTGGGAGGCCAAGGCAGGTGGATCACTAGAGGTTGGGAGTTCGAGACCAGCCTGACCAACACGGAGAAACCCCATCTCTACTAAAAATACAAAATTAGCCAGGTGTGGTGGCGCATGCCTGTAATCCCAGCTACTTGGAAGGCTGAGGCAGGAGAATCGCTTGAACCCGGGAGGCAGAGGTTGCAGTGAGCCAAGATCGTGCCATCACACTCCAGCCTGGGCGACAAAAGCAAAACTCTGTCTCAAAAAAAAAAAAAAAAAAATCACAGCTCTGTTTTTTTAGAAGTGGTTCTTTATCAGATTGCTAGATTAGAAAGACATTTCTAAACACAAAAGCAGTGGAGAATATATTGAAATTTTAAAATACTTGCTTTGAGGTACATAAAAATTAAAATTCTTGAACTTCAAAAAATACCATAAAAACATAGGATAAAAGTTTGGGAGGAAATGATCTAAAAATGTTAGTACAAGTTCAAGGGGTAGAATGTAGATGCTTTTTACTTTTTTCTGTATAATTTTCTATGGCGTGTTTTTTTTCTTTTTTTTTTTTTACCATGAGAGCCCGTTATTTTAATTACCAGGAAAAGGGTTATTCCCATTATGAAAATAAGTTTGCCATAAAAATTAAACTGTAAGAAACTAGGGAAAAAATTTTTGACAATAAAGTAGAACTCTTACAAACTTAGAAGAAAAACATTAAGACCCCAATATATAATGGGCAATTTATAAAATTGGATATTCAAATAATTAATAAATAAGTTTTCGAAGATCAGACTTACCAGGAAAAAAAGAAAGGTTCATTAAATCAGTGAAATACCATTTCTGATTTCACTTTCATCAAATCAACAAATTATTTTTTAAATTATGTTACTTAATAAAACCATAGAAGCAGAAACTCCCACATTCTACTTCTGAGAGTGTAAACAGATAACAGAATGTCTAGAAAGCAGGCTTGTAATAGAATAAGAATAACCAAAATATCTATATTCTTCCACCCTATAATTCCAAGTCTATGATATAATTCAAAAATTTGGCAAAGCTTTCGCCACACAGATGTTCATCCTATTGTTTATAACAATGCAAAACTGAACACATCTAAATATTACCACCCGAATGCCGAATGATTAACTAAACTATGGTATGGCCATGGATGAAATGTTTACCAAAAGAATATGTTCTTGAAATTTTTCATCATAGGAAATGTGATGTTCACAGGATAATACAGTTTGTTAAATAATATAAACAGTATCGTACCAGCCACTATCCAAAACGTGATTGGTATCTCCGGATGGAGCAATTCCGGGTGGGTTTTTTTTTCTCCAACTTCTTTTTCTTTTTCTTTTCCAAACTTTGTACAAGTACTCTTTTTGTCATCAGAAAGAATTGCTATTAAAAATACAAATTGAAATGAGGACAATGTCCCCTGGGGCAATAGTTGGGAAGCCTCAGTGTGGCAGAATAGAAAGATAAAGCACAGAGGCAGAGGGTGTGTGCTGTGCATCTAAATGGTGAGAGCTGGAGAAGCCATGTTTCTGTGTTTGTTTGCTTGTTTGTTTTAAATAGACTCTATTTTTTATTTTTTATTTATTTATTTTTTTGGGGGACGAAGTCTCGCTCTTGTCCCCCAGGCTGGAGTGCAATGGCTTGATCTCGGCTCACTGCAACCTCCGCCTCCCGGGTTCACATCATTCTCCTGCCTCAGCCACCCGAGTAGCTGGCATTACAGGTGCCCGCCACCACACCCAGCTAATTTTTGTATTTTTAGTAGAGATGGGGTTTCACCATGTTGGCCAGGCTTTTAGAACACTTTTAGGTTCACAGCAAAAGTGAGCAGAAGGTACAGCAGATTTTCCATAACCTTTGCCCGACACATGCACAACCCCCCTCACTATCAACATCCCCCAGCACAGTGGGACATTTGTGGCAACTGAGGCACCTCCGTTGATGCATCATCATCCTCCATAGTTCATAGCTGATGTGAGAACTCACTCTTGGCTTGTACGTTCTATGGGTCTGGGCAAGTGTACAATGGTACGTGTCTACTATTATAGTATCACATAGAATAGTTTCACTGCCCTAAGAATCCTTTGTACTTTGCCTGTTCATCCCTCCCTCCACCCCGCGGCCCCTGGCAACCGCTGATCTTTTTCCTGTCTCCATAGTTTAGCCTTTTCTAGAATGCCACATCATTGGAACCATACAGTTTGTAGCCGTTTTCAGACTGGCTTCTTTCACTTAGCAATGTGCATCTAAGTTTCCTCCATATCTCTTCACGGCTTGATCATTTCCTTTGGCGCTGAGTAACGTTCCATTTTCTGGATGCACCACACTTTATTTACCCGCTCACCTACTGCAGAACATCTTGGTTGCTTCTGAGTTCGGGCCATTATGAATAAAGCTGCTATAAACATCCATGTGCAGGTTTTTGTGTGGACATAAGTACTTGACTCCTTAGGGTAAATATCAAGAAGCATGATGGCTGAATCGTATGGTTAAGAGTGTGTTTAGTTCTGTAAGGAACTGTCAAATTGTCTTTCAAAGTGGCTGGGCCGTTTTGCCTTCTCACCAGCAATGAATGAGGGTTCCTGTTGCTCCACCCAACTCCTTGCCAGCATTTCGTGTTCTGGACTTTGTCCATTCTAGTAGGTGTGTAATATCCATTCTAGTAGGTGTGTAATATCTCATTCATTTGGGGAATGATTTTTTTTTAACCCATGAAGAACAGAGGCAAGCAAAGGACAGTCCTCCTATCCCTTGGAGAGAAAAGATCACCTGCCCCATTTTCTTCTCCAACTCAAGAATTGATTAAGAGGCTCTGAGCTAGCAATATTACTATCCTCATCATCACTCTATTTTACAAAGCAATTTTTGTTTGTACTATCTTGGCTCTCATAAAAATCCTGCATTTGATAGAACTTTTGCTGCCCTTTTATAGATAGAAACTTGGAGAAAGTGGGCTTACCTGAAGGCACTCAGCTGGTAGGTCCTATACTGAGATCAGTTAGCACTTGGTCATCTGTGGTGTCTGGAACAGACCAGCTTTGTACCTCCCTCCTGGGACAGAAGACTTCACCTCCTACAGAGACAGGGACGGGGCTGTCTTGCTCAGGATGCAGAAGATTCTAAGGCAGCACCAATTATTTCAGGGCAGCATAAGTATGATGTGCTGTTCAGGAAGGGCTCCCTGACTAAAATTGTCCTCTACCTTTCTCACATGTAAAATGTCACCACTCTCAAGTTCCATGATATTTTGGAAAGCGCAGATAGACCTGGGTTCAGAAATCAGCTCCTCGGCTGGGTGCAGTGGCTCATGTCTATAACCCCAGCATTTTGGGAGGCTGAGGCAGGCAGATTGCTTGAGCTCATGAGTTCAATACTAGCCTGGGCAACATGATGAAACCCTGTCTCTACCAAAACATTAAAAAATTAGCTGGGCGTGGTGGTGTGCCCAGCTATTTGAGAGGCTAAGGTGTGAGGATTGCTTGAGCCCAAGAAGCTGCAGTGAGTCAAGATTGCACCACTGCACTCCAGCATTAGTGTCAGAGCCAGACCGTCTCTCTCAAAAAAAAAGAAAAACAGAAAAGTAATCAGCTACTCCATTTACCACTTTTCCATCCTTGGGTATGTTTTTACTTAAGCTGTTCAACCCTCATCTATAATGTGGGGGTAAATTATCCTCTTTAGGTTATTGTGGAAATAACGAACACTATATTTACAGCCCCTGGAGTACCAGAAGTGACTCTGCAGATGATGGCTATCTATAGTGGGTAGCAGATGCTCTAACTGTGGTGTGCCCTGCTCATTGTCCTGCTTTCCTTTGGAACTCCTTCCTCAGTGGGTGTGTTTTGATGAGCCTTGTCTCTTACACTGTGATATGCACATAGCCCAGGCTCGGGGATGACCATGTGAAGTTTGGGCTGTCATGGGAAGAGCCCAAGAAGAGCTTTCCTGGGATGCTCTATACTTGTGGGACCCAGAAGTTCCCGTTTCTGCTGGACTCGTGGAGTTGGAAGGATGTGAGTCTAGAGCTACCAGATGCCAGCTTGCCCACCACACGAAAGACCTGCCTAGAAGTTGAGGTCAAGACGAGTGAAGAGATGGAGAGACAGGGACAGAGAGAAACAGAATTAATGACATTTCTTGAGAACCTGGTCCCAGTGATGCCCGAATCCTGTCCACTCCGACCACCAACTATCAGCCATAGGAACCAGTACATTTTTTCCTTGCTAAAGCCAATTTGAGGCCACTTGCAATCAAGAATCATGACTAATGTACTATTATCTTTTTGTTGTTGTTTTGTTTTGTTTTGTTTGAGATGGAGTCTTACTCTGTCACCCAGGCTGCAGTGCAGTGACGCTAACCCAGTTCATTGCAACCTCTGCCTCCCAGGTTCAAATGATTCTCCCACCTCAGCCTCCTGAGCAGCTGGGATTACAGGCTCCCACCACCATGTCCGGCTAAATTTTGTGTTTTTAGTGGAGATGGTGTTTTACCGTGTTGACCAGGTTTGTCCTGAATTCCTGACCACAGGTGATCTGCTCGCCTTGGCATCCCAGAGTGCTGGGATTATAGGCGTGAGCTGCGACGCCCGGCCAATATACCATTATCTTAATAAAGACCTTTGCCAGGCATGGTGGCTCATGCCTGTAATCCCAGCACTTTGGGAGGCTGAGGCAGGCGGATCACAAGATCAAGAGATCGAGACCATCCTGGCCAACCATCATGGTGCAACTCCTTCTCTACTAAAAAAAAAAAATATATGAAAAAATTAACCAGGCATAGTGGTGCACACCTGTAGTTCCAGCTACTTGAGAGGCTGAGGCAGGAGAATCACTTGAACCCGGGAGGTGGAGGTTGCAGTGAGCTGAGATCGCACCACTGCACTCCAGCCCTGGCGGCAGAGCGAGACTCCATCTCAAAAACTAAAAATAAAATAAAAAATAAAGACCTTCAGAGAGCCAACTCTGACTCATTTGTTATGCTGTAGGTATCAACAAGCCAGTCTCTCGTGACTGCGTGCACCTGACCCATCTGTATTAATATGGAGTGTCCAAACTGGGACAATTTTGAGTGAAAGGGGAAAAAAATAATAATTGTAAGCCAGACCTGTCCTGGGCAAATGGATGTATGAGTAGCTGGGTTAAGAGGTAGGAGTTCAGAATGAAGGTTGGCAAAGAGGCTGAGGACATGGTACACTGTGCTCGGGTTGGCACGGAACACTGAGGTCTGTGCAGCCTCCCCAGCCTGTCCAGCTTTCCTTGAGGCGGTCGTTGCAGAGACAAAAAGACAACTCCCCACAGAACCATCTGGAAAGCCCTGTCCCTGGGCTTCTAAGGGACCCAGATATTTAGATTCAATTTCACCAGGCCGTGTAGAAGAGACCTGTGGAGTGAGCCAGTGAGTGGACCCCCAACTAACTCCAGGATATTAGCAAGGCCTCCAGCAATGAGTTCCTTCCTTTTGCCACCAGCAAGTGAAATCTCCAAAAGCAAAACCTTTTTCAAGACGATCAGCTTAGCCGGGCACGGTTGCTCAAGCCTGTAATCCCCAGCACTCTGGGAGGCCGAGGAGGGCGGATCACCTGAGATCAGGAGTTCAAGACCAGCCTGGCCAACATGGTGAAACCCGGTCTCTACTAAAAATACAAAAATTAGCTGGGTGTGGTGGTGTGCACCTGTAATCCTAGCTATTTGGGTGGCTGAGGCAGTAGAATCACTGGAACCTGGAAGGCAGAGGTTGTAGTGAGCCGAGATTGCACCACTACATTCTAGCCTGGGAGACAGAGCAAGACTCCATCTCAAAAGTAATAATAATAATAATAATAATAATAATAATAATCAGCTTGCTTGTGTTTGTCCTGCATGTCTTTAAACCTTAACCCCTGCGTGGTCTATGCAGTGGCTAAAAGGTAGTAGACTGAGATGCTGACGATGACAACACAGGCTTTAGGCCAGAGGCCCCGGCTCCATCGGTATGAGTCCTGTGGCCCTGGGCCAGTCACTGCCTGCTTCTTTTAAGTGGGGCCATCATACTCACCAGGAAGGGCTGCCGATGAGGATTAGGGATACCAGGCAGTCCCTGGTAAGGGCTGACTGAGCTTGGTGAAGCATACTTGCTGTTATGACACCCAGTCCCTTAGTTAATCTAGTATGTGCCCGCATTGCTAGTGAGACACAGGGGGCAGACCTCTGTTGGTTCTCCAGGTGGTCAAATAAAGGTGCAGAAAAGCAAACAGCCCTTTGCCCAGCACTTCTTCTTTAATAAATCACTGCTTAGTTCCTGTAGAAGATTCCAGACTTTGGAAACACTCACTGGAAATTTATCCTAATTATCTATTTTAAAATGGCTTTCTAAACAGGGTGCTGATATAAGATTGCACACCTACGTGTTTAAGCATTTCTAAAGTCTCGTTTTTTTATCAACACACCGACAAGCTATGAGGCTACTAAGACGAATGACTGGTTCCTTGAAACTGGGCTTCATTTACAAGTTACTAGGTGCCCTTTAGGAGGGCAATTTCAGGTGTTTAACCAAAGCCTTACAAACATATGCGTCTGAGATTCTATCCTTAGAATATAGTCACTAGTGCAGTGATGTCCTCACAATGAGTCAAACAGTGAAAAGTTGGACACAATCTAAATGTCCAAGCATGGATTGTTAAATTTGCTAATTTTAAAATTTGGTTTATCAGTACCGTTGATCCTTAAATAACATGAGTTTGACCTGCATGGATCCACATAACGTGAATTTCCCTCCGCCTCTACCACTCCTGAGACAGAGAGATAAACCTCTCCTCTTCCTCTTCCTCCTCAGCCTACTCTACATGAAGATGATGAAGACCTTTATGATGATCCATGCCCACTTAATGAATAGTAAATATAGTTTCTCCTCCTTACGATTTTCTTAATAACATTCTCTTTCCTCTAGCTGACTCTAGTGTAAGAATACAGTGTATAATACATATACAGAATGTGTATTAATCCACTGTTTATGTTATCAGTAAGGCTTCTGATGAACAATAGGCTGTTAGTAGTTAAGTTTTGTGGGGGCCAAAAGTCATGCACAAATTTTCAGCTGTGTGAGGGGTCAGTGCCCCCAACCGCCGCACTGACCAAGGGTCGATTGTATTTTGAATATTAAGCTACCATTAAAAATTGATAAATGAGACTTCAAAATTTTTAAAGCCTGCTCTTGCAAAGACACCATTACGAAAATGAAGAGATAATCCACTCAGATAAAACTTTTCATGGTACAGATATCTAACGAAGGACTTGTATCCAAGAACAAATTAAGAATTGTCATAACTCAATAAGGAAAACAATCTATTTTTTTAAAAAGACAAATGATTCAAAAAGACCGTTCACCACAGCAGATATACAAACAGCAGTAAGCATGGGAGAACATGCTTGACTTTAGGAGTCTTTAGGGAAATACAAATTGAAACCTCAATGAGTTAATGCCATACACTCACAAAAATGGTTAAATGTAAAAGACTGACAACACCCAACGCTAGTGGGAGTGGGAGCAACTGGAGCTCTACCCAAAGCCACTGTCCCTTAAACCAGGGTCATGATGAATTTTCACTTTTCTTTTTTCCTCCTGCACCATCTCCTACCCCAGTTAATCGTGCATATCTGAAATCTGATTGTGGGCCCAGCTGCTGTTTTACCCCATGAGAGTCCTTGTGACCACAAATAAATACCTGGATGGAGGGGGCTCCCGAACTCCAGAGCCGACGTGGCCACCTCAGCCTTGCCCAGACAGCCCCCAACACCTATGAGGCTTTGCATGTGTCCTTCCTAAACACATGGGCATACACATCTGACTTCCCCAACTCTCCTCCCCAGTTTCCGCACCTGGCAACTTGGTAACCCGCCTCACCTTTACAGACACGCGCAGGTGTCACCTCCTCCAGGGAGATCTCTTTGACTCGTCTCAGTGGGGCTAAGCGGCCCTCGTCTATCCTCCCCCAAAGTCCTGGGCTTCGCTTTCTCACACACCCAGCACCCCTCCAAAACAGTCATTCTGCAGTAGTGGGGGAAGGTGCCCTGGGACCCTATTCTTAACTCTGGCAGTGAACGAGGGTACATCCACTGGGATTCCCTTTGCCCGGTGAGGATCAGAGTTGGGGGAGGAGGTTATGAAACCTCTTCTTGCTCAGAGGCCTTGTTGAGAAGTGACAACACCTTGTACAGAATGTGGGCTGCCCTTCAGTAGACGTGATGCTCAGAACCACGGCCTCCAACTGTGGCTCCTGGGGGCAGGGCTGGGTCTGCTTAGCTCTGACCCCCGTGCCCTCCCTGAGGCTGGCCGAAGATCAGGCACCCAACAAATGTATGGGCGTGGTCCACCCAACCTCAGGCAAGGGGCTCAGCACCAGGAGGGTGGGGTGGGGCCCACCCTGGGGACTCATCGTCCAAAGTCACCTACTTATCTGTCTTTTTGTTTATGTCTGCCCTATCCCCTCGTCTCTCTCTGTTACTGACATTTGGCATGGGGATGACCTTAGGGTTTTATAAGTCACTGGACATATTTAACTAACTTTTTCCCTGCTGAACTGTACTGCTTCCAAAGCTGGCTTCTATCTACCCACCACCTCAATACTGTGTTCTGGGCACAGGAGGAAGCGCAGGACCCAGTGAGCCTGACTGGCAGGACCTCGGGTGGCAGCGTGGCAGGACAGACAGAGATGAACATTCACCAGGGCGCAGGTGGTCCACGTCACTCTTGCAGTGAAATCATGTTTCTCGCGTTTTAGATTTTACAGAGGAGGACACAGAACATAATCACTGTTTTTGTTCATTCTAAGTAAACATCTGACAATGCTCAATTCAATGGGTTCTGTTCCCCAACACAACAATGCTGCCTTAAATAAAAAATGCCTGAAAATATGTGCCTCTCCACCCACAATCCTGGCTGTGCAAGAAACACTTGACTTCCTCGACTCTTCTCTTTCAAGTCCTTCTTTCACCCTAGGTCACTTCTGTCCCCTGCCTCCATTCTTAGAAAGCACTGGTCCTCCTGTCTGTCCCCCAGCCGATGCTCCATGCACGGCCTGTTGGGCTGCTCCTTCTCTCCTCGGCCCTGCCTGAAGCTCATGTGTCACCTGTACAGCTGAACCCCAGGTCTGTTTCGGGGCGTGGGGAAACAGTCTACGTCCCTCAAGCCTTAGGATGCTCAAATCTGGTAGGTGTCTCAGGTAGGTGGACAGACAGACATAAGGAGTCATTTTGCTTCTCCTTCCAGGTGGGGGTCGGGGACAACACTTCGAGGCTTCCTGAAGCCTACTGCCCAGACTAGGGCAGATGTTTCTCCTGCCTTCTGTAGGACTGCTGGGGGCAGCTCCAGGCAAGGTCTTCTCTGCTCTCAGATTCTCCTCATCCTGGCTGGGATTTCTGTCGCCCTCTCCCCATCTCTGGGGATTGGTCTTGGGTCTAGGGTCTCTCCTGGGAACCCAGAAATATCCAAGTTTCTTTTTTTTTTTTTTTTTTTTTTTTTTTTTTTTTTTTTTTTTGAGACGGAGTCTCGCTCTGTCGCCCAGGCTGGATGCTGTTCTGGTCAGGCAGGAGGAAAACTTCCTCTGGGATAACTCATCAGGCATTGCCCCCAGTCTGCTGGTTTATAAAGAGGGCCGGGCTTTTAGAAGTCAACAGCCAAGATTTTGATCCATTCGTCGAGGTCACGAAGGCAGAGAGCTCATTGGCTTGAACAAGGAGGGTGGAGGTAACAGGAAACGCAGAGGGGAGACCACTTGTTGGCTAGCCTTCCAAATACTATTCTGTGTACAGCTATATTTACATATGATCATTTATGCCAACCCCACTGTAAACTCGAAGATGAAGGTGTTTTTTGCAGTCTAGTTAGGACCTAGTGCAAGCTGCCTCTAAATGCAGCAACAGCTGTTTGATGTGAATTCTGCCTCCTAGGCAGTAAAATCTCCCCAGTCAGCATTCACTGAGCCCTGAGCCCTGAGCAAGCCTGGACACTGGGGACATACACAAAAGAGAATCCATTAAGTCCCTGCCCACATACAGCCCACAGTCTGAAAGGAGACAGATGATCATCATTAACAGAATAAAGTGCTGCCTGTTGCCAACATTCCTACAAGTAGGAGAGCACCCTGAGCAAGGGTAGACATCTAAAATTGGCACACAAACTTAGCATCTTTGGAGGAAAGCAACTGCCTTGTATGAGACCTCTCCGGGGCCTCACTCACTGCAGCTGAATCTGTCTCAGGCTGGGGAGGTCCCTGCAGCCAACACTGTGACTTACCATTCTAAAAGGCTGGCCCTCGTGCAGGCCATCTGCAGGAACTAAGGCATTCCCAAGCAGTGAGCCTGCTCTTGGCGGAGCATCTTGGAGAGCTATGAGGCAGCCCAGACCTAGGCCCACCCTGCCCCAGGGTCCAGGTGGGGTCATTTTGGCAGCCTGGAGGGAGCTGGGTTCCAGGATTCTTGGAGGAGGCCTGGCTGGGGCACTTACTCCCACAGTGCTCTGTAATGCACTCACCATTAGAGCTGCATGTGGCTACACCGCCCTCCAAGACGACCTTCCTGAGCTCTGCTTATGCCCGTAGCCTGCCCTCCTTCAGGCCTCCCCACCTCCCGCCTGCATTGCTCTCTTGCTTGGACCCTGGCCTTCCCCCTCCAACCCACCCTTTCCTCTGCCCAGAGGAGGTTTTTCTAAAATGTCCATCTGATCATGCAACTCTCCGGCCCTTCACTGCCTCCCCAAGGAGATTTTAAGATAAATTCCTAACATCTCAGATTAGTACACAGCCCTTCCTCCCACACGCCCACCCCCAACCCCATCCTCCGCCCAGCTCCCTCCTATCTCTGCCCCTCCCTCTCCCTGCACATTCTTGCCTGCCAGCCCTCACCTGCGGGTGTTGGCACAAGCTGCACTTTGCCTCACGGGTTCCCGCTCATCTTTCTTGACTCAGTTCAAGATCCTTGCCATCCTGGAAGCCTTTCAGTTTCACCAGCTGGGCCAGCACCACTGTCATGAGGTCTCACAGCTCTTGTTCCACCCTATTAGCCCCTGTCTCTCCCAACAAGGAGATGCCGCTTTATTTTTCACTGATCTCCATCTGGCGCGTGTGCACTCAAATGTGCATCCTGGGAGAAGCAGAGGAGGAGAGCTGGAGGGAGGGGGAAGGAAGGTTGTCCTGCTTGCACCTTCTCCGACTAGATGAAGCCCTTCTCCGGGGAGGGTACTGCTCATTTCCCCAGTGCACCCTCAACAGCAACCAGACAGCGGGCCTGGAGGCACACGGAGATGCACAGGAAGGCCCATAGGCTCTATTACAGTTTTTTTCCTGAAGAAGTCTTTATTTCATTTAATTATTTTTTTGAGACGGAATCTTGCTCTGTTGCCCAGGCTGGAGTGCAGTGGCACGATCTAGACTCACTGCAACCTCTGCCTCCCAGGTTCAAGTGATTCTTCTGCCTCAGCCTCCCGAGTAATTGGGACTACAGGTGCGGCGCCACCACGCCTGGCTAACTTTTGTGTGTTTAGTAGAGACAGGGTTTCACCATGTTGGCCAGGTTGGTCTCGAACTCCTGACCTCAGGTGATCCACCCACCTCGGCTTCCCAAAGTGCTGGGATAACAGGTGTGAGCCACCGTGCCAGGTCAAGAAGTCTTTATTTTGCAGTTTTTTTTTTTTTACTTTTTATTTTGAAATAATGACAAATTCACAGAAAGTTGCAAGATAGTATAGAGAGAGCCTGTGTACCCTCCACCCCGTGTCCCCCAATGGTGATGCCTTGGATAACTACAGTAACACATAAAACCTAGGGATTTGGCGTTGCTGCAATATATGTGTATAGGTCTTTGTCATTTTATTAAATGTGTAGATCATAGAGTTCCCGGACCATACTGAAGGTTGGGCTGCTATTTCTCATGGCCCAATAACGAGATGCAGATGAACTGGGGAGAAAGAGAGTTTTTATTTCTGCAAGTGGTTACAGGGAGAAGGCCTGGAAATTATCGCCAGACCAACACAAAATTACAAAATTTTCCAGAACTTATATACCTTCTTTTTTTTTTTTTTTTTTTGAGATGGAGTCTCTCTCTTGTCATCCAGGCTGGAGTGCGGTGGCGCGATCTCAGTTTACTGCAACCTCTGCCTCCCAGGTTCAAGCGATTCTCCTGCCTCAGCCTCCTGAGTAGCTGGGATTACAGGCGCCCACCACCACACCTGGCTAATTTTGTACTTTTTTTTTTTTTTTAAGACGGAGTCTCGCTCTGTCGCCCAGGCTGGAGTGCAGTGGCCGGATCTCAGCTCACTGCAAGCTCTGCCTCCCGGGTTCACGCCATTCTCCTGCCTCAGCCTCCTGAGTAGCTGGGCCTACAGTCACCCGCCACCACGTCTGGCTAATTTTTTGTATTTTTAGTAGAGATGGGGTTTCACCGTGTTGGCCAGGCTGGTCTAGAACTCCTGACCTCATGATCCGCCCATCTCGGCCTCCCAAAGTGCTGGGATTACAGGCTTGAGCCACCGCGCCTGGCCATAATTTTGTACTTTTTGTACAGACAGGGTTTCACCATGTTGGCCAGGCTGGTCTTGAACTCTTGACCTCAGATGATCTACCCACCTCGGCCTCCCAAAATGCTGGGATTACAGGCATGAGCCACTGTGCCCAGCCTACCTTCTAAGCTATATGTCTATGTGTAAGTTCATTCATCTAAAGACATAAGTGACTAACTTCTTTTAATGTATAACTAAGGTCTGAGTCCTGAAGACCTTCCTCTGGAACCTCAGTAAATTTACTTCATCTGAATGGGTCCAGGTGCTGGGGTGATTCCCCTCATCTTGTCTCCTGCTAAATCACAGAGGTTTGGGGAAGTTCCTTCAGACTCTCAATAAGCTTGTTTGTGGAGGCCTGGGGAGTTTCTTCAGACCCACAATAAAACGTATTTAATCCTAAATGTTAAGAATTCCTTCATTATTTTGTCATGTGTTAAGGCCCAGGAAAGGCCTAAGCAAAACTCTTGGTGGGCTTTTTGTTACATTCCAGCTTTTGCATAAGGACACTGGCTTTTAATGTTTAATTTAACCACTCAGTGCTGAATCAGTTGTTACGGAGGCTTGCATTAGTGAGACCTGGCCTGTCACAACAGTAACCACTGCCACCATGGAAATACCACCTCCCAAGGTGACTGGTGCTACCCCTCAGTCATCCTCCCCTACCACCCTTCACCTGGCAACCACTCACCTGTTTTCCATTTCTAAGATTTTGCCATTTCAAGAATGTTATATGGGCTGGGCATGGTGGCTCACGCCTGCAATCGTAGCACTTTGGGAGGCTAAGTTGGGCAGATT
Source organism: Chlorocebus sabaeus (assembly GCF_047675955.1). Classification (NCBI taxonomy): domain Eukaryota; kingdom Metazoa; phylum Chordata; class Mammalia; order Primates; family Cercopithecidae; genus Chlorocebus; species Chlorocebus sabaeus. The sequence goes on along the minus strand of NC_132913.1, from coordinate 4,268,763 downwards.
GCCTGAGGTCAGGAGTTCTAGACAAGCCTGGCCAACATGATGAAACCCCATCTCTACTAAAAATACAAAAATTAGCCGAGCATGGTAGCACATGCCTGTAATGCCAGCTACTTGGGAGGCTGAGGCAGGAGAATCACTTGAACCTGGGAGGCAGAGGTTTCAGTGAGCCAAGATTGCACCACTGCACTCCAGCCTGGGCGACAGAGCAACACTCTGTCTCAAAAAAAAAAAAAAAAGCATGCTTTATGGCCAAGACCAGTGGCTCATGCCTGTAATCCCAATACTTTGGGAAGCCCAGGCAGGAGAATCACTTGAGCCCAGGAGTTCAAGACCAGCCTGAGCAACATAGTGAGACCCTCACCTCTACAAAAAAAAAATTAAAAGTTAGCCAAGTATGGTGGCATGCACCTATAGTCTCAGTTACTTGGGAAGCTGAGATTGGAGGATGCCTTGAGCCCGAGTTCAAAGTTACAATAAGCTATGATCACGCCACTGCACTTCAGCCTGGGCAACAGGGCAAGATCCTGTCTCAAAAAAAAAAAGGAAAGTTGTATAATGGAATCATAGAGTACGTGGTTTCACTGAAAACCACACCTTTGAGAGCCATCCAAGCTCCAGGCTGTTGTATCTGTTAGTAGTTCATTCTTCAGCATTGCTGAGTAGTATTCCATGGTGTAGGTGAATGGATCACAGTTTAACCATTCACCTATTGGGAAACATGTACATTGATTACAGTTCTTGACTATTACAAGTAAAACTACTTTGAACAATGGTACACATCTTTGTGTAAACACAAGTTTTCATTTCTCTAAATAAATACCCAGGAGTACAACTGCCAGATTATATCACAAGTATATGTTTAGTTTTCTACGAAATTGTCAAACTCTTTTTCCAGACTGGCTGCACCATTCTCCATTCCCACCAGCAAAGTATGGGAGATCTAGTTTCTCTGTATCCTCACCAGCATTTGGTGATTTGATGTTGTCACTGTTTTCCATTTTAGCTGTTCTAATAAGCATATAGTGATATCTCATCATGGTCTTAATTTGCATTTTCCTAATGGCTAATGATGCTGAACATCTTTTCATGTGCTTGTTTGCCATCTGTATCTCCTCCTCAGTGAAATGTCTCTTTATGGCTTCTGCCTAATTTCTAATTGGATTGCTTCTTTTTTTCACTGTTGAGTTTTGGGAGCTTTTTATGTATTCTAGATAATAGTCCTTTGTAGAATATGTGGTTTGCAAGTATTTTCTCACAGTCCATAGCTTGTCTTTTCATCCATCTAAGAGGGTCTTTTGAAGAGCAAAATTTTTTAATTTTGATGAAATTCAGTTGATCCATTTTTTTTCTTTCAAGCATTGCACTTTTGATGTCATATTTAAGAACTCTTCACCAAGCCTTAGGTTCAAAAGATTTTTCTGTATATTGCCTTCTAAAAGGTTTCTAGTTTTATAACTTACATTTAATCTATGATCCATTTTGAGTCAGCTTTTGCAACAGATGTGAAGTTTAGAGCAAGGTTTATTTTTTTGCCTCTCAATACCCAATTGCTCCAGCACCATTCATTGAAATGACTATCATCCTTCCATTGATAACCTTTGCACCTTTGTCAAAAATCAATTGGCAACACTTCTGAGGGGCTATTTCCGGATTCTCTTTTTTGGGAGTGGTTCTCTATGTTGTTCCTTTAGCTATGTGTCTGTTCCTTTGCTGATCCCATGTAGAGTTAATTACTGTACCTATGTGAAAGCAGGTAGAGAGGTTTTCCCCAATTTATTCTTCCTTTTTGAAGTTGCTCTAGCTATTGTATAATAAAGAATTTGATTGGCTTTTGTCCCTGATTCCTGGGAAGGAGACTAACTCCTCAGAATTTTCCAAGGAAGGGGAATGTCTGTTATTCACAAGCGCCTTGGATCCCACCTGGGTTTATGAAGAGAGATGAAAGGATTCAGGATAGGGCTAGTCACCAGAAAGGCCAACCATGTGATTAGAGGGTCCAGGCTTTGAGCCAGCCCAACCTCCACATAAAGGAGGGGGCTGGAGAGTACATTCAGTCAGATGATCCATGTTCAATCAGTCATGCCTGTGTGATGAAACTTCCAAAAAACGTCTGGACACAGAAGCTCGGTGGAGCCTCCAGATTGGTTAACACTTCGGTGTACCAGGAGGATGATGCATCCTGATTCCACACGGAGAGGACACAGAAGCTCCACATCCAGGACCTCCCAGGCCTCTCCGCATGTGTCTCTTCATGTGGCTTTTCCTGATTTGTATCCCTTATTTAAAAAAACGGTAATCATAAATAGAGTGCTTTCCTGAGTTCTGAGTGCCATTTTAGTGAATTCTTGAATCTGAGGAGGTCATGGGAAACCCCCAGGTTTGTAGCCAGTTGGTCAGAAGTGCAGGTGTTCTGGGAACCCCCCTGTGGCTGGTGTCTGGAAGAAAGCAGTCTTGTTGAGGTCCATGCCCTTTAATTTGTGAGGTCTGTGCTAACTCTGGATAGCTTCCGCCAGAATTGTCCTGCGGTATCCCTCACTGGTGTCAGAATAGTTTGGGTTGGTTGAATGGAATAACTCTTCCAGGCCCTTTGCCTTTCCATATAAATTTTAGGATAATCCTGTCTGTATTTACAAAATTTCCAGCTGGGATTTTGATAGGAATTGCGTTGTATATCAGTCTGGGCAGAACTGACGTCTTTTCAGGGTTGAAGCTTCCAACCCATGAACACTACATATCTTCCATTTATTTAGATCTTCTTTGACTATTTTCATTAGAATTCTCTATTAGATAATCAAGTCATTTACAGATAGGAATAGTTTTATTTCTACCATTCTTCTCTGTATGCCTTTAATTTCCTTTTCTCGACTTACTGCCCTGGCTAAAGCCTCCAGTACTATGTTGAATAGCAGTGGTAAGAGTGGGCATCCTTGCCTGGTTCCCTATGTTAAGGAGAAAGCACCAGTCTTTCACCAAGTATATTAGCTGTAGGTTCCTTGTAGATGTTCTTTATCAACTTGAGGAAGTTCTCCTAAATGTCTAGTTTTCTGAGAGTTATCATCATAAACGAATGTTGAATTTTGCCGAGTGCTTTTTCTAGATCAGTTGATAGGATCATATGATTGAATATTAAACCAGCCTTGCTGGAATAAATCCCACTTGGTCATCATGTATAACCGTTGTATATATTGCTGAATCCTATTTGCTAATATTTTTGTTAAGAATTTTTGCATCCATATTCATGCCATATATAATCATCTAAACATTTAACATCAGTATTTTCTGAGTGAATCATTTGAGAATATCTTTTTTGTAAGTTAAGTCAATGAACACTGGATGACACACTCACGAGTTTATTTTTCCCACATAATAGTAAGTCTGCAGAAAGGTAGCCTTGGGCAGATGCGACTGTGCAATGGTGCCACCAAGGACAGAGGTTCCTTCCGTTTTCCAACTCAGTCTCTCTGATAACAGTTTGTGAGAGATTTGTCCTCACAGCTGCAGGACAGCTGCTGTGCCTCCTGCATTAATTAGGGAGAAGGGGAGGGGCAAAAAGTAAAGAGCCAAAGTGACAGCCCCCCAAGGGTGTCCCTTGTACAGATATCCAGAAGCCCCATCCAATGAGTGCCTTTTGCTTTCATCCTGTTGGCCAGACCTGGGTCACGCACCATGCTTAGCAACAAGGAGATTTGGGAAAGTGAGTATTAAAGCAGAAACCGCACTCTGACCACCCTGCTGAGAGTGTGGAGGGAGGCAAAGTAGGTCATTGGTGCAGGCGCCCTGGATTACCTGCCTGACCACGTGACAGCAAGGTCCTGTTGGCCACATCTGCATGGAATTTCAGTTTCTGTTTGACATTGTACTGGCACCAGCTAGAATTCTGTGTCTCGAGGTAAATATAAGAGAACAGGACAGATTTCATAATGTCAAAGTTGGCGTCCAGTCAAGAGAAGGCCAAACAACTTCATAATGCCCCATAAAAAAAGCTTCACAATAGTTTGGGTAAAGTAGTTGGAGAATTGAGTCTTCTCCTGACACCAAGTTCTATGGGCATGCCAGCTAAACCTGTAAATTAAAACAGAACAACAGCCTGTACCTCTGCAAAGAGGATAATAAAGCAGTATCCTTCATCACATTCAATTTATGTTGTTATTTTTATCTTATGGGTTTTACCGATTTTTTTCCAACTTTTCCTAATGGAAAATCTGAAACTAAATAAATGGGAAAAATAACACAACGAACACCCATGACCTCCATGCAACAGTTGTGACCACTTTGTCACACATATCTGTGGTGAAAAAGTATACATTTATTATCAATAGATATACGAACCATTTGAAAGTTCATTGCAGGCGACACTTCACTCCTAAAGATTTCAGTGTGGGCCAGGCGTAGTGGCTCACGCCTGTCATCCCAGCACTTTGGGAGGCCCAGGCCGGTGGATCACCTGAGGTCAGGAGATCAAAACCCACCTGGCCAACATGGCAAAACCCCATCTCTGCTAAAAAATACAAAAATTAGCCAGATAGGGTGGCATGCGCCTGTAATCCCAGCTGCACAGGAGGCTGAGGCAGGAGAATCGCTTGAACCTGGGTGGTGGAGGTTGCAGTGAGCCAAGATTGCACCATTGCACTCCAGCCTGGGCAACAAAGGGAGATTCCGTTTCAAAATAAATAAATAAATACATAAATAAAGATTCCAGTGTGCATCACCTAAGAATTTCTACGTAAACACACTGCCATTATCATGCCTTAGAAATTTAACAATAATATGTCTATTATCTAATATCTAATCCACATTAAATTTAATTTAACTTTACCAGTTGTCACGCTGGTGTCTTCAAAGGTGTTAAAAACAGGATTCAGTGAAGGTTCACACATTGGATTTGTTGCTTGGATATTTTAGGCTGTTTTGAACAGCCCCCACCAGCTTCTGAGACGGTATGATATTACCTGTTTGAGGAAACCAGGTCAGTTTTCTTAAAGAATGTTCCATATTCTGCATGTTCTTTCCTTGGCCTTTGGTTTAACTTGCTCCCCTGGACTTATCACAAACTGGAAGTCAGCTCTGGATCCTTTCCAGCAGACACACTTCACACTGCATCACAACAGGAGGTGCCTAATGTCAGCTGGTCCCGTTGTTAATGAGACTCGGGTTGATCACTTGGCAGAGTTGGTGACAACCTGCTCCTTCCGTCGTCAAGGTTTATTTTCGTCTTGCAATTAGCAGATGAGCTGCGGGATGGTCATGTGGCACCATGCGAGTATCCTGACCCCCAGCACGCTCTAACTAGTGGTTTACCCATCCCTGGAGGATCGATTTCCAAATCAGTTATTTCACCAGGGTTTGCCAAGTGGTTATTTTCTAATTCTGTCAATCTTTCTAAAACGCAACCTTGCTAAAAAGATAGTATAAATGCTTCATTCCTTCTCTTTATTTCCAGAATAAGGAATTGATAGAACAGTCATCGATGGAGGCAAATGAGATGGGTTTCCCCTCTTTCTTTCTCTCTCTTTCTTTTTAAACTTGCTATGGACTCATGGGTTTCTATTTATTCTATGTTTCCAATCAATTCAGTCCTTATTCTTTTTGATGCTCGTATTATCTCAAATCTGGCCAGCGGGAATCCCTTCTAGCTGGCTCCTTGTCCCTTTGGTATGTCCCTATTAGTCTTTGAAAGTGATTTAGTGAGGGTTCCCTAGAGAAACAGAACCCAAAGGAGGGGTGTGTGTGTGTGAGAGAGAGACACATGTACATATACACATATATATGCACACATATGTGTTTTTTTTAAGGACTTGCTTCACACATTTGTGGAGGGAGGCAAGTCTGAAACCTGTAGGGCAGGCCAGCAGGCTGGACACGCAGGCAGGGTTTCTATGCTACAATCAGGCAGAATGGCTTCTACTCCAGGAAACCCCAGTTTTTGCTCTTGAGGCCTTCAACTGATAGGATGAGGCCCCCTCACACTATCAAGGGTAAACTCCTTTACTTAAAGCCAATGGATTATAGCTGTTACTCACATCTACAAAACACCTCATGGCAACATCTAGACTCCTATTTGACAAAACAACTGGGCACCATAGTCTAAGGTGACACACAAAATTTTCCAACACAAACGTTCCCTTTTTTCCTGACATACTTCAGGTTCATTGATATAGATTAAATGTTTGTGTCCCCTGACAAAATTCATATGTTGGAATCCTATCCCCCCATGGAGAGGATTTGTAGATGGAGTCTTTAGGAGGTGATTAGGTCATCGGATTAGTGCCCATACAAAAGAGACCCCAGAGAGCTCCCTTCTGCCTTCTGCCATCTGTGAAGGCACAGAGAGAAAACGGCCATCTAGGAACAAGAAAGTGGGCCCTCACCAGACACCAAACCTGCTGGTGCCTTGATCTTGGACTTCCCAGCCTCCAGAACTGTAAGAAGTAAATATCTGTTGTTTATGAGTCACCCGGTCCAGGTAGTTTGCAGAAAATTGACATTTAAAAAACCATGTTAATATTTCCAATTCAGCTTTAATACTATCGGGTTTCTTCTTCTTTAACTTTTTTTAAATTTTATCTTCATACCTCTTTTCCCTCAAGCTGAAAAATCTTAGTTTCGGTTAGTATTTTTACTTATTTACTTTCACCTACAACATGCATCAAATAGTTTCAAAATGACAACACTGATATTACTTGGAGGACTAAAACTATCGAGTGACGTTTAAGGGTTTGTTTTTCTTTTTTTTTGACCTTAGACTACGTCAGCATACTAAACCTGCTGAACAAAGACAAAAACAAAACAATAAAATAAAAGAAAGCCTTATGCCTGCTAGTGATATTATAAATTGTTCACTTTCATTAAAATGTTATCAGCCCTCATGTTAAATTCATGTTATTCTTTTGTATTTTATTGGTGTTGTATAATTGTTTATATATGATTTCTAAATTTGCTTTGGTTTTATAGTATTATAAGAGCTATCAGCGTAAGAAGTTTATGCTTAATTTTATATTTATATACATTTAAAAGACATAATAATCAAAACCATTTAGGCCATAGTTTCAAGTAAACATGTCACAGTGAAGTTTGTTGTAGTCTTCTTTCCTGAATAGCAAGAAAATGTACAAAGTTAGTTTTTAACAATTTACAAATTTAGTTTTTTAATATTTTTATAAATGAGTTCTCTATAATGAACCTGTATCATTCTCACAAATTCAAAATAATAATATTTTAACAAGCTATTTTTAAATATAAGTTAAGCCCACACTTCCACATTTGGAATAAGTGGTAAGTTTTTCCTCTAAAAGATGACAAATACGACCACAGGCCCAGACTTGGCTTTTGTGAGTCAACTAGTAACTGCAAGTGACCTGAAGGTGAGCGGTATTTAAACGTATGATGAGGTTAAGATTTGATTTATTTTACATATATATCTTCTGCTGTGTGTGGGTTTTTTTTTTTTTTTTTTTCAATTTTGAATAATACATGTCCAAATTGAGAAAGAGCAGAAAACACAGACAAGCTCAGTAAAGAACGGATGTTCTGATTCAGGGCTAATAATAAATCAGCGCCTCCCTAGAAAGAAAAGGCAGAGAGGAAGGAGCCCCGATGCCCCAAACCGTTCCCAAGACAGAGTGAAGGGTTTGCCCATGCTGCCCTGTGCCCCTCAACACCCTGGTCCAGCCATGGCCACTACAGCCATTCTGAGCCTGAAAGCCACACCGGGGTGCTGAGCGCTGCTGCTCAGGCCACACACGTAACCACAGCCTGCTCACTTCCATCTGGTTGACCCAGCACGGGGGATGCTTCAATCTAACATTTCAGTTCCCGCTGCCTACGAATATATCTCTATTGACGCATATATCCTCAGATACACGCGTATTTTTTCTCTGTGTCCTTCCCTCTGTTCTTTCCCTCTGGCCTCCACACAGGACCTGGCGAAGCCAGACCACAAGATCTACAGGGGCTCTCAGACACCACCGCACCCAACAGCTCGGTACGGAGACAAAAGCCAAGGTCCAGGGAGGGAACTAGCTGAGGGTCACACCTCCGATAACACCAACCTCCTGCCCCAGGCCCACATTCTGCACTCGGCATTCCTCTGTCGTGTACTGTATTCCAGGCACATTCCTGACAAGCCCCCCAAATGCCTCTACCGCACAGTCCGTCAGAAAGAGGAGGGCAGGAGGACCTAAGGCAGACTGCAGGTAGAAAAGTGAGGATTTCAGCCCCTGTCCCTTGCCGCCTCCCCTAAAGAGCCTGGGAAAGGTAGAGACTTGCTTTGCTAGCTTCTCCTGCGACGAGTGGACATTTGACACAGCTCTGGGAAATGAGACTTGAGTGAAAATCTTCCAGGATTGGGAAAGGTTTGTTTTTCTTTCCTTTTTTTTTTTTTTTTTTTTTTTTTTTTTTTTTTTAGAGGCAGGGTCTTACCCTGTGACCCAGGCTGCAGTGCAGTAGCACAATCATGGCTGATTGCAGCCTCAACCTCCCAGGCTCCAGCAATCCTCCTACCTCAGCCTCCTAAGTAGCTGAGACCACAGGTGCATGACACCACACCCAGCTAATGTTTTTATTTTTTGTAGAGATGGGGGGAGGGGCTCACTAAGCTGTCCAGGCTGGTCTTGAACTCCTGGCCTCAAGTGATTCTCCCGCCTTGGCCTCCCAAAGTGCTGGGATTACAAGTATGAGCCATCACACCTGGCCTGCTTTGCTTGATTAAAGGGAAATATGCAGCTGGTACCTTCTCTTCCCCCTCCCTGCTGCCTTGAACACAAATACAATGTCTGGAGCTGCAGCAGGTCTTTTGCAATCATGAGGCAACGAGCAAGAGCAAAGGCCTGCAGACAAGGTCACACGGACATCAGGGCTTGACGGACCAGTGTAGCCAGTTCCCTGACTGGGCGCTCCTGTTCTATCACTAGGCCTCTAGCAAAAGGATTTTCTGTTTCTTGTGGCAAAAACACTCCTCGTGGATGCTTACACCCACCACTCACAAACAAATCCACTTAACAGGTAATTACTGAACGCTGATGTGAACCTGGCTCTAAGGATACAGACGTGAATGCATTGGGGCTAGGAGTAAATGTGTGTTCGTCAGACAATTCTGTAAAATAAATATTCTTGTCTCGGGCAATCGATGCATGAGCAGGCCAGCACCAGACATGATTTATAATGGCGCTCAGCCCGAATGATAAGACGTGTCAGCAGACCTCTTCCCTCAGGCTCCTTTCTTCTTTAAATGAGAAGCTCAAAGAAAAACAGCTGGTTGGCAAGGGGCACTGAAGTGGAAGGTGAGAAGCGGAGGCACCCCTGGAGTGAGAGAATACAGTGCTGGGGGACAGAGATGGACAGAGAGAGAGAGACTGGGAGAGAGAGAGAGACAGACAGAGCGAGAGAGAAAAGGAGAGAGTGTGGGAGTGAGCAGCACACACAGGCAGGAGTGCAGCAGGTCCCAGGGCCCCTACCCCTGCTCAATAGCCCCCATGAAACCATAACAGGCAAGAAGAGACCCAGAGGTGCTCAGACCCAGAGTGGAGCCACTGGGGACCCACAGTGACCCCCTCCTCGGTCTGTGAGGATGTGGGCCACTCACTGTTCCCTGAAACAAAACAAGTCCCTCTGGTTGCAAACAACAGAAACTGAGGCCGACTCCAGCAGCAAGGGAACAGTCTGCCATGGGTGCAGATGGAATTGAGGGGCCTCCTGGCCCCGCACTCACCTAATTGCCCCCCAACTGCAGTGTCTCATCCCCTAGAGCACCCTCCGAGCAGACACACTTGGAGGGGCAAAGGCTTCTGAGTGCAAGGGACCCCCCACCCCCAGCCCCTGAGCCCTACTAAGACAACTTCTTTTATTCCCTACGTGTAGCCAGTGACTTACGCTGACTTTTCTGGAAACTGGGACTTTAAATAGGATTTTTTAAAAAGGAAAGAAATCTCTGTTCTGCTTCTTAAAAATACCCTTTTCCCCTTTTTACTTTCAGAAGAAGGAACCAGAGAAGACTAGAAACAGGATGGAACGGGAAGGTGGAGGGAGAGGCGAAGGGGAAGTCGCGATGCTGACTGCAAGGCCCCCTCGTCCTCAGGCGTCCAGCTTGCAGGGACTGCCCCTGCCTTGGGAGAGTCCTCACAGACCACACCTGCCACTGGGCCAGGCCAGAGCAGACACTCATGACAGACGATAAGAATGACAGCTGCCCGCGCTTCAGCAGGCACTCTAGGTGACTGTTGTGCTCAGTGCTTTTCAAGCATGATCTGCCCTAACCTTCACACCAGCCCTGTGGGGTAGGTGAATCCCACCCCATCTTACAGAGGTGGACACTGAGGTTTGGACTGGTTGAGTGACTCGCTGTCAGACAAGTTGAAATCTGATTACAATGCCTGTGTTTGGATCCCATGCCAGAGATTGCAAGCTGACCCCAGGCCGAGTCAGCCTGTACACAGGTTTCGCTTGATTCACACACGTGAGGCCTCCTCACTGTTTTAAATTTTATTTGTTGTCAACAGTTAGCAATCAGAAGAGTTAACATTAAATCTCACATTTCTGAATTCTCTAGAAAAATTAGGACATCAGGCCCCACTGGGCCTATGTTTCCTCCTGGGAATAACTGGCTGAGCTGGGTAGCAGCTGACCCCTTTACATCAGACTTTTCTGCCTCGTTTGCCCCAGTCCTCACCACTCCCTATTGTACCTCCAACACCAAAGACAAGAATCAAAGGCCGCTTTTCACCCTCTTCCTGGTCCACTCCACTCACTCATGGTATCCACGTAGCCCTGTGAACAGGGGTTTGTGACTCTGCACTGAGCTATATGGCTTCACGGATGGATGGATGAGGGGAGGGAGAGACAGAAGGACGGGAAGGGCTGGGGAGATTTCAGTTGCCTGCTCAGGAAGTACCTATAGACAACGCCTAGCATCCTACAGCCAGCTCGCCAACCCCTAACTATGCTGCAGGACTGCAGGGCGTCTGTCCTGACAAGTTGGCCTGCTCATCCTCTTCCCTGAAACCCAGGCCCTGAGAGTCCCAAGCATCACGGAGGCCTCACCCTTCATGCAGCGATCCCTGTCAGACACCACCTAGGGCACAGCAGGGCCACCATTGATGCAGAAGAAATATGATGAGGCGGGCAAGTGCCTGCCAGTGCCCAGTGCAAGGTGGGAAGTCAGGGAATTGTCGGCATCCGAGAGGCCATGTGAGCAGTTGCCACGCTGGCCCCTGATGCTGGGATGGGAGGGCACCCGGCATCCAGAAGCAGAGAAGGGCATGGGGTGGGAGACGGGGAAAGATGGAGAGAGGAGGCGTCCTGGGACGGGATGCACGTACAGGAGGACGGGGCGGGGAGGAATGAGGAAGGAAGAGCGAAGGCCTGAAAGGGGCCGTACAGGAAGCTGGAGTCTACTGACCCCATCTCCACACCCAAGATGGAACAGACAGGGCTGGGGTGACCAAGGGACTTACAGGAAGGTCTAGTGTCCATTTCCGGCCATAGGGGAAGGAAGGTTTGGAAGTCTGAGCAAAGATGAATGCTGGAACCTCATCTTAGCCACGTAACAGGAGATCCAGGGGTGCAGGAGGGGAGGGAAGAGAAACAGGGCAGGAAGGACATTGCTTGGTCAGTGTAGATGGGGTGTGGGGAGCTGAGGGATCTCACCTGTGGCCTGACTAACTCCCAGCATGAACCTGGGAGACACTGGAGCAGTCCTGGTCTGAAAGCCAGGGCAGCATCATGGGCAGCCTCTGAGAGCCTCAGACCTGCCTGTCCCCGGTGCCTAGATCACCAGCAAGGCCTAATTTGCAGTGGAGGCTGGTCATGGGGCTTGTGGCAATTTTCCCTTCAGCCTTTGAAGTCCCTGACCTACTAATAATCTCCTGCAGAACTGGGCTGCAGCTGCTTTTCTTGCAGAAAGACAGGAGGCAGTTTGAGGAGGAACCTGCCCCTGCAGTCAAGGGCCAAAGCACCCTCCTCCTTCAGAGCCCCTGCAGCACCGTGGCCCGAGCCCACAGAGGGCTGCTGGGAGAGCAGAAGAAGATGGACTGGCCTGAGAGTGGGCGGCATGCCCTGTGGAGGGCTCACCCTGGCAAGCTCACAGGGCCCCTGATGTCAATCAGTCCCAGGGGACAGGCCTGGGGGCTCATCACAGACGCAAGCACCAGCCAGCCACCAGCGCATGAACTGACAGAGAGAATGTTGCTGCTGGGGGCCTGTCCCACTCTGCAGCTGCTGCGTCCTCTCACAGCAGGGGCATTGCCACAGGAAGCCAGAGGACCACTCGGAAGTTCTGGGTGACACCAACTCCGTGCAAAGGGTAATGGTTGGCCAAACTCCACGGCCCTTGTCCTGGAGCTACGTCCAGGTCCTGACGCTCCCTCTCAGGGTTTCTTCACACGCTTCCTTCAGCTCCATTCCTCACATTCACCTAGATGGCAGGGTGTGACAAGGACCGTGTCTGTGGACTGAGCCTGCCACTCATGGCGTGTCTGTCACATCAGCTTTCTTGGGGGCAACCCATTCCTTGAGGCCACCTCCCAGAGAGCCACTCACATGTGTGGAGGTGTGGGCATGGCCTGCCCTGCCGGCCACGGGACAGAGGCCCACCTGGCAGTGCTGGGCACATCTCCTCAGCCACACTCGCAGATGGCTGTCTTCCAAGTTCAGGGCGGGACGCAGGTCACTGGTCACCACCGCTCACCCACAGGCAGGCTGAGCCCAGTTAGGCTGCAGCACCAGCCGGTGAGGAGGAACACCTTTGAGAACATCCTGTCATGAACCCTCGCCCAAATGGACTTCAAGCACTAGGGCATTCGGCCTCACAGCAACAGGACGCCAGGGGTGGGGGTGGGGGCGGGGGTGGGGGCGGCAGGGTGGGGGGGCACAATGCCGGGGCTTTGCACATCTTTCTGCTCTGTCTTTCTCACTGTCAGCTTCTGGGGCTGCCCACTGGCCTTTTAAGCAGACATCCCACCCCCACCTCCAGCCCCCACCCCATAGTGACCCTGGGGGCACCAGAGATTGACAGCCACTGGCTTAGGCATTAGCCCTTCTGCTGGGATGCACCCTCCCTTCCTCGGACTCTGCCCTGCGCTCAGTCATGCACTTCGGGCAGGCCAAGGTCTGGAGGGACGGCTGGCCACAGCCACCTTTCCCACTGCCCGACAGCAGGGTCCCATGACTGTGGCTGCATCCCTTTTGACTTTCCTCCGGGGGCCTCCAAGACCCCCCACTCTGGGTACCAGCACTTAGTCCTGCCTAAAACAGCAACTCTTCCAGGGCGAGGGAGACTCAAGGCAGAACCAAGGTCTCCACAGCCCCTGGCTGTATCCACTCTGGACCCCATCCCTCCTCCCTGGTTCCACCCTGGGCTGGGCTCTCCCATCTGCCCTGGCCACTCCAGAGACAGACGTTCAAGCTGAGGCATCAGGAGATTCAAGACGGCTTTTCTGGAAAGTTTCACTTTGAAAGAACAGCCTGCTCAAGAAAATAAATCCCTAATAGTGTACTGTGGCAGTGGTGGTGGCATTTTCAACTTGATTGTTGCTGGAACATAGGAGAGGCCTACGTTAGCTTGTTGCTGTTGTAACCTGGCCAGCATGCTAAATTCCTTCATTAATTTTAATCAATTGCCAAATAATGTTTTTGGGTTATCCAGGTAGAAGGTTGTATCATCTGCTAATAAAACAGTTCTCTTCCTTTCCAATACCTATGCATTTTGTGTCCTTTTTGAGTCAAAGGAATATCTATTTTAAGAGGTACCAATGGGCATAGAGTAGAAGAACAGTCTCTTCTTCTCATCCCCCAATCACCCAGATTCTTTCCCTGGGAGTAGGCACTGTGACCAGTTTCCTGTGAGTCCATCTGAAACCAAAAAAGAGCCCATATAGCCAAGACAATCCTAAGCAAAAAGAACAAAGCGGGAGGCATTATGCTACCTGACTTCAAACTATACTATAAGGCTATAGTAAACAAAACAGCATGGTGTGCTTTTCTCCCAAAACTTTGAAGTAAGGTTGTTAGCTGAATAAAAGTTCATAATTGTTATATCATTATGAAATACTTTCTTTTTTCCTTTTAATTTTGTTTTGCCTTGAATCCATTTTATGACATTATTAGACTTGTTACCTTTTTTGTTAGCATATATTGATGTATCTTTTTTCCATCCTTTTGTTTTTAATTTTTCTGTCATTTTTTTCTTTGTATCTCAGAAATAGCATGTAGCTGCATTTTAGGGATTTCTTTTCCTCCTGATTTGTTGTTTTTCATGGGACAATTCAAACCATTCCCATTTATTGTGATTACTGACATGTCAAAGCTTGTTTCTGCCATATTGTTTTATATTAATATATGTACCATGCTTTCTATTTTTCCCCACAGTTTTCCTTTTTTATCAATTGGCTCTTCTTCATTTAATTTCTGATTAAGTGCTTACCTTTAAATTTTAACTCCAACATCTGACCATTATTTCATTTTCCCTTCATAGCCTATGTGAGTATAGTGCCCCTTGTCATTATGCTCAGCAAAGTACAAACCTTGGCCCACTTGGACTTCCATCCTCTCCTTCTCCTCCCCACCTGTAATGTTAATACCATTTGAACTTTCAGTTCCAGTTCCATTATTACTTATTTAGACTTAGCAGCAAATTCTACTAATTCCTTTACTCACCACTGCTTCTCGAATCTGTAGCTTTCTCTTGGATTTATTTTCATTGTGTTGAAGTGCATCCTCCTACAGGTAAGATGGAAGGTGACTCATTTGCTCATCTGTGGATGTCTGAAATTGCATCTGCATATTTTACCTTCACACTTGAATGATAGCTTTAGCTGTTTCAAACATGTGTCCCTTAGATCTCTAAAAATATTTCCCCTGGGTCTCTGAAGATCTTCCAACACGCAGTATTGTAGCTAAATCTAATATTAGTCTGCTTTCTCTTATGAGTAGTCTGTTTTCCTTTTCTCCGTCCTTCATGTTCTAAGTTTCAGCCCAGCCGGTCTATCGTTTTCTGTTCTGCTTGTCATGAAGTGGGGCCCCTTCAAGAGGAGGACTTTTGCCTTCTGCAGACTTGAGAAATTTTCTTCTCTATTAATCTTAGCGTTCTCCACATCCAACCTCTCTAGTCCCTCTTTCTGGAGCTTCTGTTTAAAAGGTATTAACCTTTCTGAATCTATTCTTCATATATCTTCACTTTTATTTTCTGTTTTCTATCTCTTCTTTCTGCAGGGCATTCTAGATGAAGTCCTCAATTTGATTTTCCAGTTCACCTAATATGCTAGTATCGACCTACGTCCAGTCTGATCATGCTCCAGAAGCCCCTTTTTGAGTATCCTTTTGAGAGTCCCATGTTTTATTTCTAAGGCCTCACACAGTGTCCTCACACAGCTCTCTGAGATTAACTGTGCTTCGTCCGTGTGCTCTGCTTGCTGTTTCTCTGGGTGTCAGTCCATTTCCTGTGCTCTGCGTCCCGGTCAGGGCAGTGCTTTCCTCAGTGTTCAGCAGCTCTGGTGTGTGCTTGTCTTGTGTTTGAGGTTCTTCGTTACCCAGTCTATGGATGATGCTTCCAGCCACAGTGTGGGAAAGAGGACTGTGGGTGGGACACAAGCTGGTGGACGTGGCGTGCCCCCATCAGAAGTCTATTTGTCCAGAGTGTCGCCTTGCCTCCCTAGGCTGGGCACCCGCACTGGCATGAGGGAGACAGAGATCCCTGCTGCCTGCTGTTTGACTAAGCAGGAAAGGTGTGGTGGGAGGAGGAGGTAGCTGACTGGCTTGCGGTTCCTACTGCAACATCCTGACCCATGACCTGTCAGTCCCCACCACCCCGTTCACCTTCTTCAAGCTTGAAGTCCCTTCCAAACCGCCTATGACAGCAGGTCTCCCTACACATATTTTGGGTAGTGGTTTCTTCCTTTCAACTCCACCAATTTTCTTCTTTCAAGAATTCCTCACAACTTTAAATCCACTGAGGCCCCTTCTTATCTCCTAGAACATTTTTGGACGATATGTATTTATCTTTTCTGGTATTTCTAAGGGTTTGGGATAGGAAAAAGTGGCTGGGATTCAGTCTGCCATTTTTAGCTCATTTCTGAAGAGATTGTTCAAATGCTCAGAGCAACCCTCTGAGTTAGGTATTAGTAATAACTCTCACTTTACAGATGAGGAGACAAGCTTAGAGAAAAAAATACAGAATTTTCTCAAGATTTCACCGCCAGCAAAGAGCAGTACTAGGTCCCGAACTCAACTCTGTTCAACACTAAGCCCGCTGCCGTCTCATGCAGATGAGTCAAATGCAAAGCTCTGCCCCGTGATTTTTCCAAAGCATCCAGAAAAAACCTTACAACCTCCCAGGCTTCTGCCTCCGGAGCACATCGGAGGACCACTGCAGCAGGCCACGCCTCCAAAACTCTCCCACCCATCACAGCTGCTAACTCCATTCACTCATGCACACACTCATTAATGTAATGTCCACAGAGCATAACCTGTGCTGCAGACACTGCCAGGACAAAACACACATGGTCCCAGCTCTCGTGGAACTTCCTGTCTGCTAACAACCCCTCATATTACAGACGAAGACTCCAGAACCGGAAAGGAAAGGACTTGCTCAGGATCACACAGTCAGTTAGAGGCAGAGCTGCTGTCAGAATGCAGAATTTCCTTACTCCCAGCCCAGTACCCCCCTTATCTTTTTATTTCTTTTTAATATTTTATTTATAACAAATACATAATAGCCATACATGTTTATGGGGTACAGTGTGATGTTTCAATGCATATATACATTGTATCATGATCAAGTCAGGGTAATCACCATATCCATCACTTTAAACACTCATCCCCTGTCTTTTTAAAATAAGTAGTACGTGAATGTTATTGAAAAAATTAGAAAATACATGTGAACAATAAAGGAAGGGGTAAAAAATCACCCATAGCTCCATCTTGCAGAGGTCCAGGATAAACATTTTAGCATTTATCCTTCTAGACATTTTTCTATGCATACATGTATTTTTTTTCTCCTAACAATATTTTTGAGGTCTTACATTTATTTTGTCTCACAAAAATACAATAATATTATATATATGATTTCTCCTTAAGATATACTGGGCAACATATACATATTTCAATGAAATATTTATTTCATTCTCATTTATATAAAATCTATCCCCTGCAACATATTTTCCTTGATTAAATGATTCACACAGAAAGTTTATGAATTTCAACTACGTTAATAAAGATGAATGACACCATTTTCATGAAGAAGAAATAAATGGCATATGAAATAAGGTAATTTACTGAGTTTTACAAGCAGATCCATAACGAGATGTTTTCTCTAGCGAAAACTACATGGTTTAGGAAACTGGTCGCCGGAGTTTAGAATATATCCCCACTTAGACTTGAGTCCCTGTACCTATATTATTAATAAGCACGTATCTATCTTTTTTTAAAGCATACTGTGAAAAATGTTCCCATGTCAACAAATACTGCTGCACCATTCTTAATCGCCGCACAATACCCCACTGTGTGGTTGTATTACACATCAATACCCTGTTGTTGGAAATCAAGGCTGATTTCCAATTTTTCACATTTACAAATCAACCCTTCAGTTACTATTCTCATATCTCATAATACTAATCTTCAGCTGGCTTTGTCACCTGCATGCTCTTTACCTCTTTATGTCTCAGAGTCCCTATCTGCAGAACTGGATTAAGTGGTCTACACTGCATGCTGTGTTTGTCATTATTAAAGGAGAAAGGCCTGGTGAGGCTGCTGGCTCCAGCGGCTGTGGGACGATGATAATGATGAGTTACCACTACGTCCTAGGAGTCCTAACCTAGCATAAGAGAGAAAAAAACGAGGGCCTCTGGTCCACCTCAAACATTCCACAAAGGATTAGCTTGAGTCTAGCACGAAGCGGGTGACACACACAGAGCCATCTCCAGTGTAAGTGGACTTCAGGGTCACCAGCTTTCCACAGCCACCATCCTTCTGCTCTTCCAAAGGTCCTCTCACCCCTGCAGAGCACCTGTAGACGGGTGAATTTCCAGGAGTGAGAAGTCAAGGGTAGTGGAAAGAGGGTCAGTTGGACCCTCAGCTCTGGAATGAAGAGGAGTGGCCAGAACCAGGATCTTACAGGAACGAGTTCTCCTGCTTCTGAAGCCTTGCTATCCAGGAATTCTACACAGCACACACAGCACAGCCTGTTGGCTGCTCTCAAAGAACCCAAATCCAGACCAATTCACAGGCCGGACACGGTGGCCCACGCCTGTAATCCCAGCACTGGGAGGCTGCGGTGGGAGGATTGCTTGAGCCCAGGAGTTTGAGATCAGGCTGGGGAACATAGTGAGACCCTGTCTCTACAAAAATAAAATTAGCCAGGCATAGTGGCATCGCCTGTAGCCCTAACTACTCGGGAGGCTTGGATGGAAGACTTACTTGAGCCCGGGAGGTTGAGGCTACAGTGAGCCATGATCATTCCAACCTGGGTCCCAGAGTAAGACTTTGTCTCAAAAAGAGAGAAGAATTCACAGAGGAGCTAAACATCAGAGCACAACCCTAATTTAAAGGAAAAGGTGCTTTTCTTTTCCCACTTTTATTGCTTTCACTTTCTGTTCCTCTTTAGGGCAGAAACCAGGAAGGGCAGGAGAGAAAGTTCAGAGGGAAACAGGGACTCTCAGGAAAAGCAGACCGATCACAGCCTTCTCACAGCGGGCAGAGGAGAGATGTGGCCGACCCACAAGTGTCTCATTCTTACTGAGAGCTCAGTGTTGTCATTTCCATTTTAGAGAGCAGAAAGTCATTCTAAGACATCAACCACTAATATTAATAGCTAGTGTTTAAGGAACGCTCTGTACCAGGAAGCTCTTAGACACACACAGGTCATTCTCGCTATGAGAACAGAGACGGCTGTTATTCCTGTTTTGCAGGTGATTTAACTGAGACACAGAGGGAGACTCTGGAGTCAGGTCCGTGGCCCCTTGACCACTGAATCATACTCTCTTCCAAACCAGGCTTTGAAAGCAAAGGGCTACTGATTTCCTGGGCCTGCCTGCCCCGCCCTCTCTCCTGGGCCGTCTGCCCCAGGGCCTTCCTGGCTCCCGATGCAGAGGAAACTTTCAAGGCTGGGGCTTCAGGGACCAACGCCTTCTTCTCCAACGACTTTGAAGAAAAACTGGAAAGTGTGACAACCCTAAAAATTCATTTATTCATCCATTTGTTTATTCATTCACTTATTCAGCACAGACGCATTGAGCATCTCCTCTGGCTGAGCCAAGCCCTGGGGCAGTGCTGGTAGCATGCAGATGAGGCAGGTACCGCCCCCTGATGAGCAGTCCTTCGAGCGGCAAACCTCCGTCCCTCGAACACTGAAGGCATTGTTCCATTGCCTCCTATTGGCCGTTGTTGCCATCTGATGTTACTTAACTGTGAATTTTTAAAAATTCTTTCAAATTATGTGTATTCCTTTTTCAAACAAGTACTAAATTGTTGTTTGGACCTAACTACTTAAATGGAACTATGAGGTGCTTCTTTTGGCCTAGGAAAAGCCATGAAAATATTTCTGAACTGTTTTCAGAACAGGTTTCAGAACAGAACTAAAGGCACCAAGAACCAGGAAAGCTTGGGAAACTCTGCTCTGAGCTAAATTCCTATCATTGTGTTTGCTGCGGCTGAGGCAGGTTTGTCTTTTTGTATATATACATGAATCCAACGGTCTTCCAGAAGAATTAAATCTAAATGTATAATCTAACAATCAGCCAGAGAGAAAGGTTAAAAGTGACGTTGACGTAGAGCCTCCAAATTACTGATTTCTTTCCTCTAGCAGACTTTCTTGTCACAAAGAAGCCAAAGACTTTCTCGGAATTACCATTTATTTCCATATATGCAAATTATGCATTTTTATTTTTCAAAATCTATGGACTTTTAGGGGGTTTTCTGAAAAGCACTGGGAGGGTTTTTTGATAAGTATGCATCCACCTGCCAACAATTGTTTCTCTCTCGATAAGGAATTTCCAGCAATTATTCCTTTTTTCTGTAGACCTTTCTGTATTACCTGAATTTTTACAATGTTCATTGTCAACCTTTTTATTCAGGAGAATGAAAAACCCATCTTGAAAGGAAAAAAAAAACTGAATATATTGGATTAAATTTGTACCCAACTTCCATTAATGAGAGCTTAGGACACGGTACTAAAATATCCACCTCCTGTCATCCTCCTTTTGAGAAATGAAACCCCTGGTCGTAAAAATAGCCTTTGCTTGCAGTTAGAAGGGAGAGGATTAGAAGGAAAAAAAAAAAAAAAAGGAAAAGCAGAAGGAAAACTGCCTGTTAGCAAATCTAAATTCAGATGAATGTCTGAGGGGCTGAGAGATGGTGCTAGGCCAGACCCAGCTTCCCCAAGGTCCCAGGCCCTCTGTGGGGCCAAGAGGGGCTGGGGACTTCATGTAAGGGGCAGATTTCAGAGGCAGCTGTGATTAATTTTAGAAGGCCCTGACATTCTAACTGAGTCATCCTGAGGTGGCCTGATTGGAACTCATCGGGTGAGCCCTTTTCAAGCTGGCTGTCTTCTCAAGTGTCCCAACCCTCTAGGGTTCTGCCAGCTCCTGGCATTGGAAGGTCTTGTTCCTGTCAGCAAGTGCCATCTTACCAATAAGGAGGGCCAGGGTCTCCCGCCCAGAGTGACAGGACCACCTCAAAACATGCAAAGAGGGTCCTGGCAGCTCTGTGTCCACGGGCAACTCAAAGACAGCCAGGATGATCACTCCTGGAAAGCCGACTCCAGCCTTTCCCATTACAGCAGCAACTATAAAGCACCTGCTGTATACAAACACCATGCAGCAACCATTCTCAAACCTAATTATTCATAGTCCCTATGGAGCTTATTAAAAATATAAATGCCTGGGACCAGGCCTGGGCAGGGGTCCCCGGGGGTTTGTCTGGTAGGCCAGGTCTGGGAGTCACTATTGTACTGCACCCAGAGCTGAGTGGCGTGCAGACCCCGCCCTCGAGGTGCTGGCAGTCTGCTGCGAGCCCGGGCTGTGGTCACAGGAAAGGGACTGTGCTGGCTGATGGTTTGGGCCACGTGTTCCACTCCTAGGCCCCATACGGCTGCCAACAGGGTGGTCTCCAGAGAAAACTGGGGCTGTTGTTATGGCAAAGAGGATGCTACACAGGCACAAGTAGTGACTGTCGTCCTCAGCCTGATCTTCCAGGAGTTTAACATCCCGAACAGCTTCCACCGCACAGAATCAGGGAAGCACCAGGCACCAATACCATCGCCAGCTGCACCCAGCCCCACTCGCACTCCTCTACCAGACGTCCCTCTTGCTAGGGTTTGTGCCTCCCCTCCGCCGGGTAGTCTGACTTGCCTCCTGAGCTCAGCAATTGGTTCAGAGGAGAGCACCTGACTCAGGTAGAGCCAATCAGAGCCCTTCCCAGGGATTTTCCACAGCAGGAGCCAAGAGGAAGCCCATTAGGCGTCCAATACAAGAGGAGGCAAAGCAGCTTCTACAGTCATTCCCTTGGCTGTATAGAAAAGCCCAGTGTGCCATGGAAGAGAAGGCAACATCCAGGCCACAGGGGAGATGGCATGCTGGTAGCACTGAGTTCCTGGTTCTACCACCCTGGCTCTTACTCAGGTTTGGTTTCGGTTTCTGTCACTTGCAACCAAAGAGTTGTAACTAATACTTATGTGTACATCAGGTTATACAAAAAGATGATGGGTAGGCTGGAGAGGAAATGCTGGGGCCAGAGCCCTTCCTCACAGCCCAACAAACCTGCTTCAAAGGGCACTGACTGGTTCATCAGCCTAATTCAGGTTTAGTCATTCAAAAAATTCAACCAGGGAGGTTTGATTAAATCAAGGCATGCTTCCTGGAGGAGGGGAATTTAAGGCTGGATTTTGAAGGGAGAGACCACAAGGCACTCCCAAGCAGTACTGCAGGTGGAGGAGCTCTATTCCAGGAAAGGCTGTAAATACTCCTCACTCGCAGGAAGATCTTCAGAGACACACATACAGTACTCTCGCTATTCTTAGCTGCATGCCATGCAGGAAGGGCCCAGGATTGCTGTGGCTGCACGTCCTGGGGGAAAGATGAGCTGGCCCCTCAGCTGTGCTGCCCTGCCTAGTTCCTGAGCTTAGCAAGTGAGCCCGGCTCACATTGCAGCCGGGGATTAAAGCCGAGGGGCTCCAGGAAGCCTCTCTTCTGAGAGTGCCTGAGATGGAAGTGTGTCCAGCCGACAGGCCTCTTTAATTCCAAGGGTCTGGACTGAGGCATCCTGACAGCTTGGGTGACCCCGGCCCCCACGGGCTGCATAGCAGTAGAAAGTTTACCCTCATCTTGGTAACTTCGCCTGGGACTTCTGGATTCACCTCTGTTCCAGCATGGGACATGCAGATTGACAGGGGCATTCACAGGGTCAGGGTTTCCTGGAGTTTCAAGTTTTCTCCTAAAGATACTCACATGTGTTGTTTAACAGCTTTATTAAGACATCATTCCCATACCATACAATTCATCCATTTAAAGTGTACAATTCAATGACTGTTAGTATATTCACACAATTGTGCAACCATCACCACAATCAATTTTATAATATTTTCATTACTCCAAAAAGAAACCACCTCCAATCGCTCCATCCCCAATACCCCTCCCAATCGCTCCATCCCCTTGTAGCTCCAGATCTATTTTGTGTCTCTATAGATGGCACTATTCTGGATATTTCATATTCATTGAACCACGTAGGATAGCTAGATTTTTTTTTTTTTTTTTTTTTTAGACGGAGTTTCGCTCTTGTTGTCCAGGCTGGAGTGCAATGGTGTGATCTCGGCTCCCTGCAACCTCCGCCTCCCGGGTTTAAGCAATTCTCCTGCCTCAGCCTCCCGAGTACCTGGGATTACAGGCATGCACCACCACGCCCAGCTAATTTTGTATTTTTAGTAGAGACAGGGTTTCTCCATGTTGTTCAGGCTGGTCTCAAACTCCCGACCTCAGGTGATCCACCTGCCTCAGCCTCTCAAAGTGCTGGGATTACAAGCGTGAGCCACTACGCCCGTCCTGATAACTAGACTTTAAAAAGAAGGTAATAACAAGTGTTGATGAGGATGTGGAGAAATTGAAGTCCTCTTACACTGTGGGTGGAAACATAAAATGGTGCAGCCACTTTAGAATGGGCTGGTAGTTTCTCAAGAAATTAGTTATTTTACCCAGCAATTTCACTCTTAGGCATGTCCCCAAGAGAAATGAAAGCATGCCCAGACACAAACCTTTACATCAATAGTCATAGTACCGTTATTTATATTAGTCAAGAGTTGATACCAACCCAACATCCATCAACTGATGAATGGATAAACAAAATGTGGTGTATTCATACAAGGAATGTTATTTAGCCATAAAAATACACTGATTTATACAACATGGATGAACCTTGAAAACATTATGTATTTATTATTTTTGTTATAATTTCTTTCTTCCTTCTCCTTGCTTTCGATTTGGTTTGCTCTTCTTTTTCCAGTGTCTTATGATGGAAGATTAGGTTATTGATTTGAGATCTTTCATGTTTTTTAACATAGGTGTTTACAGCTCTAAATTTCTTCCTAAGCACTGCCTTATCTGCTTCCCATAAGTTTTGGTATAGTGTATCTTTATTTAATTTATCTCAAGGTATTTCTAATTTATCTTGTAATTACTTCTTTGAACCACTGATTAAATAATCAATGTCTCTATAGATTGCACTTACTTCTTATTGCTTATTTGAGCATATATGGTTAATTTCTACATATTTATGCATTTCTCAAATTCATTTGTTATTGATTTTAATTTTATTTTGTTTGAGGGAGAGAATATACTTTGTATTATTTAAAGGTATTTCTACAGATTTCTAATTATTGCTTTATGCAGTTGTCTTTCAGATGAGATAGGGAAAAAAGAATTACTAGCAATATACACTTACACTGTCTTTTATATTTACCTATGTAGTTACTTTTACCAATGCTCCTTCTTTCTTCACATAGATTCAAGTTACTGTCTAGTGTTTCTTTTATTTTAGCCTGAGAGACTCCCATTAATATCTTTTGCAGGGCAGCTCTCCCAGTGATGAATTCCCTGTGTTTATCTGGGAATATCTTCATCTCCTCTCATTTTTAAGGAATAGTTTTGCTGAATATATAATTCTTGTTTAACAGGGTTTTTTTCGTTTTACCGTTTTGCATATATCATCCCATTGCTTCCTGGTTTCCATGGTTTCTTATGAGAAATTGGCTTTAAATTTTATGAGAATCCCTTGCACATGATGAGTCATTTCTCTCTCACCATTTTCAAGATTTTTTCCCTTTGTTTTTTAACAATTTGGTCATGATTTGTTTAGCTGTGGTTCACTCTGAATTTTTTCTAATATTGGTTGAGCACTTGGAGGTATACACAATTATTCATCAAATGTTGGAATTTTTCACCCAATATTTCTTCAGATATTTTTCCTGCCCTTTTCCCTCTATCCCATTATGCATTCATTGGTGTGTTTAATGGTGCCCATCGGTCTTGGTCTCTGGGACTCTGTTTCTTTTTCTTTTTTTTTTTTTTTTTTTTTGTTTTTTTGAGATGGAGTTTTGCTCTTATTGTCCAGGCTGGAGTGCAATGGCCCGATCTTGGCTCACCACAACCTCCACCTCCCGGATTCAAGCAATTCTCCTGTCTCAGTCTCCCAAGTAGCTGGGATTACAGGCATGTACCACCACACATGGCTAATTTTTGTATTTTTAGTAGAGACAGGGTTTCTCCATGTTGGTCAGGCTGGTCTCGAACTCCCGACCTCAGGTGACCTGCCCACCTTGGCCTCCCAAAGTGCTGAGGTTATAGGCATGAGCCACTGCACCCAGCAAGGTCTCTGTTTATTTTTCTTCATTCTTTTTTTATTTCTATGTCTCAGACTAGATAATCTCAATTGACATATATTCAAGTGCATTAATTTTTTTTTTTTCTGTCTGCTCAAATCTGCTGTTGAGGCCTTCTGATGGATTTTTTCTTCTTAGTTATTGTACTTTTGGACTCCATAATTTCTAGTTGGTTTTATATGTATATAAAACCAAGTATATATAATATATACATAAATAATATATATTATATACGTATAAAAATATATATAATTATATATATTACATATAACCAAATACATATAAAATATATATTTTTGTATATATAATCCTTTGAACATATTTAAAGTAGCTGATTTAAAGTCTTTGTCTAGTAAGTCCAACATCTGGGCTTTCTCAGGGACAGTTTCTATTGATTGTGTTTTTCCCATGAATGACCCATACTTTCTTATTTCTTTCCATGCTCCTATTTTTTGTTGAAAACTAGACATTTAAAATAATATATTATGGCAGCTCTGAAAATCGAATTCTCTCTCCCAGGTTTGTGGTTTCTGTTGTTTTTTGTAGTTGTTTTCATTTTGTTTCTTTAGTGTTTTGGAGTTTTTTTGTTTTTGTTTTTTGTTTTTTCTTTTTTGAAATAGTGTCTCGCTGTGTTGCCCAGGCTGGAGTGCAGTGGCATGATCTCAGCTCACTGAAAACTCTGCCTCCCAGGTTCAAGTGATTCTTGTACCTCAGCCTCCCGAGTAGCTGGGATTACAGGTGTGTGCCACCATGCCCAGCTAATTTTTGTATTTTTAGTAAAGACAGGGTTTCACCATGTTAACAAGGCTGATCTTGAACTCCTGACCACAGGTGATCCACCCACCCCAACCTCCCAAAGTGCTGGAATTACAGACATGAGCCACCACACCCAGCCTGCTTAGTGTATTTCTTTTTTTTTTTTTTTTTAACTAATTCTGCATAGTCTGTATTCCTTGTTGTATGTAGCAATGAAGTCTCTGCTCAGTTAGCCTAGTGATCAGTTAATGGTTGGACAGAGATTTCCTAAAAACATCTGAAATAAATAAGCCTCTCAGTCTTTGCTGGGGGGCTCTGTGTGTACGTTAGGCATGCCCGCAACCCTCAGCCAGGAAGTTTACAACTCTGCCTTAGCCTTCACTTCCTGATTGCACAGTCTCAGGGGAGCCAGAGATGAGAGCTTAGGACCTTCTCAGGTTTTTTTCAGGTCAACCCTGGGCATGCTCACAGCCTTACACAAGAACATGATCTTTTTGATTCCCAGGAATATTTCAGAGCTTTTCAGTGCCCCCTATAGACATCCTGTTCCCCAACTTTTCATTTTAAGCTTTTTGGTTGATCTGTTATTTGCCCCAACTGTTTTCAACTCCCTCAGGCCTCCATGAAGTTAATCAATTGCCTGTAATTGTTTCTGACGAATGCCCCCTGGAAAAGAGCTTTTCACACTGTGTAAGTTCCGAGTCAGGTCAAATACAGACAGCCTTGCAAGGCGGATCTTCCAGAGAATCACCAGACAGGTCAAATAATGACAACTCTCTGGTAATGGGCCTTTAACAAGCTCCAGGCCAATTCTTTTCCCTTAGGTGGCTGCCACCATGCTAATTTTCACTGTTAGTGTAGGCTATAATTTTTCAAGGTTACCATGGGGATGGCACTAGGATAAATTAAAATGTCACAAAGCTTTTTATTCTTACCAAGATTCTGCCACTTTTCTTAAATAAACACTACTCAGATTGTTGCAATTTAATTTCCAGAGTTCAAAAAAAATTGACTCTGATAATTTTTGTCAATTTTCTCATTGCTTTTATAGAGAGACTTTTTAGAAGTCCTAACTCTGCTACCTTTTTTTTTTTTTTTTTTTATAGACAGAGTCTCAGTCTTGTCAGGCTGGGGTGCAGTGGTGCAATTATGGCTCACTGAAGCCTTGACCTCCCAAATGCAAGCAATCCTCCTGCCTCAGCCTCCTGAGTACCTGAGACTACAGGTACACACCACTACACCTGGCTAATTTTTTTTTTTTTAACCAGAGATGGGGTAACCCATACCAGAGATGGGGTCTCACTATGTTGCCCAGGCTGGTCTCTAACTCTTGTGGGATCAAATGATTCTTCTGGTTTGGCCTCTCAAAGTGCTGAGAGTACAGGCATGAACCACTGTGCCCAGCCCTAACTCTGCCACTTTCACAACATCCACTTTGTATTTTGCATTCTACTCCACAGTATATCCGAGCACATTCATATAAGCTAATTCAGTTTACATTATTTAGCATGCAATGAAATCAACTCTCTAGAAAGATACACTAAGTCTATTCTGGGGCTTCACACTCCCAGCATACTCCCAAGTAGTTCAGCTCATTATAACTTTCTAATTATGTGTTGTCTTCTCCACATCCTGTACCTCTCTGGGTGCAGGAATAAGTATCCTTCATTTCTGTCAACTGTGGCTGGCACAGAACTGAGGAAATAGGGTGGGTGCAAATGTGGAACCAAAATGAATGGCCCATGTTCTTATTTATCTAAATGTCCTAACATTGAGCAGGACACCTGGGGAAAATGCCCAGATAACTTCACTAGACTGACTTCAATACTCATTTCTGAGCTCTGACATGAACCTCAGTCATTCCCAAACCGCGCATTTTCTGCCATAGGCTGTAAGGGATTTCCTGATGGGAATCGCCATCTTGAAAATCTGGGTTAGAAGCCTCAGATGCTAACAGAGACATTCCTTTCCAAATGAATAGAAAGTAGACTAGAGAGAGGCTGTTTCCATGGACATTTCCTTCACAGATTTTTACAGTTTTTTTCTCTGAACTCAAATAGCAGTTGCTGAAAAGAGTAACCTGAACAGTGACTGCCAATGGCATGCCACAGTCTCACCAGGGCACATATAAATACATATAAATGTTTGTATAAGATTATAAAGTCGACTGGGCATGGTGGCTCACACCTGTAATCCCAGCACTTTGGGAGGCCAAGGCAGGCAGATTACCTGAGGTCAGGAGTTCGAGACCAGCCTGACCAACATGGTGAAACCCCATCTCGTCTCTCCTAAAAATACAAAATTAGCTGGGCATGGTGGCACATGCTTGTAATCCCAGCTACTTGGGAGGCTGAAACAGGAGAATCACTTGAACCCAGGAGGCGGAGGTTACAGTGAGCCGAGATCATGCCATTGCACTCCAACCCAGGCAATGAAAGAAACCACATCTTAAAAAAAAAAAAAAAAAGAAAAACAGGATTATGAAGTCAGCCAGGCACGGTGGCTCACGCCTGTAATCCCAGCATTTTGGGAGACTGAGAGAGGTGGATCACCTGAGGTCAGGAGTTTGAGACCAGCTTGGCCAACATAGTGAAACCCTGTCTCTACCAAAAATACAAAAGTTAGTCAGACATGGTGGCGGGAGCCTGTAATCCCAGCTACTCGGGAGGCTGAGGTTGCAGAATCACTTGAACCTGGAACCTGATGGGAAGCGGAGGTTGCAGTGAGCCGCGATCACGCCATTGCACTCCAGCCTGGCCAACAAGAACAAAACTCCATCTCAAAAAAAAAAAAAAAAGACTATAAAGTCAGCAAGAAGTGATCTTTTATGTTCAGCTTTGATGCTGTTGTTGAACACAAACACACACACACACACACAGAGAAAGAGACAGAGAAAGAGTTTCTTTTGCCAGTTATTTCAAATGCATGAGTGATGATTATTTGTGATTAAGATACTGCAGTTTCTTGGCCACTGGAATGGACATTTGATATTTAGAGATCACCCAGTCAAGGAAGTGCCCTTCCTATCTATCTGGTGGGAGTCTTGCTTTACTTGGTGAGAGCCAGGCTTTGCCTCCCACTGTGTGGCTGGAGGAAACCAGGCACTGTTCCTCCTCATGCCCTGGTTGCCAGAGGAGGTCGCATGACTCAAGCTTGG